>NC_081258.1:17163297-18363297 GCF_030490865.1 Poecile atricapillus | reverse complement strand
CCATGTCTGCAAGGACACTTTGGAAATGAACTTGAGCTTTGGGGGCAGATATTCTTCAATTTTTTTTAGGTGAAATCCAGTTCCCAAAAGGCCAGAATTCTAACAGGTACTCTTGAAAAAAATCCCAAACCCCAAAACAACAGCAACAAAACCAAAATGTTTTTTTTTCAGAGATATTTGCCATCAGAATTTCATTGGGATGATGGAGAAAAACTCACACTTCCCCACGTGCTTCCAATCAAGTGATTGACACATCTCACAGTCTCAGCTGAGCTCTTCACGTGAAACTGTGGCACATTCTGTAAACTTGCAGGGAATTGTCCTTTTTAAGGAGAAAACAGAAAGGACAAATGATATTTGCCTTCTCTCAGCAGGGTCTGTGTACACAGCCAGCACATTTGTTCTGTGAGTGACCATCCTGGGGTGGTCACAGTGTGCTGGCAGTGACACACATCAAGGCTGAGGGGAAAACCTTCAGAGAAACTAATCCAAGTAAATCAGAAAATAGTCATAATCAATAATAGGATTAAAGTCCTGATCCAGATCTTTCACAATTTCTGTAGGCAAGGCTGCCCCACCAGTATGACAAATACCCATCTGATCATACCCACCGAATCAAGAGTAGATGGATAACTATAAATATTAACAACATTTTAAGTTATTTTGGTTTTATTTAAATTTTTTTTAAACTATATGAAAATATCAGCTGCCAAGCCCTTTCATGTCTCCTGGGGTTGTCCTAGCCTGGTGACCGTGTGCAGGTTTTAAAAGCACATTTTTGACATTTTTGGGGCCCTGATGAGCTGCAAATCTGAGTGCCATGAACAGAGGCTGTTCTGAGATCTGCTGTGTGCTCCTCAAGGTGCCTCCACATCCAGAAATTCCCATTTCTTCTCCATTCACATCTATAGTCACCTTTCCTTTGCAGAACTCTTTGGTTCTACCCCAAACCTCACACAGGTTCCTCAGCTGAAGCCCCTAGAAGATGTTCACAGATCATTACACAGTTTGCAGTCTAGGGTAGCCCTTCAAATTCTCTCAGATCTGTAGGTTTTTGCTGTGGACTGTAAAACAATGCTTTGCTACTCCTTAGTCATTGTTTCACACAGAACTTCAGGCAGCAAATCCTTCTGGAAATTCAGTAAATCTTTCTGTGTAATAATAATGCAGTGTCACATTCTGGAAAACTGTTGGCTGTATTTTAGTTTTGTGGGATGTAGCTACCCCCTGAATGACAAGAGTGTGGTTTGTGTGATTTCACTTGTGTTTGGTGCTTCTTGGAGAGCACAGAAACTTCAGGCTATGGCAAAGAGAAACATTTCCAAATACAAACCAAGTTATCGACAAGGAATAATAAACTGTAGGTGATTGTAGGAGAAAACCAGATTAAAGTGAAATTATCACAGGTCTCACTCCTGCTGGGTCAGTACCAGCCTGCCCTGGATTTTCTGATGTCCTTGAAGTTTTTTCTTGAGGAATTTGAAATGTTGTTTTTTCTGTGCTCAAGCAAGAAACCTACTTATGTATTTTTAAACAAGGTGTGTTCTGTCTGGGCGCATTGTTCTGAGGAGAATGTTGCTGTGCATTTCCAATGGGCAAAGAATCCAATTAGAGAAGCATGAGGAGGCCTGATAAATACTGAATCCTGCTTGAAGTGGGAAATGAAAAATGTCTGGAGGCACCAACCAAGCATTCTTTTGAATGCTAACAAAAAAAAGACATTTAATGCTTTATGGTAAACCCATCCATAGAGCCAAGATGCTGGAGAGGACATGAATACATGCTCAGGTTTTATATGTTTGTGCAGCTCATTAAAGGAGTGATCTGGGCTGTGTTTCGAGGCCTTTCTTGTGAATAGAGGAGTGCAGAAGAACACAACAGGTTTAGTTTTTAAAATACCGACTGTAGAGTGAAAATCAGCAGAACCTTTAGAGGAATTAATGCCTTTTAGGTTCAGTGGGACTCTTCCAGCTCAATCTGGATATAGGATATAATTCCCAGAGTGTAAAAGCCACATCACAACACACAGAGATATGAAATAAAACAGCACAAAGATGGTTTGCAACCCCTCTGTCAGTGACTGGGGGTTACTGTTTTATGAGAGAGAAGAGTTTATCTTGAACCTTGTCCAAAGGGATGGGGAGCAGCTGAGCATGGAAATCATCAGAAGGGAACAAGGCTTAAAATTCCCAACCTCCATTTTCCTCACCAGCCTCCCCCTCAGGCAGCTGAGGAAGTCTGCTCCTGCACTCATTTCTGCACCATGGGTTTGTTGGTAGCTGTCTACACCTCCAGTGCACATTACCTGTTTGCAGGGGTTTTATCTGTCCAGTAGGGTCTGAAATTCTTTCTAATCCACTGAAGGGATTTACCAAAGTGCCACCATGAGCGAGAAGGCGTAATGCTGTTAGTCTGTCATGGAATAACAGGAGTATCCCTCAATAGGGGTGATGTCTGTGCTTCCATCCCTCAGCTCCTCTGTACCTTCCTGCCTTCCTGCTCTTTGTTTTCGCTTTGGAAAGGTGTCAGTTCTCTCCATCCCTGTTTGTTTACATGATCAGTAGTTCAACTTGGGATATTTCCCAAGGAAACCCCTGAGAGAGGTCCAGCTGGGACTCACCACACTGCCAAAGGATCTCTCAGAATCTTCATTTCCTGGGTGCCACAAGCTACTGTGGGTGAGTGCAGAGTCTTAATCCTGGGGTGGTCCCGTGTCTTTGACCTAATTAGTGATGTGTCCTGATGAATTATGGCTACAGGCTGTGTCAGCCTGGGCATAAACTGATGGATCACCCCGATGCAGGATCAGGCTGTTGGCAAACTGGGTGATTTCCAGGCTGGTCAGCACTAAGGCTGCTTATCCACACCTGGTTAAACCCTCTTCAGAAGCAGAAAACACATTTTTCTTCTTTTCAACACCTCTGCAAAAGATTTACTGCTGTCCTTGTTTGCAGTAGACAAACGTGCCCAAAGATTCCAAGGTTTGGTTTGGCCATTGGACTTACAAACCAACAAACACAATCCCTGCATCCTCCACGGAGCCTCTGGAGCAGATTTATTACCTGGCAGCGTTGTTGTGCACTGCCCCCGTTGTGTTTGTGGCCGTCCTGCTCCCTGTGCCCTTCTGCTCACTCCACATTTTCCCTGTTTCCAGCAGCCCTTCCTCAATTTACTCATTATTTACACTCCAGTGCCTCCTGTTTGGTGAGATGTTTGATGCCCTGCTTCATGCAATATTACCTTTGATCTAACGCCTGCTCTCGCCCCAGACGCCTTCGTCATTCTCGGCTCCCCACTCTTTGATATTCCTCAACCACTTCTAAAATCAACACCTTCCCTTAACTGCACACCCCTCTGCTTTGGAAAACTTCTGTTCTGATTCTGGCAGCCTGTTTTCCTCTCTGCTCACTTTCCTTTGAGGTCCCAGCCTGTCCTGTGCACATTTGGGTACAAATAATCTGGGTTTGTGTTATTGCTCCCCTGTGACCCAGCTGCTGTTTAGAAAGCCTTCCTGTTCAGCTTTCCCCAGAAAAAAGCAAGAATCAGCTCACATGGATATTTTACAACTCCTTGAAAAAAGAGTTCTTTCATGTATTTGGACAAAATTATAAAATGTATAAGTGTGCTGTTGAATGGTTCTCCCATAGCAGAGTAAGTATGGGTGCAAGTGTGCTACTAAATATATAAACATAAATAATCCTTGCTTTCTCTCTTCTTCCAGGCAACATATTTTTCCTTTATAACTCACCCCTGGAGAAAGGTCCATGAGTGAAAAATCATTGCTAACTTCATTTTTTGCCTTCATTGTGAATTTCTTTCCTGGAGCAATGATAAGAAATAATGGATGCAATGTTTTCCTTCAGAATCCATACTGTGCAACAAATTGTCTGGTTTATTTGTTGTTGCCATATTTAATTTAAGTGCAATAATTTTTCTCCTTGCCTTATCTATTACATTTGAAGTTCAAAGGCTCTTCCAAACCTTTTTGCAACATTAGTTCAGGAGCCAGATCAGTTTTGTACTTAGATGTGGAAAGGAAGATTCGAGTCTCAAGTCTCCAACTTCCTCCCTGGGTTGTAAAGCAAAATCAATCAGAGGCTACAACTTAAACTGGGACAAGAAGAGAGGTGTTCTCTTGGTGTCCCCAAAAAGCTGAGCCACAGAAATTCAGTGTTTGCTGCTCTTTATCCCTGCATGTCTCAGTTTACCTCTCTGTAATATCTGATTCCAGGGAAGGAATGTTCAGGCTGTTTAAAGGCTGCAGAGCCTCACCCAGCTCTAAGAGGATTGCACTCCATGGGTGCTGAATTAAGTGGTGATGTCTCCTGTGTTCTGCTCAAAACAGATGTGGAGAAAACCCCTGGCTGGGCAGATTCTTTTGTCACATCCCAGCGACTTTAGCAAATCCAAAGACAAAAGAATTTCCTCGGTTGCCTCTTTGTGACCCTGTTTTCTTCATTAGTCACAAGAGGAGACATTTGTGAGAGCACAGGGTGTGGATAATAACCTCGTGCTCACCTTTTGCTTCGTGGGCCCTGTGTATTTTGACAGCTGAGGAGTCTCATGAATTAAGGATGGGAAAGTGGAGATTAGGGAATATTAAACCTGATAATTGTGCTGCTAATTGGTGTCCAGTGGTCAGGAGGCTGGAGACAGAGTGAATGCAGGTGTGTGAGGCAGTCACAGAACTCCAGCCAAGGGTAAAGTGGCACTGGGCTGTGACACTGGGCAGTGACACTGGGCTGTGACACTGGGCTGTGACACTGGGCTGTGACACTGACCCAGGGGCACAGGACACCCCTCAGCACCCTTTAACTCAGCTGGACACCCAAACCCACCTGTGCTGCTGGCACCTAGGCTTGCCTGTTGCTTAGAAAACATCAAAACACAGCAGATCTTTTATGTGTGTTAAAAAAAAAAAAAACAACACAGGTTTGCAGGAGTGCAAATTACCCTTTGAGAGCTCTCAGAGCTCTTGAAGGCAAAAAAGAAAAAAAAGGTAAATAACATAAAAATGTTGGTTTAAATAGTCTTTCCAGTATCTCTTTAGATGTGAAGAGGATATTTCTGTTGTCATTTTCTATTCTGCTCCTTTGGGTTTTTGAAATGATACAGCAGCTTGCTCACCAGAGGGGAGGGATTTGAGGGCAGGCATTCCTGATGATGCTGCAGATAACTGAGGGCCTTTCTCCCCGTGCTGTTCAGAAAGGTTCAGTCTGACAGAATCTCCGTGAGTACAGAATCCCTGCTCGGGCATTTCATCCAGCAGAGGGGAGCTCCCATTTCATGGGCACACTGGGCAGGGAAAGGCAGGTTTTGGAGCATGGGAATGGGCACTGCAGAGCCCCTCGGGTTCCAGGTTTTTCCAGCTTGGCAGGGGGGTGTTTGTTCCCAAAGTTTTTCCTGCCTAGTAAATAGTGATTTCTCAGGAATGGTTTAATCTCTTTTGGCTGCTTTGAATAAAGGGAAGGGTTCTGTTCACTGGGATCCTGGGATTAAAGTGGTTTGTAACCTCAAAGCATCGAGGCTCAGCCAGAACTGGGGCAGCACCGTGAGGTGAGGATGGTGATGAAGGTGGAGACTGGGACTTTGCAAAGTTTGCTCTGCTGTTTTAGATATAAATGACTTGCTCAGGCCCCAGTGGATTGCTCCAAAACTGACAATATTTCAGTGCCTCATCCAAGCAGATTCTGAATAAAGCCGGAGGATTTGAGGTCTTTATCTTGCAGCATGGTGTTTAGTATAGATAATATTTTATTTCTTCTTCTTTAATTCCCATCCCAGATGGGAAAGTTCTGCCTTGCCAGCTTGGTTTGTCTCTCCAGGTAGTTCTCACATTACACTTTTGATGCTGGTAATTGTAGTTCATACTAAATGGGATTACTATTATACTCAGCAACCACTTTAATTTCTAAATATCTTCTTATAGCTGCAAATCAAAAAGACTGTCTTCCTTTTCTTGTGGGAATTTGAACACATATTTGACTGTATTGCTATTAAATGCCACTTATGTTACTCCACTTGTAAAGAACACAGCCTTTTAAAAATAATAATAATTTAAACTAACTTCCCCTCACATCCAACCTATGCGTCATCTTTCTTTATTTATTGTGAAAATATTTGCAATAATCTTTAAAACATTTACACATTTCTTTAATTTCATTTACACTTTTCTTTCTGTCACCTATAAGCATTTAATATATTTTGTGACTTCCAAATAAACGTGTCTTAGACATATTCAAGCACCCAGCTTGAGCTGGTGGTCCTGGCCTGTAGCTAACAGGGTGCTTCTCATGAACACCAGGAACAGTAAATAAAAGACAAAGAAATAACCTGGGAATACAAGCAAGGGAGAAGAAAAGAATCTCCCTTAATAAGAAGGAGATTGCATTACACAGCCATGCCTCCAAGTGCCATTAGGATGCCGGGTCTCCGTTATCTGTAATTCCCAAAATATTTAATTTGCAGCTCTGAGCAATCTGTAACACACAAAGAAGCAAAAGCAATTTGAAAGTAGCTAAATGCTCCAACTTTCAGTCTCTCTTTATTGCCTGAGATAGGACTGCTGTACTTTAGAACATATTTTTCACACTGTCATGTTCCTTATTTGCTTTGCTGTGTGACTTTGTCTTCTTTCCTCCTCCTTTTGTTTTGTTTTTAGGTCTGTAACAATGCAGGGCTTGAAGGGAAAGACTGCAGTGCCATGAAGGAGCTCCTGTGGAGCCAGGAGCTGTCCCAGGGCATCACTGAGAGCTTTGGGTGTCAGACCAGGAGGTCCAAATCAATGAAATCATCTTTACCAGATGAGTGTGGGGCAGGATTTCCCACCCAGCCTTTCATGTGCACAGCCATGAGGAGCTGATGCAGGCTGGAGAGCTTCATTAAATTCCCTCCTGTGGCACCAATGGACACCTGCTGCAGATCAGGACAGTGAAATGTTCTCACAGGGACCTGCAATTCCTGCCGTGCTACATTATTCCAGATTTTACAAGCTTGAGTCAATGTGGAGTGAGGAGAGCCCTTTGCAGGAGTGACCAGGAGTGTGTGAGTGGGAAATGAGGAATTTCCTGCTGCAGCACAGGCAGAGCTCTGTGATTTTTGTGCCTGGTTGTGGTGAGGATGCAGGCTGGCCCTGAGCTGACAGAATGTGCCTCACTGCTGCTGCTGCCACCTGAATTACCGGGAATTACTCAAGATGAGGATCTGATCCGAGAACCTGGAGGGAAGATTATTCCCCTTTGGTGCCTTAGAGCCAAACCAGATCAGAACTGTGGCAGCTGAATGAGCCAGAGTTGATAATCCAGGAGCACTGGCCTGAAGCTCTGCTGGGGGATTAGGGAAGAGGCTCCCTACTCCAGGGCATCACACAAACCTTTCTGCAAGTTTTGCTGCTGGAAAGAAAGCTGTGCTGGGGGCCTTGTGTGCTGTTAACCCTCAGTACATTGATGTGAGAATCTGGGGGATGAAAATATGTCAGCGTGCCCGTCAGAAACCTTGGTCAGTCCGTGAGGTTTCTAAAGTGCATGTAAAAATATACTGAGTTTATACAAGGGTTTATGGGGCAGTTC
Organism: Poecile atricapillus; assembly: GCF_030490865.1. Taxonomy (NCBI): domain Eukaryota; kingdom Metazoa; phylum Chordata; class Aves; order Passeriformes; family Paridae; genus Poecile; species Poecile atricapillus. The sequence goes on along the minus strand of NC_081258.1, from coordinate 18,355,729 downwards.
TTAGGACAGAGCCACAATTTTTTAAACAACTGATCCTTAAATCGGGGGAGAGCAAGTCATAAAGAAAATTGCAAGGAGATAATTTCCTCCTGCTAAAAGGACTGCAACAAATGAAATGTTTCAGCCTCCATCAGGCAGCCTCTGATTCTGTACATATTTATTTATCCGCTTAACCCTGGGCTCAGAATTGTCCCATTGAGAGCCCCCCTGGTGCCCTGCTGTAATATCACTGAGTTAAGCTGAGTAACAGCAAGAAACCCTGGAGAGAGATCAGGATGCTGCTGCACAAAATGCTGCACAGACACACAATAAAAAAGACAGACTCTGCCCCAAAACCTTCCAGGTAGAGCCAAGAGGAAACAGATGGATACAGCAAGCAGGCTCAGAGCAAGTGCCAAAATGGTATGAGCAGCCTGAAAGTCAAAAGTCTACCCAGGGCTGGCTTTTGGCAAGCCTGAGCTTACAGAAGGGTTCAGGAGGAGAGGAGGAAGAAGGGTGCAAGGCTTAGGGGTGAGCAGTGAGGAGACAAACACAGGTTCCCCCTGGAAAACCCAAACCAGGGGGATGGAAACCGTGCATATCCACCAGTCTGTGCAAGGCTGGTGCCCATGTGTTCAGGGTGATTTTTCATATGTTTCTCCTTATGTGTTTGGATTGTACAGTCAAATCCTATATGCTTGTGTGTGGGGAAATAATTAAAGATTAATGGATATGTTCAGCACAAGAAAATTCTAATTATGAATAGGCTGAGTTCTTCAGCTTAGGAAAATGTTAAGGACACATATATAGGACAATGTGAGAATAATTTCCATAAGACTGGTATTGCTTAAAGGCAAATATAACTTTCACTATTTATAATTCTTCTCTCGGATGGTTGCTCTGGGGTTATTTTTTGCTTTTTTTTTGTTGGTTTTTTTTAACAGTATTTCCAAATTTATTTCCTTTCCTATTCTATCTATGCCATGGTTGAGGAATTGCCACCATTAATATTTCATAATCTCCAGAGTATGTGCTAAAAACGTGGAAATGTAGAAACAAATCACCTTTTTTGGTGTTAATGCAATATTGTACAAAGAAAGGATGAGACTTTACGGGGGGAGAAAAAGGGCAGTAAAAATGTGTCTGGAAAAACACATTGAGAGTTTTTAACCAGTTTTAACAATTTTATCACATGCTGTACTGACTTATTAGCAGTGCCTTCAACCTTTATATATTCCAATAACAACCTGATGCCTTCATCTTATCTTATGGAACTGTAATTGGCTGAATCCAGGTACCAGTGCCTGGAGGCCATAGAACCTTATAGGCTTTAATGGCTCATTAGGTATTTATTCACTTTAACTTCAACAGCTCAGCCATTTGTGGAAAATGAGCCCTTAAAATAGAATTAGGGGCTTTGGTTTTGGGTTGTTTTTTTTTTTTTTTAACCTAAAAGCAGTGTATAACTTGAACTGCCACTGAGTTTAAATTTCCAGATCTGCCAGTTTAATTTGGCTTTGCTCTCTTCCCTTTTCAAAATGGGCTGTGGCTTTGTAATGACTTCTTATGCTGAAGAACTATGCTGGTGGCACTGAGCACTGCTTGAATGAAACAGAATGCTTCCTTTAGTTAAAAACCAAGCCAACCCCCACTAAATGTGTGCTTAATGTCTTTTGATAACTCACGCTGGCAGGTGTCATCTCTGCAGGCTCCTTCAGGCCTTTAATCATCAGAAAGCAGAGTCTGGAGGGGTCCTAATTAATCTGAATTTTAGCCAGGGTGGTGGGTGGTTCTACTTTACTCTTCAAAATAGCACGAGCCTGGTGCTACACACATGGTGCACCTTGGGCTGTGTCCAAAACCAGGAGGCTGGGAGAGAAAAAGGCTGTAAAAGGTAACAGAGGCTGGGGAGGGTGTGAGTTCCTTTAATGGCTCCAGCTGAAGCCTCACTGGGTGCTGAACAGGAAAACCCTGTTCTCCTCCTTCACTCAGTGATCTGGAAGGCCCAGCACAGAGAAAAACGTGTTTTTTGTGAATAAAAACAATATAGTTATGTCAATGAAAATGCACCAAAGCCACAGTGATGTTGGGTGGTTTTGTTTCAAATTTCTCTTCAAGGAGAATTTCTCTTGGGCTTAAAGGAAGGTCATTTCTGTAATGGGGTGGATCATTTCTTTGTGGTAGGTTACCCTCGTCCTTCACTGCCCAGCAGTGCCACGGGAGGTGGGCATGGGCTTGTGAAAAAGGGAATTATGTGCAGGATGCCATGGAATTGATGGCTGCCTTTGGCTTCTTGGGCCACCAGGGTCTCTGTGAGAAGGGATCACCCTGCTCCTTGGTGATAATGACAGGTGAACATTCTGTTCTAGAGCCAAGCTGCCCAGTTTTCCACCCTAATAAATCTATTTCTTTCCCATATCATCAGGCTCCACAGCCTAAGAGAAGTTTTATTTCATGAATGCCTAAAAAATTATCTGGAAATTTCTTTTTAGCTGCCTTTTTTTCACATTTCCTTTTGTTCTTTTCTGTTATTTGGAATGGTCTGAAAATGTCAGTATTTGCTCTATTTAGTTAAACAATACACTTTATATTTTGCTGGGGGAGGGTGGCTTTGTAAAGGAAAAAATTAAAAAGCTCTTAAAATACTCAGGAATGAAAATGGTGCCTTTAATATGAACAGATTGTGATGGACTCTGAGCATGAATGGGAGCTGAGGGCTAAAATAAAGCTTTGTGAGAGTTTTGGTCTAAGGAATGACCAGGATGGAGCCCAGGAGAAGCAGGAGCTGCTTGTCCCTGGGTGGAGAATTGAAGGAGCAGTAAAATACTGAAAGGCTCTGTCTGTTCCAAAGGGATCATTAAGGTGAGTTTGTTACTTTAATTCACTTAGAGTGGTGCTTAAGGACAATTTGTTCCTGATTCCCCCTGCCAGCTGAAGCAAATGGTTTTCTTTTCTTTTCCTCCCTTTTCCCCTGCCACGATGAGCCCACAGAAGAGAATGGCTGGAGACAGGAGCCTGGCTCAGCCAAATCCCCTTTCCATCATCCCCATCTGCTTTCTGCACGCTGAACACTGCCCACAACTTCTAACACCCAATTTAAATTGATTTCAAACCAGTGCCAGAGGAATGCACAAGCAGTGAGCTCTGTTTTGTGATGGGGGCCTTTAATTGCAGAGTTTCTCCTGCTCTGGGGGTGCCCCCATTGCCCCCCAGCACCTTTGACAAATTGTCTGTATTGTCCAGATGAAATGTCCATTATTGTCTATATGAAATGTCCTTTATTGTCTATATAAAATGTTTCTTTGATTTTTTTTTTTTTGTTTGAAATTACATAATTAATGCCTGGGCAGCTCTTAGGACTGTCCCTCACCCCCGGTAACTTGTTAAATTTAGAAAAGGTGCCTTGGTGTTTAATTCCTGCAGACTCCTGGGCTGATGGTGGTGAAGGGATGGCAGTGAGAGCAGGGTCAGGCTGGAGCTGACATTCCCCCCATCCTGCTCCATCCCACGTGGGATCAGACAGAAGGGACCCCACATCACACAGGGAGCAGAGGGACCACGGTCCCTAAACCTCCTCTCTTTCCCTCCCCATATTTCCATTCCAGGAATCATTGTTAGGATAAATGTTCTTCTGAGAATGGCACCACTAAATCAGCATTTCTTCCTAAGGAATCCCGATATTCCATGAAGCTCCTGAGCTGGGCCCACCTCTGCTTTGTGCCAGGGAGCTGTGTTGACACAATATATTTATACCTGTGTAATGTGTTTGACTCAGCGCTGCACAACATTCTGATTAAAAACAATTATCGCTGCACAAAACCAGTGTGGCACATATTAAACACTCCCGAGGTGCATGGCAGCGTGCAGAGGGGGATCAGCACTCGGGGGAACTTTCCTGCTCCCTCTGGGGCCGTGGGTTGGGCACAGAAACTCCAATGGAATTTTGCTGGTTTGGGCTGGGGCAGAGCTCACTGGTCTCTGTGCTGGGAGCTCAGGGTGAGGATGGTGTGGGCAGCATGCTGAGGATGGCTCAGGGTGAGGATGGTGTGGGCAGCAGGGTGAGGATGGCTCTGGGTGAGGATGGTGTGGGCAGCACGCTGAGGATGGCTCAGGGTGAGGATGGTGTGGGCAGCACGCTGAGGATGGCTCAGGGTGAGGATGGCTCAGGGTGAGGATGGTGTGGGCAGCAGGGTGAGGATGGTGTGGGCAGCACGCTGAGGATGGCTCTGGGTGAGGATGGTGTGGGCAGCAGGGTGAGGATGGCTCTGGGTGAGGATGGTGTGGGCAGCACACTGAGGATGGCTCAGGGGGAGGATGGTGTGGGCAGCAGGGTGAGGATGGCTCAGGGTGAGGATGGTGTGGGCAGCACACTGAGGATGGCTCAGGGTGAGGATGGTGTGGGCAGCAGGGTGAGGATGGTGTGGGCAGCAGGGTGAGGATGGCTCAGGGTGAGGATGGTGTGGGCAGTGAGGACCCACACCATCCTAAATCCAGGACTTCAGCTGGCTCTGCAGTGAGGAGGTGAAGGAGGGGCCAGGAGGGAGCAGGGCTGGGACAGCGGGGCCAGGCTGGGACATCCCACACATCCCAACACCCTGCCCACTTCAGGAACTGGGGAATTGCCTCTGGGCCAGACTGGGACACCCCACACATCCCAACACTGACCACTTCAGGAACTGGGGAATTGCCTCTGGGCCAGACTGGGACATCCCACACATCCCAACACTGCCCAGTACAGGAACTGGGGAATTGCCTCTGGGCCAGACTGGGACACCCCACACATCCCAACACTGACCAGTACTGGAACTGGGGAATTGCCTCTGGGACAGACTGGGACACCCCACACATCCCAACACTGCCCAGTACAGGAACTGGGGAATTGCCTCTGGGCCAGACTGGGACATCCCACACATCCCAACACCCTGCCCACTTCAGGAACTGGGGAATTGCCTCTGGGCCAGACTGGGACATCCCACACATCCCAACACTGACCAGTACTGGAACTGGGGAATTGCCTCTGGGCATCGCTCAGAAGTTTGTGGGCAACTGTCCTGGGCATCACTTGGTTTTGTAAGGGCTTATCTCTCTCCCCTTCTCCTTTTTACTAAAATTTAATCAGCAGTAGCAGCAAACATTGCTTTGTTTCAATTATTAAAGTGTTTATCTGTCTCCATCTTGACCCATGAACTTTTCCATCCCTTTTCCTCCCCCAGTTCTGCTGAGGCAGAGCACTGAGGGAGCGGCTCAGGGCCAGCCCACCACTACTTCCTTTCTGAAAATCTTCAGAACAATTTGCTGATGTGGAGAACTCAAGGCAATCATGGTATTGTCCAGTTGGAATGAAGGTTCTGACGTGCCTTGATTAAAGCCCACGTGAGGGAACAGCTTGTGTGAGGCACAGCAGACATTTCCTTAATTTAACAAGCCAAGGCAGGATGAGATCCAGTTAATTTTGCTTAAACTATAATGACTCATTCCAATTGAAGTTATGGCCCTGGAGGTCAGTGGAAAAACAAGTGCCCTGTGTTGACTTTGAGCCAAAACCCAGTAACTCAGGGACTGAAGGCAGGATGGGACCTGTGGCAGAAAAATGGAGCCAGCAGAAATTCCAGTCAGGCTTCAGGTGCTAAAATTTCACACACAGACCCATAGAGGAGTTTTCATTATTTCATTTTATAATCCTTCTTAAAACCTGCCCTAGCTCCTACCACAAAACACGCTCAGGATGCAGGAGTTAGCAAGTGATGCATTTTGACTGGATTCTACTGGAAGTCACATAGATTACAGTAGCTTTCCCCTTCTGGTATAAAAATTCCGTGAGGCTGAATGAGATCACAGCCTGTAATGACAGTGTTCACTGTCTCCTAGCACCAGCAGTGATTAGAAGCAGAATTATAGCGTGGTGATTTCATGTCAGAGGACAATGCTTTATTAGAGTTTGATTTACTTAGTAATTTAAGTACACTGAATCAGAGCAGGGGAAAGTGCTTTAGAAGTAATTTTTTCGTTAGCTCGGTTATTTTTGTTTTGTTCTGTCTTTATGGTGACCTTCATCAGACTGTAAGGGCTCCTGGAAAACAGGAATAGCGCCTTTTTAACCTTGTGATTCACCCAAACCTAACACTGGTGGAACAGCAACGTGCCAAGGGGACAGAGAAGGTCTAAGGCATGTGGAAAGAAGCTGATGACCTGAATATGGTCATGGAATGGGGTTTTTTTCCTGATTTCCATGAAGATGATAACAGCTACTCTTGATTAGCAGATGCCCGCTGTTGAGTCACGTTTAGTTGCTCAGTTACTCATTTATATCACCAAGTTTTCCCATCTATGAGGTAAAACTGCTCTGATTTAGGAGTGTAGGTTCTGCGCAGAGTCCAAAGGAAAGAATTGAGCATCTCCAAAGATGATTCTGCTGCACTGAGCTGCTGGGAAGGGTGGGCTGACCCAGCTTCTGGAGGTTTCTGTGTTACTGCAGATCACGAGGTGTGTCCTGGCTCTGGGGCTGCAGCAGAAGAGCTCTCCAGAGCTGCTGGGGATGTCCTGACCCTGTGGGTTCCCATTCCCTGCTGCCCACTGAGCAGCTCCTGGAGCTGTGGGACAATCCCTGCCCTCCTCTCTGCTCCGAGGCTGGGTTGGAAATAACCAGAGCAAGGTGAGCGGGCAGGGGCTGCTGCTCAGGAAATCTTTCACTTCCCATCAAGGCTAATTTATCCTTTTTTTCCACAGGACAGAAACTCCCATGCAAACACATCCTCTGCTATTGCATTTTCTGTCAAATTAACCCCCCTGCACCCCAGCCTGGGGTTCCACTGCTGCTCCTGGGGCACTGGGACACCGCCTCCAAGGGAATGCACTGCCCTTGGGGCCACCTGGGGTTAGTTAAACAGCATTTCTCCACGTTTGATTACCAATTTGAGTTAATTAATGTGCTGCATTTGATCTCTATTAATTAGAGCGTGCTCAGGCCTTGATAAAGTGTGTGTCCTCCTAGCACAACGTAATGGCTTCACAAAACCCCTACACACTGTGGTTAATTAGAAGTGCATTAGGATTTCAGTGTTTAAGGGATGAGGGAAAAAAAAAATAAAGATAAAATACCTTTTTTAATGGTTGTAGAATGGTTCTAAGAAAAGCCTTCCATGAAGTGAAGGTAAGGATGGGGGTTTTTTTTAAAGATGAAATTATTTGGTGGAGACAATTTTTCCCTAATTTGACAGCTTTGCTCTGTGTTATCTGTGGGAAGAGCAAGCTTAGGATGGGGAAAAAAAAAAAAAAAAAGCAGGGGGACACATTGCTTCAGTGCAGGAGAGGAAAGACAGTCATTTATAGCTGCTATTTCCTCAAATTTGATAGTCAGCTCTAGCCAGCTGTGTGAACTCCCGTGAGGGCTCAGCTCCCACTTCTCCCAGCTCCGGGGAGAAATCCTTGTTTTTAAGGACAATTAACATTTCCTACTCATTGTGCTTGGTTTCAACCCATTTGATGCTGCACTTAGAGGCAAACCCTGCCCAAACCTGACAGCAGAAGACCACACGTTCGAGAATAGGGACAACTAATTAACCTTTCACTGGTAGTGTGTGTTTTCTTATTTACCTGCCGATAGAGCTGAGAGCAGGAGCAGCAGCTCAGCCTCAGTTCGTGCCATTTTGGCTCCTGCACTCCCACAAATTTCCTGTGGTTGGTGTGGGGTCCAAGCAGCAGAATATTTGTGTTGCATCCACAGAAACTTCCAGGTTTTTTTCGGTTTGTATTGATCCCAAGCCTGAAGTTCTTTGCCCTTATTCTGGCACAGCTGCCCTTACAGCCTGCAAGAGTTTAGGCTGAGCACAGAAAAGGTCTTTGTTCCACTGGCTTCCATAAAACTCTTGAAAAATAATAGCACTGAGCATTAAAGATAAAGGTTAATATATTTATTATTTACATGAATGTAAATTATATATAATATTTAAAAGAATTAAAATTTTATGAGCTGTGTGGGACTGACCACGTTTAAATGAGAGTTTTGCTCTTTCCCTCAGTTATCTGGAGCACAGAGCCCTTCTGCACCATTAGGAATTGTGTGTTTACACTGATTCCCTGCAGCACCACTTGAACTCTTCAACTCCTCCTCTCCCAAGGATGGAATCCTGTGGCATGGAAACTCCAGTGCGATGGTGAGCTCAAATATAGATGTGAAATTAATATCAAAGCAGATTAGAGAGTATTTGCTCAGCTGTTGTCTATCCAAGTCATTTTGCAGGATGTGAAAAGCAATCAGCTTCGTTTTAGGAGGGCTGTTTCACTTAGCAAGCAGCTTGATTAAGGCTGATGCAAATGCAGCTCTGGCTATGTTTAAAATGGTATCTGATCATGATTCTTTTAGTCTAAGGCCTCACTTCAAATGGCTACAGGAAATGGAATGGCTGCTGGGGAAAAAGTAGCATGTGCTGTGTGGACAAAGAATTTGCCTGGGTAGAAAAACAACTTTCAAAAAAAGAGGAGAAAAACAGGGGAAAAGCCAGCAAAAAGGAAGAATTAAAAAAAACCCTGGCACCTCAGTTGCACCTAAGATTACCCAATATTTCTTCCAGCAAAGCAGGAGGAATGATTCCCAGCACTGTTGACTCAAACCATCATAAAAGACATTTTTAGTACGTTGTAAAAGCAAGATCAACTTTTCCCTGCAGAAACAAGTGCCAGCCTCGCAGCACAGCAAATTCCTCCTGATCTTCTTGTCCTCAAACCTCCCTGTGGCCACATCTCCCTGCTCACAGAGCACAGGGATGGTCAGAGGACCTCATTCCTGTGCAGATCCAGCTGGGACACAGGGATTGCTCCCTTTTCCCTGAATAGAAAGGTGGGAAGGGTCAAGAATGGTTTAGAATTCACCTTTTCCCCTCAGCACCCAGAGGGGCAGCCAGGGGAGATGAGTGGATGAGGGTGATGCCTTCTCTGGGGCTGCCTACAAATAGAGGCCAGACAAAGTTAAGGGAATAAAAAGGAATTTTATTTATTGAAGGGCCTTCAGGTACATTTTGGGCTGATGAAGCTCCCCCAAGGGCTGCACCCAAAAATGGATGATGGGTCATGGGTTTTCATATTTTTATAAGTTTGGTCCATTTGCATATTGGGGGTTCATCTTCCAATTCCAGCTGCAGGTATTGAAGTCATTCACCCCAAGTTTGCTCCCACACAATTCACTTTTGTTTCCATCTCTGGGGGTCTGAGGCAGCGAGGTGTCCTCGATTCCCAGGCCTGGAGAGGAATTGCTGCATCTGACCAAAATGTGAAAGCAGCAGCTCACAGTCTGTGTGTTTAGAGTTACACACTACAGAGCTGCAGGATTACAAATACATGAGAAATAGCCAAGCAGGAGTGCTGAGGGATCAAGGAGGGGTTAATTTTGGGAGCTGAGAGCAGGAGCACAGAGCTGCACTTCCCAGCAGATGGCTCCGTGGTATTCCAGACCTGGCTTGGTCTCCACCAAACATTTTAACTCCACACAGATGCACCAAGCTTTGCCTTTTCCGTCGGGCACCGGGGTCATGCTGAGGTGTCTTTTATTTTTTTATGATTACTGCTTTTCCCCTCTGATCATAGCACCAGAAACTTCCACAGTGGAATCCCAGGGCACGGAATAATCCAGCCCTGGGCTGAGTGGGGACCAACAGCTGATTCAGCCCTAGTGAGTCATTGGCTGCACATCTAACCAGATAAAATTTAACAAAGCCAATTAAAGCCTTCAGCATAACACAAGGACACTTCACCAATGGTATTCCCAGATTCAGAATTTCTGTTGTTTTGTTATTTTTTTTTATTATTTTTTTTTTCACAAAGAGGACAATATGGGATTGATGAGTCTTGTTATTTTGCCTATAAAGAGAGGTCTTAAACACTTAGAGAAGCCTGCCAAGTGCAGCCATTCAGTTCTACGCCACAGAACCAGATGAGTTTTGTACGAGTTATAAAATGCATTAATTCAAGATTATACCCCTGTATGCTGTGGAACATATGTAGGTACAGCACAAAGCTGACAATTTGTCAGGCCCTTTTCCAAGCCCTTCTCATGAAGAATGAGGTCCCATTTGGATCAATTACAAGTGAATAGGCATTACAGGCTGAAAATCATGCCTTTGTTGCTTAACAGTGCAAAATATTGTTGGTATAATTATTTTTGTATAGTCCTCTTGCCCTGTGGCGTGGATCCAAATGTGATTCCAGCTCCACCTGGCTCTAACCCAAGAGCACTCCACATCAGGCCCTCAGGATCCTAATTCTCTCATTCAACTGACTATGACCAGTGTCTGTGTGGTTTTGGTTCAGCATAGACTGGTACGTGCAGGGAAATCCAAACAATTTTCCAGTGCTGGTGGTGTTCTCCAAAAATTGGCAGCTTCTCCTGTGCCATGCCAGTTCTTCATGAGTTTATCCTTTGTATTGGATGCTTTAAAGTTCTGTATTCCTGAGCTGTGTCGTTATGTGACACTATTTCTCTGCTTTGGCCCCTGATATTTTGATAATGTTCTGATTTTAAACCTCTGATTACACATAAGCAGCCAAGCTACCCAGCTTTTCTCAGAAACAACTTGCAAGAAATGCATCTTCATGCTACACGACATAAACAATTGCTAAAATATGCAGATCAGGAAAACTAATGATGTGTAATGCTAGGATGTTTTAAATGTCTTAATTTAGTTTATAGGCACTCCAAAAAAAACCAACAAAAAACCAAAAAAAACTACCCCACTTAGGGAGCCAAGCATCAATAACGTGGGTCTGCTCTAGCTGAGTAATCACCTCTCGGTGATGAATTCTTAAATATTAATTTGCTGGATGTTATTCATCATGTGCAACAGTGAAGGCAAGGCAAAATCAAGGCTCCAAAAGGAGAGGGAGGGGTTTTTTGCAGCCAAAGTGTAGAGTTGCCATTCTTTAGGCTGGCACATCCCGTTCTTCCTGCTGTCCTGGGTCTGCCCCAGCTCCCAGAGCGTGTTTGGTGTTGGGGGAAGGCTGAGGTGCCATCCCAGAGCGTGTTTGGTGTTGGGGGAAGGCTGAGGTGCCATCCCAGAGCGTGTTTGGTGTTGGGGGAAGGCTGAGGTGCCATCCCAGAGCGTGTTTGGTGTTGGGGGAAGGCTGAGGTGCCATCCCAGAGCGTGTTTGGTGTTGGGGGAAGGCTGAGGTGCCATCCCAGAGCGTGTTTGGTGTTGGGGGAAGGCTGAGGTGCCATCCCAGAGCGTGTTTGGTGTTGGGGGAAGGCTGAGGTGCCATCCCAGAGCGTGTTTGGTGTTGGGGGAAGGCTGAGGTGCCATCCCAGAGCGTGTTTGGTGTTGGGGGAAGGCTGAGGTGCCATCCCAGAGCGTGTTTGGTGTTGGGGGAAGGCTGAGGTGCCATCCCTGTGTCCCTCCTGAGCGCAGGAACCACGCTGGGGTGCTGCTGGGGCTGTGGATGTGCTCATCAGTGTGCTCCTGAGTTCCTGCACAATTCCCTGCCAGCTGGCCACAGAAATGCTGGGGGTTGGATTTGGGTAACTTTTGAGAGAAGGGCAGCTGCTGTTGGTGGAGGGGTGGGGGAATATCTCTGTACAACAGCTCCTCTGTCATCAGGGTGTGTTTGCACAGAGCCCCAGGGGAGAGACTTAGACCCAGCTGAATTCAGCTGAGGGAGGTCAGACACCAAAAGCATTTCAGCTGCTGCCTTGGACAACAACCCTGCCTCGTAGAGTGGAGGAAAAACACCCAGACTTTAATGCTGACTCCTGAAATGTCATATTTAAAATGGATCTAAGGCGGTTCCTCATGGTTTTCCTCTAGGAAAACCTCACTCCTTGGACTTCATCCCTTCCCTGCCCTATGAGAGAGGCAGCCAGTACCTAAGACAGGTGTGCAGGAGAGAAAAGTGATTTATTTCATACACCCTGAAAATAAAAGGAGCAGATTTGGGGAATTTCTCCTCTGCTGAGCAGTATTGTTTGGGTGGGAGGTATTTTAATGCACAGCTGCTTTCTGCTGCTGTGGTTATGGTTGTGCTGTGGTCACACTTTTTTAGGGTTTTGCTGTGGTCACTGGGTTTGGAGATCTCTGACTTGAGGAGCAGGGAAACGTCAGGCCTGGTGGAAATTCTTTGTTCTGCTGTTAAGAAGTTTTCTACGAGTATCCCAGTGTGCTTAATATGAAATGCCAGCACACACTGGGGTGGAAAACATAGAGAATTCTGCTTTTGCTACTTATTGGTGTGGGATTATTGAGAAGCGATTTCAGCCACTTATGGCCTCAAGGGTCTAATTAAAGTGACAAGTCTCCACAGAGCCTGTGATGCTACAAAAGTTAGTGGTAGAAATAGGAATAAAAATCACTCTCTTTTCATTGTCTTCCTGTTAAGATGTGACATTTGACAGGAGAGAAGCATCAAGGTGGGAATTTTCATTCACTTGGAAAGCAGTGGATGCCCAAAACTGGGCAGAGAAAGCTCCCACATTTTCTGTCTTTCACGAGGGTTTATGCAGCAGTAAAATAGAAACAATTCCAACTCCATTCTTGTGGGAGTTCTGTGGAATGCAGGAGTTTTCCAGGGTCCTTCACAGATTCCCTGTGGAGTTTTCCATGGCTGACAGGCCGGGCTGTGGATCCATGGGTGGGGTTGTGTGATTGCAGCTCTGTACCAGGTTTTGGCTCCCCTTCCCTTCAGGCTGCTGTGAAGCTGATGACAAAACTCCAGGTAAAATCTGGAGAAGTTTCTCCTCATGGACTCAGTTTTGATGTCTGTGGCCTTGTCTCAGAGCGTTCCCTTCCACCTTTGCTCGTGCATTCCCTGCCTGCTCGGGCTCCCCATCCCCAGCCAGTGAGAGCATCCAAGATTTGTGCCACAAATCCATTCTTTTATCCAGGAGCTGCTGATGGAGAAGAAATCACATCCTGAATCATCAATTCCTCCAAGAGCAAAGTCTCTCAGGAACAAAGATTGCAAAACGAGGCAGCACACTCAGACCTTTCCCTCTCTGTGCTCCTCGGGCTGGTCCCCCAGGGAACCACGTTTTCCAATCCTGCATCGCCCACTTGGGGAGTTGTTTACTTTTCTTCAGCACAAAATTTTTAAATGATACTTAATCACACCAAAGAGCTTTCTTTTCCTCAGACAAATTGTGTATTTACATACAATTCTCTAATTGCTTGCAACATGTTGTCTTCCAAGTGTAACACCTGCTTTGGGGAGGCTGCTTAATTTAGATACAACAAGATAAACGGTGGAGTTCTGCGTTTTGTAAGGAAGGCAGAACAAAAACAATTTTAAAAATATAATTAATTTAGATTACGTAATAATAGGGATAATTGTTTTTTTTCATATTCCATGGAAGCTTTCACAGGAAATTATTTATTTTCCTACTGAAGAAAGGAAAATTTCTGTGAAAATTCGGCCTCATTATAGGGTAGAAATGAGAAAGAAAACCACACCTCCTGCTTAAAAATTAGGAGCCTTTAAGGACTTGAAGTTTTAAAGCTGGAAAAGAGCCTGTTTCTTGTCCTAGACAATCAAGGAGGAAGAGCTCTCTTCTCCCACTCTCCCTTTGCATCCTCGAGCCTTTCTTTCCAGCTGTCCCTGTGCCCACCAGAGCTCTGATGGAACTCACTGAGATTTCCATCTCTGCGTTTTGCCTTCTTTCCCAGCCCTCGCTGCAGAGGCCTCTCCAAAGCCTTTTTCTTCCATTTGAGGCCCCCTGTGCAGTACAGAGGGCAGTAAATGTCCTTTGAGGCTGCAGAGGCAAGGCTGGGTAATTGCTGGCAGGTAGAGCTGTGTCTGTCCTAGTGAAATCTCACCATTCAGGGCTGCTCCCCTTATTGACAAAAGTGGGTTTCTATTTCCCTTTTTCTGCTCATCTCTTTCTGCTCTGTGTGTCACAAACTAAAGGGAATATTTGGTTCTGGCTGCAAGAGAGTTGGTGGAGATGAAGCACAGGGAAATGGCCTAGGCTGAGAAAATCATTTTGATTTTCACTCACCACATCTGTGTGTTGTCTGAGAGCGTTCTTAGGAAATAACTGTGTCATTTTTTTATTCAGTTTCATTTGTGGCTTTTCTTCCTCCCTGGGATGTAACTTTTCTGAGTATCTAGATGTTCTTCACAAACTGCTGTTCTCTCAAGCATTTAAATGTAGTTTGTCTCCTTTTTTAAAAATGGAGGGAAAATAGGATCCCACTCTGTCCAGGTGGATGGGCTCTCAACTCCAAACTTTGTTTTGGTCCATTCCCTGAGTAGGAAACCCGGTTTCCTATGGCTCCAGAACTGTTTTTCCCTTTTGCCTGTGGCCTCATTGTCTGTTCTTCACATCCTTATGAGCCACAGACTCTTGGCTGTGCTGGAAATCCCCTGCCTCCCATCCTTAAACCCCCAAAGCATTCCCAGCTCCATCCAGCTGTGCCCATCCCCTCCCACACCTCACCTGAGCTGTTTGTAAAGGAAATATGACCAAATATGACCAAACCTGTTACCCAAACTCAGCCATCACAGAAAAGGGGTTTAACTGATCTTTGTGGACTCACACACCAGTCCAAACAGAACTCAGGTCTTGCTCTTTCAGCACTCTCTTCCACCATGGAGAGTCCCTGTGCCAGTAAAGATGGCTCTGTTAAATTCACTGCAGTGCCTTTGATAACTGTGCTGTGACAAGTTGCAGTTCTGCCACACAATTCAGGGCTCTGATTGTATTTACAGAATATTTACAGAATTGTATAAAGTCACTTCATATACATTTTCTTTTCCTCCCCTGAGGAAGATATTTATTTTTACATCTGGGTCTGGCTAAATCCTAAATGAACACATATGGAAGGTGCAGGAGGGAAATGTGGGATAACAGAGGCTTTTTCTTTGTACTCAGAGTCCATTCTGTGCTGTGAGCAAGCAAATAGCCTTGCCACCTGCAGCTACTTGCAAGCCAGAATGAAATGAGCTGATGTTCTCTGTCCTTTTCCAAGCATACAGGTGTCCACTGGATGGAAGTGTTATTGCCATGGCTCTGTCTGGAAACTGCCCTTTGCTCTGCTCTGGGGCTGAGCTGTGCCTCGCTAACAGGGAAACAGTTTGTGCTTTAATGGTTCTGCTTCGGCAATGAATATGATTCAAAGTTCATTAAATCACTGAGGTCTGCTGGTTGAATTCAAACGCCTTTAAACAAGGTCTTGGGCTCCTTTTCAGGGAAGATACAGAGCTTCATTTGCAAGGTACACCAGACTCTCTCCATCCTCACCCATCTTCTGGTCTCTGACAGCGTTGTTAGTTACATTTTTTAGAATTATAGAGTGGTTTGGGCTGGAAGAGACTTTTAAATGTCCCAAACCAACCCCTGTAAGCAGCTTGGAAATCTTCAACTGGGTCAGGCTGCTCAGAGCCAACCTGACCTGGAATGTTCCCAGGCCTGGGGCATCTGCCCCCTCTCTGAGCAACCTCTCACCACCCTCACAAAAAACTTCTTCCTTATATCCAGGCAACACTGCTGGAATTTTGCTGTAGAAAAAGTGCAGCACTGTTGAAAACTTTTTTTGTCAGCACTGCCTGAGCATTGCTGAAGCTCAGGGCTCAAGAAACTGCAGCAAAACAGAGCCACTAAGCAGGAGCTCTTGCCTGCAGGGAGGGGATTCTTCTCCAAGTTCCACTGGGTTTTGTTGTTGTTATTTTATTTTATTTGTTTCCTCTTTTAGGGATGACAGTGATTGTGAAAACAATCAACCCCCTCATCAGCTGCACCCATTTCTGGGCTCTGAGACTCTCAGTGTTTAGTTACTCAGAACAGTTCTTTTGGAACACCAGTTCTGTGCTTCTTTCAGTGATTTAAGTCTGTGTGGGAAATGTCTGCGGGGCTCCTGACCCCAGAGACATCTGTGACTCAAACTTTCCCATTTATGATGTGATTGTCATGGCCTCGTGGTCCTGTGGTCTGGGTCACACAGGTGGGACAGATCACACAGGACATTGCCAAATCCATGCAAACAGAGCTGCAGCTCTTTGCACAAATTTCAGAAGGATTTGGATCAGCACCTCAAAAAAAAAGGAAAAAAAAGAAGTTTCTCCATCTGCATGCAGAGTCCCCATCTCCCAAACTGTGCAGCATCCCTCAGAAGTATTTGTAAACATTTCAGCACTTTCATTGCTATGCTGCTGCCTGTCCAGTCCTTCACAGAAATCCATTCTGATTTCCCATTTCTGCAGGGATGTTTGCTTATCTTCTTTCAACTGTCTTGGCCTTCAGGAAATTGAAACAGAAGGGCTCAGACCCCCTGCCAGAGATTTTGTTTCACAGTGCTCTGGTGCTCTTTATGGCTGAATGATGAATAACAATTTAATTATACTTGGGAGCCCTGGCTGAGTTTTCTTTTGTTAAGTCAGAAGTGTGGAAATGAGTTCCAGCTACTGTTAAAAAATTGTTACAGTACTGCCATAAAATACAGAATTTCCACTGTACATGGCTTGTTCTACAGCCCTTCTAAATTGAACTCAATTAAGCTGCATGTCTCCTCTACTGTCAGAGATATAAAACTGTTCCAGTCACATGTGGGATGTGGTAATGCATTAAATCAGGAGATTGTCAATACCTCCACACCATGTCCTAAGGTGCCCTTTGCTGAAGCTCCTTTTAAATTAGTGTGAATGGCTGCAGGTGTAATAAATACATCTCTATATTCAGGACATTTGTTATGGAGTGGAACCAAGGGTTTGCCACAAGAGGAAGGAAAATTTTTGCTGCTTTAAGGCTCCTGAGCAATGTTTGTGAGCAGAGATGGATAAAGGAGTGTGATCACTGTAAAATTCCTTTTGTGGACCGGGTGAGGATCCTTTATGTGGACAGATTTTGTTTGAATTTTGTCTTTCTGTGGAAATATTACAGAGAACATATGCTTCTAAAATAAGCTGGTGCATTTCCAGAGATTTCAGTGAAGTTTCATCCCTTAACATTGGCAGAAAAATTGAACTTGTTTTGGGAAAAGAAAAACAACAGAGCAAAACATATAAGAACCTGATGCAAAATTCCTTTAAATTCTCAGTGACCTCCGTGGGCACTTCATGAAGCACTAACATTATTCATAATATCTGGTTTTGAATACTGTTCTCTCTCTTATTGCTGCTTCTCTCCTCACACCCCTTAAAATTTACTTAGCAACACTGGTATTGAAATGGCATTTCCTAATATATGTGCTCTGGCTGACAAAATGTCAGTAGACTGTTAAAAAAAAAACAAAAAAAAAAAAAAGAGGAAATTTATTTATTTCTCTCTGCAGAAGTGGGAGGAGATGAAAAGCCCCATTGTCAGCCACCTCTCAGAGTAGGCAATTAGGGAGCAGCAGTGTACTATTCACATTCAGAGCATAATTCAATAAATACATACTGCATGCTCACATTCCACAGCTGGTAATTACATACAGATGCAATCAACAGGTCTTTTCCAACGTTTTTACAAACCTCATTGAACTGCTAAGAAACCTCTGAGTGGAGCACACCCACCCCACACACTCTCTGCTCTAACTCTAACCCCTAAATAAATTAAAAAATAGAAAAAAAAGCCCACAGAAAAACGTGTGGACAGAAAGGATTTATCTAAGGAGAGAATTAAAACTTCAAGGTGATTTCAATTATAGACAAGCTCCTCAGAGGTCAGCTTTTAAAACAGTGCCCATCACTTGCCAGGGGGATGTGGGGATGTTTGGGGAGGACAGGGTTCCCCTGTGCTGCAGAGGGGTGAGACAGAGCATCCCTGTGCCGAGCTGCTCTGCACTCACAGCTCCCAGGGGATGAAGGTGCTGAGGAGGAGGAGGAGGAGATGTGCAAAAGGAGGTTTCCTTCCTCCTCCTCTTGGGTTCAAAGGTGTCACTCAGAAATGCCATTATTTGCTTGAAGCGTGGCAACGCCCGTGCAAACCAAAATATTATTTTCATGCATTTTAACAGCTCTTGAAACACAACCAACACTTGTGGCTTCTTCCTTCTGAGCTCTCAGACAGCATCAAATATGAAACTGGGATTACAAGATGTGTTGTTTGCTGTTTTGAGTGGTGCAGAGCTCTCAAATCCCTCGTGACCAGGAGAAAATGAAAGATCTAAGAAGTCCTGGTGACCCTGAGCAGACCATGAGGGAATGATCTGGGGGGGAATTCGTGTGTTGCTATGGTTTTCCTTCCCATAGCTCTGAAAGTTTGTAGCTCCCTTATCACTTTCTTGGCTCCAGAGAGAGCAGGGAATTTTCTCACCCTCCACTTCATTTGCTGCGAAATTGATAAAAAGTTGTAGCTAATGGGAGTCTGTGGAACACAGATGGATGAGGCACTGGGAGAGGCATTGGGAGCTCTAACTCTGATTTATGGGACAAGTGGCTTGGGGCCACCTGCAGTAAACCACTTGAGCATTGCTCACAATCTTTAAATTGCATCCCCCAAGTATTCCAGCTGAATGCTGGGGTCACCAGGCTGTGCTTTCTGCTGCTCCCCTTCCTCACTGAGTCTTAAAATTCCTCCCTGCATAAGGCCCAGCTTTAGGAGGACATTTGGAGGGTAGTGTTCATTTTGTGGCAGTCTTTCCTCCTCTGAAATCCACATTTCCAGATCCTTTCCCAGTCCCTAGGACACAGGGTTTTTTTTGGGAATACTCACTGGACTGCATCTTTAGGAGAAAAGCCCTTGGGGTGATCAACTGGAATGTTGATGCACATCTCATCTCTGCACCTGGTCGTGCTGAGTTGTGAGTGGGAGCTGTTCCTAGGCCACAGGGCTGGAAATTTTATTTTTCCCAGACTGTAGGTAAGGATGGTGTTAGAAACTGGTGGGAAGATGGGACATAATGTATCCCACAGGAACGAGCTGGTAGCAATCTAGAGATGAGCAGAATTATCACCCTCTGCAAGGCAGAGGAAAAGGGACCAGGTTGCACCAAGTTAAAAATTGTGCTGAATGCTCTGTTTGTAATTGTGTGTAAATTGTTCAGCCTGAACAAGGAGCAAGAAAAAAAAAAAAAAAGAAAGATGATTCTGCACCATATGCTATCAAATGGAATTTTCAGGTACTCAGTGAAATTTTGAGTAAAAGCTGCATTACCTCTGTGAAGGATGGTCCTGGAGGACAGCAGGAGGGAGCAGGAGTGCACTTTGTGCTTAGGTACTCAGTCTGATTCAGCTTCATTTCATAATCTCCTATAATTGCATGTAGCTTTTCTCCACGTCTTGAGCGCTCATTTACCTTTGGAAAGGATTTTGTGCTCAATGGGTGGAAGGTGTTCATTAAGCATGAAGTATCACTTTGTTTAGCTGGTGATTGAGCTGAGGGCCTGGCACAGGTTTATAGCAGAGCACAAACCAAGGCAGAGAGAAGGAAACAATCCTTCAGTGCAATTGGAAACAGAGAGAGGCGCAGCTTTGCTGCTGAGTCACTCGAGCTCCACAAAATGCACCTCATTTCCTACTTCTCTGCTATCAGAGCAAGGACTGATGGTGTTTTCTTCAGGTCTAAAATACACCAGCCTTGGAGACTACTCTAGCCTCCTTCATCCCAACCATCCCAAGGTGTTTGGAGACTTTGCAGGGGAACCATTCCCCGTGGGACAGATGGTGGAAATTGCTCACTGTGAGCAGGACGGTTCTGGGGTGTCTGAGGAGGGTGGGTGGCCCAGAATCTCAGTAACCCAAGGGCAAAACTGGGCCCATTGTTCAAAACAGGTAAAGAGTTTTTTAGTGTTCTCTGAAGAGCCCTTTGCAGGTGTGGCAGGGATTTGTTTCTGGCTGATACCCACCAGACCAGCCAGGAGGGTGTGAAACTCTCCAAGGTGTTTGTGGCACTGATTTCAAACTGGAGACCAAGCCAGCTGTAGAGCAAGGACAATTCCCACTGCTCCCAACTGCTACAGGCCAGGCCCCAAATGTTTCTCCCATAAAACATTTGTGAAGTGAGCAGTGATCCTGCTCTGCTCACCCTGGCTGTGTGGGCACTGAGCCGCCAGCCTTTAATTCAGCACAGCTCATCTCTCCCTGCCACATCTCACACTCATCCCGCAGGCTGAAGCTTCCTCATTTCACTTTGTTTCCCTAGAAGCAGCCAGCCATAAGCTCGTGGATTCAGACTCTTTTAAGGAGCCCCCTGCCTCTGCTGTCTCTGTATTCAAGCAGACACAAGGGTCAGTAGTTTTCCACCATTTCCTCCTCATCTCCTGCTCTGCTTCTTCCAGCCTGGGCCAGTTTTTCATTAAGGAGAGCTCAGCAGTGGGAAGAACACATGGGGCTGCAAAAGCAGAGAGGTTTTTTTTTTCCATTTCCCACTGCCATATGAGTTTTTTATTTGGAAATGTAAGCACAACATGTGGCACGCTGTTCTTCAAGCCACTGAACTGGTGACTCTCTTCTCTGTATGTATGGATGGGGGAAAGGAAATCTCCCCCAGTACTGATCCTTCCTAGGCAAAGGTAGTGGAAGCCTGAAAGATTATTCATCATCCCCTTCTATTCAGACAGTCTCATGTGGTGAATTTTATTTTTATTAGAATACAAAAATATTTAAAATTTGCACCATCAGGAGGCTGTCTAAGCACTGCAGTCTGTTTCATGCCTTTAAATCAGAGCTGTGTTAATCAAAATATTTGCCTTGGAATTGAACAATCGCTTTACTGGTTAACCTGGGCTGTTCCCTGAAATGCTCACGTGGGGCTTAGATGAAAAGTAGAGCCCCAGGGTTTGATTTGTTCCTGCAGATTTTTATTCTTGCCCATGTGAGGATGGCAAATGCTAATCCTTGACTGGGGACATTTCTTCCAAGCGATGAGGTGCCTGTTTACAGTGGCTGGGGTTTGGAGAGGATCTCCAGGAGACCTGAGGCAGCTCCCAGCAGGGATTAGCAGCTGATGGGTGCCTCTGTCTGCAGAGACGCCAGCCTGGCCTCTTGTGATCACCTTCCTGCTCGTGCTGGGGGTACAAAGCTGAATTTAGTCCTGGGTGTGGAAAATGTCAGGGGGGCTTTGTGGTTCCTCCCAGCAGTGCTGTGACACAGAGTCACTCTGGATTGTGCTGGGTGGACACCCCCAGTGTGTGCCATCAGAGGGAGACACATCTGGAGGGGATCTACGGTGGCAGGGAGCTGTGAATTAATCACATTTTGGGAATGCACAGCTGTGCCAGGCTGGGAGGCAGCCCAGGGGCAGAGCCTGAAAATCCTAATTTCAATCCAGGGATTTCCAATCACCCCTCAGACACTTTGCTTAGGCCTGCTGGAGAACACCCTCCCAGAAGGAGATGCTGCCATGGGAACAGCAAAGGGAGCCCTTTAATATTCTGTGCATTGAGCAGCCTTGCTATCAATATGCTTTTAGGATGGCAGCATTGCTGAGTTTAATGATTAAAGATGCAAAAGTGCAGTTCGGTTCTGTACTTCCCAATGAAAATTAGACCCTCCAGAGATTATGGATAAATGACTACATATCCCAGAAAGTAATTTGAGCAAGTTCCAGATCACTGACCAGAAGAAAATTCAACTACTGAACACAAAGACATGTTTGCAGCCATGAACGCTATCTGACAGGGTAACTAGATTATGTCAGATTCTGCTTACAGGCAACTGAAAATAAATAAACCTGAAAAATTACTTCACAGGGTATGACTGTAGGTGGTGAAAAATACCACTCACCAAGAATTGTGATCCAGACCAGAATTACCTTTATGTTCCTAATCTGCTCTCAAGGCTTCTTTTTTGTCTTTAAAATAATAATAACAATAAAAAAAAGCTACAACCTTAATATTTCTTACATGTCAGCTCAGACCCCCTTGGGTTAATACATTCTGCAGTCTTGTTGTTTACTTCTCATTAAGCTAAATGTTTTATGCAAATCATCTGACATAAAGCCAGACGACCAATCTAGAAAGGCTGTAATTCCATCTGATGAGTTCATTCAACTGAAATCTGTACTTAATTTCCATAATTATACTACCCTATTCTCATAATGTGAACTGATTGCTGCAAAAACACAAAATAACTGAAATGCATTCAGATTTAAAATATGAAAATGATACGTCCCTTTGGGCGCAAGAGTTATGTTTTACAAACAGTTTCTCTATTTTCTTTATTTTCTCCAACAAAATATCTCTTTATTTAAGGCTTTGCCAGCCTCATTTAAAGACTATTAAAATGATAAGAGCTATTTCTAATGCAGTGTTGCCTTGCTGGTAAAAAAAAAAAAAAAAAAAGGAAAATTAAAAATAAGAAAAAAAGCAGGGGAAAAGAGAAGAAAATTGAGGGAAAGAAAAACCCAACCACACCAGGGCCTTAATAATTATATTAATACATTATGCTCAAAAGCCTGAAGATCGCTGTCTTGTCATGGAGCTTAAACTCAGAACAAACTGGCTGTGCTCTTGCTGACAAGTCTAAGTGTCTCCTTAATTATAGAATCAGACAAATGAAGTTGCTGCTGCACCAATCGGGCACGGGCAGAGCTTGGCTGGAAGGAGCTGCCAAGGGCCTGAACTTTCCTTGGGAAGCTCAAACCTTCCAAAAATCAGCCCCAAAGATGCCCTTTGGCTCTCAGGCCAGAAAGAAAAGCTGTGCTCCAGCTCTGGGCTGGGTTTGTGGAGCTATTTGAAGGAATCTGCTGTATAAAAGGGTGATAATTTTCAGCATGCCCCTTCCTAAGGTGACAGCCCTAAAAACTAAGTCACTAAGTCACCAGAAGACCAGGCTTTTTATCTTTTATTTATTTAGTTTTTCTCCTTCTGTCTGGTTGTATAACCAGAGCTGTCTTATTGGCAACAATTACAGAAATTTGTGCTGACCAACACTCAGCACACCTGATGGGAAGGGCAGGATGCCAAAGAGGTGTTTGAAGAGGTTAAATGACATTAACCTGGTGGTGTCACCAAGCCCTCCCCCCCACCTGTAGAAAGGTGCTGTGATATTCAGAAATGTGTGTTTCCCTGCAAAAAAAAAAAAAAAAAAAAGTGCATTTAAATATTTTTCTGTCTCTTGCATAGAACAACCCAAATATTTCCTTGGGTTACTCAGAAAAGCAGTGGCTATTTTTATGTAAAAGCACTGATCCCCCTCTCAGGTTGACCCAAGAATTGCAATTTCCTTCTCCAGTGTCAAGGGGGTGCTTATTTATATCACAATTTGTGACCACCCATTTGTCTGTCCCCACGGATTTGTGTTTCCAAATCAATTTTTTAATCTAGGTGCGCTCTCCTGCCCGGTAACTCTGTCTTTAGTGCTGCAGCAATTCAGCTCTGCTAATGATAATTGTAACCCTGCTTTGAAACCCTCCCTCCTTCTCTGTGGGGGGAAAAAGGCAAAATTGCAGCAGTTTTATTTCTGTTCTCGTTTTAATCGTTCTCATCTCAGGCGTTTCTGGACTCTTCTGGGTGGTAGCTGGTTTCAGGTTTTGCCTGGACTCTGTGTGCTCTGAACTTGCAAAGAGCTGGAAAATGCAGCTCAATTTTTTTTTTAAACCTTTTTAAACCAGAGGTTTGAGTGTGCAGCAGACAGTTCCAGATGATGGATGGCGAAACCAGTGAAATGTGCCACGCTGCTGTGAGCCTGGGCAATAATACTGCTCCAGGAATTCTATGGGATGCAGATAATTCTGCTCTTACCATGATGACCTTTCTGGGGAGGGAAAAAAAAAAAATAAAAAATAGAAAAGAGAGCAGAATCTCTTTATAGCTTTCTAATAAAAATAAGAAGTAATCCTGTTAAATTCAAGCTCATCCAGCTAAATCACTTGAGCTTTCTCATATCCCTGCTTTAAATATCCTCTGCTGACTTTGCTGAAATGGGAAACACTCCTGGATAAACAGCAGCTGGCCCTGCTGGGTGGGGAGAGGGATGGCAGCACATCTGTCAGTGCTGGGAAATGCAGAATTACACTCTTGGGTCACAGAGATGTTCGTGGGGCTCTGGAATTTGGGAATTTCTTAAAGAACTGGGGCAAACTTGGGACTTGTGTGGAGTTGCCCAAGTCTCCACTCTGGTTTGTTCTGTTTGAGCAGAGCCCCGTGCTGGGACACTCAGAAGGACGAGTGTCACTTACTTCATTGCCACTATCACTTCCTGGAGCAACTGGTTATTCTGGAAGAATGAATTCTCGCTGATTTAATTAGTTTAATGGCCTGGCAGTGTCTAAACCCAGAAAGCTTGTTCCTGCTAACTGGAAAGCTCTCTGGGCTGAAAACAAAGGTTGCTCATAGCCTCACGGATTAATGACTTTATATTTTTTAAGTCAGAACTCAGAGAAAAATGAAAAATATTCCATAAACCAAGTCCTAGGGATTTCACAGTGGAGAAAAGTCCCTTTAAGAAACTAAATTGCATTTTGCTTGTCTGCAGGAAAGGCTAAGGAGGCCAATTGGAGAGGGATGTCATTTGTTCTGAAAAGGGTTGGCCACTGTAGATTCCTTCATCTATTGGAGAAAATGACCTAATTTTAGTCCAGATGAGCCTGCTTTGGATTCAGCACTTTGGATTTGTGTGCATTGAATGATTCTGCTTTCACTGGGCTTATTTGCATGAAGCAATTTGGATGTAGTTTGGTCATAAAAAGACTCTTGTCTGTATTTTCCTGGAGTTTTCTAAGTGATAAACTGTAGTATTTACTTAATGAGGAGCATAAGAATATTTTTCCATTGTCAGTGGCTCCCTGGGATTTACCTGAATCAATCTCAGTGTTTTATTGCCACAATGTTCACCAAATACATATTTTTGTTTCTATCTCTCCCCCCTTCCTTTTCCTGCCGTTCGAAGTTACAATAATTCCAATGGGTTTGGTTTATGATACACAAAATTTCCAGCACAGATTTGCACTCCAGCTGAGCAGATAAAACCATTAATAGATTTTTTAAATTATTGACATTAAAATATTTTTATTGTGGTTGCAGGTGCTACCATTTCAATTTACCACACAAACAGCACCGCCTTTATTTTTATCTTTTTATTTTTATCTTTTATTTTTCCGTTAATGAGATCTCTGTGTGCCTCCCAGAGCTGTTGGTTTGTGACCTGGGGGATGGAGGGGATGAAGCTGCTGGGGTCACTCTCTTGCCACCACAGCTCTTCTCCTTCCAGCACTGCTCCCTCCTGGCTGCTCTGCCTGGAAATACTTATTTCTTGTTTATTTAATGTGTAAAGTGCCTATTTAAAGTAATATCCAACATATAATAACAGAGAACGTGGTTCTTAAGTCTTATCTGCAGATTTTCTGAATATCAGGCACTGGGAGCAGAGGGAGTTGAATAATCATCAAGAAAGTGCCTGAGAGAAGGATTTTCAGATTTTCACTTAGGCACGTGCTTCTGTCTCTTTACAGTCCAGGGCTTTAAACCCAGCCCTTAAAAATGAGATTTTAATGTTGTTTGCACCAGGTGGAACCAAAATAGGATGAAATAAAGGACTGAAGAGAGACTTGGGGGATAGAGAGGTGCCATTATACAGAGGGAAAATATTTAGTATTTAATAATAAGTATTTATGAACATCTGCAAATATTATTGCGTTTTACGTGAAGCTCCTCTGGTAACAGCTTCGTGTTCCTCCAGGCTAAAGGGAAATTCATTGGGAGAACCTCTGCTTTGCTGGATGATCTTTCTGTGAGAAGTGATCAGGGTGGAGAAGGAGGAGGGAAATAGAGCAGCCCCTGGGGAGGCAAAAGGGATTAAATTGAGGTGTGTGGGTGGAAATCTCCTTTGCAGTCTTACATCAATTTTACAAACCCACAAATTAATTGAGGTGATTCAGGACAGCTTAAACCATTGGAAGGTTTTACTCACTGCTGGTCTGAAAGGTTTCAATGAAAATATACTCTGAATGCTGGCTCAGTGATTGGAATTCATGTATTGGCTACCAACCCAACACCTAATCAGAATCTATTACTGCAGCTCCTCCTAACAAAAAAATGTATGTTCTGGAGTGTAATTCCATCAAATTATCTGCCATATCCATGGATTCAGCCCCCTCATCTTCAGAGAAACAATCGTGCAGAGCAAATATTGGCACATCTTGTGCACCTCAAGCTGCCATCCCCATTGTTCCAGGTTTTGCATTACATTTGGAAAATAAACTCGATTTTAATTTTTCTCTAAACATCATATGATAATCCCTGCATGTTTGCTTTACAAATATGCTGTCTAATTAGTAGATTTCTAATTAAGTTCATATGCAAAATGGTTGTATCAGGTGCCCATCTCAAGCATTAGAACCTTTGGAACCCCCAGAATTTCTGGTGGCCTCGAGTAGCAGTCCCATCTGCACGAGGCACACGCTGTTGCAAAGCCCTTTAATCCCACGAGTTTCTGCCAAAGGGATTTAGGAACAGATCTCACAGTGCTGATACAAGCTGAGCCTGAAGAAGCCTGATCAGGCAAAGCTGCCCAAGATCCTTGGGATCATCACCAGGGTCTCCACCTGGCTGCAAACTCACACAACCGTCCCCACATGCAGGATTTTAAAGTTTATTGTACAGGTGAAGCCAAAGCCTTGCCCAAAAGTCACGGTCCTGGACACTGCAGCGAGCTCAGGGATAAAATGGGAATCAGGAATTTCCCTGTTTTCCTGCTGCTGGGGCAGCACAAGGGGTGTTTTCTGAGCGTGCCTGTGCTCAGCAGAGCCGTGTCTGGAGCTGATAGGGGAGATCAAGCTCTGCTGGAGCTCTGCTGACACATCCTGGTGCTGCAATCCCTGTGCTAATGCCTAATCCTGCTCCTTCACCCTGCCTCGCTGAAACACCTCGGCAGCAGATTGCCAGAGCCAGAACTCGCTCCGTCTGCACTGCCTGCAGCTGTACATGAGGCTGCATTGTGCAGAGAGAAGGAATAAACCCATTATCTGCTTAGTCCCACTGCTGACAGTGTGGCCATGAATAACGAGAGCAGAATTTGGTTGTTAATCCTTCATGTGCAATTAATTTCTCTTTCAAGTACATGCTCAGTTCCTCCTTGAGCCCGTGTAAATTACTGGCATCTGTAGCATCCTTTTGCAGTTGTTTCCCAGCCCTGCTGTGTGTGGTGGCAGGAATTACCTCTTTCCAGGAGTTTGGATTGTGCTCTTTCCCATTTATTCCACGCCCCTGCTTTTCCAGGGATGCAATAGTGAACGGCAAGTGAGGAGTTATTGCCTCTCCATCCCTTCAAACCTGGCACACTTCTGTCATATCCCACCAAATGATTCTTTTCCTAGGCTGAGTAGTCCCAACTTATTCTATCACTGCTTTTGTGGAGAGTTATTAGACAGCCTGGTTTCCACTTTCTGAATTTTTTCCACTTGTAATATATTCCTTTTGAGATGAGAGAGCCAGTCCTGTGCCAAATATCCAAAGTCTTTCTGTAATGGCTCCTGATGTGGTGCACAGGATTGTGGCTGCCCTTTCCTCAGGGCTGAGATATTCAGGTCTCTGGGATCTCCCTCTCAAGGGCTTTTAGACTTGCTTTGGCTTCTAAATAATCTTCTTTTTTTTTTTTTTTTTTTTTTTTTATTTTTCCTTTATTTCTTTGCCTTTTGTCTGTATGCTTTTTGTGATGTGTGCCCTTTACCAAATAATTCTTCTCAAGAGAAATTGTGAAATAATTAGAACCCGCACTTCCCCCCTTTTTGGATTGCTGGGGAACGTGGTTACTTGGAAGCCAGTTGTGTCTCTGGAGCTTTCCCTATTCTCTAAACTCAATGAAGGGCAAAAAATACAATGGAAGCATGAAATCTGAAACTGACTTTGTTATCAGTATGAACCTTGGATGTCTCTCTGTTGTCACCCAGTCCTTGTTATGGGTGAAATCCAAGGCCACCTAAATTCCAGCCTGTGTAAATTTGCAGCACCATCAGCAGCAGATGGACTGTGGGAATATTCTGCTTCATCTTTATTGCCAGTTCCTGGATATTTGGGACCAACAGCTGTGCCCCAAAAAGGTAAAACAGGAATTATTCCCTCCTTTTGAGGCATCCCCTCCAGGTTAGCTTTGTTCTGTTTCTCTCAGTCCCTTTTGTGCAGGAATGTTCACCTGTGAGGCCGTAATGAGCACCTTGTTAAAGCCGGGAATATTTCACTTTGATCCTTGGGAGGGATGACAAGCTCCCTGCATAATCAGAATGGCTTGGGCAATCAACCTCAGCAGGAGCTTATTTTCTACTTCTAGTTCATTTATAATCCATACAATATTTCACTGTTCTTTAAGGATATATCTTCACTTTTATATATATTTTATATGGACTTTACATTATGGCTTCTCAGATGAGAGTCTTAATGTGAGATCATGCATACATTACCCACACACAAATAAATTATACATGTTCTATTACTTCTCCTTTTCCTTCCTCACCTCTCATGTACAAACTGAGATACCAAAATTATATATCTTGATACCAAAAATGTGTATTAAATGCCTGCTTAGGGTATTCCCACTTTTCTGAAACATTACTTACTTCTGTTTATTGGACTAGAGTGGAGATTAAAATTGGAAAAGATATTTTCATAGTTTGTCTGCTTTGGAAGAGAAATCAAAGAGAATGAACTGATTCCTGCACCAGTGGAGACACAGATTTAGTGTTAGCTTGCAGGAGAGACTGATTGGGAAGAGGAATGGCTTGGCTTGGTAACTCACATTTATGATGGATTATAAACCACAGTGATTTACTATTTAATGCAGGGGGAAGAACTGTGGCATTTCTAAGCTTTGACTGAGGGAAGGAATGAAATATTCACAGAGTTCTCAGCCCACAAGTGGCCCGTGTTATCCCAACAGAAATCCCCACAGGTTGTGGGTCAGGCAGCAGGCAGGGCTCTGCAGCAACCTGACTTTTTAACAGCAGCCACTGGAGGAGGGAGGAGTGGGAATTAAGGATGCTGAAGTGAATCATCTGCTGAATGGCTGGGAAACAGAGTGCCCTGTTTCTGAACACAACATTCTGGAGGACTTGGAGACATCAGGAGGGCTTGCTGCAGAAAAGAAGAGTGGCAGAAATAGCTCGGAGCTGTGATGAGCTGTAAGCAAAATACCAAGAATCTGGTTTGTTTTTTTCTACTGCTCAGGGAGAAAGTGGAAAAGGTAACTACCCACGGATTCCAGGTCAGCATTCCCTGCCAGAGCAATCCTCTCATCGCAATAGCTGTGCCCATCATGGAACATGACAAGTGCAGGATGACTGTCTCTCCCTGGCAGATGCATTTCAGGATGTTAATTAGAATTTCTTAGTGAAGTGCAGCTACACTGCAAAATATTTATGCTCTCAGTGCCTGTGCTGGGGTTTGGATCAAGCACTTTGGGGAAAATAGCATGATTTTTGAGGAAAATAGCATGATTTTGGTGCCTCACTGTGCTGTGGCTGGACTGAAAGCTGGGAGAATACTTTTCATTCTCCACTCCCACCATCCCTCTTGAGATCTTATTTAAGTTCTGAAAAGAACTTTCAACAAAATTGAGTTCAGTCCCTCTCCAGACTTCATTTCATGTGAATCTCCCACCAAGCAATTTTAATCACAATCACCAACCTAAGAGTAATTTTAACAGAAGGCACATTTGTACCTGTCAGTGTTCATTCCAGAAACCTTGATCTAGATGTTAAATTTGGGGAAACACAAATATACAGAAAATTCCATGCATGCAGCTGAAACAATTTATATTCTTCATTCTGACTATTTGTAAGTGAACACCCAGCCAATAACTATTCAAATGAATTTATTTGGGCTGAAATAATGTCAGAAACTCAAGAGCTTTTCATGTACAATTCAGCACAAGGAAAGAGGTGAAATAATGTACAATTGTAGCTTGAAATTTCTATACCAAGGCATTCACCCTCATTTTCTCAGTCTCCCTCCGTTAGTAGCAGGAGGGTGAATCCTTTCTGGAGGGATTTTCTCAGTGCTGGGTGTGTGTGATAATGTGCTGAGACTTTACTCATAAGAGATCAAACTGACTCCTTAGATCCGACTCCTCGGTGTTCCAACTAATCTGAATCCTGTGTCTGGTGTAAAAATTCATTTTAACGCTCTCCCTCTGGAGATGGATCCCGATGGGAGAGGAAATCCAGCTCAGTGAGGGTCCCTCCAGGGATGGAATCTCAAACCAGACAAGTTCAGGGAGCTTCAAACACAACTTCCACTCCTTCTGGGTCAGGACACCCACACCAGACCCACACTCAGCTGCTCTCCCTGAAGTGTGGATCTACTCCAAGCAGAGGTTTTGGGAATAAGCTCACACAAAGGTTATGTGAATGGGGAAAAAAAATTGCATTTCTAAGAAAAATGCTGCATGTAGAAAATGCATTTCCTTCTTGCAGTGGCATTCAGTAAGAAAATGATCTCCCAGCACATTCCATCATGCAGAAAGCAGCACACTGCAGTCTGTGCTCTGCAGTCCTCATGCTCCTACATCCCTTTCCCTGACCCCATTATCTGCATGGCAGCACTCTAGAATTAAATTTGCAGCCTTGTAGAAGTAGACTGTGCTTCTCACAGTGAGCATTCCTTTCCAGCAGAGCTTCTGAACACCTTTTTTTTTTATTTTTTAATTTTTTTTTGTGCAGCAGCAGCTACAATCTGTCTGTTCACATCTGTTCATGCAAGGGCCCTAATTTATGAAGGCCCCTCTCCTTGCCAGCAGATTGTGTTCCCTGAAATTCTCTTTTAAAAGAGTAACTCTCAATAAGGAGCATGAAACAACCTGGTGGCAAACCCAACATGGGGTTTAGTGGCTTTATTTTCCCAGCTGTGGGGTGCAGTCCATTGCAGAGGAGTGGATTAGACACACCAAGGTACAAGAAAACCTCTGTATTTTCTTGAATTTCTGCAACAAACATGCATAAATCAATTCTTAAATGCTCCACTTCTGCCCCCCAAAATGTAAAGATAGATGTCATTTAGCCCTGAGCTGCTTTTTGGGTGTTGTACTTCCACTAATCTTTAGCACAAATTGAAGGGCAGGTCGATGGTGAGTAGTGAAAAGCTGTTGTGCTGCCTGCCTTTTGAAGCTGAAAAAAGAAGGGAAAAGGGCCTGGAACAGTTTCCTCTTGGATTTAGTGTCCAACAGCAAGATGTGAACAGCCTTGGTAGAGAGAAGGATTCTTGTCTCCCCAGATTTTAGCCCTCAGCCAAAAAGAGAGCACTGGAGAGCATTGGCAGAGCAGGAGTGGGAGCCACCTCACTGCAGCAGACAAGAAAACCTTTAATTAGGAAAAGAAGGCATTTATGAGATGAGAAAGTTCCAGCAGGCCTTGTACAGGGTCTAAAGACAAAGACAAAGACACAACCTTTGGTGTTTATGTGAAAACAGGAATCTCCTCTGGTTGGAAATGTGATTTCTGTGTGGCACTAAACCATCACACTTGTGACATCCTCCACTTCCAAGCACAGATATTGCAGGAGGGCTTTGTCTGCCTGTCCATCCCCTAAAGGGGATGATGTTTGCAGCCTTTGGAGGAAAGGAGGGCAGGGTGGAAGTTCCTGGAGGGTTAGACCTGACCTGTGGCTGCAGCTAATCCAAACTTCCCAAGAAAACCAAATATCGTGGATTTCTTCCACGCTGCTCTTGCTGAGGAGCGTTTTACTAAAATCCCTTCTGTGCAGACACATCCAGACTGAAGCTGAAAAAAGAGTGTTTGACTTTTTTGGGCCTCTATTCCTTTCCCTTATCTTCCTGTCTTTTATTGCACCAGATGAAATGAAAACTACAGGACATGGCATTTTTATCTCCTCCTTCATCCTGAGACACCTCTTTTCCTTGCCATGATAAGGTAAATGGAGTGAGCCTTTAAGCACCCCATTGTAAAGCATCTATTTGAATGCCAGAGTTTCTCTATCAGCCTCTGAGTGCTGGAGTGTTCAGGAAGAGATAAAAATCACATTTCTGTTTCTGCTCACATTGCCTCTGTTTATAGAAAGATTTCATTAGTGCTTTTTGTTGCAGCATCATCCTGGAAATTCATCCATTCCTCTCTGAATCCACTCGGAGCAGCAAATCTTTTTGGAGTAATTTATTTCCAGGCTATAAATCCTCTGTGTGATCGGGATAGGCATGGCCAGTTCCTTGTGTTTGTTGCATTTCCCTGTCTCAAAGTCTCCTTTGTTTGAATTCCCCCAATTTACCAAGCAGTTTTGTTCAGGTTTCTACCAATTTTTCTCTCAAGCAGCAGCTACAGCAGCCACCAATTTTCTCAATAGTGATTTTATATTTAATTCTGGATCACTGATGAAAAGATTGAATTCTAGGAGGCAGCGATGCACTAAAATTCCATTTTTCCATGACAACTTTCCTTGAAAACAGGTTTGTAAAACCTGCCATATGGCTGGTTATTGATGCACTTAATGTTTATATGAAGATGGTACAATACTAAATTTAAACAGAATATTGTAAATTACACTGCTGTAACATTACATTTACAGGAATTTAAGGGTTTTACCTCCATAAACTGCACTTGTAATTCTACCAGGCTATGAAATTAGGTTAGGCTGGCAAATCTTTCTCCCACAGAACCACAGTGACTCTGGTCAAATTGTAATTCTTTATCAGATAAATTCCTTTTCAAATTTTTGATGCTCTGGCTGAGTCATTTCATTTGGTCTTCCTGGCTCAACATTTCCACTCTTACATTTTCTTCCAAATTTTTTTGGTGGTTTGCTTGAATAGTTGAGCTATCTCCCAAGCCTCTTCTCATCAAACTCTTGCAAGATATCCGTTCTGTCTGATTTTTGATGTTCTGATGGACTCTATTCAGCATGCTCTCAGAGAGGATTTAAGCCCCATGACTGGAAGGCACTTCCAAGCTTCTTTCACTACTGCATAAAAATCTCATAAAAATAAGATTTAAATCAAAAGCCAGTCACTTCTTGTTGAATCCTCCTTGCACTTTGTTTTCTTTCTTTTTCCTGACCAATTAAAGCAAAAATATAAGCACTTGTTTTCCTGAAAGAGCCCTTCTGCCTCTCAAGCTTTCCTCCTGCTTGTAAAATTCCACAATACTTGTTTAGAAAGACTTTTGGGGCGTGCTACTTTCACTAAATTCAGTTTATAGCTGTAGTCTTTGAGCTGAAGTCATCTGGGCACTGGGAATTTAAAAGAAAAGCCACAGGAACAAAACAGTTTGTGAAGGAAGGGAGAAAAAAAAATCTCCTTTGCAAAGCAGAGAATTCTTTTTCTGCTTTTCCCTGGATACATTTAATGAGAGGAAAAGGACTCTTGCAGTGACACCTAATTGCTTTTGTTCCTGTGTATTCCCCCTGCAAAATGTTAGAAACTGCAGATCTTTTGCTGGATTTGAGGACAGTTGTCAATCACTTTTCACTGACAAAAAGACAAAGAAAGGATCACCAGCCCCCTTTAGGCATCAAAAATCTTCCATTTGGTGTATTTTCTGGCGTGGTATTTTTCATATTTCTGGACACAGGCTCATTTCATACCCCCTGTTCCCTCCATCACCTGTAGGACTTGCACCACTGGGCCAAAAAATGTCACACCTTGGGGAATATTGCATTTGCACAGTTCCACTTCCAGCAGGGTAAAAAATATCGGCCGCATTTGGCGTTTCCCTTTGAAGTAGAAGGGAAATTTGGATTGCAGAAATCCCCAGGCCTGTGTGTAAGGGAGGGGTGACCTGGTGAAGAAGATAAAATAGGAACCAGATGTGCCAGCAGATGTGGCAGAGCCTTGCCTGGTGCAGAGCCCATCTCACCTGAGCACAGTGATAAACAAACCCTCCCAGCTCCCCTGGTAGCAGGAGATTCCCTTATCCCATTTTTATTCCCTTATAATAACATAATATAAGGATTCCCTTTTTCCAGCTGAGGTTCCTCTCCCCTCAGTTTGGACAGGATGTTCTTACCAAAGCCTTATTTCCACCTCAGAGTACAAGAGCATTTCTTCAAGCCTCAGTATTGCTCTGGGACTGAGAGGAGAACAATGGGCACTTTCTAATTGCCCCAATTATTTGGGGTTTGATCTCATTTTGGTGGGATCTTTTCCGAGCAGCTGCTCCAGGAGGTGAAGTGACAGCGCTTCACTCTGCTCCAGCACAAATCTGTCACTCAGACAGGCAGCAAACACATAAAGGCAGCCTCATTCCTCCATCAGAAACCTCGCTGCTCCCGAGTCCAAGCTGGAGATAATTGTTTGGAGAACTCGCTCTGCCATCTCCATGCTGAAACACCGGCCTCGTTCCGCCAGGGAAGAGTGGGAGTTTCATGGAGCTGGGAAAAAACAATGTTCAAACAAATTGCTGGTAATTTATAAGTGCCAAATGGCACTTCTGGCACCTTAATTATGCCTTGTTTCATTATCCCTGGGCTGGTGAGAGCAGTTCTGATGCACAGATTTCACTTGTGCCTGCTCTGAGGCAATGCAGGGAGAGGAGAAGCAGCTGCTGTTTGCAGCGATTTCTGTGGCATGGGGCACTGCTGGGGGATCCTTTGAGGGAGCTCTTTTTGATGTGCTGGGCTCTGAGAGAAGCTCTGGAATGCTTTGGAAGTTATGTGAAATGCTGTTTGTTATTCTGTGGGGATGGAGGCCCTGAGGCTCAGCAGGAATGGATACCTGTGCTCCTCAGGTGTCGCTGTATTGGGAACGGAGAGAAGAACGACACAGACTCTCTTGTGGGTTGAACAGGAAAGCTCTTAAGGTTTATTACCTCAGATCTTCTTTTGTAGACCAAAAGTCTGGAAAGGTAAAACTCTTACTGGTCAGTGAACTAACACATCACCATCATTGGTCAGTGGGGTTCACCACCCCTCCACCTTCTCTTGCAAGAAAACAAGAACCTGACAAACAGCACCTGCATGGCTGTCTTCTATCTCTGAGGATTGTTTTAACTCCTCCTTATGATTTCCCAGGCCACTTTCTCAAGTGAGACTGAGAGAGTTATGCAGCCTGCTTTTCCCCAGGCACTGTGCTCCCTGTGTTTGCTCCCAGCATCCATTCTAGGTGCTCAGGAAAGGGCTGCAGGCAAACCAGAGCCTGCAGGGACACTGCCACAGCGGGCAGAGCCAGCACACAGCACCACAATCCTGGGGCCATTCTGCTTTTCTTGAGACTGAGCTCCACCCAGGCAGGCTCCCAGCTCCTCTCCAACCTGTAGTTCCATTCTGCAGGTGACCACCCTCTGCAGTCTCTGTGCTTGTGAGGAGAGGGGCACAGCCATGGCAGTGACACGTTCCCCACCCTGGTGTGATCTCGGTGGAAGATGCGAGGTTTGGGTCTGAAACTCAGAGCCTGTGGTGGGCACCACCACCGTGAAGCTCAGGGGGAGCCTCGTGGTGCCAGGGGAGCTGCAGCAAATCTGCCACTTGGTTGGCCCAGGAATTCTGAAAATAGGCCATTAGGCTGGAGGGGTGTGCTTGGGAAAAAAACAAACAAACAAAATTCCATTATTTTGAAATTGAGTCAGTGAGGAGCTCTGCCCACCACACTGAGGCTGTGCTGGGTGTGCTGCAGGAGCTGTGGGGTTCAAGTGGTTCTTTACACCAGCCCAGCGTGCTGTTATTACTGATTATTAATTATTATTTATTGTTATTATTAATTATTCTGCTGTTTTCTGGGAGCTGGTTACATTTCTGTGCTGCTGTTTCAAGGATTGCAGCCCTGGCTGTCCTGACTCAGCTCAGTTTAACCTGACTAACACCCAGCTCAAGGGGAGAGCAGCAATCTGTACGTGCCCAGCCCTGGTGGTGTGTAATGAACTCCTCAATTCCTCCCT
This sequence comes from Poecile atricapillus, assembly GCF_030490865.1. Lineage (NCBI taxonomy): Eukaryota > Metazoa > Chordata > Aves > Passeriformes > Paridae > Poecile > Poecile atricapillus. Next base: position 18,320,109 of record NC_081258.1, on the reverse strand, counting down.
TCCCCAAACATCCCTTTTATTTGCAAAATTGAGTTGAAATGTCAGAGCTTCACGCTGACACGCTCCAGTCTCTGATGGATTCATTTCTGCTCTGCTTCTCTGTATTTCTTTTCATTTGCTCTGTATAAGGAAAAGGTAATAACTAAATCAGATTTCCAGGGTTAACCTCTTGTGTGTAGTTCATAATTTGAAGGACCTTATGTAGTGCTAAATGGGAATAACCCTTTGGGCAGTTTGAAAAGGCTTACTCAGAGAACTTTTTATGATTGTTTCCTTTGGCTGCTGCTGGGATTTCTTTGGCAATTACTTTTTTTCTTTATTTTTAATATATATTAGCAAGAGATACTGATATTTTTGCGGAATCCTTTCAGTTTCCTATTAACAAAACACATCCCCCCTTTTTTAGAAGACACCCCAAAACTATTAGAATAATGAGTAACAAAAATAAAGTTTGTTTTTATTTTTTTTTCATATTCTTAACTGCCTTCCAGCATCTCCACAGCTGTGCAGCCTCATTTCAATAATGGGCCTTGAAGCCATTCAATGAAATGTGCTCCAAGAGGGCAAATTATAAAGAAGCTGCAATTTGCAAGGCTACACTGACACCAAGTATTAATTCACTACAGGAAGGGTTGGGACCTCAGCAAAATGAGGTGAAAAACAGCCCTTATAAGTTTCTTTGTACTTTTAAAGTTATGTCTCTATTCTAGAATTTATTTTTCAATAGCATCTTTTGTATGTCTTGGAGTATATTGTCCAGCTCTTTTGTTTGATATTAGAAATGACCCAGGCTTTATTTTCCCCCCAGTTCAGTTCCATGGAGCAGCTGTAGGAGGCATTGATTCTCTGATTTACAGAAGAGATCTTTGGGGGTTTTTCAGCCAAAATTCTCCCATTGTTAATCAGTAGGTAATAGCAAGGACAAAACATTCTCATATTCCTCCAGTCCCTTTAGAAGTCTTCAGTGGTTCTGCCCTCCATTTCATTAAATCATTAAAACCCTGTAAATTTTAGGTATAATGGGGAGAAGAGAATATTTTTCTCATTTGCTCTGGGCCTGTCACATACAAATGATTTATTTGGGCTTGCACAGTTCCATTCCTAACAGGGTAAAAAATATCGACCACATTACACATTTCCCTTTTAAGCAGAAGGACGATTTAGATTGCACAAATCCCCAGGCTTCTCTTCAGGATATGTGACCTGGTGAAGAAGATAAAATAGGAACCCAGCTCTTCCTGGAATGTGAGATGGATCTGGGAGAACAGGTTTCAACCTGCTCAAGGATCTTGCCAGAATTTCCTCCCCACAGTCCTCTGTTTCCTCCTTCTGTGAAGGGGAAGGGACCTATTTTTGGGAGCTGCTCAGCACTTGTAACCTCCTCTGTATTCCTTGGGTTTGAGGCTGAAAAGTGAAATTCACCTGTACACTGAAAGCAGCACTTCTTTTATCCTATTTGATGGGTCTCCTGTGTAGGAGTGGGAAAAAAAAGCACAAAAATGTGTGTCAGATTAACTTTTCAGTAATGTGTATTAGATACACCACAAGGAAATCTGTTTACTCCTCAGGTAGGAAGGTACAATTTCAAAATTTTTTAAAATTTTTTTATGAGATTTCCAGCCAAGCTCTGTATCCCCAAGGTTTCTGCCTAATTTATCCACAGTCTAAAGTTCTAGAAAGAGTAATTATAAAGATTTCATAAATATGATTCCTTGGACTCCCACACCATTTAGCAGGAATAGAAGACAAGACTCAGGCCTGAAAAATCCGTGATATAGAGATGTTCCTTCAAGTCCTGTCTTTCCATAAAATTCATCCTTTCCTGGGCTGGGTGATGTTGCTATACCCAACAACCAAATAAACTGATGCATTGCCAGCTTGTCATAATTTAAAAATCATTAATAATCTCCTTTTGTGATGACTGAGCCCTTCAATCCTTACTCCCCACAGTAGCCTTCATCCTTGGCCCCAGGAGCAGTCAGGAATTCTGCTATCCTGGCAGAAAAACACTGGAGGATCTGTCTTGTGGCTGCTAAAAACTGGCACTTTCAGCATTATTTCCTGCACAAACAGAACACAAGGATGTGCCATCTTTGCCTGCCGCTTAAATGCCTTAAAATTTCATTCAGACAATTTAAAAAGGTGCAAAAATGTAATCAAGAGCTGCCAACCCACAGTAAATTATTCAGGTTCTCGATTAGAAGGGGGATGTGAAGAAATAAGATTTGTTAATGCTTCTAGTTTGTGTTGTCTTGCTGTGGCAATTATACTTTCAAATATGATGTGCCTGGATCTGCAGGGATTATGTGCATAACTGATTGATTGGAGAAGCTGAGGATGCGCTGCCTGTGCTAATTTGGGACAGGGGGAAGGCTCAGGAACAGCCCCTGGCTCATGTTTGGGGCTGAGCCTAGAGCTCTGTGCCCTCTGACACATTTGAATGGATTTTTATCAGCTTTTCCTAAGGAGCGTGTGATGGGAAGGGAGTTCTTGCTGGTATTAAACCAGTTGGACCTTCTGAGGCTTTTTAAAATTATTATTATTATTATTATTACTATTATTATTATTATTTAATATTAATATAATATTATATATAATTATAATAATATAATATAATAATTATTATATATTATTGCTATATAATTATCATCATAATAAATTATTATTAGTATTATCATTATTTATTATTATTAATATTAGTAAATAACAATAACAATAACAATAACAATAACAATAATAATAATAATTCTTCATGACTTGCCCTAAGGGGATGGGCTCTGCCTTGGATCTCTTCACCTTTTGTCCTTCATGCAAATGTACCAAGAGAATTCCAGAAATGCTTTACAAATGCTGAGTTTTAGGGCTGGATAGAAGGGAGCCTGGAACTGAGAGCTTTTAGAAACAGGGCAGGTCTAGCTGGGAAAAGTTCACCGCCTGCACTCATACCTCTTACACCTCATGGTTTTTCAGGTACATTCTCATCCCAGCAATCTCCAGCAGCTCCCTGGACTGCCACAATTTCAGTGCACTCCTCTCTCATACCTTGATTTTTTTTCCCTTTCCATCTAAAACTTGTTTTGAGTCTCCTCTCTTTATTTGTTTGGTTTTTTTTCAGACCTCTCCCTCTTCAGTGGTTTCAGTTCCCTGATTCCTGTATCTCTTTTCCCCTGCCCACATCATCCTGCACTGCTGATTTCTCCTCTCAGAGAACACACCGTGGGCTCCCAGCACAGAGTGAAAACCAGACCTTTCATCTCTGTGTCCAAGGAAATTTCCTGTACCAGGAGCTTGCAGGGAGCACAGACATTGGTGTGAGCAGCTGTGTTCAGCCAGTGCACGCTCTGCTGTGAGCAGGGCTCGGTGCCACAGCCAGCCCAGAGCAGCTCACAGGGCTCCAGCACAACCACTGACACTCATCTCAGGCCTTTAGATGCAGGAAGGTGAGGAAGAAGGGAAGAAAGAAAAGAGAAAAGAAGGAGAAAAGAGAAAAAAAAATAAGCTGTTTTTGTAGTAAAGCTCCAGAAAAGGTGTGACAGTAAGGCACAGCTTAAGTGGCCTTGCTTAGGAAAAAAATGAATGTGTGGGGATGGTTTGTATCCACCTTTCACCCATTCTGAGCTTTCTCCCTTCACTGCTGGGGAGCTGCTTTCCTTTTCTCCACTGTAATCACTGTGTACATTTATTTTCTCAGGGATGCAGTTTAATGCCAGGCACAGTTCATTTTGTCCTTAAGAAGGTCAATAAATCCTGGCTGAGCATCACAGGACGCCTCTTCAGCTTGGTGAGAACGTGAAGCTGGAGTACACACTCACATTAAACGTGTCTTTCTCCTCCTCTCTGTGTGCCCAAGGATATATTGCACGGAGCAACCAGGTGTGCTTCTGTCCAAACACACAGGGACAGAGTTTTTGGGTGCTGAGGGGAGCTAAACCAGCTCCTCCACAGTAATTTAGCAGTTTAACACCTCTGTTACAGCTCAGGCTGTCTCCTTTCTGCTGTTCCATTATTGTCCCTCAGAATGTTCCTCCAAACAGGGATCTGCTGATCCTTGCAAGGAGGACAGGTAACTCCTGGTTATTTGTTGTATTATTTTTATTGGCCAAATTCAGCTCCTTCCCAAGTGGGAGCAGTTCTGGAGCTGTTGCCACAGTTCCATTCACAGTCACAAATAAAGGGAGTTTAGCCCATCATCTCTTTCCTCAGAGAGAAATCACAGCCTGGCTCTCGCTCCTCCTTGATGCATTTATCTCCTTTTCTGCCAGGTAAGGAGCGGAATTAGGATTTAATGAATACAGATGGATTTACACGTGGAGGCTGCTGGACACAGACAGACTCCCCTTTTCCAGCTGGCTTTTCCAGTTGCCAGAGGGGCAGCACATGCCTGCTCTGGTTTGTGTCAGCACTTGGAACATCCATCCTGGGGGCAGCAGGCACTGAAGGGATGACACCACACCTCCATTCTGCTGGGGAATGTGCCTTGTCCCCTAGCACTGCTGTAAATGCCTGTTTGAGGGGATTCAGCATCTCATTTTACACTGTTTTGTTTTTGGTTTTTTTTTATCCCTTCTCTCAAACTGTCAGGGATCCTCTTAGTAGAAGTAGGAAATTAATTTCCACTTCAGAAGCTGCTTTGGAATAGACACTACACTGCAATTTGATTTTTGGTATAACGTCTTTCCTACATACTGAACCCATATCTCTTTGGTAATTTTGCCATTATAAAAAACAATGGCTAGTACAGTTTATCCACCCCCCTCCCTCCCCCCAAATCTATTTAAAACTTAGAAAATAGCCTAAGGACTTTGTTCTCCATACCCAGCATTTAGAATCATTATCATCAAATCTTTTACAGGCTGGACATTATCTTGTCTTAGCATCACTTCCCAAGGTATAAAGCACTGGGGGGTTAAGGAATGGCTTGCCAGAGCTCATGGACAGAGTAGTTAAATGACTCTGTTATATCCTTCATAAAAAGAGATTTTCATGCATTACTCCCAGCACACTGAGACATGAACGTCTCGCTGTCTACATCTTAAGGTGTCCTTGAGAAATCTCCCTGTGACAGGAATGATTTGCTCTAAGAGCTTCAAAAATTGGCTTCCAGGAAAAAAGGCAGAAGCGAGGAGCACATCCCTGGCGTTGAGACAAGCAGGGACAGCAAATGGGGCTGGGATTTTCTGAGGTGCTCTGTTTTCAACGGGGTAAAGCAGAGAAGTCAGGGATGGAGGGTTTCCCCTTCAGATATCTCAGCCCTGAGTACTTCAAAGCCAAGGCTCGGTTTCTCTGCCTCGGAGGAGCAGCAGGACTTGCATATTTTAAGGTGAACTTGTAAATGGGCCCTTCTCAAGGCTCCTTAAGAGCACTTGGAGATGTGCACAGGAGGAGAATCATTATTGGTGCTTCTCAAGCTGCAGCTGGCTCTGGGTGATTTGAAAGACCCAGGAACACCGTGACAGTTCCTGGCACTTCTCTTTCCTCGAAACACAGGCAGGAATTTTCAGTGTTAGTTAGCAGGAGAGACAGAAGAGATGGGGAAAGCAGAAGAAACAAATCAAATCCAAGAGGTCACGTTCTGTAGCATCCTTGTGATTGGGACAGCAGTGGAAAAGGATGTTCTGAAATCAGAGCTGGTTTTAGGCTATTTTGTAGGATTTGTACCCAAAATGAGAGAAATCCAAGGGCAAATCTGAATCCTGGGGGAAAATTCTGTTGTGGCTGTCGTAGTGCAGCAGGTGGCCCTCAGTCAAAGCAGGCAATTCCAGGCAATTGGAATATTGGAATTGGAATTGGAATATTGTGGTGCTTGGAAAAAGAAGAGGAACGTGAGGGTAAAGCAGCGACATTTTTGCCTTCAGCTTTAAATGCAAGAGGACTAGTTGAAAACCTTAACCTCAGAAAAAGAGTGGAATAAGGGAATCTAATTAAAGAGCTCAAACCTTGTAATGGTAGAGCTAATGTCAGCATTATTCATACCTCAACGTGGAAAAATTTGACAAAAGAGCACAAGCAGAATTTAAATTGAAATAAAGACACAGGGGGGGACATCTTTGTCTGAAAGTAATAAATGTTTGGAGCGAGCTACCTGTCAAGGTTTAGGAGGTGATGGCATGGAGGGCATTTTCAGGGGGCAGCTCAGGTTTGCCTGTGGGAATGAGGGGTTGACATGGATGAGCTCAGGTGAGCCAAGGTTCTGGGGGAAAGAAATTGGCAGGAGACAGACTCCTGTTTGATGTCTTTATTAGGATTCAGCTCTTGGGGTGGGGGCCCGAGGGGTTGCTTGCACCACGGCTGTTCCCACACTGGCAGCTCCAAGGAAAAGGCACAATTCGGCTTTGTTTTTTTGGTTTTTTTTTGTCACACTGCAGAGCTAGGGCTTCCATCCTCATGGGAATAACCAGGAAATCTGTCATTCTGGCTCATTGTCTAGGGTGGTCAGTCCTTTCCTGTCCTCTTAGGCCATGGTGATGCAGGAAGATGGTTTCTAAGCAGGCTTAGGTGATGCAGGGAGATGATCTTTCATCATAGCTTGCTAGAATATGTTTCTTTGCTCTTTTATTCCTCTGTTAGCTCAGAGTTTTGGGGTCTTGCATGTCTTAGTTTGCACATTATTTGGTTGCACAGCTCCCTGGAAATTGCTTGGTTCTGTGGCACAGCTCTTTAAGGGGTTGCTTTTGTCACAGCATGGCAGGGAGATCAGGGAAAGGGATAGAGGAATGTCTCATTAGAACTCTTAAAACACTTCAACTGCTAAGTAATTAACATTATTAATAACCATCGGAGTAAACAAGGGGTACACCAAACAAGGTTTACAAATGGGATAAGAACATTAACTGTACATAATAAAAGACAGGATTTTAACCAGGGGGGATTTCTGGAGAGATTTTATTTATGACATGGGGGTTTGTGCTCCTGAGCAGCAGAGCACCAGTGGAACCTGCTGTCCTGCAGTGGACAGAATTTCCTTGAACTCAAGTTTGAGATCTTTGCCATGACCTTTGTGAAAACCTTTCTCCCTGGGGCTGGGCTGTTTTCCCCTCCTGCCCCAATATTTGGTGGCCAAGGCAAAAATTGTTTAATTTGTTACTGTTGCCACAGAGCTAAAATAGGTTATTTGTTCATAAAGATGAAGGAAGAAATGGGAGGAGAATGGTTTGGAGTCAGCTTTACAAAAAGATCTTTTAAAGACGAGTTTTTACCTTTTTCTGGCCATTATTAACACCTTTTCTCAAGTGTTAGTGTCCATCACTGATCCCAGGTGAAATGCTGCCCATATTGGCATTTGGGCCTTCTCCTGAATTACCAGTTTCACAGTCTGGTGTTTCCCTGATGAATTCTCTTCTGCTTTAGATTGGTTTTATTCTCAAATTCAGGCCACTGTTAAAATTTTCGGAGCCTCACAGAGTTTAATTCCATATAATGACATGATGGAGGTTGTTTTGACAGCTCGTTGTAGATTCGCTGTAAACACGGTTGTTCTGTAGGAATTGCAGCTTCATTTTCTTCCATGAATTCAATGGAAATTAAAAATAAAATAAATAAAATCTTTAATCCACTGTCACTGGCCATTATGAGCTTCCAAGAGAAAAGGACTGCAAAGAGCATTTTTGGGATTTAGACACAGAATCCAAGCCTGGTAAAGTCATGTGGAGTCTTTCAATCTTTTTTCATAATCTGAGAGTGGGACCTGTTTCCATTTGGATAAATGGATCTTTTTTTTTTCACACAGATCCAAATTAATGAAAATCTTTCTGTAAACATCTACTGATTGCAGTACCTTGAATTTCTCATTTATTTTTTAGAAGACTCTTGCATGCTTCAGTAAATATTTTCTCATTTACAGAAAGTTTTGTGAGAATCCCCAGAGTGCTTATTGCAGGGGAACTGAGGCATTCACAATGACAGTTTTTCTGGCAAAAAAATAAAAAAAAATTAAAATTACCATACAAGTAGAATACACAAGGTTGTTTCCTCAGCTGCCACAAAAATCATCATTACATCCATCTGTGCGTGTTTGTCAACATGATTTGTTTCAAACAGGCCAATTTGGAAGCCCAGACCCATCTGACACCCATCTGGTGAGGATGCACCCACACAAACACACTCCCTGTGCCCAGGACTCATCCCTTAACACAAAACCCAGCCTGGAACCTGCAGATCCCAAATGCAGAATTTCCTACAGCTCCTGTAGGAAATGAAGGTGGATTTTAGCTGGGCCATCAAGAAGATTTGTTTGATTGCTCATTATGTTGGTGTCAGCTGAATTGCATTTGTTGTGCTTCCAAGTGATGTTCTCTCACTGGAGAAATTCTCCTTGTCCCCAAACGCAAAGTTAAATTGTTTTTTTGTCCTTTGAGTGAAATTTCATTGCATCTATAAGTTTGGTCCTTTACTAAGTCCTTTAGACTGCTCAATAGAGCAGGAGGCAAGATTGCTTAAAAAACATTTTTATTACTATTATTTTAATTTTTATTTTATTTTTTTATTTGTTGGGCAGGCAAAACATGCAGAAGTCTACCTTCCAGAAAAAAACAAATTAAGTACCTATAGAAAAATAAAATGTCACAAAAAAGTAGCTGCAAACACAACAGAAGAACAACTTCCTATGGCTGATTTCTATTTTTAGCAGATTCCTACTTTCAGCTGGCAACAATGGAACTGTCAGTTCAACTAATGCAGTGCTTTAAATTTAATCACCTTAATTTATTCACACTGACCAGAAACAGAAATACAGGGTCCTTTTAATTAAATAACAGTCCCTCAGAATGCAGGAGAAGGAAAAAAAGAAAGAGATACCCATAGGGGATTATTATTCCAACTTTCCTGCTTTCAATAAGGACTTTCAAAACCCTCAAGAGTCACTTATGGTCCTTTCCTATTAATGAAATGATTAATAGAACATCATAATTACTCTTTAACAAGGCAGGACATGCTTCCCTCGGAGTCAAGGGGAAAAGCAAAACAAGGATTATTCTAAAAAATTTGGTCAAACAACTGAGAGGTAAAGAGGGGAAAATAAAATCCAAGCAAACAAAGCAGAGCAAAAAAAAAACCATAAAAACCCAAAACCCAAGCTCTCTTTAACTGATATTGTGGATTCTTTAAACTCTTCTTTGCAAATCCCACCTGAAGGCAATGCCTTCGTGCAGCCTCTTTTTCTGCAAGGTGATATGATTTTTATTGAGGAATTAAATTTTAGCATTTACTGGAAATTGTGAATTTTCCCTGCTCTTTCACCTCCATTTTATTTGTTCTTTTTCTTATTAAAACCAGGCTACATGAGTACTTAAACCTATGAATAAGCAATGAATCAGAGCTTCAAAATGACGCTCAGACATCGCTGGAACCCAGTGCCAAGAGTTTGAAATCCCCTCCTTTTTCTGGGCAGGGTGTTCTGCATGGGCAGGGCAGATCCAGGGAGCTGCTGAGCGGTGAGCTGGGCTCAGTGCAGGAATCAGGAGCCTTCAGGAACCAGATAAATTCCCTTTCTGACTCAAGGTGTAACCTCAGGGCAAGCCACTTAACCCCTTCTGGCTGCTTTTGTCACCTGCTGGCTGATGGTGTAGAATAAAAAATATAAAAATAAAAAATTCTGGCGCAAGGAATATTATTGAAAAGAACAAGGGAAGAGCCAGGAGCCCACACATTTCACATCTCTCACTCCTGGGTGGTGCTCTCCAAAAATGTCTCATCTGAATGGCAATGTCTGCAGGAGTCACAAATTACCAGAGTTAGAATGGATTATAAATCTCAAGTAAAGCCCAGTCAATTCTACAAGTGATATATTTCTTTTATTACTGACCCTTTATTGCTTCTCTCTCACACACGCATCTATCTTTATCTATCTTTTGTTCTTGGGCACAGGGGGTGTTGTGCTGCATTAACATTCCTCTCTGCAGCTTTTCTAGCCAGCCCCATTTTCTTTCCTTCTTGCATCAAGAAATTTGAATTTATTTTTTTTTTTAATAGTTTTTTATTTTATTTTTTTTTCTGGACCTCTCTTGGCTATGAAACAAAACACAGGGATATGAGAGTTATTTAAAAAAGCATCCTGGGGAATTTGAATATTTATCCCCCCCCAGTGATTGCCAGAATACAGGGGGGTCACTTATTCTCACCACTTTTTTTTTTTTTTGAGGGAGGGAAGGAATAAAATATTTCATTTCAGCTTCATTTGGAATCAGAAAGGCAAATTTTTAGGTTAGGGAGCACTGATTTAATTGGTCTGGGGTAATTATGGGGAAGGGAAGGGAAGGGAAGGGAAGGGAAGGGAAGGGAAGGGAAGGGAAGGGAAGGGAAGGGAAGGGAAGGGAAGGGAAGGGAAGGGAAGGGAAGGGAAGGGAAGGGAAGGGAAGGGAAGGGAAGGGAAGGGAAGGGAAGGGAAGGGAAGGGAAGGGAAGGGAAGGGAAGGGAAGGGAAGGGAAGGGAAGGGAAGGGAAGGGAAGGGAAGGGAAGGGAAGGGAAGGGAAGGGAAGGGAAGGGAAGGGAAGGGAAGGGAAGGGAAGGGAAGGGAAGGGAAGGGCTCTCTGGTAACTGATCCTGAACAATAACCTCAGAGTTTTGCAGAGCTGCTCAAAAGCCAGGCTGGACCCTCAAGCCTGAGCAATCAGAAAATGCCAAACCAAACCCAGAGGACACAGAGAACGTGTGAGGTCGGGTCTGCACCACAGACAAACAGCAGAGATAAACCTCTCATGAAAGGTTTATGATGCCAGTGTTCAGTGTTGAGGGGCAAGCTGGACTCTTTATTTTACACCAGAAAATCTTGCTCCACTCCTGGCAGCAGAAGAGGAAAGTTGTGCAGATCTCCAAGTCCCCACCATTGTGATTCCTGAATGTGAAAATCTCTTGTAACAAATACACGGAATGCCACGACAGAGAGAGACAAATCTCTCATCTACCCTCAGGGACCAAATGCAACTTACAACTGCTGAGTGAATAATTAGTGTTAATTAGCAGTAGAAATTGATGCCTTTGGAGATAGTCTGCCAAGTTTTTAAGCACTTTAATACTAATGGATTTTTTTTTCTCTGGGATAAATCTTTATAGAGGAAGCGAGTGCAAATTGATTTTTAAAGAGCCTGTCCAATGCTGAATTTATCTTACGAAAACATTGGCTTTAAAAACAATTACATTTACTTTCAGTGTGTTTTAACGCTTTTTCCAGTGGATTAATTTCTCTTTAAATATTTTTGCTATCATTTTTTTTGCCTAGTTTCTTGGAAAAGGAGTATGTGGAATACGTGTACATTTTTGGAAGTTGTTAGGATAAAATATGCCACCATGTCAAGCTACTTAGTTCCTAAATCATTCTTCAATTATGAAGAAGTATTCAGCTGTAATGATAATGGCAGTCTAATGACACTTTGAATCACGAGAGTAAAGTTCACTGAGTAGAGGCAAAGACCTAAGAGTTAAGAAAATTGTCCAAGCAATTTCATGTCCTCTCTGTTCAACCAGTCGCTGCCTGAACCCAGAATCCTTTTATTTAAGTTTCTTTTCACATCCTTCAAGCGAAAATCAAGTAATAAGGCCAAAAGGATTTGGAGCAAGGGCTTGGCACTGCCCTTCTGACTCAGCTAGCGTTTGGGATTTGGGCATTTCCATGGGGAAATCAACATTCCCAGCCAGGATTGAGGGCTGGCACATGGACAGTGGCACATCCATGGCTCTGCCCTGCTGCTCTGGGCAGGGACGAGGGCACGTCCACTCTGACTCCTCTTGCTTACCTGAGGAATCAGACTGAAAAGCCAAAGTTAAACAAAATATCCCAATTTCCAGAAGTTCTGGGCACCTTGGTTTCTCCCTGAAGTTTCTGAGAGAGATGTTTATTCAAGACATCAAAACTCTGACGGAGAAAGCTTCGAGACATTTGCAGGCAGTTGATATGGAAAACTCTAAAGCAGCACAGAATAAAAGCTGTTTCTTACATTACACTGCAGCCAGGAGTCAGGGAAGTAAAACAGTGAAGTAATTTCTTTGTTTTTATTGCCAGAAACACATTGAGGACTTTCTGGAGAAATCATAGCTGAGGGGAAGGTTTGAAACAGATACATGTTCAATATTAAGCACATTAATTACCACAAAAGTGTGGAGCTTTTCTAACAGGTGGTGTAGCAATTCCAGGTTCCCTGAAAAGTCTGCTGCGTTTTTTTTCTAACACTGTTCAAAATGTGCAGGCAACATACAAACCAAATTAATTTCCTGCAGCAAGAAGAAAGGACCAATTTAGATTTACAGGGGAAAATGGTTCTTTTTTGCCACTGATGAGACCTCAGAATGTTTGTTCACAGAGGTACAAACATGAGAGTCTCAAAATGAGCAATGGCTGACAAGAGCCTCTCTGCTTCTCCCTCCCTTCCACCTTTAGAATTATTTAGAATATTTTCTTACAGGTCATGATCCAAACCCAGCTCAAATCCATGAAATACCTCCAGTGATTTCCATAACCTTTGGATGAGGCTTTATTTGAAAATCGCTGGGTGCTCCACAAGAGCAGATAATTCTGTGACCCTGCAGGGAACCTCTGAGGACAGGTTACATTTGCCTTAATGACAAATTGAACTTTTGTTCATCACGTGCATAAAAAGGGAGACAAGCCACAGAATTTATCTGGTGGATCACAGCAATGGTGAATTAAAACCTTGAATTCAAACCTGTCACCAAAGCCCACAGACCATTTTTACAACCTAGTTTCTCAATCACACTGCATATATAAATTGGAAATGCTTTTTTTGTTGTTTTGAATAAACATATTTTCGTGTTTGTCTTCCAGATGAATAGAATGATGCACGTGTTCTGCGTGGTTTTCTATGCAAAATTAAAGATATGTGGACCACAAAGAGCCTGTGACAGAGCAGTGAGAGAGGGCGAGGGTGTGAGCCCTGGCAACACAAGTGATGTGGAGCTGGCCCAGCCTCTGCGTGGTTTCACTGCTGGAAAAGCCCATTCAGGCCCCTGAAGCACAAACTTTTCTCAAGAGAAGCCTTTCCATGATTTACAGGAAAGTTTCATTCTCAGGTATTCCGAGATTCTGTGCATTTTTAAATCCTGAGACACCATAATTCCTGAAGAGGTGTTGTTTTGGGTTGTGCTTATACTTTAGAGCAGCACTTGTTGAGTTTAATTTTCCCTCTTAATATCAGAGACAGCATTGATTTGAGTTTAGGGTAAATAAAAAGTAATTATCGTACGAGGTATTTTACCCAAATAATCCCTGTTTCAGCCTTTACACAGATTTCAGTGATACAAAGCCTCTCCACACAGCCCTTGCTCCTCCTCTCTGTGTTTTATCAGGCAGTGTTTCAGACACACAGCTCTGAAGATGTGCATTTATGCTTGGTTGGGCTCAGGTTCTCGGAATTTTTCTCCTGAACAAAACATGAAAGGAGACAAGCAGTGGGTATTGAATTATTTTTGTTTATACCAGCTAACACCAGAGGCTTTGGGGATCACAAATATGCTGTGTGCTGGTATTAGGAAATTCAGCACTTTATCAGAATGTTGGGTTTACAGGCCCCTGGAGAGTGACAGTTTTTCCTGGTTTTCAGTGAAAATACAGAGCCAACACTCGGTGCTCACACCTTTCCCTGCCTGCACCCTCCTCCTCCCCTGTTCAATAAAGTCCTTTGCTCTCTGGGTATATTAAATACAGCTTGATTACTCGGGAGATTACTCTTTTTTTATTGCTTTTGACTCTTTATTACTGCTCATTAGAATGTTATTAACTTGGCCTCAGTTACCTCCATCCCCAACACCTGCTTCTCATGGCAGAGCCTTCCCAACATCCCCAACACCTGCGCCTCGAGCGCTGCCCTTGGGCTGCAATCCCTGATGGATTCTCGGAGGTAAGAGCCTTTTAATTTGTGAGATGCTGTTGTTAATGATGCTGAGGAGTGTTTCCATCCTGCCTGCCTGTGCTGGCTGACACCGACAATGTTTTGGAGCAGTGTTCCAGTGGGAAAGAGGCAGGGTTCAGTCTGCTTTTAACTGCAGTGAAAAATCTCTGTGATTAAAGTGTTTTTCTGTGAAAAATCTCCCTGGGGAGAGCGCAGACATGGCATGCCCTGCCATGGTGGGGGAAATCCTGTGATTTTGGGATGTTGGGGGTTGTCTGGAGTGTCCCCAAGGCCACCAGTCCTCTGCAGCCCTGGCTCCACTACTCTCAGCATCTCGGCAAAGAAGAGTCTCTGATTTTTTTTGTTTTAACTCAGAGAAGGCCAAGCTAAAACCAGAATTTCTCTTTTTATGAGTAACAGTCCTCAACCTGAGGCTGTTAAATGATTGCAAAGCAAAGAGCTGTAAGAGGAAAGGGAAAAGAAGGGGGAAATGGAGAGCATCAGGTGATGTTGTGATAGCAGCTGGTACCTGAGGAAAGGTGCATTTCTGGGGACTGTCACGCACAGAAATGCTTCCCCACCTCTCTCCTGATAGCTACAGCTCACAAATAAACACCACAAGAGTTTTCAGGCTTCCTCTTTTTCCCTTTAGTCTGATTTGTCTGTTTTCAAAGCTGGAATGAAATCACAAACTCCCCCAGAGAGGAGAGAGAGGGCAGGGCATCAGGATATAAACTTATCCACACAATTTAGATTTTGTTTTTACTGAATTATCCAGTACCAGAGCTCTCAAACCTCATGCACCTATAATCCCAAGCCAGTGTTGTGGGAATTGTCAGAATTTGTAAGGAAATAAGAAGCTCTTGAAAGTCTATTTTTACCAATGCGAGACCCAGGCAGCTGGAGTGCAAAGTTGTAATAAAAAATAAATTGTATAACCCTTTTTGTGCATTAAAATTAGCCATTTGCTGAAAGAGTTTTGGATCAGGTCTGAACTCCAGCATGTATAAAACTCCTATGTCTTTCTATTTTTATTGTTCCTCTGTTCCAGAATTCTTTTGATCTGAAGAGACCTATATTTATTCTCAGCCTTTCCACCGTGGGGCTTTTTCTTGTTTGGTTTTTGTTTTCCTTTGAAATAAAAGATTGAATTGAATTCAAACACGCAAATAATGGATTTCTAAATGGATGGTTTGATATCATAAAAGTAAAAAGGGAATTTGACTGCCTTCTAAAAAGGCCAGGTTGTCAGAGGAGATTTGACATTTCCTTGGTAAACTGAAAATGTTAAATCGTTTCAAGCCATTGTAGTTCATCTGCTTTACCTTTAAGCAATTATAGAAATCTTAACTAATCAACATTACTAATTGGAAAATGATTCTGAATTGAAAATTCAAGCCTATTTCCTGAAAAATGCAGCCACGGAACATTGTATACTTTTTAGGATTCAGAGTGGAAAGGTGGAAATTTGTTCAAGAAAAAATAGCTAAAAAATAGTGTTTGTTGGGTGTCTTTTTGGCAGTTTGTGCCCAACTGCAGAACTTCTCTTACCTGCTCATTGCTAGTTGATATCCTGGGAATGGAAACAGAAGGAATTCTGGCTCCCTTTCCCAGTGTGTGTGCTGGGAATGTAGGAGCTGTTTGGAGCAGAGAACACCTGTGCATGGCAGCCAAAATTTAGATTTTACAGCGAGTTCTGAGCAGTTTTTAAGCATCCCACTCATTGTGTAGATGTGTAAGATGATTTAAAAATCAGGGTTTTGTTTGACAGCCTGAGCTCTTTGGCCAGATATCTTGATGTCTGGAATGGGGGAGTATTGGAGGCAGGATATTTCGGGTACCAAATGAATGCAGAGGAGCCTTTAGGGGATTTCACACCCACTGCAGGGCAGAACCCCCTGATGGCAGCTCTAAATGTCCTGAATGGCACCAGAACCCCTCCCAGCCCTGCTCTGCTTTCTGTTCCATCCCAGAGGGAAAGGAGAGGGAATTTCCCAGTGACCAGGGAGGTTCCCCCTGCCCTGGGCTGTGTGGGAGCAGCTGCTGCTGCAGTTTCCCCTGTCACTGTGTTGAGTTTTAACCAATATTTGTCCATCTGAACTGAAAAGGAGTTAGCAGCAGCCTTTCAAACAGAATTCCCTCCCCTATTTGATACCTTTTTATGGTTATTTTTTGGCATGCCCTGACAATAGTGGATATTTCTATGCCCAGGTTTCTTTGCACTGCTCACCACCCACCTCTTGCCCCTCTTCATTCACAATAATGTGATTATTAGTCCCAACAATGTGATTATTAGTCCAAATAATGTGAATTAGTCACAATAACATGATTATTAGTCCCAATAATGTGATTATTAGTCCCAATAATGTGAATATTAGTCACAATAACGTGATTATTAGTCCCAATAAGAGCTGAAGCAAGTGATTGTGCTGCTGGAACTGAGGCTCCACTTATTTGTCTTTAATGAGCTGCTTTTTTTGTCTTTTTTCTTCTCAAGGCTATAAGGCAGCCATGAAATAGCAATGAGACAGCAGAAGGTCATAATTTGAAAAAGCTTTTTATTTTTAAAGAAATATTGATACAGTGGAATTGATTGTTTTGAAGATAAATGAGGTGACAGGCACTTTTTGTATCTCTTTCTATGAATTTTCTGTCTCAGCATAATAGCGACCCTTTTTTACCTCAGAAAACAAAAAGTGACTTTTTCAGCTTGAAATGCTGTGCTGGAGACGGCTTCAAAAATCAAATTGATGTCAGTGGAAACAAAGTTTTGAGGGAGGAGATGAATGGAATCATGATGTGATGTTATCAATACGTAAATCTGGGAAAAGGAGAGATAACTGAATTTTAAAATGGAAACATTGCAGGAATCTGGCGGAGCAAGGTGGTGAAACCCAGGAAGCCCCAAGTGCCACATCCAGGTGGATTTTAAATCCCTCTAGGAATGGTGACTCCATTCTCCTTGGGCTGCCAGCTCCAGGCCTTGACAAACCTTTAGGTGAAGAATTTTTTCCTGATATCCAGCCTCACCCTGGCCATGCACAAATTCAGGTTGTTGTTATTAGCAAGGATAATTGTGTCAGGGTGGCTGAACACTGCTGAGCTGCCCAGCAGAAGAGCATTGATGATTTTTTTACTCACTTGAGCATGTACAGAAGTCTCCAAGTAGCAAAAATATCAAAAGGCCACTTCCAGCTGGGAACTGTGTTTTTCCCCATGACTAAACTGGCCAACAGCAGGATGAAAACTAGATGGGGAAAAAGTTGCACTTGAAAATCACTTGTTGCTCTCCTTAGCAAAAGAAAAAAATCATGGGCACACTGTGAGAGAAAGGGATTTAATCTGATAAATATCATCTCCTCAGCCACAGGAAAACGCAGCAATTGGCCAATAAACCACGTGTGTCCCCATGATGGATACAGGAAAGGCTGAAAGTCCCTAAATATTTCTTAAGAAAAGAGGAAAAAACCATTAAATTTGTGTTCTGTAATGCTGCAGTCCGGGCTGGATAATAAACAGCTGTTGCTCTCAAGTTCCTCAGTACATTAAAGGCATATTTTATTGCCATTCAATTAGAACTGTGTTGCACTTTTGCCTGTGTGTCTGGTTCCCATACTGACAGATAAACTTGTGCTGGATTGGGGAAATCATTCCTGGATTTCCCGAGCTGTCCCGTGCCTTATGACACACCAGAGGAACAAAAGGACATCCAACAGAAGCTCTTTCTTCTTATTTCTGTATTTTATCTTTGGTTGGGCATTTCTTTGAGGGCTACGTGATAAAGTGGTGTTATTTTTAATTGGCTTCAATAATTACAGCACACCATAAAATCCTCCTGGTTTATCTTTGAAGTTGGTTATTATATCAGAGATGAGCGATGCAGAAAGCCCAAATGGTCATTTTTGGGGGGCAGACTTTAGTGGTTCATCCAGCATTTTGTACACCCTGTTCTCTGCTCCTTGGGCTTTCCAGACCCAAGAAATGAGTGCAGATTTGGGAGGGTTGCCAGCCCCAGGTGACACACAGCCAACACTTTTTTCCCATTCAGGACTCTGCTGTTTTGTTTGTGCAGTGGCCATTATTTAAATTCATGTTTCTGTGAGAAATAATTGGTTTTCTGCTTATTTCTAAAGCAAGCAAAGAGTACTATGCAGACCAGAAGGCTTTGTTAATCAGTGTGGAATGTGCCATGGAAAACTCTTTGCCAGCTTTTGCTCCTGGAAAATCAGAAGGCTGACAGAATTGTGCCATAACTGCAGTCTGGACAATTTTCTTTATTTCTTCTCTTTTTAATGTGCTTCATTAGGTTTCACAATATACATACATGCAGAACAAACCAGGGAAATGGCTGAAATGAAGAGAAATGTTCTCTTTATTCTCTACAAAGGCACACAAGAAAAGGAAGATCTTAAAGATTGGATTTTGTTAACATTTTTTTTTTTTCTCCTCACTTTTCCTTTGCTTCTTTGTTTCCCTTCTCATTCCACAAAGACATTGATTTATTTTGTTACCATTTGGGGGGTTTGTTTGCATGATTTTTATGTTTTAATTAGAAATATGTCTGCACACAGCTTTGTGTTCACACACAGACAACTCCCCCCACACCTTCAGAAAACCATTTTCTCCTGCCATGTGAATATTTCCTAATGCCATTTGCTGATCACTCTGCATGATCAGAGTACAATAATGCTTTCCCTGTAGAAATGTTTGTGGCAAACTCTATTATTGTTACAGAAACAATCACTCTATTTTGATTCCTGTGAAAAATTGACACATTTCCCGCAGACTTTATTTTCATTTCCCTCAGATATCGTGGAAGTCAAATCAAATCAAATCAGCCCCAATTTATTACAGCATTTAGCACCACTCACTCGTTGGGAGCTGCTTTTTAAACCACAGCTCAGCCCTCTCCCCACCTCCTCCTCTGAATAACCAGGAAGGAGCAGAAAGCCCAGGATTCCAGGGCAGGAGGATGATTTGAGCAGGTCCTTCCTCTGCTGCCTGAAAATTGGCTCCCAGGCAGAGCAGCAGGAGCTGGAGTCTTCCCAGTGCCATTGTGAGCTCTGGGTCACACCTGAATATTCTGGAAAATGCCGTCCCCAGGGAGCTGGATTTCCATGGCACAGCTGCTGCACCTTAACCACGTCGTTTGTCGAGCTCCATTTGGTTTTTTTCCCCCCATGTTTTGAAGAGTTTATCAGACAAAATTACAAATTAAGTTTTATCAGCCTTTCAAATGCCAAGACTTTTTGTGTTTTCTCTGCACACAGACCCAGAATAAAATTACTGCAGAGAGCACGGGAGAGGAGCCAGAATTTGGTTTTGATTAATACTTTGAGCACATTCCTAGATTAAATATATATATATATGTGTGTGTGTGTGTAAATATATATATGAAAACATTTAATAATAACCTTTTTCCTGGCTGAGATGCCATGCTTGGCATTTTACTCTCATCCATTTCTGAGGCTGCTGGTTTGATTCCTGAGGTCAGGGTTGTTTGGAGCTCTGCATTTCTCAGGCCACACCAATGTGGATGTTTATTTGAGCTGATGAGCTGCAGGAAAATCTCTCTGCAGCTGTAGCAGGATGGTTATGGCAGCAGCACAGGTTATTATCCCTCAGGTGTAATTTTGGCTCTAAATTAGCGGGCAGCAGCCCTTTCTGTCAAGGCAGGTAGCTCAGAGACACGAAAAACCCCCTGCAACAATGATATTTAGCATTTTGCAGTGGCTGATCTCCCTTGCATGCCTTGCAGCAGCACTGCAGCTCCTCTGGGCTGGATCTGCAGCTGCAATTGTGAGTTTGATGTGGCTCTGTGTGTGCCACAGACGGGCCTGGCCAAGGGAACTGTGGCACAGGGATCAGCTGCCATGGGATGGCTTCAAACAGACCAGGCTGTTGTGTGAGCGTGTCTTTTGGCAGGAATTATCACATTTCCTCTGCTCAGTTTAAGCAGGGAACACACAAAATGTGGGTTACAGGGATGAGCAGGCATTGTCTCAGCACAGGGCCAGGGTGGAGGGAATTCCCACCTCTGAGTGTTGAATCAGAGCCTTTCTTGGAGCTGAATATCAGCTGTGACAGGCTCCTGCCAGAATGACAGAGCAGCAAGGCAGTCACTTGGAATATAAATATTTCCATGTATCTGTTGAACAGTTTCTTCGTAGATATTCTGGCTGAGCAGTGTTGTCCTGTAATAAAACCAGCTAATTAATGTCACAGAGGGTTTGTGCATAGCTGTCCATCCAGCTGTGACCAGGGGACTCGGGGACATTGTGCTGGCTGCACACACACTTCACACCTTCAGTTCTGCAGCTTTGGAAATGTTAAAATATTACACAAATCCAAGTAACTCTCAAGGAGCTTGCAGATTTCTTAGGGAGCCTGAAACACTCGAGAGAAAGGAACCTTAACAATATTATTTCTTCGCTGATAAGATCCCCAAATCCCTGGCAGCTCAAAAATTACAGAGGATTTAGAAGACTTCATGCTCCAGGTTATAAACTGACAGTGAGGCAGTCACAGGGAGAAGTTCTGTCTTGCAGGGACACTGAGCCACTATTACTTGCAGCTTTCTAATTCTCTGCAACCTGAGCCTTGGCAGGTGGCTGTGAAGAGAAGCCAGAAATGTCACTGCTTCCACCCCCTATCATGGCTGAGTTATTTTCCTGAATGCTTCCCCCATCATCCTCCCAGAGAGGATGGAGATGGAAAGGAAATCTGTCCTGAGAATTCAGCTGCTCTGAGAATCCGAGCTCCTCCTGCTCCACCTGGGGGGATTCCTGAGGGAGACAAAAGTTCTGGTGCTGCACTGGGGAAATCCAAACAAAAGGGATGTTCTGCTGCAGTAGCACAGCTTTGGGGAAGGGCAAAATGATATTTATTCATTTATCCATCTATCCTGGCACAGATTTGGCACTAAAGGACAGTACTGCTGCACCTCCCCTGCCTGTTAGACCTTGGGTTTTGATTTATTTATTCATTGGGTGGAATCCAAGCCTGCTGTGCCGTGGCTCTGGGCAGGGAGGGGAGCAGTTTTGCTGGGGCCTGCCCAGGTGAGATTGCTCTGCCACATCCACTGCCTGCTCCAGAACTGGCCAGAAAAGGCATTTTCTCCCTGCTGCTTTGGCTCTGGAGTCCAGTTGTGCCATTCAGTTACAGTGCACAGAGCCCCAGAGGAGCTGAACTAACAGTGAGCGAGTTTCCTTGGCAATTTGATATCGATGGGTGTGATCTGCAGTGAATTCAAAGGAGTTTTCTAGGAGCAAATGGTTATTGTAGCTGATGTTCACGCCAGTTTGCTTTGCAGGTCGTGCATTTCAGGTCCCAATAGGTTTTAAGATGGAACAGATCTCTTAAAAGAGTTTTTGCAGCTAGGAAAACTTTTAAAACTTTTCCCAGGCCCTTTGTTGTCTGGAATAACGCCACCCCCGAGCAGATGAGATGGGCTCAGGTGGAGGTGGAGCTGTGCTGCTCCCCTGGGATGGAATGGGAGCAGCCTGGCACCAGCTGAGAGCCCAGCCAGGGGGGTTCAGCATCTTTAATTCCAGGAGAAAACCCCACTTTGCTGCAGGCAGCCCAGGCAGGGAGGCTGGGGTGCTTTGCTCTGTGCTGCAGTCCCTAAAGCACAGCGAGATCTCCAGACCACCCTTGAGCCAACGCTCCAGATCTCCTGGGTGTGCTCAGGAAGGCACAACTTAATGGGGTAAAACTGCTGAATTCTGCTTTTCTGGAGGAGGGAATGCTAATTTAATGAGTGTGTGTGTCTTGGGTAAGTGGTTCCCTCCATGTTTTTATCTGTTGATATTAGTTACACTCCAGCTGCCTTCCTGAGCTCACTCTTTTTCCATCAGGATGGTTCCCTTCATAAATGTTTTGCATTTAGCTGCTTCATAAGTATAGAGAAAACAAATCCAGGCCTCCCCTGAGGAAAAGAAGGGAATTATTCTGTCTAAAATAGTCTTTTTTCCACATGGATTACTGCCCACAAGAGCAGTTCATCTGACTCATGGATTCCATACTTTGAGAAGGGTTTTCAGCACACTCCAGAAGTCTAATGGCTTTGTAGAGTTTAATTAAAGCCTCCTAAGAAGTGTTTTTTCCTAAGGGAAAACAGGCACCTGAATTCAATGACTGTTTTCTGCTGGACAGTGGTTCTGGGGTAATTAACAGGTGCAGGTACAACACCAGGGTGGGAATGTTGTAGCAGGATGGAAGAGCAAACCTGAAAAGAAATGGTTTGCTGAGGATATTTTCTCATAAAAACACTTTCTCTGAGAAGTTTCTGTGCTGTTCTGGGACTGAACTCTTCTGTTTCCTGCTGCTGGAGCTCTTGGATGATGAAGCAGCTTGGGGTATGGATTTCCTGCCCATCTCTCTGTTAGGGGTAAGATGTGAACACAACTTTTACATATTCCCAGTCTATATTTGATCACCAAAATCAGAAATTTGGAAGTGAGGGCAGAAATACAGCTTAGTCCTTCAACTGTCTGCAGGGCTCTTTTTTCTCATTTCCCTCATCCTTTTTTGAAGTTTTATCTTTTTCACTGAGAGTAAAGAAAATTAAGTTACTTATGGGTAATTCATGAGCTAGAGACTGAAAATTTGGATTAAATATTTAAGATTTTTTCTAAACAGTTTAATGAAATAAGCAAATGCTAGATAGGTATTTTTCTTCCACATGTCAATCATTCTCAAATTATGTTAGCTCCCTAAATTCTTTTTACATGATAATGACATCTCATTATTCTATTAATGGGCAGCAGCAGGATTATCTGTGTTTGTTTTCCATTAGTGCTTATGCACCTTGGCATGCCTGAACAAGTATTTGAAAATCAAACTTCCTCTTTCCTTGGGAACTCGGGACAGGTGAAATTTCTCATAGTTCTCTCAGTATGGATATTTAAATGTTAAGTTTTAATTTTTTATTTGCTTTCTTTTCCTGTAAGCTTTTTTTGTTTGATTTCCAATCACTGAGTGATTGAGCAGTTGGAGTAGGAGCTGCCCTGGTGTCCCACAGCAAATTCCAGGGCAGAGTTTGGGAAGTGCTATCAGTGGATTCCACTCTGCTTGTGCTGGATAAAGATCTGGCTCTAAGCTCTCTAAACACCCTGCCAGTCCTTAGAATCTGAATATCTTTATTAGTTATGTTTGTAGAATATTTACATCAGGAAAAGGTGGAGCCAAGTCAGTAAATTTGACTGAGGCAGTGAAAAATGGAGCATTTTTCTGTTTGTTGGTTTGGTTTCTTTTTTACATTTATTGCTGAAGAAAGCCTGAAATAAGTTCCAGTTCAGCACCAGTGTGGGGTTTTCCCTTGTGATTTCCAGGGCTTGGTCCAAGCTCTGACAAGATCAAAACCTTCTGGAGTAGGTGTGAGGGGTTTTTGAAAGAAACACAATATATTTGGTGATGATGAGGTTTGTCTGTCCTGCAGGTGAATTAAATTTTGCCTTCCAGCAAGAACACAGGCTGCTTGCTGAGAGCTTCCTCAGGGAGATTTCCACATGACTTAATTTAGGCTTTTTATAAAAGTAGAGCAATGGCTGGTGAGGATTTGCTGGTGCTGCTATAGGACATCAGTACAACACAGCATTTTCTTCTTAAATCTTGCAGCCTTTTTTCCTCTTTTCCTTTAAAATATGTCTCAGAATGACTTTCTTTTCCCCCCTGTGTTATTGTGAAGCACTCTGCACTTCCCACAAGCCATCTAGACAGAAATCTTCTCTGACCAGGCTGATTTGCAGTATTTCCATGTTGTCTGTAGCTGGGGGGTTCCTGTGACACCTTGGCAAAGCACACACCTTATTTATTCCGTACATTAATCAAATAAAGCTTGACATGAAGTCATTGGGTTTGACAGAAGATTTATGGGGGTTTCAGCTGGCTTTGCAGGAGCCCCATGATATTTTTTGATAATCTATTGAACAGAATTAGTTAAAAGCACTTTTATTTTTTTATTAAGTCCTTCTGTCCCAGCAGGTTTGTAAAACAGCTTGTGGAATCTCACACAGCTAACCCCTAGTAAACTTATAAATGTAGCCTAATGCTTTTCTTTACTTTCTTTCCAACTTTTGTGAATTCTGTAGAATTTTGTGTGCTGCTGGTCCTTCTGCTCCCCATCTTGGTGTTTGACCCATGAGATGCTGTTTGCTCCCCTTCACTTTCTTCTCTCTCCCTCTAAAAATGGTCTGAAGCCTTGGACAAAATGCATTTAAAGGATGATTTTGGCTTTAATAAAGAGGACCAAGGAGTGGTGCAGAGAGGGGTGGAAAACAGACATATAAAATTATAATGATAATTAAAGAAAACCAAATCCCAACCCTAGACCCCCTTTCGATCTTGTATGTAGACTTTGTCTGCAAAGTTTTTGCATCAGAGAGTTGTTTGTATTGACTGTGATGATTACAAAATTTCTGTGCTATAAAACTTCTTTTCCAATCCCACAGAACATCCAGACTCAATGTCAGTAATTCAATCTTTCCCCAAGGTCTGAATTCCCTTTCTATACATCAGAGTCAGATCAAGGCAAGCTGATGGATTTTCTGGCAATGTTCGGATCCAATCTGTGGCTAATTTACCTCCAGGAAAGTGAATATTTCCTTCCATTACATCAGAAAGTTCTGTTCTTGAATTTTCCTGTCAGCTTGACTTGTACCAGAATTTTCCTTGATATCAGATTAGAGAGACATAATTTGGTTTGGTGGTGGCTGACTTTAAAGCCTACCCCTCCACCATGAGGGGTAGGTGAGGTTTTAGTGAGATTCAATGGAAATGTTGACAGAATGGAAATAAATGTCCCTGTGGGAGGTGTCAGCTGTGCCAGAATTTACAGATCTGCCCCCAAAGTCTTTCCCAGGTTTGGTTCCTCCACCTGCCCACTTCCCTGGAGGTGTTCTGCTGGTGGAGCTGTAGGCACTGAAAATTAACCTGCACCAAAACAAACTCTGCCAGGAAAAGCTGCAAAACTTTGGTTTGCTTCGAGTCAGATTTTAAAGTCACCCGCTAAATGTTGATTTGTTTGCTTTCAAAACTGCAAAATACATCCTACAGCCAGCACCTCCTGCATCCAAGAATGGTTTCAAAGAGAGGTGGCAAACTGTGAATGCACACCTGAGCTGTCTTTGACTGCAATAAACCAGCAGAGGAGAAATAAATATGTATTTAATGTAGAAATTAAAAAAAAAAAAGCAAAAAAAAAGCTTTCCTGGCCAAAAAAAAAAGTTGAGACTTTGTCCCACACATGCATCAGCTGAGTTGCTGTTTCTGGGATATCCAGAGGATGTGTTTTACATTTGCCCCTTTCCCAGGTGAATTTATAAACCTTGCTCCATGTCCCCTTGTAGGAAACCGTGCCAGAAAACACACAAGGAAATACCTGGAGCTGTTTTCCCTCGGTGCCACGTTTGAATGACTTTCCTTGACTACAGTGGAAAACAAACTCAGATTTATTGCACATTCCAAAAGCACTCCCCACGTAGCTTTGCAGCACTCATTTTTTTTTTTTTTCAGGATCAGTAATCAGCAGCACCACAAATTCATCCACAATTTTACCTTTCCTCGCCTCTGCTTTGCCTCCCTGCATGGCATTTGCTGAGAGATGACTTTTGCCCATCAGTTTGCAGAGGGTCCCACACAAGTTGTAAATAAGGAGCTGGCCAGAGGGAATTGTGGAATTATTCTACCTTTTCCTCCTGGGTAAGGAAGCCAGCCTAATTAATGACTTCCCTCCAAGTGGAGAGGTGCAGAATGGTAATTTGGATATGGCAAAGCTGGGATTTATTGTTAGTTCAGAAGGCTGTGAGTGCCAGCTCTGCAGTTCTCTGCATCTCAACTCACAACTGGGATCAATATTGCAGCTGCAGCCTCCACTTGTATATTTTATTTATGGAACACATATTTCGAAACTTTTTGGTTTTGTTGTTGTTGTTTTTAAAGAGTTACTGACACTTTGATTTAGGCTAGCCAGGATTTATTTTGCTTTCTTTTGAAAGTGGTACAACAGCTGCTAGTGATGGTGTTTGGGGTGTGTGCACCTTCGCCTGTGTGCATCAAACCTGTCACTCTCAATTCCACTGAACTTAATTTCTCCCCCAGCCTCCCCTGGCAGAGCTTTTGTCATGAACACATCCCATGGCCAGCAGAATGGAATAAAGCCTTTGGTATTTGTGAGAAATATGCTTTGGACAGATCTGGGAAATTCCAGTGAGCTTTCTGAGCAGCTGCCAGTGGTGGCAGAGGTTTATTTAAAGCAAGGTCACAGCTCTGAGCATCCCTTTTCCCTGAGCTGAGGGCAGCATCTCTGCTCAAACCTGCAGCTCTCTGCCCTGTGCTGACACTCACAGCTGTCCTGGCTGTTATTTACTGAGGAGGGCACAGGAAGTGAGCATTAAAATGGGAATTGCTGCTTCCAAATCCTCCACATGCGCTCTGTGTGTGTGTGTATTTATAAAACATGCTGAGATATACTTTGGGTAGGTACTGGAGGGGTGCAGGGTCACGGCTCTTTTGGAGTTTTCCTCTTCTCAACCTTAATTTTGCCTTTAAGAAAAAGAATCATTCAATTAATGATTATCTAATAAGCCCATTTGCAGAAGGGTTTTTTTTGTATTTTAAGTTAGTTGCATTCCCATATTGCTTTTGTTTTGTGTCTCCTGGTTATTGATCTCTACTAAATATCTGTGAATGTTAACTTTTTCTTTTTTCTTTTTTAATCAAGAAAAGAGCAACATCAGCTGGACAAAATGGAGATCAGGCAGTTACAATTTTCCTCCTTTGCATTTAATTCCTTCCCACTCTCTGGGTTTTGGGCTTTCCTTGTGGCTGTGTTCAGGCCAGTTGTGAAACCCCAAAATCTCAGGGCTTCAGGAAAAACTTAAGCTTTAAAAAAAGCTTTAATTCAATCCCTCTTTTTGCCACCAGCCAAACAGTCTGCCCTCACCCCTGAGGGGTATATTTTTAATTTTCTATTCTATAAAACCACAGCCTAACAGCCGAGTTGTTGCCTAAAATGTACCATGATGGAAGCCTGGCTGTAGCTTTGATATATTGCAGGAAGGCTGCATTCATGAATTGTGAATAAGAGCAACAATTTTTCAAATATATATTGTCAAAGCCGTTTTCTCTCCAATAACACTGCCCATAAAATGTAACAAGTGTAATGGCTGTTTTACTCCCAGTTAAAAAGTGCATACAATTGTAATATATCAGTCGTTGTTAAAATGACATCTGGGAATATAGGGAGATTTTTCTTGCCCTTTTTCCTGCTTCTTTACTACCAATGTTTCCTGGTAAAGGTATTAATATTAAAGAATTGCTAGATTCTAGGGCAACACCTCCATGCATATGTGTATATGCACATAAATATGGATATATCTGTATGTATTTGTTGGAATAGATATAACTGTGTTATATATATGTGTTATATAACTATAAAAATATGTGTTTAGTGACACAATAATTTCCCTGTAGGTCACATAATTGACTTCTCTGTGTACCTTTACTCACCTCTGCCAAATCCAGGGTGGCTGTAGCTGGCCATGGCCATTCTGAAAAGTTTTTTGTTCCCAAATCTCACGGAAGGAAAGGGTTGCTGCTCCAAAGATCACAAAGCTGAAAGGGATGGTCTTGATTTGACTGATTCAATGAAGTCAGTTGCAGTCAAATTAATTCTTCAACTGCACTTCAAAAGCTTTCTAATGCAGGTTTTTAAAAGCTCAAAAGGTCTGACAAAGGAATTCAAAGTGACTTCTGAAGGAGGATTTCTGTGCTCTAAGCAGCCAGCCTGCAATCCTCCATCAGCTGAGGACAAATGCAAAGCTCCCTTCTGCTGAGGCCAGGATTTCATCCACACTCTGGGATTTTGGGGTACTTCTCATCAGAGATGTTTGAAGTCTTTAACAGGAGCAGCAATGTTGAAAATCCCTCTTAACAGTGTGGCACTCACAGAGCCTCATGTCCCCTCCCCAGATCCTCCAATAAGTCACTCCTTAAACCTAAACCCTCTTTCCTACACTCGCTCCTCCATCCTGCACTGGGGCTTGTCCTCACCGAATTCGTGATGGAATCGGCTCCAGGGACTCCAGCTTTGGACCAAGGGTTTAGAAGGCAAATCCTTGAGAGCAGGAAACTGCATTTATTCATTTGGAAAGCTGTAAAGCTCCTCGCCTCAGTTGTAGGGCCAGTGAATGAGCTGAGGCCTGGCTGGTGCTGGATTAGGGGTTTTCTCCAAATTTCCATTGCTTGATGAGCAATCTGGATTAGCAGCACAGCTTCTTGCCCCAGATGGCTTTCAAAGCCTGGCAAGGGGTAAAATGAAAGCAGAGCTCTGTTATGAAGGTTGATATAGTTAAATATTCCTGCTTAGTCTGAAGTGGCTGCTTTACCCTTCTTCATAAAGCTCTACCCTGAACGGGTTACCTCATTCAGGTTGGTGTTTGTTAGTGAGTAATTGCATACTAAATACATAAATCAGAACACAAACTGTATCCAGCCATCCTTTTGTTTCAAGCAATGATTTGGAAAGCATTCAGAAGAGATGTGAAGTACCTTTGTCATGGGCCAGACAGAGTCAAGGATAGCTCTAAAAATAAATTCTAGATAAATGTTTTATTACACGGTGTGTCTCTCAGTGTTTGTGGACAGAAATTGCTAATGTAAAGATGTTGTTCCAAAGTTTCTGATATGGAATTTGACAACAGGCTAAAACTAAAAAAAGGGTTTTTTTAAAAAAGTGAGTTCTTTTCCTGGTTATGCTGAGCTGAAGCTGACTTTCACAGGATTCAGTCCTCCCAAGAGAGAAGGTGAGGTAACACTGAGCCAGGGATATGCCACAGGACAGAATTCTTTAGGTTTAATACCAGCCATTGCTAATATAATCATGCTGAAGTGGTGGAGATTGAGCAAAGCTGTGATCAAAGGCCTGTGGGCTCCTTAGCAGACTCTAGGCTACTTTGGATAATAAATTTATTTCTGTCAGAGGGAGAAGTTGCTATTGTTTCGTAGGATGTAATTTTACTGGTGCCACCTAAAAATCAGGTTCTGCTGCTGGAACACCAATTGTGTTTTCTGTGCTCCAGTGCATCTGCCAAAGATGGGAAGTGATCAGGAGTTAACCTTGCCCAGTGTGTTTGTCGAAATTCTAATGGCAGGCTCAAGAACAATGGTCCATAACATCCAAATGTAATAAAAACAAACCTGTGCTGATCCCAGCCAAAGTATTCAGTGACATGGAAATGCTGCTCTAGCCCTGATTTCTGTGCTCTGCTGTGAATCCTGGTGACTTCAGTTTGGTGTGTACAGGTGAAAAGAGAGCAGATCCAGAGGCGCTCCTGTCCGTCTGTCTGTCCCTAACCCCCCTGGGTGCTCCTTTCTGATGTCTGGAACCAGTGCTGCTGCACATTCTCTGCTGGTTTTGACACACCCAGGTGGTGAGGGAGACAGCTTCACCTGGCTGGGGGCACAGGAGCTTTAATCTCACTGTGGTCCCCTCTGGGCTGGCAGGGGGGATGCTCCGGGTGCCCCTGGGTGATTCCCCTGCTCTGCCCAGGGCACAGCTGGCTCACCCCTGGCACTGGGGGCTTGCAGGGTGCCCGTGGTGGCAGGGAAGGATGTGAGCAGATAAATGTCCTGTTCTGTTTCCCTGACTGCAGTCAAAGGGGTGGAATAGATGGGCTTGGAAAGGCACTCTGTGATTTTGCCTGAGACTTTCTGGACAGCAAGAGTGAGAGTGGGGAGGGCAGAGAGCTCCTGTGCCCGTGGGAGGAGAGGGCAGGGTGCAGATAAAAGAGAACCTGGAGAGCTCTTTGGAGCAGTGCACCAGGCCCTGTGGC
Organism: Poecile atricapillus; assembly: GCF_030490865.1. NCBI lineage: Eukaryota > Metazoa > Chordata > Aves > Passeriformes > Paridae > Poecile > Poecile atricapillus. Next base: position 18,290,441 of record NC_081258.1, on the reverse strand, counting down.
AGATGAAGCCTCGGGGCTGTAGAGCAGACAGCAGGGCTGAATCTCAGAGGTTTTCTGTCCCTTTGAGGGGTCTCTTGAAGGTTGCTCACTAGGGGGAAGGTGTGTGGAGCTGTAAATGTTTTCAGGAGCTGATTGTCTCTATTTGTACTGCTTCTCCTCTCCCAGTTCATTTCTGGTAGTGTGAGGATGCTGTGCCTGAGTAGAGAGGCCCCATCCACAGTCTGGCTGTGGCACAGAGCAGGTGAGACAGCCTTGGTGCCACAGAAACATTGCAAATTCACATTTGCTGGAGCACCTCTTTCCCCTGGCCCTGCCTCTCCTCTCTCTGCTGACAGGTGGCTGCACAGCAGCACTCCAATATTCACTTTGATGTCCCCTTCCTCACGCAGCCTGTTCCGATATCAACAATTCTTTTTCTGGCACGGATTCCCCGTTATTCCCTGAACCTTTCCCTCCATCATTGCTGAGTGCTCAGGATTGGGTAATGCTGTGTTAAGGGATGTGGCCACACCGGGAGGGGTTTCTGCTGCTGAATATCTCATAATATCTCATTTTGGAGGTGTGGCAAACACAGACTAAAGCAGGGGCTGTCTCAGTGGGGTTTTGTTTTCTCCCCTTCACTTGTTCCTTCTTTAACATCGGTAACTGCAGCAGAGCAAAGGCATTTTGAGATAAATTCTTGAAGTTTCTTTAAATTCTTGCCCGATGGAAAGTTTGGGCTCTGGGGAAAAAGAATCGCAGGGAGGTGAGCAAAAGTATCTGAAATTACACTGAAATCGCTGCTGGTGTGAAAAGAGGAGACTTGAGAGCCTGAAGGGAAAAGTTTGTACTCTGAAAATTCATGGTGACAGTTGAATAAGCAATTCTTTAATATCGGCTTCCAGAAGCTGAGTGGTAAAGGGAGACACAGGTGTTTTGTTGAACAGTGAATTAATAGATCATGGTCTCTTAATATGAATGTTGCTGCGTTGTTAGTATTGGAAATTTGTAACAAGTTATTATTCTGCAACTTTTTACTTCTTTTTTTTTTTTTCTGTGTGTGACTTCAATCCATCTTCTTTTCCAAGTTGCCATTTTGATACATGGGAGGAGAAAAAAGGGCAAGGAAAATAACAGAAATCTTGAGGAAGAAACACTTTAAAAGCTATCCATAGAAAAAAATATTTCTTTTTCACCTTACTGTGAGTAAAGGACTGAGCTGGCATGAAGTTGGCTCATCCTCGCTTTACCCAGATCCCTGTCATGGTATCAGGAGCTAATGACTCCTCTTTACCTATTGAGATAGTGGTAAATTCTATTTACTGTTGTCCCCTGAACAGCTAGGGCAGAAGGGGATGAGAGAGGATGGATAATCTCTTGGAAGGCAGCGTTTAACACCTGTCTGGGAGGAGATAATTGCTGCATTCCAGGGGGATTAGCAGCCAGGAACTTTTTCAGAGCGAAGCCTCAGCTATCTCTCCCCAGGTGGATGTCTGCAGACACTGAGCACAGAACGAAGGATGCAGGAATAAAGCACGGTGCGTGCAGATGAAATGTGGCTTGTGCCTCAAAACCGGGGAGAGATTTTTCTTTCTCAGAGCTCTCCTGGCTCAGAAGGGCTTGGGAATGACTGAAGCGGTGCCTGTGTGTCGCTGGAAGCCACAGAGTATAAAGTGAGGTTCATATCACAGCAGCTGGGGTTTTACTTTCTCAGGAGGGAAAAGCCTTTATTTCGGGGTTTTCAACCCTTTTTATAAGGTGTTCTGATCCAGATTAACCTGATTGGTATGAGGAACAACACCTCCCTCATCCCACTGGTGGGACAAGAGAAAAACACTCTCAGAACATCTATGTCATTGTTTTGAGAACTAAAATCTTATTTACAACAGCAGTCCTTGAGACAGAAAAGTTTCCCAAAAGACTTTCCTTTGGGAAACAGCCACTGAGAGCCTGAAACTCTGTCAGGTTCCGAAAATCATGATCATACCTGTGTTCAGCAGGAAGGGTGGCTGCACAGGAGACGAAAGCTCTGCACTCACCTGTGAGCAGGAAACTGCAGAATTTTACAGTAGCGTGGCTTTGGGATGGATTACCCCCAAAAAGCAGCCTCAGACAGAGGCCTTGGTTTTGTTTTTGGCACTTAATTTGCAGTATTAAGTGCTGCAATCAACACATGTAATAATTAACACAGAATTATTTTAACAATAGACTTGATTTTAACTCTCCAATAACCTTTACTCTGTTTAACACTGAGATTTGTGTCAGACACAGAATTTTAGGAGAGAGGAAGAGCTGTTTTGTAGTTTTCTGAAGAGTAATCCCAGAAAAGCACATTGCTTGGCACAGCATTTTAATTTTGGAGTGAAATAAAGCTCCAGTGAGATTTGCAATTTCCATTGTAGCCCTGTGACCGCTGTCAGTATTTACAGCCCTGGGTGAGCACAGTGTTCCTGACCTGCTGGAAGAACACAGGAACTGAAATTCTGCATCAATTGACCCTGCAAGGAACAGGGAGTTGGACTCAGAGATCCCTAAGGGTCCCTTCCAGCTCGGGATGTGGCGCTCGGTGCCATGGTCAGGGTGGTTGGTGTGAGGTCACAGTGGTGGAGGCAGAGGCACAGAAAATATTCCTTTATCTGTGCTGACAGGCTCAGACACTCCAGAGAACACCGAGTTTAATCTGAGACCATGGAGAAGGCTCCTAAAACTAAGTGGAGAAACTGAGAATAATGGGAGTGTGTAAATTAGAATTATATTAAGTCAATGGGTGAGAGAGACTTTAGCATTTAAGCTGTATTAGTAAATAAGAGATAACATGGAGGATTTAGGGCATTGTCCCTTTCTCCTTCTTCATCTTCTTCTAGGGTTTTTGGGTAACATTAAGTCATTGGATAGAAGAATCTGCATTGTAGGACACAGGTGTTTGGTTATTGGGTTATAAATGAAAATAAGTAACTTGGCATTTCATGATTGGCTAGGTTGACACTTAAAAGACCTTGAAGAGATATCTCAGCCCTCTATTTCATACCTTGTTAGCCCAGTGTGCATAGCTCCTCACTGTCTGTAAATATGGAATATAGGGGAGGGAGAATAAACAACAGAGCCCAAACACAAAAACTCTCTCGTTAATCCTGGTCCTGAGGAAAAGAACTGAGCTATCAGTGTCCTCCCAGACATCGTAGGTTGGACTTGATGATCTCAAAGGTCTTTTCTAACCCAGTTAATTCTGTGATTCTCTGGTAAGCTATGACTCCCTGTTGTTGTCTAATTTCAATGGAAGCCAACAGCCCAGTTTTGTGGATTTTATCCTGAAGTTCACCTACTCTTTCCTTTCCAATACACTCAGAATTTGTCATGTTGCAGTGATCCTTGTTGAATGAACACAAATCTCTTACTGTAACAGCATCTCATGTAGAGAAATTATATTTTGTAATGTGGATGTATTGTTTCTAAACACTCAGATGAAATTGCAAATATGGTTGAAAACACCTCAGGAATGATAATAATTCTAAATTCTCCTCATTCTGGCATGCTTTGAAAATTATCTCCCACCTTGCTGCTGTGCTGGGAATTACCTCCTGTTTAGCAGGTAAGTCGTGACCCAACAAACCACTGTGGTCTGAGGCAGAATAAAGATTTAATCACAGCGAGGAGGCAGAAAATGAACTGTTTATGTTCCAGTTGCTTTCCTGTCACACCGTGTGAGTGGTGTTAATAGAGAGGGGACCAGAGCCACCAAAGGTGTTTGCAGCTAATGTGTCCTGCTTTGCATTTGGAATAAGCAATAAAAAATGCTGATTGCACTTGTCTGGCCATCAGCTGAGTTTGTCATTGTCACACGGGCACAAATAGAGAAAAGAGCTGTGACTTTACCTGATTTGAATGTCTTGGAGGTTGTTTTTTTTTTTTTTTTATTATTTTTAATTTTTAATTTTAAAAATATTCCTTTCACGCTGGAAACATTCTGCACCAGCACTAATTTCCGGTGAAACCAAAGGATCAGAAAATGCGGAATGACCTCGCAATCAGAAGCAGCAAGTGGAGTTTAATTCATTTTCCTGGAGAGTGCTTGCCAACACTGCCATGGAGAGCTCGCTGCTGCTCCAAAAGTCACTTGTGCTTATAATAATTAGAGTTCCAATGATCTGGAACTGCTTGATTCAGCTGAAGTTTTGGCAGGTGGTTGACACAAAGAAGACAATTAAAACACTGTGCTAGCCTTGAAAACGTCATTTCAAATTATTTGCGTGCCTGTAATACCATTACACTCATTAAAAAAAAAAAAAAAAAAGTCCATCTATTAGCTATGGACGTGTAGTTATCGTTTTCTGTCACATAAAACACGTGAATTACGGATTTTGGGAATAAATGGATTGAGAAAGTTCACTTGGTTAGCTGCATTAAGCGTTTGGATATTATAAATTAAACTGTTCCTCTCTATATTTTGATATATGATAGCTCAAGCTCACTTGGCACTCTTAGTAAGCTTTTCTATCTGGAATTGTGCCTGATGAGCAGGTCTAAATGTGGAATTGCCCAAAAATGCATGAGAAGTGTGCCCTTCCTCTTCCAATACACACACAAAACAAGATCACCTATGGAAAGCTCATAATAAATCCTTTCTATCATTTTTGAACCCGCTCAGATTTGCAAAGCCCCATCCCTATATGAGAAAATGCCAATTTTGCCACCAGATGTCAGCTAAGATTTAAGGAGCTGATGTTTTCCTGGACCCAAAGGTACTTTTGAGATAGTGCAGCCCAAATCAGTTCCTAACAACTGCTAATGGACTTTCAGGCTTATTTTGAACTGAGCATTAGAATGTCTTTTAGATGAAATATAAGATAACACATCTTTTATGATCGGTGACCATTCAGCCACCTGCTTCTGTCTCTGTGCCTGTGCAAGCTCCTCTCACACAAGCTTTGAGGATTTGCTTGACCTTTTGTGCTTTTTTGTTGCTAATTTGGTGAGAAGATTATGCAGGACTTTGTTCTTAAAGTGCACCTTAAAAGTTTTATCTTAATGTTAAATAGGCTCTGACCACGATGAATTCCACATCTAAGTGTAGAAATGTCGCCCTGAAAATTAAACCTGATAAAGTTTTTATAGTTTTAGTTACTTTCCCATGAAAGTTCTATAAACATAAGTTGTTTATCACATTCCTTCTAAGAAATGTCTTTTGATGGACGTTTCTCATGACCAGTGTGCTTGGGAAGGTGGTGACTTAATTATCCAATCCCTGCTCATTGTCGAGAATCTATAAATACTGGAGTCAGAGAATAAAGGGGTTTTCTGTTCTGACCCTGAGAGGCATCTGTGTGAATCATTTTGTCTCTGTTAGCCACACAGAAGTTTTGTGGACATTACCCCTCAGAGTTCAGTGCTCAGCTGGCCGTGTTTGGGCACTCTGTGCTCAAATTCCGAATTCCAGCCTCGATGATGCCACGCAGGAGAGCAGAGTGATGTGCTAAAGAGCACAAATTGTATTTATTTCTTCAGGACAGAGATGCTCGTGCCAGTGCTGGAGGAGGGGTTGGAAGCAGCCACAGAAAGGGGAGGGAACAGTTGGAAAGGAACTGAGTTTAATTGGGAACTGTTGGCTTTTTACCGCTCTCAGGACCATAACATTTCTTTTGTTATCACGTGGACTAGCTGCATAAAAAATAACGACTCCTGTTGACTCAAGAATTGGTGTTTTCAATCTTAAAGGGTCTGTCTTCCTTTTTGTAAAATTCTGTTATGTCATTCCCTGTGATGAATTCTCTGATGTCAAATCATGGTCCTGTTTCATTTGCTGTCAACAGCCTTTTGTGATAGGTCCTTTACTTGTCCCAGGCTCTCCCGAGCGAAGAGAACTCCAAGTTTTGCATCTCTCATGTGATTCAGTTGCTAACAGCAGTAGATGCCTATTTAGGAGAATAATAATCAGGAAATAAATGTGTGGAGTTTGGTTTTTGTTGTTGTTTTGGTGGGTTTTTAATCTCAGGGTTCTTTTGTCGTTTGGTTTTAAACTCTCAAATCTCAATACTGAGCCAAAGTCCCGTTACAACATTTCCACCATGGAAAAAGAAAATTGCAGGCAGTTTTTCCTATTAAATGTTGAACTGCTGAAAGCCAAAAAGCCATCCAAATGAGAACTTGCTGTGCAGGGCTTTTTGAAATTTGAGTCATGACATAAAGTGCCTTGTGAACTGCTGCTGCCCACAGCCATTTCATTAGGTTGCAGCAGGAATATTTCTTGCACCTATCAGCAAAACATCTTGAGGAAAAACTGTCCTGACCTACGATCACAACTGCTTGCCTTGTGGAAGTCAGCACTGCAAGCTTCATATTGCATTGCTCAGGCAGCACAATATTTGTTAGATATTAATTGGTACCAGTGTAGAAAGTGTTCCGGCCATGTGAGAAGTCCAAAGCCAATTTTGCTGCCTTGCAAAGCCCTGAAAACAACACGTGGCTGCCATTAATAACTGAGACTTTACTAAGTGGTTGAAGAGGAATGTAGGTTATAGCAAGAGCTACTGCTTTTCAAGAATTAGCTGCATGGAAAAATGGAAGGTTCAGAAAAGAGATCTGTGACTAACTCGGGCTTTTCTAGTCCTAATGTCAAGACTAAATTATGAAGGGACATCCAGGGAAGAGATGTGTGGCAACAGACTGTTAATCTTTGCTGGCAAGGATGTGAGGAGATCCAGTGGCTGGAAGCAGATAAAATCTGGCATATTTGAGAATGAAGGGACCTCTGAGGGAGTGTCAGAGCTGCAGCAGGATTGAAATGCACAGTGAAAGTTGTCCGAAGGTTCTTGAGCTGTGTGCAGGTAGAGGGCTCAAAGTTCCTCCTGTAGTCTGAAATCAGTGAAGAATCAATTCAGTGCTGTAAGGAGAAATTGCTGTGGCTCTGCAGTGGAGCAGCTCAAGGCTCTGGACTCCTGGATTCAGTTCCAGTTTTGCTCCAGACCTTCTGGTGGTGTTGGACAGCTCCTCCTCTGCACTTCAGGCTTTGCTCTGCAAACTGAGCGTGGCGCTGGCTCTGGGATGTCAGGCTGTGGATGAACTGCAGAAGCTGGACACAAAATCCTGCCTTTGCTTTCCTGGGAAGTGGCAGAGCCTCCTTAGTTGGGTGTGCCATTTGGCAAGCAAAGTTAGCAGCTCAGGTCAGTGTTTTGGGGGGATGTGTCTTGGCCAGGCTCTGCAGCGCTGTCCATCTTTCCCTCCCCGTGTCATCCCCGCTCTGCCTCTCCACCTGCATTTTCACAGGCGGTTTTCCTTTTGTCTCACCCTTGCTCCTAACCCTGCCTGGCCTGGATAACGGGAAGCTGAGGGAGATGTGGAGTTACCTGCAGCAGAGGTGGTGGATTACCTGCACAGCTTCGCTTGTGGTGGTGTGTGAGTACCCGAGAGGGGGATGCTCACAGACACAGCACCTGTGGAACACCCTCCTCTTCCTGGGGACAGCCCCCTCCTCACACAGCCTGCTCGGATAGCACAAAGGTTTCCTCAGGGTTTTATCCATTCTAACTCTGCTAATCTCCAAAAAAGAAGCCTCTTATTCTCTGCCACTGCCAGACCCCCAAAGGGAGGAAATGCAAATCAAGTTTTGGTAATAAATAAGGTAAGACAGCCCAGGAAGAACCGGCAATGAGGCTTGAAAATGAGGTTGGGAAATCTGCATCTGTACAGATGTGCGTGGTGAGATTTGTGCACATAAAATGTCAGGCTCCACGTTACATGAGCCCATTTGCAGTTTTCACAAATAAAGCACCAGCAGGCTTTCCAGGGTGAGGAAATGGGACTGGGATCTTCTCTCCTGCCGTGACTCATCTCAGCCTTTATATTCCGATATTCAGATATTCGAGCCACTCTGTGCACCCAGGGCTGTGTGTGTGCAGGTATTTATACAAGAACAAATAGTCTGAAGCAAATAGCTTTGAATATTCAGCCCTTAATGTGTAACATTTAATCACTAAATACCGAGTTCAACGCAAACTGTTTTGCTGATGATGATGATGGAATGATTAATAAAGTGGTCTGAAATGTAGTTCAGAGCTTCTCTCTAGGGAGTCTTCCTTCGCCAATTTTGGCAAGATGGCCTCCTGCAGCAACAGAATCAGAAATGCCAATCATAATTGAAATTTTTAATTACATTTCCTGCTTTATTTCAAGGTAACAAGCGTCTGGGTCGGTGGTGTTTTATTTTTCCTCCTCTTTGAGTGTTGATAGTGCTGAATGTGTACAGGCTTCCTGTGAGCCCTTGGCTTTCTGAAAATGATAAAGGATGAGTACAACGGCAAAATGAGTCCCTTCCAGAGATAACCACAGTGTTTTGCAAGCTTTTTCAAAGCCCTGTCAGGCACGCTGCAATTTTACTTAAACAAAATCCTCAGATTTCACGTGGCATTAAAGGGAGGTTTGAGGGAGTGGAATGGTGCAGCTGAGCTGAGCAGTGTGCAGGGGCTCCAGCCTCACAGCACCACCCACACCTCAAACCATAAATCGTGAGGAAAAGGTAGAAGAAGACAAAACCCAAGCAGGGATTTCTCAGAGAGACAATTTCTTTGCTTCTTGTGAAAGGTTAAGGCTGCCATCCTCCTGGTCAGCAGGGAGGAGAGCAGAAGGGCACTGGGAGGGTGGGTGAGGTTTCCAGGGTCAGGCCAAGGAGGGGATGAAGGAATTCACCCTGAAGATGGAGAAATCATTGCAGCCTGCTCAGCAGGGGCTGCCTCAGAGAGTGCCCAGCTCTGGCACCTGGGACTGCTCCTCCACAACGCCCTGTTTATTCCAACTGATTCCCATTTATCATTTATATTATGTATTATTCCCAAATTCCAATTGATTCCCGTGAGGTTTGGGATCTGTGCAACCCTGGAATAGAAATGGTACAATAAAACCTAAGAGACGCCTCCCCAGACTGTTTTGCCTCCTGTTGCCTGCTTAGCCCACCTGCAGTCAAAGTCCTTTAGTTACAGACAGTTACTTTTGGCCAGGATGGGTTGTTTTTTTTTTTTTGCATGTCTAACTACTTTTTTAATGTCTTAATGATTAGGAAAGGCCATCAGGGAGGAAATAAAGCAAGCTGGAGTTTTGCCATGGAGTAGGCACTCGGTATTGAGTGGCTGCTCCTCAGCAGACCCTCAGCTGCCAGGTCATTACCACAGGGACCCCTGTGTGTATCTGTGTGTGCTGCTGTCATGTTTTCCCTTTGATATGGGCTTAGCTCTGATTTTCCTGCTGAAATACAGTGAGCTACGCTGAGGCTCTGGCCTGAAGACCCTACTGCATGACACTTTCTACATTTTAATTTTAAACACAATTTATTATTATGCTGGATGTCCTTCTGACAGAACTTTTCAGTGCATAAAGTTACTGTATGTCTTCCTGAGGAACTCCTGCTTGGTATTTCCGTTGGCCAAGGCTTTGAAACTTGAACACCTGAATTTTTTTCCTTCTGGAAAGGCACTGAAAATCCTCACTTCTGTGCTGGTTTTGTCTGTTTGTGATAAAGCTGATGGCAATATTTCTTAGACACAGCAGGGTCAAATTCCTCCTTCATGTGTCTTTTTTACCTCAGAGATGTTACAGCAGAAATCTCCTTCAGGCTGTGTTGTCAAAAGATCTCATCTCCTGTTTGAGAACCAAAGTTGCCCAGTTTTCAGAATATATCAACACATCAAGGACATTCTCAGCACAGAGTTTCAGTGGAAACACCCAGAGTTTCTGAAATGTTGTTCTTTTTCTTAGATACATAAATTGTAGCTGAGCTTGTCAGAAAATCTCATCTTGGCAACGGAGCTGGCAACGTTCAACTCCAGGTCTGAGCATCCTGTAAATTAAACTCGATGTTAATCTAGCAAAGTCAATAGCTGGATTTTGCATTAGAGGTTCCTGTAAATATTTGCTAATTTTAAACATCTAATTTAAAAATATAAATCAGTTATTTATAGTGTTCTATAGTGCTATTAGTGCTCTTTTGTGGGATTTCCATAATACTGTATTTTTGCCTTTCTTCATTTCAAATTTAATGTTCCTATTTAATTTTTGCATTTCAAAAAAACTAGCTAAAAAATTGTTTAAGATTCAGAGAGAACTTCAAATTCTTGATTTTCAGATCAGGGGGAGAAAAAGCACAAATGCTTTTTCAAATGGAAATTCTAGTACGAAGGTAAAAATTACTTTTGAGCCATTAATTTGCTTTTAACTCTGCCATGTCTGAAAACAACTGTGGGAAAATTAGTGTTTGTTCAAGAGTGAATTTGTATAACCAGCATTTTAGCAGATTATACAGCAAATATGCTGTTTGTTTCTTTTTTTTTTCTGGGGACTTGAAATACAAAATGGTTTTGTTGTTTTTTTGGTTTTTTTTTTAGTAGAATTACAGGTTTTAATTAATTTATTTATTCATTCTGCGTTGGTTTGTGCTGTGGTTTTGGCTTCATTGAGATGCCAGCTGCAGCAGAGGCCCCGGGGTGCTCGCTCTGAGTTCTGCTGGTGCTTGTTTTACAAAAACTGCCTCGTGCACCACAAGGATGCTTTGGGTTCAGGCAATGGAAATTCTGTCCCTGGAGAGGTGGGCACCGTGTCACCGAAACTGCAGGAAAAACAAAACCCCTCCAACAAGGTTTTTAGTGCTGGGGAATTCAGGTGTAAGTCCCTTGTCGTTCTGGCCGGGATGTGCTGCAGAATAATTTCATCCACGCGCTGCCTGGGCTGTGCAGAGAGAATTGTTCCATCACACGTCATCTTTATTCCATTTCCCCCACACTTACACAGCCAAAACCCAGAGAAATTCTCTGGCTCCACGTTCACTGGGCACAAATGCAGCTCTTAGCATTTGGTTTCCTATTGTTTATTGATCCTTTTGCCTTCTATATTGATTAGTTCTCATTTTTTGTTTTCTTATGGATGTTTTCCCAGAGCAGGTGTCTGCAGCTGTGCCTGAGCTGATGTTTGGGGATGATGGTCATTAATGGTCATTAATGGTCATTAATGGTCATTATCTTGTGTGTATCTGTGCTGCCCCCAGTCTGTTGAGAGGTTCTTTGAAAAGAAACTTAAATTCCTTTCCATCTGGGCAAAGGTGAAGAAAACCTCTGATTAAAGTTATGTGAAAAATGTTAAATTTGGGATGGTTTCCAGCACTGCTGCTGCAGGATGTCAAATCCCAGGGGACAGGCAGGGCTGGCCAGCTGCCCAGCAGGGGCTGGCCTGGCACAACTCTCAATAATTTCCCCTCCTTTTTTCTCAGTTTCATGTGTGGGAGCATTGCTTTCTGACTCTTTAATGTCTAATGAGGAATTTCTTATTTTCAAATACCAATTTCCTTTGGAGATGAATGCAAACTCATCTACCAGCTTCTTCCCTCCTTGATGATGCAGTAAAGAAATATTCATCAGGCAGCCAGAGCTGTCTTTATTTACTCCTGTTCTCCTTTCCTTAGAGCTTCTTGTGCCTCACTTGTGCTTTCTGCATAATTATTCTTCATAGTGAAATGAAAAACCGACTCTAAGATATTTTCTTGGTGTGAACACAACACTCCATCCCAAGGCAACACTTGCAGATTCAAATTTAATTGTGAATTAATGGAAAAGGGAGAGAAAGAGGCTTTATGTTGTAAGGGAAACTTACTCTGCTTGTTGCAATAATGAATGTTTTAGAGATTTTTTTCATATTTATCCTTAATTCTTGTAGTTATGCTTTGCTTGAATGCTCAGATTTTTCCTCTGGAATGTCTCTGGAATCTCTGGAATATACAGCTTGTTCCTAAAGATCCTTTCAGCCAACATTCACGAGGAAATTTCTATAGATTCTCTAGCAACATCCTTTTATTTTCACTTGGCACTCATGCTTGAATCCATTCTTTCACAAAGATTTTTTTTTTCCTTTATCTGCTCCTTGGACCGTGTCTCTGCTCTCTCTTTACATTCCTGCTTTGCCTCTTTCTTTATCACATCCAATCGAATCTCTCAGGTTCCCTTTTAAAGCCATTTGCAGCCTCTCTTTGCCCTAACCCTTATCTCAGGGCTGGTGTCCAAAGCCAGCCCCATATCTGATGCCAGCCCCTATCTCCTGCTCTTAATATGAGGAGCAAACAGCTTTCAGCCTTCTCCTCCTCACTGGGGAAATGATTTCTGTGCTAACCACAGAGCCACGGCTTGCTTCTCTGTCAAATTCCTCTTTTAAAACAAATTTCTCCTCTAAAACCCCATTTTGCTGGGATTCCTTCAGAGCTCCTGTGTGACTCTGCTGCTGCTGAGACAGAACTCTGCCATGGGATGAGTGCTCAGCACAGCCCTGCTCTTTATTTCTGCTCCTTTGTGCCCAGGAGTGGATCCTTTTCATCAGAAAAAATGTGTTCTGGAGGGTTTATTCATTATTTTTATTTTTTTTTTATTCTGGTTGCATATGTAGGTCATCCAAAACAAGTCATAAATTAATATTGGATCTGTAAAAGTGTCTCTTGTCTTGACAGGGAAAAGGTTGAGATCAATTCTGAAAAATTGAGAAAAGATTTATTTTGACAGTTTTTAAATTTATTTTTTTAAGTGACAGCTCTTGCAATAGATTTATTTTTTTTTTTAAATGCAAGTGTAACAACTGGGAAACAAAATCAAATCATATTTCAAACTGAATGATGTGTGCTTGGAGCTAAATGCTCTGAGTTTGGGGCTCATTTAAGGATAAGAGAAATTCTTTGGCCTTTTGGAGATGTAAGGAGAACCTTCCCTCTGATTAGAGTGGAAAACTTGTGGGAAATGTGCAAATTTGATGCAAAATCTTTGTCTGCCAGTCCTCAAGCTAATGGAAAGGGAAAATAGGATGTGTCTATGTAATTGTAGACCTTGATGAGATTTTCAAATATCCCGTGTTCCGTATTTTTTCTCCATTGGGGTCAAGAATATTTTTAGGATCTGTCAGTCTGCAGCTTCCAAAGTCATTTTTTAGTACTTTGCTTAGTCTGGGAAGGTATTTCTTGTTACCTAATGTGATTTTTCTTGCCTCAATTTAAATCTCTTTGTTTGTCAAAGACAGAACCCTTCCCTCCTGGATCAGTATCTGATTTTTTCCTCAGGCTTCACAGCCACGTTTGTCCTCTAAGGAAAGTTGAGATGTATTTTTGAGACCTTTGAGCCTCATCAGAAGTTCCTATAGATGTTTTTTTCTGGTCTTCCTTCATCTTCTGAGCTCATATGAGACTTCACTCTCTCTTTTGTGCTCTGAAGACATAAACACACTTGAAATACTGTGCAGCTTTACAGAATTTTCCATGTCTTCACTGAAGTCTAAAGCTTTCATGAGAACAAAACAAAACAAAAAAGATCAAAATTTGATTTCAATATGCAAAAACAAGGACTTCTCCAAGCCCTGCAATCCTGGATGGGGAGGATTTCACAGAGGAGAGGAATTTCTGCAGCAGGACCAATGGGTGATTGAATAATTAGTGAGGAATTCAATCACTGTATAGATTCTCTGTGGGCCTTAATTACACTTTTCCATGCATGATCCCGCAAGCCTTATGCAAGTGAATTTTCATTAAAGCTGAAGAGAGATTTTTATTGCCTGAGAATTACAAATTTAGGCTGTTGGCATGTTTGGATTTGCCTGTTTATTTTGTGTGGTTTGGATGGATACCCAGTACTGGACTTTTTTAAGCTCTGAATTTCAAGCACCCAGATCTGCTCAACTTCTCTGTGGTGAAAAAGGACAAAGCTCTGCTTGGCAGTGAGGTGCAAAGAAAGAGAGAAATTCTGCTGGGCATTGGACTTTGTGTCTGCAGAAAACAAAAGCAAAACATCAAACTTGGAAGTACGTGGTTTCCTGTTTTTCCAGAAAATTCCTCTGATGGACAGAGGCAGTAAAGCAGCTGCAGGAAAATAACAGGCAAGATTCTGCATGGGTAGAAAGGCGATAAAATAATAATAAATAAATAAAATCCTGATGGGAAGCTAAATCAGGTTGCAGGGCTGGAGGAGAATGTGGATATTGTTGGAAAGTTCTAGCTTGTCTTTATCCAGGAGCTCTGCAGTAAAATCTCGGTAAATATTCACCCTCAAAGGAGTGCACAGGTTCCCTGCCATGAAATCTGAACAGAACCAGCTGAAAGATTCCTTTGGAACCTTACACAAACCTGGGGAAAAGTGTTTGGAAGATATATTTTCAGAGGTACTATGTTAAAACCTCACATTTTCTGTGTTGTAGCACAGCTTCACCTTTTTTTATTTTTTTCTGTCACAATGTAAATGTGGCTTTATTTTCTTAAAATGCTGAGGAAAAAAATGATCAGAATTTCACTGTCTTTGCTTTCCCTAGCCACAAAAGGGGATATTCTGAATAACCTCTATAGAAAAAGGAAAGCTGTATGAGGGAAATGACATTTTTAGTCTGAATTCCCAAATCAGTGACTTGGCTCTGGGATTACAGGGTGTGCAATCAGGACTGGAGAGGAAGGGTTAGGGCTGAATGAGATGTTTCTGTTTCAGGTTTCCAATTTAGATATTCCACTTTTCAGTAGTAACAAATGGCATTGAAGTTTGTGGTGGTCTGGTTAGAGTTCACTGCCTGTTCTAGGGAACGAATTTCACATCCTGCAGCATTTGCAATGGAAATACTTTGGAAATTATTCACATCAATAATATTTGAATAATTGTGTATAATGGAATGTGTTTGGCAGGGCTGTGATTGGAATTGGGTATTTTGGGAGGGAGGAGGGAGAGGGACGAAGGTTTGTCTGTGAGATGTGTGATCCTCATGGGGATGAACTGAGAAGAAAAGAGTCAGGTCAGGTACAGCACAAGTGCTGGTCACACAAATCTGTGGTTCTGGATCCTGCATTGCTGGAGGAACCTGGCTCTGCTTTTGTGCCAGCACTTGGGGCTTGGGAAAACACTTCTGTTCCCCCAAGCTGTGAGATTCCCCCTCACTTTCTGAGAACAAAGGTTCTCAGAAACAAATGTAAGGAGGCAAAAAATTTCCTCTGTTCGTTTTTAATTGATTTTCAGGCCAGATCTTAAGGGACAGCAGAACAAATGTTTCTTATATACCAAGAAGAAAATACTTTTTTTTATTATTATTTTTTATTTTTTTTTGCTACCATTAGGTCAAACATCAAAGGAGAGGATAAAGCCTTGATGTTTCTTTTCTCATTGTTTTTTATGTTACTTTTCTGATCTTTGGGACGGGTTTTGTGGGGACATTTCTATCCCAGAACTCTGACATTTCCTGGGCTGTCATGAGGGCTTGTGCACAGAGATTGAAACCACAGGGCTCCAGGGACAAATGGACATCCCAAACTAGCAAAACCTGACTTCTTTTTTGTTCAAAAGACTGAAAGTAGGTGTCTGATTTTGTTCACTGCTCTCTCTTGAGGGCTGTTCATTAATCCAACTCTTCTAAAATCTCAGGAGACATTTGGCTCTGACTGAAACCTTGTAGAGCATTTACTCCTTCCTGGAAAAGGTCCTGATCCAGTGTTAGATCAGGCTTGCTCTGACAGATCTGCTTTATTTGTGGTTACAGCCATTGACAATTACTTTGGTAACTATAACTACAGACTAATTAGGAAAAAGCACTATTTAAATGCTAAATAGATAAGGGAACTAGAATTCTTTTAGCTTGTCAAATTGATCCATTAAATCTCTGTGTGTTGTACCTGTAATTTCAAAGCTCCAATTATCATGCACTTAGTGAAAGGAGTGATAAGGTTTTCTGGAGCAGAAAGTGATAAGAGATTAAAGTGAAAAGTTGCCTAATAATAACTTTCACTAAAAGCTATCAACAGCAAATGTATACCTCTGATAAGGACCAGGAGGCAAGAACTTCAAATCCTGATATCTGCAAGCAGACAAAGTGAGGGAGAGCAGGAGCTGGAGGGAAATGTCATCACTGTTCAGACGGGGTTTCAAACAATGCCCTGGCAGCCCACGCTCCTGCTGAGGGCTGTGGGGTGTCCATGAAACCCAGCCACCCTGGCCTCTGGAGGAGTTCAGTGTTCCATGTGATCCAGGACAGAGTCATCTGCCAAAAAGGCACCAGAGGCCAGAGGATCTGAGCCCTGGTGACATTCCTGCCTCTCCGTGGGATTGGTTTTGGCTGAAAGCATCCCTGGAGACAGGGATGCTCCTAGGGGTGCTCAGAGCTTGTTTGGAAAATTGTGTTGCACTGCATCTTCTCCTGAAAATCTTTGGTGGTAGGATGGAGAGGAATGACCTAAATGCAGATGAGAATTCAGGCCCTGGTGAGGACTGGAGTTTATGGAGGGTTGGGGGTGTTTCCATTTCTAATCCACAGTGGGGGAAGCTGAGTAAACTCTGTCTGGGCTCAGTGCTTTTCTGTTGATCCAAATCTTTGAAATGGGAGCTGGAGAGGTTTTTAGAAAGCCTGGAAACAATTTTTGAAAGGGTTTAAAGGTGAGAGATTTCTCGCGGGACAAATAATTCTGAGAAAAATATAAAAAGAGGAGGAGGGTGGCCTTAAGAAATGGTGAGATAGAAAGGATTGTTCTTGCTAAACAGAACTCACTTCACAGGAAAACAATGCAGAACTGGCCGTTGTTTGTGAGAAAGGTGAAAGAGAAGAAAAGAATCATTCTTTTTTGAGAACCCAAGAGGCTTTATTTCATTTTGAAACCAATTCTTTGTAGCATAATGGCAAGAGAGCATATGTATTCTAAATGGCACTTCAACCCCTCTTCAAAAAAAAGCCATCAGTGTTAAAACATCCTTTCTTTGTGGTGTTGCTTTCTTGTTTTCTTGCTGTCTTTCTTTCTCTGTTGGTGGATTGGAAATGCTCAGCCTAACTTCGGTTTTAGAGATACTGCTGGTGAAATTTTGCATAGAAAGGGAATGAACCTGAATCTTTTTCAACTCCTGATAATAGAGAAAAAAAAACCCGAGAAACATGCAGGTAAAAGACAAGAAAAAAGTGATCATTTTGCTTTTAGAGTCTCTTTGGAAGTTTGACTTTAAATGAAGGGATGTTTTTATTTGAATGGTTGAAAGAAAACAATTAAAAGGTTTTGCCTCTCAGAAATAAAAATTCCAGGAGAGGGAATGTTGATGTTCAGATGGTTGAAATACACTTTTAAAGCCTCCTTGAGCTGAAGTGCATCCCCTGGACCAGGGGCAGCCACACATGTCATGGGTTTGTAGGAAGGTGGCAGGAGAAAAGAACACTGGGGGAGAAGGAAGGAAGGAAAAATATGGGGTGAGATTCTGGTATTTTCAAGATGTATAAAGGAATCAGCATAAGATTTCTTCATGTTTTGTTTTGCAGAACCTTATTCTGAAAGGGATTTATTTTCTGAACACACTTAAATTTTGTGATAAGGGTTAGGGAGGAGTCAGGAAGCAACACTGTCCTCCAGACAATTAAAAAATTATCTGCCTTCATAATAGGAACACTTCAACAGCAGCAGCCCTAAAATTGTGGCTCAGTTGTCATAATATTTGCCTTTCTTACAAATATACAATTTTTTTTCAAAAGCTGTTAGTAACAGAATAGGTGAAGAATTATTATTGATGGTGAAAACTGTGAAACCTCTAAATGTAGTTATGGTTCCTTAAGTGATGGGAAGATGTGGTTGTGCTGTGATTGTGTTTGACAGACTGCTGATGTCCTCTCTGACAGGAGAAAGAGGAATGACTCAGATTTAAACATTTCATTAGACTTTTTCCGTGTCTCGGGACAATTTAACATCAAACTAATAAATAAGGGATTGGAGTGCTGACAGAGGGGTGGGTGGTGAGAAGTGGCTGAATATTTTTGGCTGTGTGAATGTCACCTCAAAGAAGGCTCCCAATAGTGGAAATTGTCCAAATCCACACTCCCCAAAGAACAGTTTGGTACTGGGGAAAGGTGCAAGGTAGAATTGTTCCAATATTGGCCTGGCAGGGAGCTTTTCATATGGAATAATCTCACTGAACTTCAACGTGAGCAGAAATAACCAAGCAATATCTTTATGCCCGCTGAAGGAGCACAAATAATTTCTTTTAGTAATAGTAAAATAAGGATTTTTGGTGTTTCCTTCCTCACTGTGGGCCTCAACACCTCAAACTTTTGAACAATTTGTCTGCACCAGTGACTCTGTGCTGCTGGGTCATGGGATCTGTGAGTGCTGACTGCTCTTCCAGCCGCAGGAAACAATTTGTTCCTTTATATATTTAGAGATTCTGTGAGATAAAATGCAAGAACTTTGTAATAACAATAATAACACCTGAGAAGCCACAGGTGTCATAGGGGACTTAGATTTTTTCTTAGCTAACATGCATTAAGTGTGAGTTAAAAACTAAACACTGCATCAAAGGTCTGCAAGAGACACTGCCAGGCTGAAATAATCCATCTTGACCAATTTGAAAATTACAGCAGATTTAAATCTAAGTATTTTTCACTTTTTTGAGCTACTTTTTTTTTTTTTTCCCCCCTTTGGGATTATGGATGGCTGTTGACCACATAAAGAGGTCTCTTCAGGGAAATCAAAGATTCCTGGAAGGCTCCAAAATCCCCTCTTGGAGCTGCAGAGGGAGAGCCCCAGCCCACTGTGTGATGCTGGATGTTCCCAGCAGGAAGAGAGCCAGGTACCTGAACTGACATGATAGATTCCCCTTCCACCTGCTGCCTCCATCTCATTAGACTGCAGTGATTAAAGAGTTATCAAAATTTAATACTTCAAAATGACTGCACAAAAGCGACTTCTCCTCACGAGAAGGCGTCCTTAGAGGCTGTCACTCACGTACACAGAATTCTTCCCACAAATCTCTTCCTCTGGGCGCTCCCTCCCCACCTGCACACTCAGCCCTTAAATTTATGAGGAAGTGGTGAAACCTTTAGCCAGCAAGAGCCACTCCTGAGGATAAATATGGGCTCTAAATTATTTCAGCCCATCGGGCATATTGTTTATTAAACTTCGCCTGGTGAGAGGGGGCAGATGGATGTGCTGTGTCATTGCCAGCTGTATTAATTGCATGCTAAAGATTTTCAATTATTTAGGTAGAAATATGGATTGGAATTATACCAGGATTATTCAGGTGACTCTGACAAGCTGCAGCTCCAGAGATGTATGGAAACAAATTAGGTGCAGCTTAGTTTGATCAGGCATCGACTGTTGTCACCTTGCTGCTGTTTTCTTTTCTTCCTCCCTTCTGTGCACTCCATGCACAGATGAGATGAGAATGCACAGATGAGACCCAGAAGAGCACGAGCTGGTGCTGAAACAATTAATTCCTAGCATTTTTCCATCAGTACATCTGAAATAGTCCTGTTGCCACCCTCATTACTCAGGAGGAAATGCTAAGGAGCCCAGTGACTCACCCACATGGAGAAAGGTGAGAGCTTTACTTAGAGTCTGTTTATCTTGGATTCAACCCATGGCAGTGGTTCCTCAGCTGTTTCCCTGTGTAAAACCCCCCTGACACGAAAAAGCACCTTCAGAGGGTGGTACCTGGGCTGAGGATCAGGGTTCTGTGCTCCCTGCACAGTGTTTGCTCGTGCCAGCTTGGAGCTCTCTCTGCATGAGGCTGCAGAAGCAAAGAGGATGAAAAAGTGGGGCAGAAAAACCCTCTTTGGAGCCTCTAATTCATCATGTTTGCCTGTAGCTGACACAACATGAATTTTCTTTTCTGGATAGCGATAGATTCTGTGAATTGTGATCGAGTGCCTGGCAAAGTTCTGCTGTGCAGAGTGGGTGCTGATAAGGCTGGCAGCCCCTGTGGAATGGGATCCCTCAGTATCTGTGCTGGGATATATTACATTTTCAACAACTTCATGTAAGAAATTCAAGAACTTCATGCAGAAACCCAGAAGTAAACAAAAATCACAGCATAGGAAAGTCTGAACTAATGGAAAACAGTTAAACTTACACAAATGCCTGTATTAACCACCTGATATTTACTGCTGCTTTTATCCCAGTTTATACCCTGGTATAAAAAAATCCAAATTTTTGTGGTCAGTTTTATATATGCACTGGCTCTGTCTTCTCACAGATTAGCTTTAAGGAAAAAGAAACAATTGCATAATACGTATCATTTGAGTTTAGAGGCAAAGGAATTATTTAATAAAAAAAAATAATCAATCTGCAATCTGTCTGCCATCAGAGACTTGGTATAGCAGCTCATTCTTCTGCGTCAGGCAGGAAGGGTCATACCTCTGCTTTTATATAGATTATTTACTTCCTAGATGTCATATTCAGCTCTTAATTTCCAGTATATTAGCGTGTCCCTTTGGCTCCCTCTGTGAGTTACCTGTGTCAGGAGGTTAGGGCCAGAGCACATAAATGTTAATTTAGGAGGTGCAGTAGCTTTTGCAGCACTGAGCTTACACGTCAAAAATTTCTAATATAATTTTCAGAGTGTGGAAGTGTGTGAAAGATGTGGGAGTTAAGGGGTCAGAGACAGCACAGGGTAGAAATGGCTGGGGGATAACTGCAGGGTACAAAAACTGGTAATTTGGTATGGTTTTGACCTGGTAGGGGTGTGAAAAACCCTCCCCACCTTCATTTCCTTATGTCAGCTTACTCTAGGGAACATAAACGATAGCAGAGATGCAAAGAGGAGGAATGGAGTTCATTCTGCCCTTCATCTCTCACCAAAAACAAGCTCTAAGCAGCTATTGATGGGCAGTGGGAGGTGGAAAACACTGGGGGAGCAGTAGTAACACCTGTAATGGGATATGAGAGCTGATGGGTTTATTTCCAGGCAAGCTCTGGTTGGTTTTCATGGTCTCTCCCTATCACACTGTGGTTTATTATTCTTTTTCTAATTGACTGCACTTATTGGTGCTGCAGGGTTAAGATTCCCTTGTCCTAGCACTGACCACTTTCAGTTTCATAGAGACACACCCAGAGCAGTGCAGTTCACTTGCTGCAGATACAAAGAGGAAGAGTTTTACTGATTTATGCATCAATCCCTTCAGCATTGCTCTGGAAGCAGAGAGGCTCTTTGGCCATGGCACAGCACACTGCACCAGTGGGCAGACTCTCACCCTTGGAGAAGTGGAGCCTCCAAAGGTTGACATTTTCTACTTGTGGTGGGAGTAAAGACAAGAGGTGGCCAAGCTGGCCAGCCAGAGGTTTGTGCAGTTGCAATGCTGGAATTGGCAGCAGGTTGCCTACTTGTAACTCGTTTTTCTCTGGCCAAACCCGAGGATGTTGCTGCAAACTGCGTGTCCTGATGATCTCAGAGCTGCTGGCTGCAGATGTGAGAATTGCAGCTCTTGTGAGCAATAAGGAGCTGCACAGAGGCAGGAGTGATAATGACAGCATGAATATGCAAGCAGAGCTCACTGCCAGCATCATCAGCACAGATGTTCTCCTGCATCTGGGGTCCACACACGATTCATCCATTTTGCACATGTTCCCACACAGCCAGCTCCTCCCAATATTTCCACCCAAAGGGGGATGGCTGACTCTTCAGCCTTTATCATATTCTCCTCAAGTTTACCCTGCTAACATCTGTGTGCAGCCATTATCAGCCTGGCTCTTGCTCTGTGTTGGTGCTGATTTCCTCTTCTGGTGACAGCAACGCTCTCATTTTCCATCCCATTGAACATGGAAAATAAAGCAACTGGTGCTGTCAGACGTCAGCCTGCACTCTTATCCCACCCAACCCTGGAAGTGCTGAGTCCTGTTATCACTTCTGGGATAAGAGTGGAGCTGATGGAATCACCTCTTCCATGCATCAGGACAGCTGGGCTGTGCTGCTGGGCATCACCCTGCAGTCAGGACATTCCCTCAGCTCTGTGTGACACACTCCACCATCCACCCACCAGACTTTGCACCTTCCCTTCATTTCTGTCCTGTCAAAAAACCAAAAAAAGCAGCCAGCCTATTTATCAAATGGTTACAGAGCTCTTCTGGTCTGTGGGTTTGCTGGAGTCAATCCCATTTTCTGTAAGGAAGGCCTAGAATCCTCTTGCCCTGTTTTGAACATTGAGGAGTGATTTATCTGTAAAGGTAGGTGTCCAAAAATTATCTGCTGCTTCTGCCACATTCGAGAGGAATACCTGTCAGCTCAGCATGACTTTATCCTGCCCATATTTGAGTTTTTACCTGCCCATATTTGAGTCTTCAAGCACCTCCAGTCATGTTACAGAAGTCTGTGAAAGTGTGGAATAATTTGGGTGGGAAAGGACCTCTCAGATCACTTCATTCCATCCCCCTTGCCATGGACAGAGAACTTTCTACCAGGCCAGGCTGCTCCAAGCCTTGTCCAGCCTGGCCTTGAACGTTTCCAGTGGAGTTGAAAAGTCACGTGCAAGCTGTGAAAACGACCACAAGCGCAGGATTGGCAGCATTCCCTCAGATATTCACCACGGTTCTTCCTCCTGGGAAACACAGAAATTGTTGAAATGAAGGAGCAAACAGCTTTGTGAGTCCCTTGGAGCAGGACTGGGTGAGGTTATTAAGAACATGTTGCAGTTTAGCTATCAAAAGTCTTTGCAGGAGTTGGGTTGTTCTTGGCTTGCTCGTTAGCGGTGTGTGCTTTCCGTGAGCAATAATTGAGATTAAACATCCTCTGGGGAAGGAAGTAATTTATTTTGTAGTAAACTGATATCTGTTGATATTTTAACATTTTCTTACATTATTTATCAATAGATTTGCACCCATGAACTGGAAAATATAATCTGTTATTGGGTAAGAAAAGTAATTTAATGTTAAAATTAAATAAAATATTAATTACATATGACAAGGCTTATGTAGCACAGACCACGTACTATATATTATTACAAATTGTTCATGCTGAATAAATTGCTTTGCAGAGGAAATAGGAATGCATTAGCAGAAAATAGAAGCACTGGAAGGTGGCTGTTCACTTTCCTAGATTGGTTGGTATGGTTGAGCAGGTTGCACATGTGGATTCATCTCCTGAAGACAGGAAAGCAGGAGAGAAATTGGGGGATGGCAGCTGTCTATCCTTGAGTCTGGAAAGGCTCTGCTGGCTGGAAGCTCCCTGACTGCAAGGTACTGTAATTCTGTAATGTGAATTGTTTTATAATTCTGTAATGTGTGATCGGTTTATGTCTCCTTTTCCTCTCCTGTTTGACAACCTGCAGCTGGGAAATTTGGGGCTTCCACACCACAGTTTTCCAGTTCATCAGAACCCTAATGATTCAAGGAACGGTGTAATTGGGCAAAGAGCTGGATTAAGATTGTGACAATTAATTTAGGACTTTAATTCATGTCAGGCAGAGGACAAGCTTGGCTGGCACTGGGGAGAACGGTTAAATGGTGGTGGGGAAAGCATTTAATTTCATCCACAACATCAATATTCTCTATTAACACCAGATCTCAGCGCAGGCCTTCAGCACACAATTATCCCTGGATTGTACATTAATTTCTGTGTTGAGTCTTGGCCTCATTTAGTGTTTTATGTGCTGAACCAGCTGATGTCTGAAGCAGGGAACTGCTTGCTTAGATGGATGATGTCCTGGCAGTGAGCACAACACCTCTGAAAGTTGTTGGAATAACCTGCATGGTCTCTCAGGCTGGAAAACCTTCCTGAATTTCACACAGTCGAGAAAAATCGTGGCTTTGAACTCGGCGTTGCTTTGGGTCAAGATGATTTATTCTGAGGAAACGCTCTCAGCTGCTGCACCCTGACCCCGGCAGAGCTGGTTCCACTGCACCTGCACAGCCTCTCCTGCAGCACTGCTGGAAGGTCACCTCTTTGTAGGATTTGTGACAAAGATGAAAGTTCTCTCCAAGACTTTTTCCTGAGAGCTAAATCCACCACAAAACCAGGGCTTTCAAGACTTTTTCTAAGCACAGAAATGTTGAGCACTCAGATAAAGATCATACTTTATTATTTATTTTTTTTTTTCTCCCTTCAAGCCACCTCAAAAGGCATCTGTGTTTAATTCACAGATACTCTGAACCCATTTGGGAGTGTTCTGCAACTCCCATCCCTTTTCTACAACCACTGTAATATTCAGCTAATTTGACTATTTTTGTTCTTATGCAAGCTATGTGTTTCTCTGGGCTTGTTGTTGAGTGATTAATTATTAATACTTGTGTAATTTTGCCTGAATATCTCAAAGCTCACGATTTTTGCAGTATCCTTTAGAGTGCTGGATTGTCAAATGCCAGTAAAACTTAGTGCAAGAAAATTAATTGTCAAATTTATGGAATGAGGCCTGAATAATTGCGTTGCAGCTGACTATATTTTAATAATATCCTCCACCGAGTGATACAATAATCTAAATATTCACTGTGTGTATCTGTCAGTCCGTGTCCATCCTTCATGTTTTCCTTATCTAAGGGCCTTAACATCACAGGCCCTCTTTGGTGCATGCAGTCATGCATACATTCAAATTCACTGCAGTGAGATGATTTTCCTGGCATTCCTTTGCACATCTGATGATAAAATTCTGGTGTACCACTTAGTTATGATGCAGGATGATTCCTGCTCCGCTGTCTCTCAAAGCTATCAGTCTATTTCATCTGTATTTCCACCTTGTCTCTCTGAGCACACGAGAGCAGTGATGAATTCCACTCTTAAAAATGTGCTGTATTCTGGTTACACAGACACAAAAAGCAGCATTAACTACCCAGAACATCCAGAGTTTGAGGAGAGTGCTCAGGGCAGCTGTGCTGGAAACAGCATTTGCTGGATGGATCCAGCAACCCTGAGCTACGAGCAGGAATCCCTTTGCTCTAACACGTGCTCTCATGAGCATATTAAATTAATCTATGCCCCTGAATCAGGGTGTGTGGATATTTCCTGCCAGGAATGCTGGTGGGAGTCTATTGCCTGTCATAACATTGATCCAGGCAGTCAGCTCCGACGGATTTGTTAAAGGGGTTTTTACATCAGCACATAAAGCCAGGAATTTATGGCTTGCCATAAGGCAGGGAAAGCGAGGCTTCAGCTCCCTGTGGCGCTCTGAGCATCACACATCAGGAATGTCACTGCTCCTCCGAGCATCTATTACTCCAACCTGCTGCTAAAACGCAATTCCAGGCTGTGCCTCATGTATTCCAGGAGATGGGCTAAGACAGGAGGATGGATAAGTTGCTGTGGGGTGGTGGCACTGAGCTGGTAAAACTTATCCTGCTCTGGAACTTTTTGTGATTTTATTTCTGAGCGTGGTCCTTTCCAACCCCACTGTTGATAACCCTGGCAGTTCAGATGGCTGCTAACGGGACGGATGAATTGAAAACACAGGAAAATCCAAGTGATGGAGTTAAAAAAGTGCCACAGCTGAATGATGGATTGTCAGTCTAAAATGAACTTTTTCATGCCGACAAACTCCTCTGCAAGCTCCATTTGTGTACAGCAGCTGATGCTAATTGCTGCTAGCAGTGCTGCTCGGGCTCTCCTCCAGTGCCTCTCTGCTGAAGGGCCTCTTTCAGTTCTCAAGAGCAATTTTTGTCCCCCTGTGCAGCCAGCAGCAGTTTCCCAGCAAGTCCTCACAGCCTTCCAAAAGCTGCTGCCAAGACCTTAGAGCTTCCTTTCCATCCATCCATGATCTCCAGACTGAGTGCTCCCAGTGACAGCAGCAATTATCACCAAAGAGGCACAGCACAGGTGAGTTTGGACTGTCTCTAGGAATAATTCACACCTTTAAAACAATGATGTGATTCACAGCAGCCACAAGCACCCAAAACCAGCCGCTGCTCCAGCTAGGTTGAGGTGGAAGGGAACCCTTTGAGTCTGAAGGGAGCATTTTCTTCTCTTCAAAGAGCTGCAGAATCTACTGATGGTGATACTTTGGTCTGACAGGTATGAACTCCCTCGTGCAGATTTTAATTATGTGTGATCTGTGCTTTTCTGTGAGTCAAAGTATCCTCACATGGATACAGCGAGCCCCTGAGCTGACTCCTGCTTTGCTGGGCGAATTTCAGCCTTGTTTCATTTTCATTTCATGCACCGGTGTACAAATTTCTTATCAGCTTCTCGCCAGAGTAATGTGTGTCCCATGCTGGGCAGCTGGATGTCAGGGCAGTGTAAAAATAAAATTGTTTTCCATTGGCTGGGCTTTGGGAATGGAGAGTGAGCAGAAAAGCCAGTTACATCCCAGCCCCGTTTCATACATTTCTCAGGTAAATAGTGACCACAATCAAAGAGTTGCCTGCTGGCTGCTTGATACCTGGCATGAGGAGCAATAACAGCACTGGCTGTGCCTCTCACTGATGTGATCATTGCTGTCCTTGGAGCTGCTCTCCGTGGGAGATGTGGGGTGTCAGTGCACATCTGATGTGTGGCACACACACTCACACTGCTCCAGAAAAGCCTCTCAGTCCCTCTCCCATCCCAGCTCAGGCTCTCAGTGTCCCCTCCTTCCCTGCGCTCTGGAAGGGGGGTGGCAATGGGTGGGTGCTGTCAGAGCCCCGTGCTCTCCTGCAGTGATGGAAATCTGCTCTCTCAGACACACAGACCTTTCCCTTTACACAGACAATCCAGGTTTTAGCTGGACTGCAGCGAGGGCTGGGCTCTGTGCCGTGTTCTGGAGCGAGTCCTCTCAGCGCTGCTCTCAGAGGACGGACAGGAAAACAGGAGAAGAGGAACTCTGGGAAGGAATGTGCTGGCAGAGGCTGAGAGCCAGAGTTCCTCATGAGCTCAAACTGCTCTTTGCAAAAGTTTGGTCAGAAATCTCTAAAAGACCCACACAGGTAAAGAACATAAGGAAACCTGACTTCCCATGTGCTTGGGTCTATGGTTCATTGATCTAGATGACTTTCTCTTTTTATTTTGAATGTTTCATTGTGGTCACAGCCCTGATCAGACATCAGAGTCTGCTTGGAGCAAATTCTTGGGGTGCTTTAGATGGCCCATTGGAGGTGAGAGAAGCTTTAAGAGTAGATGACCTGGAGTCCAAGAAAGGTCTGGCTCAGAGTGCAGCCTTTTTCTCAGTGGATAACCTTCATAACCTCTCTCTCTCTGCTGCTTCTTATAAAGCTTGCAGGTATTCTGTAGCTTTTAAACTTTTCCCCCTCAAATTTGATTGAAACCTGATGGACTGGCTGAAAACCTGATTAGTGAAGGAAAGACAAGCTGCAGACCCTTTCATCTCTCTTATTCCCTGATAAGATACCAGCTAGTCTCTATAAATTATAAAAGAGCCGCCCTAAATTTCACAAGATAGGCTTTATCACGAGGAGGAAGAGAGGGAAAAAACCCAAATTATTTGTTTATTCCCTGGATAATGCTTCAGCCATCATTATTCTTGGAACCCTGTAGCTTGCCACATCAAGCGAAGCATCAGTTTCCAGGCACCCTGCTGACCACAGGAGGAAGGATGCCAAGTCCTTCCCAAGCCCAGGACAAACAGATGTGCTGCCTGCAGTGCTGAGGTTGGATCAGCTTCTAGGAAATTAACATTATTTAGCCTTTAGCAGAGAAATCCCATCCCGGGTACTCTTTAATAATTTTTCTCGTAGCCTCTGTTTCATTTGTACAAATTCCCCGGTGTCTCTGGTGATTTTTCGGATCTGCACAGGATCCAGTGCAGAGGATCAAAGGGCAGAGGCTGGAAGGGCGAGCACGTGAGCCTGGCTGATGTGGCACAGGAGTGCAGGCTCCTCACTCTGCTGGCTGCTGCTCCCAGCACAACAAAGAAAATCCCTTTCCAAGTCCAATGACTGTCTGAAGCCCATTCAAACCAGAGCAGGACAAGCCTCAGAAGGGCCCGGGGTTCTGTTTGGCTCAGATAAGCTGCAGAACTCTTCTGATGATTATCAGGAAGTCTTGCATCTGCCAGACTTGGCTGCAAAACTTGTCAGAAGCTCCCAGCTTCCTTTGGACATTTTTTTTTTTTGCTGCTGCCTGCTTTGAGGCAGAGGCACCTCTGGAAGGGGATCAGTGGTGGAGATGTGTGGCACAGCAGAAACCATTCAAATGGACAAAAGTGTCGGTGTTCCAAGGAATGTGGCACTCAATTCTCTGATTCCAGCTGGGCAGGGATGATAGAAAAGTGTGTGGAAAGGAGAAACAGCCATTGTCTTTTAGATCCCAGCAGCAACAATAACATTTCCACTCTTCTGGTTGCAAAAATTTTTCATTTCTGGGCCGGTTTCCAACACATTTTTGGAATTTTTCATTTCTGTACATCTCATGCAGACCAGGACAGAGCTGCTCCTCCTGCCATCTCCATAATTTTAGGTGGAACAAACCACAGATTGTGGCTAACATTCCGACAAGGTACAGATTATCAGTAAGTGGTGCTCATTTGGCTGCTCTCTTTCCTCGGATTCTGCTGATGTTTGTGAGACCTCTGCCCCATGCAGCTGCCTGGGTTTGTGTCAATCCTGCTTTTTCCTATTTCCACCACCCTTTTCCAGGGAACCATCAAGAGGAAATGACAAGGCAGAAGAAGTCTGAGTGTTAGAAAAGAACATCCTTTGAAGAATTACACCAAAATATCCTCATTGTGGAGATTCTGATCCTTGTGCAGTATTTGTTTGAGGTTATGCCTGTCCATGTTCCATTTCTGGAAAGTTCTGAGTTGCAGATGCACAGGTGGTGAGAGTGTTCTTTTCAAGTAATTGCATTCAAATGGCAATTCTGGGACACTGACATCCCCAAACCTTTAGAACAGCTTTCTTAAGTGGTTTGAAAAAAATAAAAATTCACCAGGATCCATTAAGAGCAAAACCTTTATGTTAAAGCTCAAATTTTGCTTTAAAAAAGATTAAGAAAGATTAATCAGCAGTTACCAGGCTACATCACATGTGGAGGAAGTTCAGACGAGCCTAGAGTTGAGGAGGAGTTTAACTGACATGAAAGTACGAGGCTGGGATGATTTTGCCATTTGGAAATTTCTCTGGCTTTGCTTGTCAAGGAGCTGATTCTAGAGGAATCTTTGCACTGTAGGCTGAAAAATGCATTTTGAGACCCAAATTCCTGAAACATAATGGTTGTCAGACCACAGAACAGTGCAGGGAGTGAATTCTGAGGGAATCACTCCATGGATTCTCCCCAAAACTGTGTATTATTGTTACTCTCATATTTCCATTGGATCAATCCTTACTCCAGGAGATGATTCCACAGTCGTGTCCAGGTTTGTCTCAGGGTTCTTCTTTCTCTGGGCTGAAGAAACCTGTCTCTTGTTCCCTACATTTTTTACTGGTATTTTATTTTTTACTGGATTTATTTTTTCTGGTGCACCTGAGCTTCAGCAAGGGGGGGAACTTTGCAAGCTCTGCTTTTTGCCATCAGCTTAAGAATTTCTGTTTCTTTTTGCAAAGAGAAGACTGTGAGAGTGTCAGGCATCTTAAGTTTTTCAGATTATAAATTCTATTATTTCTCAGCCTGAAGAGCCCTTGACCACAGCTTCATTCTTTGTTTCCCACAAGACCCCCTGATTAAGTCAGAGGGAATAGTCAGGATTCAAAGAAAAAGTGTCACTTCTAAGTAAAAAATAATGACTCAAGTAGAAGGATTTCACATGAATGCTTTTCCACTCTGATTTGGATGTATTTTGGGTATAAGTGTTAAATGTATTATTCTCTTTGGTGATTCTGCAATAATATCTTGCATCTCTAAGAAAAAGATTTAAAAAAAAAAAAAAAAAGAAGTTCTATGCTGGCTTCAGAGCCGTGGCTGAATTAATTCTTAATATTCTCAGGGTTAAAGCATCATCTTTATTTGAATGGCAAGGGAAAACCTTGGGGTTATTCTCTTTACAGACAAAAAAAATCTCTCCAGAATACCACTCATCAGTGGGTGCTGTGTTATCCCTGAGCAGCACCTGAGCACAGGATCCTCTCACTGTGCACTGCAGCCTCTCCTGGTGCAGCTGTATTCCTTATTATTATTATTATTATTATTATTATTATTATTATTTTAGCAGTTTCAATTGTGGTTTCTGTAGAAGTGAGAACAAAAAAAAAAAAAAGTCCACCTAGGAGTTTTCTGCTGTCTCCCTCACAAGGACCATTTTGTTTTTACTTTTAACTCTGCAACACATCCTCAACTCGGACTGGAATTAACTGGAATTAACTAATGGGATTAACATTAATCTAATTTAGATTGTTAATTACCTGCCTTCAGGTAGGCTCGTGGATCATCATGGGCTAAGGGGAGCTGCAGTGATTGTGCAGTAATTCCGGGCTGGCAGCACATTAAGAGATGTGTTGAGGCACAGAGGCTGGCTGCTGGCCTGGGGACAGTCCCTGGGTGTGTGTGTGAGCCCAGGGCAGCTCTGATGGTGTCTGAATGCAGGAGGGTTTGTGGGTTTTGTTCTGGTGTGTCCAACTCCATCAGCTGTGCCCACAGGCAGATAAAATCCTCCCTGCTGTCCCTGCAGGGGAAGGGCTTTAATCAGCCTGTGCTGGGAGACAAATCCTGCTAATTTCGTCCATGCTGATAGGCTCCTTATCTCTAATGAGACAATTTCGGCTGATAATAATCTGGAAGTTGTTTTGTTTCACCAAGAGAAGGATGGCTCCAGCTCTCCAAACCTCACTCCATTTACTCAAATACTGCAGTGCATGGCAGGCTCTCCTTCAATTCACTGGCAAACTTCTGCTTTGATGGATTCAATTGCTGTGGTAATTCTAGTAATTAATTCCCAGCAATCCAGCAAAGCTGTTGAATCGAGAGGATCTGAAACCTGTTGCTGGGTGTCGATGGCAGTGACTGGGCAGCACAGAGGGAGAGCAGCCAGTGGGACTCTGCACAGTGTCTGTGGCCAGGGCCTTGCTCTCCTTCTGCTCTCCCTGAGAGCCAGCCAGCTCTGGTGAATGAGGATACAGGAAAGATTTGCATATATGTGAATATATATTTATATAAAATAAATATAGTATGGCTTTTCAGATGTGGCAAAATATTTGAGATACTGATTTTTTGTTTTGCTTTGTCAAAGCAGAAAACTTCTCCTTCCTTCCTTCCTTCCTTCCTTCCTTCCTTCCTTCCTTCCTTCCTTCCTTCCTTCCTTCCTTCCTTCCTTCCTTCCTTCCTTCCTTCCTTCCTTCCTTCCTTCCTTCCTTCCTTCCTTCCTTCCTTCCTTCCTTCCTTCCTTCCTTCCTTCCTTCCTTCCTTCCTTCCTTCCTTCCTTCCTTCCTTCCTTCCTTCCTTCCTTCCTTCCTTCCTTCCTTCCTTCCTTCCTTCCTTCCTTCCTTCCTTCCTTCCTTCCTTCCTTCCTTCCTTCCTTCCTTCCTTCCTTCCTTCCTTCCCTCCTTCCCTCCTTCCCTCCTTCCCTCCTTCCCTCCTTCCCTCCTTCCCTCCTTCCCTCCTTCCCTCCTTCCCTCCTTCCTTCCCTCCCTCCCTCATTTTTGGGGTTCTAGACTCTGTTCTGAGGTTCCAGGCCCAAAGTTTTTGGGTTCTCATCTCAAAATTTTTGGGGTTCCTGGCCCAAATTTTTGGTGTTCTCTACCCTAACCCTTCTCATCCCAAATGTTTTGGCTTTTAGACGCAGAATTTCGAGGTTCCATACTCAGAATTTGGGGTTCCAGACTCGGAGCTTCAGGGTTGTGGACTCAGGTTTCGGGGTTCTGCAGTCGGGGTTTGTGACTCGGGTTTTGGGGGTGTCCTAGTTTAGGGCAAATTAGGGAGGAAAACTCCAAATGGGGATTTCTCCAGGGAAATGCCCCCTCCCCACCAACTGGTCCGGGAAAGGGAAAAAAAAAATAAAATTCCTTGGAGAGAAGTGGAAAAAGCTGTTTATTTAACAGAAATTTGAATAATATTAAATAATAAAACCTCTTGCTGTTCGATGGGACGGGAAGTCTAGGAAGAAAAGTCCTTTTCATGTGGTGTAGCTCGGCTCGCTCAGGTTCTTATCAGTCCCTCTGGCGCTGGAAAGTGCCGAGGCCCAGGCCCCGGTGGGTCACAGGTGTGAGCTCCTGGGGTTTGGCTGGGTGTTCAGTCCAGAGCAGGCTTGCACAGATCCAAGAAAAAAGGGAAAAAAAACAAAGGTGCAGGGAACTCCTCTGCCTCAGCTAGCTAAAACTAACTAAAAGCCAGAGAGAAGCTCTGTCCCGCTGTCTGTCCGTGCTGCAGACACCACAGTCCAGGAGCGAGATGTGGGTGAGTGATGTTTTCTTTAACACAAACTGCGGCTTCTTCTTCCCCCTCTCTTGCTCTCAGAGCCAGTCTTAAAGGTGCAGAACTTAATATAGAACATAAATCAGACGATTGGGGATACCAGTATCATAAAATCACCCCAGGACAGGGGGTTCTAAGTTCGGGTTCTAGACTCAGACTTTGGGATTCAAGGCTCAGGTTTTGGGGTTCTAGACTCAGATTTTTGCGGTTCCAGGCCCAAATTTTTGGGGTTCCTACCCTAACCCTTCTCATCCCAAATTTTTGGTGTTCCTGGCCAGAAATTTTGGGGATTTTATCCCAAATTTTTGAGGTTTTTGTCTTAAATTTTTGAGGATCCAGGTCCAAATTTTTGGGGTTCTCATCCCAAATTTTTGGGGTTCCTACCCTAACCCTTCTCATCCCAAATTTTTGGGGCTCTCATCCCAAATTTTTGGGCATCCTACCCTAACCTTTCTCATCCCAAATATTTTGGGGTTCCAGGCCCAAATTTTTGGGGTTTTTATTTTCAGTGTTTGGGGTTCCAGGCCCAATTTTTTGGGGTTCTCATCCCAAATTTTTGGGGTTCCAGGGCCAAATTTTTGGGGTTCCTACCCTAACCCTTCTCATCCCAAATTTTTGGGGTTCTCATCCCAAATTTTTGGGCATCCTACCCTAACCCTTCTCATCCCAAATATTTTGGGGTTCCAGGCCTAAATTTTGGGGGTTTTTATTTTCAGTGTTTCGGGTTCCAGGCACAATTTTTTGGGGTTCTCATCACAAATTTTTGGGGTTCCAGGGCCAAATTTTTGGGGTTCCTACCCTAACCCTTCTCATCCCAAATTTTTGTGGTTCCAGGCCCAATTTTTTGGGGTTCCAGGCCAAAATTTTTGGGGTTCCAGGCCCAAATTTTTGGGGTTCCAGGCCCAAAGTTTTGGCTTCCTACCCTAACCCTTCTCGGCCCAAATTTTTGGGGTTCCAGGCCCAAAGTTTTGGCTTCCTACCCTAACCCTTCTCATCCCAAATTTTTGGGCTTTTTAACGCAGAATTTTCGAGGTTACATACTCCGTTTTTTTGGTTCTAGACTCGGAGTTCTGGGGTTCCAGACACAGAATTTTGAGGTTCCAGACTCAGAATTTTAAAGGTTCCATACTCAGGTTTTGGGGTTCTAGGCTTGGGGGTTTTGGGGTTCTAGACTCGGAATTCGGCGTCCCAGACTCAGATTTTGGGGTTCCAGACTCAAGCCTCGAGGTTCTAGACTCGAATTTTGGGGTTCTAGATCGGGTTCTAGGGTTCTAGATCGGGTTCTAGATCAGGTTCTAGGGTTCTAGATCGGGTTCTAGATCAAGTTCTAGATCGGGTTCTAGGGTTCTAGATCGGGTTCTAGATCGTGTTCTGGGTTCTAGATCAGGTTCTAGATCAAGTTCTAGGTCGGGTTCTAGGGTTCTAGATCGGGTTCTAGATCAGGTTCTAGGGTTCTAGATCAGGTTCTAGGGTTCTAGATCGGGTTCTAGGGTTCTAGATCGGGTTCTAGATAGTGTTCTGGGTTCTAGATCAGGTTCTAGATCAAGTTCTAGGTCGGGTTCTAGGGTTCTAGATCGGGTTCTAGATCGGGTTCTAGATCGGGTTCTAGATCAAGTTCTAAGGTTCTAGATCAAGTTCTAGGTTCTAGATCGGGTTCTAGATCGGGTTCTAGATCGGGTTCTAGATCGTGTTCTAGATCGGGTTCTAGGGTTCTAGATCGGGTTCTAGATCAGGTTCTAGGGTTCTAGATCGGGTTCTAGATCAAGTTCTAGATCGGGTTCTAGGGTTCTAGATCGGGTTCTAGATCGTGTTCTGGGTTCTAGATCAGGTTCTAGATCAAGTTCTAGGTCGGGTTCTAGGGTTCTAGATCGGGTTCTAGATCAGGTTCTAGGGTTCTAGATCGGGTTCTAGGGTTCTAGATCGGGTTCTAGATCGTGTTCTGGGTTCTAGATCAGGTTCTAGATCAAGTTCTAGGTCGGGTTCTAGGGTTCTAGATCGGGTTCTAGGGTTCTAGATCAGGTTCTAGATCGGGTTCTAGATCAAGTTCTAAGGTTCTAGATCAAGTTCTAGATCAAGTTCTAGGTTCTAGATCGGGTTCTA
This sequence comes from Poecile atricapillus, assembly GCF_030490865.1. Classification (NCBI taxonomy): domain Eukaryota; kingdom Metazoa; phylum Chordata; class Aves; order Passeriformes; family Paridae; genus Poecile; species Poecile atricapillus. Next base: position 18,256,389 of record NC_081258.1, on the reverse strand, counting down.
GATCAAGTTCTAGATCGGGTTCTAGGGTTCTAGATCGGGTTCTAGATAGGGTTCTAGATCGTGTTCTAGATCGGGTTCTAGATCAGGTTCTAGGGTTCTAGATCAAGTTCTAGATCGGGTTCTAGATCGGGTTCTAGGGTTCTAGATCGGGTTCTAGATCGGGTTCTAGGGTTCTAGATCGGGTTCTAGGGTTCTAGATCAGGTTCTAGATCGGGTTCTAGATCAAGTTCTAAGGTTCTAGATCGGGTTCTAGATCAAGTTCTAGGTCGGGTTCTAGGGTTCTAGATCGGGTTCTAGATCGTGTTCTAGATCGGGTTCTAGATCGTGTTCTAGATCGGGTTCTAGATCAGGTTCTAGGGTTCTAGATCGGGTTCTAGATCAGGTTCTAGGGTTCTAGATCGGGTTCTAGATCAGGTTCTAGGGTTCTAGATCGGGTTCTAGATCGGGTTCTAGATCGGGTTCTAGGGTTCTAGGTCGGGTCCTAGGGTTCTAGATCAGGTTCTGGATCGGGTTCTGGATCGGGTTCTGGATCGGGTTCTGGGTTCTAGACTCGGGTTTGGGGGTTCTAGACTCTGTATAATTTTTGGGGGGGTTCAGGGCCAAATTTTTTTGGGGTTCCAGGCCCAAATTTTTGGGGGTTTATCTTAAATTTTTGGGGTTCCAGGCATCCCAAATTTTTGGGGTTCCAGGCCCAAATTTTTGGCTTCCTACCCTAACCCTTCTCATCCCAAATTTTTGGGCTTTTAGACGCAGAATTTTCGAGGTTACATACTCCGTTTTTTTGGTTCTAGACTCGGAGTTCTGGGGTTCCAGACACAGAATTTTGAGGTTCCATACTCAGGTTTTGGGGTTCTAGGCTTGGGGGTTTTGGGGTTCTAGACTCGGAATGCGGGGTCCCAGACTCAAGCCTCGAGGTTCTAGACTCGAATTTTGGGGTTCTAGATCGGGTTCTAGGGTTCTAGATCGGGTTTTAGGGTTCTGGATCGGGTTCTGGATCGGGTTCTGGATCGGGTTCTGGGTTCTAGACTCGGGTTTGGGGGTTCTAGATTCTGTATAATTTTTGGGGGGGTTCAGGGCCAAATTTTTTTTGGGTTCCAGGCCCAAATTTTTGGGGGTTTATCTTAAATTTTTGGGGTTCCAGGCATCCCAAATTTTTGCAGTTCCAGGCCCAAATTTTTGGGGTTCCAGGCCCAAATTTTTGGGGTCCCTACCCTAACCCTTCTCATCCCAAATTTTTTTCTGGGGTTCCAGGCCCAAATTTTTGGGATTTTTATCTTCAATTTTTTGGGGTTCCAGGCCCAAATTTTTGGGGTTCTCTACCCTAACCCTATTCATCCCAAATTTTTGGGGTTCCAGGCATCCCAAATTTTTGGGGTTCCTACCCTAACGCTATTCATCCCAAATTTTTGGGGTTCCAGCCCCTATTTTTTGGTGTTCTCATCCCAAATTTCTGGGGTCCCAGGCCCAAATTTTTGGCTTCCTACCCTAACCCTCATCATCCCAAATTTTTGGGGTTCTCATCCCAAATTTTTGGTGTTCTCGGCCCAAATTTTTGGGGTTCCAGGCCCAAATTTTTGGCTTCCTACCCTAACCCTTCTCATCCCAAATTTTTTGGGTTCCAGGCCAGAAATTTTGGGGATTTTATCCCAAATTTTTGGGGTTTTTATCTTAAATTTTTGAGGATCCAGGTCCAAATTTTTGGGGTTCTCATCCCAAATTTTTTGGGTTCCAGGCACAAGTTTTTGGACTTCCTACCCTAAACCTTCTCATCCCATATTTTCTGGGGTTCCAGGCCCAAACATTTGGGGCTCTCATCCCAAATTTTTGGGCATCCTACCCTAACCCTTCTCATCCCAAATATTTTGGGGTTCCAGGCCCAAATTTTGGGGGTTTTTATTTTCAGTGTTTGGGGTTCCAGGCCCAAATTTTGGGGTTCTCATCCCAAATTTTTGGGGTTCCAGGGCCAAATTTTTGGGGTTCCTACCCTAACCCTTCTCATCCCAAATTTTTGGGGCTCCCATCCCAGATTTTGGGGTTCTCATCCCAAATTGGATGCCCCCAAAGCCCTTGGAGCTGCCGTTCCCAGCAGCGTGAGCTCGGGAAGCTCGGCCTGAGCACAGAGGCATGGATACAGCCCCGGGAATGCCATCAGGATCCCGGGAAAATGGGGAGAGGAGACAGGAAAAGGGAATCGGGGACCCTGGGACAGAGGGAAAGGGATGAGGGAACGGGAGAGGGGATGGGAAGAGATTCCTGCTGTAACCGGGGGGAAATCCATTGAAATTCCCTCTGATCCCAGGAATTGGGATTCCTTCCTTCCTTCCTTCCTTCCTTCCTTCCTTCCTTCCTTCCTTCCTTCCTTCCTTCCTTCCTTCCTTCCTTCCTTCCTTCCTTCCTTCCTTCCTTCCTTCCTTCCTTCCTTCCTTCCTTCCTTCCTTCCTTCCTTCCTTCCTTCCTTCCTTCCTTCCTTCCTTCCTTCCTTCCTTCCTCCCTCCCTCCCTCCCTCCCTCCCTCCCTCCTTCCTCCCTTTCTTTTTCCTCTTATTTTTCCTTTTCTTTCTCTTTTTATTTTAACATTTCTTTACATTTGATGTTTGAGCACACTCCCCAGCTGGTGTATCAGCCAGGGCTGACCACCCTGACCCAGGGGAAGGTGCCCATGGCAGCTGGTTGGAAACAGGAGTTTTCTGGTCCCTCCCATCCCATTATTCCATCTCTCTGCTTCCACACGACTGGGCTGGGTCAAATAGAAACATCTGAAAGGTGAAGGTGGCTGATTAAAGTGTCAGCTGAGGGTTTGGGGTGTGCTCTGGGGTGCTGATTAATCAGAGTGCAGAGGTGCAGGAGTGAGGCAATGAGGCTCTCCAGGGCAGGTTTCCTGCTGGTGTCTGTGGAAAGGATCATCCAGAGCGTGCTGAGACATCTCCCCACCAGCACTGGCTGCTTTTGCTGCAGCTGAGCTGTGAGACACTTCCCCAATTCCACGGGGGCTCTGTTTGGGGTGAGTTTCCTTTGGAGGGGGAGAGGAGCAGGGTGAAGTTGTGTTTTGTGTTCTCACCCCTCTCATCTCTCACATTTTGTGTTTTTAAGAGCTCTCCAGGAGCTGTTTGTGCTGAGGTTTCCTGAGCTTGGGAGCTGTGCATGGTGAGGCCTCCTGACCTCCCTGTGGCGTTGGATAAAATAATAGTTCCCTTGCAAATGCTTCCCCGTTGAATCACTTGGCTAAATTCAAATTAAGCCGCTGTTCAGAGTGAACGAGGATGACAGGATTGAGCCATCAGAGAATTACAAAAATCCAGCACAATTGAAATTGTACTACCTACAACTTTCCAACTTTTCTGCAGGAAAATGAGCATCCCTTGTTCCCAAGAACAGCGTGCTCCGAGATATTCCAGCTGGAGCATGTAATGTGTGAGCCAGCCCGAGTCTGCCTTTGAACCAGAATTTTCATTAAAGTCTACAAAAAGGGTGCTGAGTTTCAAACAAAAACACAAGAAATGAAACAGAGCAAAACTCTTGAGTTTTGATGAGTTCAACTTTGAATTTTGGTTGCATCTATAGAGGGTTGGGTACAGGAAATCAGGAAAAAAAAACAAATTAAATTTGAAACCAGTCTTCAATTAACTTCCCTCAGATAAACAATCCTGAAGTGAGCTTAAATTTAAAAGTTTATCCAAAGACCATTGGAGTTGCTTGGGGTTTTTTCCTGACATGTGCAGGCTGAAGTGTCCAAATGGCATGGTTTAATCTGAAATATGTGATTGTTTTATCTGAGTTTATCATGAGTTTAATCTGAAATACGTTTCAGTGAGGCACAAGCCATGTTTGCTACACCATGCCAAGGAGCTTTTTACCTTGTTACTCTAATGAAATATTCAATTAGAACAATCGTTTAGTTTAATTGAGCAGTTGCCTGATAATCTGCACGTGCCTAATGGGGTAAATGTGTAAGGCAGGTGCAAAAAAAACCCCAACCCTTCAGTAAATTAAACTAATACAGCATTCAATGAGCTAATGAGGTGTTGTGGGAGTTGAATTTCAATTAAAAAATCTACGAGAGTGTAAAGAACTTATGGAAGTTGTTTGTGAGTTTTGCCTGCTTTTCCATGGAAGGGAGGGTTGGTGAGAGGCTCCTTGAACACGTGGCTGAGTTGGAGAGCTGAAATCATGTTTTAATGAAGGTAGCACAGTCTCTCTTCCACCTGCATTTGGCAGCCCAAGTTTTTCACAACCTGCCTGGCCTCGGCTACCCTCCACAGGGATTTTCTGGATTTTCTCCCCAGCCTTTTTGAAAGGGCCAGCTGTGGGAATGGGCAGCACATGCCTCAGCTCCTGCAGGCACAGCAGAGCCGGGCTGTGGGGCCGAGGAAGCTGCTAGGTTTATGGACTTTGAGAATGAATAACCCCTGATATCCCTGCAACAAACCCAGGGGATGGATCCCTAATGGTTGTCCAGACACGTTTAGAGTTATTCAGCAATTTGAAACTCCAGAGGTTGCAGCTGAGGTGTCCGGGAGCAGATTTGATTGTCAGCCCTGCAGTGTCCCAGGGAGGACAAAGATCATTTCTGGGAGCAGAGTGCTCCAAACGGGTTATTGGAGAGAAGAAAAGCAATTAGGACAAGATGCAGCAAAGGGAGTGTCATTGGCAGGGCTTCTGCCAGCCTGAACCCAAGCTTTTTGAAGTTTTTGAGACTCTTTCCTCTTAATGTGATGACTGCTAAACCGGACATCCCCTCTCCTCCCAGTCTGACAATGCTTTAATGAGTTGTAATTGCACATCTTGAATTGTGATTACAAGAACATTATCCACAAAGTCTCTCCTTTTCTGCATTGCTCACAGGAATGTCCAAGGGTGGGCAAAACTTCTCATGGGCTTTCTGCTCTCCTGATTCTGTAAAGGGGGAAAACTTTGTCTGTTAGAATTTATGATGTGTTGCTATGTGTGCTAAAAGAGCACCAGGAGCAAAAGGGCTCCGGATTCAGTCCAGGGATGTAACAAGCAGTAAACACAATTAACAAAATTAGCAGCAGAATATGTTCCCTGCACCCAGGGAGGTCTCACTGAGAGAGAGGGGTGGCTGAGTAACTCAGAACTCAGGATTTTGATTATTCTGGTGCTCTCTCTGCAGTGAGATGCTGTTCCTGTCCGCTCTCATCACCTTGGTGTGCTCCCAGACATCCAGCCTGTAAATTTAGATTACAGGTTTCTCCCCAAAATAAAGTAAATATTTTACAGGAATCTATTTAGGGACTTTCCAAAAAAAGGCTACAAATAATCTTCTAAACCCTCAGAAACAAAGGGACATCATTCTTTACTGGAGTAATTACCAGCTACAGTATTAATGAGTTTGAAATTTGTTGTTATTTTGTTAGGATTACTCTTGACAGATGGATCTGTGATTTAGCATAAAACTTTCCTTTTCTTTTTATAAATATTATATTTTTAACACAAGGAAATTATTTGTTGTACTCAAAGCATCAAAATGTTCAGAAAGCTGCCCAGAACAGGAGTTAACCAAACATTGTGCAACGTGAGTTTTAACGTAAATTGCATTGTCTGCTCCACAAATCACAGTGCTGTATTTGTGCACTGGTTTATCCTGTGGAGCACCTGAGCACGAGGGCTGGGATTTGAGGATGCAGCAGATGAGTTGTAGGAGACACACAAAAGCTGTGCTTTTGGAGAGGATCAGACTGTGGGTCCCATCCCTTGGTCTGTACGAGCCAGTCTCCAAATCTGCTGAAACCAAAGGAAAAGCTTATCATAGAATCCATAGAACCTTCTGCAAATGGCTCAAACCCCTTCTTCTTCTTAAATCCATGGCAAAAACCCCAAAACTCTTAATTATGGGTGTTGTTCTGGATTCTGCTTTTGAAGGTTTGTTCAGGTTCCATACAGAACAAATCCAGGAATGATGAGAAGCTGATGAGTGGGAGAGGAGCCACCTAATGCTGTAAAACTTCCATTTTCTGTTCAAGACAGGAAAAAAAAAGTGAGAAACAGCAAGACCTGAAGAATGATGAGAACCTGTGCTGTTCAAGCATTCAGGATTCCATCCCCTCGTAGTTTTTCGTGAGTTTTACAGGTGCAGCTGCTTCTCTCAGCAATTTTTTGACATCTGGTGGGCGTTTGCATTGTTAGGCTTAGAACCAACCTTTAGTCTTAATACAATACAAGCCAAAACGAGAGTTTAAAATATTGATCAGTTTTTGGCATTTTGTCATTGTGGCAAAGTTAGAGATACCTGCAAGCAGCCTGTGAAAATAGGGGTGCTGGAGGAGGCTTAATTCCCTTTGATGAAGTGCTTATTTTAAAGCACAGGCATTATCTGCACTGCAATCCTGCATGCTCTGGAGTTTTGCATAATTTCCAGCAATCTCAGTGCTGGAATTCTTCCCCATTACGTATTCCACCGGTTAATTTATGAAGTGTGAGGAATAAAGCTGGTTAAAAATAAATTTACTTTGGTGATACTTAATCTTTCTCCACAATACGTGCTGTAATTAACATATTAATCTGTAACAAATGCTAAAAGTTTCTTCCTAATCGCTTTGCCATACATTTCATTTGACATTTCAGTTATATTTCTGCCTTGCCCCGTGAGCAGAAAGTGATAAAAAAACCTCAATGAAATTGGGCATATTCATACTAAGAATCTGATTTTTGTATAAGATTAATTTGATTTTTTGTGAAAAGGCTCCATGGCTGGGAAGAACGTGACTTACATGAACAAAACCACCATTTGCTAAATGCCAAGGGGAAGGGGCATAGCATCAGAGCTTAGATGTGATTATGTAACATTTTAGATGCACTCTGAGCTAGCTCACTATAAGTTAAGTGCAAAGCATGGCAGAGGCCCATTAAGTTGCGTCTTTATGGGGAACCAAAATCTTACAAACCACAAAAGCTGCTGCAGCCTGGAAACGAGTGCAGGAATCTGCTGGCACCACAGCCTGCCGTGGGCCAAACTCCTCTCTCAGCACAACAGCCGTGCTCAGTTTAACTTTGGGAGCAGTTGGAGGAACTTTAATGAGATTGATGGAGTGCTTTGCTCTCTTACAATGGCAGCAATATTTCGGGTTTTACTTTCTCCCTCAGCGCTGGGAATTAAATACATCAGCACTGAGCTTAATCTGGAAGAGTTATGGAAGCAGGGTGATTACAAAAATGCCTCCTTTGGTTCCATCAGGGTGGTGTTGGATCAGCTCTTCTCTTTAGTGGCTGAGAGCTTTTTGGTAGACAAATTATTGTTGTTTGTACTGGAGTAGCAGCTGAACGTGCCAGTGGACAGGGCTTGACAGAGTGACAAAGGATCATGAGCTGGGTCCTGCCTCAGGTGATTTATAATCTAATAAAAGAACTCTAGAGACCTTTTGATAGAGTACTGAAATGGTATTATGGCATAATATTCAACGTGGTTCACCTAACTAAGCAAACTCATTAATCTGTTTGTTAATTTTGAATCCATTTCCCCAAAGCCTCTCTTGCAGACTTTTCAATTACTGCAAAAGGGAAAACCTTTTTTCCTGAGATTACAGGGGAGTGTTTCATTAACTGAGGGATGAGGTGGCAAATTCCCAGCATTTCTCCTGCAGGAAACAGTCCAAAACTCCAGATTCACAAAACTGCTGCCCATTACTTTTTCATCAGTAAGTGTTCCATAATTAAAAGATGTGATCCTGCCAGAGCTTTGGCCTGAGGACTGTAAATTACACCACAATATGAATTTGTTTTCTGTGGCCCCCTCTGTTTTCCTTTCCAGAATTTCACCTGTCCTACTCAACGTCTACTCCTGCTGTATTTGCCTGTTTGAATTTTCCTTCCAAAATGACGTTATCAATGTTCTTCTTTTTAACACATTTGATAAACTTTGGAGTATTTCTCTATTTTATTAGTTCAATGGATAACCTTTTTTTTTTTTCCAGAAGTATTTATTTATCTGCTGATTTGGCATCATTTTTAGAGTTTATACCCAGACAAGCCCAAGGCCAGGCTGGATGGGGTTTGGAGCAGCCTGGGACAGTGGGAGGTGTCCCTGCCCATGGCAGGGATGGCACTGGATGGACTTTAAGGTCCCTTCAGCCCAGACCATTCTGAGATCCCCTGAGGAGCTCTGGAATGACCTGGCTGTCAGGAATGACCTGGCGCACATCACGCAGCCTCTGCAGCATCAATCCTTCAGCAACAGCTTCAAGAATTTGCTGCTGAACAGGAATTATTAATCTCACTTAGTCCTACTGAATTTAAAATGTATTTAAATGCTTGCAGGCATCTCCTGCTCAAGGTCTCCTTGCCAGAGATGGAAACCAGACAATTTTGACATGATGAATTCCTGAAGAATATCACCATTTCTTGTCAGTTATTTATTCCCCTGGCGCTGACACCTTCATTCTCTAATATTTTGCTCCAGAACTTCTGTGGGCACTGCAGTTAAATCAGCTGATTTTCAGCCGTCTGTGTCTTCCTTTTCACCCCTTTGTGGAGCTGGGTGTGATGTTTGCCCTTCTCACTCTCCTGGGGCCTCCCCTGTGTTTTGAAACAAGGCTGCTGTGGGGGCTGAGCTCTCATCCCCTCCTGGCTCCCAGCTCTGCCCTGGCGTGGCTGCTCTTTGGTTCAGCACCTCTCTGATGGCAGCAGCTGAGAGCAGGCAGGAGAAACTCCTCGCTCTCTTTTCCTAGTTAGTATGCAGGGAATGACTGGAGCAGGAGAGAGAGAGATGTCCAGGCTTAGCAGGATTATAATTAAAGAGAACAAAGAAATTGAGAACAAAGGTGAAAAATAAAAGGGAGGGGTGAGAGAGAAAAGAAAAATAAAAGACCTAAAGTGAGAGTAGCAAGAAGTGGATCTCTTGATTTAAATCACTGATATGTTTTTAGGTAATTTTTATCATAAGGTCTTGCTGTTTCTCCCTTTTTTTTTTTTTCTGTCTTGAACAGAAAATGGAAGATTTGAAGCTAAAAAATACTGCCATTGGGATTTCCCTCTGCCAGACCACCAAAGCATCATGTACATGCCAGTATATTTGTGTATTTTATAAACAAATAAATATGCATATATACATCCTCACTCAGCAGAATTGATGGTTGCCAGGGATAGTTCTAAGTCTCCAAACTAGGTAGAAATAGATTTACTTGAAATCCTGGCTGCAGCTCATGGCACATGAGATCCCAGAGGTCCTGAATCATCACTTGGTCCCTGAAAGAAAATTCCATGAGAGCTCAGCACGGGACAGCTGGTCCAGCCCTTCCCTGGCAGGATTTATTCCAAATCTCCTCTAACATTCTGGCTGGAAGATTTCAGCCAACAGGTTCAGCATCAGCCCAGGGACCAAACCTAGGGGCTGAAATCCCCAACTCTGATGTGATATTTCTGTCTGTGATAACTCACTTGGCTCTGGGTGCTTCAAAGAAAAATTGTTCTGAAACTGCTGTATTTGTAATCCAAACTGTTCCAGTGAATTCACCACTGAAATTCTGCTTTGTCCTTACGCTAAGAACGCCAGACTGCTCATTTGGATGGATTTTGGTTTGGTTGTTGTTTTTCAGTTTGGTGACTCATTTTTTAGACAAGGTGAAGTAAATAGTTGATGTTTCACTGATGTGCAGTAGATGGGCTCATTCTTCTGAAATATAACAGCTTTTTTTTTGTTCTTCAGTAGTTAAGAAAGCTAAAACCTTTTCCTCACTCCTTTTACTCACTTACAGGACTCTGCATTTAGCAGTTGGAGGGCACTTTTTCACTATGGTTTACAGGGAATATGCTGTACATCTTCAAAAATCCCCACTAAAATAATAATAAAAAACCACTTTCAGATGGATTTTGAAAGAGGAACGTTAAAAATCATCCACTCATTCCCTCATCTGTGGACTCCTACTGATTTCTGTCTAAATGGGGTTAATTCAATTATGTCAAGTGTTTCTGTTTTTCTCCTTCATGGCATCACGTGTGACTTTACTGGAAGCAGTATAAAGGAACATCTAAGAGCACACCCACAGATTTCCTTTTGAAATATGCCTGACATATCTCCTAACAAGAGATATTCAGCTCTGGAGAGCTGGGCTGGCTGCTCTGCTCTTGGTTTGCAGGATGCCTCTGGCTCATCCCCACAGGGATTTTTGTCCTGCCCTTTTGTGGCCGGCAGGGCTGGACCACACCGAAGGATCAGGAGAGGTTAGGGTGGGTTTTTGGGAGAGGTGGCTGACCTGAGGTGAGCATAGGGAGGAGAGATGTCACACCAAGAGCTCCTGTGTGTTTGGAAATGAGTTTTCTGGGGGAGGGCAGAGGTGGATGCGGGTCCCATGGCACAGCGATGGAGCCCCAGCAGCATCCCGTGGGGGTTTGTGCTGGAGTTTGTGACAAGGACTGTGCCTTTCTAGGCAGAGCAGGGCTGGAAAGCAGAAAATGCAGAGCTGGAAAGGGCAGACAAAGGGCTGCAGGCTGAGTCAGAGGATGTCTAAGCCATGTTCAGCCATCTGCCAGCTCAGCCGTGCAGGGATCCCTTCCCCAGGGCTGGGAACTCTGACCAGGTTTGCTTTGGGTTCCTTCTCCTTCCTGGCTCCCAGAAAGAGCTTCCAATTCAAATTTCCTGGGCTGTCTCCACCTCTGTGTACTCCTGTCACCCGTCCCTTATTGCTGACTCTGCCCTTCCTTGCTGAGCTGCTGATCCATGGTGCTGCCCTGGGGACCCTGCTTTGGACGTTCTGCCAAATCCCTCCTGCCAAAAACGAGGCAGGGAACCACCCTGAGAATCAGAAAAGGGAAGGTAAAGGATTCATGACAGAGCCTCACACCGTGGGCACAGATATGGATGAAGAGTTTATGATCATAAAGACAAAAATACCTGAAGGAACGAGGTGTGCCGTTGAATAATGGGGTAGTGCCAAAGATTTTTGTGTAGCTGGAGGAACTCTTACCTTTGGGAGATGTGCTGTAGTGTTTCCTGGGTGGAGACAGAAAGTGGATAAAAATTGTAGTGTGATTTGGATCAAAAAAAGAAAAAAGGAGAAACTTTTCCACCACACAGAAATGCAGTGAGAGCTGGCTGTCATTGGAGGTGCTGAGAGCAGGAATATGGCTATGCAGCTCCTGGAAGGGAAGAAACAAAGCTCCAGGATCCTACTGGATGTGTTTGGCAGCTGTTAAAACATGCACCAGCTGATCAGAGATGGGTTTATCAAAGTATTGCATCTGCTTTCAGGTGCTGGCTATCGTTTATGCACTTTGTGAAAAAGCTGCTCTGCTATCAACAGAAAGGAATCTGCAATGTAAAATGCCAGAAAAATGTGTGGGCAAGCTTTTAAGGAAACGGGGTGCAAATTTATTGCCATATCTGTGCAAAGAGGCTGAAATGAGGGGAGAATAAAGCAACCAAAATTTGTAGCAGGGGGAGGAGTACCAGGGGATGGGGTGTCCTGCTCCAGGGCTGGCTCTGAGCAGCACCTGTGTCACTCAGGTGGATCCCCATCACTCCCTGAGCTCTTCCCTCAAAGGCTTCCAAAAAGCCCTCAGGTGTTGAAAGATATTTTTAATACTGGGTATTTTAACACAGCCCTATTTCTTGATTTCTTTGCTGCTCCTGGTCAGCAAAGGCCCCTGGAACTCAGCAATTTGTCACGTGTGTGTTCATAGTGAAGAGGGCCACAGATTTGTAGATTATTTAATGTAGAAGGGAGTGAAAATGGGGAAAGGGCAGAATTTTCTAGCGGGGAGTTCCATCAGCAGAGTGGGAAATAGGGCTTGTGTGGCATTTAGAGGTGAGGACAGGTGAGCATCCAGAGTAATTTGAAAAAATACTGATGTGGGGATTGCAGTGTCTGATCTATTTTGTCTCAGAGAAAGCTCTTAAATGTGAAAAACTGATGTCTTCGGGGCAAATTCATATCTAACACAGATTGCTGTACCTCCAGTGTTTCAGGAAAATGATGACATCCTCTATCAGCTGAGGAATCTATCTGAAATTGTACTGGAAGCAGCACCTAAAGAGAAAAATAAGACATCTTGGTGCACAAACACACCCAAAGCAAAGAGCTGTTATGATCAAATATTTAGAAATTTAAACGTACTGCCAAAGTGTAACTCATTAAAACAGTGATTAAAAACCTGTTTCATAGGTGATATTGTAAGGCCACACATTGATCTGATTTCCTAATTTTGTGCAAATTTCTGTTATTTTTTTATTGCTTTAGAGGAACACTTTTCTTAAATTACATTAAAAATTAAAAGGCCCACATTAATTACTTTTTTTTTTATTATTTTTTCCCAGAATGATAAAATTATACTCAATATTATGAGTGACTGAAAAAATATATGTACACTCATGCATAAGCTCCAACATCCCTGTACTCTGTGCTCTGCAACGTTAAAATTCTGGAAAAACTTTCTGATATCACTGCAAAACTTTTAAAGTTGTTGCTTTTCCCACAAAATATCCAGCGTTCAAGGAAAAGCCGTTTATCGTGGAAAACACATTGTATAACAAAGTTACAATCTCTAATTAATACAGGAGCTTTTCACTGTGCATTGAATCCCAAATTTGGAATTATCAGCCAGCAAGGTAATTAAGGATGAAGCTGCTGGAGATAAGTAACTCTTCAGCCATCTTCTGGGTGACATATGAAAGCATCTAAGCACTCCTGTGAGCAATTAATCTTCTGGAACTCACACCACGTGCAGATTGAGAGCAGATCCAGTCCTGAGCTACACAGCACACGCTGAAATTTCCTTTTTGAACACGGAGCTGGCATCACATCTCGGGCTTTGCCTCAGTGGGTCCTCCATAAAAGGTTGATTCTTGAGACAAGAGAAATAATATGTGCTGTTTAATTGTTTATTAGCACGAGAACTTCACACGGTGGAAGGAATGATTGTTTATTGAAACAAGACCTTCAAGGGACTCTTTAATTATAAAACAGCTTGATATTTTAAAGGAAATGACAGCAGCAACAGAAAGAACAATTTACTGTGGGTAGCAGGTTGAGTATAGCTTGGGGCCTATTAATCAGTCATGCACAACAACTATCCCATAAAGGAGCTGGAATTAACGTGCAGAAAATCCTGCTTCTGCAGGAGGGTTCACAGAAACACGGCTGGGTTTTCAAATGTTATTTTGCATCATATTGCACAGAGAGGAGCAGAAGCAGTGCCTGCCCCACAGCTGGAGATGGATAGAAGGGAGATGTCAGTCCCCAGGTGTGGAACCCTCCAGGAACAGAGCAGTGTCACAGTTCTGAGGAGATGGGGACGCGTTTGCTGCTGCTGCTGCTGAGACACAAACCAAGGCTTTGAAGCAGGTGGATTTTTTTGCTGGGCATCTCCAGTTGCACAGGCAGAGAGATGGAATGGAGAATGTTGCCTTGAAGTTTCCTGGAAAGGAAACACAGACCTCAGCTGTTACCTTTTGAAGAGCACACCTTTATAAATGTGCATAAATGCTTAATGATGGAAAAAGGATGTTTGTCCATCAGAACTGTGAAGGGATGTCATGGAGAGAAACACGGAGTGGGGCAGAATTTTCCTTGTGTGGGCCATCAGTGTGGATTGTCCAAAGGCTCCACAAAGCCCTCAGGCAGTTTGTGAGAGCACTTTTACTCTGTCAGGGTCCCTGGGGCTGTGAATCCCAGCAGGAGGAATGAGGATGCTCCACAGGGAGCCCTGAAGTGGAATGAGCAGTGCAAAACCAGCACAGCCCTGCCTGACCACACCAAAGGGAAGGGTGCTGGACACCTGAAAAGCCACCAGCCACTGGAAAAAACAGAGGAGAAGGAAACAAGGAAAAAAAATCAGGTGATGAAGAGTTCACGTGTGGTCATTGAAAGACATTTTTAGTACTGGGTATTTTACCACAGCCCAATTTCTTCATTTCTCTGCTGCTCCTGGTCAGTGGAATGAGCAGCCAGTGCAGTGCCCAGCAGGGTCATTCAGGGAGCTGGGGTGAACTTTGGGGCCAGCCTGGCAGAGCAGTGGGGTCATCACCCTTTGGGACATCCCTGAGCAGGGATTTGTTCACCCCAGAGCCTGCTCTGCAAGGTCCAGGTCTGGCATGAAGTGGCAAACCCAGTGAAAGGGCTCCACAGCTGCCCAAACCCTCTAATACTGAAAGCAGATTCTACTTTTATCCTCAGAACAAAATTCCTTGTAGTGACAAGGAATCTCACAGCCAGGGAGAGGGCTGAGGGATTGATTTCATTCCTGCTGCCTCATGGTTCCATTTGCTCCTCAGTAAAAACAGACCTTGGGGATTTCATCTGCTGGCTTTTCCCAGAAGAACTGAGATTTCTTGTGTGTAGACTCAGAGATGGAAAATTCTGGCTCAGCTCTGAGGTTTCTTTTCTTTTTTCTTTTTTCTTTTATTTTTTTCTTTTTTTTTTTTTTTTCCCTTCATTTCACTGGGGGTTCTGTGCTTGTGGTATGTCAGGTAATTAGTTTTTAGGTAAATTAATCTTCAAGTGACACTAGGAGGTGGGAAGTTAATTCTCAGGCATTCCTGGTTCCTCTCTGACTATCTAATTATTCCTGAGAGTTGTAGGGGCTGTGTTCTAGAAATGCAGCTCAGCATGGGGTTAAGCAGTGCCCGAGCACAGGAAAAAAGGGTAAAAAATTACCATTTTTGACAGGCCCACAGCTGCTTGGAGATTGTCATTCCCCAATTTTCATTTCTGTCCTGTTGGTGTTGTAAATTATTAATCAAACAGTGATTACCTGTACAATCCTCTGAATTTCCAGAGAGCTTTCTTAATGTGAGCTAACACACCTGTCATGTGCTCGAGAGAAGTTGTGAACTCTGAGCCAAATTTTCCCTTTTATTCTGCTGCTGCAGCTTGTTTATGAGTAAAGGAGTTTGGCATGCAGGAAGGAGAATGATTTTGCTGTGAATTAAATAGGGAAAGGGAATGCTTGTGATACAGGTCGAAGAACAGAAGAAAATGCTGGCTTGGGTACCCATAAAAGATCTGTACAATGTGAAAATAAAATTCTCCAGGCACAGTGGTTTAGAGGACAAAGCTGAAAGTGCATAAAAATAATAAGGAAAGAATTTAAATAACAGACTTGGGGAAAGCAAGGAGATATCAAGATAGCTGTGGAAAAGAAAAAAAAACAATACAGGCTGCAAGAGTTTTGTAAAATCTGATGAGAGTCTAATTGAATTTTGGGCATGTTTAAGACAAGTAAACATAAGTGATGTCAGCAGATCTTGAAAAAAGGAAGAGAGGCTCAGCTGCAAGGTCTGAAGTCTCTCTGGAAAGATGCAAGATGAGATCAGACAAGTAGGATTGGGAGAGGTTTTCATTATTTTATCTTCTTCGTGCTCAATTGCTGGAGCTGTGTTTGATTTGCCAGGAGTAGAGGTGATAAAATACATCAGTGATCAGGAGAAATAAGGCCCCAACAGCACAGGTTGAATACTTAGAGTAGGGATGGTGTAAATGCCTCAGTACAAAATAACCTTACTAATTTGGGAATAAAAATGTGGGATGTGGTTTTTTTCTTTGAGTTTTTAAAGGGGAATTGTTACTTTTCTAAACCCAGAAGGTATTGTTTTAGTTTTGTTCCCCATCAGCCTTGAGGGAGTTCAAGACTGGAAGACAAAAAGAGCAAATGTAAAAAAAGAAAAATATTTTCCCACCTTCTTCTTACCTTTTGACCTTTTCAGAGAAGAAAAGCAAAGTCTCGTGTGGAGACACCAAAGAGAGGAGCTGTGGAAGGAAGAGGCACCGAGGTGAACAAAAGGGAGCTAAACCTCAAAAGTCAGCTTTTATCTGAGGCAAACTGGAACAGAGCAACGTTTGAGACAGAGGAAACTCAGCAAGACAGATTAAAATGACAGCTCCCTCACCTCATCAGGAGAAAACATTCTGAGCAATAGCTCAGGTATTATTTTCAATAATATTCTGGGACATGATAAAGAATAACAGATATTTGTGGTTTAACCTGCCTGCTTGAGGCAAATTGCCTGGCTCCACTCTCTGCTTTCCTGCCTGTTTCTGAGCAGCTCCATTTGAAACAGCCATTTTTGGAGTATATTCATTTATCCAGCGTGTGTGGGTGCACAGCTCTGCAGTCCCACAAGTGGAAGGTGTTTTCAGGCACAGATTGTCCTGTGTAGCGTGCAGGAGACAAAAATTCAGCTGTCAAGGGTTCAATATTCCTCACCATTTTCATGCAGGATCCTTGGGCCTTTCTCAGTCCTACAGATTTCAGTGCAGAAATTTTCAGATTTCAGCAGGGTCCAGTTTCCAGTCCTGCTGGAACACGGGGCTGTTCTCTTTCCATCTCTTCTAAAGCTCAGCTGCCTCTGCCCCCTTTGAAATCCTCAAGGCTTGTTCTGCACATTCCTTATTTCCTGCCTGCTTTTCCCCACCCTCTACCCCAGAGCCTGCTTTTCCTGGTTGATTTCTGCACTTTTTCAGCTGCTTCACAAGATGTAGCAGCTCCTGCTCAGGCCAGAGGGTCTCACCTTTGTCTGGGCCACAGGGATGTCAAGCCAAACCTTTTTTTTCTGCCTCCTCTACTGCAGGATTTAAGCAGAGCAGATCACACAAACCAAACAGAGCCGCCCACCTTCACACTCTCGCTTCATCCCACAGTGAAACAAACACCTGGAATGTTTTGTTAAAAGGCATTAAATTGATAAATTGATAAACTTTTCCAGTATTGCCAGGTCAGAAAGGTGCAGACATGCAGTGGTGGGCTCTGAGGTGGTTTTGGGGCGGTGGGGGTGCTGGGGGATGGCCAGCAGAGGAGTTTGGCCAGCTCAGCTTGGGGTGCCCAGGAGATGCTGGCACTGGTGTCACCTCTGCTGGTGACAAGGTCGCTGGATTTTCACCGTGGCCACAGAAGAAGAGCTGAGAACCCAAATATAAGAAGGCAGCGTTAACTAAAATAGATGAAGAGGTAATTAACCTTCAGACTTGTCAGTATTTCCAAGAACTGTAGGCAGCCCAAACACTGCCAGGCTTCTCTGTGTCACTGTATTGTGAATCACCCCAGGAAGATTTATTTTTCACGTGCCCAATTTCGCTGCATCTTCTTCATGTAAAAATCAAAGCAGTATGGCTTGCTTAGGGAAAAAAAAGAAAAAAAGGCAGCATAATATCTTGATGATTTCTTAAGAGATCTCTTTGCACAGTTTTAGGTATCTTAGGAAGGAAATTGATGCATCTTCCTTTCTTCTTTGTGTGTTCTTGGTGCCACAAGCTGTGCACAGCATGCTTTCAATTAATTTAAACTAACTTTCCATCTGCTCCAGCAAATGTAGGATTTGAGTGAAAGACAGTATGATGGAGTGACACGGAGTCTGCTGATGGCCACTAAAGTGGGAGCCAGTCTGCTGTGGAAAATGGAATATCCACTGCAAAATGGAATATCCCTTTCTACTCCACGTTAAAGGCTCGCTTTAGTGAAAAATGATTATTGTTTTCAATATTTGCCTAATCAGGACGGGGAAGGAAAGCTTTAGTGCTGGAGATGGTGATTTACATTTTACAGAGCGTGGTAATGTGGAGAGCAGGATGTACCAGATCGATTCCTTTTTAATTGCCACTTTCATCAAGCTTTATGGTATGGAATTATTTCATTATGTTTCTGCACTTAAAACAAAACCACAAAAATGCTGAATATGATTGGAACTTGGAGAGCTTTGGCTTCGCTATCAGTCTGATCAGAATACCGTGCGTGTTGCAAATATTCTGCTTTTCCCCAAGGAATTAAATTCCAGCAAAGGTATTTAAATTAGAAAAGCCAAGGCCACAGCAAAACAGCGACAATGGCAACATTCAAGTAATGACACAGTCTAAATTATAGTAAATGTGTACAATAAAAGCCTTTTGCTATTAAATGCGTGCACTTTACAGACATTAATTAGTCCTTTGTGTGGGGGTTATGCTGTTGGGTTTTTTTCAGAGCTGATGGTGTTTTTTCTTTATTTTTACATTATGAAATAGGAACTAACTGTAATTCTGGCACCAGCCCTTCAAGCAATAACTGTTTAAAGCAATGTGGTAATTAAGTTTTACCTGCAGCCCAACCTTGCTCCCAGTTTAACTCCGGAGAATAAGTTTATGGCTTTTTTTCCCCCCAGTTTAAATTAGCACATGAATTTGCAAAGTGGAATTAATGCGGGGCCCTGCTTCCTCCTCCCTGTATTTCTTACTTTAAGTACTGTGCTTTCAGCCCTGCTTGGCCTCTTCAGCTGGTCAAACACACGGAAATCAAAATCCTGGGGCTTGGTGGGATGTGCAGGGAGCTGTGGTGGCTGCGTTGGTGTGAGCAGCAGCAGGGAGAAGATAAGAAACTGCCCCTCGGAATTCAAACCTCAAACTCAACACCACTTGTGCTTAGGAGTGGATTTCATGGAGAATAATAATTCTGTATAATCCTGTGCAGCTTCATGGAAATTGATGCCATGTTTTCATGGCAATTATGTACCTGCAGTCAGGGCAGATTCCTCCCTACTGCTGCCACCTCTGTCACCTCAAGCACTGGCAGTTCTTGGTTTGGGGGTGTTTTCTCTTTAGTTTGCTTTTTCCTTATTTATTTTTTTTTTTAAATACCCCATTCTTGGCAAGGCTGAGCAAGAGCTGAATTTCAGGTGACCTCATAGCCTACCTGTAGATCAAAGAGTGTAAGATTTCCTTCCTTCCTTCCTTCCTTCCTTCCTTCCTTCCTTCCTTCCTTCCTTCCTTCCTTCCTTCCTTCCTTCCTTCCTTCCTTCCTTCCTTCCTTCCTTCCTTCCTTCCTTCCTTCCTTCCTTCCTTCCTTCCTTCCTTCCTTCCTTCCTTCCTTCCTTCCTTCCTTCCTTCCTTCCTTCCTTCCTTCCTTCCTTCCTTCCTTCCTTCCTTCCCTCCTTCCCTCCTTCCCTCCTTCCCTCCTTCCCTCCTTCCCTCCTTCCCTCCTTCCCTCCTTCCCTCCTTCCCTCCTTCCCTCCTTCCCTCCTTCCCTCCTTCCCTCCTTCCCTCCTTCCCTCCTTCCCTCCCTCCTTCCTTCCCTCCTTCCCTCCTTTCCTTCCCTTCCCTCCCATTTCGGGGGTGCCATTTCTTGCTGGATCTGTTCCATTCTGCAGACAAGAGTTTCAGATTTCCCAGGGCAGGTCGATGTGTGAGTAGGAGCTGTTTAATTTCCTTTATTTCCTTTCTGGTTGGCTGCAGACAAACCCAACCAAAGAGATGTCTGCCCATCTAAGAGCTGCTTTTCCTCACTGGATATGTTTTATATGTAGCAGTGGTATCAAACTTAGAAAAATACGAGGCAGAAAAGTTTTTTACTAATTTTATCTGACCAGCTGAGAGAGTTAAGGAAAAGAAAAAAACAAAAAGAGGTTCTTTTGGGCACGTGGTGAAATCATTACTCACTGATATTTAGCAGAGATCCCATGTGTCCAAAACCTTGTCTGATCCCCCAGTTATGTCATCTTGCCTAATGAAAAGTGTTAACTTTCCCTCCAGACCTCTCCTCCCCGCTATTCTGCAGGACATTTATACACCTACAGCAGATAATGGCCTCAGGAATTTATATGCTCAACCTGAAACCCTTGTAAGAGAAGTAATTAGACAGGCTTAATTAGAGCTGGCATGACAAAATTTATGTCAGTAAACGTGCCCAATTCTGCCCAGAAAGGCATTTTCAAAGGGCTCTGACTGCTGTGTTAGTCATGCTCATTTTTCAGGCAGTGTGTACAAGTGTATAATATTTAACCACCATTAAATGTTTTTCCAGTTGGAACTGCTTCATGCGGAACTCATCCATTTAATCAATCCATCTCCTTCATTGTTAGACTGCAACTGGTGTGGCTGCAAAGAAGGGAGAGAAAAGGAGAAAATGAGATGCTCCATTAGAAATCACCATTTGGAAGTGACAGATTAAGCTATTTGAAATGAAAGGAAACGTGAGTCATTTTGGGGACACTTTATTTAATGCGTAAATTGGATCATTGGCTGAAAAATAATCACTTGGTCCATCAAAGACATAACCCAGAAATGAGGTGGAGAGAGAAGTTAACAGAGGATGAGTAATAGAGGTAAGAGAACAAGCGTGTAGCAAGGCAGGGGAGATAATACAAGTTATTTAACATGGCAAACAATGGCAGCTAATGGTAATTAACAGTTAAGTGAACACATTTTTCCCCTTAAAAATCTGTTGTTGGTGTCAGTGGGACTTGCCTGACTGCAGATGTGGAGGGGAAACATGGATCTAAAGCAGGAAAGGATTATCAGAGCATCACTTTTAGGAGGAGAGGGGAAGTCCAAGGAGAGGAATAAAAATTAAAAAGAAGGATATTGGGAAAAATGTGCAGTCTCATGGCTCGTGTTTCTAGATATTTCCTCTGCCCATCAGAATAAATTTCCTTTATGAATATAACAAGATGTATGTTTAACCTGTGGTTTCCACGTGTTGTCAGGGCAATTCTGCTCCAAAACACAGCCCCTTACAGCTCTTCCAGGGTGAAAACTGTGTCCTGAAACCATTCCAGGGTCTCTGGAAATGCAACTGCCGCAGCACAGGACTCTTCCAGGGTATCACAATAACCTGGAATAAATCTGGCTTGGTAGCCAGAACAGCTCCCTGCTAAAATCTGTTCCCAGCTGTGATGGTACAAACATTTTATTCAGTGCAGTTCCAGCATTCTTTGTATTGTTAATACAAAGGTGTGTTTTCCTGCTGGAACAGGAGAAAACATTCTGAGCAATAGCTCAGGTATAATTTTCAATAATATTCTGGGACATGATAAAGAATAACAGATATTTGTGGTTTAACCTGCGTGCTTGAGGCAAATTGCCTGGCTCCACTCTCTGCTTTCCTGCCTGTTTCTGAGCAGCTCCATTTGAAACAGCCATTTTTGGAGTATATTCATTTATCCAGCGTGTGTGGGTGCACAGCTCTGCAGTCCCCACAAGTGGAAGGTGTTTTCAGGCACAGATTGTCCTGTGTAGCGTGCAGGAGACAAAAATTCAGCTGTCAAAGGTTCAATATTCCTCATTCAGCCACAGAGAATTCTCTCTGTCTTCTCCCTATCTTCAGGAATGCTCATTCCTTGGAATAATTCTTTGTCCCAGTCATGAAGGATGTGAAGAAGAGGATTTAGGGTTAAGTAAAGCTGTTTTTACCAGAAAGATTCACTCTGGGGTCTTGTGGGTTCAGCTGGAAGTCAGATTTGTCTGGCAGTAGCATAAAATCCAAATATCCCATCCTGAGCAAGGAGTTCAATATTCAGGGAGAAGACCGTGGTTAAAGGACATTAATCATTAACCATTATTCAGAGACAGTTTGTATCAGGCTGAAGGAATTATAAAAAATACAAATTAAGGCTGGAAAAGTCAGCTGAGTTTGAAATCACCTTCCTTCCCAGCCTATATTGTATGTAGGATTAAGAATTGGGTTATTTCAGTTTTTTAGGGCTGCACTCATTCCTGGGCCACTGGATGAATAAAGATGTCTGTTATTTTTATAGCAGGCTGTTGAAAATACAAATTTATTTATAATGCAGATAATGGTTGAAAGCATGTAATACTTTTAAAATTATTTTAGACATTAAATTTTAGCTTCCCAGTCTAAAAATGTATACTATAATTTTTAAACATTTAAGGTATTCCATGGTTACAAGGAATGTTTCTGGAGCACTATTTACTATTTTCTTTTTTCAACTTAATTTCTTGTTTTTTGGGAGGTTGGGAGTTTTTGTTCCTATTTTGTTGTTGTTGTTTTGTGGTTTTGTTTTGGTTTTTTTTTAGGAAATCTGTCTTTGATGCTTATGGTATCTTGTAGGTAATTATTAAGCACCTGGCTTCTACAAATTGTTATCTCAATTCACATCCAACTAAATCAGAATTGCAGCATATAAGAGAAGTCTTTCCAGAATTCTCTTAAAATGCTGGGATATTCGTGCACTCCAGTTCTTCATGCTCTCATTTTTGTCTTGGTTTCTGTGGACTGCTTTTAAATTAATAAACAGGCTTTCAAGGCTCATGGTAGGTCCTAGATAAGGTGCAAAAATTATGCTAAAATATGCGGCGATAATTGGGTGTCAATTTAAGAACATGTTTCCCATTGAACAGGTGCCTGTTGTTTGCTGTGCACCCCAGGTTATTGGGAATTCACTGTTAACAGGTTCCCAGGGGGCTCCACGCAGTTCATTTCACACTTGGACCTTGCAATATTTGCAACAATTCTCAGAGTTCAGAGATGTCCAGGGGACTTTGGCAGGGACAGCCAAGCAAAATGTTAATAAGGAAAACAGAGCAGGAGCCCGAGCCAGGATTCAGCTGTTGCCAGACTCCATCAGCGCTGCACAGCGTTGACACGGAAAAAAAAGAATTCTTTCATCCCTCCCAGCCCTAAACCAAAGGGTATTTTATTTATTTATTAACAGAGAAATAACAGAATGAAATGCAAGGGAGGGATTGGAAGCAGGCACTGTGTTAGGCCAGTGACACCTCCCTTGAATGAGCGCCTGTGAATGGGTTTTGCTCCTCACCACAGCTAAAAACCGCAGTGCTCCCACGTCAGAACAGAGTGTGCCATCCTGCAGAGTAATTTACAGCTCTGCAAACTGGGGGAAGAGCTCCAGCATCAAAGCTGAGCTGGTTTTACCATCTTGTGCTCTGGTGTAAATGCTCCAGCTATATCAACGTGCTCAGGTGTAACGTGAGACTCAAAAGGATTCCCAAAACCAAAGCCAGTCGAGCTCCAGGTGCTGAGAACATCTTTAGTACAGGTGGGAGCAGCAAATATTAAAGTTGTGTTATGTAATGAAAGACTGACCTCCACAGGGCAGAAATCAGAGCTGGCTGCTTTGTGAGGTTCCCACCAAATCACACAACAAGGCTCAGGCTTCCAGCGGGGAGCACCAGCACCAAACTCTAGTTTGGCTTTTAGTCTGAAACCCATCCTGGGTTTGGGTGTAAACAAGTGTTCTTAGTAAATCTCTGCTATTTACCTCTCTGTGAGATGTTCATGATATCAGAAATGAGGGGCAAATTTCACTGTCTTGACTCCTGCTTCTAAACAGGAAAACTGTTGGATTGAAGGCTTAAAAATGCAAACAAACAAACAAAAAGGCTAGCAGGCTCCTTCAGCGGTTTTTTCCTGAGAAAGATAGCATTCTTCTTTCATTTCAGCTATGAGAAATGCAAAATCCTTCCCCTGAAGATCTGGTTTATACCTGGTGAATGTCTTCTGGCTCACAGGAAATTGGGAACCTTTTAACAATGGTTCATGGCACAGCAGCCTTTGGGAAAAACCAACTTACAGGGATCTCCTAAAGGGAAAAATGCTCCATGGCTGAGGAGCTGAGCAGGCTGAGGATTCTGTTGTCAAATCAAGGTAATTTCAAATGTTATTTGTTAAAAGGAAAGATGCAGAGTGCCAAGAGAGGGTCTGTGCAGAAACAAAGGGAAAGGTGTTTTATGGGGTAAGTAGATTAATCCATCATCTTTTATCTTTTATCCAGACCGTGTGAAAACCCACAGAAAAAAAATTCCCATTTCACTCCCCTCTATGTCCTTTGAAACTGAAACCAAAAAATAGAACCTTCTCAAAGGCCTCAAGAAGAGGGAAATCCATCTGCCAGGCCAATCAAGATGACTGGTACAAATCCATGCTGCCAACTATTCCCACGTCCACCTCTTTAAAAGTATTAGAATTGCCTCAATTCCCATATTAATTAGTCTGTACTATAATTTAATTGCATGTTATTTTTTTTTCCAATGAACCGAGGTTTTAATGAGCATTCACTGTTTAATAAGCAATTAAAAATAGCCTATTATTTAGTGTGTGCGTGTAATGATGAAGCTCATCACCTTAACAGCTTATATTTTTATGTATATATATTTTATTACTTTGATTTGAACAATGAATCTCGTACACCTAATTATTTATCTCTGTTTTAAATGAGCTATACCTTCACTTAACCACTCACAATGCCTCCCTCACTTATTTAGCTTAAACAGGAAGAAGAGCTGCAGTGGCAAGAGGACTTTGCCTGAAACTGAAGGAAGAGCTGAGGAAAACAAGCCTTGGATTGCATCCCCTGAAGGCCAGAAGAGATGTGACCACAGCACCCATTTACTTTTGCTTCAGGTACTGGGAGAACCAGAAGAGTGAAGAACCCAGTGCCAGAAAAAGGGAATTTGGAGTGTGAGGAAGAGCTGAGCTGCCCAGGTGTGAGGGAAGGCAGACACTGCAGCTGGAAATAGATTTATCACAGAACTGGTGAGAGAGAGAGCCCTGGTGGTTCTTCCACAAGGTGCCAAGGACAGGAGTGATGGCAGGACATCAGTGCACAGAAACCAGAGCTGAGACAGAGGAGGAAAACTCCAACCAAAGGGTAAAAAGCTCCCCCAAGCAATGTTGTTCCATTTCCTGGGTGTCTAATCACCCTGTCCCGCTGCTGACTGGCACAAGCTGGGTCTCTGGGAAGGCTCCAGCTCCCTGCCCAGTGCCTGGCTCAGGTTCTGGGGTGAGGTGTCCCTGCACTGTGGCTCTTTGCTGTCACACCTCTGTGGCTGCCCTTGCAGAATCTCCACCTGGTGTGGTTTGAGCTTCTCAGCACAAAGGATTCCTCTCCAGAGCCATTTCTGCTTTGACTCCTCCATGCAGGATCCAAGGCCAAGCCGTTTCCACGTGGATGAACGCAGTTTCTGGCATTTGTCACAGTGGCAGAACTTGCCAGGCACTGTGACTGTGCTCCCCAGCACCAGGGTGGATCTAACATGATGCAGTTAATGGTCACAGCTTGTACATGTGAGTTTAATGGCACAAAAAGTTTAAATCTTTCCTTCAGACACTCTTGTAACAACGGTTTTTCTAATTACTGCAATATATGGTTTCTCCTGTGCTTTATCTATGGACTCTGTCACATTCTCTGTGATCTCCACATGAATTACACATCCCTCATGTTGTTCTTTTTCTTTTCAGCAATCAAGGGTATGAAAGGCTGGGAATCTGTTAATTGGGGCCCCTGTTCTCTGGAGGTTTTGCTGCTTTAGCTCAGTATGAAGCATGATGCCAATTAAGTTACCTTGGAGATGCAGGAAAAAATTTAGTGTGTGTATTAGCTCATGATGACTTAAAACCAAAGGAAGTGCTTTATAGTTATATAATTATTCTATCAGTTGGGGGAGGAGTCGTTCAGCTCTTAGGCTTTTAGGGTTTTAGTGATTCCAGTGGGAACCAGGTGCATAAATCCCACCAAAGGCTATTTCCCTTGGTGCCAGCTGAGCCAATACTGCACACTGCAACCCCACGGCAGGTTATAATTGCTGCTTTCAATTATATGACACACTTAATTACAACTGTCCAGCTATGCTTTGCTTTCTGAGTTCTCAGCATCCCTGGCAGTAATCAAAGAGTCTAAACACTTTTTCTTGTTTTGGGCAGCCTGTCTTGGGAAGTGCATCCAGGCACAGAGCTGGTGGGGATATCCCACAGCTGGACATGGAGCAGTAAGCTGGGAATGAGAGGAGTGAGCTGTGCTGCCACAGACCCTGGGCTGGGCTGGAGTCACTCCCTGCAGCAGCCACATATATCCTGGAGATATCCTGGAGCAGAGAAAGGTCAGCAGGCACTGGCAGGAGGATGAGCAGAGTCCGGCTAAAGGCGAGGAGGTTCAGCCTCCCAAAAGCTTCACAGCAGGAGCAGTGACCCTTGCTTTGTTTCTGCAGGTAAGAAGCTTGTGCTGAAGGCAGAGGGATTGTTCTGATTTACTGCTCCTGGAGAAAAACCATAACTGGGCTGAACTGTGCAAAGTTACCAACTAACAGCAGTCTGCAGTCCAGACAGGGAGGTGTGAGATGAGACACGGGAAGGTTAAAAGGGCAACACAAAACTTCCCCCAGCTAAAAACCATTCAGCATTCTCTCTCTGTTAATGCCTCATTGCTTGTGATTTAACTTTGTGCTCTTTCAAACCTTCTCTCAAGGTACAAGGCACAGCATTAGCTTAGGACAGCGATCTCAGCTGGGACCAAAGGAGGTGACACATGTTTGCTGTGGCTTTCAGGTAATGAATGACCTTTTGCTCAATTACACCACAAGCTTCATGTAGACTCTTTCATCCTCTACTTATTATGGACCACATGAAAAAACCCCTTTAGATTCAAAGCCTGATAAAGCATCAGCAATAGGCAGGAGCTGAAGGTGGGTCTCAGAGACAGAAAGCTGCTGGGGCTTGTACTCAAAATGTTTCCTTTAACTGCTGCCCTCCCTCCCCAGGTTTCTCTATTCTCACAGGTATTAAAAGGATATTTTAAGAGCTATTCTATCTTTGTGTGGCTCTGTCACTTTAGATAACTTCCTAGAAGATCTAAAATACAGCCCACAGGAATTTCAGGAAGACGGCAGGCTTCAGCTTTAGGCTGGGATGAGAATTCCCTGGTAAAGAGGCATTTGTTCAGCATTTTTCTGGGTTGTTTGTGCAGTTCTGGTGCCTGGCTGCTCTGTCCAAGCTGAACTGATGGTGGTGGGTGGGGAAGGGGACCAGGTGAGGCAGAAAGGAAATGCACAGAAATCCGTGAGAGCTCCTGGCTGCAGTCCAGCCTGGGGATATCTGGTTTGGGTTTGGCTCAAGGCAACGTCTTTAATGGAAACAGAGCTTTAGACAGCAAATGGTTGTTGTCACCTGAATATTCAGCTGCTGCTCTCTTGTGTGTGCAGAGCTTTTTCCTGTGTGGTCAAACCATCCCTGGAGTGTCCAGGGCAGGCTGGATGGGGCTCTGAGCAGCCTGGTCTGGTGGCTGGAAGGAATATCAGTGATATTTAGATCATTCAAAAGATGGTTTTTAAGGTCCCTCCCAACGCAAACCATTCTCTATGATTCTATTTACCTCTCTAAGCTCCCGATTCTCATTCTCAAACCACATCATGGCTGCAATTTATCCCCTTCACTACGAACATCCTGGGCTTTCTGATGTTCAACACTTCCATTCCTTTGCCAATCTGGAGGTCAGTTTGTGGCTCCCCGTTCCTGTGGTGAGGTCTACGTCCAGACAGAAGGTAAAAGCCCATACATCCTTTATTTGAGCATTTCACAAATAAATTACAAGTTTCTTTGCAACCACGTCATAAATCAAAACGTTTATTTACACCTCAGAAACAGCAAGCGATTCAGCAACTAGGGCCCAAAGGAATGATTAACTGGAAAAGTAGCTGAATAAAGTGTCTTGAAAATCAAACAAAATATTTTCCTCCTTGCTTGGACTATTAAAAAAGAAAAAAAGAATCACAAAAAAATTAATCTTCATGGTAACTTAAAGGGACAGAGGTTGTTATGGGGTAGATGTGGTTTTACAGGAAGGTTCTGGATGAAATGGCAACAACAACACAACTTGTTTGTGCTGAGTTCCCCATCACAGTGCCCCAGACACGGATTTATTCCTCAGCTCCAGTCCCAGGCAGGGCGTGTGTGCACCTCCAAACACCCAGCCTGGCTCTAGACTACATTCATTTCACCCCAAATTACGGGGTGCAGTCACTTGCTGACGCACAGGAGGAGTGGAATGTTCAAGGCTGGATAAACTTTCCCAAGCAGCTGTCCCACTGAAAGCTCAGGAATGAGGAGTTCTGGCTCTTAACCCTTCCCTTTCCACCACTGGTGACCTGCTGATCCACAGACAACTAAAAATGAGTGGGTAAACAGTGATGCATATCTTCAAATGATGTAATTGTGCTCCGAGGGGACAGCTCAAGGTAGCAGAAATACAACAGGAGAGTTGAGATAAGCCTAGGGTTTAGTGTGTGGGCTTTTGCCTTTTTTATTTGCTTCAAATCAGACTGCCAGTGCATGCTGTCCCTTATCTCATGAATTCATCCTTAATTGAGGGAATTAATCTGCTCATTCCAAGTCCCTGTGTTGTATCAACCTCCTTCCACCTGCATATATATAATATATATATTTATATGTGTATATCTCTATATATCTACATATATACACACATAGCAGTTGTGCAACTGGAACCTTTCCCCAGAGGGTGGGGAGCACATCCATCCCACAGGGACAAACCCAGAGCAGCTCCTGGGGGGTGAGCGAGGCAGGAGAGCAGGGCAGTCCGTGGGTTATGGGCTTTGTGCAGGAAAGACTCAGCTCTATCTGCTTTAAAGAGAATAGTTATAATGATAATTACTAATGTGCACTGCATGTTACTTCTTCAGGATGATAGAGCACAGAGGTAACTGAAAGAAAATAATTGCTGTTTTGTTTTCCTTTGTGTTAGCATTGGACTGGATCTCTCAGACAACAGAGTTTCTGGAGATGCAATAAAGTTAAGACAGGAGCAGAGTTCTGCTTTAGACTTGGTGCTCCCAAGCCAATGTGACTTTAGTATAATTATATTTTTCTTTTTGATTAAATAAGACATTTTTAAACCTATTTTGAAAGTAACTTAGCCTTTGGACCAAGTGATGTAAAATTATTTGTGTACAGAATTCTGTTCCAAGCGAATTAGCAACATTTGAGAAGAAAATTGGCAGCTTCTCAGTATTTTAGACAAGAGGCCTTTGCAAAGGAAAGACAAAAGTTGTCAATATCATAGATGTCTTTTTGTAGTGATAAGGCATTTAAGATAGGGCCCTACAAACTTCTTGTAAGTCCATAATTTAATAAGGTTTGTATTATAGTGATCCAAAAAACAACTATGCAAGAAAACAGGACAAATTATCTGACCCCATCCATTTTAAATAAAGATTAAACCAAATTATTCTGGGAGCTTTAGAGACACCTTCAGATGGTCAGGGAAGGGCAGGAGTCACCTGTGGGTGGCTGGATGACACAAACCCCAGATTTCTGATAATGTGTAAGCACTCAGCAATCCTGTGACAAATACTGCAGCTTTACTCTTCACAGCCAACCAGCAAAAAAAAAAACAAACAAAACAGTATGTGGGGAGGTAAAATTTCACCTAAATATGATTATTTGATTCTCAGTTTGGGTGATGGAGCTGCTGTTTGATTTCCAGCAGTGCAAACACGATGAGAACAGGGCTCAGGGAGTGGGTTACCAGTGCTCCACCCTCACCTAATTTTCCTCCACACCCAGCAGGAAATTCACCTCATTTCCCTCTTTTTTTTACTCTTCAGACCTACAGCTACTGAAGAAAATGGACATTAATAAATGCACACAGGCATCTTGGAAAAGCACACAGGAGGAGCACAGAGCAGGGTTCAATTAGCAAGCACACCAAAAATGAGACCTTTCCCTTGCTAATAAACCCCTCTCACTGATTGTTATTCCCAATTTTTGTTTCAGCAATACACAGCCTTTTCAAGTGAAATGACTTTTACAAATAAAAAGTTTTGTGCATGTTACAAAATGATAACAAGTTCACTGCCTATTCAGGTCTAGACAGAATTTATATATTTGCAAAGACAGACTGAAATAAATGTTGGTGGGACTGAAATAGCTGGGTAGGAATAAGGGGTATGCTATAAAACCAGCAAACTTGGCTGAACAAATGTTAAACATAATCAACTATTAGAAAATGATACAAGCAATTTTGTAAATTTTCTCCTTTTTCATTGTATTGTAGAATTAAATCACTGGTAATCATAGGGTAAATCATTGTTGCTCCATTGTTTCAGGAAATGGACATTGTTTTTTTGAGCCAGAGGTGACACTCGCTATTCAGGTAGGAAAATTCAGATTTTGCTGTGGTTCCTCACTTGTGTCACACCACGAACGTGCCACAGTCTGTGTCAGATGGGGAGAAGCATTGACAAGGCAGCTTCATCTTCTCCTGGAGTGCTTGGGTTCACTTGGGAAAGGCTTTATTATTATTATTCCTGCTTTAGTGTGGGAGCAGAAATAAAGGGAAAATAGGAATGGAGGCTTGGATGCACCATGGGTCAGAGCTTCAGCCAGACTCTGACCTCGATGCACATCAAAATTTTGCAGTGGATCCAAGAAGAAAGATCTCATCCTTGGGCACAGGGTGGTAGGAGGAGCCTTCCCCCTGTTCGAGCTCCAGGCAGAAGAGTTTTCTCTTTGTTTCTCATTTTGGCTGCCCTTGGAATGATCCACCAAATGCTCAGTGAGCCTTGGTTTAAAGCAGGGAGGGGCAGATTTTTCTGGCATTTGTTGACACCAGAGTCAAGGGGGGTCTTTCCAGAGGTGGGTTTGGCTGGGTGGAGAGAGGAAAAAAGCAAGTAGAAAAGAGTATTTGTGGGGGAGGGTAATATAATTTCTTTTATTCAAGATAGAGGTTTTGTAGCTCAAAGCACAGGGTGCAGAATATCTTTGGGTGCATTCATTGAACATACACGTTGGAATTCCAGAGGTGCCGTACAGGAGTTTAAATCGTTCCTTTTGGAAAAGTTTAATTGAAAAGAATATATAATTTTTTTTTTTTAATAAAAAAGACGTGATCGTTGATGGCAAAGCAGCAGCGTGGGCAGGGAGAGAGGACAAGAGGAGTGACCATGTCAATGTTTGGGATCAGGCACTTCCCACCTGGGATGCCTGAAGCTGCCAAAGCCACTCCTGCTGTCCCTGACCAGCTGCCACTGACCCTGAGGAGCCTCTTTGGTGACCCAGAGGCTCCTGCAGGGACCAGGGGGGGATTTCACTTGGTCAGGACTGCAGGAGTTAAGCTGGAAGAGAAAAACTGGTCTGAAGGCAGCTCATATCTTATCAAGAAATCTACAACGCTAGGAAAGCTCACAACACAAACTCATTTTTCCTCTGTCGCTGTTGTTATTACTCCTTTTGATTAAAAAAAAAATGGAAGAGATAAAAAAAAACCTGTTTCATATTTGGTACAATACAGGTAGTCGGAGAAAAGCTATTGTACAGCAAATTTTAACCACCAACACACATTTAATATCTAGTGTAGCATTATGGGAAACTAAATATATGTCTGGACTTATTTTTAACGTTTCCAAAAATCTTTACTATTGTGAAACATAGACGTGGTGTGGAAGATATGCTCATAATCTCACTGTAGTAAGGATGCCATTGAGTATGACCCATAAGTACTGTAAAAATGCTAACTAAAGAATGCAGCTGCAAAGTTCTATTGCATAAGGAAGCTTTCTTGTTTAAACTTTAAATAAGCAAGTTTATTAAAATAGTCTAAGACACTTACCTTACCCTAGTTACTGGCAAGCTCTAATAAAAGCCACAGTCTGTCACTAGTATACTTCTTGTGTTAATTTTATAAAAATTTGGTGTGAGCTTTGATGGATCATTTACAGTTTATTAACAAGATGATCATCTTCATACAGTTAGAAGGAATTTTTTTTTTTTGACCTTACATGCTCACAGAATAAAAAAGGATCCATATTCATAGAGAACAAACACCCTTTTTTCCCATGTCTGCAAACAGGTGTGGTAAGTTTACACACACAAAGAAATGCTCTTGTTACTTTTAACTGGAAACTGTGTACGTGTGTATGTATGTATATATATATATATATATATATCTCCAAAACGATGGGTTTGTGTGTTTGTGAGGGTATTTATAGAACAGGGCACCTGTGCTGCTCCTGGCACAGAGGCTGAGATCAGCGCTCTGGCAAACACCGAGGCTCTGTTGGCTTCTCACCTGCAGAGCTGATAAAAACATTCTGAAAAACATCCTGATAAAAACCCGCCCCAGAGAACCTTTCCAGCCTTCAGCCCCTCAAACCAGGCTGAGCTGTGCTCGGGTCACACCTGGCTGCTCCTCCTGCATCCTCAGCTCCCTCTGGGGCCCAGCAGAGCAGTTCAGATCAGGAACAAGCCCCAGGGACTCGCATTTCTTGTTTGCTGAACCTGAGGTACGAGAAGGGCCACGACAGAGCCCGGGGTGGGGTGAGGTGGCCACAGGCTCGCTCCTCCTGGCCACGCTCTAGACAGCAAACACAGCAGGTTTAACCATGGTGGAACAGCTACAATTCATCTGTGGCTCTGGTTTTCTGCTCCCTCCCCTCTCACGCTCCAGATGAACATGGTATAAAAGCTAAACCTGTGGTATAACTCTTCTCTCTATATAAATATATATATATATATATATACATACACTCATACATATACAAATACTAACCCACAGACAAAATATTTTCTGAACAGTTGAATAGCAACAAGTCAACAGATAGAAAAAAATGGAGTCAATCTGTTTTGATTTGTGTTTTTTTTCTGCTCCCCCAAGGTCGGGTTTGGATGTCATGGTCTTTTAACATTCAGAGAAAATTTTGAGTAAACCTTGTGTCCTGCAGGAGGAATCCAGGGACAAAGGGCAGAGGGGTGGAGGCTGTCGAACACCAAGGTACAGTCGGACAGATTGAGTGAGATTGCAAACTAAACTGGAGCAACTGAGGCCGAGGAGTGAAGAACAGTAATTGTAAACTGCAATCTTCAGATCTGACGGGTTTTTCCTTCTTCTCGTTGCCGTGGCAACTCGGTAGGACAGCTTCAAATGGCAGGAATTCTTACAGACCTAAAGGACATGAGATGGGGGTGAGTTTTGCTATGCAAATCACAGGATCTTTCAACTGTTTGGGGTTTTTTTTTCCCCCCAGTCAAATCACTGATTGAGTGCATGAGCATTACCAGTAGTTAAATATCAATTATCTGCGTCCAGCAGCAATTATTTGTGAATGCAGAAATGTCCAAGAGGAAACCCCAAAATGTCATGTGGGGCAGTCAGAGACCTTTGTGGTGCAGTTCTGGAAGATGTGGTGAGGGGATAAATCCTGAGCCAGGACCTGATTCCCCTCCTTTGGACACCTCCATCAGTTACATTTGTGCAGGAGCACAGGGAAATGCCAGCCCCTCCCTCCCTGCACACCCTGACAAGAAAAGAGCAAACAAACAATATCTTTTGAAAAATAACACTCTGATAGAGCCTTATAGTTTGTGAATATACCAGGGAATAAAAGGGCTGGTGAATCATATTAATATCAGTACAGAAATATAAGACTTATATGTGGGGCTTTTATTAAATAAAGTGGATGTGGCACTTGAATTCTGTTTCAGATGGACACTCTGATAATACCAAGGCAGTAAAGAAATTCAGAAAGGAGAGTTTAGGAACAAATCTAACAGTAGCTGTAGCTTACACTCAGCCTATAAAGCCAGGAGAATGACACATCAAAACTCACTCAGGAAATGTTTGTCTAATATTTATTGTATCTGTTCGCTTAAAAGATTGTGAGATTGCAGTGTTGACAGTTTTGTCACCACCACAGAAATGTAATGGTCAATGGTTAGATGCTGATTTGTGCCCTGTAAAGTTTTTTAATGATCTGTTTGCCTTTTAGGGCAAATCAAATTTAATATAATTATTGATAAGGCTGTTTTGTTTTATCTGTTTCTTTCTTGTTATCATTTGAATTGATGTCAGTATTGAATTCTGCAGCGATGCAGGCACCTGGATGCCAACACCTGCCTGGCCCCTTCCCTGCAGCTCTTCAGTTCTGGTAAACAAAGGTAAATAAAGCAAATTAAGTGTAAGAAATCCATAGAGGTGCTGATGGATGGGGCTCACTGAAGTGAGAAGTTTAACTGAGATTTCCAAATAGGACAAAATCTGGAATTGCTTGGCACATGGATTTATATCCTGCTGCTTAAAGAAAAAGTCTGGCCACAAAATCAGGATCCAGACTCACATATAGGAGATTTATGGTCATGACTGCCAAAGTCTGGATATATTTGAGTTAGGGATTCAGCTAGAACTAAATTCTCGTAAACAACCTGATCTCCTGGGTAGTGAAAAGAAAGAATCTGAGACTCTGATCTCACAGACAACCTGAAAAATAGCATTTCCAGATCCCAATGAAGCTTAGTGTCATTAAAGGGCATTTGTTTAACCCTGGCTCAAAGGAGCTGACACTGGCTCTGGGATTGACGAAGCTGCTCTGAATCCTTAGGAGATCCTTGGAGGGCTTCCTGCTAAGGACTGACACTTGTACATGATGAATGAGCAGCAGCTGTGGCGCTGAGTTTCTGTGCAATCCACAGGCTGAAACGTCACCAGAGAAATCTGTCAGCACAAATTTATAAATATCCCACCAATCTGAGCAGCCAGTGAGCTGCTTCACCAACAGCCTGCAAATAAAGGGCAGGATTTGGTGATTTATGTGCACACCTGAAGGAAAGCTTGTATATTTGACATTATATTGACAGACATAATGAATGTCACTGCCTTTCGTACACATTGTCTTTCCTGAGTAAACGATGTACAAAAACTAGTTAGCTCAGCTTTAATTATGAATCTTTTTCCTTTGTTATTTTTGTGTCTATGAAAGGCCGGTTTGTCTCACAATAACCTCTTGATCCTCCCTCTTTCCCCACCTGCCTGTGCAAGCACCACCCCTCTCCTTACTCCTTTCACCTCGAAGCTCTACAATCCCTGACAAGATTTTCTTTCACTGAAATCGCTTCCCAACATCCTTTCTTGCCTTTGATCCATTAAATCACCTGCCTGAAAATCTGATGTTCCCTTGGTTCCTGGGACTATCTCCTCCTATAATTTTACTATGATTTCTCTAATCACTTTTCCAGCCTGTCCTTCGGCCTCGTTCCTCCAGCCCCTCATTTTTAAAATTTTATTTTCATCCCCACTTTGGTTTCTTCCCCTTCTCAGTGACACCATCCATTCCTGCTCTGCAATCACATCGATGCTGACAGTTCAGAGCTCTTACTCTCTTTTCCCACTTTTCCATTTAGTCTAAAATGTCAGCCTCTAGCTCTGATAACTTTTGGATGTTTTCCTGACAGCTCTGCACAGCTACAGCTCAACTCTTAAATCTTCCCCCTGCAGCACTCCCTTCTTTGATTGCTCAGGACACCACCATCATCCTGCCTCTTGTTCAAGCCTGAAAGCACAAACAAACCAGAGGAGGTTTTTGTCATGGAATCTCCTTTCTAGCTCTGTATATTTAGGTTATGTCAATCTAGAGGATTCTCTCTCACACATTGTCCCGAAGGACTTTTTGTAGCCATTCAAACAGATAAATCTCCTACCCAGGCTCTCACTTAGCAGGTTTGCAGCGTCTTTTCTGAGCCCTTGACAAACTGAGCTGCTGTGTGCTCATCTCCTGCCAGCCTTGTGCTCTACAGAGCATTTTCCTGCTCTGCCACTTTGACAAAACTCTCTAACTGTGACTCCTTCACTGCCTCTTCCCCCTGCACATTCCTGGATTTTCCTTGCAGCACCTGTTTTACCTCTCATTCACAGCCCGGGGTGACAAATTCCCCTTGATGTGTGCTCAAAGAAACCTGGATTTTTCTGTTTTCCATTGAGAGTTGTGTCCCAACATCTGCTGACACTTCCACAAAACCCTTGGCATTGGCAGAGGGTGCCAAGACTACTCTGAATTCAGCTAAGCCTTGACTGAGGTTGTGTTAAAAGAATTATTCCAAACCTGGAAGCCATTAATGGTGATTGACCCTTTTTCACAGGTGGATTATTGAAGGAGTAGCTTTTGCCTCTGGAAATCAGATTCAACACTCAAAGTTATGGTCTGTAGAGTTTCAGTAGAAAACCATCTTTGGTAAGTAAGAGAATGCAAGATCAAATCTATCTTGGTTCTTTCCATTGCACACAAAATTGATTGGAAATTGTTTCTGTCCTAGAGAGCATCGGTCTTTTTGTTTCTGTGGTTAATAACACTGTCAGCTACAAATTTACTTCCTACAGAGCGTGATAAGGTCATATAAGGTGTTAATTGGCCAAACATTCTGGCCAGTAACTTTTTTAATACAGGAATCAAGGATAACCAAAGTATTTCCCAGAAAACTCAACTCTGAATGTGGGGAAATCCACTGAAACCAACACAACTGCTCTGTGAGAAACTCACTGGGGAGCTCTGAGCCTCTGGTCCATATTTAAAATCTCTCTGTTCTCCCAGCTGGATCTCCAGTGTTCATTATTGTTTCCTGTATAAGAATTGTAGTTTTCTTGCTGGCTTTTCTTTTTCTTTA
This sequence comes from Poecile atricapillus, assembly GCF_030490865.1. Classification (NCBI taxonomy): domain Eukaryota; kingdom Metazoa; phylum Chordata; class Aves; order Passeriformes; family Paridae; genus Poecile; species Poecile atricapillus. The sequence continues at coordinate 18,220,504 of NC_081258.1, read as the reverse complement.
TTGTCCCCATAAAGAAGGAACAAATAAAAGTTCCAGAAATGCTCACACAGAGCCAAATTTTTTGTCTACTTCTTACTTGAGCCCCAGCTCTAACCAGCTCACCTGGTGACTTTTCCACTCACTTTGAAGGGGTGGCATTGGTTTTTAATTTTATTTTTTTTAACCCATTCTTATGTATTTTATAGCACAGACAATTTAAAATTTGCAGCTGGCAGCAGCTCATAAAGTATATTAGTATTTAAGGAATACTGTGAGCATAAAATGTGCAAATAATGTGTGCAGGGAGCGCATTCGCTGATCAATGAGAACTATTTCTTTTAAGAACTTAATTCCCTGGTAAGCCTGTGCCTGGCAGGTTTAGATCTGCACACTAATGATAATTAGGCCTAGTAATTATTTTATTTTCTTTCTGTCAGCTCTGTCTCCATACCTGGCCTCAGCACTCAGGAATTATTGCACACCACGTGTTTTAGATGCAGGCTGACAGAAATTACCTACAATGAGTGATTTGCTGCCCAAGACATTCAAGCCACGAAGGTGGGGTGGGAATTTTTGCTCTTATTTTGTCCCTTCCACCTTTCCCTTTGGGTACCCAGGGGTGGACAGCAGCACCAAGTGAACACAGCTATAGGGAACTTATTTCTCCTGAAATCTCTCTCATTTCAATCTCTAATGTGATCTTCACCAATTCTATCTCACAGTTCTCCTCTGCTCTTCTTTGATACTTGAGAGACACATTCAGCCTCATTCCTTCTAAGATAACAGTGGGAAAGCAGTGAAAAAGACAGGGTTGGTGCCATGTGCTTCTGAATTATTCCATTTCTGGTCAATGGGCTCAGATAAGAAAGCGTGGCACGTTCTCAGAGTCAGCTGCTGGCTCTTGGCACCAGGGCTTTGGCCTTGGAAGAGGAGATTTGCTTCTGCTGGTCAAGAAAACTGACAAACATTGTGAGAGTTTGCCTGGATCTAATGCACTGATAGCATTATTAAAAATAATTATGATAGCATTATTAAAAATAATTATACTGTGGGGATATAGGTCTAAGTACCCAGTTCAGGGTAGGGAGACTCATGACATAGAAAATTAGATGCAATAATCCCCTCTTTCTACTAAGCCAAAGTCTGCTGACTGCATTTGGAGTTGATGGTGGCCAACTCCACAGGAAATCCCTGAATTAAGGTTTTAAAAGCTGATTTGGTTTGAAAAGGTGCAATTCACCTAATTCAGCCCAAGTGTTCCTAATATTGGCCTCTTCAATGCCTGCAGAGACAGCTCCCTGCCTCTTTCACACTGGGCTGACTCAAGGTTTGCTCCTCACAACAGAAGAAATTGGAGGAAAAAAAATACACATAATTTAAGAGAAAGATTTCATAACCTGCATTCCAGGGAAAAAGCAACTGGTAGGATGTAAATGCATTCCCTGTGCTTCAGGCTGCCAAGAGCTCATATTGCAGCAGAACCCTTCTCTTCAGCCAGCTAGCAGTGGTGTTTGCAGAACTTCTGATCTCAGAAAACGCTCTTTGGGTATTTCCCAGCTTTCCCTGTTGTGGCCTGAGCTTTCTCTGAACGTGTTTACATATTATTTTATTTTTTAAAAATGCTTATTTTAAAGAAACAGGTCAAGATTGAGTATCCAGCTTGGAAGATGTGCTCCTTATGAGGCCAAGCTCACCCTCTATGACACAGACTCTGCTTCTACATTGCAGTTAAAACCTTATAAAATTTAAAGGCTTTTAAGTTTCCTGCTGACCCTCTGTACAGGAATGAGCTTTACCCAAAATGCATTCATCCTTTAATTCCCATTAAAATAAGAGAGTTAACGCAGCTGGAGTTTGGAGTTCAGTTCATGCATGCTCCATTTCTTTCAATTACCCTTTCATCAGAAATATTACATTAATCTGGCATAATTAAAAGTCTACATTACATCATGGACTTTATTGAAACTTCAGTAATGCTAAAGAGGTAACAAAAATGATAGAAGAGATCAGCACTGTGTTTCTGATTAGGCAGCTAATCAACATCCAGGTATTTCTTTCCTGGATTTACCATCTAGGAAAGGTCATTAATTAGAGGCACAGTTATTAGTTTAGATGTAGAACTTTGAAAAATATAAATTATTTTCATGTGCATCACTGGTTGATTTGTCACGGGTAGCTTTCAACTTCAGAAGTTTCACAGTGTTTGCACCATGTGCCGATAAATTATTATAAATTTCCCCCCAAATCCCACTGCATTTGAAGGACAATTCCCAGACAGATACCCTGTGTTTTCATTCCTGCAATTAAGAAATTTGGGGTTAATACCAGCCAGAGCAAACTGGTGATCTCACTGGACACAACACACTGGGGAAAACTTTATAAAGCCTCCAAGAGTAAATTAGTTTATCCTGAAAATTTCCAGTTTATAACATCACACACAATTTGTTTCTCATTTATGTGAGAAATTATTTGAAAGTTATTAAAGATGGGAAAAGCACTGTGTGCATCAGTGTGTGTGAAATGAGAGGCTCATAATTGCACTCAGAGCTTCGGTGGGCTCTGGTAAATAAATCAGTGCTGGTGTTTAACACCAGGAGCTGAAACTCTGCCAGGAGCTCTGCAACCAGCAGGGCACAGGGGAAAGGTGCCAGTCCCAGGGGACACATCCCCTGCTGGGGTCATTTCCCCTGTGTGACACCAGGAGAGGATATTTCCCAGAGAGGGGTTCACATTGCTAATTTATTATAATTATATTTATTATAATAATTTATTACAATTTATTATTATATATATAATATATAATACATATATAATATATGATATATTATATATCATATATACATTATTATATTATATATATGATATATATAATATATTATATATTTTATATATTGTATATATTGTATATATTATACATATTATATATATATATTATATATTATATATATAGTGGCAGGTCCAAAGCAGTGCTGGTGGAAGCCAAAGTGCTCTTCTGATGCTGGCAAGGGAATTGCTGAATCCTTGTTTGTGCCTTCGCTGTCAGGTACTCACACCCCTCTCTATGGAATGAGCTGTTCCTAAGTGCAGAAAATAAACATTTATTGAAAGAAAAGTTGCTCAGATGAAGCAAAATTCCAACTCTCCTTGCTTGGAAATTCAGAGTCACGTGTTACCAGCTCAGTGCTTCCCTAGGTTTGTCAAATAAAACACCTCCTAACAAAATTCCTGTTCTCCAGGTATGTGAAGTATCTCACTGGGAGAGGGGGAGTTTAAGGGTAGAACAGCCAAGATGTACTCCGTTATTATTTTTTAAAATTGATGTGAATTTCAGTTGGATACTTTGCCAAAGCAGTGTTGCCTTCATTTGAGCAATAAAGGAATAAACGCTTCCTTCATTTTCCAGTTCTGTCAAAACTAAAGAATTGCAGAGGTGGCTGCCTGCAGCCTGCGTGGATTATTTTCTCCTGCTCTAATCTGATAAATTGAATGGAATTGTTGAAAATATTCAACAAGTGAAATGAATAAGTACAGTTTTGAAATAGCAGCACTGAACAAGTCTGCTGATTTTTTCACAGGGATGCTGGAAATGAAATGCATCAGCTGTAGCAGGGAGCCAAGGTTTTAAAGGACTGGAAGCTGCTCAGGCAGTCAGATCTCATCTCCCACAGCAGCACAGCACAGGTTACCATCACTTCTAAATAAGCAGAACATGAACAATCCAGACACATTCAGATCTGTAGGTATAGACGAAACCCAGCTTGAAATCCTAAATTAATCATCTGAAGAAATTCTTGTTGGATAAGAATAAAAACTAGAGTGAAGTATTATGCTTAGAAGCCACAGAAAAGGAGAAACTAAATAGAAAATTGCCAGGTTTGGCTGTGTTGGTATCAATGTACTGATTTCAATTTTTTTTAAGAACTGCTCCTAAACGTGGCACTTACCTAAGCACCAAGCAATGACCTATCCCAATTAATTTCATGAAAAAATTACGGCTTTGAGATGTAATCTGAAATACTCCAAACATTAATGGCCCTTTTAAAGGGCTTTGTAAGTATCCACTGGGTATTACAGAAGCAAAGGCAACATCACCAAACCTTTAGGCATCACAAATCTCCTCCTAATCTTTAATATCCCTCCCAAATCTGAATAGAAAGCTGTTTACATCAAATTATTTGGATGTTATAGAGTAGGAAAATATCCAAAACAAAGAAAAGAAACAAACATCCCACAGTGTATAATGACCATTAATAGCAGAAAAAAGATACATCAACTGGTCATCTGTTCAGTGCTAGCTTTTAATCATAGGCCACTCCAGAGCAATCCTGATGATAACTATCTGAAATTCGATATTTATGTGGCTTTAAGAAGTTGTTCGGCAAAGAAATACAAAATATTATATATCAACAATTACTGTGAAGTACTGTTGAGAAAATGAAAACATAAAAGCGCTCACTTGAATTCACAGCACTAAATGGGCTATCAAACCAATCTCTTTAAATGCCCATTCCATGTCTCCAGAATGACCAGCAGCACTAACAGCGTCTGCTCCCTCCAGCATTCCAAACACACACCCTCCAAACTGCCCTGTTTTCTCACCTCTGCACCTCTGGAACGTGTTTGGACGCTCTCAAATGTGTGGAAAATGCCATTTCCCACCTCATTGACTCGATAAAATGTGATGTTATTAAGCACATTTTAAATATGCTGATGTGTAGTTTGGGGGCATTTCTATTTGTCTTGTCTGGTGTACAAACATCCTGTTCCCAATTATGGACATCCATATGGATTGCTGGGCCATTCCAAGCCCCATTAACTTTAGGTGGGCTCCCAAACTGTGCAATATGTTGCAGGACTGGAAAAACCGGCAGAGAAATCAGAAGAGTGGACACAGCTCTGTGTTAAAATTGAGATTCAAACCAAGGCTGGCTCAAACTGAAGCAGCTCCTTAACCCCCAGGGCAGCCTTTCCTTAATAATCAACCAAAATCTTCACGGACACAAATAAAAGTGGTGTTTTCCTTGTACAGGCATTTGAGAAAGCATCTATGGCTGCAAAAATAAGAATATCAATGTGGTCCAAAGCATCTGTAAAAAGGGCAATGAGTGATTACTGGATATTGTTGTTGTTATTTGGTTTAGGAGGTGAGATTTACATCTCTGGAACTCACTAGATATCAATAGAAATATATAATATATATTGTAGTCTATCTAGATATATATATTATACAAAAATATCTATTATCTATATTTATTGTATTTTATATTTTATATATAAATATATCTTTATATAATATATATACTATTATATATATAATATATATATAATTTTTATAAACATATACATATATTATATATTATATATATATATAAATATTTTACTTGGAGAGCAAAATTCAGGTGATATTTTAGGTACCTACGTGGTTGTGCTCTAGCACAAGAATGCAATTCAATTTAGAGCAGTGAAAAAAAACAAAAAACAAAACAAACAACCACCTCAATAAAACACCTTTCAGAGCAAAACTCTCCCCATTTTGATAATTTTCACAATTCTAGCCAAAATAGGGATATTTCACGTTTCAGAAATGGGAAAATGTATCTTGCAGACTTCCTCAGTCTTTTTAATTAAACTGATGTTTTTTAACTTATTTTTAAATAAACTGCTCTGCAAAGTAGAAAATTGCTGTAGGAGATTAAAAGGTGCTAAGGCGACTTAAAATGTAAAGAGAAAGCCACCAAACCCAACCAATGAAACAAAGAAACAAACAAGAATTATTGGTTTTAGCAAATTCACCTATTGGGAACCCTTCCTCTGATGGTTCCTCTGGAACTGGACGGAACAGGGATGAATTTTTTCCTTTGGAAAAACCCAAAATTCGACTGTAACAACTGAACTGTTGGGCCCTGAAGTAAAAAAGCAACCTGAATGGTTAAAACTGAGCCAAGTAACTCAAAATAAAGGCTGAAAAGTGGGAATGAGCAGGTAACAAATCTGCACAGGTAATGGGAAGAGCAGTGACCTTAAAGTTCTGCTGCATTTCAAACCTGCTGGGGTTTGTCTGATTCCAGCACCTTTCAGGAATTCATTGTTTCACTTTTCAGCCACTTGATGTTCCTACACAAATAACAAGGGGAAAACAAGAGATACAGGGGCTGCTGTTGCTTTGAAAAATGAGTTGGGTGAGAGATAACACTGCAGGATTAACTCTGCCTGTCCAGCTCCATGGAAATTGAAACCCACCAGTTAAATATAATTAGATTTGGTTCTTTGGTGTTTTCTTGTTTTTTTCTTTTGTAGTGTTTTAATAATAAATATATCATTTTCAAGAGGGAAAAAAAAGCCACCTGTATTTTCTCTATGGGCCCTGTAGCTGCATTCCTCAAATCAGAAAAAGACAATACAGTGAGGGACAGCCAGCACTAAATAGGAAAAGTTTGTGGAAATTACTAGGAAATTAAATTCAGGGGTATCTCTAAGGCTTCTTTGCAATTGCAGCACAGACATCTGTGCAAGTCTCTGTTTTACAAACACACCTGGGGCCTTTCACCCTGACTTTAACAAATTAATTGCAATGTAGAGACCTCCAGCTTATTTAATTTCTTTAAGGAAGCATTTTCCTCCCTCGTCTGGCACCTCACTTTCTGTTCAGAATAATGGAACACTGCTTATTTCAGCTCAAGTCAACTTCCAGCCTTGTAGTCCACTGGCCAGGTGAACAAAAAAAGCTTCTTATTCCTGGTTGATAGTCAAAAAAGATAAAAAATTGGGTTTTTGCAACGTGAAGTGTGTGAATCTCAGTCTTTTTATAGCAAGGAAATGTAAATAAAATATGTGGCTATTGTGCCTTTGGTTGTTCTTTTATTCCCTTCATTCCACACATTTGAATCTAACGTGGTCTTTTATGTTGGTAGAATGTGAAAGAAGATATGAAATGCAATTACCATTCTATGATTATGCAATTAAGTGAAATAGTTATTATAAAATCAAAAGCCCAGAATTCAAATACTCTTTTAATTACTAATAATAATATAAATAATTTGTAATAGATCTAAAGCTTAGCTCTGCCAGCCAGAGTGGTTCTTTCTCAGTCTCCCATAGGGCCTTGGGGAGATTTTGTTGCTGACTTTGTTATGGCAATATGCACAAATTTGGTTTTTGCTTGTTTTGCTTTGCCTCTATCTCCATCCCTCATCCTTGTGCAATGTTAGAGCTGCTCTCTCCCTGAACACATTGAGGAGCCTTCCAGAGGGAAGCTGTTTGTAATTCTGGTGGTGTTGAGGTGTCCCTTTTTCACATTAATTCTGGGCAGAGCTGGGTCAGCAGTGTCCCTGGGAACACGAGGTGGCTGAGGCACCATGGGGACACCAGGGACAATCTCACACCAGCACCAGACCTGCTCCTGACACATTTTCATTTTTCCCCAGACCTGCTCCTGACACATTTTCATTTTTCCCCAGACCTGCTCCTGACACATTTTCATTTTTCCCCACTTGTTCTCTCTCCTCCTCAAGGAACTGATTGCTGTACTTCCCCTCCCTGACCAGGAACACAGATTTTCTTTTCATGTTTTTTCCTCAACCTGAAGCACTAAATTCTGGATTATATCTGAACATTTGATCCTGTCTCGTCTCCAGTAATGGCAAGGAAAAGCTGACACAGGACAAAATGCCACCACATGAAGTCTCATCTTAAACATGCATTAATGACAAGTGACAATATTCTTTCCAATATTTGTCACAATTACCTATTGAAACTTTGGAAACTTCTGTGCCTGTCCAGTCTCCATCATTCCAGCCTGACCTCAGTAAATCCCGGTGGTAATTAGGTCAAATACAAAATAGATAAAGATGCTCCTTTTTCCAATCAACTTTGTGCTCATCACCTTTTAATTCCACCTCGATGTTGCTTTGTTGTGCAAATCTGCCCATGTATTTTGGCATTTTATATTTTCTATTTCTGGCTGCCAGAAACTCCTACATTTTTCTGGTTCTGACTATATCTACCTTCCCAGGGGCTTCTGGGCATCTCTGCAGTCTGTATCCCATTATCCTTCAATATAGTGAGCACAGTAGGATAGCTCCAGAATGGGAGGAACTGCTGGGTTTTGCATCCATTTCAGTTTTAATCAGGCTCTTCACTTGTGTGCTCAGACACTTCAGAAATCTGCCACATCTGACTTCTTTCATGATTTACGAAGGAGGCACATATTCTAAGTATAGATAATAATTGCACCATTTAAATGATAATACCAAGATGTTTTCTATAGGAAAGATATTCATGCAAGGCTCTTTTACCACGAGCAGCTCTTTCAGAGGGCTATCTATCCTCACACCAGATGTCAAATACAAAAAGAAATACTTTGGCATGAGTAACAAAGTTCATTTGACTGAAGGATTTACCTCCCAGGAACAAGAGCCACATAAAACACAAATACTGGGAGGAAAGTGAGCCACGTAAGGGCTTTTGCTAAAATTAAACCCATAACTTGCCACTAGAAATGGGACGTTTCATCTGTTCAATAAGCACTAAAGTTCTCTTTGTTTTTATGGCATCGTAATCTTTGATTACTCTGATAAATATTTGGACTATACAAAACATTGCAATGGAGCTAATCACAGTTATAAAAAATCTGTGTGTGGAAATGAATTGGGAAGGGGATGATAGCAGAGCATTTCAGAGAAGTTCAAACACAGAACCACATTATTTTAACTGGCTCCCAGCCCCATTCTTTCCTGCCTCCGTGCAGTTGTTCACACCTGAGCAAAATGCTCAGGGGTGTCCTGGTGCTTGCTGGCTTTGCAGAGACATGGCTGGGTAACAGCTCCAGAGGTGGAATGCCAGCCATGGGATACCCTTGGGATACCCTTGGGATGCCCTTGGGATGCCCTTGGGATGCCCTTGAGGTGTATTCCACCCACAGCTGAGCTGGACAAGACCTGGAGCCAAGGGGAGCAACTCAAAAAGTGCTTTCCAATACTTAAAACTGGCTTTACAATTCAACCTAAGGAAAATGATCAGACTTCTTGGTGGGGGCTGTAAAGAACCAACATGAAAATAACAGCTTTCCAAAGTAAAAAGCTTTTCTCTACCTCATTGTATTCTGAGCAGAGGCACTAATGTAAATAAAGTTCAAGTGCAAATCACGTCAGATAAGAAAGTAATTCCAGTGGTGAAAGTCACGCCTAGAGTAGCAGCAGCAACATTTATGAAGTGGCAACAAGAATATATTTAAATCAATGGGCTGCATATTTATATCACTGCTGCAATAGTGTCACACCCTGTCAAATATTTTTAACATATTACTCCTAACAGCTGAAGTCTGCATTTGGTTCCAGGAGACTAAACCCAGCCCAGCTGAACCAAAGCCAAAGCAGACACTTTAGATGTCACTGATTGAGACTAAGAACAGGAATTTGCACTTAGCATTTATATAGTCCTTTTCATCTTCAAAGAGCATCACAAACATTAGCTGGTACCAGCTCGCTCACAGCGACCTTCATGCCAACCTTTTGGGATAAAAGGAGAAGAAAACATGGACAGGATGTGTAATCAAGCACACACCAAGCCTCAGATGTGTAAAGGATCTCTGCCTCGACCTCGTGGCAGATTTTCTCTGATGGACAGTACAAGGCCTTTCAGCACAGCTCAGGTTTTAAGTCACCATAAAATGTACCCTGTTAATAGAAGGTGAAGGTAACAGTCCTTAAATAACAGATTTACTATCTGTAGCTACAGCTACTCCTTTGAAACAGAGAAATTCAAAACTAACACTGCATCAAAAATTTTGCTGGCAGCTGTCACAGGACTAGCAGGGACACACCCAGTTTAAATGGTGGATTCCATGGCTTGGAATTCCTACTTTTGAATCATTCTGGGATTTTTTTTCCCCCCACTTCCAGTTCAAGTTAGCTTTCCAAATGAGATTTACAAAATTCCTTTCCCAGACACAGCAGAAATTTCTTTTATCTGTCAGTTCTCTCTGCCCTCCAACCCAGACTGGGCATTTGATTATCAGCTCTGGGTGGTTCTAAGCCCAGAATCTCAAATAAGTTCCTTGTGTTCCAGTCACTTGCACATTTTATGTGGAGGAATAGATTGAAGCAGACAGTCCTCGTTTTCCTGGTGACCCAGAACAGCCATTGTTACATGAACACCTTTAATCTCCTCTTTCTGGGTTTGAACTGAATTCAAGTGGGGAGAGATGAAAGCAAGCGTTGCACAAATCTGCTACTACAGCTGGTACTTCTTAGTTCATCATATGTTAGCTCTGATTCCCTTTGATTCTTCTTAAAATTATTGCTTCTATTTCTTAATTTGACAATCAGGCATTCATTGCTATTTTATTTTTTTTTTGCTATGGAAATCCCCCTACCCCCACCTTTCTCACAGCTATTCCCTCATGGAAAAAGAACCCAAAATTACAGCATTATGATACCAATGTGTGAATTTAACTTCTCCCTTGGAGGGTTTTCTGATGTAGAGTTCAAATGAGCAGATCAACAACACCTCATTACTTACAGCTCAGCAAAAGACTTACAAAATAAACTGAGGAGTGAAAGGAGGATTAGGGTCAGGCTGATGTGGAGAGCATCAGATGCACTGCAGTCCATTTTGGATTTCTTGCAGGTACACACTTGTAATCTCAGTTCTGTGGTGTTGGTCAGAGGAGGTTTTCCAGAATCTGTCACTGAGATGGGGATGTTGTAATTGGCCTTTTTCAGGTTCTGAAGCAGGATGACCTGGGCATGGGTATCTGCAAAGGATGAGGGGAGAATTAACCAAATGTTGGTTGCTTGGAAGAGTGAAAGAATCTACAAGCAACATCAGACACTCCAGTTGGTCATGGAAATCAGGAAGAAAATGAGAATACACTAAGAAAAAGACAAATTAATTGAATTGGAGGGAAGAGACAGTACTGAAACTCTTTCATGGGCTGAAATCGAATTACAAACTTATTCCAAACCCCACCAAAAGAAAGACTTGTAAGAGCCTCTTTTGTTTAAATACATTATTTGGTCTGCAAATTACTGGTAGAAGTTTGCAGTTAAATCTAATATACTATTGACATGATAGGGCATGTTACCCCAAAAACGACAAGAAGAGATAATAAATTAACCTTCTAAAGGAAAAAATAACTCTTCTTGCCAGGAAGTACAGACAAAGCTGCTGAAACACTTCCACAGTTTCCCAGAGAAGGCAGTGGAGGGAAGTAAAGCCTCTTCCAGATCCACAGATCTTCTCCAGCTGGGAACTGAGGGCCACAGCAGCCCTTGGCACACAGGTGGCTGTGATAATTCCTTTAGGGTGGAACAGAGGGGTGCTTTGATGTTTGGGGAATAGCCCAGAAAACAGCTCCTCCCCTTTGTCCTGCAGGCAGGTACAGCCATCACATCCATCTCTAGTTTCTTCTAAAACTATGGCATGGACTGAAAAATTGGAGAGTGGCAGAGAAAAAGAATACATTCCAGAATAGAAATAGGAATAATCTACATTAAGAAGAAATGTTGTACTTTGTGCCCATAATTTGGCATACAAACCTTCTGTAACTGGGGTATTTTATTTGGGAAGAGTTTAAATACTTAAAATTAGGAAGTTTTTCAATTACATTGCTAAAGTCCACGCAAAACTTTCATGCTGTCCTATAGCAAAGCCTTGTGCACCTTGTGTAAACAAATTGTGTGCCATGAGATACAGTAATCTTCACAAAATCCTCAGTCATTGTAGCCCCTCATTAATGCAAAAGTGAAAGGAGAAAGTTCAGCCAAAATAACAAGGAAAGGAGCTGCAGGTTTTGGAGCTGGAGTGTTCCACAGGCAGCTGGTCCAGCAGACACAGCACAGGGTAAAGCAGCAGCAGTGGGTCCATCCTACAAACCTTTCACACAAATCCCCTCCTAAATTCCCCCAGTCCCTCAGGGGGAGAACGCTGGGATGGAGGAGTGGGGGGAATCAATGCACAATAATCAAAATTACAGCCTTACTGTTAAGCCTGTTGATTCTCCACAACTTTTCTGGGCCGGATTGCTTGCTGAGTTCAAATTTGAATGGGTCTGTGTTGGGGTGAAGGTCTTTGTCTGACGCTCCTAGAACCACTACCCTGAGATCTTTTGCGTCGTCACAAACTTTTGCCAGTGTTGGATAAAGGGATGGGACGTTGTCATTGACATCCTCCAAGGTGATGTGCAAAGTTCCAGTACCCGTAGCAGGAGGGTTACCTATAGGAAAAAAAACAAACATCTGTTTATTAAATCACATTTCCATAAACTCTTGCTCCTATTTGCACCTGCAGGCTTGCAAAGGGAAATAATTTTTATTGTTCTTACCTCTTTTATATGGAAATTATTGCTTAAAAAACCTGATGAGTCACTCTTGTAAATTCGTTGCTGATTTTCAGAATGAAGCCTGTCTGATTCTCCACAGTATGGAAAATTATTCTAATGAAAACCTCTGGGAGAGGAATATTTTGAAGTTAAAATGAGAATAGGACATGAATAGATATCTGGAACAGAATCTGTTCATCAGCACATACTGAGAGAAACATCCCGGGAACCATCCCCCAGATAGATAGCGCTGTATTAAAAGAGTCAGGAATAAGATGAGTGAGAGGAGAAGTGTCAGCAGAGAGGAGTCAGTTGTGTGGTGGGTGCCCAGAAGCAGAACAGGAGCAGATCATTCCCAACAACGCTGAGGGCCACGTGCAGCTCTGTCAGAGAAGTGAAAGCTGCCAGAAGCAGCTCTGGGAAATGAGATGGGTTATTTACCCGGCGCCAGCAGCGTTTTCAAACCTTTGCAATGATTTGCCAGCCAGCCTCAGCCCTGACCCCAGAGCCAGCTGCAGAGGTGAGGCTGATGTTTATTCTGCACTCCAAGGCTCGGTGCCAGGGCTGTGAGTGACAAACCAGCACTGGGGGAGCTGGGAAGGCAGAGTTTGCCTGCTGGGAGCGGGGCTGGGACCAGCACCTCATTTCACAGGGGTCACACAGGAGCTGACAGGTAATAACTCCAGTCACTGCACTCTGTGCCATGGCTGAGCCACTGCCTCCAGCCCAAAGCACAGCAGCTCCTCTCAGCTCCCTTTGGCACCCCCATAAAATCATCTCTAAGTTTTCTGGATGCTCATTTTGTCCTTTATTGTGGCCGGCACTTCACGGGGTCTCATCTGAAATGCTGCACTCGTGGGTTGTTAATTCCTCTTTTTTTTCTGGTTTAGCACAGGGAAAACTGTGATCCTGCACTTCCCTGAGCACCAACCCTTCCCAGAATGGGTTCAGGAGGCTGCACTCAGGGCAAGGTGCCACAGCATTTACAGTTCAGCCCTGCAAGAGATTCCCCTCAGCATAATCAACCCTGCCTCAGCAGCCCAATAACCTGGGCTTTTGAAAGGAAACTTATCCATAGAATATTTTAATACACTGAGTTATTGCTGTGCTGGGAGAGAATCCCAAAGCAGAAGCAAATACCCCGTGGTCTGGATCTGATAAAGAGCTGCCTCCAGCAGAACCAATCAGTCCTTTCAATAACAAATGTTACTAATGGTGACACTTCATCTGTTTCCTGCACACAGAAATGCATCACAAAGGCAGAGTGTTCATCCTTCTCCAGCCTTGCCCTCCCTTCTCATCTCACACTTTGTCATCAGAAGGGTTAGGGTTGAGTTCTTTTTAATGAAAAAGAAACTATTTTTCACTTTTTATTGGACTAATTGAATTTACAGAAAGACTCCAATACGTTTTTTGTTCTTGATATATTATTAAGTAAAGTCATACGGCAGAATGGATGAAAAGACATTCTAGTATTTGAAATATGATCATAAAAGCCAGCCTTTCATGCACTTAATTAAACTGCTGTCTTTAATTTTGAATGCATTATTTCCACACTGGACTGATAATGTCTTATGCACTGCCCTTCTTATCTTTCTCTGAAGTCAGTGATATTAAAATCTGCCTTTTGAAATGAAGAAGCCAACAGCATTATGGATGTCCTGCTATTTTGTCACACACAGATATGGCTGCGTTCTCCCTGCCATGCAAATGTTTCACTCTTTGTATGGTTCAGGGGCTGGGCAAATATTACACACACAAAAAAAAAAGAGGAAGGAAATTGCTTCTGTCCATTTCAATGACTTATTCTCAGCTTGGTTTATTTATAATGATTTAAGCAAAAATCTTTCATTGATTTATGAAGACCTCCAAAAGAAAAACAAGCAAATGTCAGGGTCATAAACTGGAGCTTGTTAACACACGTCATAAAAATGTAACAAGAAATGAATCAAGCAAAAATGGTCACAACTCATCCATTGGGAATACATAACTTTCATAAATTTGATGGTATTATGCTGTTGAAATAATTCAAAATCCCAGGATCTCCAGACACCTTTGATTTTGAAAGGAAAATTATCCACAGAATGTTTTAATTCTGAGTTTTTAATTTGTATTGTCAAACCTTGTGTCTGAAAGCAGAACTAATGAGCAAAGCAAGACCTAAAGGGTCCAACAATCCTCAGGAGCAGCTTTTCCAAAGAGCTCTGATCCCATTTGCCACTGACCAGAACTGGCCTCCTCTTTATTTAACACTTTAAATATTTGGGTGCCCTTAGAGCCACTGGGAACAGAGAGAATTCCAGACTCCCAGAAGTGGCACATCTGGGAATATACCATGGCAATCATGGGAGTGAAACAGCATCACTGCTCTGTGTAAAAGCTGCTGAAACAACGGCTGAAGGATGGATAATTTCATCCTGAAAGAAAGTGAAAACTTGGTGGTGAACTGAGTCTCCAATGCAAAGGGCTGGTACCAGGAAAAGTGGATTTTATACTGGATTTTAGTGCTACCATCATAAATAGGCCATGTTGGTATCTCCAGTTGAAAAAATTAGTTTGAAAAGAAATGTTACAGAAAAAGATACTCTATACTTTTAATGCTTAAATCTTAATGAAGAGCTGCACAGATTAATAGCAGGATTATTAAAGTCACACGACTTACACCCTGCTCTTCAGACAAGGGCTCTGAGAACAGCACTTCTCACGCTTTCTAATGCTGCTGCTCTGAGAATCTAAACACAAATTTCTGTCTCATCCCTCACATTGGGTTTTTTTCCCCCTCCATATGCTGTTTTTCTGCTCAGAAAATCCGTGCTGGGTGCTTTGGCAGCAGTCCCGTCCCTGCAGGCAGGGATCCCAGCAGACAGCCCCGCTCCGCTGCATCCCCTGCTCAGGATGAACTCCAGAACGGTTCAGCCAAAGCAAATGGAACCAGGAGAGGGGGACGACACCAAAATCTGGGTGTGCAGCTCACAGAGCTGCTCTCCTCAAAGCCATATGCTGACATTTTGTCCCTAATTCCCCATGAATTCAAATTTCCTATGCGCTTTCCATATATAATAACATATAGATGCTTTGTAAAATATATAAAATAAATAAGCTTCCAAAGTTACAACCCTTCATTCATCCCCTCAGATAATATATGCTGCTTCTGTTTTTGAGTAATTACATTTCAGAAGAGCACAGCTCTTTCAGCATATCAAATTGCTACTGACATATGCCATCCGTCTTAAATACTGTTTTCAGCATTCTAATTTCTTTTTCCAATCATGAGTCCATGATGACAAATTAAAACAATATTTTGTGTGCAATTCATACTTTACTGAAATTTAAAACGGCAAGAAAAGGATGAGTCTTCAATTTATTTTCTCTTCTCAATTAATACAGCAATTAAGATAAGGGGTATAAAACCAGCTTAATTGGGTTGCCATGGTAACTAATTGCCTGATTTCTTCAAAAATAGCATGTTTTAGGTGGAATCAATCTATGGTAATTTAATTATGTACATCATGGAGCTAGAAGACAGGTTAGATACATGTAAGGAACAGTTCTGATTGCAAACTGCCACACATCTCTTTGTTACTCCAACTTTTCGAGGTTCTGCATGTTACTGCTCATCACACAGAGTGCAGAATAATAAGTTTTCTTTCTAATGATTAGCAGTATCAAGACCTGCACAATAAATGGGATTCAGGATTGTTTGGGCTCAGCTGCTCCTTGGGAACACGGGAAAAAGTGTAAACTAAACCTTAATTCACTATTTCTTCATTTTGCTCAGGAAAACTGAAACAGCTGCCCAGCTCACAAGTGTGACTCTGCCACAAGCAAGGTCCAAGCTGCTCCTTTTTTTAAACTGGCCAGTGTAGCTCAAGGCAAACCCTCAACTCACGACTAAAATTACTTTTAATGAGATTTATTCTATTTGGTTAACGCAGCAGAAGTTCTTATATTCCCAATTTTTGTCTCAGCAGCTCCCTGGTGATAGGAATGGCAGGGAAGGAAGGTGGAATTCTCATACTGGATCACACTCTCACACTGGGACAACATTTCTGGCTTGAGGTTGGACCCCACTGGGGTGCCACGAGAAAAGTGGAATCCAACTCCAGTTTGCATTTAACCCAAGCAGCAAAATTGTTGTGTCATTATTTGTCTCCAGGTGACAGCCTTGGGCAACACAGGTGGGTTTTCCGTCAGTCAAGCAACCAAAAAAACCCCAAAGATTTTGTTTTTACAGAGATAGATAAAGGCTACACAATGGGATATTAATTCCACAAGAAAAGAGTGATTATTGCATAAATAAGGTAAATCTGGGGACAAATTATTATTCATGCCTCTAAAAGGAAGTGGAGAAACGAATCTTTTAAAGATTTCACACATTTTCCAGGTATTTTTTAGCTTCACCTCCAGCCATGGCTTCCTCCTCCCTTACTTTTTCTAGACTGTGACTCAAACTCTCAGAACACAGGGCAAAAATGACCTTTCCTGGTGAGTTTCTAGCTTGGCTGAATGAGAAAATCATACAGGTGTTCTGCTTTGTGCTCCCCATCCCAGATTTCCAGTGAATAATAGAATCTGCAGGGTGACACCACAGTGTGGTCACAGAGCACATCTGGGAGGTGTGTTCCACACGGGTTTCTCAAACCCAGAGATTTCTCTGTGTTTCACAAGGGTGGGATGGGCAGAAAAGCTCCCAAGAATGCTGTGACACCGCATTGGCTTCAGTGATTAGAGTGCTCAACCCAGGAAATAAAATTATCACCATTGTTGGCACTTTTGTTAATTGAATGAAACCTCTGATGTTTCCCAAGTTTGCATAAACCTGACTTTGCCCCATTATCAGCTCATTCTCAGATTAAACACAGTTCATGACACTTTAATGTGTTAACTCTGCTGCATGGTATTTCCTACCAGTGTTTAATTTCTTCTTTAATAGGCCAGAGACTTTGTGCTCACACAGGTCTTTAATAAAAAGTTTTCAAATTCTAAGGACACTACGTTGACCTTTTACTGAAATCAAATGTACTGAGAAAATTAAGATATTTCTTCCAAAAAGTCCTTTTTAAAGTGTAATGCACCCCCATAAAAGGTCAAAAATTTTTATCTATAAATTAACACTCTTTCCATCAAATTTGCTGTTACACATTGTTTCGAGTGTGTTTGGGAAGATACAGGAAATGTTTAGATCAGGAATAACATAATTCATACTTAACCACCTTCAGCTGCAGTTAATTTGATAATGCTGAGAAATAATTTCATAAAGGTCAAAAGGAATCTCAGAAAGAGCTCATGTATTTCCTGCAGTGGAGTGACTTCATTTTCTATGCCCCTTCCACTGCTCCTGTCCTACTGGTAAAGAACAGTTTTGTGAAATCCCAAAAAAAAGATAAAGATGTGATGGATTTATACAAAGAACTACCAAGCACAAAGCTCCAGGTTTTACTTATGACAGAAATATCCAGCATTTTACAGATTAAAAAAAAAATGCCCTGGCACTTGGTCCTTGCACTGAAGTGTAGTAACAAGGAGTCAGTGCCTGCTGGAACTGGTGACAGATTCTCTACTGACATCAGCAAAAGGGGATGGAAAAAGGATCATTGTGGAGTTTGTTTTCAGCTGTCTCCTCTCCTCACCTGAGAATGTCAGGAGAGCATGGAACACAATGGGACAACAGAAGCTTTTCTGTAATCCTACAAACTCTAATGCTGTGAGCATTAAATATTTGTATTTATGTGTTAGAATATGTCTCATGTACTTTAGGTACAAGGTACAAGGCTTTGTATGATTTTTGAGTTATTGGCTATAAATTCTGTTAAAGATGACCACAGATCTGGGAGTGCCTGCTCTGCTGGGAGCTGCTCTGGGTTCCAGTTCCCACCCCTGGCCATTACCTGGGCTCTCTGTATTTCCAGGAAAGGAAAGGAAAGCCTGTGGCAGCTCAGACTTCCTCAGTGCCTGTGCCAGCACATCTCAGGTTTGACTCAGAGATAAGCTGAGAGGCCAAAGGAAATAAAAACCTGCACTGAACATATTTGAGAAAAGAATTTCTGCTAAAGAATTTATTTTTTCCTCTCTTCCCTTTTCACCACAAGTCTGTTAGCCCAAGCAAATGACTTGCTCTATTGGAAATGCCTCTAAATTTTCACTTTATTACCCTATTTCATTTGGCAATTCTTAATCCTGCCTTTGGCTGCCTTCTCACTGAGAAGTCCCAGGCATATTCACTGGAGTTAGACAGGCTCCACTTATTAACCTGAAGAGATCTTCAATCTGTGGACAATGCTGCTCTAAAGAGATGCAGATAGTTATACTCAATCTGATTTTTTCTCCTTTTTAAGTTAACATAACCTTCTTTTAGAGTCCTGAAATAATTCCATATTCATTTCATATCATTCTCCCACAATTTGGCTTCTCATCTAATGCAATATTTCAAGTTGGACATTAGCTCTGATGGTTGGAGAGATAAAGTGGGTCTCCCAGCTGTGCTAGCTCACACTCTCAGTGGCCTGGAAACCAGTTTGGGAGCTAATCCCAGGATTAGTCAGTCCCAGCTGTCCCTGCAGGGGACGAGGCTCACCCCCAACCTGTTGAGATCAGCTCTAAAACTTGCTCGGCTGCTTTAGCCACAGAGCCATTCATCCAGGCCAGCCTTTCCCACTCCCCAGCCCATCTCTAAGTTTAATGTGCTCCCCAAGCTGCCTGGTAATTAACGCAGAGCCACAAGGTTAATATCAGCTAATTAATTCTGCTGTTTGCTCCCTCTGCCACGTGTGGCAGGGCTGCATGCTGCAGGAGTGCAGTGCTCTGAAATGATCATTATTAACACCTTAGCATGACAGTCCGAGTGTGCTTTGTAATCATTGCCTGCACAGGAGTCAATATCGCCGGAGGGGATGAACTCCTGCGCTGACAGAGCTGCACAATCCCAAATAAACACAATTACAGGGGCTGGAAGCAGGTGCTGCCTCAGAACCCCAGCTGAACAGGATTCCTCTCCTCTCTTGCCCCCATGTTCAGCACAGCTTCCCCTTCTCTCGTGTTTCCAGAATGGAAAAGAAAAATCTGAGCGTTAAAAGCAGCGAAGTTTTGGGTTTAAAATAAATGAGCAAGGCTTAAGTTGCAGCATAAAGGTGTCCCCCAAAATCCACATTACTCAGGCTGCTTCCCACAGTCAAAAACACTCATCTTTCTCCACCTATTCTCTCTGACAATATCTGACTTCACCTTTAAAACACAGCTTTGTCCTTTGGGTAACCCCTCAGTAATATCCCAAATTTTGACTTTCATTGTGAGATGACATTTCCCAGTGCACCTGATTTTGAGATGCATTAAAATAAAATAAAAAAACCCAATAGAAAGCAAAAAATAGAAATATCTTTAGTGCTACATTTTCCCCCAAAAATTTCCTAAGGAAAATATGTATATCAATGTACAAGTAAATCATCACCTCAGCAGAATTTTTTTTCTGTTATACTTAAGGCGATATTTTCTTTCTCCTGTCAGACCCTGCAAATGTTCCCTGAGTCATGTGCTTACAAAAATGTAGAATTGCTCTCTTAAAAACAGCATTTTACAATTCATCACCAGAGCTAAACCAGCTGCAGCTGTGAAAAAATGTTAGCATATTAGCTGTTATATTACAGGCAAATCTTTTATTTATTTTGTGCCTTTAGCTCGGGAGATTTGGAATGTTCAGGATTTTCTCTTTCTTCCTCTGCTCCAAAGTCACTTGCTGAATTTTTCCTGGATAGCTTAATTTGGATTCTGTTTGACAGGAGGAACTTTAGTACACACAATATGCAAAAATTGTTGCATTTTAACAAGGAGTTTAGTTATGTTTTTATTGTCACTCTCATTTGTTGAATAGATCATAATCCAGCATATCAAGGATGAGTTGTTATTGGTGTTTTAGTGCCTCAGGCACGCTGACTGCTCAAATATTGTGAAGAAATTAACTCTGATTAGGATGATTTATTACATTTCCAAGAATGTTTCTAAACTAATTGCACCTAGCATTAAGACAACAGTGCAGGAATAAACAAGTGAGGTATAAACCTATATTAAAACTCTAATAAATTTAAAGTTGCAAATTAATTCCTCTTTCTTCTGTTTTCCAGAATGGTCTCTAACACATTGAGGTGTCCAGGCAGAGAAGTGCTGCAGCACATGGTTAATTTTACACGTGCAGCTTTCAGGACAGAGCATTTCAAGCTGGAAATCAGGATTTTATCCCTGCTGGGTACTCACCACTGTCGATGGCCAGGAACAGAGCAGTGTAGACATTGTTCTGCACGAAGGGAGATTCCCTGTCCAGCACTGCCGTGGTGCCAACGGTGCCGTTGGTGGGGTTGATTTCCAGCCACCCTGCTGGGTCCTTGTACACTGAGTACCTGAAGAGAAGTGCAGAAGTTGTTATCAAATTATTGATCTGAACATGAAACAATTGCATTGCTGCAAAGGAATTTGTCTGTGCACTCAGTGGCTTTCGTGAGTGGATCTCTTAATATTTCAAAAACACAATTTAAGCTTGTGCCTTCCCTTCGAGACAGTTGAGTGTTGTCAGGCTTAGCTGGCAGAGGCAGATATAGAGAGAGGTTTCAGTCAATTCCTTTGGATATATATATATATATGTCCCAAAGTTTAGCAGAGAAATCAATATTTAGGATATTATATAGGACCTGTTTCCTACTGCTGTGCAACACAGACACAACGCTTCCAACAGGCCTCTGCACCCACACTGACCTCATGAATCCTATCACAGCCCTTCTTTTTCCAGACCCAAAATTCCAGCTGGACTGGGAGTTGTATTTTCAATTTACCTTGGAGTGGTTTTAATTGTTTTTTTCTTATCATTACTTATTCTGGGTGAGCTGGAAAGGTACTAAATTGGGGAGATGGTAGCAAAAAGAGAGGCAATGAATTGCCCAGGTCTGTGGGGAGGTGGTCACACCCAGCCCTGCTTGCACACATTTGTTCTGCACTCTGGGGTCTGGAGCTTCCTCCTTCTTCTGATTAAATTCAAGCACATCCACCTTGTCTCAATCAGAGTTTGGAAATGCTGTCTCCAAGATTCCCCCAGCATGAAATTCCCTGGTGTGATTTTTTTCCCTTTAATCAGCACAAATATTCAGCCCCCAAAACTGGAAATGTTTAGAGAGATTGTGGAGTTTACACACCGGGAACTTCCCTGCCTGACTGAAGCAATAAATGTAAGAATGTTCATGATTAGGGCCTAATTCTATACTCAGTTAAATATATTAAGTAATAGAACAACCCAGAGCTGAATTAACTGACACCAATTCCCTCTCCAATTAAATGTGTTAATATTTTAAACCAAAACTCCAATCATATAATCAATACCTGGGATAATAACGTGTTTATCTTTTTTTTGTAGTGAATTGTTATAGGTAATAAACCACCATACAACCTTTTATAGACATTTTAAATTACCAGTAATTGACGTGGAACCTGTTATTATTTAATGAGTCTGTGCTAAGGCACTGCCTCTCAGTGGCATTCACCTGAAAGTGAATTCACCTGAAAATCCTGTGTGATAATGTTGCAAAAACAAAAAAAAAATATCAGTGCAAGTATGAGGGAATAAACAAAAATAACACATTTTTTTGGGAAGTAAAAAGAAAAAAGGTAAAATGAAATAAAATGCCAGCCTGTAACGAAGTGCTGACAGACAGCCCTGCCCAGGCTGCTGCTTTTTACCACAACTTTGCTTCAGGCTTGAAAAATGAAACTTCCTGGGGGCTGCTGAGCCTGACTGTGGTGCACAGGAACATTCTGGTGCTCAGGCAGCCAGAGGGAGCATCCAAACTTCAGCATATACAGCCAGGAAAAATTACACATCTTTATGAGCTCTTATGATGTTAAAATAAGTTAAAGAGCAGATTTGGAAACCAGAAGCTTTTGGAATTTATGCAGAAGAAGAGATAAATAGGGAAAATTGTTGGCTTATTTATGCTGGCAGAAAAGTAACTCAAGAGTTTCACCACTGGCTTCCCCAGGAGCAGAAATTATCCCTTAGGGAATATGTGGAAAGGAATCAAAGGAAATTGTTAGTGTGCAGTGAGATGTTCCATCAAGCCAACATGTCCCTCCTCTTAAAAGCCATTTAAACATTAATCAATACCTCAGCTTTATCTCCTGCAAAAATGAGTGCCTGCAATGGCAACAATGCAGATCATTATTTCATTTCATTTCTTTGTTTCTTCTTTTATTGTTGTTTTTATAACTTTGCAACAAAGGTATGCACAAAAATATGAAACAAGGGCAGCCTAAACAATTCCTAGTCTATTGTAAAACTGCAAATTCTCAATTAACCCCGAAACCATTTCAGAAGATTCAACACTTCTGAAGTAATGAGAATGTAAAATGGATTGTATTATCTTCCCTGATTGCTCTACAAAGCACTGTTGGCTGTGCAAATAAAAACCTGGATTGTATAACCTGTGATTTGGCACAGGATATTGTAAAAGTAGTACTTTGTCTTTCCCACCACATTTTTTACTTATTGTGAGAGCATATTGCAGTACAGTTAAGATGATTGTTCTTTGTTCCATCTTTTGAGGGCTCTGCTAGCAAAGGTTTAGAATAGAGCCATCATAAAAACTGTGATAAAAACAGAAGTTTTGAATGCAAAGATTCACTTCCCACTTTTGACTTTGGGGGGATCTGTCGATAGCACAGCAGCTTTTAAAATCAGACCATTTTTTAGGTGGTTAAACATGAGCTTTTCTACTTGTACCTCCTGTATCTTCAGTCCTGAGCACAGTGATATATCAGATGTACACAGAGCTGTGCTCTCTGCTGTGCCAATTACTCTTTAGTTTGGTTTTATTCTGCTTTGCAGCAGTGCAATTTAGTGCTGCTCGTGGAGTTTATTTCATTGTGGATTTTTTTTTTATTTTTTACATTGTAAACTGTGTCAAGAGCTCACAGTTCCCAAGGGTCTGTGTGACAAGAGGGAAGGGAAAGTGGGTGTAACATATTCTGACTGTGACCCCCTGCACTGGGTTCGTGTCCTGGTGCTGTCTGAGCCAGGTATCGCAAAGAGAGCAGCAAAAACAACTCCCTTAGACTGGAAATTGTCTGCTCCAATGTTTGAGTGTACACCTTAAGCACAGACCTCCAAGGAGATGCAGAGAGATCATGGATGCAGAACAGAAATCAGAATTTGCACTTGGTGCACAACTAAAATAGCAGATATATGGAAATAATTTAAAATTTATAAGCAGCATTACATCAAGGCTGGTTGAAAAATCATGAGCCACTACCCCTGGGAAAAGGTTCACAGGTATTTGGGAGAGACTGGTGCAGCAATTACAGCACAAATATCCACACCCGGGGAAGCAGCAGCGCTTCTCAGAGAAAGACAAAAAAACCTTCCCAAAACATAAGTGCAACATTCAAAATCTGGATCAAAACTGTATTGTGCTCAATATAGGGATGACATAATGCAGAGTTTGAGAGATCAACCTGCTTCCCACGGAGCTCTCTCTTCTCTACTGTGCTCTCATTACCTTTTGCCTGCACTAATTACGGCAGCATATGGCACCAGGAAGAGCAGAAAGGGAACCTTATTGCAGCACAGCAATTCTCCAGCTGAACCACTCTCCACGCTCATTACTGAGGACACACAGAAATTTTTCTGCTTTTTGGCCACGAGATAACAAAGGTATTCCTGCTCCCAGGCTGGGTTGTAAGCTTTGGGGAGGGCAAAACCCAGATATATATATAAATATACATTTATATATCTGTACATTCCCAGCCTTGCATAGCTGGGTCTCTAATTCCTATCCCATGTGAAATGAAAACAATAACAGCAATTCTCTAAATGCATATTATAGTAATGTCCTGTCACTATACTGACATTTGATTTTGTAAAGATCATTTGGATGCAGCTTCCAAGATTGTGTTGCTTTGTTTTGTGGGGTTCTTTTATAATTTTAAAATGTTTGTGGCACTAAAGTCATTGGAGGAATATTGGATCAGGGCTTTCATTATCCAAGGCCAGGTTGGATGGGGCCTGGAGCATCCTGGTCTAGTGGGTGCCATCCCTACCCCTGGCAGAGGGGCTGGAATGAGATCATCTCTAAGGACTCTTCCAACCCAAACCATTCCATTATTTTATGATTCACTTTCTTTTTCCACAATGTGGATTGATTGAATGTATTAATTACGAGGTGCAGGTGAATACAGAGATTTGGATTCCTTTTTTTTTTTTTAACTCAGATGTAAGTCCACTGCCTAAAATCTGCTGCTGCAGCCTCTAAACAGGGCAGTAACTCCTGGTCCTTGTGCCAAAGCCTGTCCTAGCAGCACAAGGGAGGCATTATTTGCATTGCCTGAATTAATTTCCACTGCAGGTAGGGCCTGAAGGCAACCAGAGGATTTCACCTCAAAGGGAAAAAGAAGCATAAATGCTTCATCACACAGTGCTATTGAGACAAAATGTAAGAATTTAGACATCTGAAGAACTACAGGCCAGGTTATGAGAGAAATGCTAAAGGGAGCAGTGGTGACCCCACTAAAGGGCTTTTCCAGATCTTCTCCTGTCAGGTGTAAATGTGTGCATGCTGGTTCCTGATCCTCAAGGCTTTCAGAGCTCTCTGTATGTCTGACTCCAGGATCCCACAGAATCACAGAGTGCCTGGGCTTGGGAGGAACCCCTGGAGATCATCATTAACAGTTTTTAAAACCTTTTGTGAGTCTTAAACCTTGCTGTGTCTAAACCTGAGCCTAAACACATTCCTTGTAACCATGCTCTATTAACAGAGTTAACCCAAAAGATGCTGTTAAAAAGTCAGAAAGGAAAATAAAAACTCTCCTCTGCCTGTGCTTTCCAGTGCCCATCTTTGATTTACACACTCCAGCTACCAAGCTAAGCCTAGGCAGGCTTCTTTACCATTAAATCACATGAAATGAACAGATTTGAATTTGGATTTAAATGCACTAAAAGTGTGACTCTATGTTACATGAGCAGCAGGCTGTGAAAAACCTCCTGCAGTGCTCTCCTGCAGAGATTCGGACATGCTCAAATTGTTTTTGGCTGGATTCTTTAAAAAAAATAAGAAATTTAAAATTTTAAAAAAGCAAATTAAACTGAAATTGATACTATTAGCAATGAGAATAAACATATCATTAACAAAATCTAAAACCTGAAATAAATCACATTTTCTGGAAACACTGTTAAGGAAGGTGTTAGGTCAGATGCAATTTTAAACTCACTAAAGATTGAGGATTGATGCAAGATCCATTTTTCAGCTTCATGGAACAGATTTATGGCCTTACAGTATTTCCACAGGCTAGAAATGTCAACTTAGAGTACAATTAAAAAAAAACCAAACAACTAAAACCTCCCATCAGTGTTGTGCCACAAGTGGCTGTGCATTTTTAGTCACTGGAAACCCAAGTTTCACTGCTAACCCAGACACACCCCAGGCTGAATCCATCAGCTCTGCTCGTGGGGCACCTGCAGCAGCTTTTACCTGGGTGATCCCAGAGCATCCCTCAAACTCCTGAGAGTTTATACCCAGATTGAACCTTGCAGATGATTTATGCAGTGCCAGCCTGGCCCTGATCTCAGATTTTAACCCTGGCAGGGGTTCCTGGGCCCTGGGGTGTGACCTGAGTGCAGGCAGGGTTTGCTGCAGAGCACTCACAGAAACATGCACCCCATTCCCCACAAGCAAAAAGGGTCCTCAGCTTTGTTTTGCTTGTCACATCAGGGATTTAACAGGCTGGTTCTCATCACAATCCTCTATCTCCAATGATACCATCAAAAAAAGAATGAAAAATTCGATGAAATTCAGTTTTCAGTCCCCCGCCACTGAGAAATGAGAAACTGGGTGACTAATTAGTTATTTGTGTGGAGAAGTAAACCCCTTGGTAAACATGAAGAACGTAACAGGAGAGTCATTGCAACTCAAATAATATAATAAATCCAAACTCAAAACTTCCAGCAATTAATCCAATCAAAATAATAAAACTGTATTAATGAGGTGGTTAAAGAAAATATTCTGGAAACAAAAATGGTTTTTATTATTATTGTACAGTCTTTCAAACATTTCCCTATGCTGAAACCTAATTTTCTCTTTTTCTTTCCTTCAGGGCAAAAAAAAAACCCTAGAAACTGAGGTGTAAAAATAAAATAAAAACCCCACAAACTCATTTATGTATGTTTTAATCAGAAGTGATTAGGGCTATGGTTAAATGAAGCCAGAGGCCATAACTATCAGTATTATTCCTAAAGCTAGGGAATAATACACCATATCTGGGACTAACACACTGGTATAATCAGGTTGCTACTGTTAGAATAATTGTCAACACATGCAAATCAGTAAAAGTTTTCTCATTGTAGCAATTGTGCCTCAAAAGCTAATCAGCGTCAGATGAGCTTCAGGGTCTTTTACAAACTACCCAGAGAAGGATTTTGGCAGCAAAACTCTATCAAAGTTTCTGCACATGCCTGTTCTTTGTGCCTGTGCTCCCAGCAAAGGCAGCTGCTCCCACTGCAAATCCAATTGCTGCTCTCACAGTCCAAGAACTGCCCTGGTAGCTCTTGAAAAACTGGGAAATTTTTATAAGAGCCCAGCAGATTCACCCCAGAAATGCCAGTATTGAACAGCCCAGACATTTTACAGCTTCTCCAGAATTTTTCCTAAGGGATGGGCAGAAAGGAGGTGGGAAGTGTCTCAGGCTGTGAAGTTTTTCTCAGCCTGGATTGACAGAGCTCCTGCTGGCCTGTGGCTGCTCCCAGCCAAGGGATGGCTCTGGCAGCTGCCAGGAAACCTCAGCTGTGCCCTGGCTGATCCCAGAGCCCCACAGGACACACCCTGGCCTGGGAACACCTCCCAAAAGGGCAGGGTAGGGGAGATTCACATCCTGAGCCTGAGTGTCCAAACATATCCCAGCCCTGGTCACCATTGACTCCGGGACCCATCTCTTCAGGAAGGGAATCTGTTTCTGCAAGTGAATTTCTGAGAGGGAAGGATAAGAAAAGTGCTGAATAACCATTTCAGCCCAGTCTGTGTCTGTGCTGGTGCAAAGCCCTCACAGCACTGATGCCTCAGAGCAGAGTGAGGGCAGCAGACACCCCTGGGCACCTT
The DNA here is from genome assembly GCF_030490865.1 of Poecile atricapillus. Lineage (NCBI taxonomy): Eukaryota > Metazoa > Chordata > Aves > Passeriformes > Paridae > Poecile > Poecile atricapillus. The sequence continues at coordinate 18,193,090 of NC_081258.1, read as the reverse complement.
CAGCTGCCTCTTGCACACTCACTTACCTCTTTTGTTCCCCTTTCTAATCAATACTTTTCAAAGAATTCCAGTCCAATATAAATCTGGAGGACACTGCATATCCCAGTGATGAGGAATAACACCTTGCCACTGAAAATAATGAATAATAAAGACTAGAACTATCACAGGCCTTTCTCCCAGGACCAGGAAATATCAAGGGAGACATTTTGGGAATTAACTCCTGGAGATTTAGCAGAATTCCTTCCTTTGGTACTAAAAATTAACAAAATGTCCTGTTAATGACAGATCTTTGAGAAGGAAAAACTGTTCACAAATGACCGAAACAGAAGGGACACCAACAGTGTCTCAGTCTGAACATACACACATGGGATCCTGGCTACTCCCAGAAAAAGAGTTTTCTCCATCCTATCCCTTACTACATGCAATAGTTTTTACTTCTACAGTGCTAGAGGAAATCCTAGAATGGTTTGGGTTGAAAGGAAGGATGAACCAGCATGAATATTTTCACTTGCATTTTCTTAGCCTAGTAACAAACACCACCCCCCAAAAAAATAAAAAAAAATGGGTAGCCTAAGAAAGGACAAAATCTAACACACAATAAATTGGCTGAGCGAGAAATGGCAATTCAGAAAGAAAATCTGTGAAGGAGCTGATAGTGCCAGAAAGCAGTGGCAGTATTTTCCTGTGCTGACAGAGCTGGGGCATTCCCGAGCTGGCTGAACTTGCACAGGGCTCATTTCTGAGACTCAGCTATTCCCAAGGCCTAACAGAGAGATGATGGGAGAGAAATAATGTTCTGCTGACTTAGGAAAGCCTCCGAGTTTGTTGGCACGTTGCAGTCAGGAGAGCAGCCCAGCCCTGCTCCTTCGCTGTGCTGTGAACACGCAGCACTGGCCCAGCTCTGGTTAAACACGATGGGACAGCCAGGATCCTGCTGCTGCTGCTGCAGGGCTCCCCCAGACACCCATTCTGCTGAGATATTGCCTGCTAATCCCATGATTAAAAGTGTGTTTTCATGTATTTGACAGGCATAATCTTGAGTGGCAAAGATCCATGCTGGAATCCAGACTTCACTAAAGGAAAGGGAAAACGCTGATCCTGGGAGTTGAGCTGAACCTGATCCAGGCAAAATCTGGCTTAAGTCTTGGGTTTTTTCTCACATTAGGGCACTGCCTGAGCCATTATTGTGGTCTTTGCTGAGTGGAGCTGAGCCCCAGAAGGATATTTTGTGCTTGCAGTTCACAACAGCAGCTGAATTAAGAGCTGACATCTCAGAGAGGGGATTTGCTCAGTGGGCAGAGCTGTGTGACCCCGCAGGGGGCTGCAGCGGCACCCTCAGCCTCTGCAGGGCTGCTGTCACAGCCTCTGGCTGCCAGCAGCTCCTGGAGACACAGCCCAGGCACACAGGGACAGGTTCCCATCAGCTCTGTGCTCCTGCAGGCCGGGAGGTGCCAGGGGCACGTCTGTAGCCAGCCACGATGCCATGGATGCCAGCTCTGAAACAACAAAATGCCACTGCTTCTCCCTCTGTGCCCACTGCGTCCCTGAAGCAGGGAGCTGGACAGAGCCCTGTGCTGGACACTCAGCTTCCTGCTGCCACCAAGAGCCATGGAATTATTAAGATTGGAAAAGATATTTAAGATCATCAAGCCCAGCCATTAAGCCAGCACTGCCAAGGCCACCAGTAACTCCAAGTGTCCCCAAGTGCCACATGCACAGGGCTGTGGGCAGGGATGGGGACTCCAGCCTGTCCTAGCTCCAGCTGGGACACTGGCACTGAGAGGCTTCTCCTGGCTCCAGTTCTTCGTGTGGCCTTGTGAGATGTTTCCTTCAGGGAGACAGAGGAGTCCCAGAGCCAGGCAAAGCACTCCAGGGTGAAACAGAATCAAAGCAGAATGATTTTGGTCACAGTTTGATGGCAATTGAGGAGTTAATTAAGGCTGTTAGTTAGGAGTCCTTGCTGCCTAGTTAAACTCCAAGCATTATTATGAAAGCTGAACTCTTCAGGACAGTGAAAGAGCAGGAGATAATATATTAAAATAAAATATGGCACTTTGTGATTAGTAATGCAAAAACTGATGTGTTTTTCCTTTCAGTTCCTTTGTTTGTCTTTGTTTAGAAAGAACTGAATTCATAGTAGGAAAATAGACTCTCCTGGTGATGGGTAGAGTTATGTAGCCCAGAGGAATTAAGACCCATCAAGAAAAACCCTTTCCAAACTTGTAGCATCAATAACAAGAAAGGGAAAGGGTAGGTGAGAAATTCAGTAACATGTTTAATTATGTGAGTGCATAATATCCAAGGAAAAATTACATTACCACCTGATAATGTGAAGAAAAAGCACATTTATTCCTAGCTAATAATAACTTTTAAATTAAGATTTTGGGTTTTTTTTTTTCCAGCTGAACAAATACACTATGTACTTCATGGGTGTAGTTCTTACAGAAGAAAATTAATTCTCTTTCATTCTTTTGGTAATAATGGACAATCTCCTATTTGAGTTTTATTTGACCGATTACATTGAACTATACAAAAAACACGTGACCTCTTTCTGTCCTGAGTGTTGGAGCAATGCATGCTATCGTGTCACATCTTCTCCTTTATTTTCAGACAGTTTCTTTTGTTTGCCTAACTGGCTGTATTTAATGACCATGAAAAATGAGCAGGTCAGTGTGATTCACCTCCTCAAACCTCAGTGAACCAGATTCTCAGGCTGTCTCTGACCCACCTGGCCCTTATCACGTTTCCAGCTTGTGCATAACCATGTCTTTGGTGTTTTATTTCTAAAGTCATCAAGTGCAGGCTGTTCCATTTGTTAGAGGTTGCTGTGATGGTTTCCCCCCTCTCCACCTCTCTGCCTGTAGGAATCTCTAACATCCAACCTCCAAGGGATGTTAGGAAACAAAATACTGCTTGAACACTTGTTGAACAAAGCCATTAAAACTCAGATTCCACACTTTGTTATGTTCATTGTAACATCCCTTGTCTGAGTGATGTTACTGCAAAACAAAACTGTCCTTGCACAAGTAAATATTAATAGAGGATGCTCAAAATTAAATCCTGACAGATATTCTGAAAAAAAAAGTCACAAGGTGTTTTGCAATATATAATATACAATGTATTAAACCCTCCTGTGTTTTCCAATGAAATAAAAAACTGAAGTATATTCTTTAGAGAAAAATTATCCTTCAAATACTAAAAGGTGAGTTCATGCTGAAGAAGTCAGAAATTTCCCTCTGCAGGTTAAAAAGCTGCTTTCTTGCCAGGGTACACATCCTGTGTGCATCTGAGGGCTTGCTCTGATGTGCTGCCTACAACAAATCTACGATGCACAGCACAATTTTTATATCATGCTCATCTTCATAATAACCAAGCCCCCTTCAGACATGCACTAAACAACATGACAAATCTGTGTCATTTAAGAAATCTGCTGGCCAGTGATGGAAAATGTGAAGAGGTTAGAGGGGAAAGCTCTAAAGAAGTATTCATTTATGACACAAAAACAGCTTTCATTAGATGTTGTGGGCTTAGGCACGGAAAAAAGAGGAAATGGAAGATTCAGAGTTGCTTGTTTAACCTTAATTTACCTCCCTGACAGTGCTGATAAACTTTTTATCCAGGCCTTGCCTGACTGCAGGGTGGTACCAATGAGATAAGTACTTTACCAAAAGTATTTCACTATTTGGCCATATATAGTTTTATTTTCTGCTTGACATCCTTTGCATTCAGTGCACACAAATATAGTGCTCCTTGAATTTAATGTATTTTATCTCCCAAGATTCTATTATGCCCTAGTTACTTCATGCTGTTTTACCCTGGGTTGGATGCCCAGGAGTTAGACTTCTCACACCCTTGTCTTTTGGGATCTGAATGTTTTGCCAGCCACTTTCCATGGAGGTCCAGAACATCATTCTGAGGTGAATTTTAATGTTTCAATTTGACAGACAAAAAACTGGAAGCCTCAAAACCTGTAAAACTAAACTAATCTGGTTTTTTACCCCCCCTGAAATGACAGAAGCTGTAATAAAAAGACTCACCTGGCTGCACAAAGAAGGACGTGTTCAAAAGCACAGTTATACAAAGATTAAAGACATTAGGGGCTTTTCCTTCTTTTTCTTTTTCCTGGCACTTCAAAACCTAAACTCTGCAGCAGTTTCCATGAATCAACTGACTTAACAGCCTTGACATGGACATGTGCAGAAAGCTGAGACAGTGTTGTTTTCTTTCTGTGCTAAAATGTTTTTAAACATTGATTAATAACTTAGAAGATTCCAGGGCCAGAATCTGCACACCTTGTTTCCTCCTAATAGAAAAATTCCTAATTTTAGTCCTGAAGCATTATCAGATGAAGGCTGGGGCTGCATTTGTGCAAAATGCTACCAAGGAATCTCCAGAGAGGCTGGGCCTTAGGCTGTGAGAATTCTTGTGGAAATTTCCCTTGTGAGAGAGGAAACAGTACTCTGCCAGACCCATTAAAACCCGTAATTGTGTAAAAATTCTTCAGGGTTTGGAGTATTCAGTGAAATCTGGATGAGAAGGGTTGGTATCTCCAAGGTGATGTGGTGCTAAGCACGAGCCAGAGGAGCTGCCCAAGGGATCCCATGGATAATAATTATCTGGCTCTATGTAGAGCAGGCATGCATGTCTCTGTAGGCATATTTACCTAGAGTATAATGGTCATAAAATTAGGAAGAAGTCAGTCCCTAGTAATTCACATTTGAACCGAGAATGAATCTGCAGGCTTGCTGCTGCTTAACAAAGTGCATAATTTCACTCTTACTCAGAAACTATTTTGCAGAAATTGGCATCCTTATTACAAAGTTAATAGAAAAATTCCAACTGAACTCTACAAGGCGTTTTTCCTATTAAAGTAACACTGCAGAGCTCCATTTAGCAAAAATGAGTGCTTAAACCTTCTGACAATTTCTTCACTGAACACGAATTCCACTCCAAGGATAACTATCAGCGAGCCTGAGAGGAGATGGGGCTTTTGTACCTTGAAATGCACGGGCTGGGGCTGCCTTGCCACCGAGCAGTGGCTGCAAACACGGGACAGAAATTCTGCTTTTGGGAAACTCCTGCTCCCAGATGAAAACCTATTCCTGGCAGGAATTTTGCCACTGAATTGGGAGTGCCCATGATTTATTCTGTCCTTAGTCTGGAGATGGTAAATTAATGAAATATGGCCAGAATGTGCCAGACACCACCTGCTCAGTGCCACACAAGGTCTGTACCTGCTTTAAGGACACAAGTGCTGAATGGCTTAATTAGACACTTTCCCTTCATGGCAGGATTCAGGCTGGGGGCAGCACCAATCTCCTTGGGAAACTTTGGCTTCAGTGCTTGCTTTTGCCATCATGTAAAACACCACTGGTCCCTGGAGCTCCAATCACACACATAACCAGCCCAAATAACTTTCTATCAAAGCACCACTGAAAGCTCTAAATACACACAGACGTTCACACACGATCAAACCCAGCTGAGTGAGACTCCAAAATTCAACAGCTTTAAAATATTAAGAGAAATTCATACCACCCCTTCCCCATCAACACAGCTACTCACACTGTGTCCTCAAACTTGATAGCTAACTTATTATAATCAAGATACTCTTTACTCCTTCCAGAGACAAAATCCTGCCTTTTCTGAGACTAGAAGAGAACAGTAATGACAAAGTGAGTTATTGTCTAGATCTGCCTTCCACTGCAAGCATAACTTGTGACTGATAGATCCTATTGTTATATTTCTCAAGAAGATCTGCAATATTGTTTAGTCAGTGACATGAAAAATGTGCCCTATAATTTCACAGTTCACCGCCATTCATTCTGAGTGCTGACACGGTTGAAATCATAATGTGGCATAATATTGTTATGCAGGATAAAGACAGAGGGTCTAATTAAACTCCCCTTAAATGCTACATTCATCCTTATTAATCAAGAATTCGGGATTCTAAAGGTAATATCAAGGCAAGTTGAAATAGGTGACTGTGGCTTATTTGATTTCATGGAAACACAGATTTTCAATGCTATCATCCACAGCTTTAATATCAACATATTAAGTATGATTTATGCCAACAGAGTAGAGCAGTGGAAAATTTTAAGAACAGGATCTTCTGACAAGTGTTGTCAGGAGTGAGGAAGCCTAGCTTCAGTTACCTGGGCTCTGGGCAAAACTATGAATCATGGATTGAGAATTCCTGAGCCCCCTGCTTTAGGTAGCTTTTAATAATTTAATTCAGACACTTCTGCTATTTCAGAAGCCAACAAAGGAGAGAGGGATTGCTTTTTTTTTTCCCCCCTTAGGAAAGGGACACTTTTCACACTTTTACAGAACAACCTCACTCAGTTTGGGTAAAAATGTCCCCCCTCCTCTGCCTCCTTTTCTACCAGGAGAGGACAAGGAAATAATTCTATACCAACCTTTCCTCAAACCTTGGCAAGTGCTAGGAAGAATCGAGAATCCAGCCAAGGTAGCAAGGCAAAAACTGGTATAACAAAACTTAGCCCCAACTGGTGAGCTGGGATTGGCCTCAAGCACTGAAAATTAAGATTTACAAAAGCAGAAGGAAGTAAAGAAGAGGTCAAACATCTGCTCCAATACAGAGGCAGAGAATATCAGTAAAAAGAGGGCAAAAAAACCATCAGGGGAGACTTAGAGGTGTCCCTCAGGATGAGAGACACTGAAAGCAGCTGGGGAATCAGTGATCCAGGGATGCTCGAGTGCCAGCAGGGAGGTGCTGACAGGTTGGTGGCAAATTAAAGCAGCCAGGAAAAGCCTGTGAGGAACCAAGGGGCTGAGTGACAGAGCTTGGGAGGCAGATTATCAACATGTGCTCCCAGCTCCCAGGGAAAGCACATCCTGTTACTCTGCAGCTCTGCTGTGGGAGCTGACAGAGATGGAACTGGCTCTCCTGAATGGTCAGCATCAGGTGCTGTCCACAGCTTTTACAGGGCCTGCACCCCAGCTGTGGCAGACATTTCAATTCTCTCAGCAGTGGGATTTAATTCCAGTCTTTGTTCTCTTCTGTACCATCTCTGTAGCTCCCACCTGAGAATTTTTATTTATTTTCCTTTTTTTTTTTCTCTTTTAACCAGCTGCTTCCTCCACCAACCTTGGTGATCAACCCAGACAGTTCTGGCCAGCTACAAACAACCTTCTGCACAGGGAAAATGGGGCTGACTTGGCTCTTGAGCCATTTTCACCCTTCCAGAGTTACACCAGTGTGGTTCTAGGTATGACAGGAGGTACACCACCACTCCAGGACCGATTTTGCTTTTCCCTTACTGCTGTAGGCCTGAAGAGTTTGCTGTATGGGGAAAGAGAGGTCATTTACTTTGCTCAGTAAATGAAAACTAGAAGTCAGTTTGGGCAAGCTGACCAAAACAAACCAAAAAAATAAACAATGCAAGTTTTTTTAGTATTTTTTTCCTTCAGATATTCGTTCTATGATAGTAAAATATAAACATCACAATAATTACCCACTGGGTAATAATTATCAGATGTTATTAACACCTTCAAGGAGCAGTGTCAGGAAAGACTGCTGTGTAAAACACCCTTGAGCCAGTGCTTGACCAGTGGGAACCTGCAATTATTGACGGTGTTTGTGTAGCATGAGGGAAATGCCCAAGTTTGTTCTTTCAGAGTTGGTTAAATCTTTTCTGCTAGATACCCCAATACCCACAGCTCTCCAGAGCTGGCATTTCTGTGTTTCAGAGTTTACAAAGACAGAAGTGAAAAAACTTTTCTTTGCTTCAAGCGGATTCCGTCTCTCCCTGCCTTTCCATCTAACTCAAAAAAGAGAAAGGAAGAGAAAAACAATGTACACTGCTCAATACACAGCAACTTCAGATCCAGAGATGCACTACAAATTCCCAGTGGCTGGGTTCAGGCAGGCCATCAATAAAACTGCAGAGCCAACTTGAGATGCTCCTGGGTATAACTTACAGTGAAAAACTCTGGTGCTGCATGCTGAGAGCATGGCTCAGCCATTCATTTGTAACAATGGAGCTATTCTTCTGTCTGCACAAGGAAAACAAATCTCCTGTTGTTAGGAATCAAAGACAAGTCCTTCAGACTCTAGGAGACATATTTAACCATGACTAAGTGTGTTGCTTCCTAAGCATTCACTCTTTAAGTCTTCCTATCCCTCTCTCATTATGTAGTACTTCTGGAAGTGATTGGAGTGTATCCCGAAAAAGCAAGTTTATTGACCTCCACCAGCAACAAAAGTGCTTTAAAAAGGCTTGATGTGCAACAAAGTATGCAAAATTGATCTCTTAAGTGGTTGTGAGCATCGTGATGTGAAGCTTCATCCTTGCTCACAGGGGGTTCAGGATCTCTTAAAAAATCCTGGCAAGAGACATGAAAAAGGCTTTTTGAATTGTCTTTGCAATTCATGGCTTATGCATTCGCTGTGTGGAAGGGTGGGGATTGGCAGCCAAGGAGAGGAACAGAAGTAAAACTCACTTTTTCCAGAGAATTCTCCTTAGTTTTCTCAACCATTTGAGATTTGGGAGAAAATCTCTGAGCTATGAATCCCATTTCAGTGTAGGTTCAGCACGATTTTAGAAAATTTTAGGCATTCATTTTATTGGCTTTTTTTCTTTTTTTTTGGACAAAGATGATGGCTGCCATTGATTAGAGTTTGGAACATTTCCACTGATCTCCACCAGCTCCATGGACACCAACCCCAAAGCCAGGATGATCTAATCTAAAGCAAAACATGTCCCAGCAGCAAAAATCCTGTTCCCAAAGACATTGACCAGTCCATCTTCCAGAGGTGAAACGACAAACCATGCACAGCATCATCAGGGCTGCAAGAGATCCTCAAGATCCAACAGTCAACCCAGATCCAGCTCCTAAATTACATCTCCAAGTGCCACATCCTCTTGACACTTCCAGATCTGTGTCCCCACCATCTCCCTGAGCAGATTATTCTAAATCCTGACCTCTCTTGCACTGATTTTTTTTTTCCAGTGTCTAATCTGAACCTCCTGTGGGAAACTGAAGGCCATTTCCTCTCGTCCTTTCCCTGGAGACTTGGCAGAAGAGACTCACCACAACCTCCTTCGAGGCAAACAAACACAGTCACTTTTAATTCACTTGGGTTCAGCCTCCTCCTTCCCCTGCTCTCATGCTCCAGCATGAAACCTCATTAACACTTAATTTGCAGCACAGAAAAATGCAATTTATATCAAGAGAAACAGAGTCTATCCCCTTCCAGACACACCAGTAGCTGTTATTTGGAGATGCTGGCAATAATAGATGAGTTTACTCCTGTTTCCAGACTAGCAGGGCTTGGAAAGAGCGTCCCTGTGCTTCCAGGAGCCACCTGTATTATGTGGTACAGCTTGATATAAATATTATATACAATTATATACCTTATCTACATATAGAGTTTCAGATATCTCTGCAGCCTTTCATGTTCCTGTAAAACTCGGTGCAGTTTGGGTTCTGAGTTCTCCAGCTTCAAATGCTGCATTTTAATTCTACTTAATGAATTAGATATGCTTTAGAGCTGTAATAAACTTTTCTTATGAAGATATTTCTGAAGCACTGAGTCACATTGCTTACTGAGAGTAAACACTGAAACAATATGTTTACATAAATAATTTAAAATCCAAGAGCACAGTAGGTAATAAAAATATATTGCCATGATAAGCCACGAAACCAGAAAACAACACTGCTCTAATTAAAAATTACAAATACATGGCAGTAAACAACTTATTTACACGTAGTTAAAAGTCTAACTATTGAATATTCTGGACTTGTTGAATCCCATAAAAGGGAAAAATACTGAAACCAATCTCTTCACACAGTCAAATATTGAGAACCATAACTGTGTTTAATTAAGATCTACTGTTAATAATGGATTTCAGAGTGAGGTTCTTCTTTTAATTTCCCAAGGTAGAAAATGTTATTAAATTTGGCCTTTAACTTCTCTTTGACATGTACACTTGAAACTTCTGATTAAAATTTCAGAGGTTGGGAAGAAGTACCCAAAATTAAACTCTCAAATCTGGCACAAAAATAACAATGGTCCCTGATTAAGAAATCAAATTTCAGAAACTTCATTACTGTTCTATTAATAAATTGTTGGGTTATAATTAAAATGGGGCCTGCTGGATTTCTTTCATTTTTTAATTCTAGAAAAGACGGAAACTGTAGAGAGATTTAAATGCTTAAAGAAAAAAAAAATAGAAAAAAGAAAAAAAAATAGAATAAAGAAAAAAAAAAGAAAGGTTAATGTATCTGAGAAATGTGACCCAGCTTGAACTGGTTCTTTTTCTTCCTGGGAGCAATGAGAGTGGAACAAACACTGTTTTCCACCTCTTATTTCCAGGATGATGCTTCCACATCTACGTCAAGTTCCTCTGGAATTTTAATGTCAATGGGATAGGGAAGAGCTGGCACCGAGCAAGTTCTGCCAGTGCAGACAAACGGCCACAGCCTGAGGTCTGTGATTTGGAGTCTTTTTTCTTTCACTGAAACACATTTTTTGCCAGCTTGTTTGAGCTTTGAAATGAAATTCTTCCTCAGCCTGCAAAAACACTTGAAGCTGAAGAATAAGAAGGAAAATTGCTTCAAAAGTACAGCTGTCTTCAGGAAATTTTACAAAGTAAGCTATGTTTTTCAGAGATAAGTAATTTGATTCTGATTCAGATCTGCATTGTTCAAAGAATAAATTCAATCTAGTTGCAGACAATGGCAAAAATGGTTTCTCTACTCTTTTTTGTTGGTCTTGAAATGCATTTATCATGTTATATCTAGTAGAGTAACTAAATTTCCTGATTACAAATAATCAGCAGCTCCTTCTACAAGTTCTATACAGAAAATTAACTAAAAATATCCCTGCAGTTAGATGTATTTCAATTGTAACAGGCTGAGAAAAAGAACCCAAAGCCCACCAACATTACTAATTTTCTGCTGGTCTGCCCATTTTAAAGAGATTTATACCGTGTTGGGCGTGATGTACACTGCTCACACAGCACAAATCTGACATTCGTGGCTTCTTGCAGACAAAACATTGCTTGCTCATGGTCATTAATATTCAAATAATCCACAGACTCATTCAGTAGCCTGTGCTGTCCCTGCTTGGCCTTTATTTTATCAAATAGCCATAGCAAGGACTGATGGCACAATTATAGACTGAGAATCACAAATTTTGTATCAGTGCTCTGTAAAAGTCCTGCACATTGTCCTTCACTGCAAACACACAATTGGAATTGGAGGTAAATATTTCAGCCAGACCCCAACCAGTGAGAGCAGTTTTGGCTTTTACACGTGGAATTTGACCCTGTCCTTCACTGCAGATGATGCTCTCATACCACAGCCTGCCTCTTTCACTGCTGGTACCCAGGTGTTTCAACACCTGTCAGCATTAAAACATCTTTTAAAATGCTGTTTTATGCTTCCCTGTGATTTTAGCAATGGGACTGACAGGTAGTCAAATTAGCCTTTTCCTGATGCATTCTACCATTTCCAGATTTCCATTACATTTGCATTATTTTCCTCTAACACAACCACTTTCATAGTTTCTTTATGTGATCATTCCTCATTCCAGTCTAGCTTAATTCTGCTTTCTTTTCTGCACATAAAAATAAAAATAAAATAAAAAAAAAATCTTTCTTTTGGCTATAAGCCTTCCATGCCTGGCTATGCAGATATAGTAAAACTTCTGGGAAAATTCTCTTTGAGTTAATCAAGATTTGGGGGTTCCTTGGCAGGCAGTTGTGAGGTGTGGTGAGCTGCAGTTTATGTTATTTGGCTCTTTACACACCACCCTTAAAGCTAATTGAAGAGTACTCAGTAACTCCCTGGGTGCCCTTTTCATTCTGGGTCAATGTAATTTGGAGAAATTCAGCAAAATCGTAGGTGAAGGGAAAATTTCAGCTAATAGCTCCTGAAATGCTGGTTTTGATAACAAAATCCTCACATTTTCATGGCTTTTCTCTTTTAGCATCACACAATCAGCTGTTACATTATGAATGTTAGTTTTCCCATCTTCCATGGAAATATGTAAATTAAGGAGAACATCAATAAATTTGTTTCTTAAACTCTGTCGAAAACCCAAAGGAAATAAATATCTGTTTCCTGCACAAGCCAGGTTCTGAGCAAAGCTGCTGAGGGTCACATTGCCCTGTCTGACAGGCAACAGAAATTCCATCCATAGACACAGACTTTTTGTGTTTGAAATAAGAGCTCTTTGGAGCAAAAGCTCAACTTAAGTATATGAAATTATTCTATAAATAAATCCATTTAGAAAACAAGAGAAATTATCTGCTAAGTATCATCCTCCAGACAAACTGTCATTTCCATGGTAGAAGAAAAACTGAACTATTAATGATATTAACTACATTATCTTTGAGGTGATGCAGAGAATTGTAACTTTTAATTATCTGCCTCTCATTTTCCTCTTTCCTTGGAGATGAGCACACTCACCTGCTTAAATTCACCTCCTCGTCATTCAAATCCAAGTCCTTTGCAGTGACATTTTCACCAAGACTTGCTACTGACAGAGAACATCTTCAAGATCAGCAGCTTTCTTTATTGTAGAGCAGTACATGTGTCAAACCTTCTTTAAGGATTGCACAATCACTGCTAAATAACCCTATGACAGCAGAGATCTCTGCCTGTGCTCTGGATTGACAGAGCCATTGTTCAGCTGCAGCTTTGAAGTCGTTCTCACAAAGTATTTATCCCCTTTTATATACACTGAGACCTGGGGGAAATGATACTTACAAGGAGAAATGAAAAATTAAACACGGCTGTAGGTTTTAGTGGTAGTGCCTAACCTGTAATTCTCAAATGCTGAGAAAATCTGTCTGGAAAGCCAATTTAGTTTTAGAGAACAAAGTGGTTGGTTTTTCATTTTTCATGGAATCTAAAGCTGAAAGACCAAACCAGGTGGAACAAAATTTAAGATGATGTTACCACGTAATGCCCAGGTTTGCTCCTTGAGACATGGCACAAGAGTGGGTTTATATTATAGCACAGAAAAAATAATTTATTTTCATTTATCTGGACAAGGCCAAGTTGTAGCTACCTTTAGCTTCAGTCTTTCACTAGGAAATATTTCCTCAGCTCTTGGAAGTGGATGGATGGCCATTATTTTACTGAGGAACATTATAAATGATCATAAACCGATTTAAACACTATGTAAAACAGATGCATCATTTCTAAAGACATTTTTAGAAATAAACAAGCAGGTTAAAATTTTGGAACTATTCAAAACCAAGTCTATTGCTTGTGGCACTTGATTGTTTTACTGTAGGAATCTCACGGTGTGGAAAATTATTGCTTCCTGTCTAATACAGTGCTGTGTTTTCAACAAACTGAATCTATAATTGCAGCAAAAATATATAAATTGTAACTTCATGCCGTGCAGAGCCAAAACAAGTTCAACTTAATTCTGCACTGGCAGGCAAATTCTTGGGCAGAAAAGACATTCCCACTTAGTGAGGGATGAAAATGAGAGGGCTCTGCTCTCACCTGATGGTCTGGTGCTGCAAAGTGTCGGGGTCGGTGGCGTTCACCGTGAGCACCACGCTGCCAACGGGGATGTTCTCCTGCTTGGTCACTGCCATGGGGTTTGGGTGGAAAACGGGGCCTTCGTTGACGTCCTCCACAGTGATCTGGACGGTGGCAGTGGAGCTGGGGCCGTAGGCGATGTCGGGGATCAGCGGGTCTTCGTTTTCCACTTTGATCAGCAGCGTGTGAAAGGCCGAGATCTCGTAGTCTAAAGGCTGCAGAACGGAGGGGCAAAGCTCAAAGACAATGACAACACTTTTTCCTTTAGCCCATGGCAAACGTGCAGACAGCAGAATTAGCCAGAAAGGGACAACAACATTCCCTGCACCCAGAACTTGGTGAGAGTTTAGGATTAGACACACTCAGTTCTAAAGGGCGTTGAAGATAATAAACTTCAAAACATAACAGACTTCAAAACCTGTGGAGACATCCCTCTGCCCAAGAGCTTACATTTTTTGCCATTTACAGACACAATTCAATGCTCATATATACATGTTTATTTATATGTAGCATGTATTTAACAAACAAATGAGTCACACTCAGTAGCTACTCATGACAATAACACAAGCTGCTTTCTCAACTTCTGTCTTAAAATCAAAGGCACTGCCATGGAAATACGTGCATTTGTCTTAAGAATTGACAATGCCTCTTCTGAAGCAAAAAAGAGAGCATTCTGGTACAGGCAGCAAACAGGGCTATTTTCTTCTTTATTTTTTATTTTTTTTATTTGTTAAGTTTGAGACATAGGACAAAGACAAGCAATGAATTTTCCTATGAGACTTTAGAAAAGTGGGACTAATCCTCTTTAGAAATGTGGATTCAGTCTGAATCCATGTCCCTTTCTTCCCTGCTACTTGCATATGTTCTCTAAGTGAGAACAAAATGGGGCTCCTGAATTCTAATTGTACCTCCAGCAACAAACAAAACTTTGTTGTCAAATCTCACTATTAATTGTGATGATTATTGCAAATCTGGGTGTTATTTAAACACAATGGCAATACAGTTAGGAACAGGCAGTCCTTGTGACTAAAGAATAAGGTTACTGTGACAGAAGAAGGGGTTATACACACAGTTTGGACAAGGGCTGGCAGCCAACTTTATATCTTGGAATAACCTATCCCTGCTGTGCCTTGTTTCATGCAATGAACCCAGGGGATGAACCCAACAGCAAAGATACAGGGCAGGAGGGGATTGCTCTTACCTTGACAACAGAGAGCATTCCCTCATTAGTCTGGGGGTTGGTGTGGATCTCAAAGCTCTGCCCTGGGTTCCCGTTAATGATGGAGTAGACGGCTCTCCACGCCCCGGTGGCGGGGTCGTCCCGGTCACCCACAGTTAAGTTCACTATTACACCTGTGACCCCCTCCTTCACTGTGGCCTGGAACTGGAAAATAAAACACAGAGGAAATCATTACTATTTCCACTTAATGACCACTCACACACACAAAATATCCAAGGCAGCATTAATTATTTACCCCAGCAGGAGGATGGTGGAATCCTTGACCGAAACTGAATGTTGTGGGCTTTAAATAATACATTCTCACTTATGAAATATGAGGTAGCACATTTCAGCTGTTCTTCACTTAATAGATGGCAGATAAGCAGCGATTTTATAGGAATGGAGCTCGGGAAGGTTCTGATCACAAGAAGAGAGCTCAGCTCGTATTGCTGGAAAGTGAAGCATGAAAATGCCTGCAGTGCTGCACAGCTGCAGGTATTTCCAGCAAAGGAACTGAGGGAAGAGGAACCTGCCTTGTACAGACCACTCATGCCTTCAAATCTACTTTTATTTACAAACAACTCCAGTTTTGCATTTCACACTCTTTTTTTTTTCATGAGTTATCCCACCCACATTCCTTTTTACAATGCATCCTTACCAGGACACAAAACAGGTCTCACAAAAACCATTCCCAGAGCGTTTTTTTCAGGGTTTGCTCTAAGACACTCAAAAATAATTGGACCTCATGTTACCACTTTGTCTGCATAACTAAAAGCCAGTGCTGTTTTGTTTTTGCAGCAGAAGAATTTTTTATAATCTTGCAAAATGCGTTGCTGAATGATTCAACCGGCCAAGCCCTGTAAGAAAATTCTAGTTTATTCTCCATCATTCTTGTTTATGTAGGAAAAAACATTAAGCAAACCATTGGAAAAGCTTGTAAGGGTCACACTTAATAACACTCCTCACCTTTCAAGTACTTGAGGCTGACGTGCTAAAAGCACTGTATAAAAGAGTGATAAGAAAATGCCTGCTTTGGAGGTGGATAAACCAGGCTGATAACAGACCTAATCCTGAGAAGTGCTGAACATCAGCACTGCCATTACAGATCATTAAGAAATCTTAGCATTTCCAGGGATTAAACCTTCAAAAGTCCAAAATTACAAACTTTAATGACACAAATAGGTTTTGCTGTACGTGTGCTCCTTAAAAGCTGCATGGTTGGTGATAATGCATCACTCAAGGGCAAGAGTCACCCAAGTGGCTTCAAGACCTGAATAAACTGAATGTCTTTCCCTCTTACAGAACACAAGAAGTCATAACACTGCAGAAGGGTTTGTGAAAATACCAAATCCAGAAAATGGTGTTTTATTAATATATAGATTTCCCAATCTGGACAAATAGGAGGTAAAGTGGATTTCCTCATATGAAAATAAAGAAAAGATGACTATGCCTTCCCCTGTGTTCACTTATCTTCGTTTCTCTTCTTTTTCCAATAGATTTCATTTATCTTCCCAAACCCTTTTTCAATTTGTCTGTGTAATTTGAGTGCATGCACTCAGTTCAAGCTTTCCAGCCTCAAACTTGATTTCATAAAAGGATGACATTAATAACTGGCTATTTCTATCTTCTTTGGTGAATATAACAAAGAATTTAAAGATTATTTTGATTTTGATAGTTAATATGTAACAGGTTGTGATTGAGCTTTGTTTCAGACAGTTCATTAAGCTCATTTGCAGTTTAATTAACTCTAAATGATAATATAACAATATTTTCACTTGCTTTGAAACAAATTAAAAGGAAAACTCTATTAAGAATCTCAGAAATAACGGGAGAATGATTACCAAGTTTGTGTTCCTTCCAGCTCAGCCAAATGTTGTCATAAGCAGACTTGGATACCTCTTACTCTGATGGAAAATAACCAATTAGCCCGATTGATATTTTATATTATTTCATATTGTCCCAACTTGAGCATGTTATGAGATAATTATTATTATATTATAATAATGAGACATTAGACCCATAAGGGTCAGAATTTTTCCCACAAGTGGTCGGTACCCACCAATTTCCATTCAGCTGCATAAAAAAGGTGACCAGACTTCAAGGAGCCTAATACTAAAAAATCTAACCCTTAGATTTGACCAGGCATCTGCTCCTAATTCATATTGATCCTTCAGAAAAATCTCTTCCTTAATCCTCCAGTCTGATTCAATTAAGTGTTCAATACTCCCTGGCTCACCTTGGGAGCTGTAAGAGCTGTTAGGGTAAAATATTAAAAGATATGGCTGTTTTATTCAGATGCATTATTGTGAAGCCTGTGAGAGGAATTTATTATTTTTACCCCATCAGTGCCAGACTGGGTTGGAAAAGGTTGCCATGGTGTGCCAACTAGTTCAAAAAATATGGAATGTCGGCTAAGGATATTTAAATCAAGGATATCTCAGCTGGGATTGGCTTTCTCCTGCATCCCTGTTTTCTCCTGGTTTAGGGAGCTCTCAGGAACTGCAGCTGCAGAGAGAAAGGGCACATGGACCTGCTGGGGGCACAGCACTGCTGAGCTTCTGACTCCTGCAGGTCAAGGAAATGCCAGCATCCGCAGAGAAAGGCTGTGCCAAGCCAAATAATTCCTGCTACAGTGGTACCCTCACCCCTAGCATCCTTCACATTTTGGAAACGACCACGTAAAAACAGATCTTTGAAGCTGTCTGGGAGGTTAGAGTAAAATCTGTTCAAGATGGATGGAAAAGCAGAATGATCAGACCACAGAAGTTGTCACAGAGGTCTACTCTAAATTTATAATGTGAAAAGTGCAATAAATCACAGATTTATGATAGCAAAAGACACATATCTACTGTGAAACCATGTCCCTAGAAAAATATAGTGTATTTTATCTAGAAGGTGAACTCTTTTGTCTGTTCAGTCACCTTTATGTAAGGAATAAACCTCCCAACATTTAGAAAAATCTGTTACACTTATACCGAGTCCCTTTCAAAAACAAAGGTAAAAAAGGGAATTTAAAAATGATAAAAGGGCAAAAATAGGAATTAGATTTGGAAAGAGAAAAAAAATAACCACAGGTTCCTCATATTTCACAGTGAAAGGTTTGCACTCTCAAAGCACAGTGCTTAAGTGGGAAAGCCTGAACCAGTGCTCTAAAATAAAACCCCACAGTGGCTAACACAAATAATTGGATCACAAGTTAATTGATTTTACTCATTTTAAATATCTGCACATCCCCTAAGCACCACTATAAATTAAGAATAAAGTAGATGAGTTCGGTACTTTATTTAAACTGCTATCATTTGGACCCATTTTAACACTAATAACTTAGAAGGCAAATACCCTGGGCCAGAGTGGGTTTGCTGGAAGGAACTCTGTGCATTTAATGCTTCTGAGTATTTGAAATGTGAGGTTAACCTGCTCTGTGATGTGCCACTCTGTCATTTATTGTGCCAGAGATTTTAGAAATTCTGTCATTTTTAAAGTTTTATAAATATAAGGGAGAAAAAAGATGCAGTTCTTCTTTTTTTTTGTATCCAAAATCCTGTGGCAAAATACACAGAAAATGGACTGATATGGACTTGGAAGGAAACACTGAGTGGCCAGCAGCTACTGGGGAACTGAAGGATTTTGAGGAAATTAAGTGATGGATGAAAATGAAGAGAGTGAGGTTTGTGAGGGTGCATAAATAGACTTGACAATGTAACGAGTCAGCAATGTTTGCCATCACGATGGACTGAGGGGAAGCAGATGAGCACGGTGGAATTCTCGTGAGGGATCACCAGCGTGGTTCCACAGGACATGGAGCTCCTGGAGGGTGACAAGGAGCAGTTTCTGTTTCTTACAGGAGCCAGTACAGGGATGGCAGGGAGACCAGAAATGTTCAAAGCTGCTGTGCTCAAACACAGCCTGAGCAGAGGAGAGAGTCTCATCCCAACAGACTGCTCCTCCCTTCCCTGGATTTTACAAGTTTAATTGAGGGGTTGTTTCCTGCTGGAGCCGGGGGGTAGCACTGAGCCAAATCCCCCTCCAGGCTGAGCCCCACCATGAACTGGAAGGACAGTGCACTGCCAGCTCTTACTGACAGAAAGTTCCTCTGCATGGTCTCAGGACAAACCAGTCCTGTCAGATTCCCAGCACAGGGCAGGTACAGGAAAATATCACTCTGCAAAACGTTATCACCTGAGCATCCAGGCACCGACCCCACATCATCTCAGACACAGGTGAAAATGAGGTTCCTATCTCACAGCCTCATTTAATGCTTCTGTAGTAAATGAGATTCTGTTTACTGACTTCTCAGAGCAGATGAAGAGATGAACTTGAGTGCATCAGAACCACCTGAATGCCTCCTGTCCAACAGCAGTGTGAGCAGGCACGAACAACTTCATGAAGCCGCTAAAAAACTGTCTCAGAGTGGGGCACTGACACCCAAATTAGAGAGCTGCTACAAGCAGCAAACACAAAGCAAGATAAACGTGCCTGGGGTCGGTGATCACTACCCAATGGCTCATTAAGATTCTGCACGCTGTGATTCCCAATCAGGAACAAACAAATTAAAACTCTATGTCAGTTTGCATTTATCAGGGTGATATTCCAGTGGAAGGTATTCTGTGCTGCTATCACACGTTTCTTTCCTCTTCTATATATCATAAAAGATGGAAAATAATGGGATGTATTAAATTCATATGTCTGTGTTTGAAATTCCACAGAGAAATTGTATTATTACAATTATCTCCCTCCACTGAAGCCCACTGCCTTTGTTACCATATTTTGTCTGTTTAATTTCCTGAGAATGTGATGACAAGTTATAGAATCTCTTGCAACCTGCTTTTTGCCTTTTCTTTTGCAGGCTGTCATTCAGTACAAATGCACCTGAACTGCCAGGATTTATTTGCCAAGGAAACAATGTATTTTCCATAGCTCTGTACCTGGAACATCTCCAAGTACAAATGAATTTTCAGAGTGGTCACAAAGGTCTGCATTCTGGATCAATCAGGAATGAGAGTCTCATAAATGTCAGAAATGAGCATTTCAGGTGGAATTCAGTGGGACACAAAGCCCAGTTTCCAAAGGACAAGCCAAGACATCGGTGTTTGAGGCAGGGGAAGCACAAGGAGGAAAGAGAGTTTGTGATTGCCCAAAGTGGTCCTGCTGCCTCTTTCCTCCCATCCCAAGGGACTAACCTGGGCCCCTGGAGGGCTGGAAAACTCCACCTGAGCAAAATCAGTTCATATCAAACCCCCCACTGGAGCAATTTAATGGAAAATGGTGTGGTCAAGGGGAATTGTGGTGCTACATCTCCCTAATCTCCTCTGCAGATTTTAAAGGTATTTTACTTCTTAAGACTGTGCACAGCCTTTGCTACATGGACACAAGCAGCGGCTCTATCTCACTACAGAAATATCTGTACTGAAGTGATGGATTAATTTGATGTAAGCTGCACACCAAGCAACACATGAAACACTTGGAAAGCCATTTAGATGAAAGACACCACATAAATATAAAGCATTATCATGGTATGACAAGGATTTGATGGTGTAAATGAGATGCAAAGCAGAAATTATAGCTGTGAGTCACCTAAACAGGCTTTATTATTGTCATTGTCTTACTGCCATAGTGCTGGCTTGTAGGCACAGCATTGTTTCTTAACAGAAAGTGTTTCTTTCAGCTTATTCTATATTTTTTCTGACTACATAATATTCTTCAACCTCCCTGGTAAAATTACAAAAATAATTCAATTGTAGCTTAGAAGAAAGAAAAATAAAAAACAAAACCAAAAAAACTCAACAACTTTTCAAATATATGAAATTGACCATAATAATTTTGGATGCATTTTCAGTTTTTACTTTTGATTTTTCACAGCCTCTGCATTGTAAATGCTTTGTGATCTTTCAAGGCACAAACCAGTTTGTTTTACAAAGTAAAAGTAGGACTCAGTAATGAAGGACTGAATTAATTTTTTTTTTTTGTCAAATCTTTGTCTACAAGTCTGCAGCAAGAACAACCAATCCAAAAGATCAGTTAGGTAAATGGAAGGTTAAGGATTAAATTCTGCTCTCTGGAACATGACTACAATGTCTGCAGGCTCTGAATTTGTGCCTTTTTATAGAAAAACACAAAGATGCTTAAAACCACTGATATTCATCAGGTATGGGCAAAGAAAGGGAAGTTTCAGCATGGCTTCGTTTTGTTCTGCTGCTCATCAGTCTACCTGGAAAGGTACTCACAGAAACAAAAACTAATTAATTAGGCTCCAGGTAAAAGTCCCTCTGGGAAAACCTCCCTGGTTTTCCACCAGGTTAAAACCAAACAATTTCTGGGACTGAGACCACATCAAGAACTCTTCAGATGTTAAAATTCATGACTGAGTTGTGGTGGGTTAGAATGAAAAAATAATGGGATAAAATGGGAGGGAGGGAGGGAAGGAAGGAGCTGGGTGCTGCAAGAGCTGCCTGTAAGGTTGCCAGTGGGAAGGGACATCCTACCCCCTTTTTCAGACACCATAAATCTTTGAAAACTTTGGAAGATCTACAGAGTAAGATCCTGACAGGAGCCATAAATTAATTTACAGAACTTTCTCCCTGCTTCTTCCCCACAGCAGTACTGAAAGCCTTTCAGAGCTGGTGCTGGTTTCAATCCTGTCATTTATAGGCTTGCAGAAGACTAAACAGCCATTTGGGGATGGTAAATAAGTGATGGTGAAGGTTACTTGAAAAACAGACACTTTTTGGAATTATTTTTAAGATTTTACACAAGATTCTGACTCTTTCTCAGCCCAGCTCAGGCCCTCACTGAGCAAAGGCAGAAAGATAATTCTAACACATATTAATCATGTGTTGAATTCCTGCTTCAAAGCCAGTTACCTCCAGGTATGCATCAAATGTCTGAAGATTCAGAAGGAAGACAAAGGTGCTCTCTTTTATTTTTTTTCCCCTGAATATATAAATAATTTAGAAATGATTCATTCTTTTTCACTTTTCCACCTATAAATGCAAGGTGCATTCAGTGGTTTCTGGAATAAATCAGGTACCCACAAATAATTGGACACCTCTAGAACGCTAGTTGTATCAGAGGAAAACAAATACTCCTTCTCCAGGTGGACAGAGCACAGTGAAAGGTCACTGCATTTATTACCTTTGAGGAACTTCTGAGAAAACCTCAAATAATGATGTTATTTTCTGAGCTATAAAAAATTCCTTCACCGCAGGTAGAACAAACCTTATGTTTAAAACAGCAGCATGAGAGAAAATGATGATCTGAGCAGGGCTGAAGGAACAGACTGCACCTATTCACCTGCCCAGGGAGCAGGGAGAGCTCTGCCTTTCACATTTATGAGGCCCCTTGTGCTGAATTCAGCCAGCCCAGCTCCTCTCATTTCTTCCTCACTGCACTTCCCATCAAGGGCAGTGGTAAGCCTGCATTCTTCCTAAGATGCTGGATGTCTTCTTTAAATGGAATGAGCTTTAAATAGAACACACCTCACTGGATTTTGCTTTCTTTTTTCATCCACTGGATTTGAGGAGCATGAAGGTTTTGCAGGATTTTTTTTTCCCCACTTGTCCTAATGATGGTGACATGGGAAGGGAAGAAGGCTTTGTAAAATGGTCCTTTTTCATTTTTAGCAGAGACTCTTTCATACCCAAACCAACTTTTCTGATGCTGAAGGTGAACACCTGAACATATATGGTGGAACTGCTCTCCTAAAAGGAAAAACTGGAAGTCACCTATGACTCATTTTGCAAGGAATTCCTGGCAGTCCCAGTTAGAAGTGGGATTCATTTGCTCCAAGGACCTTTAAGCAACAACTTCCTCCCACTGCTTCCCTGAATGTCACATTTTTGGGGCCTGGACACAGAATGTGTTCAGAAAACACATCCTCCTTCACTGCTGCAGTTGTTACCAGCACCACAAAGAGCCCTGAACAGCAGAAAAAGTGAATTTACTCTTCTCTGAATATTAAACTGGTAGAAAAAGGGAGAATTTTATGACAATAAATTGGTTTTTTTGGTTTTTTTGGTTTTTTTCTTAAAATTAGCATTAACATATGGAGAGACCAGTTAATTTGCTAGAAATTTTGGGAGAAGGAGGGAAGTGAAGGAGAGATTTCTCTAAGGGCTTTAGTCTGCTCCCAGGTGTAAATAAATGCAATGTGGTCTCAGTACTGATGGGCAGAGAGCTGGGCAGTGACAAGACCTTCAGCAGATTAAACCCACTGATGATTTTAAAATTATTATCATATTTACCTCTAGGAAGCAGGCAAGGTATTTTAGTGTTCTATAAAAATACTAAACTAAGAGGAGCTAAAAAAAACCCCAACAACACAAACAGAAAGGAATGCCTCATTCTAAATAGGTGAAAAACCAAAAATTTTCTAGATAAAAATCTAGAGGCATCTTGTTCAACTATTTTGATACCTTGATATTTGAAAACAGAAGCATATCTTCACCAGTTCAAGACTCCTGGTCTCTGCAGAGAGGTAGAAGTTGCAATGAAAATGAGACTTTCTCCATGTCAGAATCTCTGGCCTGGTTGAGAACAAGCAGCATATGCAGCCAGATGAGAAATCCTGCCTTTTCTGCCCCGGGAGGGCACTGATTCCAGAGGAGGGGCTCATTCTTTGTGCCAGTTTACAGCTGATGGAGAACCAAGCTGCCAACAACAGATGTTCTGACAGCGGTTCAGGTTCTTCACGGGGCCTTTGGTGGGCAGTGCTGAGCAGCCCCACTCCAAGCATTCAGAGCAACTTGTATCTCCAGAATATTTCAGCTACAAATTTCACCAATTCCCCAAACTTCTGGCATTTTAGGTTGTGCCAGTTGATGGGATGAGACGCCCTAGATTTACAAGCCCCTCCAGCTGAGAGCTGTCTGAAGTTATCCCAGTTTGAAAACTCTATTTTGGAAGCAGATAAGAACTGTGCAAGGTTTCACACTGTTCCAGTGGAAGCAGGAGGTACAGATGGAAGTTTACAGGCAGCATAATCTGCAGTGATACAGAATCTGCCTGAATTTTAAAAATGAAATCTCGAGCCAGCATTTTGTTTTCTGTGAAAAGCTGAGTGGGGAAAGGAGAATTTGGGCTGAACGCTCCATATTTCAATCCATCTGAACACAATAAGTCTTCCAAGTCTGCTGACAAAGTGATGAATGAAGTCTACTGCACACAGTTTCTTCTACTGGATATACATGACTTTTTTTTTTTTTTTCTCAAATTATCCAGTCTACATCCAGTTGGCTCAACATTCATTGAGCAAAACATTACTGCTCTATCAAAAAGCTATGATACCAGAATAATCATTTAGAGATCAGAGACATAAGAGAACTTTCATGATTAATGATCTCTTTCCTTTTCTGTTTTCCTCTCATAGCAGAAAAATCTTTATTATATCCTGAACATCCAGGTGAGCATCGAGTTCTCATTACCCAGGATGGGAACAACGAAGACCTGGGGCCTCTAACCCTGTTAGCACAGAAAAATTCTGTTTCCAAGGTCAAGAATAAAGAATAATAGATATAAATGCAGTTTATTTGACTAATGACCATGGGTGATGTGAGCCTGCCCATCCAGCACTGTGAGGGGAGCATTCCAAGGGCAGGGTCAGGGGAGTTCACTGGCAGCTGGGGTGAACCTGCTTTGGAAACTGAGATTTAAGCATATATTGCAGCAACAGATGGATGGTTTGGCACTGCACAGCTGTGAAAAGGTCAGGAAAAAATCTCAGCTATGCTAAACGGATTTATTTCTTTCTGCTTTAAGGCTACTGATGGTCTCCATCTCCCACCACCCAGCTCCTTTTGCCAGTGCTCATTTCATCTTTCCTTGAAAGAAAAATATTTGTGATAAAGGAAAATGAAACATTCCTCTTGTAAGGGCCCGTTGTGTGCTTATTTCTTGTCTAGAATGTCACAGGGGGAACATTCAGGGCCCTTTCATTTTCTCACTGGTAATTTATGTTTTCCTACCCAAACATTCTCTGTTTTTTTTTCTCATCCTTCTGGAACACAAACACCACTGTAGCCTCAGCTGGATAAGTTTTGTGCAAATGGTTAAGCATCTATTTGCTCCTTTTTATTAATAAGGAAGATAAAAATGAGCTAAGGGTATTTTTCTATCCTGATACTGAATTCTCTCGGAGCCATTTAGAGTTTGGGATTGACTGGCAGGACTCCCCAGTCTGAGAATTAGCAGGGAGGTCAAAACAGGCCAAGGTTCTGCACTTGTGTTCTGGGCAGAGAGGAGAGGGGCACACCCAAACACACACCCAAAGCTGCCAGCCCTGCCTTGTGTGGGCTGCAGGGTCCCCCGAGGCTGCAGCCTTAGAGCCCCCTCCAAAACCTAAAGGGCACTTTTGTATTATTGTATTGTATCCCATCAATACATCATTGTATTGATGAGTGATAGGACAAGGGACAACAGCTGCACTCTGGAGAAGGGCAGGGGTGGGATATTGGGAAGGAATTCCTGGCTGTGAGGATGGCAAGGCCTTGGCACAGGGTGTCCAGAGCAGCTGTGGCTGCCCCTGGATCCCTGGAAATATCCAAGGCCAGGCTGGACAGGGCTTGGAGCAGCCTGGGATGGTGGAAGGTGTCCCTGCAGGGGCAGGGGGTGAAACAAGATGAGTTTTAAGGTCCCTACTAAAGTCTCTGGGGGAGATCAGGCAGCACAAGGCACCTACACAGCCACCAGTCACTAGAGCTGACACTTGCTGGGATGCCCAGAGTTGGTGCAATTCCCTCATCCCAATCCCAGCTAACACTCTGGGATGCCTGGAAATCCTTCAGCAGCACCTTAGGGCCTCTGATTCCAAGTACACCAAATGTCTCATGCTAATAAAGGCAATTCCTGGGAAATACAGGTGGCACCAGTAAGACAAAAAAGAATTTGGTGTCATCTTCAGTTTATATCAGAAAGCTTTTCCTCAGGGCTGAATGTTTATTAAATCAGGACATGTGTGAAGAGCACGAGTTCATTAAGAGACTCTGCTATTCCTCTCTTTTAAGGCTGGTTCTCCTTCTCCTACAGAATCCTCCATGTAATGTGCTCATACATCTGCATCAATATTGCCACACTGAGCCCTTCCCAAGGACAGCCAGTACAGGAGGAATTAATTGGATCCTGACACACATTTCTAGATACAGATTTTTCACCTGAGCTTGCCAGTTCTAGGGGAAATCATTTTAAGGGACAATAAATACCACTTTATTTCTGTACACAGCAGTGTGATATACTGTAAGCAGCCACCCTTCCTCCCCTTGGAAGGCAGAAAAATGCTGTGCTTGCAGGTACCTCAGAAACATCTCCTATTTCTTGCCTCTGAGTAAGCTCGTAATTAGAGTAGAAACACGAGGAACAATTTCAATGGAGCTGTAAAACTCCAACAGGAGGAAAAAAAATCTATTTGAGGTTAGAACAAAATCTTTTTTTAATCTGGCTAATGCTGCTTTTGTGCTGATGCTGATCATTATATTTATGACTAACTGTGGGACATTCCAAAGCATTGACACCTGACTTCACTTACTAGAAAAGCAATCACTTGTAGATATTCAACTTGGTGATTAATATGTAGATACCTAATTTTTAGTGGATTAAACCATGTTGTATCAATTTGGTGGTCTTTAGGATTTATAATCAAACCCTGACGACATCTGATTAATGCCAGCTCAGGCTCCCTGAACCTTACAATATTCTTGCTCCTTTGGAGCTTGGATCACAGTAGGCTGATTACCCCCTGATTATCCTGAATAACTGGGGTCAGAGGTTCGCTGGCACCACAGAACACATTTAATTCAATCAATTCAGCGAGTGAAGCAGTAGGGGGAAGAAAAAAGATATTACAATTGCTGTAATATAACATTAGAAAAATTGCCCAGGACTTCTGTGCTCCAACTGATGAGCATTTTTGCTTAATTTCTAATTTAGTATTCTGCTGGGGTTTGCAACTTCAATTACTTGTGATATTTTCACTCAAAGTCAGGGGCACTGAGCTTGGAGGGAGGGAGGGAAACCAGAGGGAGACAAGTTGCCTGCATTAAGCTGGATAATGACCTTTGTGACAGCCACACACATAGCTCAGCTGTGGCCTTCCTGGTTACCCTCTCCACTGGCAACTCACAAACTCCTCCTGGCTCTCACTGCCTTGCCTTTTTGCCACTGCCAGATTTTTTGGTCTTACTTTCATTTCTGCTGGATTTTTACTGTTCAGCTGAGAAGCACTCCATTTTTCTTGTAAGCAGAGAGACTTTGATCAGCTGTGACAGCGCGGTGGTGATTTCAGACAGCCCAGCGCCCTCGTGGGTGCTCAGAGGAGTTGGGGAGCTCATTAAAGGCACCTCAGCCACCTCAAGCACCAAGTGCTGTGTCTGGGATGAAATACAAAAAGCTCCTCTTTCTGTTCCCTGAAAACCTCGAGGCACTTCACCTACAAGTGTCCAGCAGCTCAGTTTGACTCCTGCGAGTGAGGTTTGCGTCCTACAGAAGGATCCTGCGCCTGCTGATGCACAAATGTTCTTATTGTGCATCCTGGGGCTGCTGCCATAGCCACACTCTGCCTTCTGTCCCTGGGGTGGGTGATCAGCACTGATGAGGGTGGGGAGCCTGCTCAGGAGGGGCAGGAGAGGATCTAACAAATGTGAGGGACATCAGAGACAGGAAATTTGGACCTAACGTGGAGCTTCAGGCCAAGGAAGAGGACACAGCACACAAAAACACATCCTCAAAGACATAAACGTGACCCCAAATGATCCCAAGGGCAGGAGGGGGAAATGATCAGAGTCTGTTTGTCCTGGCAAAGGACTCCCCACAGCACCCTGAGCACAAATACTGCAATGAAACCAACTTTATGGCCCAGAGGAGCAAGGAAATGGTGAGAGAAACAGCAGGAAAAGGGGTAGGAGTTAAGAAAGTTGTGTACAACACTTTTACATCTGTACTATTATCACTATTGAAAATTTTTCTAAGTCAAAGAATATTTGTTTGTTTGAGTAATTCAATTGGAATTAACAATGATACTTGGATTAGTTTCCAATTTAATTAACAATAAATTCTGGGCTTTATATATAAGGTGAGCTTCCCAAACAACAAGATTTTGAGTGTAAAAATACAACATCAGGGTCAGCCATTACCTGTAATTCTTCCTCAGAAATGAAAGCAACTTTCCTGAGTAGAATTCTTTAATAAAAGAAATGAAGTCTTACACCTCTGTTTTCTCTGCAAGCAGCAGAAAGTTGCAATTTAATTTTCTGCTTGCCCACTGAGAAGATCCATTTTCTGCATGTTCCTTTGGGGTTCTTTGGAATGAAAAATGCTGTATGGTTATAAAACATTCTTCTAATGAAGCTCACTCTCAACTATCCCTGGAATTGATGAATTTCCTCCTGAAGTCCTGGGCATGTTTGCCCACAAGACAAAAGTTTGGTGTGTTAGAGAAGATCACAGTGCTCTAAATGGGGCATAAAGCTGGGAACCTATAGACAGTGCCTATAGAGCCCTACACAGTGCCTATAGAGCCCTACACAGTGCCTGCAGGCTCTCCTTTGTGTGTGAAATATTCTCAGCCTGCTCTACTCAAAAAATCCAAAACAAATAATAAGACAACACCCAAATGACTTAATCAATTCTCCACATCAAGCACAAAACCACAGGTAGAGAAGAAAACAAACAGCAACAAAATCCCATCGCATCAAAGTCCTCAAAATCTATACACTCCTCCTGTGCTGAGGATGAAAGGAGAAGAAACCACAGCCAGCAGATGCTGGTTTTGTCACTTTGTGCTGGAAAAAGAATTGTGGACAATAAAGAGGATTTGATGTGCAAACAGCAAAGCTCTGCTGAGAAGTGGGAGGAGTTGCTGCACAGGCAGGGCAGAGGCAGGAATTGCTCCATCTGCTCGGAAATGGATGGCCACAGCCCCTGGCTCCTGCCCACAGCTGGAAGGAAAGAGCACTGGGACAGGCAGAGGTCTGAGAACGTGGCCTGGGATCATTCTGGGCAGAAAACAGGCTGTTGTGGATAAAAGGATTGTCTGGGTGTCACCTGCACAGGGACAAGGCCAACAACTCTGGGCTTCACTGGAGAAAAGGGAAATCTTCCCCAGATATGAGGCAAAACTTGTTCCCTGCAGGGAAGCTGAAGGACTGTAGAGGATTGCAGGGAGGTCACAGAGACTGCAACATCAAAGCTCTTAAAGGAAAAACAAGCAAATACTGGAAATTATATAAATAGGAGGGAGGAATTTGAGGATACCTTGAGAACCCTTCCCTGAAACTTGCACCCAAATCCAAGAATCCATACAGAACAAAACACTGATTTTCTAACATTTTTATGGTTCATGATACTCATGAACACCCTGGAAATTTGCTGGATTGCCATGTTTTTGGGGGTTTTTTCTGTGCCAAAATCAAGTGATAGGAAAGAATTTCCCAGCTGAGATTCCAGTCTGGAACTCCCCATCACCCAAGACTCTGCATTATGCTGGGTTTGGTGCTGACAGCTGGAGATACAGGGTGGAACTACAAAATAACACTTGCCCTCCTTACTGCAGATAAAAATTGTGCCTGTAGCTTTCCTAGCTGGTCGTGTCCTCTTTTGGCAACAAAATGTAAGGAAAGGGGAGAGGAAAATAACTCTGATCTCAGCCTGGGGAAGGATCCAAAGAGGACAAGAGTGGCAGCACTAGATAGCGAAATTTAGTTGTTTTGAGGCTACAGCGTGGCCACTGTAGCAAAATTCCTGCTCCAATTAGAACTCTTCTGCTTTTATTAGTGAATTAAAACTCTTCCCTTGCAGTCCCACAGGAACAAACTGCTCCTGCCAAGCAGACAAGATTTCTGAAGAAAATCATGCTTTTAACAAATCTCTGCCATTATTTCATCATTTTCCTGAATTGTCTGGCAAAAAGGAATTTAAGGGCCTGCATTTAAATTCTGGAGCAGCTCTGAAATGAAGAAAGCAGATTGATTTGCATTCTGTTCCACTCCTCTCTTTGCCAAAATGATTTTTATAAGAAAAACCTAAAAATTAAAAAGACTTAAAACCCTACAATCTGAGCCTGAGAATTCAGTTTGCAACATCAAACCACCAAGGTTTTTTTGATTTGCTTACGATATAAGCCCTTAGAAATACGGTTTACAGAAGAAATGCTGCCAGAACCCCTAGAACGTGTCATCCACTCATTCCTCACATGGAATTAAAGCAAAATGCCACCCTTACATTGCCTACAAACCCTGCCAACAAATAAAGATTGCGACAGGCTGAGAGCACTGTCTGGGGTTTTTATGCTCATTTTTTTCCATGGCAACATCTCCGTCTCACGTGCACGGTTTCATTGCCTCCAATCTCTGCATAGTCTTGTTTGGTTTATCCCTTCCAGGGAGCACCTGCCACGTCTCCACTCTGCTGCAAGACACAGAAAGCACATTTGGAGTGTCTGGGGCCAGCTGACACTTGTTCCTCAGCCATAAATTTCACTCCAATCACACCCACCCTTCTCACCTCTCACCACTCCCAGCCATTATTTGTCCCTCCCTTGGTTTCCCCCAACATCCAGCTGAGAAATTGCATCTCCTGCAGCGGCACTGTAAATGAAACACTGCTCTGTGCTGTCCTGTCAGGGACAATGTCCTTGGAGGCCACCTGCACTGACAGCAAGGGACTTTTCCACTCAGATCCTGGGTGTCCCAGTGCCTGGCTTTTGAGAATAGCCTTGAAGAGATGGGATTTAAATTGTATTGAGGGTATTAGTCTAAAGTGAATGAAGTGGAGAGTATACTTCTCCTTTATATCCCCCAGAGTGATAAATGTGAGTGGAATATTTTTTTTTTTTCCTTTCTAAGGCAAAGAAAATGGGAAACCAACATGGATTTCAGGCACATGAGAAATAGCTTATGAATTTAGATGATAGTTCAGCAGAAATAAATTGTACATCTGTTCATTCATTTTAATAAAGCAGGGAAATGACACGCTGCTGGAGCCTTTGGAGAATGCTGGTATTTTTAAATGATGATCCTATAATAGTAGCATTAACATTTGTAATGCTGCCCATACTTTAAGAATTTAAGAAAAATACATTTATGGGATAAGTGAGCTTCAACCTATAGTCTGGACTCCAGGCATTAAAAAGTGAATAAGGTGCTTCCTGAATACTCCCAAATTAGTTCAGGAGAGGCTCTACAATGGCTTTCCCATGTACCACAGATAATCCTCTCAGTGTGGTGATAAAGCACGCTTATTATTTCTGAATAAATAATTCAGATGTGCAACATGTAGCTGAATTTCTGCTGACTAGAACCCCAGTCTGCATTTACAGGCAGCTAAAGAGGAGAGTTTTCCTTGAAAGTAGTCCATTAAAGAAGCCAACGAGATGCTTTTCCCAGCTGCATGGATGCATGGAAACATGTCCTACCCCCTGCTGAATTCAGGCAGGAAAAGAACCTTTCCCCTGCATCTCCCATAACACAGAAGTTAGAAATGGAAACTACTCCATTGCTTCATTGTTTCTATGCTGCCATTATTTACAGAGCCAACGTGCAAATTTTAGAAATAAACTAGTGAGACTGCAGGGGATGGTGCATTTTAAAAGTTATGTTTTGATTTTCCAAACTGATCTCTATGGGAAATAATAAATTAGGAGTTCAATAATAGCTGCCATGTTCCCTTTAAAAGCACAATTATTAAGATCATTAAAATCTCCTTTTAATTGATTGCATTAAAGCAATTGCTGCTGGAAACTGATTAGCGCTCACATATTGCTCTTTGATCAACTGGGGTAACCCTCACTCAAGGAAAGGGAAACAGGCAAGTCTGGAATCCTTGAGAAGTGGAGAAATTCACCTAGAATTTGATCCCAGAACCCGAGACCCTTTTATAACGTGCCAACGCTGTTCCCCCCGACAGCAAAGGAGTGGAGGCTGCGCTATTGGATCTCCCCAGAGCAGAGATTTCCCAGAGGTGCTGCTGGGATCCAGCAGGAACTCCTGAGAGCTGCCATCCCTGCCTCATCCAGCAGCGCTCAGAGTGCTCCTGTGCTGCTCCCTCCAGCTCCAGGCAGCCAAAAACAACCTCAGTGGGCAGGCCAGGTGAGCAGGGCTCTTGGCAATTTGCTTCTCTCGTGAATACAGGAGGATTGAAGAAAAGAAATACCCCTGGGACACAGAGGCTCCCTGCATGAAGACTTCCCAGCCACAGAACCCTCACAGATTTATTGATTGGAACTGCATTTTAATCATTTGTCTGGGGGAAAGAAAACAGTTCCCAGGGACTGTCAGCCAGCCCTAGCACGGGGCATGATAAACCTGTTTGTGCCAGGAATATCAGGCAGTGCCTGTGTCGCAGGAAAAGGACATTAAAGAGTTCAACATCTGCAGGCAAAGTTGAATTTATTTACTTAGGGCTTCAATTATTATTTAAGATGGAAAATTTGAAAAGGTCAGAACTGCTAAATCAGAAAGGCTGCCTTTCATTTGTCTTCAGACCTACACAGGTTTCTTAGCTTCGTTCTGCACTGAATCAATTAATCAGAAACAATGTTCTTTGCTTTCAAATGCCAGTTGTGTTATTTCTCAATATGGAAATATATTGTGTTATTTCCAAATGGACTTGTTGATCTTAGAGCCCTTTTCCAACAGAAATGATTCTGTG
The DNA here is from genome assembly GCF_030490865.1 of Poecile atricapillus. Lineage (NCBI taxonomy): Eukaryota > Metazoa > Chordata > Aves > Passeriformes > Paridae > Poecile > Poecile atricapillus. Next base: position 18,160,713 of record NC_081258.1, on the reverse strand, counting down.
GCTCTGTGAAACAGACAGGTAAATCCAGGTTTCATTTTTGTTTTAACCCACGTTAGAAAATGCAACTTTAGGTAAAGGAAATATCAGGTCTTCAGTTTAGGTAGGCAGACACCTGTGGGCCTGTGTTTCTATTTATATGTATATACATGTATAGAAATCCAGATTTACTTCCCAGTCTAAAACTGCACTCCCATCTCCGTTTGGATGGGAGCCACAGCTTGGATGCAGGCAGTTAAGAATATCAATGCTACAGATAAATCTTCCTCCCTGATATTATTTCAGACAACTGTTGGTTTAGATTTAAGCTTATTTAGCAGGATTGATTTTCCTTATGTTTCTTTCAAAACTTCCTCACATAACTCCTTTGATTTTTCAAACTTTATTATTTTTTTTTAGCTAAAAGATTGCTTTCAACCCTTTAAACTTCTTGAGGACAGCAGCGCTCTCCTCACCATCAGTCTTCTGAATGAAGCAAAATCATTGCTCTGAGAACATCTGAGAGTAGCAGTTAATGTATGGGCACTGCCAGCCTGGGTGGTGGAGATGGGCAGAACAAATGAGCAGGGGAGGAGGAAATAAAGCCTAAAAGGAACAAATGAGGGGATGTGTGGGAGCCAACAGCAATGGGGCTCGATTTGTAGGAGGAAAAGGGAGTTCTGTGAGCTCTGAGCAGATAATCTGTTTAAGGCACTGAAAACAAGAAGGTGGCTCCCAAGGGAAGCAGGTGATGAGGGCATGAGGAGGAGTTCACTGGGGGATGGTTTCAAGGGGTGGGAGAAGGAAGGTCTTCAGAAATGATGAAAAAGGGGAAAAATCGTGGGGACAGAACAAGGATCATGAAAGGACAAAGGTCAGAAAAAGATTTTTGGTTGTATAGTAAAAAAAAAAAAAAGTTTTCCATGTAGGAAGACGGGAGAAGTGATGAAAATAAGAGCAGAGGGAAAGAGGAGTCTCAGCAAAAAGCAGTCAGGGGTTGCATCACTGGAGGGTCTCAGGAGCTCTGAGGCAGCACCTGGAAACAGGAGCAGAGGGGTTCAAGGAATGTGAGGTGATCAGGCTCAGAGTCCAGGAGTTTGGAGAGGAAGGAAAATGTAAAGCTAATTATTAAAATTCAGAGAAGGCTCCTAAGAGATTCCTGACTAAAGAATAGGCTCGGAAGGGGAAAAACCCAAGAGTTTGTTCCTTGGTTAGTTGGAATGGGGAAGTTTGCTTTGTCCTAAAAAAAAGAGAATGATGTAACAGGCAGAAGGAATTTTGAAGGATAAATTTCAGCACTGGGCAAATTAAATATCAAGGAGAGGGCACAAGTGATTAGCACAGAGAAGTGCAAAAAAATAAAATCTCTATAAAAGGTGCATCAAGAGGAGAACAGGAGTTAGAATATAAAGTCCAAAGGACTGGCTGTAGAGCAGTAGTGTTGGAGGGAAATATTGGGTGAGGAAAACAACTGGAATTCAGGGATTTTTCCTAATCAGGTCAAAGTCTAGAATGGGAAAGGGAGGATAATGTCAATACTCTGTGTGGAGCTGGGCTTACACTTTGTTTGTGACATATGGACTGAGAACACTGGGAACACATTTGTAAAACAAACAAATATTATGTGACTGTTAGACAGACGGCTGGAGAAAGGGCTGCCCTTTTAGCAAATAAGCATCTGGAACTCTAAGGCAAACAAGTCCTGGAAACAGGCCAAGGTAGGAACTACAAGGATATGAATAAATTCCACTTCTGAATCATTTCCTTCAAAAGAGACTATAACTACAAGGAGTGCTCTACAAACCCCCTAATCTGCTTTCTCTTACATGTAACAACACCATTTTCATTCCACTAAGTTCAAGATACAATTAGGATTATATATTTTAAATTTTTCCAAAATTAATATCTTCCACAGGCATTTGCTAAAAGTTTTATTTGAATAAACCTACAGTTCCTTTTAGCATGGTGAGTTTTAGCCATTGTCTATTTTAATGCTTCAGAGCAGAAGGAAAAAAGATATTTTGTCTAAATAATCCTGACATTTTGATTCATGTGCACAGATGGTTAGCAAATTTTGGAGTAGCCAAATCAGTTTTAGTGTTGCTGAGAAAAACCTTAAAATCTCACTTGTCAGTGAAGGAATTGATAAACTGATCACAAAACTCATTCCACTCTAGCAGAATGACCCAAGCAGTCACATAAACTATTATTTTTGAATGAATAGGCTTCAGCTTTACAAATTCCCTCTGCTCATATAAACTGCAGCTATGATACCAGCTCACACATATTGTGTAATTGGTATTAAATAGGGTTTTGTCTGCTGCAAATTGAATATGTTAAGATCTATAGTGTGTTATCATGTTTGATCCTGCTTTTAAAACAGAACTCCCACAGATGCTGCAGGCATATTAACAGTGTGGGTTTCTGAACTCGTGGGATTACTGTGATATTTTGCAACACATCTAACAATTCCTCTATTTGTTATTTCTCAAATCAGCTGCGCTGTGCCAGACAAAGAGATTTAGCATTCTTGGTATTTCTGTTAGAATTCCGCATTCCACGGGTGAGGAACTGAAATAATTTATACACGGAGTAAAAGGTCCTTTGAGACTAAAGAGGTAATACCTGGTCATCTCTTCCTCACTGCCTGACCACCAGTTTACATTCTGAATTATTTAAACTGAAAGAGGGAAGATTAGATTGGATATTAGGGAGAAATTCTGCCCAGGGAGGGTGGGGAGCCCTGGCACAGGTGCCCAGAGAAGCTGTGGCTGCCCCTGGATCCCTGGAAGTGCCCAAGGCCAGGCTGGATGGGGCTTGGAGCCTGGGATAGTGAAAGGTGTCCCTGCCCATGGCACATGGAATGAGATGATTTTAATGTCTCTTACAACCCAAATAATTTTGGGATTCTATGAACAAGATAAGGATAGCTTAAGGATCACTCTGCAATAAATATCACGAGTAGAAATCACTGTTTCCACACTAAGGATTTTTGTCAGCTGGATGTCACACAGTCAAGTGAGGTCTCCCAACAGAGACCTCCAAAGCTAATTTCAGGAAAGAGATTGATGCATCATTTTGTATCTTAATCTGAAAGCAACTGTGTGAAGTTTCCTGGAAGTATCTGTGTCATGTGCCAGCACTCAGTGTTGAAGCTGGAGTTCCTTGGACAGCTAATGAAATACAATATGCTGTGAATGCTCTTGGAGAAGAGTGAAATCAAAGGAATTTTCCATGGACTGCTTCAACAGTACATTTAGAGGAAAAAAAATATTATCGGGGGAAAATCCTCAAATTTTTAAATGTCCATTACAATTGAAATCTGCAGAAAACAATTCTAATTTGATTTGGAGGCAACTGCAAAATTCCAGCTGGCAGGGGTGTTTTTTGTTTAATTGGAACATCACACAGCCACTCCTGGCAATGATTGCTAATAATTGTGTTTACACAGCTTCCCTGAACAAGTGGTCCAAGACTAGGTCTGGAAACATCACATTATCTTTGTTTAGCTTGTGCTTCCCTCAAGAGCCTTTGTTTGATCTTTCCTTCCTTTTTAAATTCTACTCCCCAGCTCCTCACCCAAACGTGTTTGTGCTAGAGGTACTCCAAACTCTCACTGCTACTGTTTACTTTGCAATCCTGACCTTAATATCTGTCGTAAAGTTCACACTTCATAGACCACATTGAGGAAGCATATTAACCTTCACTTCCTGGAGAAGAGAACAATAAATTGTGGGTTTATGGCTTTTCTGCTGCTCACAGTGTTTGGATATTTGCTGTCTGCAGAAGCAGATGGAAGAAACCTTCCGAGGATAAGTCGGCACCGGAATGGGTTTGTGGTGAGAATTTGCCAGCTGCAGTGGGAATTGCTGTTATTACCACGGAGCTGCTGCTGACCTTCCCAGCACAACCAAAGGCTTGCAAAAGGCAAGGGCTCGCACAGGAGCTGGCATCGGGATGGGTTAGATCAGCTGATGACAACAAATCGGGGCAACTAAACAAAGGGCAGGGAGGGAACAGTGCCAGAGGAGTGGGGAAAGAAAAAGGACTGGCAAAAATGCAAGTTTATCCTGTGAGCCTACTTGGAGAGCAAGAGAGCCAGGAGGAAAATCAGATCTGAAGGAACAGCCCAGTGCCTTTGTGCTCCTCCCCAAATTCCCACTGTTTGAAGGGTCATTTCTAGTCACAGACCCTTTCCCTTGTGCTCCTCCCCAAATTCCCACTGTTTGAATGGTCATTTCTAGTCACAGACCCTTTCCCTTGTGCTCCTCCCCAAATTCCCACTGTTTGAATGGTCATTTCTAGTCACAGACCCTTTCCCTTGTGCTCCTCCCCAAATTCCCACTGTTTGAATGGTCATTTCTAGTCAGACCCTTTCCTGTATCGTACAAGTGTTTCTCAGCTGCTCCCAGGTTATAAAGCAAGCACTCTGTTGTTTTATGTACCACTGAAATGTGTTTATCCAGAGATTAAATAGACAACTTCATGTATTCCCTGACCTTGGTGGAGAGAAACAAAGCAATGAACTCACCCCTCACAAGCAAAGATAAATGCAGGAGTCTGCTGCTCTGCCACGCAGCGTATCCAGCCCTAATTATGTGATAAGTGGATGGACTCCGTGTTAAACATATTTTGCAAAAGTTCTTGAACAAAATGCTTACACTGGTTATGCAGATAGCTTGCTGAAAGCCACATGAATACAGATTATTATGCACACAGTGTGAATCTGGATGAGTGCAGGAACCACTGGTCTGCCAAACAATATTATTTCATTCCTTTGGTTTTGTTTTTTTGCTGAAGAGTTCTGTGTTTCAGATGATGCACAGAATAATCACATTTGTTCTCCTTTCTCTGAAATTATTCTATTCTTGAAATGCTACAGCAGAGTATTTGTTGTTAAGGTCATTGGTAATTCAATCCTGAGTGGTGCTGAGCATTTCTCATCCTCAAGCCAGAATCCTCAAGCCAGCTAATTCTGATAAAAACTGACACAATATATTCAAGAAAAGGTAAAAAAAAAACCAAACAAAAAGAGTAATTTCATTATCCAGATAGCCAGACTGTTTAAATAAGTCTTCCAGATGTCCTTGGTTTGGTAGCACCACAACACAACTCAGAAATATTAATCAACCTTCTTCTTGATCATGGGCATTTTTCCAGGTTATTTGAAAGTGTTTAGCAGAGAGACAGACATTTGGAATCCTAATTGCACTGAGAGTCAAAGCAAGCTATGCTCCTAAACCCACTGGGCACTAAATGTCTTTACAGCTACTTTATTAAGTCAAATAATATTTCAAAAATTATTTTTGACATCTAAAATTAATTAAGGAAAAAAAAACCAAAAGGAGAAGATGTCTACATGCTTGCTATTCAGATTTTTAGGTTCCTAAACTGCTCATGTGATTTTGAAATCTGTTCTGCAAGTCACGAGAGCTCAGAAAACTCTTGAAGTGCACCATGGGTGAGACCAATGACCAATTATTAACCATGAAGTAATGGTACAGTCACAGCAAATTTCAATTTCACTTTTGCAGTGACAACAGAATGCTCACAGTCTTCATTTAGAAAACAAAATATTTGCTGCTATTTAGATGTTTGTTTCCTTTCTTGAATTCTGCCTCTCACACATGAGAAATATACCAGGTAACATCTCTGCTTTGCTTTCAAGGAGACTTTTGGGCACTTGGAGATATGTCAAGTGTGTTGGTGAACTGCTGCAAGAGGATGAAGTGGAAACAAAGCTGAGTGAAAAGGTCAGTGCAAATATTTATCTGGTGTAGAGGTTTCTGAAGGTTAAGATATGCTCCAGGAGCCTTTCCAGCTGTATTTACAGCTCTGGAAAAAACAGGGGTGGCCAAAGAGCTCCTCTGTGGTGATCCCCAGCCATCCTGAAGCTGTTCTTTGTGCCAAAGTTTACTGACAGCTGGAGAGGCTTTGCCCTGCTCTGTCGAGCTTCTGTATGAATCCTGATTTCTCTGCATGTAAACAGTCTCACAGCCCAAAAACAGGAGCCAAATGGAAATTCCAGTATGCATTCTGTTCATGTGGTTTTGCTGTAATGGATTTATCCATCCCACAAAACGATTTCTCCTGACAAATCAGCTCTGGGTTGAATCAGTTCAATTTGAACAAGCTGCTGGAATTTTAGATTGGTTCCCATCACTTTTAGGCCATGATGGAGCTCTGATTTTTAGCTGTCAGCCTGGCTGGAAGAGGCTTGTCATCTGCTCAGATGTGCTGATGCTGCTCAAGCACCTCAGCCCTTCCACCATGGGAGTCTGTGATGTGGGAAGGATCCAAACTGCTTTATTTGGCAGCTCCTGCTGGTTTTGTTTCTGTTCAGCCTGGTTTGCACTGTGATTTCCATCCCAACAGGGAATGGGAGAGGGCTGCAGCCCTGGCCTTGCTCCCCAGCTGGGTTTGTCAGGGGACAGCACCTCTTTGGCTCTGTTTTCCACACAGTTGTGGGTCTCACTAGAAATTTGTCCTGTCAGATGTAAAGGTCTGTGGGAGAGGGTTGGAAGGGGAATCATCTACCATAAACATGATTGTGTCTAAAGGTGTGCTCCAGCTCACTGGGAGTCCCAAAGGGCAAAATTTTCCCTGCAGGACAAGGTAAGAAGGACTCAGCCCACAGAAGAAGGAGAGGTGATTTTGGCTGGTTTTAAACATGCAAAGCCAATAGGCAGATCTGGTCTGGGTTGCCAAAGTCCGTTTACCACAGAAAATAAAAGTACCATGTCCAAGAGAGATATTTTTGTAAAAGAAGAATGGAAAAGTGATCCAGGGGGAAACTGAAAATTGCTTTTAGCTCCATATCTGTTCCTCAATACGGTTTAGCCAATACCAAGAATCAAGACAGGCACTCTCAAAAGCTTCAGGCCCATTTCTCAACAGTCTGAGCTGCAGAAGAAATCTCTCCAGATGGTGCTGGGAAAGTCTCCTGTCCTCTGAGAGCCACGAGCACACGGAGGTGCAGATTGTCCTCCAGGGGCTGCTTCACCCAGTGGGTAACACAACTGAGTCAGGAGACAGCGCTGCAAGTCACCATAAATCACCGTGACAAGCAACCCAGCCACTTACAGGCCTCTCCAGGAACTGATGAATCATTTAGTAAAGCTCCCATTAGTCACTTATTACTCTTTTATAAACCATTTATCAGCTGGTATTCAAAATGTGAGCAAATCATATTTTTCATTTAGGAATCCCAGCACTAGTGTATCTCAAATCTCACCGTGGTGGTGTTTTGTCCAATTACACAAATTTTATTCTGTTCACAGGAGACAAGATCTTTATTTTACCAGAAAATTCTTTTCTAAGAACATATATATATTATTAAAAAAATATACCAGGAAAAATATTTTCCCTAATCTTGCTCTCCCTGGTGTGACAGAATTATTTCTGTGTTACATTTCTTTGTCCCAGAAATGGATGGGATTGAGGGTGAGGCTGGAAGTGGCAGAATGAGGAATTGTGTGAGGAATGGCTGTTCCCTGGCCAGATGTAGTCTCTGTTGTGTGCCAGGGACAGTGCTGTGACAAATCCCACTTTTCCAGGTTTGGCTAGGGATGGGCTGCAGTCCCAAATCTGTGGCAGGGGAGAAATGTGGGAACTGGGGGCACTGCAGAAAAATCCTCCCCTTCAGCCACAGCACTGCATTCCTCTCTCAAGTGCCTGACAGGATTTACCCAGGGAACACAATCTATCTGGCATTAAGGGAAAATAACACATTAAAGAGCAACAATGGAAGTTTTAAAAATTCAGGGCAGAAGATAAAGGCAAACAGTCAGAGGAATCTCATTTTTGAGCACACACTCTGCAGGCAGGAATGGGATAAGTAGGATTCATTGGACTATTCTTTTGGAGAAGGAAGAAAAGACAGAAAGGGGTCAAGTCCATATCTTTCTTGTGTTAAAGCTCATTTTTTCCCTCCCCTAGGTCTTAGGCAGTATCTGGGCACAGCCAGGCCTCCAGGAACAGATACAAGAGGAGAATTTGCCAGTTCGTGTCTTTCAGCAGATGCCACATTGTTAATTTTTCATCACACCACAGCCACAGTGACATTACCTCTGGACTAAAATCCCTTTTTTTTTGCAGGATACAGCGCTGCAGTGATCTGTCAGGCACTCTTACAGGGACACAAGAAAAGAATTCTCATTTTTGTGAATGTTCTAGGTACAAAAACAATACTCAGCACCATTAATGTTTACTCAGTCCAGCTCATCCCCACCCACCTGGAATATCCTGCAGGATTCAAGACAGGTATCAGATTTTCCAGAACAATCTGTGCCTGCTCCTTGCATTGCTTCATTCCTTATTTTCACATAAGCAAACCCTGAACAAAATTTGAGCCAAAGGCCTTTTTCTGCTGGAAAGGAAACTCCAAAATCCTTTGTGACACAAAATAATAATTCACAAAATTAATCTTAAAACTTTTTCCCATTATAGAAATAAGGTTGTAAATTTTACAAAGAGGCCACTAACTTTATAAGTATCTCTATTTTCAGCCTCTGTAATTTAAATCTGGCACAATATCCCAGCCACTGTGACCTTTTAAAAGGTAGACCTTGCTGCCTCACCTGGGATTTTTGCAGGAACTCTTAAATATTGCTCTATTTGGCATTAAAGATGAAATTATTAAAACCCCTGGAGGGAACAGGGTACTGTTTGCACACCTGAATGGATTTTTACACTGCTCAGAGCCTATTATTAGCAGCAAGTATGGATGTGAGAGAGAAGAGCTATTTTGGAAGAGTGTGGAGTGATGAGGCAGTAAGCAAACAATGAATCCACAAAGCAATGTCTCATTTATTGAGCCATCAAAGCACCTGCCACACGCTCAGAGCCTCCAGGGCTCTGCTGGATCACAGCCAGGATGCTCAGCTGCTCCTGGGGTCACACCCTGACACTCATGGATGAACTTTTCCTGCCTCAGCCTGGCCCAGGAGTGGCTGCAGGGAGGGGAAAAGGCTGGGTGGAAGAACAGAACCTCGGGACAAGCACTCCCTGTTCTAGGAGAGGCACTTGTCACAAGATCAGGTAGGGAGAGGACAAGTGGGAATAGCCTTTAGCTGAAGAAATGTGGATTTTAAAGAAATTTTTGAAGAATTTTTGAAGAAATTTCTCCCTGTGAGGGTGGTGAAGAGCAGGTCACCCAGGGAAGCTGTGCCTGCCCCAGCCCTGGAAGTGTCCAAGGCCAGGTAATAAAATAAATAAAAGAAGCTGCACTCTGGAACCAGAGCTTCAGATTTACTGAATTTGAGCTTTCTCCTTCAGAAGTTACCTTGAAAAATATTGTCTCTTTCTTTCAGCTCTAATTCAAATCAATAGTATTGCAGCCTGTGGTATGCAACTGGTATTAAAATGCAATAACTAAGCACTTTCAGCAGAAAATCAAATAAAGTGGCATTAAATCAGCTGGGAGACACCTCCCTCCCCTTACACTGTTAATTTTAAACTGAGAATCTGCTCCTAAAGGGGGCTGGCACCATACATTAAAGGCTGATTTTTCCTGCCTTCTTCATGGAATATGAATATCACCTAGCAAGGCAGAGGGATGATTTCCGAGGTCATTAGCATCTCTAAATAGTGAAAGGTTCAAACCCACGTCAAACCATTAAAAAGAAAAAGAGACGCTGCTTCAGAAAAGAAAACAAAATGAAAGAAAAATATCTAAGAGCAGACTTTTCAAAGAAAACAATATAAATGCTTCTCTTCACACCTATTTAATTTCCATGCTAAAACCCCCATAACTTTTCAGGGTATAAAGTATCTTTCACTGTCACTGACAGAACTGAATGTATGAGAATTGATGAATTTCCACAGAAATTGATGCTAACAATACATTTGTAGCTAAGCAGGCACATGAATTTTTGTGTCCAAATCACCAAATTATTAAGTCAAGCAGGACTATAATTAAAGACTTCTAATATAATTCAATCTTGAAATATTTTTCCAGAGAAGAATTCTCCAACTTCAGAAATTCAAGCAGGTAGGACTCTGACTGACGTAAATTGCTATCAATATTGATTAATCCAATAAATTCTTATTTCTAAATACACCAAGCTGTCCTTTTACATTGTTATCTTCCAGGGGGTTAAAAAAAAACCTCCAGCATTTCAAAGATATTTTAAGTATTGGTTGTCAGGAATCAGATTTCAGAGCATTAAAAGCCTGATCTAAAAGGTAATTCTAAAGGAATTAAGAGTTTGATCATCGTTGTCACTGATGTACTTGAAAGGTTTGGATCAGTCTCTCCGTGGTAATTTTTAGGTGACTGAAACACTACTGCCAAAGCATTTTACTGATGTAGTTATAGATATTCCCTTGGCAAAATTGTCATTGCTTCTACTTTATTCTTATTTTTTTCTTTTTTTAAAAAGTCCTTCTCTGTCATGTTTGAGTCTGGTATTCATTTACTTTGCATTTACAAAAGAAATAATTATTCAAGTAAAATAAAGGCAATATGTTTCAATATAATCTAATCTCAAATCACTCATATTAGGCCAGGAAACACATTTTAACAAAGGTAAAAATATACTTCAGGTTAAATAAAAAAACTTCTACAACAACAGGCTTCCCTTTTCTTCTTCCACAATTATCTTAAAACCAGGATCCCTCATATTTTGGGAATTTTTCCTTAAAAGTTTGCAGAGCCCCAGGAAACTTTTATATCAAGATCCAACCTGGCTGTTCTTAGGTAAAACTTTTAAAGCTGTCTCATTCTGTCCAGATACTGAAAGATCAGGCTCATGGAAGAGAACAATGTGAGCAGGGCAGGAAATCTGGTGGATTCAGGCAGGGAATTCCCTCCCCTTGGTCTCAGCACCCTTCACCTGAATTCAATTTACAGGCAAAAAACCTTTCCTTGCAAATTCCACCTGCAAGTTAAGTTTGAAGCTTTTAGGACTGGAGTTTTAATTACAGAACCCCAAACTCTGGCTGGCTCACAGGGGAGGTGCTGTAGACAGGAAGAAAATGTTGTTTTCATCCACAGTCCTGACCATGCAAAGCCTTAAGCTAGTTTTGCTATTTCCCCCCACAGGAGCAAAAGGAGAAAGTTACCACCAGCAGATTTATTTTACAGGTTTTATCCTGCTAGCCAATCTCTAAATGACAGGGTTTTTTTTCACCTTGTGGTTGCACTGTAGTTTGGAGGTGATGCACACACGTTTATTAACGTGAAAAAGAAAAGAGCAGCTCCAGGAAAATCTGTCACACCGAGCTAAAAACATTCTGTACGTGTCTTCTTTCCTTAAAGAACATCTTTATATTTAGAAACAAGCTAATTATGATTACTTGCACTGTTTTGTAGAGAACAGATGGCCAGCTCTTACCTCCTTCTTGGTGAATTCTGGTGCATGGTCATTTTTGTCATCGATAAGAATGGTGGCAGTGGCTGTGCCCGTCAGTCCCACGTCCATCCCACCCATATCCTTGGCTTCTATAACCAGCTCATACTTCGGGCTTTCCATAGTCTGAAAAAAAACCCAAACAACAGAAAAGGAAAGGTTAAAGAGAAAAACTACTGAGATAACATCCTATTTTTAATTAATATTAAAATAATAAATTTTAAAAAAACCAACAAAACTTTATTTGGCCTAATGAAACATAGAGAAACAGATCTGTTATCACAGTTGTAATGAAACACAAGCACAGCTTTCTACGAGATCAGCTGCTACCCTGGGAACCTCATTTGCAATCCAGCATGAAGGTGAATATTGGTAAACAGCTCATAATTTATCCTGTTATTTAGGAAGATTAAGAAAGAGGTAAGAAATTAAAATATACTTGCTCTTTAAGAGTAAGCTCTACTTTCAGTGCACCAATATTTAGCAGCTTGCTTCATCAGTGTTATGATGGGTACATAATTAAATACTAATGTCACAATCTACATATAAATTCACTTTATTAAATCCCATTCATTCTGGGTATTAGCATTTAGACTGGTAATCTAAGTTTGCTTCACTGTGAGAAACAACAAAGCAGTTTCCAAAACAGGCAGAAATTTCTAGTTATGGCCCAAAGCAAAGGTGTCAAGTGATATTAATGATTTATGTTGCTGATATCTGATTTCCATGTCATGGGTGCTTACCTGGCTGCCCACCTACTGCAGAACCAGGCAGCACAGGCCCACAGTAAAATCCAACTTCATTTCCTCTCATAAAACACAGCCTTAATCTGGAAAAAATCCCATTTGTGGTCAGCTCTGGAACGGGAATGTGCCAGCCTCTGGAATTCCCACCTCTCCCAGCAGGGATGAAAGCACAGGGGGGGGCAACGCTGTCACTGGGAGCTGCTCTCAGCACCAGAACCTGCTCCCCTGCAATTCTGAGGTGGATTTCACTTCATTGAAATGGATTTTGTGTGGCTGCCTCGAATGGAACCACCCTCCCAAAGCCCACATGGGCACCACCAGCCCAGAGGACACGGCTGGGGAAGGGCTGCGTGGTGAGGACACCACACTGCCCAGGAATGTTTATCCAAAGCCTCCTGGAAAATAAACCTGGATCCCATGGGGAAAGCTGCAACAAAGCCCCTGCTTTTGGAACCTTCTGGAACCTTTTGGAACCTTTTGGAACCCTTTGGAACCTTTTGGAGCAGTGTCTGCCAGAGCCCAGGATTTCCAGCTTTGACATTCCTCATCCATGTCCTCTATCCAACACTTTCCCAGGGAATTGGCAGCAGGGACACAGCCCAGCAAAGGAACCTCTTGGGTTCCCAGTCTGCTCTGCAGCCAAGGGATTTGGAAGCTTTTCCCAAATGGTGAATTTTGCACTATAAATGTTCCTGGGCACATCCCACCATCTCTTTTTTTTTGGAGAACGTGTGAGAAGGAGATCCCTACAGCTCCTCAGTACGTAGATTTTGAGGCATTTTTAGCAACCACCTCGATTGCTCATCAGATCAGCTATTATGAAACATATTTGCATGTAAAGTCAACAAGTCAAGCCAGAAGATAAATTTTATTCTAAAAACATATGAACTAGGAAATCAGACGCCGCTGCCACACAGGCGATCCTAAGAAATGTATCTCCTGAAGTCTTACAACGTTATACCATGAATTTCATCTCAGAAGGCAGAAAACCAAGAACAGGAATTTGATTTATAACATCATAAAGATATACGCAAAGAAGTATTACTGATATGTCTGCAACACAAAATCACGTCATGGAGGGAAACTAAATTTACAGTTTTCATATATTTGTTTTCTAAATTGCATTAAAGCCTGAATGAGACTTCTCTCCCCTCCCCTAGCTGCAACTTTTTCATTATTTTGATTAGAAAGTTGTTATTATTGTATGGAAAACTTGCAAAGCCATTTATCACTTCATGTTTATAAGCCTCTTTGCTCAGAAAGAAGCCCATTTTTACTCACAAATTGGCCTTTTTTCCTTTGAAAACCGTCCCATTTTCTATTGAAAACAAGCTCATTTATGCTAGAAATTGCATCTACTGCAGCAGAAATGTCTGTGACAGGAGTCCAATGTTTAAGCTCGTGCAAAATGTGAAAAACATTGAATTTTGAGTAGTATTTGATATAATTATGAATACTTCACACTTCCCTGCTATGCAGCACTTCCTACAACTCGTTCTGACACCAAATATTTGCTTTGTTAGAGGAAGCAGCTGCTAACAGATGCAAACCCCGAGCAGAGCCTTGTTCCCATCACAGGCTCTCTTTGCACTCGCTTGTAAAGGACCTTTCAGAATTCTCCTGCTTCCAGCCCAGTTGAGTCAGGCAGAGCAGGGATTGTCTGGAGCAGTGTGATTTACCAAAAACTGGATTTGTGCAGCTGGAGCAGGGCTCCCTGCGCTGCCAGCAGCCCCGTTCCGCAGGGATGCAGCTACAGAGGGGCTGCCCTGGAAGATCTCATGGCACCTCCTCAGCATTTCCCTCTTCCCAGGGCTCAGAGCCTTGACCCCAGTGTGTTCTCCATCCTTTTTCTCCTGTCTTGTGAGGAATAAGTGCTGCTGGAAGGAGGCAGTGGAGGAGAGGATCCTTCCTTCCCCATCTCCATCCCTGCCCAGCTGCAGGTGAGCAATAAATGCAGCACCCAAATTTGTATCATTTTGGGACCCCACAGAGACTCAGATATGTCCCACCAAGTCACTGCCTGTCACTAAACCCTGGCCAGCTCCTAAATGACCTAAGCACAGCCTTGCAGAAGCAATCCAGTCAATATCACTTGGACAGTGAGATGCTGGCAACAGAAATAAGCCCCGGCTCTCAACAAGTGGGATCTGCAGCTCCAGAGGATAATGGATTATTTTAATAAATGAACATCAAGTCACTGCTGGTGTGGTTTATTATTTATCAGCTGTGACTTTGTGGAGTGTGACACTGTTGAGAGGGTTTGTATAATTACAGCAGGAGAACCATTCCTTTCCCCATAAATTTTCCTGTTAGTCATTCAGGCGCGGCAGGGGTGACACTGCCAGCTTGTGTGGTTTGCCAAGGAGGTGAGCTGTGTCCTGCTTTCCTTCACAGGTCCCTGCCATCCCCAGCAGAGTTCACAATCCCGTCAGCTCCCACTCCCCTGCTGCCCTGCAGAGCTGGCTCAGCACCACAGAGCAGGGAGAGGCCAGCAAAGGCACTTTTCCAGAGTTCAGCTCCAGGACAAAGCCAGCAGCAGCTAACCACAGCACAGGGAAATAAACTGGGCAGTGCAGAGTGAACCAAGGGAGAGCTCTGGGGAAATGCTGAATGAAACCACACGATGATGGCTTTCTGCTGGGCTTCAATCTTTCAGTGTCACAGCTACAATAAAAAGCCATCGGTGAGTGAAGAGGAGCGAGCCCTGGCTGTCAGTATTTCACACCAGCATCCTTGGTCTGGGCTGTAGGCAGCCAAATTCAGCTGGAATTGGCAGCACCGTGGGAGCAGCACAGCTCCAAGTGTGGGGTGGGAACCAGGGGAGCTGCTTGGGTGGTTCCAGGGGAGGTTTCTGGCCCCTGGGGCTGTGATTCCCCACAGCAGCACCCAGGGCTCTGTCAGCAGCAGGACTGCAAACACTTTCCCCAGAAGCCAAGAGGAATCCAAGGTTCCTCCAGTGCCCCCCTACAAGACACCCATGGGTGGCTTATTTTGGACAGGGCACGCTCAGTTCCACAGCACCAAGACTTCATTTAGTGCAAAAAAAAAATATATAGTGGGGAAAATAGGAACCCCAAATTTGCAGAAAGTTGCTGAAATCAAAATAAACTGTGTTTGGGAAGAAAACAACACACAGAATGTTCAAAACCTGTACAATGGTTTAAAGGATCCTTTCAATAATGATTATCAATAGAGAGTTTTCTGACTATTCCATGGATATTTATATTTCTGTAATGATGCAACAGTGCTTCGACTCTTCTACTTATAATTGTGTTTATAAACTATGTATTCATGCATAATATTGTATCAGGAGTGTGCTGCCATATCATATTTGGTACTAATGACTTTATAATATAATGCTAACCAGAAAGAAAAAATCCTTTGGATTGAAATAATTTCAGTTGGTGCTAAATAAATGCTTGTGTTCATTTAAGATGATAATTGCATATAATGCATACTGAATATGTCCTATTAAGACATAATCAATGTTCTTGTTGAGTAACAATATCAACATTGAATCTAACATTATCTCAGAGTAAGCTTGTCAGGATTTTGACAAATGTAAAATTAAAAAAAAAGGAAGCAAAGTGATTATTAGCAGCTCTAACAGACATAATGCTTTGATAATTATAATATCAGCATTTATTTTAAATGCCAGTTGCTGCTGCTCAAAAAGGGCGATATACACAGAGGCTTTGCATTTAGAGCTTGAATTACACTTTGATGAATAGAAAAACCCAAACTATTTTGTAATATAAATCCTCTTTAGCTCACCAATTTCCAATTTTTTCATATCATAAAGGAATGTCTACAGTTTAATCACTGTAATAATGTACTTCTGTTATGAAGAAAATCAATATCTATTTACTACCCAAGGGAGTCCATGGGTATATCTGGAAGCAAAAGGAAGACTAAATTTTCTCCTTCAGTAATAGCCATTAAAAAAGGAAAGAAGTTGCTCCAAAGTGTTTGAACCAAATTGGTTTCCTGGCCAGAGTTATTAGTTTTTCATCATGATGAAATCTGTGACTATTTAATATATAGGATGTATAGGATCAAGACTTTAATTTGTCATAACTTACACATATATTTTGAATTACACATAAATTTACACATTTAATTCTCCATAATGCTGGCCTAACCACAGGGCTTGTGTACATTGATGGGTTTGTTACCTTCTACATGAAAATACAGGAACTTTATGGCCATATTTTCAACAGTCTGTGTAAAATTATAAGTTCTGACTGCTGTGCAAATTAGGATTTGGATACTGAATTAACATCACTTTGTAGAAGGCTGTACACACGTGCATTGTGGCTGTTATATATCTATTAATATAAATATTTATATAAATATTAGCATCATTTAAGGGAGTTTCCTTACATGGATGATGATATTCACAAGAATTTCTCCTCAGGTAGAGATCACCAATCTCTAAGACAGAACAAGGGCTGAAGCTCAGGTTTAGTCTGAGATATTTCCCTTTAAATCATTGTTGTTGGTTAGGCTACTACTAAAATTAAGCCCAGAGAAGAGAGAAATTATTCACTATTGTAAATAAAATTGTCATAAAAGACACAACACCAGTAAAGTTGGTGCATCTACACTGGTTTTTACCAGGCAAAGATATTTCCCTTCATAGCAGAGGGATGTTGATCTGCTACAGCAATTCACAAGATGCTCATGGTTTGGGAAAAAGATCATTCTCCATGCCAGCTGTGCTAGAAATATAAAGTACTATAATAATTTTTAATAGCTTTGGAGAATAAGAATCACAATGTTCCAAGGAAAATACTTGCTGTCAAATATACTGAAATCACTCTTTTCTTTTTAAAATACAAGCTACATTTCAGCTTTCCTCCTGGACTAATGTATGTAATTTCTATTTTTTTTTTTTTCTTTTTCAGGCAAAAAAAAATCAGTTGTTCCTCATAATTAAACAGTGCTGCAGAAATCTTTCACTCCAGTGTGAAAGCATCAATTATTATGTAACTTCTTGTGCTGATTTTAGACCACAGAATCACCCTTATTATTCCGCACTCAGAGGTGCCAGGAATACAAAGCCAATGCTGCTCTCAGCCAGACCCTCTGTCAGGGGCAGACAATGGCTGGAGAGAGGATCTGCTCCCCAGGAATGGGCTTGATTGGAGAAAAAACAACTCCATTATGGTCTGGAAGCAATTACAGACCCTGCTGGGTGCAAACAGTCCCTGCCTGTGTGGGGACCTTTCCAGGGGCTCTAAGGAACACACACAGCCATCCTCGCTGGGACAGAGCTCCTCTGGGCTCACAACCCATGGCAGTTCCTGGGCTCAGAACCCATGGAAATTCCAGAGCTCAGAACCCATGGCAATTCCAGAGCTCAGAACTCATGGAAATTCCAGAGCTCACAACCCATGGCAATTCCAGAGCTCAGAACCCATGGAAATTCCAGAGCTCACAGTCCATGGCAATTCCAGAGCTCACAACCCATGGCAATTCCAGAGCTCACAACCCATGGAAATTCCAGAGCTCACAGTCCATGGCAATTCCAGAGCTCACAACCCATGGAAATTCCAGAGCTCACAGTCCATGGCAATTCCAGAGCTCTCAATCCATGGCAATTCCAGAGCTCTCAACCCATGGCAATTCCAGAGCTCACAGTCCATGGCAATTCCAGAGCTCTCAATCCATGGCAATTCCAGAGCCCACAGTCCATGGCAATTCCAGAGCTCACAACCCATGGCAATTCCAGAGCTCACAACCCATGGCAATTCCAGAGCTCACAGTCCATGGCAATTCCAGAGCTCAGAACCCATGGCAATTCCAGAGCTCACAATTCCTGACAATCCAGCCTGCTGGAGCTGCCCTGCCCTTCCTGCAACCCCAGGATTCTTTTGGGAGAGGAACCATGGAAATCATGGCACAGCTTCCCATGTGCTGCATCACAATTCCCCGTTCCCAGAGCCTCCCACCCTCCCTGCACATGCAGCACTGAGTATTCTGGTGCTTGAAATGGTACCTGGCACTACTCCTACTCCTTACAGACTCTAAACCTATCACTGTTTATACTCCAATTTTTGGTGCTGGACAGAAAATGCTCTATGTCATCCATCTTAATGAACTGTACCCCAAAAAAACCCCAAGGATGGACTCGGTTACATCATTTTCCTGGTGCTTAATGTTTTCCAAAGCTTCATGCTGAACACCTCAATAAGGTTAGAAAGCAAAAAAATTTCCAAGGGTTTTTCCATTCAAATCAGAATACATGGTTGGAGACATTAAGAGCCTGACTGACAAGTGTAGGAGGCACCATTCTTACCAGTCCTGATTATTACACTTCTAAAAAAATATTACAACAACTACACAATCTGCCAAGTTATGTCTAATTATATTTACCAAGGTAACAATTTGGACAGAACACACGAAAAGAGCTGTGTCTCAGAACAAACAAATGTCTGTGTCAGGACACCTGGCTGGGTGAGGGAAGGTAAAAAGCAGTTCAACTTTTTCATCAGGACTTTCAATCTGGTTGTCTCCACCAGCAAAATCTCAAGTGAGCTGTCAGGAGCACTCAAGAATTCCCTTCTGTATTACAAATATTTACTTCAACAAAGTTTTTTATTTCCAAATCACTGTGTTGCTGTAATAAATGTTCATTTCGACAAACCAATATATTTCCATGAAAACTGGTCTCCTGCAACACCCAATCAGCTCTATTTGCAGTGTTAATTATATATTTCATTTTAACAGTCACAATTTGCAATTCAAATAATCCACAGGCCAAAAGGTATTTGCTAAAAAAAATGGTCAAATAATTTTCAGCTATTAACATATTAGAGTTGTACAATTGTCTGTTTGCAGACAATTTGCGAGGAGAAAGGAGGGCAAAGTTGTTCTAATAAATTATTAGTTGCAAATTATTAAATCATTCCTATACCCTGCTGTAGGTAGGAATGAGTCTATTTAAATCCAAAAACATGAAAGGAGAGACAAGTTTCTCCTACACAGGAACCTCAAGTGGCTTTTAGTAGAGACAGCTTTTCAAAGATCTCTGTATAAAAATCCCAGGGCCAAGAGAATTCCCAGAGTTTGTGGAGGGTGTAAAGGTGAGATAAAATGATCAGGACACAGATGAGTTCTGCTGGAACTCTGAGAGGAGAAATCAGGAGCATCTCTGAAAAGATTCTCAGGCTAGCATAAATCAGCACAGCTCCACCAACTTCAAGTGGACTTCCCATGTTTATTTACACTTTTATTAAGCTTTAGCTTGCCCAGTTTGTGAATGAAAAACTGGCAGGTTCCCATGGGTTTGTATTCAAAGCAGAGCTCAGGCTGAGAGAGGCTCTTTGTTTGCTAAAACAAACCAGGCTGGGACAGGATCTTTGCACAGCAGCTGAAGAGAAAAGTTTTCCATGAGTTCTGATTTATAATCATCCAACCCAGTATTTTCTGCCTAGGCAATAAAAGATAATAAGTTTTGTGATACTTGCCTAATGCCAAATTTTTAGATGATGTGTTATCGAATGAATCAAAATGCACCTTACTGGGTTAACACCAGAAACCACATTGCCACAAATTAGGCCCACTTAGATTATATTTTCCACCCTAAACATTCCAATTCCCCCAACAGAAAGCAATGTGATAAAGGTCAGGATGAAAATTGTGTTTCTGCTGTGTAATCTGCTTTGCAAATTTGTATCAGTGGTCAAAATGCCCAGAAAACTCAATTACCGACTTGTTACGACAACCATACATCAGCAGGCCCTGGCAGACAGGGGTTATTTCTAAAATTAGTACCCTAATGCAAAAAGCATATTCTATGATTCCAGATGTACTGCCTTTGCTTGATGTTTATATTGTTAAATATTAATGGAAGCACTGTCTATTATTTCAGGCAAATTATCAGGGACATAATAGTCTAGTTAAATAGCTGCATTGTCAGCTGGAGCTGGAGGGGTAAAAAAGCCTCTGTGTCTGTTTGAATACCACATTTCAACGTGGTATTCTAATCAAAATAGTCATCAAATGTTACTTTTAATCACTATTATCATTTTTTTCCTTGAACTTTCATTTTTTATGCAAATCTTATTTTAGAGTTTAGTGTTATATTGCCAGCAATAATTCCAGGTAGCTTTTGAAAGAGAGGACCCTGCTGAGAGTGTAATGAATCAGTAAATGGTACCAGCTTTGCTCGTGGACAAAAACAATTCTGGTGGCTGCATTTACACTCTCATTGGGTTGTACCTGCAGAATATAAATTGGCCTAATTCTAAATCATCCAAGGGAAAATGATGCAAAATGGATTTCAATTACACTATTTCTGTTTTACCAAAAAGCTTATCGCACTATGGGGTGAAAAATCAACCCCTCCATAGGATTTATGTTCTGATGAAAGATGTAACAATGGAATTTTACATTTAAAATTTCTCCAGTCAATTTAATTCTTTTCTTTCTTACTCCTACTTATCTTTTTATCACTTTCCTTCATGATAAAAAAAATAATTAAATGCCTTTTTTGGAAGTCCTGCATTTTCTGCTTCAGTTAAAAAGTTCTCTTTTTGCTAGACTTTCAGAACCCTACTTTTATTTTCTAAGAGTATCTGCCAACCAAACCGCTGCCCGCCATCATCCCTAAGTCAGGCTTTGTCTTTTTGCAACCCAACCAACATTTGTAGGTTATTCTCACTTTCAGACTTGGCCTGTCACTGCCTCATGCAGATTTTGCTCTGCAGTACAGTTGCTTTAGTGAAGCAATAATTTACATGACAGAAAATATAGGACAGGTTGCTCAAATAAGAAATAATACTGCAGTATAAAGTCGGCTTCCCTGCTGTGCTCACGCTACTCAACATCAGAAATTTCTGGAGGCCTGGTGCTCTAAAAAGTAGTTTTATGTAAAGCTTATATACAACTCCCAAGGCACACTGGAAAGAAAAACAAATTCTTGCTAATGTGCAGAATTAAGAAAGAAATGAAGATAAGAATTAATGACTGAGAGAAATCCACTGGATTTGTTATTAAAGGAGTGCAAACCGCAATTAAGTGAGGAACATGTAGCACCATGAGCCAGAGGGGAGGTGAGTGCAGGAGGTGGGACACAAGAGGATGTGGGGGTGAGCAGAGGTCAGGGAACTACAATGGAGAGAGCTCAGAAAGAGTTCTGCAAACTCCAAATCCCGTTCCCAGGCAGTTCTTGTAGACTAAAAGCAGTAAAGCCAACAAAGGGGAGAACGGTATGGGAGGCACTGGTAGCGGGAGGAGAAGTGGGAGGAAAGGAGACCTGAGCCTTTGAAGAACTGGGGAGAGACATCCACAACGTTATTAAAAGAACTTTTCAAAGGCAGGAAGAGCTGAGCTGTGGATCTGAGCAGCATTTCCACACCCAGCCCAGCCCTGGGAGCCCTGTGCCTCCGGGGCAGCTTTCAGAATCACAGCCCTGTGCTCCCCTCCTTTCCTGCACTGAAGGTGGAGGATTTGGATTTTGCTGCTTGTCCATGCTGTGCTTCCTGAGGGCACGGAATGCTCCTCAACTCCCTGGCATATGGGAGGTGAGATACAAATCACAGCTTGGGAGCCTCTGCTCTGCCAAACCCGCTCCCAGCTGCTCTGGAGAGAGGTGTGCAGTGTCCCTGCTCGCTCCTGAAGGGATCCACACATCCCTGAATTCCCAGCGTGGCTCCCATGGCCGCATCTCATCTTATTGTGATAAGCGAGCAGGGCCACAAGCAAGACGAGAGCTTTGAGAAGCATGAAAGAAACCGGGTCAAAACCTCTTCGACACACGCAGACAAATGCAATTTTGTATTGCTGACAGCTCCTAAGGATCTGCAATTAAACCAATTCAATGACTCAGGCACCTTTTCCATTCTTTGCAGGTTGGCATTTCCTGTGTCTGGAATGTGCACTGTGAAACACCAAATTTGTATTTCAGGGCGTCCTCCAACACCCATTGGTCCAACAGGACATTTGATACTGACCTCAACCAGCTCAAGATCTAATTCCTGACATTTCTGCAGGCCACAGATCATCTCACATTCTGGAACCTTTACTGAGCCCAAGAAACTTTTATTCACATAATTAATTTATATGCACTAATCTCTTGCTGAAACTAACACTGAACTCCAGGATCAGGTTCATGTGCTGGAATTACTCCAAAACACTTCTGCAGAATGGGAATCAAAGCAGGCCCAGCAACCACAGTTCTAATGGGATTTAAATATAATTAATATTGAATACTAAAAATTATGATGTGTAATCATAATGACAGTTCAAGCTTAACAAGAGCAGCACGGTACTGAAAGAATTAAAAGCAATACACTTCCTCACTCTCAACAGAAGTGTTTGATACTATGTTTTAATACAAATCCACTGTTTGAACTGAGATTAACAAATATTAGTCTCATTATAAATTTTAATATTATTTGCATAAACTTTATTGAGAGAGAAAGGAAAGGAAGAAAGAAATTTCAATTTCACAAAACTGGAAAATTGAATTTTCTTAAAAGCCTATCTTAAAAGTCACTTTAAGT
This sequence comes from Poecile atricapillus, assembly GCF_030490865.1. NCBI lineage: Eukaryota > Metazoa > Chordata > Aves > Passeriformes > Paridae > Poecile > Poecile atricapillus. The sequence goes on along the minus strand of NC_081258.1, from coordinate 18,138,129 downwards.
TAAACAGATTTCCAGAGGCAGGAAACGCTGAGTTAACATTACAACAAATTGGAAGGGAGGCTACAAGTGAGACTATTAGCTTAATAAACAGATGGAGAAGATGCTTCTAAAATTACTGCCTTTGTCAACTGTTCAGCATCTTAAGCCTGGTAAGATGCTCTTCATCAAAGCAGGAATGCGATTGCTGGTGAAAAATGTGAAATAAAATGGATATTATTAGACAGACAATGTTTTAGAGCAGGACTGTGGTACACAACCGAAAGTAAAGCACAATAAAAATAAATCAGCACCTAGATTTCTTCTCTAGTACCCAAAGGCTGGCAACAGATAACCAAGGAAGAATTCAGTTGTCTCCCAGTGTTCTCCCTCTCCCCAAGCTTTTCCCTCTCTGTATCTCCCCTTGATTAAAAAAACACGTTTTCCCAAAAATGTGGGTGTTTTCTTGTGAAGGAAGACCTAAAAGAGAGGGTCAAAATATGGTGAGTTTGGACACCACTGATTTCCTTGGACCTGATATTTTGACTTGGTTCTAGGCCAGGGTAGGTAAAATGGATTTGTAATATCCATGGAATTTATCAGACACATTTTTTTTTCGTGCTAAGTGATTCCAATTCCAGGTGGTGAAGAACAGCATCAAACAGCACCCATTTGAGAGGTCATTCAGATCATTCATCATCTTGTGTATCCCACTGAACCCTCCTTACACAGAGACAACCAACACCTTATTTGGGCCATTATGGAAATTTTCCCTTACAACACACTTAGGAAAGGAGCACTTGAAAGGAAAATGTCACAGCACCAGGAGAGGAAAATATGCAGCTTTTAAAGTGCTTACAAACAGTGGAAAATTATGAAGCATTTTTTGATTATTCCTGGCAGATTGAAGGGTTATATTGAAGTTAATCAATATTTTTGAGACATGACTGCACAGAACCCAAATCTTTTAACCAGGATTTTATACACCTGAGACATTCCTCCATGAATATTGAGACCAGATGATTGCTCCTTCTATTGGACAGAATATAATGTCTCCAAAACCAGCCCTACATTAAAAAAGCATCACATCCTGCCTTTAAAGTTTATTTACAGATGCTCTGTTTACCAAAGGCCAGCATACTTATTCCTGACAGCATCCAGAACCTCACCCTGCAGGGATCTAAGGAAATATTATGGCATCTTTGACTGGCATGGAACTGCTGGAACTTTTTCCATCAACCCCCAAAACAACTGGCTAATAATAAAGGCATTTCTGAACATAATTCTGTCTTTAAAAGGAACTATTGGAATGTGCAGTGGGGACTGGGCCAGGAGGGTTTCATTTCCACCTGGAGGATAAATCCAGCAGTGCCCGCTTTGTACGTGCTGTTGGTATCTGGTGATTTGAGAATTCACATGCTGCTCTTCTATTCACTCCTTTCCCCACACAGAAAAGTCACCAGGAAATGCAGTTTGATTATAAAATGAGATCTCCTGGTTACAGGTGGAAAAGGAACGGGAGGAAAGCTGCACAGAAATCCACACTTAGAGTGAAGGGTACTGCATTGTCTCCCAAGTCAGCAGGTGTATGAATTAATGTCAATGACCATGTTTAGGAAATAACAGTTTAGGTTAAGTAACTTTAAAAAAAACCAAGATTTCATCCTCACAAGTGCCTTTTTTAGCAGGACATCTTTCCCCAAGCCTTGCAGGACTGTGAGGATCCAGCTATCTAAGGACACTATTTAAATCTGACAGTGTTACTCTTGCTGTACAAGCCATCAGCTCTGTGTGCAGCAGGACACCCAGAAGTTATGAAATGTGTCCTCACATGCAGATCCTGATGCTCAAACACCCATTAGCTGGCTGCAGCAACAACCCACGGGCAGATAAATTGATACTGTGATAAATGGCATGGCACGAGGTCATGCTGAAAATCTCTACATCTACAGATAGAGAGCGTTCCAGTTCTTAATCTGGAGCTCTAAGCCCTTCCTCCCTTTTAGTTATGAATGAAAAGATTGAGATTCCCTTCCTGTTTTTATAAAGACCTGCACAATTCTCTTGATGGCTGATGCACCAGTCCCTCGTGCTCCTCTCTCAGTCCCCACCTTGCCTGGCTGGCTCAAAACCTGCAGCCTGCAAGGTCGTGTTCCCCACAAATCCAACACCACAGGAAAACAGCACGTGTCCTCCTTGTGTCTGCTGGCCTGGCTTCTGTGTTTCAGCGGTTTTCTTGTTTGAATATTTTCATCTTCACCGAGTGTTTCAGTAAAATCAAGAGTTTAATTACCTTGGGAGGCAGCAGGGTGTCAGGGTTTCGGGTGAGGTCAGCTGCTGACTGCTTGTCACTGAGGGACTCTAATTGGAGCATTTGCCTGACAATTTTAAAGGCAATAAGCTTCATAATAAGATATTTGCATTTCTAGTTTGGTTTAGGTTTATCTTTGCCCTTATTAGGGCTTCTGAGGAAACAGCATTCACATGCTTATTTTCCTGAGACTAACTTGAAGCCCTCTGAGCCTCTCGAAGTTTGTTTCTACCATGTAATTGCTTGTTGGTGTTTGGTGCAGCAGGGCTCTCTGATGCTCGCTCAGAGTTTGAGGCATTACTGCTCAGATGCAGTTTTTATCTGGAGGACAGCAGCTGAGCTTCACTTGGGAAAACAATAAGGAAAATAAAACCAGAATTCATAAGCCACATGCCCTAAATTTCTCGATGGCCAAGCGACACAGAGCTATGTAAATGTAAAACCACCACATATTCCCTGCAGAGGCAATAAAAATATTCTGATAATAAAGAGATCATCACACACACTTAGAAAATACTCTGTGTGTGTCAACCTTTGAAGGCCTGAGGAAAGACCTCTGTTATTCATGCTATTGTAAGCTCTGTGTACCTTCCAATTCTTTATATAGAAAGCTTAATGGCCGTGGATTATTTGCCTCATTGGTTATGGTGCTTGGAAATAAAACAATGGGAAATATTCATTATAATGCTCCCTTGTATTGAACTTCCACTTGGCTGAAGTATTAAAACAAGCTGCAAGGAAAATTAAACCTCAGAAAAAAATGGCAGGTTTATTTATGAAAGTGAGAGACAAACTAACAGCTCTATTCCTCTTGGTTTGCAGCGGTTCTGCTGTAAGAGCTCTCTGCTCTGGGCTTACCCTGTCTCTCCAACAGGTTTTTGTTCTCTTCTATTACTAGGTGGCAGCCTAAGAACAGGAACTGGGGGCATGTGGGAGGTGAGATTACAAAAAACAACAACAAAGCCATCAAATGACTGCAAAGAATAAAAAAAGAAACCCATATTCGGTACCTCAAAAAAAAATAATTTGTGTTGTCAAATTTGAAGGTCTTAATAATTAGAAAATCCAAGAGAGACCGACTAAAGAGTAATCGCAGAAAAAGATTTTAATGGAACAAAGGTTTTGGCTGAGGCCTACTGGAGTGAAAATTTACCTATAATTTCTTCATCAGTTATAGATTATAGCAGATAATTTTTGAGAAACTTCTGAAAAATATTTTGACAAAACCAATATCAAAATATCATCTCAAATGGCATGGAAATATTCATTTATATTATTTTATTGTGACTAAAGATCAGAGATTTACCAGTTGATTATAGTTTGCTGTGTAGAATCAATAACATCAAACAGTCAGAATGATCCCTAAAAGCTTTAAATTATGCTTAGCTGAGAAGCTAAATACAGGCTTTAAATGAATGCCTGTGAAAAGTGTACATCAGATATCGCTGGATATTGACAATTTATTAGCTGAATATTCACTAATTACCTTTTCTGACATCCTAATGACCAGTGCTTTTTGCTGTCAATAAACTGTGGCTGTAATCCCAAAATGCTGCTCTAGGTCAACACTGAACTAAATCCACACCACTCAGTAAAAGTGGTAAATTACTCCCCTGAAACTGGAATTCCTTAAGCCCTGGTTAGTGCATTTGATGACTGTCTCATTAATAATAGAGCAAAAATGCTTCAGGGATTTATGGTGGCAAGAACTGATGATTAAATCCTTTTTTAGATTTAAGGGTGGCATGAAGGAGCCATCTGAGATGCAGGAAGAGCGATAGGGATTTCGTCTTGCTTGCTTCTTCCTGAAGATAAGGTGACTTCTTTCCCAGCACTTCTACATTTCATCTCTAAAGTGAATTAATATTTTTAAAGGCCAAGCTTGTGGTTTCATTTTTCACTTTGACAGGTTCTGAAATGCAGATAGATTTGATATCATATAGAATACTTCTCTTGTTTTAGTTTAGTCATCTTTTGTTCTAATGCCATGGAACAAACCACTGACTTTTCAAATGACCCTGTAAGAACACAGCTCCAGAAAACAAAGCTGTTCCTGTCCAGCTGGGAAATCACCTTCTCATCTTGAGAAAGCTGCTTTTTGTTCTTATTTTTTTTTTATTTTCCCAGCAGTTTCTTTTTAATCTATTTTAGCAAGGGGTTTAACAACAAAGGATCTCTTTGAAAAATCCTGTTGAGGTTTATAATAGTGAAAATTCTTAGCACTGAAGTTCAAAGGTGACACGACAACAAACCGCTTGTCTCACCTGTGTCCTTTCATTCTCCTGCTTGCTAATTATTTTGGGGGGTTTTGCAAAGCTAAAAGGAAACACCAAACACTGAGAATTAAATAATTACAATATGTAAATATAGATTCCTGTAGATAAAGCTATAAGTGAAGAGAGGGAACCCATGGACTGTAGGAATAACCAATGTCCTTATGTACATCGGGCCACAAGAGATGGAAAACACTTTCTAGGGAATGGATTTGCCATTTTAAGGAGAGTATTGTTTTATTTGCCATGGAAAAAGATACTTTGCTTTCATTTTGGGAAAGAACTGGCAGTTTTAGAAACAGTTTTTCCTCCCAGCTGTCTGGGTCACCCTGGTGTGCCTGGGGGAAGAACTGATGAAATCCAAGCCTGTTGAGGTATTGAACTTCCACTTGTTTTTGTAGAGCTGCAGGTTATGACTCTTTTACAAAAAAAAAAAAAGAAAAATGTGTTTATTAGAAAATTGTCTATATAATGCATGCAAGAAGTGCAAAGGAGATGTCAGCAGGGTTTATCTAACACATGAATTAAAGCATTAGCATGACTGTGCTGACTATGCAGAAGATATAATTTCTTGGTCTAGAAACTTGCTTTAAGTGCTGCAATCTTGATTTTAAATTAGCTAATAAATTATAATATGTAGTTTACTAAACAGTAATTAAAATCTAATTTTTATTAATGCTGTGAATATTAATCCATCTCAGGTTAATGTTATTTATTTTTTAACAATTCTTATAAAGCAATGCATTGCTGCTCTTCTAAAATATTTTTTGTGCAGCAATTCCTCCAAGAAGGACTGGAAAAGGTCCCTGTATGCATCCAACAGTTCTCAGTGTGATTTATTTTTGAGAAACTAACACCATATGGGCTCTCACAGCATCCACTGTAATGGTATTGGGCACTGGCTTATTTTTCTGTGCTGTTTTGTAGACTCTGAGGACATGAGGTGAATGCAAAACCTGTCTGGAAGGTATCAAAGTGATGGAGTGTTAGTCAGGAGAAGAGAAAACTTCTCCAAGTGATGATTGACTAGGGATGTGTTTTCCTGCAGACATTTTACATTGTATAATGAAGCCATAATATGAGCATACATTATCCTGTGTCTTCATTAGAAATTTAAACAAGCTGTAACAGCACCGGGGATGGACCCAACGTGCACAGCAGAGCTCAGAGGGTGATTTATTTTCATCTTAAACAGAAGCAGAATTGGACTTGACACCGCAAACTTTGCTTCACCTGCATCAAGACAACTGCATGTCACTAATTCCAGCACGAAGTCACACCCAGAATACAAATTAGTATTTTCCAGCTGCTTCAATTTGTTCTAAAACAACAGGCAAGTCATGACAAGATGGAAATTAATTTAAAAAAAACCAAAAAATTTCTGGCCAGTATCTGATATATCAATTGCAAAGTCATTCACTTGCATTGTACAGCTAAAAGGCTAAAATTTTATATTACTTGATTAAACAGAAAACACAAATCAGATGGTACAAGACACAACACTGAAAAATTTATGTAGCAGCAGGAGAAAAATGAAGCACAAAGTATTTAAATATTTCCCCAGGTCACAGAGCAAATTTGTGTCAGCAAATGATTCTAGAATCCTCACTCCCAGGACAAAACTTTAAATTGCAAATCTGTGTATCTTGAAGCAGTGTCTGACTCCTAATAAAAAACAGCTTTTTATTTAGCAAAGACCTTCAGCCCTTTGCCGCTCCCTGTGCGGGGAACAAACCGAGGCAGGGACAGATTTCTGTTTGGGAATAGCAGGATGAGGAGGAAAAGAGCTTTTTGAAGAAATGTCATGTATTTACTGCAGTGAGCACACAGCTCAAACTCCCATCTGAAATCCCTCTCAGCCATGGGCAGCTCCTCAGCTGCTGCTGAGCTTGGTGCTTGGTGTGGCAGAGCTGCAGCCCAGGCAGGGCTCAGTGGGCAGCACGGGCTGGGGCACAGATGGCAAGGTGGAAAAACCTCTCCATAGTGTGTGCAGCTTTACACCACTGACATGCAAGGTACAGAAACCAAACCCAGAGCCAGGGACTGCCCTGCCCACGGGCTGCTCCTGCAGCTCACCCCACACTCCTGACCTGAGCCAGACACTGCCAACAAGAAACTTTATTTGATTTGTTTTTTCTTCCTCTTTCAGAGCCCTTGAGCAATGAGGGGCTGCTTGGCATGGGTTAGTAGCAGTGATCTCACACCTTGGCACTGGCAGTAAGTGAGCAGGCAGTTCCCAATACATGAACAATTCCTGCCTGAAACCCATGGAAAAGTCTGTCTGTGCTGGCTTTTGTGGCAGGCCAGATGCTGTTCCCCAGTTTGTGCAGAGCTGAGTGCTTTGGATTGCATCTGGTTTTTAAAGTTCTTATTCTTTGATTCTGTCAACCACCAGTAAAAAATGAGTAACAGGCACCCTGATTTCACAGAATGGTTTGGGTTGGAAGGGATCCTAAAGATCATCAATTTCCAACTTCTCTGCTGTGGGCAAGGAACCTTCCACTAGACCAGGCTGCTCCAAGAATCTGGCCTCAAACACTTCCACAACTTCTCTGGGCAATAAAGAAGTTTTTCCTCCCTTCCTCTTAGGAGGAAAAAACCCCACATTTTTACAAAAGTCAAGCATTAAGGATTAAATAAGTTCACAAAATATACTGAAATATAAGTGAAAATATCAAACTTAGATGCTTTATGTTTTAAAGCTGTTGTTCCCTTTCAGATTGGTGTGTCTGAATTTCAAAACCCTGCTACCTCATTTCAATCCCCTTCTCCTATTTTCTTGCTTTCTACCCAAGCTCAGTAATATCTGTCACTGCCTCCCCTGATAACAAATCCCTTTGATTTAATTTCTCTTAATTTATTCACTTTTTAAAAGGGCACAATAAACAATAATGTCCATCGAAAGACCAAAACTGAGGATAATGAAAAATCCAGTCACCAGCAGCACAAACTGCAGTCTATTATTAACCTAATGATGTGAGACTGTTTAAATATGATAAAGCTCTTGTTAAGAGTTAGAGCTAAGACTAAATAAATATAAAGCCTGCCTCATTTAGATCATTTGGTCTGTCGTTTCATTTAAGTTAAGTGAGAAATAAATTAAATATTTTATGATCTATGCAGTTAGGAATTCCTTAATGTTACATATAGCCATGCCCTCCTCACCCTGCAAACACAAGTCTGAAGCTGCAGTCATCAGATGAGTCCATATTTATCATTAAGGGCAAAGGGATAAGTTCAATTTCAGTAACATCTGCACACAGGGGAAACATCTTGGTTGACAGCACAGCACAGGCAGCCAGAATGATGAATTTTTGATGTTCCACCTACGTTACAAACGCTTTGCAGAAGAGCTGAACATCAAACTGCCCCTGAACTGCCTTGGCTTGTGCAGCCTCCAAGGCAGAGCCTCACCCTGATTATTGATCCTGGCTGGATATTGCTCCTGTCTTTGCCATTGCTATTTTTGGAAAGAAGTGTTTTTCTGCTCTGAGCTCCACTGGTGACTGATTCACCAGCACACCCCAAGGCACATCCAGCAGCAGCAAACCCAGCACCACCAGTGACCCCTGAGAGGAAAAGGGAGCAGAGGGAGGATGTTGGTTGGTGTCCTGTCATGCCCAGGGCCCTGTGGGGCTCGTCACCCTGCCAGCACAGCTAATTAATGCCATCTCACCCATGTGCTGAGGCAGCTACACTGGCTCCAGTCCCAGCAGCGACCTCCTGAATGATGCTGCAGCTCAGTCTCCACTGCTCCCTGCCCCTCCTCAGCTGGCTTTTTGTCAGAATGTAGCCATCAACCCACAGAAATAATACTCTTTTTTAAAAAAAAAATTATTCTCTGTCTTGTCTTTCTAAATATATTTGAGTCATGAGGCTTTACAACAGGTAGCTGAGCACATTGGTTTTAAATGGACAAAAATGTACTCAAGCAAAATCAAAGCATTTAAAACCTTCTCCACACCCTTCTACAACCACAGAGTAGGAGTTCAGCTCCCAGATTTGTCTCAGGCTGTCCTGACTTACTAAACTTCAGGTTTCTACTTGCCATCATTCATCCAACACAAGTGTCACTCTGCCCCTGCTGATACCTGTGACTCCATCAGGAGGTGCCACTTGCCAGCCCTGCTGGCTCGGTGGTCACCAGCTACAGCTGCTCTGGGCACTCTCTCCTGTCAGAGACTGGCAGCCACCCCCTCATCATGGATTTAGAATATATTGCTAAAAGTAATCTACTGCAATATAAAAAACACTTTTATCCAGAAAAGGAAAATGAGTGGAAAAATGAAGATATTTGTTATAAGTTGATATTTTCCCACTCTACCAGCAGATAGTCATCTACTGTGATCAGATTAGCTTCTGTTCTGGATTAGTATTTATTATCCTCTTGCTTTTAAATGGTTGTGTGTGTAAATCCCTTGAATGTGAAATATGAATGGAAACATTTGTTGCTGCAAGGATAAGACTGAATGCCCAGGGCATCCAGAACTTGTGAGGAATTATAACACCTCCAGGAAGAGAAGAATGGGTAAAGCAAAAGGCATCTTTTCTCTCTTTCTTGTTTCTCTTTCTATTAGTAAGAAGTTAATAATTCTTTGTTTTGTAGGAGTTCTCTTTAAAGAGTAGAGGTTATAGTTAAATGCAAAGAAGAGGTCTCTTAAAAAAGTGGCAAAAAGATGATAGAAGACAAAAAATTAAAAGATAGATCAGAGGAGTTTGAGCAATTGTGCAAATCTAGCAGAGTTCTCCCAGTCACCAAAAGCACAAACCCTGGCATCCCTGTGTGCACTTTAACTGCTCTATTTCTGTGCTTACAAGCAGCTGCTCTGCACATCATCCCCAGCACCTCTCTGAGGACAAACCATAAACCTCCCCCTGGTGCTAGGAGGAGCTGACTTCCTAACTTAGACAATTCTGTGAGACTGAAAGCAATCGCAAATAAATTATTTTAGTGGAAAACAATCCAAATCTGAGGGCTGCCATGCAGAAAAGTGTGTGGGGGGAGATCACAGGGGGGACAAAGACTTCAAACTAGTGCATTAACTTCCTGAACTTCCTATCACTTACTCTTATGTCCCTCTCCATTTAAATGATTTCCTATTGAATTGCTCAGCAGTGCCTCCCCATTACAGTCTGAATATGTATAGACACAGCAGGTGGTTTAAAAATAGCTGCAAGTGTCTTGAAAAAAATCCCTGGAACATATTAGGTTGGTTAGGGAGAATTTTAATGACACTTACAGCAATTTACAGTTGACAAATTTTTATGTTTCTGCCGTGCAGGAAGACCCAAAATGAATTATCTTGTTTATCACTGGGAAAAGGACAGTAATGAAACATGCTAATTTGGGAAGGAAAATTAAATTGCAGCCAAGGCAGTGTTCAAACAGGTGCCATCCGAATCACATTTGTTCCACCTTGGACTAATATTCCGCAGTATTAAAGGCAGAGAGGTGTCCCACGTTCACCCAAAGAGAGCTAAGCAAGCTCTGCACTGTTCTGCTGCCTCACAAAGCCTCACTCTGCCTGCATTACATCTCAGGAGGCTTTGCAGATTACACGGTGAAGGAATTTTCTCCATGGGATATTAAGGAATAGCTGCATCACCAAATAAAAAGCTGCACATTCCCCAAACTACAGCCTCGGCTGAAACTGGAGCCCTTCAAATGTACATGTGGCAATGACAATGACCCCTTCCTAAAATGCATTTTATGGAAGAAACCAGAAAACAAAGATAATTAAAACACACAAACTAACAAAAAAACCTGAGCTCTCTCTAAAGATCATTTCTATTCTCCCAGCAGTATTAATGCTCTTTTGGAAGATGCACTTTTGATGCCACCATTTGCTATCGGTCATGACTCAAATTTATTTTTCCACACGCTCTACAGTTTTACTCCTAAGGCCTTTGATTAGGAACTCCCAGGTTTAATTCCAAGGGATTGTAGCTCTAAAGTATCTGATAAGGAGGTGATGTGTCACTCTGTGGAGACACAGTTATTGCTTTGGATCCGCCGTCCCTCCCGTGGCCACCCACCATCATTTCTAATTATCGCTTCAAATCATACAAAGCACATCCCCTGCTATGCACAGAAGGCAGGTGGGTGAGTGGAAATCTATTATAAAAACAGGCCTCCAGGGAAGGAGAATTACACAGGGCTATTTTTCTTGGTTTTCAGAAAGTAGTCCTGTTAGTTACAGCCGTTTTCCTGGAACAACTGAAAAAGCTTTAGGGTCATCCCTAGGACGGGAAGAACCTCCCAGCAAGAGGTGGTGGCTGCACCTCATAAAGAAAGTGGTGTGTGTTTCAAAGTAGCAAAAAAAAGTAGAAAAACAGCAATTACTCCAGGATGACATACATGACAAAATGCCTCCAGAACAAATCAGTTGTATTTCTGTGAAGAAATCCTGAAAATATGTTGAGAGCATAATGGCTCACAAAGCACTTTCTGGGTCTGAAATGAGGATTTTGGTATCCAAGGGAAGAGCAGAGCTCAGTTTGGCACAAGGGAGAACACATTCATTAAATCTGGGAAATTAGGGAATACAAGGTAGCTCTGGTTAAGAAACAAGCAGAAAGTTCTGTCTCAGGATGTGCTAGTGCCCATTCTCACCCAATTTATTAACTCTCATTCAGCATGAACAGCAAGCTCTTCCTACTCTGCAGCCCCAGCCACACGAGGTAAAACTCAGTGTAGCAGGGAAGGTGTTTCAGCATTCTCTTCCAACATCCTCCTCAGTTTCCCCTACAGCCTGGTCTTCCAGAGAGCTGCAACTACAGCCCACCCTGAGAGAAAGCCCAGGTTTCACCTCTACCTATATTTCCCAATATATTTCCTTCTGCTTGAAATGACTTCTTACAAGGAGGAATAAGAAGATTTTACCTCATGCTCATACAGGCATGTGATATATTGGGTCCTGGTCCAAGACTGAAACTCTTCCTTGTAATAAAAATGTCCCAGATGAGGAAGAATCACCTGTGACAGGATCCAGGTAAGACATGGCAACAACAGCTGCAATCAAATCACCTCTAGATTTGCCTCTCTGCCATGATGGAGATTTAAACTGGACAAGATGATTTTTGGTAGTCCTCAGGGAGTCATTAGGAGGGAGTGCCTTCTGAAGCTGTCTCCCATGGCTCAGCTGGATTCATTAGCTTGGCTAAAGAAGCTCTGCTGCTGTTTTTGAGCTGTTCAGAACACACATTTGAGTCCTGCACATCTGACTGGGATGGAGCAGCCAAGCCCCCTGCAGCAGGGTGTCTGCAAAGCTTTCTTAGTTTAACAATAATGAACATCACACACAGAACCTAGATGGTTTAAATCTAACATTGCTCTTATTTAATTTATATTTTTTTATATAAAAGCCTCATCACAGAAGTGCTAGACTGCTTTTTTTTTTTTTTGTTGCCTGGCATGTTATAGTAGCACAATAAAAAGAAACTGCATGGATCTTTTATGTAATCAAAGCTATTCCCCCACATCACCCAAAAGGGTAAGACACCCATTTCTCAGTAAAGACATAGGAGGACATACAAAGAACTCTCTCAGCTGCAGACATGATAACAGTGAGGTCAGGAGGTGCTGTATTTTCACCAGACTGTTACAAAACCAGGCTTTTAATGTACAAGTTTTATACAAAAGAGAAAAGGGAGGCAGATGGTGAGCAGGAAAGAATGAACAAACACAACGTTCTACTTTTAATGGGTCAGGGATGGGAAGAGCCTAAGAAAATAAGGCTATTTCAATTTCTCTTTGAAAATCCTAGTCCCAGTTCCCCCACTCTCTTTTAAGGATAGGATTAAAATGTCAAGACTCCATGGGTGGGAAGCAAAAAAAGAAGTGTGGCATTTCAGAGAATTTCTACTGGACCCTAAAGGGATAAACCACCAAACAAAATCCAGGAGACGACTCTGGAAAACAAACTGAGCCCATCACAGTGAATTTGGATAGGGGATGGCCGTGGTTCAGAGGAGCAGCTGCTGGTTGCACACCATCAACACTCAAGGGTGTGAGAGGCTCCCAGGTTAGCCAGGCTTTGAGGCAGAGACAAAATGACCATCTCTGAGCTGTATCACATCAGAATACAGACTCTAGTGGCTGGAGCAAGGCTTGGAGGGTGTGCTGGGTGGGTACTTTGCGATTTTGCATTTTCTTAATGTGAAAATTCAGCTTTAGAGGGTGAAATGGATTTATAAAAGGCTTTGGTGAAAAAAGAAGCCCCTCACATTCACTCCCTGGGCACTGTCAGTAGGGATCAATTTTGCTCTCCCTCCAGCAACTTTCACTGCCTGCTCAATCTGTAACAAACTGGTACAGACCGCTCAGGAATTCCCTTTTTCTCCATAATCACTCTGGCTTGGCTGGAGATCTGCTCCCTGCTTTTTTGGTGTGTTCTGTTGCTTCCTGCATGCGAGGCTCAGCTTGCTGTCTTCCTCCTGTGCCTGCCCTCCTGATAGCTCTGTTCCCAGAATTGCTCACCTTGTTGCTCTTCCCAGAGGATGAAAAACCCTCCTGTCACTGCTCTCTTCCTTGTGCAGGAGCCAAGACAAGACAATCACCATCCCTTTAGCTGCCAGCCTACTGTGGTGACAAATCATGCTGTGCCCACCCAAAAATGAGCAAATACTGCAGAAACACCTCCTGTCCCAACGGGTTGCTATGAAGAACCTTGAAACTAATGCGACAAGGAACTACAAATGAGAGAACAGAGAAAATAATCAGTAATGGGGTGAAAAGAAAAACATGTGACCGCTGATCAGCAGCTGAGAAGCCACCAGTGACCTCTCTGAATCCTGCTCAAACACCATCCATGTGCTGATCATGTTTATTCACTTCATTAAATATTTTTTCCACTTTCACTGTAGGAGCTCCAGCATAAGACCTGACCTTTGTTCTCCTTATGGCCAGTTAGAAATGGCCTCAAGTTGTGCCAAGGGAGGTTTAGTTTGGATATTAGGAAGAGTTTCTTCACTGAAAGGGTGGTCAAGCACTGGAACAGGCTGTCCATGGAAATGTCTTGGAAGAGTTCACCGACCCTGAAAATGTTCAAAAAATGGGTGGAAGTGGCACTTGAGGACATGGGTTAATGGTGGCTGTGGCTGTACTGGGTTAGCAGTTGGACTTGATGACCTTGGAGGTCTTTTCCAGCTTAATGACTCTATGAGTATTAAAATAACTTTTAATCAGCATCTTTGAGGACCATAATTTTTAATTGGAAAGAGCCAGTTTCAATAAAATATGTATCATTAAAAATTTTCAGCACCAATGTGGTCTGTTAAAAGCAGATTGAGGTTCAAGTTCTTATAGGGAAAATACAACTAAATCTTTCCAGGTAGACATTTTCACCATATCACTGTTGGCTTTTGTTTTTTAACAGTCTCAATCCTTGTGCTGATCCAGATCATCACTGAAAACTAAGCAGGAGATGAAGCGTGTGCTCTGTCCTAGGCTAATAAAACTTTTCCCAAAATTTCTAATTTAAAAATTCCTCTTTCCCCGCCTCCCCCAATTAAACTTTTGTCTTTAAAGCTTCCAAGTAAGGTTCAAAAAGCTTTAAAGCTGTCGTAGGAGCCCCTGCATTCTGATGAGGTTCTTTAACTCTCCCAGCCGGTAGCACACAAGAGTCCAACATAAATCACACATGAAGTCACTCTGCTGCCAGATGGAACCCATTTGTTGAGTGCTTGGAAGACAAGGACCTTCATCTCATCTGAGCATTGCTTCTTATTAGTTACAGGTCATTCAGTCACAAGATGTTTCTAACACCTAACACAAACCGATTATGGCAGCACATTCTGCACGGGGAGGGGAGCGTTGCCCTCTTGGGGTGCCAGGAGCTGCTCGAGGGGCTCTGATTAATTAATATGCAATCAGCCTGATCAGATTCGAGCAGAGCAGCCCCTGCTCCAGGAAAGGAGGGTGCACAGGCTCCCGAGCTGCTCGTATTTCTGACAGCGACGGAAGCGTACGAGGCTCCAGAAAAGGAGAACACAGCCGGGCTCGATTCCGTTTGATGTGCCGTCTTATGTCTCTTTTTACTGCATTTAAAAATTCTGTTTCATTATGTTCATAAAAGCTGCATCCATCACGCTGCCGAGCCTAACAGCTGTGTTGCATAGAGATATTGATACCCACAGGCAAAACCCTTTTATGGGACATCTCATGGGATCAGAGAGAGACACTCCAAATGTTTCAACTAAGCCGTAGCTGGGATGACAAATAAATATTTGAGACACACAGACGTGTACTCAGGCTTTCCACTTTTGATTCCTAAATAAAGCCTATAAAATATGTAGCTATGCCTGGAATCAAATGCCTTGTGCCACACACACTGAAACTTATTACCTGGGTTTTAGAGCACTGCTATCATCTATTTAAGCAGACAACTTATCCTAAGATTGTATCAGTGATAAAGAAGATTAGGTTTAATATTTATTACCCCTCCTGACCCATATTTAAAGGAGCCACAACTGTTGATTTCTGCTGCACAAGGGATTATCTGTGTGGGATTTCTAACCAAGTTAAAGCAGAAGCTGTCTAAAATTGCCCAAAAAGCTTTCCCTTGGAGGATTTCAAGCCTAATTTTCCATTTATGAAAACAGATTTTCAAAATGGTGGCCTCACTTGTGAAAGTGCAACTTTTTCTGCCAGAAAAATGGAAAACGTACTCCAAAGAATTGAGCTCCTCGTTGCAGTTGACTTATTGCATTGCCTAAGTATGAAGCTGAACTGTAAAAGTATAAAATAATGCAAAAAATCACTAATTTCTTTCTATATTAATCACAACATTAATATGAACATCTGTAAGGCATTTAAGAACAGAAAATGAACACTTACAGGGTCTAATTTCAAAAACTGTGTAAGCATATTCATGTTCAGCTTTACTCGTATATTTTACTCATATTTTAATAGTGATTCAAGTCAATTTTATCAATTCAAATTTTCTAGCTGATTTTGGCCTAGACATTCAATATTTCCGATGCTTCATCCTTCACCTCCCCCATGCACGAAACTGGTGCAGCAAGAACTCATTTTGCTCTCAGAGGCATTGGAAGGGATCCTCACACCTGGGAAATGAAGGGGGGCCACAAACAGCACAATAATTTGGCAGCCACCACCATTGCTGAGAGACAGTTGTGCTTTCAGCCTGGCTGCTCTTTCTGTCCTTTGCTGCTAGTTTTAGTGCTTATTTCTGTCCTAATGGATTGCTGCAGCAAAGGACTAGAAATGAGTAATAAGAGTAATTTGCTGTTTCCATTGCAAGACAACACAAAGTCATATTTTCGGCGTCGAACAGAGAATATTGCAGGGAGAGCAGAGCCATGAGCGAATCCCAGGGAAGGTTAAAGGGAAATGTCAGGGCTGCAAGGAGCTCAGTCACTCAGAGACAGGCAGCAAAGTTCAGGGGGTGAGGGCAGGGAAAATGTGACTCCAGGCTGTGCCACTGCAGGGCTGGGGCAGCAGCGAGGTCACAGCTGCAGCAGAGGGAACAATGTCTGGACATCCCAGGCTTGCAAAACCGGGTAAATCCACAGAGAGGACCTGAGCACAGAGGCTGTGAGAATATATCCTGAGCTCAGTGTGCTGCAGAGCACTGGAGGCTGGTGAGAGGGTCCCTGTCCTGCTCACGGTAACCAAAATGTCACATTTACTGTCTCAGATACATCCCCAGCATTTTAACCTGGGCAGGTTCAGGTCTCGTGTCAGCTGCCACATCCCCAGCAACTCAGCCAGCACTGGGGACAAAGTGCCTGCCTGGCAGCCCTGGGAATGCACAATCCCAGCAGGACAGCCGGGGACAGGCACAGCCTGGAGCCACAGCTGGAACAGCTGGCACCGGTGGGGGCATCGCCTGCCTTTTGGGGGAAAATCAGCTGGATTGGGAATGGGACTGAGATCTCCCTTCCAGAAACTGCATCTTTTTAGCATTATCATCCTCAACAATCCAGGATTTATACCAATGTGCGGCCCCTGTTGAGGTTTTAGGTCATGCAAATTCTTCCAAATATATTAATACAATTTCTAGACTGCTGTACCAGAGAGAAAAAAACTGGGATAACTGTACGTTCAGCATAAAATCTGTCTTGATTTTCATACACATTTCAGATTTCATTCTTGTATTAAAAATTTGGCGAAACTGGATTAATTTAACAACAGGTGGGGGTCTGTAAAACCCCTACATAGGATAGATGTATATTTTGTAAATATTTTACTAAGCAGTTTAAATTGAGGTTCTGTTGAAGTGCCCTTGAAAGTCAGACCCTCAGATTACCCAGTTTTATACATTTCCTAAATTCCAGGAGGTAAAACAAGCACCAGGAAGCAAAACAAGCGCTCTGATCATGCTACTGAAGGAGTAAAGTAGATTTTTGCTGTTCACAGGCTAGATTTTTATTTCATTACACTACTATAAATCCAATTTAAACAGTGTTAAAAGACTGAAAAGGCTTAAAAGTGCATGTGAAAACAAGAAGTGTGTAAAGCATCCCCTAGATGGAGCAGGTTGGCAAGGGCCGTGCACAGGAATCAGCTGTGCTGCCACACTCAGCTTTGCAAAGACTTCAGAAACAAATTTGGACGAAGGACGCTCATTTTATACTCATTTTCCAGTCCTTACAGCACATGACTGATCATATTCAGTGTTGGTCACTCACAAAAACCATCAGGACATTCCTGTGCTGAAAGTGCCACGCAGATCCTTCCTGGCCAACACATCTGCAACCTTTCACTAAAATTAGCTCCTCACCCATCACCAATACATTATTTAAAATATATATATATATTTTCTTAGCCCAGTAGAGCCAAGTAGAGCTACCAGGGAGTGTGATGTGATCTCCCAAAGGCTCTTTTACTACATCAAAGGTTTAAGATGAATGAAGGTTCAGAGACCCAGGTATCTCTTTCAGTTATTACATTTCAAAGTTCTGAGGACAGAATATAAATTTTCCATGTCTAAAGCACTTAGATCTACAGGGAAGAAAAATAATCATGCCTGTAAGGCAAGCAATTATATTTATTTGTCAATTATTAAATTAGATTTAGGAGTCACTAGAGAATACCAATTTTGAATGCCCCATAAAGCTCTGCTAATAACTATAGATACCCATGATTTTGACCTTTCTATTATTTAGACTTGTATTTCCTTCCATTTATATGGCTTGATAAAAATTAATGATGCTTCACCCTTTAACTGAATTTCCCATGCTCAGAATGACTTCTGAAAATTATTTTCTCTGTGTTTTGTTTGTTGTGCAGACCAAAGCTGACAAGAAATCATGTGGCCCACTTAAAATCAGGCCGTGCAGGACAGTTTTTGGAAGGTAAAGAAGTATCTGGGACAGACAAAGAATTCCCTCTTTTCCCACAGTGAAATAAAATCCCTTCAATAAGCACAACCATCTAACATTTTCTAAGAAGGAGAAGGTTTATATGAAAAGCCTCGTGAGAATTTACAAGCTTGTAAAGTATTTCTCTTCAGCTTGCCTCTTTTTTTTAATCTTTTTAAAGAAATACTCTAAATACAGCACACAATCTCAGATGGCAAAAAAAAGGGATTAAAAATAGTAGCAGAGTATTTTAATGAAATGGGAACAGTTTCCCCCACCTCAAGTCCAGGCAATGAGCATTTCTGACATCCTAATTAACAGAATGCAATCAGAAAAGCAGCAGTTTCCACAGGGTGGAATATTTAGTTCTGTCTTGTTTTAATTATTTTGTACAAAGGGGGCAAAATTTTACTCACAGCAAGGAGTTTGTGTTTTTTACCTAGGTCAGGGGTGTAAAAACAATCTTACCCACCACCTTTAGAACTGCTCAAATCTTGAACTTTGGCAAAACTTTCAGTATAATTGGCTTCAGGGTGAGTTTCCCTAAAATATGTTTTACCTTAAGCCACTCTGAGGTTTTACATATTAATGAATCCTAAAGATTTGGTAAATTTGCAGGAAATTCTCCGAAGCTCTTATGTAACTGCTGTGTGATCCCTCCTGATTTCCAGTATTTTCAACACTCAAAAGTGCATTTACAACAATCAAAAAGATTCCTTTTGTAAGTAACGTGATTTTTTTGAACCTGAGCAGCAAGGCTGATGAGCAGAATATATGTATGGCATAAATAAACATAATATAGCTGTACAATTATATAAAATAGGATCTCAAATAATTTAAGGTCACTCAACCACGATGACTCAATTCTGGAAAAAATAATAACCCTGAGTCCAGGAAAAAAAAATAAAAACATAACCCCTTTTGACAACCAAATTGCATCTCCAGCTAAGATTCAGAGTCTGAGACTGCAGCCCAAAGTAAGAATTTCTCTGTGCAAAACAGGCCTTTTGTGTGTGTTCCAAAGAAAATGGCATTACTGTCCCCCATCTAAGAACATCTTCATCCTCTCAAGCAGCTCTTGACAGGGACTGAGGACACAGAATTGCTTATTAAAGTGTGAGGGACTCAGAGCACGGGAGATGTGGGATCCCAGAGTGAGTGTTCTTATCTGCCTGTCCAAGACTGAAGCACAAGGTAGTCTTGGCCTTTGTATATGTTGTTTACAAAGAAATTGGAAATAAAGAAATAGCAACAGAAAAAAGTTCTGCTCTCCCAGGACTTTGATCCATTTGATTTAATGTTATTTTCTCCATAACAAACTTCCACTTTCTTGACAAATATTTTCTATTTTCTATTTTTTCTTGAAAAATTTCTTTAATTTTTCTTCTTAATTTTTCTTCTATTTTCTTAAAATAGAAATATTATTTCTATTTTCTATTTCCTTATCTGCTAACACAAGCAGAAGGAACAAGTTAGGTGAACTCCAGGCTGAGGAGTGGGGCAGCTCCAGATGAAACATCTATTTGAACCTGGGAGAACCTCTCATTCTGCATATCAACAGCTGATTAGCTGGAAATAGATTTCCCTGTGATTAAAGGGGATGTAATAAAGGGTATTGCTGTCTTCCTCCTTCTATTAGCTCATTTGAAATCCCTCATATCCTTTGTATTTGTAATACGCATCTTTGAGGAACATTTTCATATAAATGATATTTTTAAAGTATTACTTCCTCTCCACTGGTACGTGGAATATTGATATGATCATTCCACTGCCATTTCCTTCTCACGAGGCAGCTGAGATTAAGCCAACGCAATTGGATCTGACATTCTGGCTGTCTGAAATGAGATTCCTGCACCTTCCTTCCACCAACCATGTGGAAAACAGTCTCATTTAAAGGTGTCGAGCAGCCCCACCTCTCAGCAAAGTCAGTACTTTTGAATCCCTGACCCTGCTTATTTAAGTGATTAAAAATGGACAAAAACATCCAATTTTACCCATCTGGATTAGAAATTTTGCCTCCAGTCTCTAATGCTCTGCATTCTACTGCCCCATGGTTTCACCTAGGTCAGGTAAATATTCACTGTATTCATCATCTCTCACTTGGATTGGGTAAGTTGTGTCTTTGCTGGAAAAAACAACCACTGCCACAGGCCAGAGATTTGCAGAACTGATGGAGAAGTTTGTTTTTGGCTTCCTGGCAGGCTTGGACACACCTCCAGTGGTGATCAAACTGCACACCCATGCTTACAGCAACAAAAACCAAAGGAATATTCAATGCAAATAAATAAATACAGCACATTTAACACAATTTTTTTTCTCAATAAAAATTCCATCAGACTACTTTCTCTTAAACCTTATACTGTCAATGGCAGAGCAAATCTATGCAGGGTGTCTTGGAGCCAGAACCTCCTTGAGGAGAAAGAAGTAACCCTCAACATGCAGCAATATTCTCCCCAGCACTGGATGCAGCAAAGCACGTGCCAGAAGGTTTCTGTCTCCACTGAATCTCTCAGTGTGCTCCACGTGCTTTTAGAAGCTTGAAATATTATTTATCTGCTGGTTTTCTTTATGTGAATCAAGCAAATCCTGATTTCAGGAGTTGGTTTTGACAGATTTTTACTTATCAGTGATATCACCAACAATTTTTTTCATTGGTTTGATGGTCACAAAAGGAGGTACAGAAAGAAGTCCTTAATACAAGCCCCATAAATATTTACATTAAAATTTATGCCTGTACTTCAGAAAACCTTGCACCTTGATTGAGTTCAAAGGCTGGAACTGAACCAAAAGTATCATTTAAATGTCCATTTCTAGCAAGATGTGAGCAAGAGCTGTGAGGCTATGAACAAATCTGGAAACACAATTTTTGAGCTAACTGCCTGGAGCAATTTCTGAAGCAATTTTCCACAGTCGAGAAGAAGCTCAGATGACTCATAAACTCTAAAACAATGTGGCTAAAACCACATTTCAAACCCTTTCTTGTTTCTATTCTTCTGCCATGCTATATCTGTCGATTTGCATTTTCTCTGAAGCGCTCAATTTATATCTTTTAAAAGACTTCCAGAGTCTGATGCTATCTAGAGAGAAGTTTGTGCTAACTTTAAATAGCACCTTATTATGTGAACATCTGGATATTCAGAAATGAGCTGTTCCTCACAAAAGTCATCAGGGCTCTTCAGAAATATCAGGGATGCTTTTCACCTGTTTCCTTTTCCATGACAAGCACAGACACACCTCACACCTCTCGGGAGGCTGCTCTCTGCTCATCCATTTTTACTGTAAGGACTCCCTTTAATGGGAGATTTAAAATCATAAAAAGTCTGGCCTGGAAGGGACCCTAAGGATGATCTCCTTCCATCCCATGCCAGGACAGGGACACCTTCCACTGCTCCAAACCCTGACCAACCTGGCCTTGAAAAGCCTCTAAACGTACAAGATAAAAGATTTTGGACCCCAAAATTTATATTTTCTAATTGAGACATTGCTCATAAATGGCTTTTTGGGTTTTTGTTTTTTTGTTCAAGCACATATATTGAAGTTGTTGGCTCTTTTTCTGTTCTCCTCCAAATTATACCCATGAAATTCTTTTAGAGAGGAATTTCATAGTTTAATCTTTGCTAGAAAAGGTTCCTGGATATTTTCCTTTACCCAGTTCCAGTCTGTTAACCATAAATACAATCCACACAAATGAATTCGCCAAAATTCCAACTTAACAGATTATATTTTATGCTTCATGATATTTTAAAAATTTCCCTATCCTTATTCCTCTCTCTTTTTCCCAGTTTTGCTCCAATGTATTCCAGAGTAAAAAGCTGAGGAATGTTTTATATTTTCAGTAATATATTTGTAGCTCCTTGGTGTTTATTTTTTCTTCTTTCTTTAACCTTTCTGATGTTGAAAACTTTTAGAAAATGTATAACTTACTGAAACATAAGCTGTTGTTTCTTTATAAAGGAGAAATTCATCTAGAAGGTGAGAGACATTGAAGGGGTATTATTTATCAGACAAGGACTTCAGAAGAAAAAGGAAAACAGAACCAGAAGAGAAACCAGCTTTAAGATAAATAGTTCCAAACCAATCTTTTATTCTTCTGTCATCATCCATTCAGTTATTACCTCAAAACATAAATTCCTGACATTCTGGCTACCCAGTGTTCTGTTGTCAAACACACGAGGATTAGCAGAGGAGTAAATCAGTGTTCCAGCAGCACAGCAGTCTCTGCTCCTCCCAAGGAGACAATTATCCACAGGAAATGTTGCTTCCAGAGATGGATTACCCAGGAAAGGCTGGATGTGTGGAGAGGCCATTTGAGGTTTCCCCTACTGCAGGAAAGGGCTGAGCAAAGATGTAAATCTTAGTGGTGCTTTCCTTGGGCAGCCTCCACCAAAATCAGGATCTTGGGGAAGCAGAAATGGGTGGTTCTGTCTTAGCCTGGTGCCCTGGTAAATGTTCAATTATAAAATGTGGAAGAGGAGCAGCAGCTGGATGTGCTCTCCCTTAATGTACATTTTATCTAAGACCCACTGGATGCTGACAGCAGCAGGAGAAGAATCCATGATTTTTTTACAGGGAGACAAAAACCAAAGCCATGGGTTCTGTCACTGGTTGAGTTTCTTTGCAGATGAAGCCTTGTCTTTAATCTGCTAAGGATGTTGTTCTTTTCTGCTCTGACAAAGATCACCACATAAATTCTTGAGATCTTCTGATGTACACCGAGCTCAAAGCAGAAATGCAGAAATTTCGAGAACCATTTCCAACAAAATTCAAGTGACTGAGATTTTGAATGCACATAATTGTACCTCTCCAGATGTTTGCACAATAGCTAAAATCCACACAGCAGTATTGCAGAGAGAGGAAATGACCATGCAAAACCAAATTTGTCCTGGGCTGTTTTTAGTTCCAGCCCTTCCTGTGCTGCTTTTTGTTGCAGTAGTTGAAGAATGCACTCACCCCTTGCTGTCTGCAAGGAGAGGGAAACTTTTCATACCATTCCTACCATGGAAAATTTCTAAGCACATTCTGGCCTGTCAGAGCTCAGTGCCATTTGTGGTGTCACACCTGTGGAACACACCTGAGAGCCAAACACCCCTTTTCTCATTCAGTGTACGAGAACACATCTTGCTCAAAAACATAAATGAAGTACTCTGAATCCCTTCACCAATTCTTGAGCAATTCTTATTTGTTACTCATTTTCTTCTCTACTCATTATTTTCCCCCAGGATTCTAACAAGAGATTATTTTTTTAGCCTTAACCTTCCATTTGCAGCAGATTCCTTTTTGCCTACGAGTCTTAAATCAGCTGTTGCATCTTTGAGTGGTTGCAGGCAGGCCCATGTACAAATAGGAAATATATTTATATGCAAAATGCTATAACACATTTCCAGTGTTCCCCAATATTTATAAGTGAGTGGAAAATACGTTTAAAATTATATCAAATATTCCAAAATGTTTTCTGCATTGCATTGTATGATTTGTTTTAAAGATACTGTCTAGTACTTTCTGAGATGGGCTGCACAGGAAATAGGAAAGGGTGCAGGAAGTTACCTTTCTCACTCCTGTTTATTGAAACTTAGAATGTTCTGTTTGATCCATTACACTTATCAGTAATAGTCTGAACTACACTACATAATTTATCTTCCCTGGATAGGATTGAAAAAGACAGGTTTTACTCAAACTAAAGCGCACAGCATCTTCTGCTTATCCATTTCCTCAAAATGCCATCTAAATTCTTAATTTATATTCCAAAATCTCTGTCAGTTTTCGGTCTTCCATCTTCATAAAACAAAAATTACATACTGCTTTCTATCATTTCTGAGATGAAAAGAGAAAACCGTATCTTGCTTTATCTATTGGAAATGAACATACTCAGTTTAA
The DNA here is from genome assembly GCF_030490865.1 of Poecile atricapillus. Classification (NCBI taxonomy): domain Eukaryota; kingdom Metazoa; phylum Chordata; class Aves; order Passeriformes; family Paridae; genus Poecile; species Poecile atricapillus. The sequence goes on along the minus strand of NC_081258.1, from coordinate 18,114,369 downwards.
TTTAAACCCATCTCTTCAAGTAGGAGTAACTAACCAAGTCACTGAGATCAAATCAAACTCCCCTTTGCCTCCCAAAAATAACATTGACATGTCAGATCATGCAATCAAATCCTGTTTGCCTCATGTGGAGGCTGATAAACTAAATATGATATATAAACTTCAGGGGACAAATAAGGAGCTGATACACAGATGCTCCTGGAAAGCACCTAACGAGGCAGGAGTTTCTATTAAAACTTTCTGAACTCAGGACTTCAGTATCTTGCTCCTCCCACCCAAAAGGAGACAAGACCTGCTTTAAAACTGAAAAGAAATTCTACTCATTTACACAATGCAAATCATGATTTTTATTTATTAATTTTAAATACTGCTTCCATCTCAAACCAAGCTGTGAGACTCCACTGGCAGCTGCTTTAGTAAAAGCTTTTTTTTGCTTCATCTACACTTTTCTATGTGATGGGATTGACTTTTTATGCTGAGATATGTCACCAAAACCATATGAAACTGGTTCCTATTAAAGGCAAGACAGTTGTAAAATATCTTTCATAAAAATCCAAAATCCCCAAAGAACCAACCACATATACGTATACAGATTGACATATATATAAATCTATATGTTCACAATACTCCAAAGATCCCTTTTAGACAATAAATTTCAAATCCTCCCTATATCTGGTGCACCCAAAGAACTGAAGTTTTGAAGAATTCCCCTTACCTGAAGACACTTCTGAAAAACTCAGCCCTTAACAAATTAGGGAAGATGCCAGATCCCCTGAAGGCTTGAGGGTATTGCTAATGGAATTTTCTCCTATGTAAGAAACAAATTCCCTCCCATGTTGGCTGGTGAAGAAGAGCCTTGCTGTCAGCCATGAGAGTGCTGAGGGCATTTTTTGTGGGGTGGAAGTGCCTTCATCTGTGTCGTTCTGCACCCAGGAGGAAATGAATGCGCTCTGCAGAGGCACGGCTGGGCACAGAGAATGCAGAGTGGCAGCACAGTGCCAGCCTGGGCTGTGCTGGATAGAATCCAGCTCTGGAATCCTTGTTCAGTTTGCTTGGTTGGAGTTTGGGGGTTTTTATTGGGTTTTTTGGGGGGTAGGGGGTATATTGGAAATTTTGATGCAACATCGTTTAATTCAAACTTTATATTAGGTTAATAAACAAGCTGCCAGGCATTATATATGCTTGAAAAAAAGGCAAAAGTTGTATTGATCAGACTCTGTAGATAAGTGACAGGAGGCTGGGAGCTGGGAAAGGGATTATCCCCAGAAGATGAGGAAGGGAAGGGCTCCCCACTATTGACAAGAAAAGGCTTCACAGGCTCTGCTCAGCCCCACGGCTGCAGGCACAGCCAGAAACAAACTCATAACAACTTCTAAAACTTTCTGATCAAACTTAGACCTTTTTACTCCTCATAGGAAAAAAAAAACAAAAAAAAACAAAAAAAAAACAAAACCAAAAAAGCCAGACACCAGGAAAACCAATCCATTTTAAAGTGCTTAAAGTTCCTAAGTGAACCCCACTGTTTTCTCCCTGGAATCTCTCCGAGCCATCTCTTCACACTGCTAAAAGCAATGCTTTTACCTGTTGCTGTCCCAGAGTGCAACCCTCGAGCCTGACAGACAGCAGCCTGCAGAACCTGGTGATTATTTCTCTTTTAAGGCAGGAACATGATGCCTTAATGTTATAATTAGGCCATGGTGAGAAGTCAAGAGTCCAGTAAAAAGCCCTGCTATCTCCAATTCCCCCCGCAGCTGCCTTGGACCTGCTGCAACTTCCAAGGTGAAAATCAATGGCAGCAACCTCCCAGTTATCTCAGAAAAGCCTGAATCAGACCATTATTAGACCAGCACAGATTTCACTGCTTTTCCCTCATTTCCTCAAGTAGTTAATCACATTAGTGGAAATTTCTGGGCTTCCAGATATTAGAAGTGCATTTTTGACAAACTCTCCCTCATTTCAGCACTTTCCATCTCTCTAATGGTTCACTGGAAGGACAGAAATCCCCTGGGAAAACTGTGATCTGCCTTCAGTTTGTCTCTTCCACGAGTTGTGTATTTTATCAAGGCTACATTAAAGCACACAGAGACAATTCAGACGTTTCTTAGACAAGAGAAATTAGAGTAAGGGAAGATAATGCAGCCAACACAATTTCTGACACTTCTGTCTGAGACAGCCCTGCATGACAACATGACTCAGAACATTCATTTTTCCTCAAGTCACCCTTTCTAACAAAGATTTTAGTGCAGACAGCAAGGTTCCAGTGCTGAGGTAAATGTCAGAGTAGCAACTGCTTCATTCCTGGAATTTTTCTAATTAAACCACATATTCTTTTTTATTATGCTGAAGATCGCTTTCCTCTCCAACATGCAACTTCCCCTGAACTGCTGCCTGGATGGCCATTTAAAACTGCATTCCTGAGCTGTGTGGAGCTCCACTGCCTGCTGGCAAAAAGGATTTTGGCAAGCCAGGAATTATTCAGGAGTGAGAGATTAGGCCAACCCTTGTATTTGATCCCTCACAGGCTGGGTCAGTGTTTCATCACAGAAAGCCACCACCTGTGGTGGCCATGGAACAGCTACTGTTGTCCTCTGTGATATTCAGATTAAGATATTAATAGAAGAAGCTCCCTTTAGAAGAGGTCTAAAAACTAAAAATTGAAGTATATTGGAAGAAAATTTAATTAGGATCTTTTATTTCATCAGAGGGCTGTGGAATGAGTGTGAATGAACTCACAGGGCTACAGAGACTTGTAGCTCCCAGAGGAACATGACTCTACAACTTTCCTTCAACATTTATAATGAAAATGCAACTGCAAAAAAAAGTGTGATAAACCTAAATTGAACTGAAGCAGCATATCTAATTTTTACAGTCTAGTTACTGCTACTATCAAATATTCATTTCTCCCAACAAGCAGGTAACTATGGCAACAAACACACCATATCTGTATGAAAAGGTGCCAAGAAACAAAAAAAAAAAGGTAAAAATCTTTACATTTATCTCAGGGTTTTTTTTTTTTTACCTTCTTTAGAACTACCAACACAGCTATCAACTATTTAAAATATCTGCAAAGATTAATTTAGTAAAATATTATGAAGACACTGAACAACACAATGGGAAGGATCCCACTCCTCTCTGAAAACTGCAATCAAATGTAATTTCCAATTAAAATACTTTCTGACAAGAAGAAGAAAATTAATTTAAATTTTAGCTCTAGGACGAAAGGAGAATGAGCAACGTCATGTTTCATTTTCTTCAGCCTGTCACTTCAATTCTCTTTTGAGGAGGACTTATTTTCAGATGATATAATTACAATCCTGAAATGGCAGTTTTAAATATACAAGACAGATGTTTATTAAGTTGAAATATACTTGGAATAAAATCTACTATTTTTCTTTGCTGTGGAAGCAAAGGCCAGATTCTGGGCCTTTTCTCTCTTGCAGTTCCCTAAAGCTGGAATATTTCCATGATTTTTAATGGAATTGTTTCCTATTTCAAAGATTGGAAGTCTCCCTGCCATGGCACTACCACACATCTCGGGATTCTTAAAATCATTAAATGAGCAGAGCCAGGCAAAATATTCTTGAGATAACAGATGTTGTTTGCCAAAGAAAAGTTACCTTTCATAAATACTTCTCCCTGCACCATCAGCCTGAGAGGGAGAATTCATGTTTTGGTATTTTAGATGCAGGTATCTATTTGGGGATGGTGGGATAATATGGCACAAACTTAAAGTGTTTACAAATTACTTTTCTGAGTGAGCAATATCTTCCCTTAAAAGCGATTTATCTCTGGTCTCCAAGGAGCCAGCTCATACTTGTTCTGCGGGGAGAATGATGCTTTATGGATTTCCTCTCAAGGAAATAAAGTTTGCTTTGGAAAAAAATAGAAAAAAAAAAAAAAAGGAAAAGAAAAAAGAAAAAAAAAAAAAGAAAATAAAAGCCATAGCACAAAACAGACCAAGTTAAAGATGTTACAAACAAACTGTAAAAAATAATCAGCAAAAGTGACTTGGGGCACAAACAGCAGCACTGTGATCACTGACAGGGGCTGCAGGGATCCTCCAGCAAGGGGAAATCAATCACCTGGGGAAATGCCAGAGCTGCATCACACAGACAGAATGCACAGAAAGAACCAGAAAAAGATGACAGAAAGAACCAGATTAGGACAGAAAGAACCAGAAAAGGACAGAAAGAACCAGAAAAGGACAGAAGGAACCAGAAAAGGACAGAAGGAACCAGAAAAGGACAGAAGGAACCAGAAAAGGACAGAAGGAACCAGAAAAAGATGATGGAAAGAACCAGATAAGGACGACAGGAAGAACCAGAAAAGGACAGGAAGAACCAGAAAAGGACAGAAAGAACCAGAAAAGGACAACAGAAAAAAACAGAAAAGGACAGAAAGAACCAGAAAAGGACAACAGAAAAAAACAGAAAAGGACAACAGAAAGAAACAGAAAAGGACAGAAAGAACCAGAAAAGGACAGAAAGAACCAGAAAAAGACGACAGAAAGAACCAGAAAAAGACGACAGAAAGAACCAGAAAAAGACGACAGAAAGAACCAGAAAAGGACAGAAAGAACCAGAAAAGGACAGAAAGAACCAGAAAAGGACAGAAAGAACCAGAAAAGGACAGAAAGAACCAGAAAAGGACAGAACCAGGCCGGCCCTCTGTGCTAAAGGGAACTTCATGTCTGCACTGATCCACCACAATCGAATGTCTTCATTTATGACTTGGAGCTTCTGAAGGGTTGAAATGCACATAACAGGGTAATGGGCAGCATTTACAAATAAAAACACACTCAGAGGTGGCCACTGACTCACTAGGGTGATCCAGCTGTATTTTAATTAAGACTTCAATTTTTGAGATTTACTTAATATGTAAAAATTAAAAACAATCAGGCAAAAAGTTCCGTGAATGTTTTACAAGTGGAACATCAGTGGATCTTCCAGTCCAGAAGAGAAGCAGAGGAGAATTTGATTAACATGATTCATTGCATTTATTCACATTCTGCCTTCTCAAATTGCCTTTTAATTGATGCACTAAGTATAGAAACAGAAAACTAAAAATTAATGTTATCCGTGTAGACTAAGAGGAGTTTATTTTAACCTTGAATACAGTTTTGTAAAACTCTACAGTACAGACTGAAAACTAAAAGTTGAACACACATTTAATTAATGTTATTGTAATTAGATACTTCAGCACAAAAGAGAGTTAAATTTGGGTAGAATTTAGAGAGAAATAAATTTCCCAATTGATGGCATTAAGATACAATCTCCTAAAAACCAGAATATTTTAAATGATTTTTTCTACATTTACTCTAAAAATAGAAAGTCATAAGAAAACAGGAAAGATACAAGAAAGTGAAAATAAAATGAGAAAGATGTGTCTGTTGTCTGATGACATTCGGGGAATCAAAAATAAAATCCCACTGGCATTAGAGGAATTATCCCAAAATAACATGCTGGGAAATTGGAATTATCCTAGCAGAACTAAAAATAATCACCTACATATTTGAAAATATCCTTTTCATGTTAAAAAAACCACCAAAAAAATCAGATGAAGCACCTCTGGGGTAACTCTTGTTGAGTCCCAAGTACTCCAAGCTGCAACTCCACCAAACAAAGCAATTATTCCTGTAGTGACTTTGAAGTAATTCCATTTATTTTCAGTGCTAACTCTGCTTGATTCATGCTGGTTATAAACTGACCACCTCCAGATGTTTTCCTTTCTGCTCTCTTCAGCACTGAGCATTCTGAAAGCATTCACACTTGTGTTCAAAAGTCAGACTTGGAAGATAAAATGTCCAAAAGTTTTGTTTCCAAGCATTTTTGTTTTAACTGTGCTGCCTCCACACTACTTCTATAGCAAGAAGTTCATTCTGTCCAGCCAGCAAAAAACATTTGGAAATGGGAAACTTTTAGGAAAAATTTGGATTAATAAATAGTGACACACATCTACCTTTTGGAGTCATATTCCTTGGCCCTGAGCAAGAGCTGAAAAACATTGCCAGTGAGAATTCTTCAGATTTTCTCATCTTTTGGCTCTTCCCACTTCTCTCCCTGAACTGAAACCACTGCCCCAAACATCTACAAAAATAAAACAATGCATGGTGTGTCTGCAATTTTTAAGTTTTACTGTCTTCAGTCATAGATGAACTTTAAAGATCATTGTGCTCTTACTCCTAGCAGAATATGTTACCAACATTTAGCAGTTACCCAGCTCCTCTGCAAAATCTGCAACTGGAGGGTTTTTTTATTCTAAGTCCATCACTTCTTTTCCCTTCTTAGACAGTCATTTGTCACAAGAGGGTTTTCACATCTCAACAGCCATAAAGCTAATATTCCTCTTTTTTTTTTTTTTTTTTAATAAAGAAACTCTCACCAAAAAAAGAGACATTTCCATTATCAGCCTCTATTGAAAATATGTGGGCAGCCGATATCATGTTTTGTGTCACTCTTTGTAAGTGCCTTGAAAATGATATTTTAAAAAAATCTCTCTGCAATACATCAGTGTCAGAGAAACTCAGGATTTTTGGATGAGTGACATTTCCAGAGGATCATCAAACTATCTGCCACAGGAGTTAGTGATACCCAAATTCCTAACCCAAAACATCTGAGGGAGAATGGAAATATCTCTTAGTGCAGCTACAGGGAGCTGCAGGTTTGAAAAATCAAGTTCCCACATTATCTTGTGGGAAATGTGGAGATTTTCCAGGAAACAAACCATGAGATTGATGAAAATCATGATGAAAATGATGGTTGGAGACATCAGCAGCTCAGAATCCCCTGAGTGCATAACGCACCCGAGAAATAGATCCAAGATCCTAATGAGGAACCAGGAATGCTCTTTCTTCCCTCCTTGTCAGAGGGAAACACAGACAAAGCAAGAAAAAGATTCCTTTGTGAGATATCTTGGGATTCCTTGGAGAGGAGGGAAATGTCCTTGTAGAAGCTTTGCCTTCAAGAGGCAATTTATCCCACCTGCAAGCTCCAGGCTGAAAAGTCTGCCAAGGACATCCAGCCACTATCCAGGATTTATTTGAAACCAAAAAAAGAGCTCCCACAGGTGGATGTTGGCCAGCAGAGCTGCAGGAGGATGCCCTGGGGGCTGTGATGGTCAGAAGGCTCCACCTGCAAAGCTGTTTCCAACAAACCAGAGCTCAAACAGACACAGAGGGGCCGAGGCAGGGATTGGAGAGCATCTCCAGAGGGTTTGGCTGTTCAGTGGAAAAGGAAAGCACAGAGGAGCAGCAGCAGCTTCTGCAGGGAGCTGTTCCTTCCAAAGACAGCAGAAGTGTTTGCTCATCCAAGGGTTGCCTTTTTCCAGAGGTGGGATTCTCACACGCTGTGCCCCACGAGAGGAAGAAAAACCATCCTGGGATTGATCTGCCTTGGCAGGAGGAGACAGGAACATCCTGCTGGGATGGCTCCCTGTGAGCCCCTCATGGGATACCTTCACCCCTCATGGATTTTACAGGAAAGAAACTCCAGAGTAATAAGTAATAACTTATAGGAATAAGTATCTATTGTTGTCAGATAATTTTCCTTTTTCTTCTTTTTTATCGAACTATCAAGCTATGTGTTGAGTTAAATGAAATTAGAAATTATCTAACAATGCCATGAAAGTTTTGTAGGAATTCTTCCACTTCAAACAGATCAGATTTCTTTTTTTTAATGAGAACATAGATATTCTCTCATGTTCTCTCAATAGGAGCTTTTCTTCTTTGTAACCAGAATCATACTACTCATATTTTGACATATAATTTTTACTTTTATCTCTCCTTTGCACATCTTTCAAGATTCAAGTACTGATTAATGAGTTTTCTCATCAAAAACATAAAAGGAATCAAACTAAAAATTGCTGGTAAACTAAGATTTTTTTTTTTTCCTTCACTGCAGACATTTAAGCCCAATACTGAAAAATTCATCATAAAATTAACTTTAAATATAATTTTACATCTCACTAAGAAGCACTTTCAATCTCTCTGTCCATTTTTCCATATGTAACATTATAAATGGAAGATTTTATTTCTCCCCATTTCTAATATTTCAGATATAATGGGCTATGGAGTATTCTCTGAAAAGCGACCAAAGGCCCATGAGTTTTCCTCTGACTCAAGACCCTCTGCTGTTTATGTTTTACAAGCACCAGAAACCAGAATGTAAGAAATGCATTAACCAAGGGGAAATGGTGAATACCTTGTTTCTCTTGTATTTTAAGCAGAAAAAAAAAAATAAATAAAAAAAAAAAGAGATATTGCTATAGCTGTTACTAAAACCCCTCAAACCATAGAAACTGAGGTTCAGCTCTGGAATTTACCATACTGTAAAACAAGTTAAAGGTGTGCAAGTGGGAATTCTGTCAGAGAAGACAAGACAAAATGATACAATTATTCCAACTCAGAGCTGATATGCTCCAAGGTATATGTTTTCCCACAATTGCTGTAAATATGAATATTTTAGAGGTTAATACGAAGATCAAATGTGGAATGCATTTGCTGAAAAGATTAATATCTTTTCATTAAAAATGAGAGAGCACTGTTAGTTCAGCATTTGCATTTAGATCGAGTAGGTAATAAGTATATTGACTGCTTAAGACACCTATCTCCAAAATGAGAATACCAATAGAGAGGGAGGTGTCTTTTGCAGAAGTGGACGAGATTTTTCTATTTTCCATTGCTTCCCCTTCAGAGAAGTTCAGCCCTTTGAACCTGAGGGCTGTGATTTATTCATGCCAGCAGAGGTGGTTCATGCTGTAAAGAACATTTCTGCCCCGCTCCACGCCAGCAGTGTGCTGCTGAATATGGATCAGGGGGTGCTGCTGACCTGACAAATTGTCACCCACCGAACAGCCACGTGTCACTCACAGCCAGGAGAGGCACTGCCTGCCGGTTATACTCTGCTTTTTGCTCTGGTTGTGGATTAAATCCCAGAGACTTTGGTTAAGAGGGAGGTTCAGCTGACCATTGCAGAGTCATAAAACAGGGTTGGAGCCTCGGGACATCGTCCAGTCCAAGCCCCTGCCGGGGCAGGAATGTCCCATTGAACAAACAAAGTGCCCAGGTGGGGCTGGGATGTCTCCAGAGGAGACTCCACACCCTCCCTGAGCAGCTGCTCTGCTCCCTCCAGGGAAAGTTCTTCCTCATGTTGATCTGGAACTTGTGTTTTAGTTCATGGCCATTGCTCCTTGTCCTGCAGCTGACCACCAAAAAGAGTCTGGGACCATTCTCTTATTTCTATTTGTAAGGACTGGTGGGATCCCCTCTCAGCCTTCCCTTCTCCAGGGTAACCAGGCCCAGCTCCCACAGCCTCCCCTCAGCAGGAGGTTCCAGACCCCAAACCATCTTTGTTATCGTCAGCAGTTCACACAAACACGAGCTCTGTGGGCTGATGTAACACCAGCTTCCTCACAGTTTACGGCAAAAGCTCCATTTTCCCAAGTCATAAGGAGAGGAAAAAGTGTTTATGACTCAAAGCACGGCAGATTGATGCACCAAGATTGGTTCAAATGGTCACAGAACACAGCAGCTGCTTGCTGAGCTTGTGGAAGCCTGCCAGAGTCAGCCCCAGTGCAGAACACACATCTCAGCCAGCCCAGGCTAGCCCAGGGTCTCCTCTCACAACCACAAAACACTTGAACTGCTTTCCTTGAGGTGTTTGAAAACACATGTGCCAGCACACGGATCAGCATGCAGCAGACAGCTCAAACCATTTGCTAACTTTCACTCAAATTAAGCACAGCAGTTCCTATCAAAAGCAGAAGCAGGTTACTTCTCAAACTGTGAGAAGTAAATATTTCACTTAAGCAACTGTGGTGACAGCTTTCTTTCAGTACTTTAGTCATGAAGTTTATAGAAATCACAGTTACTTTCCTACAGAGCACAGGGGTCTGTAACACTGGCAAAACAGCACTGTGGGCAAGCAGCAAACACAATTCCTGACCCATAAAGGAAATTTCAGAGTTGATTCTACAAGACCACAAGTGTTTTCATCGCTTATGCACATGAGGAGTGTTATTTTCCTCTCACTGCAGGGAAGTGTCACTTTGAACTGGTGCCTCCATCCCTGAAATTTAGGACATTTCCTCAAGGTTTCTTTCCAACTTCTTCCCCTCCCCCTGTTTTTCTTGCTTTTTTACTCTCTTTCCCTGTTGTGCTCTATTTTGTGTCATTTAGACCATATACTTTGATGGAGGGCATCCTTCTCCTCTGAATTTATGAATCAAAATGTATTCTCTAACGGATACCTGGAGGTATAATTTGCCCCCTAACACTCTTCAATCTTTATTACTGACACATTCAAGGATGCCTAACTCCCACAAGAAAAAAAAAAAAATAAAACAACCCACATTAATCTTCAAAAATGTGTCCTTACCTGCCTTCTGAAAATGAAAATGGATGTTCTTTGAGAAATTACCTGAGTTTTGTTTTAAACCCTGAGGATCATGCACTTTTGGAAACAATTTTGAATCTAAAAAATTTATAAATTAAAATCTGCTGGCATATAAATACAAATCCTGCTCTGTGCTGTTTCCTTGGAGGCAGGAAGTGTTCCCTCAGCACCCTGCTGGATGGAGCCTGGGGGGTGCTGCACACCCTTTTCATGCAGGCAGGACAGAAGGATTTTTTTGTAGGGAATATTCCATGATGAAAACAGCTCCAAAGCAACTCCATCACCCATCCCTGCCCCATCAAACTCCCAGGCAATTCCTAACAGGAACATCCTTATCTCCAAACTCCCCATTTAGCAACAGACTTAATGAATGAGAGCCACAGAAAAAGAAATTTTGAAGATTTGTAGGAATCAAAAAAAAAAATTCTCTTCACTTTGAGCTGATCCTGCATAGCTAAAATGCACAGATGAAGTGGACCAGAAAAAGGTTTATTCTTTCTTTTCTCCTTTTAAATTTTGTTTAAATGTGTCTACTTAGAAATAACTTTGTGTTTCCTGATAATACTTTAGAAAGAAAACTATTCTTTCATCTCTTAATATTATTAGCATAGATGTTTACTAATGTATACAAAGATTCTCCTACTTATATAATTTGATTTAAAAACTGAGCTCTCTAGATGCCCAAAATTTATTTCATTTTAATATAAATACCTCTATTTTGATTCTTTGCTCTGAACAAGTATGTCTAGGCTATGCCATAGCTACTTTTCTGAAAATTCTGAAGCATGGAGAAACAATATAGACAATTCATTATGGGCAAAACCTGCCAGATGTTTTCTATGTCTACATCTCTGTCTCCCACTGGGCAAAACCTCCAGTCTCCTGTTCCCTCTGATGCACAAAAATAAAATAAATCATACTTAAAATAAAAAAAAAAAGACCAAAACCACCCCTCAAACAATTTACATTCAGCTAATTTGTCTTAAAGGCAGTGAAGACTTTCCCAAAAACATCAAGAACCAAGAAGTGGTAAATATTATAGAGAGATGGAAAATAGGAGTAATTTCCATCAGTGTTTTAACATGCTTTAAAAGAGTTCATATAAACCCCTGGTGCATATACACATTAATGATGAAAAATAATTCTCTCCATGTCCATCCTAGGGAATTTTTTACATTAATTCAGCTTTTTAATTGGTGTCTAGGGCTGCTACAGTTTTAAAGAGCACACCTACAATCACAGGCAGTTGTTGACCCAGTTAAAGTTTTAAGTAAAACCTAGGAGGAGCTGCAGGTTTGAACTGGAAATCATGAATAATCAAATTCACCAGGACCAGTTTTTGCAGTGTCTGAAATGTGGAATTCCCCAGCACAATCTCACTTTCCCCTCAACCCCTATACAAACCCTGATAAACTACACCTGCAGATGTTGCTGACTCAAATCCCAGATATCAAACAGGACCAGGTGATCCCAACATCCATTCTCTTTTCCAAGAAGTGGAAAACCCGATGGAAGGGTTTGCTGCTTCCCCTACGTGTCTACTATAGCCCATTGTCCTCTGAGATGCCAAGAAAAGCAAGATAAGAATTGCTGAGATAAAACCATTCCTGTCTCACAAATTCTCCTTCATGAGGATTTTGTCCTGAGTCTCCAGTTTGTGTGCTCTGGTGTTTCACACCTTCTAGCAAGGCGTTCAGGGGAAAGAACACTTCTTCCTCCCATGTTTCTACAACACTTTTCATTCAAGATCATGACAAAGAGCCAAAGCATTTAGGATTTACACAGGTTCCAAATAATCAGGCATTAATACCAGCAGTTATCCTGCAGAGGAATGGCACATGGAACTCCCTCCAGCCCAACACCTTTCCAGAAAGCCACTTATTCAAGCCTGCTGATGTGTAGACATCTTATTCCCCAGGCAGGAATCCAGTCAGACATTTCTTCCTCCTAAACTACTCAGACATTTCCTCTCCCACGTTTTCCTCCCCTCTGTTCCCACCTCACACAGACAATTTCTTATAATAATTCCATTTCATGAGCCACACAGAAATACACAAGAGTTATTTATATAACATCAATATTAAGCTGGTACCCAGATTTATTTTTTTTCCAGAAGAAAATCATTAGGCAGCTTGTCTCTAAAAGCTGCAATTATGGTTAAAAATAGAAGTTATACACATTTGACCATGCATGGCAGCTCCACAGATCTGAAAAAGGAGGCCTGACCACCACCCAAGACATATGGACAGGAAGGGGAAGAGGCTGAACCCAAAAAGATGACAGACAGCGCAGAGCTTCTTCTGAAAAAATAAACATCCTTTTTCCCAAGCCTTTCCTCTGACAAGACAAAGTGAGACTGGATTTTAACTGCAGATAATCCTTAATTTTAGTGTTAAAATCGCACACAGCTGTACGTTTTGGCTTGTAAACCATTCAGATTTGGAACAACAAAAATTACTCTGGAATTTCAACAGATTGGAGCTTGTCGTGTCACCTTCACAGTAAAGGTATGGAATTGATTATTGTTAAAAACCATGAGGAATTCTGCTTTCAGGATATACTAGCCAGCCATAGCACCCATTCAGCTGAGGCCAGATTTCTTGCATGGAGACAGCATCATTATTTCATGAATCACCAGTGACCTGTGGAAGGCACTGAGAAAAGCATCCATGTTCATTCCCTTCCATTGATTTTCTAATTTTGAGTAAATTGGTTTAATCTGGAGAATGGTTATCTATGAGGAATAAAAATACCTAAAACTGTCTTTAGACAACAGTAAAAAGATTTTGATCTGAAACAATGAATTTAGAAGGGAAACTTGAGGGGAGAAAAGGCAGTGATTTTACAGTCTTTAACTTGGGCACCATTCTGTGTCCAGCCACTCAAACATGAATAAAATTAGAATCCCTTTAAACTTAAAAACACAGACCTACAGGCCTAGACCTTAGTTTCACCCTTAGTTTTACTGCACTGTGTGCCTGGTATCTGTGCCTGATTTACCCATTAAATGCTTGCTCTTAGAAAAGCCTGTAGAACAAAGTACCCACCTAGAAAGGGAAATGTATGGGCAGCATTTTCATCAGGTAAAATGAAAAATAATGCGCTGAATATTGAGAACATTGGACAATGCTGAGTGTAATCAACTTAGGAGACAAGCTCAGTGACTCAGCACACACCTGAAACATCCTGCAAGAACAGAATTTGGATGTCTCAAGGAATCTAAAAGAGCTCAGGGCTACCTCGTCAAAGGAAATTGTGATTTATAGAGTAACTCTTTTTTGTGCCAAGATTTTTTATATTCTGCTACCTAAACCTTTGGATTAAGAGATTGCCTCTACTTTATTATCTTCTGAACATTAAATGATCATACCTAAGCTTTCTTTGCCATCAATTTATGCTCTCATAATGTTAATGATCTGTTATAAGCATAGATTTTGGCACTATGGCAATTCACCTCAAAGCCACCTGGAGATTACCTGTTCCTTTCCTACCCCTTCTTGTATTTCCTTTTTTTGGCTATGGGGTACCAAGTTAATTAGTTCATTAAGTCCACTCATAAAAATATTCTAGGAAAGATATAGAGCACTAAACTAATAATCTCAGTGAGCTATATGAACAATTAGTTCTAGGTGTCAATTACTAACTCTAAGCTGAATTCCACTTAATCCTGAGATCTTCTCTCTAGCACACAACATTAAATGTCTTGCACAGAAATTATGAACTACCAGATTTATAAATACTGATCAGAGCTTAGGTCCAAGTAAGAAATAAATAAAACTCTTAAAAGACTCCCCAGAAATGAGCATCTGCATCCCCACACAACAACATCAGAACCTCTTTGCATCCCCCAGAAGAGAATTCGAGGCACAACCATTAAAACGTGAGAGTGGAGATTGGAAGGTGCTCACTTACCTCCCTGTCCAGCAGCGTGGGGGACACCACTGTGACAATGTCTCCCTTCTCTGGGTCGATGTAGAACATGTTTGGGGAGGGTTTGGTGGGGGTCTGCTTGAGGATGTTGTAGCGCAGGAGAGCGTTGTCCGTGCTGGCGTCGTCGGCGTCGAACGCTGCCATGCGCATCACGGTGGTTCCTGGGGAAAGGGGCACACACAGCAAGCACTGAGCAAAAAAACCTCTCAAACTGGGCTGCCTGCACAGCCAGGGAGGTCCAATCAGTAAATACCTCATCAACACCACTGGGTAGTTCCACCTGATATTTAGGTTGTACTTGTGTTCAGATTGTCTTTGCTTGCTCATCCAGCAGAAGACTCGTGTGCTCTAACACAAATTCCCTGTGTTAGAATCTCTGTGCTTTGAAGCCACCCAGAGTAATTGCATTTCACTAAATGAACTACAGGTGTATCTCTTGCACTTTAAATTCTGAGGGCAGAAAGCTCACCAGTGGCTACAATGAAACAATACTGAAATATCTGGAAGGTCTCTATTTGCCTGGTAAAGTGTTGCAGTTCAAAATGCATTGGGTATCATTTGTGTCATAAGAAATGTTGCAATTTTTAAAGCCTACATTGTTCTAATTTCAATTTGTACAGATTTATGAGCAAATTTTATGAACATCTATAAGCTCCCCATCTCTATTGCCCCACTGTCCTTCCAGAGCTGAAGGTTTCTGTGACAGAAAATTCCCTGAGCACACAGTCCTGCTGCAGAGGGCAATAAGGGAAATGCAGCTCCCACCACAGATCCCTAAATGCTGTGAAGAGTTAAAAACTCACTCTGCTTCTTTATCAGAGTTATTAGAGAGAGGAGTGAGCTGCTGCCAGTCCCACACTTAGGAGGGGAGCACATCCTGCATCCCTGGATCGAGGATTTTCCTCTCCCCAGAGAGGCAGCCCAGAAGCTGACACAGCCTGCAAAACTCTGTCAGCATTTTATCAGCACTGTACATTGAGAAACAAAGAAAAGGTGTAATGAGACACCTGGGCTGAACTGTGACATCCTCACCCCTAGACCAAAATGATTTCTTCATCAGTTCATCTACAATTGTAAATGTAAGCATTAGTTTGGAAAGCAATCTAACTAAACAATGTATGGTCAGAGAAATATTAAATATTTCTGATAATATGGAGCTGAAGACAGAATGAGATTCTATAAAATAACAAAAAAACCCATGATCAAATCAAGAAATTCATTTCAATAGTGAGTCGACTTTAAGTAACAGATTGGTGGGAGATATTAGCAAACTATAAAGTAAGGAACCTAGGAAAGGATCCAATCTTTGGCCTAAAAATCCCAACTGAAGCAATTTTTCAGAATCCATGATCTACACCATTTCCATCAAAGTAACTTTGCAGTGACACCATTATCACATGTGTGAATCAGAGTGTCAGGGTGAGCCATAATTCTTTGTTACAGAATAATTCCTTTTTGGAAACTCACCTTTCTTTTCCCCATGGACTGGGCAAGCATTATTTTAAACTATCATGATCAACACAATTTAAATACAGCATTTTCATTTCTTCATGGATCTGTAAGACCATAGGATCTGTTTTCTGTATTCACAGAGACTTCTAAGACAAAATAACTATGAAAGGTTAAAACCTGATACAGACAAGGCCTAAGACATTGGATTGCAAGTTTCTCAGTAACAGAAATATGTATCATTCGTGTACAGTGAGTTGTTTTTTTTTTCTGAAGGTCTTGGATTTAAAAAAATCAAATAAAAAAGAAATATTGTGGTAAAAAAACCAACAAACCCAGTCTTATTTACAGACTGGTATAACAACTGCCTGATCACTGTTAAACAAACTCAGCTGGCTTGTTTAGACACTCTTCTTCTTTTTCTCCCCCCTATTTGTTGTAGTTCCCAGAGTACAGTGTTGCCTCTTCTTGTAGTGACCTTGAATATAAGCTCTCAAAGGTTTTATTTCATTGCTACTTTGGGCAGAGTTACCCCCTTGAGAAAAATAAGAGAGACCTGACAGCATGTTGGTTTTATTCAGCAGTGATTAAAGGTCAGACAGCTCAAAAAGAAGCTTACCACTGGATACTATGCCATGTTTTCCAGTGTTACAAGATGATCCCAGCCCTGATATTTTCACCTACTTTGTGTGAGACTGATTCAGAAGAAAAGAGAGAAAAGAACTGCTTTCTTTTTTTAAGAATTAAGATTCACCCTATTTTCACAAGTACAGCACAATGTGCTGTTTTTAGAAATTTATCACACTTCTGAGAAGATTTTTTTATATCAATGTTAGATAGCATGTTTCACAAGACTCTCCCAGTCACAGGGTTTCAGGGAAATAAATAAGGACTAGGGCAAATCTTCAAGGGATCTTAAAGCGTGCCCAAGTTCATGTGAAATTAAATGGGTTTCTGTACACAATGGTTTCCTGAAGAATGCTCTTTAACAAGATGCCATACTCAAGTGCAGTAGAAAACATCTTGAATGAATACACAGTTGCTATTATTATTAATCTATTAGATGAGTTGATGCTCAGCAGAGATTTAGAAAGTTATTACAATAGATATTCAAGTAGAAATCCTATTTATGCAGTTGTCCTACTGAAGTATTCCTGATGATAAAACAGTGCAAGGCATATTTAAATTTTAAGATCTGATGTAAAACCCCTAATCTCTTGTTACACTGACATAGAACTGGTTTAACATAATGGCTGAATCTGATTCTGATTTGCCAGCTGCAGTTCTTTAACCTTTCAACTCACTAGACATTATCTTGTTCCCTGCAATTATTCTTTTGGTGCATACAAATAGGAATTCCAGCAACTTAAATGAGCAGAATTTTACATTCATTTTGCATAGGGATGCCAGCTTCAGGAAAGCTAGAGAGAATTAAATACATCTTTTTCTCTATGCTTCTTCTCTCAAAAGTTTTGTGGTATTGGTTTCTGGTTACCATCAAAATGGCATTGAAATCTAATTTTAAAGTTATTCTATTCTCACAAGTTCTCATTATGTGTAAAAATGCACATAAAATGTGGGTTGTCTTTAGATGTTTTTATGTATTAGTACAGGTTGTGTCTGGTTTTTATTTGGGAATCAATACAGGAAAGTAAACCTGTATGTGCTTCATATTTGTGCCTGTTGCCTCAAAAATCACAAGATTAAACATACACCTGGAACCCTTTGGAGAAGTCTAATAGCTACATTTCCAGGGAAGAAATTCCCTATCCTAATTGAGGTGTCCATTGGGAGAACACAAATGACAAAGTGTTATGTTTGGATATAGGGATAGGATATATGGATATATGGAAAGGATAATGTTAATAGAGAGATCTCCTTCTTAAAAATATAGTGGCCCAAATGTATGTTTTGCAAGGCTCTGCACAGGCATCCAGTCCAAAAGAGCTTCATTCAAGATGTACACTTCTTCAGTATTTTCTCCTACATCATAAACTTTTATTCTTCATAAAAGATTCATTTCCCCAGGCCCATAAACTGACTACATCTAATTCAGTGTCGTTTTACAAATACTTCCATCCCTGGCATCAATCAAATGCAGCTGGCTTTCAAACCACAAAACAACAGCTTGCTACATTATCATGTTAAACAATATATATCAACTTATCAGGCTGGGGAAGGAATGTCTGCAAAATCAACAACTTCTTCATTGTGCTGATGACGCACAGAGATCCGTGGAGGAAACTCTCCCAGGAAAGCTGCAGCGCTGTCTTGCTGTGTCTCAATATTCAGGGTTTATTTGTCACACTTTCTGGGCAGAATCACTCCCAATTCCCAGGGTCAGTCACAACCTCCCACTGCACCTCCCGGAGCTCCTCGCTGCTCAGACACAGATCCCACTCCCAGCCCATTGCTCCAGAGGCTGCAGCTGTCAATGTGTTGATTATTTGAAAATATTGGCAAAATCTCCCCTTAGGCAGCAAGAAGTAAAATATAACACATGCACAGTTTTAGAGGGATTGGAACAGAGGGTTTCTTGGGAAAATCTCTTTGGCATTTTGTTAATAACCTGTTAATAACCTGTCTCACTCTTTCTTTCTTTTCTTTCCTTTTCTTTTTTCTGCCAAGATGTCAAGAGAACATTACTACAGAACTTTTGTTTATTTACTATATGCAGCTGCTGGGTTTAAAAGAGCGAGTAGTCAGGAGTGGAAGTGAAGCTTATCTCTAGCCTGATGAAATGTGAACCAATGGTTCAAGCCTACAGCCTTAAGACTGAATTTGAATACCAACAATAAAATATTAACCAGTTTAAGGACTGAAAAATGTTAACTTTATGAGAGCTACAGAACTCAAAAACTTCACTGTGGAGTTTTCTCAGCTGATTTTCACTCTTTTTGTGGTTCTCCACTGTGTGCTCAGTACATTAAATGTTTTCTACTTGTGTTACAGAAAGGGAGGGGCTTATTCTCTTAATTAACAGAACTGCACTGAAGAGTTGTGGTAGCACATTCCCCACAAGTTCAGCTGTGTCTCAGTACACGATAACAATCAGCTGCATAATGGTTAATTTTCCAAAAATACAGCTCTTTTAACCCAGTGAAGAGAACAAAGAGTAAAAAATGGGATGAAGGAGGAAGAAAGCAAGCGAGTTACCCATATCTCTAGAGCCCAAATTTCAGGAACTGGAACGAAGGAGGAAGCTCTCCTGACAATGTTCTCATGATAACTAATTATATGTTTGATTGTCATTTTGTACTTTAAGACAAAAAGCCCCAGGGGAGCAAAACAAATATAAGAAGAAAGGTTTGTTATGGTTCCAATCAAGGGCATTTGAATTGCCATTATGTGAATCATTAAAAACTTGAAGGCCTTGCTCAATAAAGAAGACATGTAGTAAGAATTATTGAGTTCAGGCTTTGAGTGTATCTTATATTTGTACAGGGCAATAATTTTGTACCCTGTAGGGCTCCTTCACATTCTCTATTTGGATGTCTGGCAGGTTCTTTAGACTCCAGATGAGATGGCATCACTGAGCCATCACTCTGGGAATGCCACTGTACTGCAGTCAGCAGGACTGGAAGGGTGAACGGGTGAACTGTCAGCTGTGGAATGAATAATAAACAAACTTCTCCCAGTACACAAAAGGAACTTCAGTAATATTAAATAGAGATGAAGAACTGTCAAGAATTGTTACTATCTATAGAGAGCTAATGCAGTCAGAAGCATGTAAAGTGAGTAAGAAATAATGGGACATTCCCAGCTGAATGTTATGACAGAACAGAGAAGATGTATGGGCAGGTCAACCTTTAGCAATACTGGTATTTAACCTTTTTTTCCCATGAGCAGCGCAGTTGTTTTGGCAGGATGAATTATTCACTCCTGGGATGTTTGGAACATGACTTATACCCAGCCCTGTCCCCAGCCACGCTGCAGCCACTGTCACATGGGGAGAACAATGTGAAGAGTTCCAGGTGCTCTCTGCTCCTGGCCAGACATTGATCTATGAAATGTCAGTAAGGGAATTTGCATTAGCTGGAGTTATGTGACATGTATCTTACTTTGGTGTGTTGTATTTTGTCTGCAGTGTTGTGGATGTTTCCTTCTTTAAGGTAAAATTGTGTGGTGAAAACATGGAAAATTGTGAGCCCCACCAAGGTTTCCCAAATTGTCTGCACACTCCAGGTTATGACACTTTGTGGTAGCATATTTATACTGAAATTGATCTCTGTTTTGTGCAGATACAAGAAACTGTGAAGAATGTAATTTATTTTTTTAGAACACCAAGATCCCCTTCACAGATTTTGTGTTGTACAAAACTCATGATCCCCTAACAAGATAATCTACATTTTAGACTCTGTACATTTTCCCACAAAAAAAAAGGAAAAAAAACCGATTTAAAAAAAATGCATGAAGACTTTTGTCTTACAGACTATAGATAGCATGAAGCAGGTATTTGTATGAGGAGTAAAATCAATGAAGTCTAATTTCTTATCTGGTGCTGTCCAAAAGTTCCTCCCCTGAATAGATGAGATGATGTCTTTTAGAGAGATCACAAAAACAGACCCACTATAGCTCTGCCTTCCCCTCAGCAGTTCCCCCAGTTCTACTCAGCACAGCTCCCCCTTCAGCAAACCATCCTTCCCTCCCAGGCAGGGGGAATCCCTCACACTTCTTCATTTACAGTCTCTCCAGATGGACTGGGAATTGCAAGTTTCGTGAAAGAGGACTTAGGAAAATGGAGATGCAGCTGAAAAAAACCAATATTCTTCCTCCAGATATAAACAGGATGAAGGTTTAAGCAAATCACCAAAGATTTTTTCTTAACCAGGATTCACCCTAAGGAAAAATGTCACGCTCTCAAGTCTTTTTCCCTTTTGACCAGCAAAGTTTACTTAGAAAAGGCATGAATTACTTCTTGGATCATGACCATAAGCTATAAAATGTCCCACTGTTCTAATATTCTAAGTGCCAATTCATAACATAATCTTATATGTCAGATCACATAATTCATAAAGCAATATAACACATTCTCTTGAAGTACATGGTTTAATGTAAATGATGATATGCACTGAACATCTCGCAGCAGGCGAACATGACAGAGCAGTGATTTATGAGTGAAAGAATATCTATTCAACATACAAAGAGCAAGATTCAGCCCCAGGCAGGAAAAACACAAAGGGCCCACATTCTCTGCAGAGTTTGACTAGCACTAGAAACCAATCAGGGAAATCACAGCTAATAGAGACTAGATGAGACATTTAAACATCATTAAAATCAGCCCCGTAAAAACAAGGCAGGACCATGCTCAAAAAGATACACGAGCGTGTTGGCTTCTTTGCTGAAAGGTCAGATGGAGAAATTTCCAGAAGGTCACCACGAGGGCATTTGGCCAGCACTGCAGAAAGGCAGCCCAAATCCCAAATCCCAGAGGAGTTTGGCCAGTGCCAGCTGAGCTCCAGGCTGCACCAGGGGAGGAGGGGGGTGCTGAGCTCTTCCCTCCGCTTTTATCAAACTATCAGAGGTAAAAATCTCGACACCTCCTGCCCAAAGGGCCCTGCTCAGTCTCTGAGCCCCTGGATCTGAGCTGCCTGCCAGATGAAGCTTTTTGTCAGAGATGCTCACACCTCACATGATGCACCGTGCTGTTTTCCCAGGTCCCGTGTAAAATTGGAATTGCCTGCAATCATTCAAATTTGATTTCAGGCGTATGCAAGCTGTTTAAATGCAGATGCAAACTTTATACTCAAGGGCAAGCAGAGAGCTTACTAAAAATATAAGTATTTTTATAATCCAAATGTTTTCTTTTAGCTTTTCTTTAACTTTTCCTTAAGATTTTCCCATTCTTTACCCTTCCCTTTTTATCTGGGTGGCAGAGTTCTGGCCAGAGCAATGTAAATTGTTAATAGAGAGCAATTTTTAAAGCCATACAAATAAGTGAAGCCTGATGTAAATTTTATATCCAGCAATACCCATGAGAAATTACCTCTTGAATGTGGTAGAAAGCTTCCTCTAAGCTTCATGACGAAAAATAAACCAGGAAAAAATTAGATTAATCATTTAACTTTCTTCCCAAAAAAAAGAAAATAATATCCAGTTTCTCCCAACCTCTAAGCAGTGTGGCATTCTTAATCAAGATAAATGTAGAAAAGAAAATAGAGGCTTCAGAGACTTCATTTAGGCTAGTAAAAAAGGATTGGCAATTATTTGCATTCTGAACTTCTGGGAGAGAACTGACTGTCTTTTACCTTGTCTCCATCTGGGCCTGTCAAGCAGAATTAGAATTCTGAGCATTTACAGGAATGGCTTCAGAACCAAGTACAGATCCTTCTCTTAGCCCTTGTTAAACAAAACACTGCTGATCACTGGGAACCCCGTTCACATCCATCAAGCCAGGAAAGACTTTGGATTTGGAGACCAAAGTGCATTTCCCACTTCTTGGTAAACAGCCCAGGCATATCTTATCCCACAACCCTTTCACAGCAGTGTGATTTAAACTGGGAGTGTATTAAAATCTAGTAATGTTTGATCATGAAAATGAGAAAAATATTTTTCCTTTCATTCCAGCGACAAATTATTCCAAATTGAAAAAAAAAAACTTGAAATAAACCAGTGTAATGTATGGATTTTAAATGCCTATTTTTTAAAAACACTAAAAGTTAGTCAGTGAGAACTCAATAATAAGAAGCCCAGGCTACACTCTGTGTGTATATTCTGCATTCGGACTTATTCCAGAACAACAGAATGGAGAGATTTTTCTAGGAAGGGAACATTTTCACAGATTTCAATAATCTTTTGATCAGGGCCACACTCACAGATGGAAGATCTCATTCCAAAAATTACCTACTTTTGTACAGGAATTGACTGGCTTCTCACAAATATAAGAAAGGCAGCAATTGCACTCCCCTGTCTCAGTGGGCTTTAATCAAAAACACATCATTACTTCACAGAAATCACTTTTCACTATTCTCCTATGTCCAAGGAAGGTACTCTGGCATCCTTCCCAATTAAAAAGTGATAATATTGTTTTAAAGAGATCTCATAGTGCAAGGCCAATTTTCCCTGATTAGAAATGTTTTTTGACACAGTGGGCCAGAATTTCTGTTGATCTAATTCAGCCCAGCACTGCTGAACCACAGGTGAGGCTGTGGAATACAGAGTTGACCTTGAATGTTTTTATTAGGTATACACAGCTTTACATTGCCTTTATTCCCTTTTCACCTCCATAATTTGTCACTTCAATATATGTGAAAAGAAAGAGAAAACAAAAGGATGATCTGTGCCTTTTTTATTTTGTGCCTCCTCTACGTGGGACCCTTTCCCTTCTTACTACCAGCAATTTGCACAAGTATCCAATTTTTCATATGGATGTAGGACTATGAATATAGAACACCACAGACTTCAGCAATTACTGCAGCTGGGAAGTTCTCATCTTTACTCTTTGCCTGTTAACTAATATGAACCGGTTGTGCTTTAATCTCAAATTACAAAGTGGAAATAGGATTGAAACACCCAGCCCTGTTACCCCTGAGTCTGTCACTGGCACTCTCAGCACCTACATCAATTCAAAATTAACCCAGAGAAGCTGAGGGTGCTTCAATATTACAAAAGCAGTGCTAATGACAGAAGAATCAGATGTCCTAATGAGGAGGACATCAATCACCTCACATGGCTTCTATCTTCCTCTGCAGGAGCCAGAGCACACACTTAATTCTGATGTATTATTTCATCTTCGTATTGATTTCATCGCCAAGTCCCAGCCATTTGATCTATTAAACATCTGGGAGTTTTTATCTGAGGGATAAGTGTGTCCATCATAATACAGGATCCTTTTAGGTGAGTTTTGTTTTTCTTCACCCCCTTCTGCAGCTGAACTCGTGGATAAATTATTTGGATGGTCTCACAGTGTCTGCCCTGTTGAACTTATTTAAATTCACCTGCCTGAGCAATATTTCATCGTGGTCTTCACTGCTGGACTCAATAAATAAACTGGGCAACTACTCCCTGTTCTTTATTCAGAGAATTGCATTAAGTCCATTGCATTTTTCTGGATAAATCATATCACAGATGCAGTAATTCCTATTAAAACTACCAACAGAAGTGGAATATTTGATTTTAAGGTCTCAAATAAGTATGGAACAAATCCTCAGTGAGGATCATAAGGCATATCTTGGAAAGATATCCTTAAGAAGGATTCATTCTTCCCTCAGGCATTCTCCTGAACCCAGTTCAACAGCTTCCCACTGTAAAGGAGTCCAGAGGAGGAAGGAGAGACACCATCAGTTATTCTGGAAACCTGCACTTCAAATTGGTCAGCCTTTAAATCAAGTCCACGCAGCTCATTCCCTAAGAGCAATCTGGGATAACAGAAGATGGAATTGTTTTCTGCTTTTTTCCCCCAATTTGAGATTGAAGTATCTGCACATAGAAATCTTTGCAGCCCTTCTTCAAATGATCTTTTTGGTTAAATTATATTTTAAAGCCATTGATAGCCAAATTTAATAAATGATTCAGGTGCTGCAAGAGTGTGCTGTGTGATTTTAAAACAGGCCTTTGAAACTATCTTGTATAAATCACAGGTTTCAAAACCATCCATATCTGCAGCAAGAATACGATTTGGGGTACGTGATATATATTTTCATTTGGGATCCTGATATTCTTTCCTGAATTAAGTCATTGATTAAATCACTTACTTCAGCAAGTGTGATTAATTTCACTCATTTACAACCATTTTAGTCTCAGATACCCTGTCTTTTAGGATTTTTTATGGTCACTAAAGGGAGACTGACATTTTTGGATGCAGTTCATCCTATTCTAACATAAAAGCTTATGAAAGATGAGATAAAGCCTCTTTAGAAGCGGTTGATTCTGGATGAAATCTGAGAAGATGCCAAACTCCAGGGCACTTAAAAGATGTGATAAACCCCCATTATTTCTGCCCATTACCACAGGTGTGGAAAGCAGGGTTAGGATAAAATGGTTCTCCTGGACTTTTGTTCTGGTACCACAGACTCCAGGACCTTTTCTCTCCCCATCTCATCACTGCTTAGGGCTGAAGGGATCTTTGTGCTGCACGACTTTACACTGGCACTCAAACCCTGCTAAGTGAAGCCTTGCAAGGATTAAAAGCAGGCCAAGATATCCCTGATTTTATTCCATTAGAATTGATGCATCATGTTGGGAAGAGACCTTAAGCAACAAATCAAGATATTCTAACACTCTGTTGTATTGATTTAGTACTGAAAGGGCTACATTATGTCCCTGCAAAGAAAATATGAGCATGGAAAAGCTTCTGTACGTCATAAACCATCTAAATATTGACTATGAAACTCCTTAATGTAAAATTAATAATTAAGCACAGAACAGGTCAAGATATATCACTGCCAGCAATTGGGTACTTAGAGATCATAAAGATTTGTGGAGCTGTGTGCAAATATGGTGTCATTAAGCCACAGGATTGCCCAAGTACATTTATACTTTATAAATGCACATATTCCTTCTTGGGCAGAAAGAAAACAAGCATCAGTCAGTGCTAAATCATCCTGAGAAAGGAGACCCCGAAAGAGATTTCCAATTTTCAAACTTTGACTATTCCACCGGGTACTTTTCCACAACTCTCAGCCTGAACACCCTGAAAAATTCAAATTTTCCACTCAGGGCTTCAATGAAATCCTGTGTCTAGGGGAGAAGGTGGGTCTGGCTCATGTAAGGGATGCCCTGGAGCCAGCACAGGTGAGTGTGTCCGTTCCACCCATGCCCTTTCCCTGTCTGAAGTAAACTGGAAGGCAAACAGGACTTGGGAGCAGACACAGGTGCTCCTGCCTTGGGTTCCCTGCTGCCATTTGCCCTCACAATTTCCAGGGTTGAAAATGTCAATGCCAATACACCACAAAATTCAAAGGCAATCTGTAAACACCATTTGCCAAACACATTCACAGAGTTTCCCTTCAGCCTCAGTTCTTTTACCATTTTGAGTGGAGCCCTGATGCAATGTATGGAAGAATGAAAATTCCAAATGGTATCAACCTTCAGGGTACAATCCCTAAGAGCTTGAGTGGATTTCTTCCATGCAAAACTTCAGTTAAATATTTTACTTCAAACCCCTGTGATTTATTTGTTTGTTTTCCCAGTAACTTATATGAAATCCTACTTCCTAGGGATGTGAGCTGTAAATCTCCCCAGCAGTCAACAAGGTCAGCAACTGAGTCAGAGTTTTTGTCTCTGAGGTGTCTGCTAATGTCCATCCCTGCCCCTGCCACACACTTCATAATTAGATGAGATCATCAATAAATTGTTACACATGATATTTATATAAACAAAGAGTTGAGGATCACAGATTTCCCACTGCAGCTGAATTGGAAATTCCTTGACTTTTGGCAAGACCAGTGGCTTCCAAACCCAATCCCAAACTTCATACCCACTAAAGAAATAATAAAAAAGAAACCAAAAAAAATCCAAGCAAAAAATTTTCCCTTAACTTATCAAATTTGATCACATTACATTATAATTATTTTATGCCTGTTTATCCACAGCAAAGCCCCTATGACATCTATAAATGAGCCATGATTATTTGTATCTGTGCATCTGTGGATTGTGTCTATGCTTGAATCACAAACCCACAACAGACCTGGAAAGCCTGAAAGAGGCATTCCAGTGACAGTCAAGTGAGGTTATTCTGTATTTTTATAGCATTTCCAGGAAGATGCATTAAATAACTGCAAACCCTTTTGTTCTGAGAGCTCGTTTAGCTTTTTATCCAAATGTGCTGCTTTAAAGAGAGAAGAGTTTGTGATTTCAGTCACTTCCACACCACGAAAAGTGACCCATGGATACCAATCCCAGCAGATTTCTCTCAAGATTCTCTCACATTGGATTTTCTCTGCCTAAACATCCAGATCTGACAAAGATCTTTGCACTGAATATATCTGTTGACACAGAACAACTACAAATTAAACCAAATGGGTAATTTGCTAAAGCAAATAAAAGATGGCACATTTTAACAAGTTTCCCACTCCCACAGAGTACCAGTAGAGTTAAAAAATGTAAAGGAAAAATCCAGCTGTGTATATCCATGCAAGCATTGACTTTTAAAACTACAAAACTGGTGGCAAGTTGGTTCTGTTGTTAAAAGCACAGAAAAACAGGTGCCAATAGCACTGTGAAAAAAAAATGAGGTAGGAGTAGGATGTTCTTAAAGAAATTAATCTCTAAAGATGTCAGGCATGTGATTTTTTCTATATATATTTTCTGAATTTTTCAGATTTCCCTGGTTAATAACTTTTTATATTTATTGAAATATACCTAAATATTAATCCCAAAGAGAATATATTTAAAAATATATATTAAGACTTTATAGAGAAGCATTTATCTCTCTCTGTTGAATACCAGGGATATTTTCTGTCCTTGAAGTGATCATGGATTAAGACTAAGTTTTAATTGAAACTTCTAGATGCATTCAGATCTAAAAATCTATGATTGAAAAATCTCTAATGTTCCATAAATTATTGTATTTAACAAATAAACCCCTTGTGCCTTCTGAGATTGCCATTTTCTCCTCTCCCTATGCCATGAAACACTGTTGCTCCATCAGGATTTGAGTGGAAATGTTGCCCAGTGGCCCCAGTGTCCAGGACTTGGAAAGAAATTAACACAAAAAGCAGTTAAGAAACTTTTTCATTCTCTGTTTTTGTGTCTGTTTCTAAAGCAGTGAGATCTATGTACAAATCCACAAATTGCATTATAAATTAGCCATGCTACAGATGTTTATAAGCCATAATTAAAATCAACCCAGTGCCCCTCAATTAAACATTTATGACAGATTTATTCAAAAACTAGTTAACCATTTATAAGGCACTTACATGGAAACAGAGTTTAAATGATGAGTTTCAGCTTTCTGGGCAAATTTTATGAAGCACTTTCATTTCATCTTCTGTCCTGGTTATTGCATGTGGAGACTGTGCAATACTGGAAATAATTTCTGACAAGTTTGGAGTTCATGATGACTCCATGAATAATAGCTCAGGAGCATCACAGGCTCGTAAAAGCAAATGAATGCTTTAAGAGCTGGCAGTGCATTCTTAAACCTCAAATCTATTGAAATGTACTGCTCTGAAGCAAAGAGAAATATTTTAATATCCATATAATCATGAGTGTGTATTTTTCTTTGCTTTAAATTCATTTTGTATTCGTGTAATGGAGTTAATTTCTTTATTATATGCACATAAACTTTGTATAACAAACATTAATAAATACATAGATTTAAATGAAGTTATTTTTAATTTATATCAATGCAAATGCATTTCAAATTTGGTGTTTTTTCATTGACACATTCACCTGCTGAGTTTTCCATGTTGATTTGACTCAAATAACTCTGGAAGAATCCCTTATGGAATAAGAAGCTCAGCATCAGTTCTTAGCTGCTGTAATCAATACTCTTCCCATAAATCTGATCTCTTACCTGATCAACCAGCTCTAGTAATTAAATATAGACATGTTTTTAAAAAGCAATTAATGGAGATATAATATCCATATTGTTCATGTTTTGCTGCACGCACCAAAAGTAATTAGTGTTAATAAAAAGTTACATGTGTTGGCAACTACATAGCAATTATTGCAGAGGAGGAAAAAAACATCATTTCTGCTCCTGCTCTGAAAACAGTTTCTTAAAAGTCCCTGGGAAGTGAAATGTGACACTATAATAAATACATCTGTTACTCAAGGAGGTTGTATTTTTGCAACTCTAATGTACAAAACTGCTTGTATCGATTCTTTCCCAGGCTTATTCAATTAGAATATTTGAAAAATAAACAAATGTGTGAGGCAAACAGCTGTAAATATTTGCAAAATGTAAGCTATTGATTTTTATGTTCAGAAAGTATCATAAGCGAAATTTTCATTTAATGTTTCAGTTCTCAAATATAGTAACAGAGAAGTAAGTACAGAAAAGTAACCAGCACTGGAATTTAGAGGAAGAAAACCTGATTTCCCCCATTTGTTTCATGTAGGCAAACATACAAAACCTAAACAAAAGAAAATTTAGAGATTCCTCTCCCTCTGTAAGAAAACAGCTTAATTTGCATAATCTCCTACAAGTCTAATTTTCCTTTATGATATTTTGGAATGTTTTCCTGATCAGTGAATTCCCTACGGCTGCATAAAAAGTTCTCCACTCAGTAATGAAACATTTTTTTAAATCACAAAATGAGGATTTGCAGTACAAATATCCCTGGCATCCTGCCGCAAGACAAAACTATTTAATTCCTTCCTTTAAACAGAATCCATATAATCAGTAACAGATTTATGCCTCTGGAATACAGCAAAGGAAAGCTTCCCTGAGAGGGGGATACTCATGTTTATGACAAACCACCTTGAAATGTTGATTAGAGCAGCTGAAGCTGTGATTCCTTGGAAATCTCTGTCCTTGGTGGGACAGGCAGGAGGAATTTGAATGGAAATTTTTTTAAAAAAAACAAGGTGTGGGCAGACAATTCATTAATTCTTTCCAACCTCAGCAGCAGTGAGGGTGTGAAGCACATTCCTAGAAACTCCTGCCTTAATCACCCTGTTTCCCAAATCCCAGAAATTCCTGCCCTAATTGTCCTGCTTCCCAAATCCCAGAAACTCCTGCCCTAATTGTCCTGCTTCCCAAATCCCAGAAACTCCTGCCCTAATTGTCCTGCTTCCCAAATCCCAGAAACTCCTGCCCTAATTGTCCTGCTTCCCAAATCCCAGCAACTCCTGCCCTAATTGTCCTGCTTCCCAAATCCCAGAAACTCCAGCCCTAATTGTCCTGCTTCCCAAATCCCAGAAACTCCTGCCCTAATTGTCCTGCTTCCCAAATCTCTTTCCCAGCCCCGAGTTGTGAGGTCCAGCTCTGGGCCATTCCCGAAGGCACAGCATCCCTGTATCTCCACTCCAGCATCCCCGTTATCCTCCCACATCCACACTGGACATCCCTGCCTGGCTGGCAGTGGAGGGAGAGCTGTGGGAAGGGGCTGTTTGGAGAACCTGGGCTGGGGTGAAGTGAGTGACCCCTGATCCATCAGGAACCCTTGGGATGGCAGAGCCACAGGAGAAGATGCAGACAGAAAAGCCACTGAGGTTCAGTGCTCCAGCAGCTGCAGAATCACCCAAAAAAGAGCAGGGCTGAGGAACCAGCCCCAGGCAGCAAGGAGAGCTCTCCTGCTCAGGCCCAAGCCCTCCTCTGGTAGAGGCAGGAGGTACCACAGAAATGGGCCTCAGACAGGTGAAATTAAATGCAAATATGAGCAGGGAAACTTAGACAGTTTGGGAAAAGTATTTCTGGTGATCCTGAAAGGCAAAATGATTTATTTTTACAAAATTTTCAGTCTGTTTCCTCCCACGGAAAAGGAGCAAATGCAAATCCTCTTGGTGCTCAGTGCAAGGGCCAAGCAGGGTCACAGCTTTATGAAGCACCACACTCTGATGTTCTGCACAGCTGGTTAGTGGTACCTCATGGTACTGCTGGAGAGGTGCCTAAAGTGAAACTCTTTAATTTGCTGTTTACAACTCGTGCAGAGAGGGTAGGCAGAGGTTTCAGAAGGAAATACAGACATCAAAATAAATCAGCACAAGACCAATATAAAATGAAACTGTCACCTTCTTCCCTGCCCTTGAATATACTGAAGGGACATTGCTTTGGCAGGTTTCATCCTTCTTCAAATATTAAGTAACCATGGAAATTGAAGGTCCTAAATTTAAATCCACATTAGTGAGCAAACTGGTTCCCAGGTACTGCCAATGAATATTTCCAGGGTAGTAACACTTCTCCTGCAGTGTACAAGTCTTTCTCTGAATGGAGGATGACTTAACAGACATTCTGACATGGGATCAAGTTCTTTGAAAGATGGGCTAGATTTTATTACACATTTTATTATATATACATTCCTATTAATGCAGAAGAAATGTTAAATAAATGTTACTACTGCTGACAGCAGTAATAGTAACATGATGGGCAGATCATTATTTATTTAGTTTCCACATTTCCAATTTGTTCTATTTCATAACTACACAAGCTTGAAAGACTTCTTAAAATGAATCAGAGAAATGAGAGAATCAGAAAACCAATTAGATCGAATCTCCATCATTATTTCTTTACTCTCCTGTTCTCTACATGTTACATATGTAGGAACATTAATGTACCTTTTTAAAGGCAATTCCAATAACCTTTTTTTCTAACATTAAGTCCAGGTTTTCCTTCCACCTCTCTACAGAATGCAGCAGTGACCATGAATATATTTATAAATGCATTTATAAATAGCCTGAAACTAGCTAGAAATGTGACAGTCCCACAGCACCCAACAGATTGTGATTTATTCTCAGCTTCCACTTGAAACCAGGAGCAATGTTTCTTTTTCTCTGTACTGTTTTTTGGTTTTGTTTTTTTTTTCAGATCAATGATTTCCAGCTGCATTTTAATTATAAAACTGTAACGCAATCTATTCTCCTTATGCATGCACAACACAAAATGCTCCAAGAAACGTGTATAAGAAATGAGGCTTGTTCTGAACATATCAACAGAAAAGGCTGATTCAGCTTTTCTCTCAAAAGCAGAAGAAATGGACTTGATTCTCAGCTCTGTCAAAGCAACAGAGAAGATCTTTCAGGAATGAGCAAAGAGATGAAGATGCAATGTGTCTCTGCCTTTCCCCGCTCCAAGGGACGAGCAAAGTCTGCCAAAAGCAACCTCCACACATCCAGATTTGCTCTTTTTCCACACCTGCTGTTGCTTGCTGATGTCACTAAATCATCCCTTGCTCTGACAATATCAGTGGCAGCAATTCCACAGAGGTTTGGGCTGCTCCGTTCACTGAACAGCTCTGAACCCAAGAGCAGGCAAACTCTGCACCTTAAGAGGCCTCTATAGTATGTGCAGGAACAGAAATTCCCATTGAATTCCAAAGCAAACAGGCCAATATTCTCCACAGAAAACCATCACTGATTTTAAGTGACTGAAAAATATAATTTTGAGAAAAGAGAAAAAATTTTGGGCACAATCTCTTACTTCAAGGGCACCTTTCAAAAGGGTTTGGTGCTCCAAAGAGAGTCTGCTGCTTCCAATTCTGTCGTACAAGTAAACAACATCATTTTTCAGAAGTTATTCACAATCTTAGGCCATCACAACCACAGATATGGGTGTGCAAGTGGGGTTTATGCAGAAATCTTTAGCCAGACATGTCCTGCCCTTCAGCTCTAAGGCAGGCACAGAAGATCCTCTGTTCCATCATTCCTGAGGTGGGATCTCAGCAGCAGTGATCCCCGAATGCCTCTGGCTCACGTTGGATAATTGCATGTTTGTGGCACAGGGAAGGTGGGCCTGGCAGCCCAAATCCAGGAGGAGAGAGTTTGAGCACAAGGCTCTCCCCACCCAGCTTGTGCTCCAGACAATCCTCTCTCAACGAGAGTCCTCCAGTGACGGGAGCAGCTCCTGCTCTGCCAGCAGCTTGTGCCAAAATGTTGGGCTCCATTTCCCCCTCACAGATTTGGGGATGCACAAGAGCTCACCCTGCTCAGACCTCTCTGGCTTTTCTCTGGCCATCACCACTGATGGTAAAGTTTGGTGTCACTGTATAACACGTGCTGAGAGAAATATCTGCCTGCTTCTCTTGGTCCTCTGCCAGTTCAGCTGTTTTACCAAGAGTCCTTTAACAGGGAAATTTAACTGCATCTGCATGAAAATTGTACAGAGTACAGGGCAGAAATAAATATTTTACCAATTTCAGCCTTTTTTTTGTTTGTAAACTTAAAAAGAGGAGCAGTACTGGGTGTTTGAGAGAGCAAATCTACATAAGCCCATGTGAGAGATTTCTGAAGATGAAAATTGACTCCTGCTTTTGTTACGTTTCCTTCTTCGTCCTTGGAAAACGTGCATGTATAATAAAACACACAGAGTTTTTCTGAGGCTGATTAACTAGCTTGTTTCCAGTAAAATTACTTTCCCTTGAGAGGAACATTAAGATTTCTTTAATGCAATCTTCAGCCATTACCATTGATTATGGCTTCATTAAATATGAAAATGAGGATTTACTCTTTGCAACAGATACCGTTTTCTGTGTGAGTGAGTAAAGACTTTCCTCTCTGCTCCACTCAAACAGAAGCGTGAACAAATATTTTATTTATGTACAGTTTTGAAGGAAGAAATTGCCTGTGGCAAGAACACAGCTCACTTTGCCAACAGGATGAAAGTCTGGGGTACAAATCACTTCAACCTAGGCAGCCTCTGAGGCACCAGGAAGTTAAATGCAATAAGCATTCATTAGTGAGATAAGCAGATGAATCACAGCAATCCTTATTTGTGAATGAATCCATACATATATTAAAAGGACAATTGAAGACACAAAGATATTTCAAGTGTAAAGCCAACTTGATAATAGGAACGGAACTCTGGCAGGTACAACGGCTTCATCTAAAATATACATAAAATAGCCACGATTTCAGGGAAAACAGCAGAGAAATTCCATATTAATGTGCCAATAGCACTTGAGCAGCACTAAAGATTTAGTTTTTTAAATTATCTTTCTTGTTAAGTGCTTTTTTGTAAATGTCTAACTTAACTGTCTTTGGAAGAAGAAAGGAAAAAAAAGCGACCTTTAAGAATCTTCTAATACAGAGAGAACATCAGAGGTTTCTCTAATTAGTACACTGTTCTATAATCAATATTCAGTCCAGGAAGCTTTGAAAAGTTAAATTCTGGGTAAAAAGACAACTTCTCTGCCTTGCTCTCTGGGTTACCCAGCACCAGGGGAGCAGGTGCTGTACCCTCCTGGTGCAATGAAATATTCTGAAAATCATATCCAGATTCTACCTCTACAACTTTTCCACAGACTGTAAGTCGACAAATTCACCAAAAATTTGCTGTAAAGGATATCCCCAGTTTCCCCATTTATCAAGGAGATCTTTTTAAGGACTGATCTATAACCTCAGGGATCAATTTACACAAAAGTGCATCAGATCAATAAAGTAAGGAAGAAAAAGCAAAGCGAGCAAGGAAGTAGAGAGGAATAGGAAGGTTTTACTTTTAAGAGCTCTGTACAGACAAGAGCTGTTCTCATAACTGATACCTCACTCTTGTCTTCCCTCTAAACTGGTAAAAAGTGAATTTTTAATTCTTCTTCACATCAAAGTGCCAGACATTGGTTTCTCTCTTAGGGGCAAACAGATTTCCGTTGATAGGAATTCAGCTGCTCTCAGCAGCTCTTTGTGAGGAAATACAATAAAGTAGGTTAGAAAATGTGCCTCCCTCTTAAAAAAATAACCCTTTGCATGATGTAACACTGATATAATTAATATACACAAGTTCCTGGTGAGGGAGGTGCATTCACCCAGATAAATTGTAAATGAAACTTATGCCTCAATTTAAATGTTACAAACTTTGTCCTGGGTTTTCATTAGAATTTATTACCACAGACAGAGAGAATTTCATTTTACCTCTCATGTAAAGAGTTATTATTTTATCCCCAGTACCTTATGGGATAAAGAAACTATATAAACTTGAAAGTCTGCAGAAGGAAGACAGTTTCTAAAAAACTTAAGAGCTATAATTTCAATGCCATGTAATAAATTGTACTTGAAATAAGAT
This sequence comes from Poecile atricapillus, assembly GCF_030490865.1. Lineage (NCBI taxonomy): Eukaryota > Metazoa > Chordata > Aves > Passeriformes > Paridae > Poecile > Poecile atricapillus. Next base: position 18,080,004 of record NC_081258.1, on the reverse strand, counting down.
GAAATCATTCTGTCAAAAAGAATACAGATTGTCAATCAACAGCATCTTTTTTGAAAACAGACTAAAATAAACATGGCAAAAGAAGAGTTCCATCGAGAGGACTCTCTGCAATTAAAATCTTGCAATGGCATCTTCTAAATTCCTCTAAAGCCAGAGAAAAAGGGACCCTGGGGATTACTAAATACCAACATCAGCAGGGAAAATGTATTCATATTCTCAAAGCCTTGGACCAGAGCAGCTCCACTGTTTTCAAGGAAATTGCAATAATGGTGAAGACTAAATCAAGCTCCAGTGCACTGTGTGAAAGGACTAAAACTGGACAAATATAAGTAGAAAGCTTTCCTCCATCTCAAGATCTCGAAATGGCACGGGAAGCCATTTGATATTGCATGCATATGAATGGCCCCTAAATATTTTTTTCCTTAAATACTCCAATAGAAAGATAAATAACGGGCCCAAAATATGTAACAAGTGGATTTTTCTTGTGGAGAGATCATAATCTCTTAGAGCAGTCTTTGTTTTCTGCACAGCTTTGGAGCAGTACAAACAAAGAGCCAAATAACCAGGTGATACAAACAGAGATATTGATGTCACAGCAGGGCGCTCATGCCTTTACTCCTCTGGGAACAGAAACCTAATGAAAGATCTTTAAGGTCTTTTAAATATACCTTTAAAAGTGCTGACTAAAATCCAAATTAAAACAAAATTCAATGGGAAAAGGAAATGTCAAATAATTTGTCAGTCTCCTGAAGTATCCCAAATTCTGCTTTTGATCTATGACAGAAATCAGGCAGTGGGTGAGACAGAAATCCAGAGTGAGGGATGGGCTTACTGGGTCTATCCATGCAAGATTATCTTTCAATGTAAGTTATTTTCTGTGAATGCAGTGTGAACTTGGCAAAACACACAAGCATATTCCTAATTTATGACAGTTTTAATGGAGCACTGAAAAGCAGCTGCTTAAGTATTTATTTGTTTATGATGCTTTTTAATACTTTTTGTTTATTATCATCCTGGATATCCTTTTACAACGTGTTCATCTCTGCCATGAATCAAAAATGATTAGCATTAAAAGCCATACAATATTTATCACAGCAATGTGTTTCCTGCCTAAGGGAAGAAGCTAAAGAAAATCAGGATTTCAATTTTAAGAACAGGCAGCACAACATTTAAAGATACTTGGGCAAATATTTTTTCTCCATAAAGGTACAATCCTCTAAACTTCCCTTCATAGTGAGTATGATCAGAGCAGCTCTTATCTGACAAATGAAGACAGAACAGAGCAAAAAGGACAGTTTTGAACTAAATATAGCTTTGAAATGGGAACAGAGGAATCTTCTCAACTCTGCTAAACACTCATTGTGACCTAAAAAAAAATGCCCTGAACCACTTCATATTATTTTTCATTTTTGTATGGTCCCCCATCTATGAAATATGCTCGACCCACAGGAAGATAATAGAGGTGGTGGACTGTCAATCATCATGTAGATAATGAAATTATTTATTTCAAATAAGTAAACAGTCAACTGAAAAGGTAAATAAACACATTGAAATCATAAATAAATTATGTATAAGTATGAAAAAACTCTAATATTTACTTTACCAAAAGAACCCAAGACCAAATTAAAATAAATGTACACGCATTTTAAAGATCACAGAGTATTTCTTATCTCCACTTCTTCAGCTAAAGCAGAAATACCAGCTCTGAACAAGTACATGTGAAGGGTATCATAACTTGCCATTAAGCCGAAAAGAACCATGAAGGTTTCAAAAAGATTTACTGATCAGCTGGAGACTTGAGAGATCAAGGTAATGATGAATTTTAAGTGAAAACAACATAGTTGAATTTGAACTTCATTTTCTCATTTGCACTTCAATAAAAATACATTTTCCTTAAGAATACTTTTTCTTAACAAAACCCAAAACACTAGACACTCGATTCTTAATAAAATATTGCAATGTTCAGGACAACACCTTAGACATCTCCAACTGGTGGTTTGAAATAGCACTAAAAATTAGTACATAAAATCACAGAATCAGAGAATGATTTGTATTGGAAAAGACCTTAAAAATCATCCAGTTCCACCCCCTGCCATGGGTAGGGATGGGAAAAAAAGGGCATTTAACATGCAATCACCCTTAAAGTGCACATGGTACATGATTTTTTTCTAAATTCAAAGCCTCCAAATGTGGGAAATCTCTGCTTTTGGCAGGTTTAGTTTGACTGAAAGGGCAGTCAGCTAACGTGGTGGAAGATGAGGGTCGTGACCACCAAAGCTTCCAGCACCAAAGCTAAAATTCAAGTGTTTCAGGGATTCCAGCCACTCTTTCCTAAGTGATTTTGGCAAGTTTCCTATAGAACACCTGTCTCTGATCAGCAAAGCCATGAACAATCACATCAATCAAGGGCAATGAAACACAGAATAAAAATTTCAGGATCTCTCCTCAAAGCACTTTGCTCCTGTTCACCTCTCCTGCTCATCTCTCACCTGACCAGGGAAGAGCCAAGTAAACCCAACACTGATTAAAAGTCCATATTTTTCTCAGCTTTAATTAGGGGTAACTGCTGTAGAACTGTCAGGTTGATCTGTTACCTTTAAACCTGCATGGTGAGTGCTTTACCTCTGATGTTCTCCTCCCAGGCACAAATCCCTCAAGATTTTCCCCAAAAACAGAATCCACAGAAAGGAGAATTGTATTACAGCAGCTTGAGAAGCCAATGGGGAAAAATGAGAAAGAGTTATTGCAATGACTAATAGCACATTAAAAATATATTAAAAAGGTGTAGTGTAAAATGAGATAATAAAAAACAGGTTAGTAGAAATTCATCCCCAGTGAATCATAATTTCAAAATATTTGCAGAAACAAATGGAGTTACAATATAAAATCCCAATTATTTAGAATTGACTCGAGTATCTTCCTGCCTTACATATTTACCAAAGAACTATAGAGATGCTGAAAAAGCTTTTTAAAGTGTAAAGTAATGAGAAAAATCATTTTCTCATAATAAAGTCTTTGGCAAACATGTTATAACTGTATAACCAAAAATTCACCTATTATAACTTCCTAACTGCTCAAACTTCCTGCAGATGCACTGACAGCTAACCCTGTGAGAGGTGCACAAAATCTCTTTGCTGCTAGGAGATTCCAGCTGGAAATTTGGACAGCAAGGCTGGGACATGGGAACATGTTGAGTTCATGTTTTAACAGTTCACCCCCTGTCCTACACTGACTGACACTTGAACACAGAGCTTCGTGTTTCTTTTCTTTCTACAGGAGCAAACATTTGATGGCAGCTTTTCCAGTATTCCATAAAACTGTGAGTTTATTTGGAGTGCTGCTCAGTTTGGAGTTGACTGCAGATCCTACACTGCTAGGCACAACCAACAGCTGGGAATGAAACTTGCTTGGTTCTTTTGCTCTATTGGTTCTTGCAGAAGGTCACAAAGTGGGGAAATGCTGCTTCATTTGTCCTAGAAATGGAAAAAAAAAGCCCTTTTTCTTCCCAGTATCTACTATCTGTGTTTTCATCTCAAAGGCTGCAAGTTTTTGCTGTGAAACCCATCCCAGAGTTCAAGGCTGCTAGTTGAGAAATGAATGGTTGAGTAGCTCAAATCACAGACTCAATACTCGGGAAAGCCCTTTATGATCAGGAAATCCAGCCATGAACCAGCTCCAGCTCCGTGTTCACCATCCTCAGGTGCCATCCCCACGCGTTTTGAGCACTGCCAGGGGTGGTGACTCCAGCACTGCCCTGGGCAGCTGAGCCAGTTGTTCAATTCCTAACAGCCCTTTCTGCTGTAACAGCCCCTCCTGTGTCCTCTTTAAAACACTCATCAACTGGGCAGCAAAGCCAAAATTCCCCCTTTGCCACCATCATCATCATCCATGGCCTCTTGCCACCAGCAATTAGCACATTGGTGTCAAAATGACATCTCCCTATCACTCTTTATATGCACCCTGTGATTGTCAGCTGGCTAAATGCGAGGAAGAATTTATTCTTGAATGCTTTGCATGCATGCAATCTCTTATGATATTGGCATATCAACTAGGTATATGTCATTAAAAAAGAAATTTACTAAATGGCAGGTGTGAATGGCTGTAATTTATTCATTCTTTCTGCAATTCAGCTGTCAAAATTTCAGCCTAAAATTATATTGTTAAAAATAATAATAAAAAATAGATTCAATAACAGAGAATTACTTTTTTTTTCCCCACTAAAGGACTAGAGGCAGCAATCACATTCTGCCCTAAATCAGTTATCCAATCTTAAAATTGTTGTTGAAATGAGACTAAGAGAGCTCTAGGAAAACAGGAAGGGAAAACATCAGTGTTGAGACAAGGCTTTTATTCCAGTGAACTCTGTATATCAGTGCTGATTCTGTACTGCACTTACAGCAGCTGCTGAGTCAGAGAAGAACCTACAAAACAAGGTATGAGCCCCCAAATGCACAGCCAGAGTCCTGCCAGGGCACTGCTATAGAAGCAGAGCTCTCAATATATTTTTCTCTTTGTTGTGAGACCTGTCTCCAGTTTTCCCCCAAGGGGTTTTGGGGCACTGAACAGACCCCCCCAAGGAAGGGTCATGGCTCTAAGCCCCTCTGAGATCAAGAAACCTCTGGACAACGCTCTCAGGCACAGGGTGGGATTCTTGGGGTGTCCTGTGCAGGGCCAGGAGTTGGACCTGATGGGTTTCTCCCAGCTCTGGATATTCTGTGATTCTGTGATAGTTTGGTGACTACTTCACAGTTCAGAATTCATCGAATCAAATTATAGCCATGGCAGAATTAAACAATCTGATACCACACCCCACACTGCTGGAAGAAGGAGAACAAAAGTCCCTTTGCTAGTGTGGTTCACCCACTGCCCTAAAAATTTTGAGGATGACATGAATGATCCTCAAGAGTAGATAACAACTAATTTTTATTTTGGCTAGAGTTCAGGCACATTGTTGTCATCATTCTGACCTGAGTCATCACCCAAATGCCAGGCAAGCCCGAGCTCCACAGCACCCACCCTCACTTAATTTGATTCCCATGTCTGGACCAACCACCCTGATTCCCTCGAATCCCTTGCTGGATCACCTCTGTCTCTGTCTCACTCAACAGTGAAGTCAATCTTGTGAGGTTCAAGGCAACCTCAGCAAAAAGCTGAGCTCTTTTCCTACCACAGAATGAAATGGAAGCACTTCAGCACCTTGAAGGATCTGAGCCTTCTGGGGAAAATGAGAAAATTGCAGGAAAATAAATTGTTGGGATTTGAGGTTATAAAGCTTCCTTTCAAAAGCAATGAAAAGATGTCACTCAACAGCAGGACAAGGCTTTGGACCTGACTGATAATTTAGATATTGGTGAACTCTGTCTGTTTACAAATCCCAAGAGAAACAGACACTAAATTCCATTAACAATCCAGCAGCTCGAGGTTTCGTTTTGAGGAAAAAAGCAACCAAACATTAAAAAAAAAATTAAAAATAAATAAATAAATAACTAAAGGATGCATTTCCCAAACTGAAGGCCAAAACTCCTGGAGTCATGAACAAGATTTAAACCCAGAAATCAGACTGTTCACAGAGCACCATGGTTTTAATGAAACCATGTCTTAATGAAGGTGTGGTGCACAGACAGATCTCCTAAAAGAATAAAAAGCTCTCTTCCTGCCTGTGAAGTATCCTTCATCTCTGTCTTATTGTTTTGATCTATCACAATTACTTAGAAAGGCAGCAGGGGCTGTGCCAAAAACAGAAAAACATCTGTACAGGCAGTCAGGAAAGCGCCAAAAGCCACACAAACCTCCAGTACACGTAGAAAGAAACACATCATGAGAGAGATTGCCAAAACTTTACAAAAAGCAGCCAGCTTTGGGTACTGCAGGAATACTGAGGTAAGGAAATAAAACTACACTTGGTCTCTATTCAAATAATGGAAGTGAGATGCAGTGTTTAGCTTATGTTATCCTGGGTGAAAAAAAGTACCAGAAGTGAAGATTAATACAAGGGAGACAAAAAAGCAATTATTCTTTTATATATAAACAGTCATTCTGCACTTACATTTTATCTTTATATATTCTATAAAGTTATATGTGCATCTTCAACTCCAAAAGCTGATATTTTCACAATTACCTGCTGTGATTGATGAAAGTTTTTAACTCCCATTCTCAGTAACTGGAGAAGGGCACTGTCCCTAAATGATGTCTGCTGCTGTTCTTGTAACTCGATTTAAATATGGATTTGTTCTCCTAAGTTCTACTTCAGCAGGGGAGCTGTAGCCCCACTGGAGGGACATTGCGTGGAGGGCTTGCACTAAACTCTCAGAGTAAAATAACTCCTGCTGTACCTTAGAGGTTCAAATCAAACCAATTTGATTGGTTTGAACCCCCTAGAATTGTTTAGAGCAGGTCTCTGCTTCAATTCATTAATATTGTCCAAAAATGGACTGTGTTACAGATATCTGCTGATGACACCTGGACAAAACATGGCTTATTCCACACAAAAGGCCATTGAATTCCACACGGAGATGATTTAATCAGACTTCAAAGGAGAAGTGAAACATCAGTGTTGTAGGAGATATGTTTTTTCTCTTTCTAAATCAACACAAAAGAGATCCATTAAATTTTTTGTCATTTGGCCACTCTAATTTAAGGTATGTTAAATGCATGACTTGGATAGAAGGCTGTTACAGTAAAACTGAAATAATTTAGCAGTAATTTCAGCATCTCAAATCACGCATCCCAAGCAGACCGTGGAAAATGATTATTGTGCTATTAAAAATAAAACATGCTCCAAAACGGTTTGAGTACTGTGGATGAAATACAGTTTTCAAAATAAACATACAGCCAGAGAGAATACCCTTAAATCTTAAAAGCTGTTAAAAGCTCTGACGTTCCTTGTTATTAAAGGTGTTTCTCGTGAGTCTAGATGATTTTGTGATTTATTTTTATTTTCCTACTGTAGTTCCAAGTTCAACCTACAATTTCATGCCAAAATGCTAAGCAATTAAGAAATTATTACACCCTACTGCTTCTGAATTTCTCTGTCCTTCAGATAACTGCTAATTTAGCACCAAAATGGCACATTAGAGTGCTGGGCCCAGTGCTGTGGTTGTATCTTGATTTACAGAGCCCTGGAAGGGAAGTGCAGTGTGATGCTGTGACAGAGCTGCACCAATGATTCTGTTTTTACTTGCAAAGAATATTTCTCTGGGACCATGAGGACACAATATTTTAGGAGTTATTTTTCCCTTTCCAGACAACATCTGTGCAGTGTCCTTGGCAAAGAGGTCCCAGAGCTGTGGAAGAGCTCAGTGCAGGAGGAAGGGCTCTGTGGCTGGGCTGCTGATGGCATTTGGGGAAGGAAGGTTGAACTGGGAGAACATTCCAGACAGGGAATGGGCCATTTCTCCATCTCTTATCTATCTAAAATGGAAAAGCAGTGGATCTGCTCTGACTTTGGAACCATGTGGAAAAGCAGTGGATCTGCTCTGACTTTGGAACCATGTGGAAAAGCAGTGGATCTGGTCTGGCCTGGCCTCAAAGCATGGACTTGGAGCACCCCACTGCCTCTTCTGGGGGGAATGTGGTCCTGTGTTTTCCAGGTCCCTGTGGCTGTAGATGTAGAGTGAATAATATTGCTTTGGGGAAAAAAAACCGCTTACAGTGATCATAATTTTTTCTATATATTCTCCACTGTAGCTTTTGGCAATTGCCTACTCGTTTGAATTACTTCCCAATTAATGAGTTTGCAGGGAACTATCAGCCAATATTTCATTTAACAGCTCCTCCTCTTAGTCCTTTTTCCATTTTCTTCCCCTACTCTCCAACAACTCGTTGTCTTTGTTAGATGTTCAAGCTGGTACGTATCGCTTTAGCTTTTATTTAATTGCTTTTGACTTTCAGTTGCCACAGTGCCCTTTTTCATGTAATAAGAGACAGCAAGGACTGCCAGCAAAGCTGTGAATTTTCAAGGGTTACTGCAATTTTTTCTCCTGTAAATCTATTCCTTATGATAAAAGGAGCAGTATACATCTGTTCTGCAATAGAGAACTCATTATCTTTTGGGGCTTCTATTAGCTACAAGCTGTGCAACATATTTTTTTTTACAAAGGATGGTCATTTGCAAGTGAAGTAGGGGATCTGTTGGATACATTTAGCAAGAGATTTCCTCTGTAATTTCTGTGGTTGGGGAGCAATGTTAAAAAGTTAAGAAATAAATGAAAAAAAAACCCTCACCAAAAAAAATCACAGATAAAAACTTATAGAAGTTCCAAGTTGTTCACAGTTCACCAGCTGCCACAAAGAAAAGAGGTTAAATGAGGCAGAAATAAAGAAAAGGCTACACTTGTATAGGGCAGCCCCATAACCATAAGTGTGCAAATGTATGTCTTTTTTCTTCCTCTTTTCACTACTCACTTATAGATTAAGTGAGGCATTAAGAAAAATACAAAGCTTTAGCGCTATGGTTTTTCAGTAAATTTAACACAGTGGAATGATGTCACCTTCAGCAGTTCTTGAATATCATTAGTAGGTGGCTCCCAGCCTCTTGAGAGGTCTAGTTCAGAGATGCTTTAATTATTCCTAAACTATTCTTAACAGAAATTAACACATCAAAACAATGAGAAACCAATGAGAAAAAATTCCCCTTGTAGAAGTGCTCAAGTTCATTGAGCCTGACACCTGATTATAAAAAGTAACAATTCTGGAAAAGTGTTGTAAAAAGAGGACATAGAGAGAGCAATGAAATAAATTTATTTTTGTTTTTCACTCAGAAAAATCCAGTTAAGTGAAATTCCTTCAAAGCTCTCAATATTTTACAGACAGGCTGCTGGAATATAGTTCTTCAGAATACGCACACACATGCATTTGTATAAATAAAATTCTTGTTTAGGAAGGTGTATGAGGCAGCCTTAACTTAGTTTTCTCTTGATCCTCTTATTTACATTAAAGAGCCAAAATGAATCCTTGCTGCTGTTTAGCAGCATCAGCTTTGAATTCAGCTCTTTGACAAGAGCTTTGTCCACACCAGACTGAAAGAACCTGGACACCTGACACTTCAATTTTGAAAATAATTCTAGGATGGATTAACATATTAAAACCAAGAAATAAGAACATTCAGTTATAATCAGTCATTTGATAATTCCATTCCATAAAGGAGAGGTCCCAATAATTCCTGTCCTCCAATGCCACCGCTGAAAGTCTTGTTAACAAAGGTCTCAAGGCAAAGGAGTTCCAGATCATTGGGCATTTTATGTCACTTTAATGTTTAGGGAGGCAGCTGAGGAAATGTATTGGTTTATACCCCTGTTCCAGCATTCATCATAGACACAATTTATAGGCCAAATGAAGGACCAGGTTTCCTTTTTTAATAGATGCCTGCGATGCTATTTCCACGGTATAAAGTATAATTAAATTCAAATATTCATCCTATTAAACATTTCTACTTTAGTTTGAATCAAGTACAGAGATACATTTGCTGGCTTGCTCTGCCAAGCTGCCTGTCTGCAGGGAAGATTAACAAGGGAGACAGGCTGGGAAGCAGATTCATTCCAGCACTTGTGGATTTTAAGATTAGATTGGCCATTTCTTTTTATGCAAAATGTAAACATATCTGCAATTACCTCGAAGAGAAAGCTAAGTACTTGTAAGTTATGACTGATATGGCAGCTACTGTATAGAGACACACAGCAGTGCTCTTCCTTTCACTCGATATTCAAATTAATCCATGGTAACTTTGTCACAAATCAGATTTACCAGCAGTGCTGGCACACGACTGCTTTCCCCACTCACCCTCCCTTGAAACAAACCCACAATCAATAAACCATATTTTGTCCCTCTCCTGAGAAGGAGCACATGTTTGATGGCCACTGTCAGCTCAGCAGTCAGCACTGCTGGTAAATCTGGCGTGCATGTTAACAAGAGATGGGTGTGCTTGGATGTGCCTCTGCTCTTTGGCTCCTCGTTGGAACTGATGGAGGAAAAATTACAGCAGTATTGACAAAACAACGGTATCATTGTGCAAGGGACGTGCAGGGAGGTTTCTCAGTATCTGCTCTTAAATTCGCTAACTGAAAGTTGTGCAATTTCATCAAAGACAGCTCCTGAAAGATTCACGTTTTCAACTGCACTGTCACAGCTCCGTGTCACAGGGCTGGGGACACGACCCAGCCTCTTCATGGTGGGAGAGAACAGAAGTCATGACAGAACCTGAGACCACACAAAACACAACAAGGACAATTCCTACACTCTCAAGTAGCAAAGGATAAAACTTAACATAATGCTGCTCAGACCAATAAATGGCACAGTAATAAATGCTCTGAGAACAACAATCAGAATTAGGCTCTAAAATCCTACAAGCATTGCAAAATCATGTTTAAAATTGCATTTTGAGATTGATATTGTAACCTCACGCAGAAAAACTCACAATGAGGGCTCTACAAGGAAGGAATGTTCCTTGAGTTCCTTTTCAGTCCTTTCCCCATTGTTCAGTAGCACTAAAGACTATCAAGACTTCATCAAAAATTGATAGAAATGAAAACCTTTAATAAAGGAAATCTGCATCTTTTAAAGCACCTTGGACCTGGCAGTCTTTCTGTCTGGAGAATCCAGATGAAACATCCTCTGGAGAACACTTGCATCTTCCCCTACTGAAAATGGAAATTCCCTGGCCCAGTGTCACCAGAGGAGTGTGCAGAGAGACAGAACAAGGCTTTGCCAGGGCAATCTCTTGTCTCCTGTCCACAAGATCAGATATTCCTGCCATCCTTTCTGACTACTCTGGGGGTTTGAGTTTTTTTTCTTCTTCTTTTTTTAGAATTTAATATCTTATCCAAGCACAGCTACCCCTCCTCTATTCCAGACCTAGGCTTTGCAGAATCTGAAGAGAAGCCTTGGAAAGCAGATTTAAGATGACATGCAGAGCTGATTAAATGACAACTGTTAAGTTAGAGAACTTTAAGGATCTCAGCTTGAATTTTATATGAGTGTAAAGGACAGCATTAGCAACATAATTTTTAAAGAAGAAAATACCCAGAAGTAGTGCCAATCTGCCTGCAGATTACCAATTAAATTTTTTCACTCTGGCAGTGATGCCGCAAAGTTATCAAAGAACTTCTGCACTGAAGCTAGATAACCACCAACCCTAAACAAAATGACCTTTATTCTAAGATAGTAAAGCAGCATGCAGCACATGTAAATCCATTCCACTTTATATCTGTCTGCTTTCCAGTTCCTACTGAACCATCCCCAAACACCCACAATCCAGCAAACCCATAGTCTGGCTCCTTCTTCAGCCCTCTCCCAGCTTTAGATCTTTGTTTATCTCTGTAGAATTATACAATATGTGTATCTCTTTAGAGCTCTGCTTAGCTCTTTGGTATTAGAAAAAATGGAAATTGTTTGGGGAATCATGGACCTACAAAAGACACTGGGAGTTCAGAAGCTGTTACACTGCACTGCTTTCAATATTCTGGGTTATAGATCTGGGTGAAAAGGAACTGTTTAAAAGGTATCACATTAAAGGTTATTTGAGCTTTCCTGTTGGAAGAAATGGGAACAGATCATTTTACAGTTAATTTTGTGTAATAGTTTGCCTTGTTTTCCACAGAACTCCCAAATAACCGTGTTTACAAGGAGAAGTCGGTTACCCAATATAAATTAATTGTACCATCAACTTTGCTCTTATCAAGTGTTTTTATTGTGAGACCACTTAAGGATGGGTTTTATATAAAGATATTGTAGATAGAGAAGACAACTTGAGTCAGTGCCTGACACGTTTCCAGCCATTAACTCATCAGTGGTAAATAACAGAGGAAAAGATATGTAAAAAACAAAACCATGTGCTGAACCAAAAGCAAATAAATAACTTGTGCCACCGGTGTTATTGGGGCAAGAGCTGTTAATGGCAAGCAATAAACTTAATTAAGGTTTGCCAGTAAAATAAAAGTGGATTTGTTGGCTTTTTGTTCTTAATTCTACTCTCAGTCCCTGGTTCATTCACTCTTTCCTTTCCCATTCCCTCTGCAATAAATGAGACCCAGGACACAGCTGCAGCCACCTGAACAGCAAAGAAATGGAGCCACACACCCACACACGGGATGGACACTGCCAGCACCGACCAGTGAACCCTCACTGTGGCATTTGCTGGCTTTTCTTTCGAGCTGTGATCATAAAAACCATCCAGGAAGGCTTTGTGAGATTAATTAACAGCAGCCAAAAAACCTGAACAGGCTCTAACCTTTCTAATTTCATGGTGTATAAAACAGAAGTACACAGACGATTATCTCATAGGGAGAAACTCAAGACCTACAAAAGGTTTAACAGTTCTGAAATATTTATAGAGACAGGCACAGTGAATGTTATGTCACTGAGATCAGGAGAAGAGAAGCTTTTCACGCTCACATGGAAACTGAATCTCTACACTGACTTATATATTCTGCTTGCCTTCTTGTTTACCCTTTCTCTTAATTTTATCTCACCTTCCTTTACCCTACACAGCAGGTGGGTATAATGTCAAAAACTGCATAAAAAAATGAATGGAGTAAACTTGGCAATTTGTTCTGCATTTTACATGTTTGGATATTATATAAAGATACTTTTATAGAAAAAGAACCTTCATCTTGGCTTTTATCTTTTCACCTCAGAATTGGGTGATTTTTATGGTATAAACATTCATGCTTTTTACCTACATTTGTTTTTAAAGTAAAAGTATATCTGCTAAAAACAAGTAAATGAAAAGCATGCACACGTGAAGTGAAAAGAAGTCAAAACCAAATCTAATCTTCAAAAGTAAGACTTAGCTTGTTCAGTGGATACAACTACAGATAATATTTTTTTACTGGTGAAATTAAAAAGGACTTTTCAAAACCATAAGAACAATTATCTTAATGAAATATAAGAATTAAAAGAAATATATGGGTGCAAAGGAATGTACCCTTTCAAATTTAAAAAATATTTAATAACTACACAAAGCTGCCATTCAAAACACAATGGAAGATATCTGGTTCATCTTTTTCCCTGTTTTAAGTTAAAAATGCTCCTCAAATTTGATAAAAACTGTGCAAAGTTTCAGGGTGCCAAAACTGCAGATTTGAGATCCTGGCTGTTGTGCACACAAGCCATGATTGAGCAGGGCTTCCAGTACAGTAAAATGAGTAAATAGACGAGCAAAACAAACATGAATCAAGAGCAAATGGAGAGAATTTCAACTTTGAATTCCCATTCCTTCATTTCCCTTCACTGTAGCCCAACAGGATCATTACAAGGATTAGGTATCCATGAGTAACCAACCAAATGTTTACCCTTCCCAAATCAACACAAGCCAGACATCAAACCCAGTTTCATGACAAACGTTGATTTGGCTTTAGAAGCTGCCTTTAAGCTGATGCCCCCCAGCTAAGAGACCCTCATTTATCCTGGGTGAAATTCAGTTTAGTGTGGAGTGAACATTTCACAGCTCCCACGGGTTCACTGCAGGATTCCTCACCCTTCGGAGTCACCGATTTCTTCCCACTGACTCTAGAGGGAAGTAGAGCACCGAGCTGTGATCCACATCTCGTGCATCACAGAAATCCTCCCACTCTACAGCTCTGGCTGTTTTACTGCCTTATTGGGAAGGTGTTTGCAGGGGTTTGTTGATGCACGACTCAGCATCTACCACCTTTTAAATTCTTGCCTTCTTTTTGGTTTTTATTTTTTTATTTTGTGGATATTGATTATGTTTGGAAATTGGACACTGCTCTTTAAACATTTTTAAGGCTGAACTTTAGTCTTGTGTTTGATGGCAAAGCTCCCAATGTATTCCCCAGAAACTATTTCACCTTGGAGTGAACAACATTTTTAAAAAATAAAATCACCCCCAAACTTCTCTAAGTAGACTTTATATCTCAGTATTGTCTCTATTATGATAATGTGTGCCAATATGACCATTTGGGTTTTGAGGGCCATTCGAAAAAAACATTAGTAACTTATAAAATATCACATTTAAAGTATTACATCTTCCTCCAGTAATTAGAGGGAATTATTAATTCCCTGTATATTTTTTCAAAACTCCACATGCTCTATTATAATAAATGTTATAAAGATAACATTGGGTTCGACATTATTCAGCTTTTAACAATTAATTTACATAATGTAAATATTAATGTAGCCTTGAGGAATTCTGAACACTGTGCATTTCATTACCTCTAATACTGCAGCAAGTTAATTCCTGCAGGGCACTTGGGAGATCCTTGGAGGGGTTCATATTGTGTATTAAAGTAACAAAATATAGCATGAACTTTTTAAAACTCAGGATGTTCTTCTAGAGCTACCTAAGAATCTCTTAATGATCCTTTTTCTATAGACTTTTGTTTTCATTGCTAAAGGATTCAGGACCACTCTTCATCAGAGCTCTCCCAAATGTGTTTTGGTTTATAAATCTCAAGGGTTTATGATTCTCTTCACAGGGTAACATGACTGATGGCAAGAAACAATGACCACATATAAAGCAGTCAATATTTTCTCACTAACAAATATACTCCAACCTCCAGTGAGGCCAGATTTCTGTCTCTGCTTTCTATCAGACCTACACACACCTGATGCACTTTTTGTCATCCTTCTCTGTTAACATCCCAAATGATAAATGAATTTGTTTCATCTACAAAAGGTAATTTTCATGTTTTTAATCATTTTAAAACTTGACCCAGATAATGTAAAGCTATTTTTCTGACTCTGAGAGGAACCTTCAGAATTGGGAATATAAGGCATTTTACTTGATTCTAATAAACATTAAAACTCAACCACACAGTGGAACTTTATGAATTAAGATGTGAATATACATCTACACACTTTGGGTACGTGATGAGCACATCCAAACATCATCATTCACCTTTTCAAGCCAGCAGAAAAGATCTCCATAGCAACTTTCTGTTGCCAAATGTGGCAGCCATTCCCAACCATGCAAAAAAAATTAATTGGCAATCAAGGACTTGTGTTCTTGACAATTAACTCGAAAAGTCAAAAGTAGGAGTAACAATTGCTGTATCCTGTGTCAATGTTCTCCAAAACTGATCTGAAAAGTTCAAGTGATTTGTTTAAAAGTAAACATATGAAGATATAAGTGCTCAGCAAACTTAAGGAAACATTAGGAATCAGTACCTCAGAGCAGCTTTCATGGGACCCATCCCCAACAGTGATTTGCAACAAAAGACATTGAATTTGTATTTACATGAGCAAGAAGGCATTTCAAAAAGTGCCATCTATCAACACATAGAAACATACATTTCTTGGAAGCTTATGGGCAATAAAGTGATTACTGTGTCACAGATCACAAGGTCATAACACACATCAAAGCTGAGACTATCAAAGCCACTTCAGATATCCAAGATGCTCACCTGAAAATATTTCTTACACATTTAAAGAAAAAAACTATCCTCAAATCATTATCCTTTAAGAAATAAATAAGTTTACAAAATACATCTTGTGGAGTTTGCAGTTTAACACTCGAGAAAACACGCAGCATATGTGATGCAGAAGAGGTCAACAGAGCTGTAAGGCAAAATTATTTCAATTCCTGCCTTATCCATACTAAGCTTGTGCCCTCGCAGCTCCCTGGGACTGCTCCTCAACACGAGGCATGGCAGAAGCAGGGCAGGGGCAGGGAGGTGAGGAAACATGCTGCTCTGGAAGGTGTGGGGCACCCCAGATTTGCTACAGCCACAGGGAAAGAAAAGATTCTGCTCAGAGATCAGAGAGGAGCTACACGTGGGTGGAATGGCACAAACACAGCGACCACCAGAGGCCACACCAACTTCTCCTGACAGCCAGCAGCCCCTGCAAACATCTCAGTGTTTGTCTCTCCACACCTCTGGAGTGTTGATCTTTTTAGATTTTTACTTTTTATTGCCCCAGGAAAAAAAAAAAAGAACTCAGGAAAAATAACATATTTTTTTCCCCAATCCATTTTCAGTGGGAAAAAAAATCTGTAGTTGCAATTTTTGACCAGGACTTTAATTTCTTGAAAGCATCTCCCCCTTTTGCAGCACAAAGCAAAGAGGAAAGGTGTTAATTTTTTAGCTCCTAGATAAAAGCAAATGCTGCATAATGGTGGAAGTTGTACCAAGGCTGCGGGAGATCTGTAAATGCATCTATGGATAAAACCTAAATGGATCCACAGAGTAAACCCTGTCACTTGCAGGAAATAATTTAGAAATCAACTGGCTGGTTCTGGTTTTCTCAGAAACTTGACCTAGATTAGAATTTTGGGAGAGTGAGGAAGCAAGCACCATTCTCATCTGGTACATTCCCCTCAGCTTCCAGCTGTCCTGGACCCTGGATCATAAAATATAAAAGGCAAAATCTGGCAATTAATTTGCACACTTTTAAAACAAAAGAGAGGAGCAAAGAGGATTCCCCACCCCAAAAAGCTTTGTGTCCCTTCTCTCCACGCACTGACAGGAATGAGGAGAAAGCCTCAGCTGCAAAGTGATACATCCCTCTAGGAAAGCTGTCAAGGAGAGGAGAGTTTAAGGACATCCCATGGCAATCACAGCAGCCACGTCTGCTGCCAAGACTCTGTGAAGCAACCACATCCCACTGTCTCTTGATCTCTGAGGTTCCCTCACATCAATCTGGGGAAAAAGCGTGCTTTAGTTCAGGCTTGAGACAACAGAATTAGCCAAATAAATATCTGAGAGAAAAACTACAAAAAGTTTTACTGGAGCACAGGTCCTCAGTGCTTAGCATCAGGCCATTAAAATTCTTGGCAGCAGCTCGCAGTCCTGGCTTGCCAATGGCCCACTTTTCATGCAGCCTATTTTTGTTTAGGAAAAAACCTTCAGAACATCCTGAATATTAAACCTTTCTTCAAGCTATAATGATCAGGGAGATTAGCTCTGATCAGCAGTTTTAGGCCATATGTAAATTCAGTGTCCCTAGGCAGAGTAGCACACCATGAAATACCCTTCTTTTCTCCCTTTGGCTGGCAGGAATGAGGAGGCTGCTCCACAGATCCTCATTAGTATTGATCCACACCACCTATTTAGCATTCAACAGGTTGTAATTCCTGCACCTATGAGGGACTAGCTCACAGCTAGTCCCAGATTGGCAAGAGAAAATCCACAATAACAAAGAAACCTTCACTTCTTTTGGTTTCTCTTCATTAACACTTTTTAAAAAAATGTTTTCACTACTTTGGCTGCTGCAGCCCAAGCAAATTTAGAAATATTTAAACAGCATCACCACTACCCATCCTCACATCTTAAGAAAAGGCTGAAATCTAAAACCCATAAGCTAAGGAGGATTTTTTTTCCTCTACTTCAGCACACAGTGTTTAAACCCCTCAGGGCACACCAAAGTAATAGAAGGATGTACCAGCACTGGGTAAATATCACACCACTTTTTATGGAACAATGTATTTAGTATAGAGCCATGGTGGGCATGAACAAACTCCCTGCTACAGCCTGGGCGGGAGAGCGTCTCTCCCTGGATGAGGTCTGAGAAAACAATCTCTGCCTTTATCAGGAAATTTGATTTAGTTTCATTTAGGAGAAAGACATCTCCATTCAGCAGCAAAACACTCTGAACAAAGGTTCTTTGAGAAATGGTTTCCAAATTGTGGCGCCTGGCAGGAGGTGGCACAATCAGCAGCTGGGGATGTGTCTGTGCTGGGGCTGCTCCGAGCACTGCACGGACCCCTCTGCTCACTCTGCTTTGAGGAGAGTGTCAATAATGCTGAAACTGCTGCTTTAACCTGTAGAGTGATCCAGGAAAACATTTGGAATGTTGATGTCCTTCCCTACACCTTCCAGTTGGAGTAGTTACCTGTAAAGGAACCGACAGTCAAATTGTAATCTGCAAAGCAGGAAGAAGGGAAAAACAGAAGTCTTGACTGCCTGCTTGCTTCCAAATGGATTCTTCAGCTTGAAGAAAAAAAAATAAATTAAAAAAACCCAAAAGAGAATAGAAAAATGAGTTAAAACTTTATTCAATAGCAATGAAGCCTGAAGCTGATAATTTCAGCTTTCTGGGATACAGCTGTAGCAATGAGAAAATAAGAGCCCAAAGGATGGATAAACTATATTATCTTAACTAGCAAAGGCAAGCCTTCAAAAAATGAAATTGGAAAAGAAAAGCTATACTATTAACTGCTTTTTTCCCTGGCTAAGGAAATAGGATCAAATTTTCAATTCTTTAGTTGTCTCCTCGTAAGCCTGCAGCACACACCAAGCCTGCTGAAAGTGTAACCTGCCCAAATGAAACTGCCAAATAAGCAAGATTACAACAAGCCCAAGAGGCATGTCTATCTTTTGGTCTTGTAATTATTTTGAGTACAGTAGTTTTTTTCCAACAGAAGCTATGATAGGGTTCAGCTTAAAATCAAGAAGGCAAAACCATTTAAATTAAAAAAAACAAGAAGTTTGCAAAACAATGCTCGCCAGTGTGCCCAGCAATAATGTCTGCAATTTCATGATCCATTACCCTGTCTGTTAAAACATGCTGATGTTTTCCCTGTGCTTCTGTTTTCCAGGGCCCTTCTCTGCCACAGCTGGGAACCCAGCTCCTATGTCAAGTCTGGCCCATCAGATTTGGGGACCACTCATCCCATCTGCACAAAACGTTGACACAACAAGATCAGTACTGTCCATGGTACATTGATTAAATTTATTGCTAACTTTGTCTGCTAAACCTGCATCTGTTTTGATAACCTTGTACAGCAGTGATGGCAGGCTACGCAAAATCCATTTGCTCACACCAGAGAAATTTCAGCATTTCAGGTCCCTCCATTAACAGAATTACATTATTTTAGTGATATTTCTATTTTTTTTCTGTTTATATGAATATTTATTCAGTGTCTGGCCACTATTTGCCAGAGTGGTTCTAGGGTATGAGCTTTCTCTCCAACATGATTTATCTGAGTAGTTCTTCAACTTCTTCATATTTTTGCAGAATTTGTCAGGCCAAAGCCTTAAACTACTTAGCTGCTGCTGGCACTGAATTACTGTGTCTCATGGAATGCAGATCCCACATCCCAAGCACCCAGATCCCATTTTTCTGCCTTAGGACGATGACCTGCTGTCTGCTAGGGGAAGAACCCAGAGCCAGTTCAGGTGGAATACATCAGTAGGGTGCTCACCCATTCTACATTCACCTGACTTCAGCCTTATAGAAAAGAGGAATAGGGATTTTTATAGGGCAGCTAGTGACAGGACAGGAGCACAGTTTTAAACTGAAGAAGGGCAGGTTTAGATGGAATATTGGGAAGGAATTCTTGGCTGTGAGGGTGGTCAGGCACTGGCACAGGTGCCCAGAGCAGCTGTGGCTGCCCCTGGATCCCTGGAAGTGCCCAAGGCCAGGTTGGATGGGGCTTGCAGCAACCTGGGATGGTGGAAGGTGTCCCTGCCATGGCAGGAATGGAATGGGATGAGCTTTAAGGTCCCTTCAACCCAAATTATTCCACGATTCTGTGATTCCAGGGCTCATTCAACCCCAGCCCTACTCTTCAAAGGTTAAAATTCCTGTGACAGTGGCACTTCCACAGCCTGTGGGAGGAAGAACCTATTCTTGCATGCAGGACAAAACTCAATAGTGTTTAACAGTTTGATTTGCTATTATGTGTGACTGCATAAGTTTTATTTTAATATCACGCAACTGCTGTGATTGCATTTTTATAATTGGTGGTCTGCCCCAGAGGAGAACTTTTTGAAGAGTAAAAAATGCTACCTAGGTGCTGACTCAGAGAACTTACAGAGTGCTTTAGGTAGCAGTACTTAAGCATGAGGCTTTCCAGCAAAGGTGCTGCAGGTGCTGAAGAATTCAAACTGCCAGATCAATGACGTTAATTAATGGTTCAGGCAAAAAAATATAAAAGAAAATTAAGGTCGTGAATTAAATCCTGAAAGAAAAATCTCATACAGAGTCGAGTTGAGATGCTGACAACCTTATGAAATTTTGTATATCCTAAGAAATCCAGGCCTACATGATGGCCACATTCTGAATCAAAGAGCTGGTGATGTAGCAGGGCTGGATTTTGCTGTGCTAGACAGGGATGGTTGCCAATTTCATCTCCAAAGGCTCAGATTTGTAGTACACGGGCTTTTAGCAGTAGTGAGCCTGTAGGAATTTCACTGACATTCCCACTGATTTCACAATATGCCGATCCCAGCTGACACAAGGAATTGTCATTTAAGAGCAAACCACAAAGAGATCTTTCACAGACACTCTCTGTAACTTCAGTGTTTCAGATGCCCTCCAAATTCTCAGATACGCCACAGGAGCACAGGGTTGATGGCAAGAAATGACAGATAAAAAAACTTTTAAATAACACCTCTTTAAAAATTTAAAGCTCCTTTAAAGAAAGCTACTGTATTTATAACTTCTAATGGTAAACGAGAATGACTGTTCAAGAGATTCCTTTTTAATCAAACATCATGAAATTCAGATTGTAAAAACATACTGAGACTGGCAATATTTTCAAAGCCCAAAGGTTGTCACTATAGATGAGAGACTTCTGCTTGGAGCAACAAATAACACATCTTCATTTGAGAAGTAAAAAGGGTTTGACAAAATGAATGTGCACAGTTGGGGCCTTTTGGTTGCTTTTTTTTTGCTTTTTTTTTTTTTTTTTACTTTGGTTTTGGTTTTTTTTTTGTCCCCACTCAGCTGGGGAAATACATCTTCCTTACCTCCCTCTGTGAGATCAGCTAAACTCTGCCCTTTTAGAGCCTAAAGCAGCAAGAAATGCAGCTTCCATGTGTGCTTAATAAAATTACACCCTCGAGTAAACTGGAAGAAAATTCATAATATATTAATTGAATGAGTAATCATATGGCCCCATGGACAAGACCGCAGTGTATTGCAAATTATTTCATTAATTAAAGTATTTTTGTCTTGAGGTGTGTCTCTCAATTTCAAAACCATGTTAAAAATAAATTTCCCTGCCAAGTTTCCTGACAATGTTTTTGATGATTAAAATGAAATCACCTTAAAAGTGGACTGTGTTCTTTACCTTCATAATGGGAATAATGTTTTGTTTTCCTCTCAGAGATTCCACAGAGGAAATGGAAACATTTTCATCCAGTAACATACATCTCCTTTCTCGGAGGTGTAATATCTGCTGCTGTAATATTTGCATGGCAAATATTGCTATTTTAAATAATATTCCTGTCTCTTAAAACAATTATTAAATACTTCTAATACTCTTAAAATCATGTTTTACCCACCCATAATTTTTAGAATAGAACATTCTGTATAAGCACACACAGTTAAAACCCAGGTTTGCAGCTGGGACAGAACTGTCCAAGAGAACATCCACTGCTGTCACCAACATAATTCTTGGCACGTAGTAATTTCCATTTTCAAACTACAAGAAGTTTTTAAGTACACTAAGTAAGGATTGATCAGTTAAAATTCTTTATCCAAGTTATTTTCTCCTTTTACTTTGGAATCAAAATTTTTTACCTAACTTTGACTTGTACAATTGAAACATGGAACTGAAGTAATGTATTTTCCATCAAAAGAATATTCAATGTATTTTGCTGCTCTGTGATTAAATTATAGCAACAATGAGCTACATTTATGTTCCCAAAAATCACTGTCTTCAATATGTATCTGTTAATATTTCCTTCGAACCCCATTTAAAAGACATTTCTGCTGGAGTTTCTGACATGTACCAGCAGAAGATGGATTGAAAGGGAGAACTGTGAGATCTCACCTTCAACCTGTCTATCACATTCCCTAAGTGTGAATCTAGTTCAGCACCAGCTGACAGCACCTTTCCCCCTTTCCCTCCACAAGAAAACCAATAATAAACTTTTCAACGTTTCCAGAAAGTTCTTTGGCTACAAATGTGCAATTTTATAAAAGCTTCTCTTGCTTTCCTTCGAGCATGTTAGTGGTGCCAGGAGGGTTTGATTTTTAAAAATAAATGTAATTTCCCACCTATTTTTGGTGGACAGCCATGGAAAATGGCTTTACAGAAACAGTGCAACTGTGTGTGGGAATGAATAGTGGTGTGCAAAGGTGATATTTTCTGTATTTAACAGATATGATCTGAATGAAGAAGACAAAGAGTGCCTTTTTCTAGAAGTTATGCTCAATATCTGAAAGCCAAGTGAACTATTTCAAATATTTCTATAAAATCCCACAAACTTCTCATACTTCACAATTAGACTACTGTGGGGTCATTCTCACTAAAATTTCCTTTCCTATTGCAATTGTTTTCATTCTTCCAAGGGTAGTGTGCAACTCCTTTTTGACTTCGTGGGATTGCAGACTGCAATTTAAACCCAAAGCACTATATATATATATATATATATATATATATATATTTAATGGTGGGGAAAGAAGAAATGTGAGGGCATGAAATAAAGGGAGAAATGAGGAAAAAAAAGTAAAAAAAAGGTTAACCTACAGTTTTAAAATATATCTTTTTTTTTTTTTTTTTTTTTTAAGGCACTGTCTGATAATACCTTTCAAATAAAATTGGGAAAATTAATCAGGTTAACCTGCAAGGGAATTATAAATCCTGCCATTGTGCAGTGGTGAGTTTTCCATCCAGCTGTGTATCTCTTCTACAATAAAAGTGGGATGGATCTGCCTATTGGCAATGCACACTGAGGCAATTCCTGCCTGCACGGACAATTTCCTGGATTTTTATCTTTGGCACTTGGAGCAGTGGCCACAGCAGGGCCCTGCTGTCACAGGGGACAATGTCCCTGCCACCAGCCCTGGTGACACCAGCCTGGCACCACCCAGATGGGTGTGAGGATGAGGTGGATGGGATGGGGCTTCACCTGCAGCATCCCTGCCGCCAGCCTCAAACCATATCATCAATTTATGGCACATGATCGCAGCTTCTGGGGATTTATCACCCTTTTCATGCACTTCTAAAGGATCTGGATGAAATATGGTGCTGTGGATGCTGCCAGGCCCCTGACTCCTGTAGAGCCTGCGGGGCTGCTGGCCTGCACAGAGGGGATGGCAAGGCAATATCCACAAAGGGTGATTTAGAAGTGTATAAACACAAACTGAGGGTTTATAACACTAATAAAGCCTGCCCAGAGGGCTGCAGCACGCTCCCTCCCTGCAGGTTGCTGCACAGCCAGGAGTTTTTTTCAGATAAAGCTTTCTTGGGACTGCAGGATCTTTCAATTTATTGATTACATGGGTGAGTTTATCTCATGTGTCCAAAGTGCTTGGAGCTTTAAATCTCATCCCTCTCTCTTCTGAGAGAACAGAAGGAGATGCAAAAAGCAGGTGCAAAAGCCCAGGTGCAAAAGCCACTGGAAAGTAAATTGGTCCATAAATTTCCTTTTGCAAACAATTACATCCCAAATTGCACAAATTCATTTGAGCTCTTGTGTTCCAGTACCCAGCAAGGATTCCAGCATTTTTAAAAAAAAATTCATCTGTTCTTTGATTAAGAAATATACTCATTTTTATTTCATGAAGCTGAGCTGTAATGCAAAAGGAGCCAAAACTCCAACCATCACTGCTCTGTGCAGGGAAGTGCGAGGACTCCAGGAATTGTCCAAGGCACAGAGACCATAATGCTTTTACAGCTTTAACATCAGGCATTATGCTGATCTGAATTTTAGTATATCTTGTGTGTAACTATGGAAAAGCCAAAGAAAGCTCGTTTTAGCAGGAGGGGCAGTGAGCACACACATCACTCGTGCAGAAAGGCAAAGGGAATTTTCTGTCTGGGGCTGAAGAAGGTGACTCATTTCCAGTCCTCCCAAGCAGACCAGTAGTATTTCTACCTGTGCACAGTAATTCTACCTGTGCACCTAAGCTGGTCTGGAGCCCTTCCTGGGTTTAACCTCCTTCTGCTGGAAATCAGGATTAATTGAACCCTGGAGGGGCCTGCAGCCTGCTGCCCCCAGACATCCCCATCACACACCCAGGCTGAGTGAACTGCTAATTGCTACACATGAGATTATTTTAACTGCCTCCAAATGCACTGGTTCAACCACACTTGCATACCTGGGAACCTGTTAATTACTTGCTAGCCCTTTAATGGGTTATTCTTTTCAATTCCCAACAGGCAGATTACAGTGGATGTACGGCTTTGTCTGCCATAATACAACAAAACATTAGTAAATACATATCTTTTCTTTCCACCATGTACATACACAATAACTAAAATATACCAGAATCCCTAATAAAAGATCAGATATTTGTGTCAATATGCTCATCTCTCTTCAATATATGCACATCATACATATTAAAAACTATATATATATCTATACATACACACAATAACCATATTCATGTACAGCTGTATTTTATTCCACACAGATCTGTGAAAAATTTCCTACTGGGATAGACAAAGCAGCTGTGCATAATTAGCCTGGCTTCTGCTTGGCTTCTGTTTGGAAATTTAAATATTGACATTACAGATGTTTCTACCTAGTTCACATCCGTTACATTTACAGGCCAGATTACAAAGGATTTGGAGGCAGTGAGTGGAGTTTTGCTGAAATGCAGATGATTAATCCCAAGAAAGGATGGCTGAAAGTTTGCCATCAGCAAGATCTCAAGTTTGCCCAGAGCTGAACACATCTGGAAGCAAAGGAATTTAGAAACTGCTCTGCTGAGCTATACCCAAAGCTGAGTGTTCCATCTCCAGTGGGAAGGACTGGGAAAAGCTCTGAAATATTGGTTTTAACAAATAAAGGAGGCTTGTGTATTCTTTAACTTCCTTTGACTCAGAGG
Organism: Poecile atricapillus; assembly: GCF_030490865.1. NCBI lineage: Eukaryota > Metazoa > Chordata > Aves > Passeriformes > Paridae > Poecile > Poecile atricapillus. The sequence goes on along the minus strand of NC_081258.1, from coordinate 18,055,323 downwards.
CTTCCTCATCTACAGTTTCATTCCAATTTATTATTTTGTTTTCCACAAGAGCTCATAGCAGTCAATTCCATAATTAAATATGTAACATTTGACATTTCAAATCTCCTCCAAATCTAAGTATTGCTGTGAGTGCTGGAGCTATGAATCAAAAAACTTCAGGTTCAAACATTTAATTTTGAGATAGTTTTGAGGTTAATTTTCTGATATATTTCTGCTTTGCAGGTCAGATCTATAGATACTTCTAAGTTTATATTGCAAAAACCCAACTCAATAAAAAATAAATTAACATTTATGCACAACACTCTAACTTCTGTGAGAAAAAGACTCAGTTGTCACCCTAACCCTGGTGCAGGCAGAATCAGAAGAATGGAAAATTCCAGATTCTACTTTTACCTAAATAAAAATATATTATGTCTTTTACTATCCTTTGCTAATGTCTTCCTTTGACTTTTTTCAACATTTTAAATCTTTCAGCAAAAAGACAAAAAAGACTTGTAAACACACCCTTTGCTATCCCTCTGTCCCCTGGGATTTATAGGTCAAAAGGAAGAGAAAGACTTTGAGACTTCACCAAATTCAATGCAATTTGATTCATTTTACAGCTTTGGCAACCTTCTTCTGCCAGCAGCCAGCAGGGATTGCAAGGCACAGATAAAGAGAGTCTGGAAAACAGCACCAGAATATCTGAAATGTATCAAAGCCAGAAGCAGGTATGTAAAAGTCAATGGTGATAAATTTATTTTTACCACTCTGCTAGGCCAGCCAGCCTTTTGTTTCTCTTTCATGGACTCTTTTGACTCCATCTATCACATACAATCCCATTTCTAGTAATTTATGTATTAAACTTATTGTTAGGTTAAGTATAGAAAAACCCAACAAACCAACCATCCTGGCAGGTGGTTCTAAATAAAAAGGCACCATTTCAGCACCAGCTCTCGTTTACCTGAACCACTGCACTATTTTCCAGTTCAGAGCTACCAATGATGCTCAGCCTCTTCCTCATGCTTTATCCATCTCTACAAATTACTATTTTATGATACTGCAGAACCCTCTAGGCTATTCTTCTTAATTCCTTCTGTTTCCTCTCTAAATGTCTCCAAGTGTCCCTTTATTTCCAGCAATTATTTATAGACATCTGTCAGTCCAGGCTCCTTGGCTGGATTGCAATGGATCCAGGCTATTGTGCAGCACAGAAAACAAGTTCCTTTCTTTAATGCAATTCTCAAGCAATTTTGCTAAACCACTGCGGTTAAGATTTTACCCCACCGGGTTTGCAGCATATTGTTGTAAGTCACATAATGTCAAATGTGTTTAAAATAATTTCTGTTAAGTGCCTCCAGCAAGAGAAATGAGGTGGCTGCCAAGTTCATTTAACCCTCCTCCACTTCCCAACCTCTAAAAGCGAGATATCCAAATGTTTCTGCCTGCCTGTGGAATCCATGGGATTGGAGTCACCCTCATTAATGTGCTGAGGGGAGGCTGCTGCAAGACACAGATCCCCAACCCTTGAGCTGGCAGCTGGAAAAATCAGAGATCTACAGGAAATAAACTGGGTCATAACTCAGAAAACAAAAACATGAGAAATCAGCAGTACAGCGAACACAAAACCCATTACAGTCAGTCCAAAAATTGCCATCAGTGTCACTGAATCAGGCTCAGCCATTATTTTCCTGGTACATATATGCTGACTGCAACCTCATACAGAAATGAGAGCCGGTATAAATAAAAAAACAACAAATCAAACTGCTTCTTCTGTCTTCAAACAGTTTCTGCTGGTCTTCCAATTTATTTATTTATGATAAATAGTCTCCTAGTTTGCAATTCCTCCAGGAAAAGACCTAATGGAAATCTCAGCACATCTGTGGTCACTTTAAGCACACGTTAGAGTGTACTTTGTTAGGATTTGACTCTGGGCTATTTTCAGAACCATGACAATTTTCCCTGAAAAGAGCTAATTTACTGTAACTAACTATATTATTAAATTTCCCTAGGAATTATATATCAAGAAATAAATCTGCAGCAATATCACCTAGCAGTCACATATTTTTATCATTAATTATAAGGTCTGGCAAGCCCTAGCTTGAAATTCAGATGAATACTTATTGTAATGCAGTTTATATTCTCAGTAATTATAGGCAGGTACCTGCCACTCCAGAAATGTGATGGCACAGAAATTGCAGGTGCCCAAATAACCAGTGGTGTTTACTGTGAGTTTAAAAATCACACACACAAAAATGTGAATGGCCTTAGTGACATAAAAAAATCTATTTAAACACCATCCAAACCATCCTCACTGGGACTGTGCTCAAAAGGCTCTTTAATTATTCATAGGCAGATTAAATAAATACAAAAATCACACACTGTTTCCATGTTTTCTTCAGTTTTTTTGGATTTATATCTATCTCAAATACAAGAGAAAAGAAGATTCTTAAAAGGGGCTTGGTACAGGTTTTCTGTCATTTCTGTGTTGCTCCCTGATTAATGAATTAACATTCAAATCAAATCAAATCAAAACATTCAAATCAAAAAAGTTACATTATAAAACAATAAAAAGCTGGAAAATATGTGTTACAGCAACACCAGGGAAATCTAATATGAATATTCACATGACTTTTAAAATTAAGGTTCACATATTTAAGTTTTTGATGCTAACTCTCTCCAAGATTTATTTATCAGTACTTCTCTGATATTCTTGATGAATAGACAAAATCTAAGTTCAATTGTAGAGTCAATAAATGAGTGGAAAGTCTCTAGATAATTCCATTGATTTTGTGACTGATAAAATTGTGGCCTAACAGGAAAATACAGAAGAACCCTGTAATGGATAATTTAAAATAAGGTAAAAATATTGTCTGAATGGTTTAAAAAGGCCCCAAATTATTTGGATGAGTTTCACACTAGATTTACATCTTTCTCCACCTAATTGTGCCTCTCTCTTGGATTTATTTGTATCCATGGACATTTACACTTTGGCCCAGGGAATATCAAGACAAATCCAAGATACCTACTTGAGCATTTTTTTATTTTTAGCAGAATTTCAGTGAGTGGGTTTGATTGAAGCTGAAGGTGGCTGTGATAAGAAATAAGGCTATGCATCCAATGCAAAGCCTTTCTTTTTCAGCTTCAAAAATGAAATACAGCACAATTGCAATCCAAAGGGAAGGACTCAGGAATCTCACATGCAAACACATCAGGATTTCTATCAAGCTGTGCAGTGTAACCTTTGATTTGGAACAGCACGACAGCTGGCGGGTCCCTCCCAGCTCGGAATATTCTCTGATAACCTCTGTGATAAAATAGCAGAGCCTGATGAATAATTTGAAGATATGTGCCATAAGTTGTGAAGAACTATGGAAAACAGATGTAAACACCAGGAAATCTCGGCTGAGTGGGTGCCATCTGCATAGAGAGCACTGACTGATTCCAGCCAGCCCTGATTCCACAGGTTCAGTTGTGCACAAAATAATTTTGCAAGCATTGGTGCTCTTGACACCAGGCAAATGAGGTTATGAAACTTAATGTGATGAATACCTGGAGGGAAGGGAGGGAGGGAAAGGGAAGGAAAGTTGAGAAAAATTGTTCAAACTTTGGCCAACAGGAAAGGCAATTGAAATGTTAAATGATACCTGAGTCACTACAAAGCAGCAATAGGAGAAAATGGATGTAACTATTAGAGAAGGATTCACTGGAAGCTGGGCTGAGAAACATCTCTACTGGACCAGAAGTGTAAACTTCAATATAAGGAGTGGGAAAAAAAGGAAAATCAAGGGGAGTTTATTGATAATAAAAATAGAGAATTGCCAGTTTAAAAATGTACTAGAGACCTGCAACAGAAAGGAGTATTCCACTGGCAGCCATACTCTCACATATGAAACATTTCTTGTTTGGCTGAAAAGATCATCAAAATCTTTATTACATGCTTGTCAGATTTGAGGTAAATAAACATTTACCTCAAAATTTTAATCAGTTGAAGGAGCAGCTTGTAATGCATTTTATACCCAGAGGATTTTATGAAGATGGTTTCTATATGAAGAATTTTTATAGTTTTATATATAGAACTCTATGTGAAAATGCAAAATTCACCAGAAAACTGACATAATATAAGGGAAGAGTTTAACTTGGGTGACTGTACCCACATTCTTGGAAGAATATCTTACTCTTGTAGAATTTCATCAGACAATATAAACAGGAAGTTTAATCAGAACACTTTCCTTACTAACTTTAATTATCAATGTGTTTTTGTTTTGTTGCAACTGTTGTATCTGTATTTACATCTGTTTATCAGCATTGTTCGGTATTTCAATCTGCCCTACAACATTAGTTTATTCATAATGTGCTTTCATTAATTTGTGTTATTAGCTAGACTCATGCTACATAAACAAATAAAAATAACTCTTCCAGTAACTAAATTTGTGGGAAAAAAAGTGAAATTCCCACTCTGCACAGAAATTGTTTGTGGTATTTTGTTTGAATCTTAATCATATCCATGGGGTTGTCTTCATTGATTCCAGAGATGAATAAAAAACATGAACCTAGATCAAAACTCCTATTTCCAACTAATTTCTAAGGGTTTTTTTTTTCCTTTTTCTTCTATTTTTTCACTGCACAGACTTTTTTTTTGAAAATCATTACCTGTTGTCCTAAATTTGTGCCACTCCCATTTCTTTTTCGCAGAGGAAGAACCCAGTGAGCCACAAAATCAGCAAGAAAACTTGTACAACGTGGCAACAATACATTTATCAGAGGAGAATTTGTTCAGGCACTGTTCCCTGAGCTGTGACTGGCACGGACTCACCTGTGGCAGATCCCTCCATGACATGACCAACGTAGGGGCCCTCCTTGAACATGGGCCTGTTGTCGTTCTGATCGATGACCGAGATGTCCAGGCGGACTGGGCCGTCAATGGTTTTCCCATTCATATCCACCACCTCAACTTCCAGCTGTGTGAACAGGAAAAGGAATGAAGTCATGAGCTCACGGGCACAGGGAGAAGAGAGTAAGAAGAAAGGAGTTCTGATGAGTGTTGGTGCAGCCAGACCCTGCCAAAGACGCCTCTTGCAGCCCATTCTTTTGGAGCAGGCTCAGAGCAGATTTCTCCTCTAAGCAAAAGAGAGAGACAGATGTACATTCAAACTGAGATATCCCCTGGCAGCTTAAAAATGTCTTATTGCCCAAAGAATTAATAGACTAGAGCTTAAAAAGATCCTCAAAAAAAGACCCCTTGCAAATTTGATCCTAGTCATGTGAAGGTTTGGTTAGAATTTCTTTTACTTTTATCAAGCACATCTCCAGCAGACACATATAGAATTATCATGGTGGAATTGACAATGATGCTCTCTCAAAAACCTTTTTAAAAACAAGCAGAAAACAAAATCAAGAGGAAAAAAAACAGGAATTCTGTAGACATTCAGACACTTTCCCAATGGTGATGGCATGAAATGTTTGTTAGGCCATTTTCAGAGTTCTCTGGGTTTTCTAATCAGGTGTGGAAGAATGAAATAACATCTGCAGTCTCAATCAAGTTGGTATATTCACAAGCTGAAGATTTGTTTGGACTTTGTTTACTTCCAAAAACTGGAGAGAAAGACCCCATTGTACATCTCAACCTTCCAAACCTTGTGCAGTGCAAAGTCCCAATGAGTCACCAGGGCAAACTACACCAAAATTTCTTAAACAACAGAGAAATCAATTTAGATTGCAACTGTGTGTTATACCTGCAGTTCTCTCCCCTCACAAGAAATCAATAAAATATAGCAATAAACATGTCTGAGACACCACTATCATTCTCACCTGCCCTCCCCATCCCCAGCCTCAACTCTTTAATGGAGTTAAGCCAGCCAGAAAATGAACCTGAGCTCAGACGTTAATATCACTCTCTCCCAGTCTTTCCCTAAGAAAGTGGTGCCAGCAGGGGCTGGGAGCCTCTGAGCATTTTGTTTATACTGTTAATTTATTCTTCATTGCCCTGTCTTATACCTGTATGTTATTTATAACTTAGTGATAAATCCTGCTGGGAAAGAAATAGGTCAGAATCCTAATTCCTTATTAAAATGGATGGCTTATTATCACCTTTCTCTGTTTTTGTAATGCTTGTAAATACTTTCCACTCTTTTAATTCAGTGTGTTGGGTGTGAGTAGGAGTATTTGTTATGAGTGAGACACCTACTTACAGGCACTGTTGGTAAATAGTGTCACAGTCCATTTGAACATCTACTCACTGCTTACCCTCACTTGTCTGGCAATTGTTTTTAGAGCCTTTCCCAAGCCTTAGTTTTTATTATATGACTTAACAGCTTAAAGGCCTAAAAATATTCTGATTGGAATGATTCCCGAAGCTTTGGCACAGCTGGAGATTTCTGGGAACACCTCCCCTTTAACTTTTGGGCTTGTTCAACTCTGAACTCCAAAGTCAATGCAGGAACCTTTGTCATGGGATGTGATGGGGATTGGGAAGGGAAAAGTGATCCCATTCCTGAATGACATTAGTCAGATACAGTGTTAGCTACAGTTGGAATCTGCTGACAAAATGAATCATAAAATAATTTGGCTTGCAGGGGACCTTTCAAGTTCATCTATTTCCACCCCCTGCCATGGGCAGGGAAACCTTTCACTGGACCAGGATGCTCCAAGTCCCATCCAATCTGGCCTCAAAGGTTTTCCAGGGATGGGACATCCACCACATCTCTGGGCAACCCATGAGTGTTTTACCACCCTTATTGTAATTCCCCTCTCCTTATCTCTAGTTTAAATCTCTTCTCTTTATGTTGAAAACCATCACTCCTAACAAACAGGCCCTGCTAAATATTTATCCCCAGCCTTCTTGTAATCCCCTGAAAGGGGCTCTAAAGTCTTCCTGGAGCCTTTTCCTCTCTGGGCTGAGCACCCCAACTCTCTGAGCTTGTCCTTATAGAAGTGTCCCAGCCCTCTGCTGATTTTTGTGGCCTCCTCTGGATCCCCATATCCATGTCATTCCATCCCCAATATCCGTGTCATTGCTGTGCCGAAGACTCCAGAGCTGGACACTTTCTCATGGTAAAACTGGCTCATCAAAACTACGTTAATTGCTTTGGGAAGTGAAAGAATAGCAATATTTCTCTGTGAAATTCCAGCAAATTAATTTTCAAATTCAAGATAATTTGCTCCTAATCTATCTCTCAGTATCAAGTGACTGTGCTGTTCATTGGAAAGAACAAAGGCTTTGCTAAATTTAAAAAGCTACTTCAGCTGCTTTATCAAATTTGTAAGTCATTTAAAACAAAGTCTGATCTAACAGTAGTTTTGGGGTTTTTTTTCTCAGACTTGCACAGATTAAGGAAAAGAATAGGAGATTCTTATTAATGACTGAAATAGATTTACTTTATCTTTGCCAAGTCCACTCCATCTGAGAGCAACTGTCCAAAAAATTTGGCATGACAAGTCTGTAGGAGCAGTTACATGATATCTTCTTCATTTTATTAAGATGAGAGAGGACTTTATTTTATTAATCTTTGTACAATAATATTCAAACCTATCCTAAGCAGTGATTTAGCTCACCAGCACCTTTTAAATCCATTCTACAATATTTTCAAAATAAAAGCCTGCAGCACTGAAGTTATGGCCATCATTCTTTATATGACCTGTTTGTGAAAGAAGTTGATATCTTACCTAGCTTCCCCATTGAAAAAAACCAACAAAAAACCCACCCCAAATTAAAACTAAAACAAAAAAAATCCGTAAAATCTGCTGACAAAATAACAACAGAAGTACATTGTTATTTCCAAAAACCCAACACATGCAAGTGAGAAAAGCATTCAAGTAAAAGACAACATTGGCATTTTGAACAGGCTGTAAATAAAACCAGGTGGAAAATTAGATTGTCCTAACTTACAGAACTGCGAGATTTCAGTTTTTCAATGCAGAAGGCAAGAAAGCCTATCTGGTTTTCATGTAAAACTTGACTGATGTATGAAAGATACTGAATTAATTCTTTTGATAACAAGAAATTGTAGCGGCACATTCAGAAAGGGTTTAAGTTCCTACCTGACTATAACAATGCAGCTCCAAGGATATGTGCTAAGCATAAAGACAGAGTTGAATAAACTGAAAGAAAAACAACCTGCAGAGTTCTGTAGCTGTTTATTTTGTGAAAAACTGATGCTTTCCCACTTAAAAGTTATGGCATTATGTTCATGGGGGTGGACACTGGATGGTCCCTTCCAACCCAAAGCATTCCATGACTCGATGTTAATGATGAAGTTATGTTCATTGTAACCTAACCTGTGATTTTCAGGAACTCTCGAGGCTAAACCCCAGTTTCATTTTTGACACAAGTCTACATGCAATCCACAAAGGAAAATCAAGGCTTTAGGAGAAATTTTACACCTCACAGCACAGAACTCCATGACCAGATACAAAGCAGATTTTGGCTGGGGCCTCTGATATAGCACAGAAACCCTGATCAAATCAGGCACAGCAATGGAACAGGGAAAAGCAACACAAACCCCCAAAGTGCAGGCAGGAATAGATTTTATCCTATCTGGCAAACTCCTACTGAACCCTCTCCCTTCTCAGAATGAACTATTTCTAGACTTCCCATCCAATTTCCCTCAGCATATGCAGAGCAAGGATATTTCATCACCCCAAATATAATGAACTCACCAGAAGTTAAGCTTATTCAAAGTTGCTCATTTTAAGCTTTCTGCATTATTTTAAACAGCCTTGAATCCTTTCTACTCTGCAGTCAGCAATAACATTTACATGAGAAGATAACCAGTCTCGTTCTTACCATTACTTCAAGTAATTTCAAAGGTTTCTCTTCACAGAAGGGTTGTTTTCATTCATTTATTGCTTTTGGTGAAATGGTTCTGGAGAGCCACCTTCCCTCTCTGCATATAAATGTCTATTTTCACTTTGCAACCAGCCAGCCAATGGCCCACATAAAATTACATCATAAATTTGGAGACTTTCATAAGTAAATCTGGAATATCTTTTAGTGCTTAATTATCTTCAAGGCCTAAGACAGGCTATTTAGTCATTACCTGCCACCTAATTTTAATTTCCAATTTGTTGCCCACAGGAATGTTTCTCACAGAATTTTTCTATTTGTTTCAACAGATGTTTTTTCTACTTGTTCCTCATCCTCAGCTTCACAGGAGCACTGCACCATCCAAAATACCAAAACACAACACCACCACCTGCTCCACCTCAGTTATTCTAATCACTGCTAGATTTATTTATTGATCAGATTAATTATTGAGAACACTTGTTAAGTTTACTTATCATCAGTTTTTAAGTGTGGATTGACATTGAGGAAAGACAATGGACTTATGGATCTTTCATTCAGGCAATTTCCTGGTAACAAAGGAAAAATTTGGACATCTCTAGGTCATAAAATGTAGTAAAGAAATTCTCTTTATAGTGAAGGGCTATAGTAAGAATTTTGTGCAATTACCTAACACAACTCAGAGAAGACAATAGTTCAGACAAAGAGAAACTAATTACAAGTAAATTTTCCTGATTTAAGAGTATGAATAAAACATGAGCCAATAGTTATATTGCTCTGTAAGAGATGGAGAGGATGCAAAACAAAAATACCCAATTTCTTGGAAGTAAACATAATTCTGTCCACCACCACAGCACAACTGTAGAGATGATGGCAAAACCCAGCACAATTACTTGCTACTGCATCCATCTCCAAAATTAATTATTACATAGTTCTTATTATCTTAGCACAACTATCTCTTAACAGTGTTCACCAATTAAATAAAATTTTAAAAAACCCCAAGACTTCTATCTCTCCAAAATGACAAAGAATGAATTCTTTAGTAAAAGTCACTTCATCTTCTTTGATCACTTCAGAAGGTTTGTAGACTCATTAATAGAAATTTTAAGAAAAGGAAGAGGAATTTAATATTATAAACACTCAAATATGTGCTTTTTATCTCTGGATTTGAAGGCAGTGGGCTTAATATTTTAATAATTAGTCACATCAGTAGACTGAAAGGTCAGGGTCTACATCATATTTTAATTTGTGAAGCATAACACAGCAAGTTCTTCCAAGATTATACACTTTTGACTAAAAAGAACCTATTGCCTTTCCAAAGCTAAAGTTGCATCTGAACCTGTCAGTAAGGGGGTTTATCTGTGGGGGACTGTGACAATAAATCAACATTCCCATGTAATTTTAACTGGTTTTTCTTTAAACAATACCAGCCCAAGTCAAAAAATTTAGAGCCTTAATTAAATTTAAGTAAATAATAACTTTCTGCACATTTTCCACATTATTTTTTTGTGCAATAAATCTATTGTTCACCCTTCCCTTGCAGGATGAAGCACAAAAACATTTTCTTGGCCACTTTTTCAATCAGTACAGGCCAGCCCCAAAAGCTCCTTGCACCTGCAGCTCCTGTTGCCTTGAGATATCATCAGAAACTCTTTTTCCACTGGAAAACTTGGCACAGAAAATCCAGGAAAGCCACAATATTCCTTAAAAATGTCATCAGTGGAATATGCTCATTGCTGCAAAATGAAGCTACAATGTTATATATTTAATATTTTTTGGTTTTAATGTATTAAACTGCTCCATAACTCAAAACCAAGCAATTATGAATTCATTATCTAATTGGATGTATACACTGTGCCACCATTAGTGTCACAGGAAATGCATTTTCTTCCCCAGCTGTGTCTCTGAATCACAATATTATTTAAAAAAGTGCTGTTTTCTTGTACAACTTAAAGCCTGAAAATTTTTCTCTGCTCTCAGTATAAAATGGTCCCTTTCCCATGAAAAAGAATCACAGAGGAGGAACAGAAAAAGCCCCAGAATTGTAGACAATGATGGCATAAACTACAGAAAAAATACATTAATTACATACTCATAAAAATCTTACACCAAAAGGAACTCTGATTTTTCTGTACACTAAACCCAATTCCAAAAATTATTTTGATGCTTTCACCTCATTAAAATATAAAATAAACAATTTGGGATTGTGTAGCAGATTTTTTGCATGTCAACTGAAAAAATAAAACCACAATATGAATAATTTAATCTCATATTTTTTTACCATCTATTCCTGAGGTTGGTTTTAAGTTATAAAAACAAAGGTGTCAGCAAGAAATAATTGGTATTTTCAGGGTTTTTTTAAGTCAGTTTGGAGCAGACAAGATTCACTTGTAAGTTCTTGTGACTATTATTTTAAGATTTCTTATTTTTAAAGTTTATATATTTGTAATAAACAACTCTTTGCAAAGATTCCTTTTGACATTCACAGAACATTTAAGGTTTTATATAATATCAGACACCAGTAACCAGCAATTTTGCAAAGCTTTGGTCCATCTTTTGCCCCGGATGTATCCCTGTAAATTCCAGTCTCTCTGAGAAATGTCTCATGAGATCTCATGAGAGAAAACTGGGTTTAACTGGTGACTTATGCACAAACTCACAGGGAAAGAGGAATTGGGAGCACAGAGGGAAGACTCTGACATTATCCCAAATTCTCTCTTCTGTGGGCTGCAGGGATGGGAGCTCCAGTCTCCTGCCATCCTCACAGAGCTTCCCCAGAGATTCTGGGTGCATTTACAAACCTTCCAAACCCCCCAAAATCCCCATTTTAGGATGGACATAAAGGAGGTGTGAGGTGTTTAAATTGTAACTGTCCCAATTAATTATGATTGAACTGATGGGACCAACAGCCACAGAGTGTTTCAAAAGAGAATCAATCACATAAATAAGATAGGCAAAGGGTGGGAGACAGAGATGAAATGACTTCACCAAAGCCACAGACCAGAAAAAAATTTAAATCAAGCTTGAATCTGGGTTTTTGATCTCTTCACACAAGACTGATAGTGATATTCCATCTCTTGCTGAGCAAGTAATGTAAAATTAGATTTACAAAGATTATTAAGCTACCAACATGTGCACAGTATGATTTTTCAAAGTGCCTTATGAGACTGGATAATATATCCTATTAAAATCAAAACACCTTTGAAAGATCTTTGAAAACCCAATTGTCCTGACAGTATATTATTTTTCCCCCCATTACACACTATTCCACATCTGTAAAGACACAAAAACACAAGTGAAAATAATTTTATGCATCCTCACAACAGAAAGCCTCAAAGAATCTCTCATATGGCTACAAAAATCGAATTAAAATAACTTCTGAAGCATACATCCTGTTAAATATTATCTAGAAGTTGAAATGAGAATGCCTACTCCAAAAATAACCCCGGTGAACAAACGAGAACATCCCTCAAATCTGTGGAGCAACACAGCTCTTCAAGGAGCCACGTGCACTTCACACAGACCAAAAGTATTAAGGATGATCATGTAAATACTAATTAAAATCTTTTCATATCACAAGATAGCACATGTTGATCCCCTCAAAAAGGGAGCAGGGGTGGGGGAGAGAGAGGAGGCATCAGGATTCACCAAAGCAATCAAGTCTAATCACCACAAAAATATTCAAGAAATCAAAAAAGAGACAAAGTAGGACTGAAATAAAGGATTAAGACATAAGCTGTGCCAGAATTTTTAGACTGTGCTGCACCACAAAAGCAACAAAGACACTTACAAAAGAAAAACTGAAAAAAAATATAGCTTTGCACTTTTAAATAGCTCCTGGCATTATTTGACACTGCTCACCATTCTGGCTGCTCAAAAATAACTCTAAAAGTGGAGGAAGTGGCAAGAGTTTAACAGAATTCAACTCGTGGAAGGATGCAAGAAGCAACAGGGTCAGAGGGAGCCCGTAGTTAATCAGACCTAGAACTAAAATGTAAGATCTCAAATGCGTTGGTGACAAGAAAACTGACTTCTTTAGGCATAAGAAATAAAGGTCAGTGCAAATGTCAGGGATATATCACACATATGTATATTTGGCTTTGTTATTATTGCTTAAAATATCTGTTCCTGCAAATGAGTAGGAAAAGGTCTTTGAAGTCAAGGCTCACTCGGGCTGATACCGGGCTAGAACAGAGGTAACACATCAGGTCTCCCTGGTTTTAAGTAACGAAACAAGCAATTACAAAAGCACTTTACAGGCTGCACTGGAGGGCCTGCAGGTCCCTGCTGCCTTGCAGCACGAGTTTCCAGCCCTGTCACCATTCCTGGGGTGACAGCTCATCCTCTTCACCCTGTCAGTGCTCCCGTGGACAGCTGCAGCCAGGACTTCAAACCCATCCAAGAGCAAAATAAGAGTGCTTGGGATCCAAGTGTCAGTGGAGAAAACACTTGAGAGACAAGTGTTTTCCTGGTGAAGTTCCTGAAAAATTTGCTTTTCCTGACAATAAAATTGCTCTGCTATTCGAAATTTGAAATGATATCACCATATTTTGCACACTATACTTGTCGCAGCCTTGTAAGATGCGATTCTATAGCATTCCTAAACTTCACCTTTTGGAAGGTTGATCCCCAGAAGCCAGGAAAAGGGAACTAGATGAGATTAATTTGTCTCTGCTTTCAGGATCGAGATGACCATGCTGCAGATGCTAAGGGCCACGTGTTACAATGCCCATGAACATTTCAGAGCTGCAAAGCTCCCATCACAGAAGGATGCTGTGAAGGATTGGATTGTGGTACAAGGTGTCTGCCACACCCCTTTTCCAGCACATAGGTTGGGATGATAACCTGTTAAGTGTTCTGTTTTTGTATCTACACAGTTCCTTTCTCAGTTATTTATTTAATTATTTAGGATTTCATTTATTTATTTATTATTTTTTTTTTATTCTGCTGCTAAATCTCCCTCTCTAACTCCTTTCCCAAGCCCTGGCAGCCTCTCCTTTACTCAGTGCACCCACTTTACCAACTGGAACCTGCCTGTTTGACCACGTTCCTGCCATGGAGCAGCCCTCTCCTCCCTCCTCACATCCCTGGCTAGTAAACATTTGTCACTTTGCTGCCAGTTTGCTGAGCCAAAGCTGACACATTTCCATGCTGATGATAAAAGGTGTGGGAAGCACCATCTCCACGACACACTCCCTGCTGTGTGTTTGGTTACACTTGCCAGTAAAAGTGAGTTCATCGATCCCCCTCAATAGCATCAGAGCTTGGAAAGCTGTTATATTAAGAAATTTGACGTGTGTGTGGGTAAATATATCAAATATAGCCCAGAAGGATTCATAGTTTGCTCTTGGCTTTCCCTGCCCTGCTGCACCCCACGCCCTCAGCAGCTGCGGTGACGCGCAAGCTCTGGAGGTAACACAGCTCTCTTCATCCTGCCCTCTCATTCCAAACTAAAGGAGTTTTTGCTGCTTTTTTTTTACAGTAAGCTTTCTTGAATTTCATATTTTGCCCAGTTGTTTTGGTATTTCCAAAGGGTGTTTGTGGCAGATATTTTTGTAATTCAGACAGCTGATCCTCCTGGTAAGAGCAGCTAAACAGACCAGCACACCCCAGATCACACACACTGAGAAGTTTCTCTGCTTCAGTCCAGCAGTGTAGTGGATTTTTTTCTATTAGATCTATATTTCATTCATAGAAAAAAAGAAATTATCGGAACAGTTTCCACATTATTATAGCAGAAAAGTAGTTTGCAGACACGGATGTGGTGGGAAGATATTCCAAGGGCAGCCTGATCCAAAATAAAATGTCATTTCAAATTACCTCTTCTGTCTCTCTCAGCTGAATCTTTGTCACTGTTAACATGTTAGACCATCTCTCTACATTAACTGTGAATAAAGGAAGATTTAGTCAATGAGTCTCAAATTAGGTGAATTAACACAGTAAAAGTCTTTTCTGAGTAGTCAAATAGCTCTAATGTAATTCCTGAAGGATCAACAAGCATCTGCTGCGTAGTGACACATCGAAAGACAGAATTTATTTCTTCTTTTATTTTCCTTGCTTACATTTCACCCAGGAACTTTCTGAAATGCTTCACTGGTCTTCATCTCTCATGACAACATTACCTGCTAAAACTATTAATCTTAAGGTGTAATTTGCAGTTCTAGCATGCCTCACAGGATTTATTTATTTATTTTAAAATATCTCAGTCAACCATAATTTATTTCATTTAACATGTTAGGAAGGCACTTCCTCAGTAAATTTTATGCTCCACCACCACTTTCCCTTAATTCTGAGATCTTACAAGATGTTTCACAACACACAACAATTCCTGCACTGCACTTGGATAAAATCAGATCTCAAACCAAACCCACAGACTTCTGACTTACTGGTTTGTCACCAACTTTCAGGACTTTATCCATGCCACATTCCCACACCTATTTTGCTTCTGGAGATAAAGATTTCTCTTTTTCTCTTCTTCATGCTTCTCCTAAACTCCAAATTATGATAACCTTATCTGAGCAATTTTCTGAATTCCAATGTCATCTTTTCTCTTTCTTTATCCTTTTCAACCCCTTTTAGTATCCACAAATACTAACAGACATGATTTTGAGTCCAAAAATGAAATCAAAACTTTTTTTTTTAACAAGGGTTATGTTGCAGATGTTTATTTTTTCACTGCTTTCATCAAGCTGAATCAGCTGTATCAACTGGAAAAATAATTCCTGTGTAGAATGTTGTATTTGGCAAAGGGAGAATTGGAAAGTCAGTTATTCCAGCAGAAAGTTAAGCCTGGGTATAGTCAGTCAAAAAATTGATTAAATCCTCTTAGCACCAAAAATTGGAAGTGAAAAAATTTTGAATTTTTGAATTACAGCAATCAGCAAGACCCCTTTGTCATGCACCCACAAACCAAATGATCAAAAAAGGAGTAAATTCCAGAGCTCGTCCCAGTGAGTGTTGCAGGAACATTTGCTCCTCCTATTGCAAAACTGTGACTCAAAAACCCAAGAAAGGGATCTCTGGGACCCACAAAGATCACTAACAGAGTTCCAGGGGTCAATTAAAGGCATAACAGAAATAAAAGTATACACTAGTACAAAGTAAGAAGAATTAAATAAAGGCAACTAATTTCAAACAAAGAGGTTTGCTGTGACAAGACTGGAATTAAACAGACAGTAGAAACAAATATGCAATGGAAGAGAAATCTTGCAGTGTTTTGAGCTGTTAAAATCTACTGGGGAACAGCAATATTTTAAAACTTGAAATGTCCTAGAAGAGGAAGTCCTTGCAGAGACTTTTGAAGCTGATGCTCCAAGGCAACACAGGGACTTCTTGCACAGATCAGATTCAACCTTGGTTTATCTATTCCCAAAAGTGTCACTGAAGTCACAAGGTGCTGGAAAATCATCCTGTGGTATTTTACTCCAATACACTCCCCTTGAGGAGTGCACTCCCCTATGTCAATTAAGGAACTTAACATCCCAGTACAGATCTTTCCTAAAGATGATAGGTGTGTGCTAAAATCTGAATTCTTTTTAAGCAATGGGGAGCTATTTTAACAATACAGCATGATTTGCTTTAAATGTATTTAATTATAGCTCCAAGTGTCATTATTTCTGCTAATCTAATTGCAACAAGTCTCTTTCAGTACAGACAGTATCTTATTTAGAAACTTTAGAAACAGTGCCTAAAAAGAGGAAAACGAAACTTATTCACCAAATTCTGCTCTGTGACTCGGCATAGTCCTGTCTCTATTCCATTGTTCCTGTCACCTTCTTTTTAAGTTGACAGACACAGCAAACATAATGACTGGACTTTACTTTCAATAAAACAATTAGTGGCAAATTGCATGAGCTCCTCACTCAGTTCTGCTACATCACCAAAACAGGTTCTTCTCCTTTGGCCTGGCAAGGTGACTTCTCATCAATATATTGCTGGTTCAAACATAAGATAATTTCTTTTATTTGGAGTAACTTATTTATAAATCTATCACTATTAAGTAACTTGCTGGGTCAATGCAGAACACACAGAGAAACTCAGTCCAATCGATCCCAGGAGTTTGATTTTGGAGCTGAAATCAGCAGCAATCCATCAACCTCATGGAGCCTATCAAAAACAGTAAACTATTCTGCTTTTAGCTGAGGTCTTTTGTAGAATTAAAGGTTTGCTGTTACGGCACCAAGTAAATAACAAAAGGCTCCTAAACCCATGTTTGGGAGGGATGTGGTTGATTCTATGGTTCTATAAGGAAAGCAAAACCAACTGCAAAAAAACAAAAAAACAAAAAAACTTAAAATTATTGCATCTGTGTAGGAAGGCAGAAAGATCTCAAAATATTTTCTCAAACCTAAAGAAGGCCATGAAGAATTATTTTAGAACTTCTGTGTTGGTTTCATTTTACACCAAACAAGGAAAGAGGAATGAGAGGAACCAGTTTTTCTGCTTGTTTTTGTGGAGGTGAAATGTTTTATTCACATGGTTTTGTATCCCCTCCTTCCCAGGCCAGGCTCACACCAGTGTTCAGTAGATGGCACTCGGTGTTCTGCAAGCAGCTCTCACCATCACACGGAGCAGCCAACAGACAGACTGCTCTGGTTTACCCAACTGCCCTGATTTTACTACAGACACCACTTAGAAAGCTTTGTTTTTATCAGGAGATAAATGACCTTCATGCTGAATAATGCAGAGAAATTGTAAGTTTTGGCCACAGAAAAATATGCTTGTAAAAAATGTATTTTAAGTGATCAAACCTTCATCTCTCACTAAGAGGTCAAAAAATAAGCATGAATATGGATTGTGTCTTCAGCAAGGAACCAAAATTGTATAACAGGAACATTTCCCAGCAGAAATAAAAAGACATTCAGGGAAGGATTCAGAGTGTTCAGTAGAATGTCAGGGAAAAAAAAACCTTTAAAAATGTATACTACTAAATACAACATTCATAGCTCATCAAATCCTGACATGTTCTGGAATGTGATAGCACCAAACTATGTCACTTATCTGGGTTTTACAGCAGGTAAATTATATCATGTAAGAGTTTAACTAAAATGAAGTTGTTCACTCAAAAAAAAAAGATCTTGTCCTATACAGGCTTTCCAGTGTTATAAAAATGTTTTATCACCAATGAAACAAGATACAAGAAAAGTGACATTAAGCTCATTTTCCTGCTTCATGTTCTGCTTTACCCAGCAGAAGATCATAGCAAGCAAAACCAAATAAACACATGGAAACATCTTCTTTCTTTTAAACCTTTTTCTCTGAACAGGTTTCTTTTCAGAACCACATTTTTCTTTTAGAATGACCCATCAAACCGAGCACATTTCAGCCTTTAGCTTTTGAGCCCAGAGTTAAGTGGCTGTGCTGACTGATCCCTTCAGTCACTTGGCATTGCTGATACTCTCTGACCTGCTTTATAAACATTTCTAGGGCTGGAATATGGAATTTCCAGCTCAAAACTTCATGGCAGCACATACTGGTGTGCTTATCCTACCCAATAGCATGACTGCTATTTTAATTCTATAAATATACAAATTTCTTAAACTCATACCATTAGAAAATAGATACATAAACAGCTTCTGCCACTTCTGCCATCACAACAAACTTGGGGTTTGCTGCACAAATAAATATTTGACTTGTTGCTTTTTCAAGGTTCACATGATACTGCTAATTTCTGCTTTTCATGGTATTTAATATTTGTATAAAATATTTATTCATTAATAAATGTAGCTGGATGATTTAACATACAGAGCCCAGTAACCTAGAGATGGGCTCACATTGAAACCTACAGTGGAAAATCGTATCTGCAGTTACCAATAGCTGTGAACACCCAAATTTAACCCAAAAGTGCCTGATTTTATTGATGGAAGTGTCTCAAATGTTCAGTGTTTCCTGGAAGAATGCAAACTGGCTTTCTGTGATCTTGCTTTCATACCTGTTGCAGTTTTATAACCTGTTCACAGGAAATAAGATTAGAGACTAACATCTGCTTGGTCAGCCTGCAGATTTGGAGCTGGGTATTTTTAAAAGTCCTTCCCATAGAGAGAAACTTGGAATTGGGGTTCTTTTTTATGCCATCACACAGTAAATATGGTTGGTTTAATTCTTGTCATAATGAAACATTAACTTGTATAAGTTAACCTCTAAAGATCCAGAGGACAACTAAAAATTGCATCAAAGAACGAAAAAACAGGTAAATTCTGTAATTACCAAGGTAATAAACTATATAACAGCCTAAGAAATATTTCTCTAATGATCACTCAAACTTCATATCCTCCATTCTTTGCCTGCCAAGAAACTTCACTTTTCTATTACCAAGGGAGGTTTCTGTGCATTCACGTTCCCCCAGGTAAATTTTACTCCAAATTTGTCTATTATTAATGGCAACATTTCTTAGACTTGTTTCTTGTTCCTTCCACCAACAACCACCAAAGCTCATTTACCTTATGCAGAATGCAATTAGTATGTATCGTATTTATTTGACAGATTTCTCATTTTCTCAATTCTATGTAATTTGACAGGGACTATTACAGATCTGTAACTAGTCTTTCAGAATGACTTTCACAAGGTTAGTTCACTTATTAATTGACCCTTGGTAATGGTAATTTAAGAAGCATATTAATCTCATCTGTCAGTTCCAACACATACTAGATGTATAAAATAATTCGTCTTTTGCAAGGAGCCTTGCAACAGAAATGAAGTGTCTAAATTTTTAATTAATATATATTTTCTTTCAACAAATGAGATTGGACTGGAAGGACACTCCTTCTCAGTGTTTTTCTTTATTCTCCTTTAGAGCTCCTGTTTTTTCTCATTGTGAAGGTAAACACAGTTTCACCAGTCAATAGGGCCTATGATCGAAATAATCTTCTACAAAGGACATTCTGGTATTTTTAACAGATTCCTGAAACTTAAAAATGTGCAAACAAAGCATTTGGCACTTCAACAGCAATGTCTTATTACCTACACAGATTAATGGTTTCTGGAATTAAGGAGCTTTAATACATGAAGAACACCAAACTAAAGATTACTACTCAGAAACAGAAAAACTTCCACCAGTAGCAGATGCTTGAAGTTGCTTTAATCTTATCAAATCTTGTTTTATGATGCACCATAGCTTGAGCAGAGCCTGCAGTTTGTGCCTAAGAAAGAAGCACTCGACATTCCTAATCCCAAGTAAGGGCCTTATGTAACTTCTCCCTCTTTATTCCTTTCGTTAAATAAATTATGGGAGCGGCTAACAGCAAGGGAACTGCGTAAAGAACCACTTGTGTCCTTAGTGTGCCATCTGCACTCGGTGAAACACAGGGGAAGTGCAGCTCCTCCCCTGAAAACTCCAGAGTGAACAAGCTCTCCCTGATGAACCTGCAGAGTTCTCATTAAGGGCAGCACAGGTCTGAGCTGGAACAGGAATCCTGTGGGCTGTGGGTGAAATTCAGGGTGAGAGCTGAGGTGGTCCCTCACCCCTGTTCTACCCCTTTTGTGCCCCAGAGACCTGAAAGGTGCCTGTACATAGAGCAGCCCCTTACCCTGAGAGCTCTGGGGGCTGTGCTGAGACACTTCTGCATTACCCCACAACCTCTGGCAGCCTCAGTTATCTTTGCCTCATGCTGGCAGAGGACTCCTGCTGTTAATGTCCTGCAGCAACACAAAATCCTACCTGTCCTGCAGGATGGAAAGCCCTTGCCAGCAGCAGAGCTTTCCAGCTTTGCAAGAGTAACCATGCAAGATTAACAGAGGGGCATCCAGTGTTCACAATCACTGGGTCCACACCAGGCTCACAGAGGGACTCCAGGGGAAAGGAAAGGAATCTGGAGGTGGCAGAAGCTGGGCACCTGCCCTGGGTGATGCAGTCAGCCCCCAGGAACAGGTGGGGGAACAAACACCATGGGAATCCACCCCACAGAGCTGGTGTTTTCTGCCATGGGAAGGTTCTGTGGAGCAGGAATGGGAAGTCAAGACTACACTGTTCCCTCATATTGCTTCACATGGAACTTTTTCCCTAGTAATGACCACTCTGTTATTTAGAATAATCTGGTTCCAAAGAGGAGTAAAGTATCCAAACCCAAAATATTGTCAAGCACATTGGCCAATGCTCCTTTGCTTAAATTCCCACAAGTTCCAAATGCACTCAGGTCCGTTCAATAGCTCATTAAGAAGTCACTTTTCATGAAATGAAGCAAATATTGTAGAAGGCAGAAGCAATAATGCTCTGATCTCTTGTTCACTGAAGCTTATCCCACTGCAATATTTAAGGCACTAACAACTTTGATCATTAAAAGCTATAGGCAGCTAAACCAAAACCACAGATCTGACTTTACAAAATTTCACAGGCACATGAATATCCTTTTCCTCACAGCCAGTATGACAGATTTTGTTGGCAACTATTTCAGATACATTAAAAAAAACCCAACATAACCATCCTATTTATTGGCTGTATTGTCATAATGTCACCCCCACTGTTGGTCTACAGTATAAACAGGTATTCAAGCAATTCTTTAAAAAAACAAATTACTCACTTGACAGAATATAGTGTCTCTTTCAGAATCATTAGTGTCAATCATGTGAGTACAAGTTTTAAGTGCTGTTGAAATTCAAGCTACTTAAACAATTGATCATCATATGGAACCACTTCACCACTTCCTACAGCCCATGAGTAAACCCACTGTTAAAAACTCAGCTCTAAAACTCCATCATTATTTTTAACAATACAGTAAAAACTGACAGCAAAAGCCAATGCCTGTTTCTTCACTCAGTTTCCTAATTTTTAACCTTTTAAGCTTGGAAAACTATGATTTCTTATGAAGGTCAGAAGTGTTAGTGCACATACCTCAAGAAAAGATATGGACCCTTGTATGTAGGTGTTAGAAGGCAGGGAAATCACACCGGACTGCAAAACTGGTAACAAAATTAGCTTTTGATTCCTAGAATTCAGTGGCATCATGCATTGATTTCTGCCAGCTAAACATTTGCATTTCATTGGAGGGTTTGAATTTAAAATTATTGTGGAGACTTTCAAGTGTCAAAGAACTTTGCAGAGACAGAAGGAACATTTTGTTCTGTCCCAGGGTGGAACACGGCAGCAAAGGACAGAGGTGATCTGGGACATTTTTTGTGCTTCATCACCCTCATTATTGGATTGGCAAACCACACTAATCAAAAACAATCCTACTGCTGGAAGAGCTATTGACAACTGGAGAATCCCAACTGTTACACTGTTTTCAACAGCAAGTGAGGAAGCTCATCATATTGTCAAATAAAATAAATCCTGAAAGCTTTCTTTTATAACATCTCAGTCCCTAACTTCCATCCAGTACCTTCACTTGAGTTTCTGTAGATCAATCTAGCAAAAAAAATGAAAAATGGGGAAGTGGGAAGAAAGGCAGACTCGGGCATTCAGTGAAATAATTTTCATGCATTGGAAGGTTTCTGACTAACAAAACTCCATATTTTACTGCTTGTTCATTTTTATACCCTGTTTTGCCTTATTTTCTGATGATCACTTGTCTTATATATTTGACAGGAAACCTATATGCTCAAACAACTTTCTTGACTTCCTATTAGGGAGAGCAACACAAATATTCACACACACACATAAAAAGAACATAAACAGCAATGCATTAAGTGTTTACTTTCTGCTTTGGATAAAGTATGACCCTTTTAATACAAGAAGAAAAATCTCTCTCTTGAAAACAGGCTGCTTTTGAAACTCAGAAGAGATGAATGCCCTATTTAATACTTTTGAAAAGGCTGAATTACTGCACAGATGGCCATCACCTTAGCAGTTCTCACATAACTGTAAAGAAACTTCACGCACAGTTTTGCAGACCTAAGGGAATTTTAATGTGTTTTATGGAACCTTTCAATAATACAAAAGGAATCCATGCTTGCCAGCTAGTATGCATTTTAATAAGAGAACAAGCAATTACTCCCAGTGGTGTGATCCGTGGTGCTGGGATTGAAGCAGCCAGGGCACAGAGAGGTGGATGGGCCAACAGGAGATCCCTGGAGCCAAAGCCAGTGTGGAACACCTGACACCTGCCCTCTGCTCTTGCTCCCCTCTGATGGTGAGCTTGAGGATGAAAGGTGAGCTCCTGAGCAGGGCTTATAGTTTGATTTCATTCACAGGGGTTCAGATCATCACCTCCAAGCCTATTGCACAGTCTGAACCCAAACACCATCAGAGGAGGCAGCTGCAGAATCATTTCTGAAGCTCCCTCCCAATCTAAGCTAAGAGCTAAAGAGGCTCCTCAGGTGAAATCCACTGTCCCACCTGCTCAGCTGCTCTGCAGCCTGTGGCCCTCGAGCTCTCATGCAACTCATCACCAGCTGCAGCTCCAAAATTGTTCAGTCTGGATGGAGCCTGCTGCTGACCCTGCTTCTCTTATGATGAGATGAGCCTGGGGTACGAAACCTTTGCATCCTGTCTGAACAGCAGCTTTGCAGGAAACCTCACACATAAAGCTGTTTGTCCTTCATGAAGATGAAACCCAAATTGAAAATAGGCCATTATGTAGAGAGAGCTTAATTTATGCCTCCCTTTACAAGCTGGAATGAAAGCAGCTCACAGAAGAATCTCAACACTGAGCTTCATCTCTGGGCAAGTCAGAATTCAGGCTTTTAATGTTCATTTTGCCTTCCTTTTTCAAACTGTCCGGGAGAAAAGGATAATAATGGAACAATTTTTCATGTAAAATGTGCATTATGAATAGCCATTAGCTGACAAAAAAAAAAAAAAAAAGTGAGAGGAAAAGCAGGTAACACACCATGTAAATCTTTGATGAGAATGGAAGCTTCAGGAAGATGTAAAAGTCAGTGCCGAATATACTGAGATTAAATGGAATTCTCAATTATGCTGTTGGAAAATGAAGTGAGTATAAATTTGATTTGTCTGCAGCTGCAGTCCTGTAGGTTGCTTGGTAATGGACACTGACAAATAAGTCTAAAATCAGTGAAATCTCTTCCACAGGTTGCAGGATAAGACTGTGTCAAGATACCAATGTAATGAGGAGTTAAAGAGCAGTTTCTCTACTGTTGGCATAGGAATGCCATGCATATGTGCAGAGATTAAAAATGAATAGGACAGAGGCAGGAATAGGCAGGGAGAAGGGACAAATTTGTAAAACCCAACCATAAGTTTCTAATGATCCAAACCAATTTTGTAAACTAAGCTTCAAACTGTAAATCGCCCTCATTCCTTCAGTAAACTGTCAGCATGGAATTTAAAAATGTGAAAGACATCATTTTTAAAGACTTCTAACTAAAACTTCTGCTCCCTACTTTCACATTATTTCACCTTATTGCTCTTATAATTTGTATTATGGTAAGAGTGGGAATAAATCAGGATCCTTACTGAGATGAGGAGCATGTTAAAAAACCACATGGTTAGAGACAGGCCCTGCTCCAATATGCTCAAAATCTGAATTTAAAAATAATCTTGTTACTACAAAACAGGCATAAGAGTGTTTTTATTTCAAACTAAGATACAATCTCTGGGCCTAACTTTGGAGTAATCTGCAGAATCAACCAATGCTGCACTGCCTGGACACTGGGTCATGAGCTAAGCTGGGAAAAGTGAGTGATAAAGTTTTGATTTTGTCCTGTGAAAAACTCATGGACAGGTTCTCCTACATCTTGATAGATCCTCACTAAGCTGTCTCTTCATCCCTGCAGGAAGCTCTGAAGGCAATAAGAGAAACAGTCCTAGAGGTGCTCAGGTACTGAGAGAGCTGAACAGAACTTGGAGGTCACATCAACCTACCACAGCTTCAGAGAGTCAATGTAAGTAGAACATTCAAAATCCCATCATCACCTAGAAAAAGCCTGTGGGATCCTCTGATTTGGCATCACAGAAGCAAAACATTAATTAAAGGGTGGGAAGATAACAGCACAAGAAGACCCCACTCAGGTCCTTCCCCAAGTTATGGTCATTCTGGTGGTGTTCTCATTCTTTCTGTACATCCTCTTCCCCTTGGCAGAGAGGTGTTGAAAAGCAAAACACAAACACTGTTCTCCAGTTCATTAATAAAAATAGCATGGTTTCATTCATGTTGCATTTTAAGAAATAAATCAACAATTTTTCACCATGTTCTGATCACTGTGTCCAGAGAAAGTCTCTGCTCTTGTCACTTCTGCTCTTTTTTTCTCTCTGACAATCTCGGTGAATTTCTGAGCTATTGATGGGATTTTGCAAATTCAGAGAATTTGTTGAAGGTGATAATGGTAGCTACAATGCAAATGTTGTCAGTCTTTCCAAAACTAAGAGAAATTAATAGCTGAGACAAGCTGATGATCGCACCCACTGAAAGCAGTAAGGAATCTGGCTTGGACTGCAGGACAGCCAGGATTTTACCTTGTGGGTGCCATCTGAAAATGCTCTGCTTGCCATATTTTGCTTGTACCATATGGAATGTAAATATAAAAACTTCCCTCCTACTCCAGAGCACTCAGCCTTGACTACAGCCACACCTCACATCTTCTCACAAACAGATGGCAAGGCTCTTAATATTTCATGGCACTGCCCTTCGCAGTTACAGGCTTTGCACAAATAAACAAAACACACATTAGACAGCACTTTGCATCTTGCCATGAAATACATCAGGGGGAACATTTAGCACAAGTTTAGTACATGGAACAGAAGAGCAGAAAATAAGGATTTTTATTTTTCTAAAAAAGAGTATACAACAGAATTCCCCGTCTCCATTAATTCTGTGAGTTCTCAATAAAGAATGCCTTTGGTGAATACACTTTTAATGTTACAAATTTATCACTGAATGGTAATTACTGCTGTAATAACTATAATGTGTAATGCACTACTTGTTAACATTCAGCAGTTGACCCTTTGATTGTTTAGTGCTCTCACTTCACTGGGGTTATTTAATTACAAATGGATCCTGTTATCTTGTATTAACCACCCTATCAAGTATTATTGTCCAATTAATGAAGAGCTATTATTTACAAAATAGTCATAGATGGTATTTAGAATGAACTAGTTGAATATTTAAAGCATATATTTATGCTCAGCAAACTCAGCTCAAGCAAAGCTGAAGGTTTATCCAAACAGTCACAAGTAATTGGACAGTACAGGAGCAAATCACTTCCTGATTCTGGCAACTGCTCCCTTTTCGAGATGACTGGAAAGACATTAAAGAATTTTCTGGTCAAAAATTGTTTTTCTGTATTTTAAAGATTTTGACATAAATTGAGGAAATGAAACACAAAGTGAACACCCACATTCATATTTCTTAATATTAACCATCCATGGGTTCATTCCTCAGCTAAGAGTCACATGTTTGGACTATAATCCAAAGATCAGAAAAGCCAAGAAAAGTCTTCCTTATTCCTTTTGTATTCTATTTCTAAACTATTTGCTAATCAAACTCCACTGAAAACATGGGAATATGCCTAGGGATATGTTTTATTTGTATAGTCTTGCCACAGGAACAAGAGTAACAGGAACCAGGCAAGGCTCTCCAGGTACAAATCTGAGATTTTTATCACCTGTCCCATGGCATTTCGAACACACAGAAGTCAATTGATCTGTACAGACATTTCACATAATTTAATGTATCCTTCTGTTCTATAAAAATCCCTGTGGAAGGACACTTTATATGACTTATATTTAATTTCCTGAAGCCCTTTACAGAGGCTTGGTATATATTGATAAGAAATTAACACCACTGATGATTCAAACAGTAAGAAACCCTTCAAAAAGGAAAAAAAAAAAGTGAAAACTGGTTCCAGGGTGAAAATTTCTGCATGGGGAGAGACACAGGACTCGGCTAGTTTATATTTTTCAGTGTTTTTTTTTCCCCAACACTGCTTTTCCCTTATTAGCCAGAGAGCAAGAAACAGGAGTCTATGTAAAACCCTTTGTCAGAAAGTGCTCAACTTTCTTTAAAGTTCTTTAGTATCAGCAGCACTCAAAGCTATTGTTCCAACATGACACATAAGCACATTTTCCTTTCAGAGTGAAAGAAAGTAGGTCTCTAAAACAAGCTGTGAGTAATTACTTCTCAAGGTTCTATTCATAAAACACATCTGCTTTACAGTCAGGTCACATTTATCCCACATGGTTTTGCACTTCAAGTTGATTTAGTCAATTCAATGAGAGGGAAAAGTTTATTTTTTTTTTTATTTTTTTTTTTGCCAGTATTTTTCAGGGGCGGGACAAGTGGTCCTTCACTCACCCAGGTAAAAGAAATAAGAATTATTGAAGAAATTAGCCATCAGAAAGCCTTTGTTTCCTGTGTGAGCTCCCTGCTAATGGCAGCATTGTGGTTCACGAGCCCATATGTGTTGTGGCTCATCTCAGGATCACCAGCTCCTGAGCTCTTGTTGCTAAGAAACAGCACTCTGTTATATTTGAAATATATATTATGAAAAGGTGCTGCTTTTCTTTGTGAAATAAATATGTTGCTAGATTGACAGCCAGGGAAACAGGCTGAGGGATGCATTGTTTCTTTCAGTGTTCCACAATACCAGCCGTGTGCCCTGATTAAAGCACTTTAAACTGTGGAACACCCTTTTAGCTGATGGCATTGTGCTAAAACAGCTCAAAAGTGCATTGTACAAATTAAATCCAGCCTTCATTGTAAAAGATATTTATTCCCATTGAGTTAGAACCTGAAACTTGGAGTCCTCATTATCTGACTAAACATGGAGCTGGTACATGTCCATGACAAACATGTGTGTGCATCTCTTTTCTGTGTCTGTGTGTGACCAGACAACTTCTCATGAGATTTTCCCCAGTGGAGAAAATTATTTCAACAGGACCATGATGTTGCTCCTAAAGATAAAGAATTTAAAGCTTCACACCTTCCTTTCCCCTCCAGCTTTTACCTTTTATCAGTAAAGAAAATATGCTAAATAACCCCAGATGACCATTAGAGGAAAAGAAGTTAAAGCAAAGTCTGGTAAAAGGAAATTTTTTCTCCTAAGTATATATTAGCAAATAACGTAATACAAAAATCCATAACATCTGAAAAGTGCTTTTCTCAACCTAAGATTTTAAGATATTTTGTATTTCCTGCTTCAATAAGATTATTCTTTGCCAGCACATTAACTGCAGTCATAGACAATAAAAATTAGGAGGATACAATTAATCTTAAAAAGACACATAAGATGAATGTCTTTTTAACAATGCACTAAATTACCAAAAACAATTGAGAATTAAGACAGCCACCTCTTCAGTTCCATTGAATCCATCTAAAATTTTTGCAAGGGTATTCATCCTCTTACCGATTATAAAATCTCTTGTCCCTTTTATAACAAAATTTAGGAGTTCAACAACCACAATTTACCATATCATGGTTGCTCCTGAGGCAATTTATAAAAGCCTTTTCCAATGGCAAGTTGTTCAGTTCATTACCTCTAATTAATTAGGGCTGAATTGCTGCCCTGATGAGCCAGTGATGATTTGGTAATTCAGAGGATGCAACTGGAGATCCCAGTAAGGTCTGCAGGAGAGCTGCACTCCTTTAGCTGTTTAAATCAGGAACACCCATGGGTGCTGTAGCATACAACATCTTCTGTGATCCTCTGACTTCAAATAACGGGAGTTTGAACAAATTAATGGTCTGAAGAATGATAATAGTAACAGCAAATTGAGCAAGAATGGGCTGACATGAGCAAATTTTAAGAGAAATAAACAAATTTTTGATACAGAGTCATTCCTGAGTCTTTTCTCATGAAACTTTGGTTCTGATTCTGTCATACATCAGTGGTCTTCTAAAGCAGATTTGAGATAAGAAGTGAAATAGAAGCAGTCATGAATATAATTAAGACTTACTTAATGAATCCTTAACATTAACCCTGTCACATGCAGGGGTTTCATTTTAAGTTATGGTGTATATCAGTCCTTGCTATCCTTGGTGATGTGATATGGGACCACAAAAAAACCAAACTGCAATTCCTTATTTAATTTCCTTTTTTAAATATGTATATGTTTATACAACTATATACATATGTATGTACATTTTTTAATGTAAGGATCATCAACAAAATAAAAAGGGAACTGTTCAAAAGAAAATGAAGCAAAAAATCACTCAAAGTGCCAAACTTCAAAGGCTTTCAAATTAGTTGATAAGTTTACAAGAAGTGAAAAAGCGGGAAATTTCCACACTGATTTCTGCTTAAAAACACAAGGCCAGTATTAGGGCACAAAGAGAGTCCTAACAAAACAACTGAATCCAGATTCTGTAAATACAGCTTTTATAATTTTCCATTAGACAAAATTTGAAAAGGTTGTTCTAAGAATAAATTGTCTCAATTTCTAATCTCTATCCATTTTATAAGAGTACACTGGTTTTGTATGTCAGTGACTTAATCCACACCTTAAACTTCACTTCTCCTGAGGTACAGCCACCTTTCCAAAAACGTGTGCAAGTCTCTTTGGTCATTCTTTATTTGCATTTGATCCAAATTCCCCTCCAGTGAAAGATATCCAGTGTGCAGCTCCCACAAAGACTGGAGATATTAACGAGGCTGCTTAATGAGCTTAGAACCGTTAGCTTTGGTCCAAAGGATCAACCTGGCTGAGACAGATCTTAGCACAACACACAAAACAAGTGACTTCATATCACAGTGTGGTTTATTTTCAAGATGAAAAAAAATAAATCATAGATTAAGACAGAAAGAGAGCTCACCAGGACTTCCAAACAAGAGCACAACAACAAAAAGAAATCCCCAAGCTGAAAGAATAAGCTGATTACTGTCAAAGTCTATGTTCTTACAAGCTGCAAAGTTATAACCTGGGATTTCAGCAGTGGTCGAAATGTTGGCATGTCAGTCTCCTCTCTCACAGGCTGCAGGCAAAACAAAAATGTGATGCCTTAGTTTGAGACTTGACTCTGCAGAATTCTGCTCCAAAGACAAAACATATATTTGCTGTTGTAGGTGATAAAAAAATCAAAATTGAGAGGGTCTCTTCTGTAGAAGATTTAGGAATTTTGAAACTTTTTTTTTTGACAGATTAAAAGCAGAGGCTATTCAGGTAATTTACTGCCTATTCCTACCTCACAAATCCTTGAGGAAAATTTATCTTAACTTGTTTGGATCAAAACTAAGGCTCTTTGATTCCAGAGAGTATTTTTTTTTCTCCATTTATTTATTTATGTATTTTTAATAAATTTGAAGACACAGAAGTAGAGTAGAGTTCAGAACAGTAGAGTTCAGAAGAAAACCAGTGCCAGGTTTGTTATGGCTACACAAAACCAGCATAATGTATATTCTAGAAAATTCTTTCATCTCTCCTTAATTGTTTCTCCTTTGAGAAACACAGACAGAAGAAAAAAAAAAAAGCAAGTTCAGTTCAAGGATTAATATTTGTATTACTAATGTCTTATAAAGGACTTGGAATGGGTTGGTCCAAAAAAAAAAGAAAAAGCAATCCAAATCCATTTCAAAAAGTCAATTTTGTTTTCATGCTGCTGTACCTTTCTTCTGAGTGAGTAATAATAATATGCAAGATTGCAAGGAGAGGTTTGCTGTAGCTGAGGCTACAAGGAAATGAGAATTGCAAGAGCCAACAAACAAGAGCAAAAGGACAATTTCCTGAGCCACAGGATCCTGCTGGTTGGCTGGCACAGCAGGAGCCACTCTGTGCTACTGAGACCATTACTCTCACAATCTGAGACATAAATGATCCTGAAGAGAACTCATTGCCTCTCCACCCAATTAAAAACAAGTTACTAAAACAGACAAACAAAACCAAATCAAATTCCAAGTGAAACACATCCATTTTTTTTGTGTTACATTCTCTGAAAAAGGAATGTAGAGCCAGAGGAGCTGAAAAGCCTCAGGACTTCATGGAGTCCCAAAATGCGGCAAAACGGAAACTTTTAGCGCTTGGCGGAAGCAGATGGCAAAACATGGGAACTTCTTAGCAAGCTCCTCTTCTACACCCTGCTCCATCAGATGTGAGCCAAGAAATTGCCTCATTCTCTTGAAGTTCACTGGAGATCTTCCCATACGGGATTTATTGGCAGCTCGGATATTACTGCGAGCTCGTTGTAAACCACCTGGTTTAATCTTAACATCAAAGAGCTGGGGATTTAATTTATGAAACTTTTTAAAGTTTTTTTTTCTGAGCCCATAGCAGCTAAGTATATTTCACATCCCATCTGCTTTCATTCTTGTTTCCTCCTCACAAGAAACTATTCTGGTAACAATCACACTTGGGCAGAAGTTAAAGCCAGAAAAATGCAATAAATGAATATTCTGAAAAATACAGAAATGAGGAGCATGTTCATATCTATTTCACTGCAAAAGAGAATTACACTCATAAATTTTTTTCTGAGAAAAATTATGATAGATTTTTTTCCATAACGATGAAAAATACAAGTTTCAAGTAGTTTGGAGGGTGAGAGGAGAAGAAAAGAGGGAAAATAAGTACCGGTTAATACAGTAGAATTCCACTGCAAGGATTATCAAGTATTTCTACTTCTTCATCGATAAAAGCACAATGGCTTAGTTCACAGTGTTATATTTTTTGGTGGTCCATTACTCCATCTTTTTGACAGCTACTTCCATTCACAATGTACAGTCATGCTAATGTTCTCCAATGTTGTAATGAATATTAAAATATCAAGCATTTTCCTTTCACTAACAAGAGATTTTCTATTTCCAGCACCACTCAAAAGCTCTGAATGCCTTTCTTCCTATTCAGACTCCTTGATATTTTCTTGAAAATGGCTTGTTAAAGGCATATTTTTCTGTAATGACTTAGTATTTAAGTTAATGCTGAACTAAATTTTGAAGTAAGGAAAGAAAGTCTAGAGCATACACTATTTTGCCTCAGCACAAAATTGGATCAGCTCTTTGTGCTTTTAATATCTTAGGTATCTACCCCCTCTCAGATATATAAACAAAACCATTAATAATTATTTCTTCCCTGAAAAATTGGATGAGGTTGTGCAGTATAATCCACATCAGTATCAGTTCAAATCTGCAGATTTTAAAGCACCACCAGATTCCAGAAATCATCACTCTTATTTTCCTTAGGTCTCTCACAAGTTTGATTTCAGCACTTTCTGGTATGTTCCATGCTCCCTATGCAAGATATTTGCAGCTTTAATTTTACTGCCACTGACAGAAATTCCTTTTATTAGGAACTTTTTATTCCTAATTAATTATTCTGTACAACATCTTTAAATGAAGAAACCCAGACTTGCTGGTTGTGATAAATTAAACAAAAAGTTTTGAATACAAATCTGCTCCCCACCCACTCTGTCCAGTTTTAGTCCTCAGGAGGAAGCTCACCGTGCTTTTTGAACAATGAGTGTTTTCCCCTCAGTCTTTACTCACTTTGGGTCACTTTTTAATGTTAAGCAACAAAAGTACTTTTCATCTTCAGGAAAATCAGAAAATATATTTGGTTTGGGTTGGGTTTTTTTTGTATAATAGGAGCCAACAAAGGGTGCAGAGAAAGAGGAAAGCAAAGAGAGCACAGGGAAAATCCCACAGACAGGAGATTCATCAGAGATGCTCACAGAACCAGAGATTGGACATCATTTGAAAAAGGTGAGGATAAAAATATGAGGAAATTGAGGTTTCCTTACCCAAATTATGATGGACAATGCCAAAAACACCATCACTATCTTAAGCTGAACTAGAATTTACTTCTCATGTTTTACCAGCTCTCTCCACCCTTTCCTTAGCAAGGTGGGTAGAAACATCACATGTGACATTTATATTGTGGTATAATGAATCAATTTTGTCAAGCCTTTTAAAACAAACCCATTTCTTCAGAACAATAACTTTCAGTGACGTCAAAACAATTACAGCCCGTTTCCAAAGTGCCAATACAAGGCATAGTAATTAAAAGCACCATTTAAGCAACAATAATAAGGATATGAAACATGTACCCATAGTTTATAATAACACAATGTGCTCTATACCATTAACTTTTAATTAACTCCAATTTTGCCACAATTAAACTCAATTAGAGGAGAATGTCTGACATTGCAATTAGCTGTATATAAACACCCCAGTTGGTGTCACATTGAATTAATGTCTCCTGGTGGTGGCCTCTCTTTCCAAGGATAATGGATTTACCACCATCAGGCTGTTAATTGGACCTGGCACCTCGTGTGTTGTGTGTATCTCAGACATAACACCAGATCTTTGCTTCCTCAACAACTGTGCTTGTCACAGCTACACAGATTCCAAATGTAACCAGCCAAATTCTTTACTGCACTGTACATTCCCTAATCATTCCCGTATAGAGAAGCTCTTAAAAAAAATTCTGCATCCTGTTTGTTTGGTTTTTTTTAAATCCCAAATGTTACATTCAGTTTTCTCTTCATTTGCTTGTCAACAATGAAAATTATTAGTTAAAAATGCCATCACACACGTAGGAAAAGAAATCACATCTATTAGCTAGCGGTGTTTAATGGAATAAACTGTTGCTTTTTAGCAGAGTTCAGTTTGAATCATCTATTTTTTCTGTCCTTTTACGTGTTAGAAGTTCAACCATTGCTCATGAACAATCCTGAAATTATTAAGGCTTGGCCTAATCCATCACAGTCTCAATGGGAAGCAGTTAGACAACAACTAGTCTCAGTTTAATTTTGGGTACTGATGTAATTATGCAGCTCCAAAGGCAGATATTAACACCACCCATCAGTTCCTTGCCACCTCACCACTGCTGAGCCACGTGTGTGACACCACTGCTCATTACTCATAGAAAAAAATCAACATTTACTACTACAAAGTGCAACTGTGCCTTGCCATAAGCAGCAAATCTGTAAAACTGAGGAAAGAAAGAAACCTGATCCTAACATCTCTAGGAAAATGGTTATTTAAATCCTCTGGATCCCCTAACTGCTAGGAAAAAGTTACAAATCTGACTCAATGACAGGTAAAATCCAAACACTGGCTTCAAAAGGAAAAGTGAGCATTTGGTTCCCTGCATATTTAACCCTAAAAAATTTGTAGAAAAATAAATTACACAAAGACTATAAAAATACAGAAATATCACATTGTTTAAAGAGTTAAATCTTGTTCCAAAAGATCCTAAGTATTTAACACTGAAACCAATGGGCAGTGGAGTTACATAAATGCTGAGCTGGTTGTTTGTGGGTATTTTTGAAAATTATACACTTAATTTCCTAATTCTATTGAACCTCTGCTTCCTTTCCTTCTGTCCTAACACCTCCATTTCATCCCTGTTCAGAATAAAGAAAGGAGCTGTGCAGAAGCTGTTAAATTCTCTATGCTACTCACACATGGCAAGTTTTGAGCTCTGAAAAGGAAAACATTCTCATTAATAAGCAGCTTTAATAAGTCTAGTTTAAAATGATGCTTATAAACTTCATACACATGTCCTGGTGTTCTCTGTGAACAGATAAAAGAGAATTGACCCAGTGGAAATGACTTTCCGTAATTACATGCTTCTCCAAAGTTTGGGGATTTAGAGCAGAATGCATAATTGGTTCAAATCACACCTTTTACAGTGGCCATAAAATACTGTAATTTATGGTGCTGAATAGCAAAAATTAAGCCCAAGTAGCTCCTAGCAGCACACTTGCTTCTCACTTAACCAAGATGATAATATCAGCAGGAGCAAAGGATCCTTCAGCAGAGCTGCAGTTTGAGTCAG
The DNA here is from genome assembly GCF_030490865.1 of Poecile atricapillus. Lineage (NCBI taxonomy): Eukaryota > Metazoa > Chordata > Aves > Passeriformes > Paridae > Poecile > Poecile atricapillus. The sequence continues at coordinate 18,020,965 of NC_081258.1, read as the reverse complement.
TGCTGATGCTGTGTGAGGAGCAGCAGCAATTAAATCACTAAAACTACTTCTCTAGGGATCAGAATGTGCTCTGCATGGCCAAGGGGTGAGGTGAGCAAAATACGGCATTTTGCAAGGACTGCTGAGGTCTGAAGTTGTGCTCTGTGGCCATTTCCAATAACACAGGACAATCTCACAGCACAACTGAGAAAGCTGGATGATGGAAATAGAATGAATTATGAAAATATGTTCAGAAAGTCAGGGAGGGAGGGAAGGAGGGAAGGAGGGAAGGAGGGAAGGAGGGAAGTAGGGAAGGAAGGAATTTCTCTGTCATCAGGGAAGCTTCTGGTTCAGACTGAAATGCAAAGATTCGTGCCTGAAGTATATCCTGACTCTTAATAACCTGTAAATAACAACTGCAATTAATATATAGTGCCCATATTGTCACTTTTAGCTGCATCAATTGGAAAAAAGAAATCATTATATGCTACTGATGTTATTTGTCGGTAATTTTGTTCCCTGAATCACATCTTCAGTATTTTCAAAAATCAATGGAATTTCTTCTTTAAGCTGAAAATACTGAAAAAAATATATATTACATCTTTTTTTTTTTTTTTGTTTAGCAATTGCAAATAATCTAAGAGATTAATTTACAAAAAGAAAAAAAAACTAGCTATTGAAAACTGTTTTTATTCATAATACAAACCTAGTCAAAAACCTGTAATCTGACTGCTACACTTTGAGCAAATGACTTGAAGCCTAAGAGATACAATTTTGCCTTTAATTGTAATGGTAATTCAGAATTCAACTAATCAATTCATTAATCCCACTGACAAGAATTTAGGAGACAAGTTGCCTTCCGTATCTCAGCCTGGGTAGATGAGCCAGGAATCGACATGGGAAATTATTTATACGCTTACATCTACAAGTTCAAAGCACATGGCAGAGGTAGTGAGCACAGCATTGATCAAAGCTCCCAGGGAAGAAATGAAATTAAATGCACATCCTCAAACACTGTGTTCCTTTAAAGCCAGTCTCTAATAAATACATTGCACATAGCAATTGCAAATGGGCTGAACGGGAGCTGGAGATTGGTGTTGTTGGATCACTCAGTACCTGGAAATTAATAGTGCTCGTTAATTTTTTAATTTGGAACCTGGAGGAACTCAGGGTGTCCTTCAAACTGAGACACAGAGGGATGTTAAGGGCACAAATGAGTTAGAGTGTCCCAGCTGTGCAGTGCCACATCTGTGTCCCACCAAGCTGGGGAACAAGGGAGTGACACATCTGGAGAGCCAGGTCCTCTGAGGCCAAAAACATCCCAGGCTGTGCAGTTTTTGTTGGGTTTGTGGACAGCACATCCACCATTCCTTCAGCTCATCCTCCCTGGACACTCAGCAAGGTGTGAGCATCCCAAGATATCAGCTTTAGGCCCAACAAGAACCAAAATCGCTGGGTTTTCAGCAAGTTTCTGTTGGAAGTTTTGGATTTTTGGCTGGACAAAGATTGCAGCTTTTTCTGAGGGACAAGTTCCAGTTTCAGGGGATGAGGCTGACACAGCGGAGAATCCCTGAGGAAAATCAGGCGCTCCCTGAGGGACAGAACATCACACTGGACACAGGGAAACTAGAAGTTCATGAGAACTGGGAAAGAGACTAAAGGCCTTTTGCCACAGAAAATGTCCTCTTTAAAGGATAAAATATACAATACAGTGAAGTTTTAGAACATTTGGGCAATATATGTTATTTTTAGAACAATTTCTTTACCTCCTTTTTGTCCCCTTCCTATGTTTCCTTAGCAGCAAGGAAAAAAAGGTAAGTTTTTCACAGGTTGTTTTAAACAAGAAAAATTGGTACGTTAAAACTCTCGTGATTTTCCTCTTAGTAATTTCTAAATAATAAATCATAATCTCGTTATTTCCTATTATTACTCTATTAAATCTTCTGAATCCAACAGAAATGTACCTGTAATACATTGCTTTATTTGTTCCCATCCACAAATAAAATCTGTACCCTGTATATGAACACAGATCACCTGTGTTTTATGGATACATAATACATTTAAGAATATATATAATAACAGAGCCTTAAATAGATAATAGGTATTTTCAATTCCTTACATTCAGCTATCTGAATTGCCAGTGTGTAAAATAAATATTAAGAATAATGTCAAGAGCAGAGGTTGTAAAGAATTCTGCAAAGATGAACTGTCTCTGCTTTGCAAATTTAAACTGCAAATGCAGCTGCAGAGCAGGGCACAGCACATCACACTTGTTAATGACAAAGCTAGAAGAAATAATTTATATTTTTCCAGGCTTTCCATGCACAGATCTGTTCCAGATGGAGGTTTTCTGGCTCCACACCACCTTCTCCAATATTTCCCCCACTTTCCCACTCAGAAGCCTTCAGTCCCAACTGGATCATTTGATTTTCTTTTATGTTCTAATGTTGGACTTGAGAAAAGTTTGAAGCAGAGCGTTTCCCAGCCCTGGCAGAAAAACAAGTTTGGACAAAATGTTTTTAAGAATACAAAAATCAGAAGGAAAAAATGTCCTTATGAGGTAACTTCAAATGGTTGGGATTCCAGTGATTGCTTTGCAACCTTCCAGTCTCATTTCTGGACATGAGGGATTTTGCCAGCAGCTCCTGGGACCTGTTCTATTCTCTACAAAAAAAAGTACAAAACCCCACAAAGAAAAAAAAAAAAAGATTTATCACATGAGTCTAAACATATGGTGTTTTACATGAACTCATATCAGCAAATTATCTCTTGAAAATTCGTAAGCTAAAGTCACATCTCCTGTTAATGAGCTACTAGGAGAGGAAAAATAAACCAAGACACTTACATAAATGTAGCTCAATTTTAGAGAGTTTGTCTAATTAAGAAGTAATTAGTTATGACCTGAGCAAACCAGGATAAATACAGCAAGAGTTTTATCATTTACATGCTAGTAAAATCATGCCAAAGTAAAATTTCCATAATATTAGAAGTCTCTTCATGCAGTGTTCTCTAAATATTTATAACTTTAGTTCCCTTAACCTCTCTCACTCATTTGCTCTTATGCAGTGAAATAGATTTAAAGAAAGAAAAATCTGAACACAGAAGAATCACCTGTTTCCATGAATGTTTCCATCAAAAACAACTAATAAAGGAAAAAAGGGGAAATTCTCACTGCTCTGCTTGCAGTGTAGAGTGTTGCAAACTTACATTTTTATGACTTTCATGAGAGTGAGTGGCTTTTCTGAACTTCCACCTGTTGAGTCCTTTCATTTTAAAGAATTAAATATCTAACTGCTAGAATTCCAGAGTTCAGGTATTGCAGATCAAAAAAAACAGGTTAAAAGGACACACTTAGGGTTTATGAAATCAAACATTTGTGCTCGTGCAGTGACATATATTTTGGGCATATTTGGATGCATTTTGTCAAAGATTAGAAAAAAAGCAGCCTGCACACACACATGTGCAGCAGAGAGATGTGCAGCTATATTTTCTTAAAATGGACAAGTATATAAGTTAATCTCTTCCTGCTTGCTTGGTAGATGTAGCAGTCAGAACTATATTAAAAAAATCCTTTTATTTCTTGCAAACACCTGTGATGCTGCAGGAAAATGGGTTTATTTGTGCTCCTGCAGGATTTGTGAGCTCAGCTGCAGCTGCAGGGCCCAGCGGTGCTGGGGCTGCCTCGAGGCACTGAGCTCCAGGTAATTGTGGGGTAACAGAGAGAGCTGATGTGCTCTGGGGTACAGAAAAGACAACCCACAAAGGGTTCTAATTCAATTTCCACAGATCAAAATATAAAATGTGACTATCAGCCACCCACAGGTGGACATCTGCCTCACCCCTGGGCTGGGATACAGATCACACCCTGCAGAGGATTTAAAATGTAGCAGTCAAAAACTTTGAGGGTCACCTGGCCAGTTGGACTCTAATCTTCTGCATCTTTTTAATTTCTTTTCCAGCACACAGTAATTTTTGTATCATTTCAATAATGGAGACCCCATAGTCCATAGTGTCATCTTTCCTCAAAATATTTTACAGACACCTTAAAAATACATAAAAATGAACAGTGTTTGGGGTCCTGTGAAACTGCTGCATCATAAGGACTCCTAAAGCTTGGTGAAAAAAAAGAACGGATACCAAAAGTTTGGATTTTGAAGATAACTGCACATTCAGCTGGACAAAGATGTTTAAATTTTCTCACTTGTAGCCTTATTCCCTCTAATAATGTTACAGTAACTCACTGAGTCCACAAGCTGAATGCTTGAAGCATCCCTATTTCTTCATTTTATACAAATTCTTTTCACAAATTTTGGAAAAATATCATATTAATTAAAATTTAATTCAAATGAAAAACCTTTTCAGTGCTTTTGCCCCAAACACAAGCAGACACAACTTTAAAATTATGACCCATTATCCTACAATAATTTTACAGAGATCAAGCATTAAACTCATAGTTCTGAAGCCACAGAACTAATTATTATATCAGGCATGTTCACTTTTGAGCAGACCACAACTCCAGGGCTGACAGAACTAGGTATTAAAACTACTTGAATAAACTAAATGCTGGCAATTTCCAGATAATCATACACTTCTTCAATTAATACCCATAAGCTGATGGAGGAGATATACAGACTGAAAGGCATTAACATGGAAACAAAGTTCAATTTTCCACTAAAATTTTCTTAGCATCAGATATTTACAACCTGGGCTATTTCACAAAAATTGCAGAAATGGCAGAGTCTTGTAGCAAGCAATGAGAAGTCAAAGGTTTCCAGAACACAGCTTCTAAAGGGATTTATTTATGGACACAGCTGATCAGAATGGATAAAGCAGCACAGCTTTTGCAAAGACAGTGGAAAGGTTCTACTCAATAACCAAACAAATTTATGCTCAGATGATGGTTGTGTGTTCCCCTCACAACATGATTTATAAAGAGCAGAAAACAGGTCAGTGTCTAAACAAGGAAATGCAGAGTGTAGGAAAAGTGGAAGTGAATGACATAACACATCAAGAAAGGGGGAGTAAAAAGTTGTGGAATGAAGCTAAAAGTGCAAGGGAAAAAAAGCAAGAAGGTGGAAAATGGAATGAAGATGGCAGGAAAGGGTAAGACTGGTAATATGGTTTTCTTCAGGTCCATAAAGAACAAGAGGTCAGAAAGGAGGCAGCAGCTCCTCTTGCTGCAGACAGGGAATTATTGACAAAAATATAATGAATTCATTGTGCCAGTTCCTAAAAAAAATAAAAAAGAAAAAGAAAAAATAAACATTACAGACCACACCCATCTTGTTTAGGAACAGAAGCTATAGATAATCCTGGACCCACATTTCCAGGTTCAGGACACAGCCATAGAAATCAAGGTCTTTGCAGCAAGTAGAACATTAAGATTCTGAATTTTGAGCAAATATCTAAATAAGACAGAATTCTTTCTGTGTTGTGAGGAACAAGAGATGTGGAGGTTTGAGCAGCCAGACTGCAAAAATGTCTGCATTACATTCTGAAGGTTACTGATAGATGACAAAAAGGTATTATTAAATTAGTAAGTAAAGCCAGACCTTCAAGACTTTGTCTTGAGCCACAGGACAGGTACTCTGTGTCAAAATTCCCATTGCAACATTTCTGCACTTTCTAGCAAAGGATCAGGAAACTCAGAAATTGTGAAGTTTTCCAGAAAAGCAAACCAACAAAAATTTACACCTAAAAAGAGATGAAGAAAGATCCTCTTATCCATTCCTAAAGACAAGACTAATATTTTTTATTTAACCTGTGGTTGGTTGTGTGTCAGGCTGGCTCAAGAAAGGTTTATGAGCAGATAAAGATTTCCTACCCAAGTAGTTTGACTCACACCAAGAAGAATAAAGAGATATTCCCATTGTTCCCCTGAACTCCTAAGATTCCTTATTTCCTGCAGGAAAACACAAGTTCTGGGGAAAAGGCAGAGTGTTTTCCTGGATGTTGTTGCTGCACCCAGAACAATGAGGCCTCAGCAAGGTATTTTGAGGGTTATTATAATACAAGCAGGGAAAAGAAACAAATAAACCAATCATGCTAAATAGCAAAGAAGAATCATGATGACTTTTAAATGCCTTAAAATGCAATTAATATATAACAACAAAAACAGCAAAGAGGCATCATGATGACTTTTAAATGCCTTAAAATGCAATTAATATATAATAACAAAAGTGGTTTCATAGACAATTAACATAATATGACAAAAAATGTTATTAGTCTCCTTGTGTTTTACTGAACACATCATTATTCTTTCCGGGAGTGTTCTATTAGAAAATAATTTTGAAAAACCCAAAGCAAGAAAACAACAGACAAAAAAACTACAAAAATAAACCACCATGAAAACAAATTTTATGTCATTTGTTATTGTCTCAATAAACTCACATTTTCCCATAGTTCCTATTGCTCTTCATTTCCACTCTCCTACTCCTCAATAAGAAAATACCCATTTTTCCTGGTGTTTGGAGAGTGTGTTATCTTTAGGATGGAAATCCAAGCCCACTGCCCCAACAGTTGTAGGTTACAAACAAAGCTTTGCTGATTTCTCCTTTTTCCAAAATTTCTCTCTCTCCCTGCTACAAATGACTCTCCAGTGCTGTTGGACAGCAGGGATGGCAGAGCCACATGACCAGAGCTCAGAATAAAGCAAATGCCCTCCAACAAAACCAGCTGTTGACTTTTGCAGGCTTTCCCCAGAAATAAAATGAAGATGTTACTGCCTTCTGAAAGGAATCACAGTTCCCTGCTGATATCTCATAACATTAGGAGGTATTGATTTACATACTGTATTTATTGAACAGGCTATTGCCAGTAAAAACGAACAAGAAATGGTAAATTAGAGAGTTCATATAGAATATTTTGTTCCCCCAAGACAAAATACATAAAACTGACATGAATTTTAGCTTCCCTTCTTGTCAGATTTTCTCTTTATCTCATAAACCAACTTTGGGAGAGAAATGTTTCCAGTAGCTGGAAATCCCATTTCCATCACAGCTGGACAAGCAATACTTTAAACCATAGTTTTAAGAAATGTGACTCCACTTAAAATTTATATGCTCAGATATTTGATTTATGCCCACAGTAATGGTGATCACCTTGGCTTTGACCCTGGTAAACAATCCAGGCCTTTGTTTCTGCCTCCAGGTTTTTTTGCTTTGAAGGCTCCTCTCTGAATTTACCTGGAGGCCCAACATGTCAGCACATTAATGACTATATATGTAAATTCTGCAATATAAAGGAAAGAGCCATCCATCTCCTGCACTCCCTACATATAACATGCAACACAAACTACAGAGATCTTTGTCAGAATTTTCAGCTGTATTTCAGTTGATCTGACTGCAGCTCATGTATATAAATAATTCTCTCTCTGATTAATAATTATATTTTATACTTCCACAAGAAATCTTTTTTTTTTTCCCAGTAAAATTTTCTTTCATTTCCCTTTGCTAAATAGTCAGGATTCTGCCCTGAAACTTTGAACCCTGCCATTGCTGCATGATTTTTTGATGTGACAGATGCAATTTGAAATCACCAGTATTTCAACAGGCTTGATCTGTATATTAATGATTATTTAATTAAATCAAGCCCATTTTACTTCAATTTACATCTCTATAAGACCGGACTTTTTTCCATGAAAGACTGAATGCCTTCTTTTTTTTGGGATATTAGTAAGAGATGGCTGGGGCCTGACATTCCCCATCAGCTGGTTTCAGCTCAAAACAGAGCAGATCAGTTACACTCCAGACAAGTCTGCCAGGGCAGATAACCAGGGTTAAAATACATTTTACACTGTTCTTGAAGTTAGAAGCAAACTGGTGATTTCTGAAGGAGCAGCATGTTTCTGTGTGCTGTCCATAGATCTCCACCCAGCATCAGCAGGGATTCAGTACCAGAGGATGATAAGTCATTCTAAAAAAGGATGTGGCTGCACTAAAATGGACTTACACAGATGACAAATTCCTTCTCCTGCATACGGTAAATTACAGCCATTCACTTCCAGGGTTTTGCTGTAGTAACTTCCCTTATCTGCAAAAATGCATTAAAGCACTCACAAATCTTTCCCACAAAATGCTCCTCAGCACCTGACCAGGCCAGTTTTCCTCATCATTGTGAAGTATTTCCATTGTTAACTCCTTATTAAACAGGGAAATTGAGCCCATTAGGGCTGCAGCCTCCCCTCAATGTTTGACTCAGTCCCGTGTACCTGAAGTGAGGCAGTTCACAGCAGAGAGCTGTTGATGGGTCAAATCTTTACCTTCCTCTCAGCCTACTTGTTAGCCAATATATAGAAGCAATTCTTCATAGAACTACACATTCCCAGTTTGCTTTTCAGTCCTGTTAACATAAGTTTTCTAAATATCTCAGTCTGTCACTACCAGTTGCAAGGCATCCTCTCACAGAAGTGTGATCTGCCATTATAAAAAAAGCTGATCGCTGATTTCACACCTCTGCTTGTTAAGTATTTTTTTAAAGCAAATAAAGCTCTTTACTTAAAAAATAATTAAAACTAACTCTTCATTAACAGTTCAAATTGCCTAGGTAAATTTGGTCACAGCTCTAATTCGCACACAGTTTTATCAAGCTGCCTCATTTCATGCTTGCAGAGGATCACTTTCTGATTATTTCTCTTGCACACACGTTTGTTGCCTTTCAGTGATGCCTCACTCTTTAAAAGCTTGAGTCCCAGCTGGAGCACCCCAGTGGCACTTTGCCACTGATGCTTTAGAGGCTGCAGGGCTGGATTTCACTGCTGCAGGGATTCCATGCAGTGGGAAGTGATGGGAAACGAGCTTCTGCAGCTGGAGGCTTTGTCCTGTACCCAAGGAATGCCCAACCCCAAATCTCATGCATAAATAATAAAAAAATAATGGAATATTCTTGCCAATTCTTCTGGACCCACTTAACTTGCAGTAAAGAACACAACAGAGTTCTTTAACTCAGAAACTTTTCGTCATCTTGGCGGTGGAAATCGACCTCTGCAACTTTTCCTGCTTTTTCTTGCATTCTGCCTACAAATACATTATCCAGGTAAATGTGAGGTTTTGAAAATGAGCCCAGGGGTTTTAAATAACAGATTACCCCATAATCACTGGTTTTCAGACTTCTATTTTCACTGGCCCTCTATCTGACCCTTTGTTTCCCAATTCATTGGGGTTTTATCAACACTGAGCACGAGTAGCCTTCCAGCCTCCCTGGAATCCTTCTGCTCTGTTATCACATCTCTTTACAGAAACACTTGATTTTTTTCTTTTTTTTTTTTTTTTTTTTTTTGCTCAAGGAAAGAACTGAAAAGTCACTAATATTTCTGCTCTGCTGGAATAAGAAAAGACTAAGGGTCTGAAGGGGACTCTGAATTGCATAAATTATGGGCAGGTTTTGCATGGTGTGCACACCTCACTGATCTGGGCTAGAAAACCCATCTGAAATCTCCCCACCAATCTCCACCTCCTTTTCCACATCTGCACTTTCCAATAGCAAATAAATAAACTATTTGCCATTGTCTGAAATTTCCGACTTAGTCTGATTTATTCAAATCTCAGGAGAAAACCAAATATGCTTGAGAGCATATTTGTACAATGCAACACCTTTTGCTCCCACTAAACAGGGGCTCCAGGCTACCTCTTATCTCACCAGCCCAGAAGCAACTCCATAACGTGCCCAGAGCCTGCTTAAGCCAACTCTTCAAAGCATCATTTAGCAGTTTTGTCAACAAACTCCAGCCAGCCCCAAAGTAAAACCATTCCATGTAAATCCACAGGTGTACTCTGACCTGCAGAATTCCTATCAGGATACTCCTTAATGAGCTTCTTGAGAAGGAAAAACTGAGTTGCTACACAATTTTCTACCGATGTCTCTCTTTGCTGGGTATAACTTCATCCCTGAATCCTCCTGCTCCTCTTTGCAAGCAGCTTTCACTTAAAACTGAAGCTGACTGACATTCCTTGGACTTTAAGAACACAAATCACAAAGTTTCATAAGAAATAAGCTCATAAATCAAGTGGGTTAATAAGTTAATTTCAGAGGGTGAGGTTGGTGTCATTAACACGAGCTGCCTTACATTCCTCTTGCCAGTTTGAGTTCCTTTGCTAAAAATCAAATTTTAAACTGGTCTGAAAACACAACTTCAACACAATTGGCTTCCACCAAAAAGCCTGGCAGCCCCTGACCCTCAGAAAAATGTTCTCACTCTATTTTAAGATATTTTCTTACTTTTATTAGAAATAAAATATTTTAAAACAAACCATAGAAAGAAGAGATTAAATCAAACAATGAACAGAGTTGTCTGTGTGAAGTTTAATATTCTCTAATTTAATAATGTTCTCTTGTTGTGAATCCAGAGATGAACTCCTACAAGTTTTTCAGCATTCCTCCAGGAGAAAGAGGGCAGCAAAGCCCAGATTTTCAAACTTTCAGAGAAAAAAAAAATAAATAATAAATTAAGAGATTAAATATTCGTAGCTAATTTAAGTTATTCTGGTAAAGTGTGCAAAGTTCTATGAAATACCATGATAGCCAAAGCTCTGTTTTGTGCCCTATTAACATTTTTCAATTCTTACCCCTTGGGCATATATGCACTAAGTACAGGAAATAAATCAGTGCTCAGGCAGAGCATCCCTGGGTGTAGCTGAAGGGTTCAAACAGATTTTACCTTTGCATCCTTCTCCCACCTCTGATTACACAATCAGAATATCACTTGATATTCTGATTGTTTGCAAAGAACTTGTATTTTTTCATAATGATCTCTTCTTCGTTTGCCTTTTGCTTTGAATTTTTCCTTTCAGAACCACAGTGCTGGGCAGGGGGAAGCTCAAACAAAACCAGAAAACATTTTTTGAGAGAAATTCAAGGATCTCTCAGGTTATTCACCTTTCAGTGTACCAAGGAAATCAGGGAGAAAATCCTGATGTCTTTCTGACACCATGATACATCTTTATTGGAAAATAATAAGCTGGATTTGAGACAGATAATCAAGTTGAGGGTTCTCCTTCAGAACACCCCAGCCCCATTTTTTGCTGCAGGATGGGGGAGAGCTGCTGAGCAGAGTGCTGGATGCCAGCTCAGGAAGCACCACAGCCTCTCAGGCTGTGCATTCACATTGCTCTGGATCACCTGCTACGTGACATTTCTTGTGCATAACTTACATTCCTTCAAAAAGCCTCCTCTGGGGAAATGGGTTTGTCTTAATTTAAGTGTGTTTTTTGCCAGATCAGATACAAGAGCCATTTGTGGTTTGCTGCATTGAGTTGGAAAGTCTACTATGATTTTCCAGGAGAAAAAATATTCAAGGTTTATACTCAACGCATTAAGGTGGAAAGCCACTGATAAAATAAGAAACAGCTGGCAAATGAAGACAAGGAACAGCGTTAAAAAGAGAAACTGCAATGTTTTTCCTGCAAGAAGGATGTCAGCAACTCCCATAAATCCTGTGCATGTGCTTAACACACATTTCACTGCAGACCCAGATACGAAGGAGATGTTCAAGTGTTGAAAACCAGCATATGGTAAATTTTAGCAGTGTTGTTTGAGCAGTAAGGTCCATCATCAAACTGGGAAACTCTCCCAGAGGAGGAAGGAAACAGCACTGGAGGTACAAGTGCTGATTATTACACTGCAGGAGATGAAACTGAGGGGTCAGGGATGGCAGCCAGAACTGTCCCCCACAGGGACCAGGACACCATGTGCTCCCTCTGCCAGAGGCTGGGACATAACCCCTGTGTGGGACACAAAAGGCAACATTCACCAGGCACTGGGCACTTGGAATTCTGCTGCTCCTCTGGATCAGCGTGGCCAGGGACAAGTGTGAGCACACACGCCCAGAGCTGGATAGAAAACATGAATTGACAGGTCCTCTATTTATTTGATGCATTTTGGAACAAGGTGGGGCAGTTGTTTTGCAGGTTCCAGAGATCATGTGTTGTGTATTCAATGGAGAGAAACATATTTATTGACAAGAAGAATCTTTAGAAAGACTTTTGTAGGTGATGTAGATTTCATATGTAACATTTTCATATCACCAGTATCTTCTTTATCTCTATTAAAGACACCCATTACTAAAAACGGAGTTCAATAGTATTTTTCATTGACCATTTGACAATAAAAATGTATAATTCTGAAATACCATAGTGACAACTTCCCCAGAAAATCTTCCTTTGTCCAAACAAAATTTCGCATTTAGAAATCGAATTCATACACAGTGTTCAGACAGCATTTCCACTGAAGATAAAAGACAGAAATTCCATGCAGAAAGAAGACAAGTTTCAACTGCGTGAAAAACAAACACATTTACCATTTCCAACAATTCTTGAAATTTCACAGGACAGTGGCAGCAATTGAATCTTCAATTGAAGTGCAGATCTTTCAGGAGCAAATACGCGTTCAGAAAATGCATGCTATCAACACAGAGGCAGAGATGTTATCGCTCTGAGTACTCACCTCGTAATTGGCAATTGCTTCTCGATCAAGGCTTCGGGTCACGGAGACGTCCCCGTTCATTTCATTGATTCTAAAAATTCCTTTTGGGTCTTGATCTACTCCCTTTCCAGAGAGCCGGAATTTTACTCCGTCTGTCCCTTCACTTCTGATGACCTGCATGGCAGGAAACAAGTGACGGGCCACGTTGTAAAATCTTTTAAACTCATCCTAAAACCACATAAGTCATTTCAGTCTTTTAACTAATGCTGAGCTATGTTCCCTGCCAATAAAATGTAACTATAAAATATGATTTCAATCATTCACAAGACACACTGCAATTTTTGTGTTAAATCCTGGAAAAGCTACTCATGTTCTTGGCCAGTTCCTATCTTATCTTTAGTGTCTTCAATTTCACTACTTAAAGTTACTGTTATTCCATCACTGAATTCACTCTATGTCTAGAATTTGACATTTCATTTAATGCTGTTTCTTCTTTTCAGTTGAATTGATAGAACAGCTACAAACTTACAAGAAAAAAAGAATATTCTATTGATTGCCAAGAAGCACTCTCATTTCACAACAAGCCTTACCACACCAGAGCGCCATCACACAATATTTTATTAGTCATTGTGAAGTCATTACACACAACCTTCAGGTTGGATTTTTTCCCCTCAATTCTCTTGAACTCTTCCTTTCCCAGGATTTTAAATCCAGGGAAAAATCTCCGCTTGAAAATATCAGAATATCCTGCTCAGAATACTCCTGAGTCCCACAGCTGGAATTAGTTCACAAATTTCTATTTATGTAGATACTCACACCGATGAGTGTATGGCGACTCCTTGTTACTATCACCTTCTTTTCCCATAAGAACAAAATTCCCAAAAATCCCATTTCATGGCAGCCTCACATTAGCAACAGTAACATTTACCAACCTGCAGAGCCACACAATGTCACTTATAAACTACACGCTTTGCAAATTTGTATTTGTACACCAGAATCTGAGGGATTATAAATTAATCTTGCCCTTTAAGGCTGACAATCCTGCCAAGCCATTTCTTCCCTGTGCTGTTCGATGTTCTTTTGTTTCTAGCAAATTCATATCGCTGATTTCCGCAGAAACATTAACTCAAAAATTTATATTCTGGTCTGAATTACAGCTCAGGAAGAGGAAGGGAGAAAGTGGCCTTAGAAATCTGGACCTTTTCCAGTTTTCAGATAATAAATGTGCAGGGTATTTAATAATGTCCCTGAGGAAATAAATGTTTGCTGCCCTATTGCTGTGGGTTGAGCAATGCTGGTTTGCAGATTACTGGGCAGTGAGATTTTGACTTAACCCTGTAATCATTATTCCTTTATTTTAATTGAGGAAAAAATTGCCATGAGATATGAAATAGGAAATCAGCATTTTCAGAGATAAAGTTTTGCTTTCCAAACCCTTTGGGGAAGGGAGACATTTCAAAGTAAAAACCTGTTTCACTTCTTTTTTTCTCCCTCCTTCCAACACTCAGAAACACTAATGGTTGAAGTTTCCTTCCTGTGTATTTTTGAGTAAATCATGCCAAAACACAGAGGCAGACAACACTGCAGGTGACAAAAGGGCAAAGTCACTTCTGGTTTGGTGATGAAACTCGGCCTTAATGTCTCCTACTGAAAAGTAACCCGCTGTTCAGGTCATTTTCTGACCAATTTCTGGTCTTTTTATACAAAGCCTAAAAATACAAGTTTTTCTTAACATAAAGCTATGCCTGAGATTTTGCAATGTCATGACCATTTCTCACTTTTATAGGGGACAGATGAATTTATCCTTTTCTGCCCTGATGTCTGAGATTTATTATGAGGCACCTTCCCATATAAGAGCAGTTTGAAAGGCCTGAAATGAGCCCCAGGCCAGCACAAAAGTCTAACTCAGAGATGTTTACACTGCAGCCATTTTCACCAGAACCACCAAACATTGCCTGTTTATGACAAATTTAAGACACAGTACAAACACAGTGCCTCAGTTGTAGCAATCCATGATAGGAAAGAAAAACAAATATTGGGCTCTGAAGGGGAAATTTGTAAAAAAACATACAGATATTCATATGGAAGCTTTTCTGCACACTAGATAGAAAAGCAGGAATGCAATAATAGTAATAATAGTAATAGTAGTAATAATAATAAGAATAAGAATAAGAATAAGAATAAGAATAAGAATAAGAATAAGAATAAGAATAAGAATAAGAATAAGAATAAGAATAAGAATAAGAATAAGAATAAGAATAGTAGTAGTGGTCCCTGCAAACCCAAGTGGTGGGAAAATTTCTTCTCAATGCCAAATCTGGCAAAGATCTTCACATTGAATTTGATGGTGAGACATCCCAGTGCGGTGCCTGAAAGATTTGTGCTCCTTGGGGCTGACACATCCCATATCTCATCTCAGCTCCAGCTGCAAACCCTTCTGCACCATCATTAATGTATGGGAGGAACAGAGTCACCAGAGAGCAGAGGTTTTCTGAGTGACTGGAGGAGCTCACTCAGTTTTTAGAAGACTTCAGGGAGCAGCCACATTCCCGCTGCAGCCCTTTGCAGCCCTTCTCCTGTTATCAATTTACCTGTCCATGTCTCCAGGCACTGCCCAGCAGCTCCAGCCCGGGATTGTGACCCCGAGCCCGGCACGGAGCTGTGTCTGTCCAGGAGCTGTGGGCAGCTCACAAAAAGTCATTTTCAGAAAGTTCGTTAAAAAGCTTAATTAGCCACAAGAGGGAGCCGCGAACTGCCCGGAATGGCAGGGAGAACATTACCATCTCCTAATTAAGATGCTTATATAATGGCTGCATAGTTCAAAGAAAGTGCATTTCCCAGTTCACGCGGAGCCCAGTACAATGAAAAGTTTAATAAAAATCAGGCTTAATTTGCCATATGGTTTGGTGCTTCAGCAGGAGCAAGGAAGAAAACAGGAGGACTGTCTGTCATCTCCTGTGGCAAGGCTGAGGCTCGGAGCACTGGCATAAACACAGCACTGTTCACAGGAAAATTTCCTAGCTCGCAATGCATTTGCAGAACAATGTTTTCCCAATATCCTGGTGGAGATAAAACAAGGCCAGACTATTTCTACTGCAATGTTTACTTTGGGATTTCATTTTCACTTTTCTAAAATACATAAATGAGATCCCACAGTCAGTGCTACCTGAAGCCCAGACAGAAGCAGATATTTCCATAATTTTTTCACAGCTTCAGGAACTTCAGTGCAGGTTCTAATACTGAAAATGTCTTCACCATATGGCAGTGGCTATGTGTTGCACATAAAGGCTCTGCATTCTTTGGTTGTTAGTGCAGCACAGGACCCCACCACCCACCCACTGGGAATATGGATAAGGCAGGAATACTTTATCCAGCATCCCAATTCCTGCCTTTTTCATTCTCCCTTGCCCTGATCTCACAGGTCAGAGGGGATTTTCTGTGGGCAGATGGCTCAGAATAGACACCAGCTGAGCATCCCACAATAACATGGATGTTGGAGGCTGCTCCCTCACCCAGGACACACGGACAGCACCGGACGGACACTCAGACATCGCCCACTTCCCCACCTCAAGGGTACTTCAGAGAATAATTGGGAATTGAAGTGATCCATCCCACAGGCACAGCAGCCACGACAGCCCAGCAAAAGGCTCTGTGATCCTGCTCAGCTGAAGGAAAGACACTTCCAAGCAAACAGAGCATCACGGAGCTGACAGGAGCTGCTTCCTGCTGAACCATGGCCAAAACGTTTCCCCAGCGCAATTTTTCAGCTGGCACTGTGTATCCCTCACAGCTAAACTCATTTCAGCAATGTGATCCCCCTGTTGTTATGGGTTTATCGCAAAAGTAAATCAGAGTGTTCTCAAGAGAAGAAGAGAAATAGAAGTACAAAAACTCCACGCTGCCCTGAGAGAGAATTCACACTTCTGCAGCACCAGCAAATCTGTCCTAAACAGCTCCATCCCCAGTTACCAGTTTTATTCTTTAAGAAATGTTTGCCTCAACCACTCCCACAATTTCTTAGTTCTTGATGCCAGGTGAATTATAGATGCATCATAATAGTTTAGCTCACTTTTTAATTAAAAAACTAATCCCACCCCTAGAAAGGAATATTTGGTTCATGCCCCAGTTCTTTTCATTTCAGAGCATTACAGTGTCTCCCTTGTGGTTTATTTATTTTTTTATTTTATTTTTTTGTAGGGTTGCTTGGTTCTGGTGTTTCCTGCTTCCCCTAGCCTCTTAGGAAGCAAATTTATTCATGGAATATTTAAAGGTGAACTATTTTTTCCTCAAATCACTGTGCTCCACAAGAGGTTTAGGCCCATTGTTTAGGTATTGTATAAATAAACAGATACTTCCTGTCCTGCCATACTGAAAATTACTCTTTACAGTCAGAGGCTCCATCTGCTCCATGCTGACTCAAATACTCTTTCAACCAAAACAAATGCAAAATATTCCCATCGTTATTCAAAAGCATTAACCAACAGAAACTGCTTCATTACTGTAAGCTAAACATACAAAACCCGTGGCTAGAAAGGAAATTATATATTTGTTGAGTTAAATAATTTATTATGTAAAAATTAATACCTCTAGCTTCTTTAATGAAATACCAGATAAAGTGGCTGAGCCAAATTGTGCTCTGTGATGAAGGCAGATATTGGCCAAAGCTGACCTTGGCTTTCCCTCTGATCAGAACTTTCTCCTGATTCACTCCATGGGCAGGTGACAGCCAAGGAAATCCAGGGGATTCATTCCCATAATGGCAACAGGAATTATAAAGCTTCTCTGAGGGCCTGTGTCCTTTTTTGGTGATAACTGGGGATAAACTCAGCACAGGAAATTTTTCAGGCACCTCTTTTTCTTGTTCACATAATGGGCTATTAACTTCACTCTATTATCAATCAGAACACATCTGGGAAGATGCCCTTTCAGAATTTTATCCAAAACATCCAAAGCAAGTTAGTGGAGACCAGATTGAACGATATTTGTGAAATTCAAGTAAACAGCAAAACAAAACTTCAGCAATCAGAGGTGTTTATGGAAAGCAACAACACAGGCAACACCACAGTCCTAAATTTCAAACCATTTCCAGCTCAGTTTTCAATCTCCAGTCTATGGAAGAGGCAAGTTTTCACAGCTGTGTCTATCTCCATGAGCTTTCCTACAAAGCTGAAACCAGACAAAAAAAAAAAACCATCCCCAAAATCCTGATATCTGTGCTTGCAACTGGAGGGGCCCTCAGAAATCCCAGGATGGAAAGGGAAATGTCACCAGCAGTGGGCATGTGCAGCACAGACCCAACATCTGGGACAGCCAAGGCAAGAGAACACAAAGTTGAGGTGAAGAGTTTGGGTTCTGGGGGGAGCAGAGCTGGGGAAAACTGCATTTAGTGCCTCAGACATTCCCTCTATGCCATCAGCTCCTAACTGTTTGCTTGGTGTCGTTGACAGCCCAAATAACAATGAACATCTACAGATGTCCCAGAGAAAAGAGATGGATGTAGACAACAGGCTGGATTTAATCCAGCAAAGAAAGCCATAATTCAGTTATTTTAAGCTTTAAGGACCTATTTTCTGTTTCAGAAACTATTTCAGAATAGTTGGTTACAGAAACCAAGTATTCTTTTGTTACATCAGTGCAAACACAATGTTTTACTAAGTAAACAACTGCAAATCTGAAATTTGACAAGGTTTATAAATTCCATAGGTAAATATTTCAACAAAGTATCTCAACATATGAAAATGGCACGATATATTAAAAACCAGTGAAGCTCTTTCACCACCAGGGCTCCATTTTCCAGGCCTTTTTAGAATAATCAAAACCAATAGGATATTCGATATTCAACCAAAAAAATATCTTCTCAAGTTAATGGGTTTTTATCATAATTACGGATAAATGTTTACAAAATTCAGATCAACTTTGTAGTGGCATACACAGGTGTTCAAGTGAAGCAAAATGAATTTATGCATGTGGGAGCCCTGGGCACTGGTGGATCCCTTCAGCCCCAGGTTCATTATCGTAGTTGTACACAGATGCAAGAATTCTCCCTGAAGAACCCTTTCCAGCAGTTGCAGGGATTTAAATTTGAGGATTGAACCAATATAAATAGCTAAGAGTGAGCATTTGCTCAGAGATCGAAGCAAAGTAATTCAATAAACACATCAAGATGTGCATTAGCTTTTGTAGCAGGTAATTCCTCAGCTTCCTTTTACTCCTAATTTATAAAGAGCAAGAAGATTCATTACAAATAATTTTCCCTTTCCCTGTTCCTAGCAGTCTATTTCACAAATATATCTGCAGACTCAGGATTCTGTGCACAACAACCCCTCCCTGCTGACAGCAGAGAATCCACAAACACAGGTTTTTGTGACCTCAAAGGGAAAGGACTTGGAAGTGTTCCCTGTCACAGGAGGCCTGGCTGTTTCACTGGCTGGTCTGGCCTTTCAGGAGCTATTTAAGCACCATATTTTATTTGCTTCTTAAGTGACTTGCAAACCTGTCACTTGAAGGAATTGGAGCACCACTCTCTGCTGAGTGACAGCCAGACAGGGTAGCTCCAAAGCTGTGGTCTGTTAGGGAAAACCTGACTGTGATTGACAGTATTAAAAGAAGAACTCAAAAGTTTCCCTTAAAAACAAACAAACCAAGGGATTATTTGGATTTATAGAGAGGTTTGCTGAATGCATTTCACAGATCTAAAAGGGCAGAAATTAAGAGGCGACATTGCCACATTTGATGATTTGGAATTGCAGCAATTCAGGACCTGGGACAGAATACACAATGTGTAATCACCACAGGTGCAGCTAAACCTGGAAGAAATGGGAGAAAAGAGAACAGACCAACTTTACAGCGCCTCTTCCCGGCTATTTCACAATGCTATTTATTCTGAATAAGACCAAAGTCCTAATTTTTTACTGAGGGCCTCTTGTGCAGCATCCAGACAAGCAGGAGGCACTGATGTGGCCCTGGGCTGGGAGCACCAGGGCAGCATTTGAGCTGGAATAATCTGCTGATGAGGTCTGGAGAGCCCTGCCCTGGCTTGGCTGGGGAATACAAAACCTGGCTGCTTCCTCTCCCTGCAGCCACATTCACGGCCCCTGGGACTCAGCTACAAATGTTATCTCTAGATCCATGCACGCAGCAAAGAAAGGAATCAAGATCTGGATTAAGTGGGACCCTCCAGCTGGGCAGAGTAATTGGAATTGTAGAATGAGAAACCGAAGTTTCAGAACCGACCTGAGGAACTGAATAGGAGTAGTAAAGTGAGAAAACGGAGCAGATGAGAATGAGTCACCTATAAATGCTCTTGAAAATTAAGAGTGTTGAAGCTGAAGAAATTTCTTGGAAGATTTTGACTAATTTTATTTTTGCTTTAGCTAGCGACCTGATGAGTCTTGAACGTGAAAATATTTTGCAATTAAAATGAACTTAGAGGAATAAGCACCCTATCAAAAGTACTTAATTTTTATAATTGAAGATATTAAAAAAAGAAATATCATGATGAAGGGTACTTTTTTTCTAAATTTGGTTCGATTACATGAAGTCTGTCTAATACTTCTGGATACTTTAAGAACCTGCTTAGCACCCAATTCCCACTTGTAGCAAACAACCCACAGATCTAATTATAGATTTTCCTCAGTCACTAGTTCCCTAGGAAACGAATCCATGGCTCATGTCATGCTCATGGAAGGTCACAGGAGGAAGATAAATATTTTTTTGTGTATAGAAACTTATCTAGAGGTCACAGGTCTGCACCTCAGCAGATGCTGGTGCTTCTGCCAAGGGCAGACGGCAGCTGTGACACTTATCTGGGATATCTAAAATTTTAAACATTTTGATATGATGAAGCACTGAATACTTCTATTAGTAACTTTATGGTTTTTTTAAATTTTTAATTAAGATTTTAATTTTGGTTCTCTACACTCGTTTCTATTTTTATCAGTGGATCCACCTCACTTTTTATCTGAAATCATCAGAGGTCAATTTGAAACAGCTGTGAGTAGTCATAACTCCTTAAAAATTGTAGGCAGTAATGCAACTTAAAGTTATGAATGGTAAATGTAATTTGTGTTTTCTTCATATTGGCCCTTAAACTATCAATGTCTGAAATGTCATCACAAACCTGATCAAAAATTTTACCTCCACGCTTGAAAAACCTTGTTAGCAATTCCATGTGTGACTGTGTTTGAAGGTCTAACATGGACTACTGGCAGAAACTTCTGATAATCTGACTCAAAAGAAAGTTTTAACTACACCTTGATGAATTTGACTGTTTCCAATTTGAAATAAAAGCAGTCTATTGTGACTAAATGTTAGCATTAATGTTTTTTTCTAACCAAAAACCAGGCAATTTAGATAATATTATATTGATCTACTGTATTGGTAAAAATCCTAATCATACTAACACTGAGAAGAGATTTAAGAAACAACAAATTAAGTATCTACCAGAGTGACTTCTGTTTGGTTTTAGTAAAGCCAAGTACTGAGATCATAAAGTAAAATCATTACTTGATTGGTCAAATTAGAAGAAAATGAAGGCTGGATCTCAGGTCCTGATATTTTAACTGCAGGTGTTTCCATTTATTCTGTAGCAATTTTATTTCAAAATGATAATTTGAATATGAGTAGACTGTACCCCAAGCCACAAAATGCTAAACATGCAGTAATTCGAGGGGTTTGGGGAAGCCTGAAACACAGAATGTCTGTCCAGGTACTCAACAAAAATACAGGATGTGTTTGGAGTGAACTCTTAAAACTACTGATACATTTCTAAAAACACAGAAATGGATCAAGGTAATCACAGAGTGCTGGAAGGTACCAAGAGATCAGGATGGTTCTGCTCCACACCAAGGATTTACTTTATGTACCCTCTGTAAACAAGTCTGCCCCTGTTTGTGGCCTTTATAAGGGCTCTCTCCAATAAAATTGTGGACAATAGGTTATTCCTGTTTACTCACATCAAGATATATATATAGATATATATATATAGATATACACCTCATACCTAATTCCAGACTTGCAAAAGGATTCAACTCAAATTTGCAACAGCACCAATTACCCAACCTGAATTCATGCAAAAATAGCTGCTGTAGGTTAGTGTGATAATTCATGTAAATTTTACAATTTCCTTCCTCAAAAAACTGGAAGCTGAGCCATGAAGTTTAAATGCAGAGAGCATCTACATTTTGTGACTCAGCAAGCTAAAAGTTGTCACTGTTCCAAGTGAGGGTGCTGTGTTTCAGTCTCATCTCCTATCGACACAGATATTTGTATCAATATTTCTGCATAAACATTTGCATTTGTGTGTGAAGATTGGCATCTATACCTGGAGAAACTGTGGAAAAAGTCAAATTTGGAAGAGGAAATACTTTAACAACTCTTTTCTACATAGTGAGAACTCTCACAATCACAGGTCTTAGCAAGTGTTACCTTAAGTAAACCAGTTGCCACTGATTTTCTCTGCTGGCAAACAAATGTGAATTTGATTTAATCTAACTACTCATTTAGAATAAAAAACTCCACATAAAGCCAAAAATCTCCTACAGAAATAATCTGAAGTATCGAGGGGATTACAAGGGTATTGGAAAGAGCAGCACAACTGCCCTCTTTGAGCTCAAACATTATTTTAAGAGTATAAGATTTACTGATATATCTGAGAATAAATAACAAATAATCCACAGATTGTTGAGTGATCAATTACATTGTATTTAGAGCTTGAAGTTATCTCTTTCAAGAAGCCTTATTTTGGAATTCAGCCAAACCAGTGTCTTGATGACCATCAGAAAAAAAAGAAACTTAAAGTCAGGTGACACAAAAATATTCTTCAAAATATTTTCTCAGTTTTCAAAGTGCATTGATAAACACAGATCTTTTTCTCAACTTTCATTAAGCCACAAATAAGACTACAATGTAATATTGTGAAGCAATGATTATCACAATCAGCATTGCCCACTTTTGTGGAAGATTCCAACAAAAATAGTAGAGCTAGAAATGTAAGCTCAGTTAAAGCTTCAGTAAATTGCTTCTTCAAAGATTACACATTACAATCTTTGGATGTTTTCACCAATAATTATTTAATATGGGTTTAAAATTTAAATGCTCTTTTAAAATATGAAACATTCCCAAAGTCTAAGATGACCTTTATGGGAAGCTCTTGACTGAAATTATTAGCATAACAATCTGTACTGCATTCTTTTTAGGCAGCTTTCTAAGCTGCCTGAAATGTGGTAATGTTGTCATACACATCACCAGCTAAATAAATATATAAATATATAAATATATAAATAAATAAATAAATAGGTGAATAAATAAAATTTTAAAATGCAGCTTCAAAAATATTCATCATTGTCACTTATCTCTTTTTTTTATCCCATATGCAGCTGTGTTTTCCAATGTTCTGTGAAACCCAGTCCATCAATGTCTAACTTAACGTCTTTTCATAACAAATATACCTTAAAAAGCAATATTTCATGACATCTAAGACTGCAGGGAAAAAAATATTCCATATTGCAATCCCTGAATGTAACAAGAGTATTGTTGGCTTTCCATCACCAAGTATTAACAATTAAAACATTAACATTCAAGAACCCATATAATACACAAAGAACATAAATTCTGTTCTTGAATTAACTGAATAAAATTTAAAGGCAGGACCCAGAGGGAAAATACACACAAGGTTCCAAAATAAAAGGTTTGATTTTGCCCAATGGCAGCCTGAGGCCAAGAAAAAATTGTAGGTAATAGAAATAATGGATTATTTTTTTATTTTTTTTTAACACTGCATCCCATAAACATGCAAGTTAGTATCAGCCTCTGAATTTATCAATTATCATTACTCAAATCTTAATTACAGTTATCACACAAGGAAAAACAAAAAAATTTCTGAGATTTTTAATGCACTTGTGGCTAAATACAAAATATTTTTCCACTACCTCTATCAGCTTTATCTTTTCTAACTCTGACAAAATTAGATGCTTTCCAGTCACATACAATTGCTTTGCCATAACACTGTTCAAAGTCAAAAAATACTATTTAAAGCTAATAGTAAGATTTTGTGAAAGTTTGAGCTGTTAAATTACTAAAGTGTTACATACATAGGATTGGTGGATAATGGCTATGGCGTTCTTTATCTTGCAGAATGTAAATGTAGCTAATAGTGTGGAAAAAAAAATCATTTTAATACTTTAGCTGAGATTGAAGAAAATAAAGGATAGAGAAAGACATTCAAGAAGTAAAATTCACACTGAATAAACCGGAGCAAAAAAGAAAAAAGGGGATATTTTTATGAAGTATTCTAAATGTTAGAAAGAAATTCCCTCTTTTATAACAATGAGATTTTGATTTAAATGATCTGAGGAGTCAAGGAGGTTCTGTTCCATCTACCAGAACAAGCTTATGCAATTTTAACCTGACTTAAAGAGTTTAATGCTGTTTAATGGGAATGAATCTGACATAATCTAGTCCTGCTATTCTAAGGGACATATTGGATTCCAAGAGAAAAATCCCCACTGATCTGAGCAGGGAGGTGGATTCACCCCAGGAGTGATCCTGATGCCAGAGCATCCTTGGAGTGGCGTCTTCTTGGTGTGTCCCTTAATCCAGTGTCCTCAGGGCTTTACCCCATGGTGCTTAACAAACATGTCATCTATCCCATAATAGAATTAAAACTGGAGTCAAACAGAAACACAGGTCTCCAATGCCATTTTAAACTGGTAAAATATAAATATCCAACCAGTCTGTGCTCCAGTTTATTGTGCAGAGAGAGGATCCAGCTGGATTGTGCACCAATATTGGAGCCACAGCTATTCTGAGCCTTGGCTTCAGCTCTGGAGCAGCACCCAGCCAATCCTGGGGCCTTGGATTCCCAGCCCTTCCAGGGCACTGACACCCTGCTGAACAGGGGAAAGGAGAAAGCATGCCCAAAAAACAAACCAGGATCTCATTCCAAGGCTGTTTACACTTCCTGCTAACCTTACTGATAGTGGCATTATTAAGTGATAATCTATAATCACCCATGGCCATATTTGACTTCAATTACAGAGCTGTGAATCCAAAATACACCTGGTTTTCATAGACATTGCTTCAGCTCAGTGTTAACAAACAGCTCAATCCATTCTCACCAGTTCATACAGGCTCAGATCATTACTGTAATTCCATTATTCAGAACAAATGAAAGCATTAGCAGCTATTTCTGATGTAATTAATTGCAGTCTCCCTGTATTTAACTGCAGTTATGGTTTGACTAAAACATCCAAAGATAACAAATATTATATTACCTATACTTATATATGCAATATAATATTTTACCTGTTTTACCACAAATCTATTACATATTTTCAGATAAAAAGGACTAAGCTTCTCT
The DNA here is from genome assembly GCF_030490865.1 of Poecile atricapillus. Taxonomy (NCBI): domain Eukaryota; kingdom Metazoa; phylum Chordata; class Aves; order Passeriformes; family Paridae; genus Poecile; species Poecile atricapillus. Next base: position 17,996,211 of record NC_081258.1, on the reverse strand, counting down.
AAGATATTAGAGAGTCTCATATGAAAATATAAATGTATGGAGATCATCCAAGTTCTATGTTGACACCTATAAAGATGAATGCACGAGAGTGCCCCCATCCTCACAAAGAATTCAGCAATAAACTTAAAATAATGTCTTTTTCTCTTCTAATTTATGGAAATGCAGGTAAAACTGCAGCAATAATTAATGAGGCAAAAAGAGCCTTTAGATTAATGAAACCAGTTCATTTTCCCAGGCTCAGGTATTGTTGTTTAACTTTTACCAGAAGTTAAGGCTGCAGGCATATGATCACAATTCTCAAAGAGAAGTGAAAAAAAGATATTTAATGGTATTAGTAATTTTTTTTAAATGTAAATTAGTCAACAACCCATTGTGGAGGTACAAAAATAATTTAACATCTACCAAGTTTATTAATAATTAAAATCACCTTAATATGTATGTTTCTATGGCTACGCTTAATATATTTAGAATACAGAAAGATCTTAAAACAGTCCCAGGATTTCCCAACTAATATGAAGAGCAGGGACAGCTTTGAAATTGATCTTTAGAAAGAATAGTCGAGTCATTTCAACTGCAAATCATTCATTTCAATTTCAGCCAGAGAAATCAATGGGCAAGAAAATAGATCTCTCATCAATTAGGACTGCTCCTCTATATCTATCACTTTGACCTATCTTGGGAATTTTCAATTGACAGCACAGTATATCAGCATTAAACTAAACCTAGAGAAAAATAAATTTTGGAGAAATTTATACTAGAAAATTTAGTCACTAAATTTAGCTCTTCTGCAGTATCCTGGAGAGGAAACCTGAAATCACCCAATTAAAAACTCCAGATCTAAATGACCCCAACCTCCAGGACAATTCCTGCAAGTGGAACAGCTCAGGACAAACAAGGGATGTGCCAGCCCAGCATCCCAGGGGGGACAGCAGCAAGGAGCCAAAGTAAAGCCCAGTAGCAGACATTATAATACCTCCTTTTACACTCCAGGACAACTGGAGATCCACAGATTATCAGAAATTCCAGAAGAAGGAACTTTAATTCCATTTTAACTGCAGATTACACACAACATCGTGATGAAGGAAATGAGATACCTAAATTCCCCTGAAAACCTTGGCCTTGGTAACTTAAATCTCACTGCTATCAGAAACAGTTTTTTTGTTTCTACCATTGCCTACATGCTTTTGAAATGCAGAACGACTCTATAAATAATAAAGCAATATTTGAAGACAAATAATGAGTCAGACATTCCTCACCCCTTCTTTCTGCTTTCCAGATGCATTTGAATGATAGGAATTGTATTTAGGAGAACAAGAGCTTAAACTAGACATGGTGTGTGGAATTACAGAACTGCAAAATAATTATTTGTGCAACCACCCTGAAATGTTTCTGTGGTGTGTTTTCTTTTCAAGGAGCAGTACAAATAATTCAAAGATGAACCAAAAATGACATAGGGGTCATTCCTGGATACATCTGCCCTGGATTCTCCCTGCAGTGGTGATCGATGTCATTCTGTGCCAGAATCAGAAACCCTCAGGCACAACAGCAAGGACACCCTTTCCTTTTGGCCTCTACATCTTGTGACAATTCACAGAATATCACAATGCTTGACAAAAATTATCAACCAGTTCTAACCTTCAGTACTGTTAAATCGCTCTGCAACACTCTAATCTTGCCATTACTTGTCAATCTCATGACTCATTTTGGATGATCTGCAAACTCTGCCACTGTAATGTCTCCTCTTCCAGATAATTTCTGTTGTGTTAAACAACACAAATCACTGTATAAATCCTTGAAAATATCTATTGGTAAAACCTTCCCTATGGAAATCTGTTTCCACACTGATGTTTCAATCATTTTTAGCTGAAGGAAACATTTCCTCTCAGCAGAGAAACCTGGGTACGGTTTATTGATCAGATTTATCTACACCTTCAGCTTCTCCACAGACCTTAATACATTTAGGAAATATGATTTGTCTTAAAAAGATCCATGATGACTGTTCACTTCATGATCATTCCAAAGTTTATCTATTCCAGTGACTGCTGCATCTTGGCTTTGACTGATTGCCTGGTGCAGGAATGGGATTCAGTGGTAGTTCTTGTATTTTTCAAGGCTTCTTAGGGAGCTTTTAATAAGAATGGGAAGAATGTGACCCCCACATTCCAGAGCAAGTGAAGCCAAGGTGCAGGAGTATTTACATGACACAGCCAGGAGTTAATTCCCAGTTTGAACTCTCTATAAACTTGCTCTTTCCTATTTTATAATTTTTTTTTCCTCTTTTGCTCTGAATCCATTTCTTTTGACACTTCATTTTGAGATGCTCCTTCATACTCTTGTCCCTCCACTGAGAACGTCTGCAGTGTGGCACAGCCTCCCTTCTTTCTAAAATAACTGAAATATTTACTGGTACTTTATCATTTTCTCTTCCACTTTGGCAGGACTTTCACTATTTTAAGGGAGGTTGGGGATTTTGAAGAATCCTCTTACAGTCTTTCTAAACTTCCAGTAGAAATAAAACTGTTTGCAAGGTTTTTGTTTGTCAGGATTTGGCCTGTGAAACTCAAAAACTCCTGACTGTAAATTCATGACTGAAACCAGTGGCAGAACCTGTTCCTAAATTATGTGCAATGAGATAATTTCTCTCTCTCTTCAACATAATAATTTCTTGCTTTGAAAGCTACTTCATAAGGGTCTACATGGTTCATTGCACAAGCAACAGGGAGTCCCTCCTTGGAAGAATCAAGGACAAAAAATGACAGCTGAGCTCTATTTTGCCTCTAGTCCCTGATTTAAAAAGCTGTTAGGAAAATGTCTCCCTAATTCTAAAAGTCTAATTAACTCTGATGTCCAATAAGAATTTTAGAAGGTAGTTCTTTTGAAAAGCATGTGAAGAAGAATTTATTTTTTGTTCTTGGCTCTGCTGCACTGGACTGGATTGTACCTGTCTCCATCTGCTATAAATTATAGGCACCTATGCATACACATAAGTTATCATCAGGGAACATGTGCTTCATTTGTTCCCTGAATTAAAAGGCTGTTTAGGAAAGGAGGTTTCAACATGAAAAATGTGGTCAAAGCTTGTGTTCTAGTACATGAGGAAAAGAGCTGGTGGGTACAAACAGCAGCAGCACGTCCTGAGCTCACAGTGGGTGACTGAACCACATCTGTACCTCCTTAGATGAAGAATTTGGAATCACCAATCTTCATGGAATCTTGGGGAAATAAATAGAATCAATTTTCTACTACTTACAGAAGTAACTTTCCAGTACTTACAAAGAACATCCTTCATCAGTCATGCCCCAAAGGAAACAATACGTGGTTTTTGAGATTTCTCATTAACAGATAATTACACTTTTTTTTTTTTTTAAATCATTATTGTATCATTATTGTGTTGACTTTTGTTTTTTAAGAAAAAAGAATATGATTTATTAACAATTAGGATTCTCATAAGAAAATTACTTAATGTGGTAATGATAGTATAGGAGTTTTAAAAAAATAGTCCATCTACAATAAATTCTATTAATTCAAGTTAATTTTCGTGTTCCAGTGACCCTTAGCAAATTCAGCTTTGCCCAACAGCACAGTAGTAATAGCACTGGATGAAGTTGATTCATTTTGTTTTCCTATTTGTACACTTTCAAGATGCTCTGCATTGCCCATTTTGTTGTATGAAATTCATACAGTTCCTTAAAGGTTTTTTTATGTAATTAGCAAATTGTCCACTGCAGACATTGCTCTTTCCATGTGTCTGATTTAACCATTATTCCAACCCTACAACAGCTTCCTCAGGAACATTTCAAGGCTTCTTTGTCAAATAGAAAAGGATCTATTGAGGAGGAAAGGCTGTTTTGGTAAACATTTGACTCTTTAGTCTTATCTCTTGAAAAAAATAACCCTTAACTGACCCAACTTAAGCCTTTTGGCTAGCTTTGACCAATTTTGATTAAAAAAACATCCAACATACAAAGTTCCTAGAAGTTCCACAAAAATTGGAACAATGCAGAGTGAAAAGATTTATTGACACCTGCCAAAACAGAAAGGGAGAATTTCCATTTTTCACATGTATATTCATTGCCTGATCAGGTCAGCTGCAGCTCCAGGATTTGCTCCCTCTTATCCCAGTTTGAATTATCAGGAGGCAGAAAATAACCCCATTGGTGCTGAGGGGATTATTTAGGGTCATTGTGCTCCAAGCACTAATATCGATAAGAGCACCTGGGTTTATTGCAGAAAGCTATTATTTGTAGGAAACCAGCTTTCATCACTTCTATTATCTTGAAATACTTGTAATATATTGTAAATCAGGCTTGAACATGAGTTCTGTTAAATTAATATAACCCCTGAATTCAAGTTGTAGCCAAGCTCAGCTACATCTATGCTGCTTTTACTTTTTTTTTTTTTTTCCCAATTCTAATAAGTAAAAAATATATTAAGACACATGTTATTGGATTATAGGGATCACTACTACTTTCAATTTCTGGACTTCATTGTTGAACAGATTCCTATTATCAAATCCATTCTCAAGCTCAATTGGAAATGTAAGCTTAATAGCTTCGTCCATGCTTTGTAGAAATGAAAAGAAAAACTTCTGAAGCTGTTTGAACCTTGATGAAAATCCTATTTTCCAAGTGCACTTTAAAAATTTTCCCTAAAAACATATTGAATCGAGTATTAACTTGATATGTACATGATCAGCTTAACTCACACTTCCTGCAAGGGTCCTTTTTTCCCACTGCAATCTCCCAGGAGGGTTGGCCTTATGAAAATTCCTTTCCCACTTTGAGGGGAGAATTTCTGTCAGGTTCAATGTGTTTGGGGTCAGGCAGTGGTACAGGAGAGTGAAATGCTTTAGCCTGTGCTTACAGGATCCCATGGCTGGCCCAAGGGATGAGCACAGGCTTAAAAAGACTCGGCTTAAACTGCAGCTCAAGCTAAAGAATATTACTAAAAAATGCCCTGGCAAAATTGTGCAAATATTTTAACAGTCACTTCAATTCTTATACAGAATTTGTATAAATATTTATCCCATGTTACCCACCTGTTCCTCAGGAATATGGCACAGATGGAAACGTGGTAGGGAAATAAAGTATGGCAGAGCAGCAATGCAATGGAACTTTGTGGACAGAAAAATAGACTTTCCAATAACACTGATAAGAACCCACAGCAGCAATTTATAGATAAAATTGGGAGAAAAACACCTACAAAGTCAACAGCACTGACCAAGAGAGCTCATGAAAGTCTGGATGTGTTGTACAAACCTGTTGTCATTTATTGTTGTGCATCTCTGGAATGTGTTTATGCACAAATGTATATTATGTATATTTAAATACAGCATGGACAGTATGAGTCCTGTGTTTAAACCCCAAATAAGTAAATTCCAATAATCACCATGACTTCATAAACAGTCTGAGAAAATTTAAGGAATATTGTGGCCTAACCAGAAATTAACGCTCTCACTAAGTTAAATACAGAATTTTGGAAAACAGGTTAATCCCAAAAAGCACAGTTCTCTAAATTTTAAATTTGCCTTTGTATAAGCAAAGTTTCAGTGGCAGAAAGTGATTTTTCTCTTTGTGAGTCATTCTAGACAAAGTAGAGTGGTCAAACTAAACTCTTTTTTTCCAAATACACACAAAAGGAAATTGCTTAATATGTGGGATTTCTGTAATTGAAAATTTTAGCAATGGGGCATTGATTACAATGAAATAATTTACATTTTATATATTTGACCTGGAAAGAAAAATAGGTCAATAGAGAAGAATGACATTAACTTCAAAATTAAGTATTCCAGAAATCTTTTCCAGCCTCAACATTCCATGATTCTGCCCTATAGACCAGACTTTACTTTTTCCATTTCTGAATTCAACCAACAGGGTTGCAAAGTGATAAAGATGATAAAGCAGAAAGGTTAAAGAAAGGTGCCTTTAGAGGGCAGCTGGAAAAGAGCACCAGATGTTTGGGAAATGAGAAGGGAAAATGTTTCCTGAATTAAAACACAGCTGTCATTATGGATAATAGCATCATACTCCTTTATTCACCCTATTGATCTGTTGCTGTACATCACCCTAAAATGCAAGGGAAAAAAAAAAAGCAGGAATCATCCATGGATGATAAAAGCAAGGGCAAAATGCAAAAAGGTTAAAATTCTCCTCAATTAATCATTGAAGAGAATCAGCAGTTAGAGAGAAGGAAGAAAATTACTGTTGTTCCCTGAGTGACAGCTATTTACTCCACCTTACAGATGAGCCATATATAATACATATAATTTTTCCTTCTGGAAATGCTCTGCCAACCATCTTTACTTAATACCATTTTAACAATCCACAGCTGGTAATATCAAATTTGTCGCCAGACCAGTCTGCAAAATGCTTTTATTAAAGTCTTTCATTAATGAAAGCACCAAGGTTGACAGTATGACAGTATCTAGTTTGTAAATTGGCAGCAATAAGTTAATTTTGTTCCTAAAATGTCATTCATTTGGATATTGCTTTATATTGTATTATAAACTTGCTAACAACTGACTGTGTAACAAGAAACTTGAGGAATTATTTGGAATGGAACAGGAAAACAATCATGTTTGAAGCAGCATGAATCAGTTCACAGTTATCAAATAAATATCTTAATTGATTTAAAGGAAGCTCTGTGGTTGTGTTCTCTCCCCTGACTTTGATATGATGCAGTTTTTATGTTTTTGCTGGTAACATATTAACACAGCACTCCGCTAAATAAAGCTGGATAAGTCTGTTGCATCTCTCATCCCACTTAAGATAAAGTGTTACTCTAAGTAGATTTGTAGGAAAAAACTTTACAAATTAAAGGGATTAAGCAAACAGAAATCCTGGATCCAAATATCCTGTTTTACCAATCCAAGATTACAGATGTAGGCTCTACATCTTGTTAAGTTTCATACTTGGCCCTACTAAGAGTGCAGAGACCAAGTTTTTGCTCAAAACCACACATTCAACATGAAAATAGATTATAGAAAATAGACAGATTGAATGGGTATTCCAAACAACTGAATTGAAACAAGACAGAAAGTCAAGGTGGAACACAACATCTTCCCCTCAGCCAGCTCAGGATACAGGATCATCATCAGACTGTAAAGATGAAAGCTAACAAAAAACCAGTCATGAAAACCACAGGGAATGGGGTTAGGGAATGGCAATTCTTATTCTCCATCCCTATTCATTAAATGAAATAGCTGTTATGTCTGAAAATAATCCAAACATTTTAAACTTGAGCCTACAATTAAGTTAGTGTGGCAATGAAAAATTACTTGCTGGGGTTTTATTTCATCTGAGTTACTATCCATAGGCAATTTACTGGCAGGGACAGACTTCCTTCTCACCTCTACTTTAATTTGCAACACAGTTTTAAATTATCAACTTCTGAAATCAAAGTTAACATAAACAGTGTGGCAGTTAAACTGAAGCATACTTTGCTGAACAGCTTTAGAGCAAAAAATCTCTTCTGTTTGCGGCTTTCCTTCAGGTCATTAACGTGATTTATTATGAAGCAGGAAATTAGCTACTGGATATATCAATATTGTTCAGAAAATTCGATTCCATCATTGCCATATAACTGCTTTATCTCCAACAAACTTGTAACCATAGTAACTAGATTAGAAAATATTTCCCAAATGCTTTAAAATTCTTTTATTCTTATTAGCAATACCAAACACTGAAAAATAATGGTAAATTATTATTTTCCAGTTTTCCAAGGCATTTGCAACTCATGTGTGATTCTTCTGAAAATCTTAAGTAAACAAGTGTATTTTAACAAATTTTTCCAATAAAATTCTATTAGGTTAAAGAAAACAAATATGTTCCGTTGGAATTCTTGATGTGAATTCTTAATAAAGGGAGGGTTGAAGAGACACATCTCAGAAAAAGAGACAAATCAAGTGCTGTTTTCACATAATAGTTTGTTAGGACATCAAATACATATCCTTTAATGAGAATTAATATGCTGTAGCTTAATAATTCATGTACTTGCATTGAAAGCCCTTTAATTTAATGGAGTGCTGCATCTGTCATTACTCATTGCTGAGGTAGGTTGGTGTTTTTCCCTGAAGGTCAGCAGTGTGCCATTCCTCCATGCAAGCCAGGAATTTTATCAGATGTCAAACTCTGACACCTCCAGCTGCCCGTTCAGGCCTGGCTCAGCAGGGCTCCCCACATTTCCAGGAGCACCAGAGTAGCAGGAAAACTCGAGGTGTCTGTTCTGTCAGGATCAGAAGCAGCTGTATTATGCAATTGTGATCACATATTTATCAAATGTTGTGTTCCCTCTTCACCACTGCATTTGGAAATTAATTCCTCTTCTCTGGGTACCAGAAATTTTTCTTTTAATCTAATGCCAAAATTTATATCCATTATTTATTCCACCAGTGTATTCCTTTCACTTAAATCATCTGGATTTACAGAAAATGCTTTTGCTAGGCCAAGCAAATTGAGCTCATATTTATTTCTACCCAATCCTACCGTACCTGGACCATAACTTGATTTTTTCTGTAAACCTAATCTTTGTTTCTTGATGGATTTCAAAGAGCTTTATTTATTGCCTAAGTGCTATCCATAAATAACATCCTTTTCCACCTGTACACTTTTCTACCTTGTTTACTTCTTGTTTCTATATCCTCACCTGTGGATATGCTTTTCCCACATGGAATTGTAGGCATGTTTCAGCAGAATGCTCTCCAAATTTGCCATCAGACTTATTCAAGGACTCAGAATTCCTTGTGTCTCTGTAATTCCATCTTCTCTCTCAGAAAGGTCCTCACCTACTTCTTCAGCTGTCACCAAAACATTCTTGTCCTCTGGACAAGTCAAAACTCTTGCCAATGACCATTTTCTATTTTCTGACCATACTCTGGCACAGCACAATCATTGCATTTGACATGGTGATGATTTAAAAAGGAGAAATTGAATATTAAAATATTAATTTTTAAAAATCAAGTAGATTTTTCCTGTAGAGCCCATGTCTAGTTCCATCATGAGAAGTAGATTCTTTTGCTTCCACATCATTTTTAGTAACTGAAACAAGGATTTAGGCCAATAATTGGGCCTAAACTAAGCTGCTGATAAGCAGCCACACAGAACTCTCTCATGGTGCTGTAAAGGTTTGGAGGTTTCTGCACATTCTTCACATCTCTGTGAGCACACACCATTATCTTCCAGGCTTGGACATCCATCCTTGCCAGGTCCTTTCATCCTCCACTTTTCTTTAGACTCCTTCTCATTTTCTGCTTAATTTTCCTGTAGTAACAAAAAACTTCTTAATTCAGCTTTTATTTCACTGTTTTATTTCTCTTGTGTTTCTCATTTCTTCCTCTAACCTACAAACCTTCTCTCTAGGTTTTCTTCCCAGGCTGAGAGATCATGATCACCTCTTTTTACACTTCATTTTTTTGCCTTAAGTTTGACATTTTTTACAGCTGCTTCTTTAGTCCATGACAATTCTCTTCTGTGAAGCATGCAATTTATTGTATATAAATAGTTGCACTAAGATAGCCCCTCAAAAATAGCAGCTTCCAGAAGCTTTTTACATCCAGTTTTCTTCACTTTCCTCCCCTCTTTGAGTACTTTTCTACTGCTGCTTTAAGAGACAAGATGCATTTGCTCTTTGCCTTAAATTCACATCTCAGAGGAGGAAAAAAAAAACCACTTCCTCATAGATCTTAAAGATTTTTATCTTGTTTGCAAGCCTGGACCAATTCCAGTCTTGAGCTTTTGCTGGGCTCCATCCTGCCATGTAACTGCAGCTGACAGCCAGATCAGAGGCAGGAAGTGTAGAAAGTTTCTGATCCAAAATACCTGATCCACCCCCACCCCCCTTCCAAAAGACAAAACAGACAAATAACAACAGCAAAAAATTCTTGGGGGAAAAAATATGAAGTTCTGTTTCTGATTGATTCAGTAATTTCCTGCAAAGACTCCTGTGTACCTCTGTCTGTGTTCTGCCTTTCACTGAGAATAAAATGTCCTGCCAGTTTTCACCAGGCCACTCATGGCTTCCAGATTTTGCATGCCAACAATTGCAATACTCATTTGTACACAGGACAATTCCTTTAAAGTGAAGAACAGAATCCTTGATTCACCATTTGTCCATCAATAACATGAAGAGCAAATCCTCTGAGCCTGGATAAACACAGTCTCACTTTGCAGGTGTCCTTCTCTTCTGATGTGTGGGAAAAGAGCTGGGACTTGTTGAGCATCTCCACAGTTCCCTTCCTGCTCTTTGGGAGGATCAAACTTCAAAAGCAGCAGCATCAGTTAAAGGGTGTCCAAAGATGGTTTTGTAGATGCACAGAATCGCCACTCTAAGTTAGTCTTAGCAAACATTTCCATGGTGTAGTGGAGAATAACTTGCCAGTGGAAGTACAAAACAATCCTGCATCCCACTGCTTTGCACTTCATCTGACTTCATGTGGACAAATAAACCGGAAAACGAACATATGGAGAGAGACTAAAAATTGAATATCACATCCCAGTGCTCTATCAGCAAGAGCTAAACAAAACACATCAATAACAGTCAAGAGTTGTAGCCTGGGCCATCTGGTCACAAAGGCCCACATTACCAAGGTTCTATTAAAATGTTTTAATCTCAATGTTCTCCCTCAGGCACGAAGCATGATATGCAAAATCTTAAATCCTGCTAAAAGGTGAGACTTCTCCACCTACAAACACAGCAGGTCTAGGACACTTATTTAATTAAGAGCTACCCTAGTGAAGGGTGTGGAACTGGCAAGGCAATAGTCCAGTTCCTGAGTGGGGATGTTGGAAAGCCAGTAACAGCACAGAGAGCACGCTCGACACATGTACTTTCTTGTTAAGCTAAATTTGTAATTAATTTGAACAAAACACTGTTTTCCCTTGCCCAGTGCAGTCTCCTTGGTATAAGTATATAAAACAAAATTTCATGAAGGAAGTCCTCTAAAATTCCTATTTTATTTTTTTTTTTCATTTATGGTATTGTCTCCTAAGTGTGAAATAAAACTCAATTAATTGTTCTCACCCTGCTCTCCTCTTTCCACACGTGCCCTGCTCCCCACTAAGTGCTAATCAGCATTTCAACTGTTGGCTGCAATCACTTCCAAACAACCCTGTGCAATTCCAGCCAACACAGCATGGGGTGGAAAGCAAGAGGAAGTGGGGACAAATTAATAAACCACACTGGTCACTTGCTAAAGCAGGAGAAAGGAAGGGAAAGTAAGAAAGAAAAGGAAAATAACACACTGGAAACCTGATTTCCATGTGAACAGGGTCAGAACAAGTCAGATCTGAAATTATCACTGTCATCCATTCCATGCAGTCAGGAAAGTTTCACATTCCTTCTCATTTTTTAAATTCTGTTATAACTTGCAAATTACTCATCCTCTGGATGTTTCACCTCTTCCCCAAAACACCATGGAAAACACAGCTAATGTGCAATGTCCTTCTGCAGGGATTGCAAGAGAGCACAGATGGCAAAGCTGAGGCTCAGGAAACACCAAGAACCAGAGGAGCTGTGATCCATCAGTCCATGTGGTGACCCACAGGCTTCTGAAGATGAGCCCCAAAGTATTTTGGAAGAGGAAATGAACACATTCCTCACACCTTACAGATGTGGGCAACTAAATGCATTTTTTAAAATTCATGAAGTTATGGAAAGTTGACAATAAATATCTAAATTTAAGGGAGGGAGATAACTTTTTCTCCAGTTTGTGCACGATCTGAAACAGGAACCAGTACCCTGAGTTAGTACAGACATTCATTGCAGTTAGCAAGACCTCCCAGCCTATCTTATGAAGATCTGTGACAAGTCAAAAACACCTGAAATAACTACTTTTCTTTTCAGCATCGATTTTGACTGAATTTCTTCCCTATGATCAGTATTTCTGAGACTCCAAACCTTTTTATTTATGCTTTGTTCAGCATTCAGTTGCAAATTACCACAATTGACCTAGAACATGTCATTCCATTATTTTAAATATCTCTAAAATTTTTTGTCTCCCCTGACACATGCATAATCTCTCTTTCTGTTTGCAATATACTTCAGCCAAATTAATCATCTGGACACTTAAATTAGAGCTATGCTGGAAAAAAAAAAAAACAAACATAAAAGATTGTAAAAATTATGACAGCTCCAAGTATTTCAGGGTGCTGATCATTTGCAGTTCCTATAATTTAAACATTAGTTGAGGACAGGTTTCTCAGAGCCTTTGAAAAAGAGCCTCTCACAGTTCTGTCTTTGCACATCCTCTAAGGCGCTCGTGATCCCCAAGCAGCACTTCAGGAACAGGAACAAATCAGGATGATGAGATGCTGGGAAAACATTGCAGTACAAACAGGGCCTGGTTTGTCTCCTTGTGACTGAGGAGCCTCTGCTACCAGAAATCCCATCTTAAACTCCACATAAAAATATTCATAATGAAAGAATTTCTATAGAGAGGCTGCCAGAGATCCAAAGATTCAGTGTTCACAAGCAGAAGAGATGGAAGAGAGCAGGAAGAAATCTGGAATATTATTACAATGTGATAAGCACTGCAAAACTATAAGAGTAATAAACCAGTTACTTAATATCAAAATTTGGTCCAGTTTTGTTGACTTACCTTGCCAACTGATCTGGGAAACGGAGGTCTTTGATTTTCGGGAATTAATATTGGAGTTGCCAAAATAGCCCTTTTTTGTCTTGGAATTCCAAGGTTGCCTTCTAGTTTTAAGATTTCCTAAAAAAATAAAAAGACCAATTAGGAAAACTTCCAGATATTCAGTTGTTATTCCCTTTCCCTGCACTTTTAGGCAAAATTACCGTGAACCACCAGATTCTAAGTTCAGTATTATATATTTTCCAGCAGGGAGTGATAACATATCAAGGCACAAATATAATCTTTCAGGTTACACACTTATTTCAGTGGCAATAAACAGCCCATATTTATTTTGTACTCATGTAAACAAATAATAAACCTAAACAGGTGTGTCTATAATCCTAAACTGATAACTGCTTAAAACAAGCTTTGAGCAAGGTTTGGTTGACCTCAAATATTTGCACAAGACCAGTAAAAAGCCACACTTCAAATGTCTTTAGAGAATTTTCTCTAAAGATATATGTGATGATATCTGTAATGATATAGATGATATGACATCATTCATATTCAGTCACTTCTCAGTCCAGGCTTTCAATCAAACAGAACAGAGTGAATTTGCAAACACAGTCTGCAGGTAATGAACACTCAATAAACACCAAAAGTTTGTATCTTCAAATTAGACACCAAGCCTCATAATAATATTTATAATATTTATATAAATAATTATAATTATAATATTAAAATATATTTAATAATATATTATATAATAATAGAAAATTAACAATATTATATTAGGTATTAGATATATTATTGTATTTTATATTAATTATTATATATTGATTATTATTCATAATAATTCAATTTTATAATACTCAGATATGAACTAGTAAGTTGTTGGTTGTCCTGCTTTAGGGATACAAGCATCATAAAGTCACCCCAGGACACTGGTGTTGGATGTTTTGTGTTGGGGTTTTCTTTCTCTTAGAGAACGCTTCGTGCTATGCTCTCAGCAGGAACAAAAATAAAAGTGGTTTATATACAAGAGTTCTTTTTCTGCTGCATTTTCTGGAGTGTTTCTTTCTCTCTGAGCTTCAGGCAATGCAGCACTTTATGAGCTGAGTGAACTCTCCTCCGTGGCCTCTGGAAAGCTCTGCCCACCACACCTTTGCTTTCTCTTCCTCCTGCTCTCTGATCTGCTCAGTGCTCTCCCTGCAGCAGCTGCAGCTTCCCAGAGACCACTCTACTTCTCTGAAACTCTCTTCAAGCACAGCTACTACCAAGGTCAAAAAAAGCCTCTCCCCATCTCCCAGAGCTCTCCCTTGATCCAAACTCTTTTTTGGAAGAGAAAAAATAACAAGAACCCCACAAAACAAACAAACACCCACAAACAAATGAAACAAAACAAAACAAAACAAAACAAAATAACCAAAAACCTAACAACAACGCAAAAGTCCAGAATTGTAATGTGTTGGGAACTGTGAAACTTAAAAATATTTCAATCACTACTTTTCATTCAAGTTGTCACAACAGTTTTATAAAAAAATCACTTGTTGAATTAAATGTCTCATTCCAATAAGGCAATTATATCCTGCAGATATCACTTTACTCTCTTAATGCAGAAACTCCAAACCCCTAAGTTTTCAGCCAGTTCTGCAATCCATGTTGTTGTTTTAATAATAATTACACAGTCAAAGCTCCAGTCCTAGGCTGCATTTTTAAAAAAACTTCAAAACTGAATGAGTTTTCTTGGTGGCACAATCTGGATCCATCAGCCAAGTTCTCCACAGGCTGCTCCCATCAAATGAGCCTCTCATCACAAAACTCTGCTCTACCTCTGCTGGCTTCAGCATCACTTCTCAAATTTGACAACAAACAGGGGCAAGGGAAACTCAAGTTTTCACCAGTTTGCTTTAGTCATGATAAAGTCAAAAAGCAGTGGGAACCACACAGAGAATCTCTTCTCACAGTGTTGCCAGTTTTCATAACTTTTTGAGGCTCCCCCTGGTAGAGTTCCCAGCTCTCCCCAAGGCTTTGCCATTTCTCTCTAATCTTTCAGTCTGAAGGCCACTCGGGTCCCGGTTTTTGTCTTTCAACTCCTCTCCCAAGAGAGTTTCCCTTAATAAAAATTCATGAGAAAGTTCAAGATAAAAACAGTTGAAGTGTCAAATGAAAAGAGCTGAATCCTGTCCAAAGGCAAATGCACAGAGCAATAAAGCTTTCAAAATCACTTGCACTGTAAGCACAGACACGTGCCTGAGATGATCCTGAGGAGCAGCAGTGACTCCCAGGACATCCACAAGGAAACTCCAATTCTTTAGCCCAGCAGCAGCGACATTTATCTGATCACCCCCTCAGTCCTGCTTCGACTGTCGTGGTTTTCCTTCAGCTCAGGGAGATGTAGGGCAGAACTCCCAGATCTTTGCAAATGAACAAGACATTCAGATTTGCTTCTCTTTGTGCCATGGAGAGATTTGGGTTGAAAGGGACTTTTAAAGACCCTCTGGTCCCACCTGAAATAAGCAGGGACATCTTCCACCAGATCACTTTTCTCAGAGTCCCATCCAACATGACCTTGGATGTGTCACATTTCTTTCTGTGCTAGTTTGAAATGGAAAAGCAATTTCCAGATTGTTCAACATCTAGGTCTCACAATTTTGGTAGCCATAGACCCATAAGCAATTAGCTCATCACTTTCCCCTGAGGAGTTATCCTTACACATTTCCAAAAGTTCTCAAATGGAAGTAAAACCCAAATTATATTCAGTGAGTCATTAAAATAAAGAATTGAAGTTCTAAAGGAAAGCAGTAGGGTGGTAAGACTTAAGGCCTTTAAGTCCAGATTTCTAAGCAGAACTAAGAAAAAAAAAAAAATTAGAATTATTGTCTTTTGTTTCTAACACAATTATTCTGTTTCATGAAGAAGGAAGTTCTGCAGATTAGGCACAGAAATGTAAGCACTTCTCTGAACGTGTTTCATATTCTTCAAATCTCACTGTGTTTTTCTAAATAGCGATTTTTTTCGTGATGATTTCTTTCTTGTTATCCCCTGGTGTCTAACAGCAATGACTGATTAAATGAGCAGCCAAAAGCACCACTAGGGAATGCAGGTAAGCAGAGGACAAGAAAAGGTCAAGAGTGCTTCACCAACACATTGAATTATTCACTGCTGTTTGTGGTTATCATGATTTCCACATTTGCAAAAAACTAAGAAAAAGGAAGCACATTTCACCTAGTGCCAAGAAGCTGCAGCTGAAGGTTTGATCCTCAGTGTAAAAGCAGAAGCTGAGGAATCTGACATTGTTTGTTCACTTAACACCTGCCTCAACAGCTAAAGCTGATAACCCTCGTCCGTGGATGGATAAATATACCCATTAAATATATATATTTTATATATGCCATAGCATATATAATAATTTTTACAGGATTCATCTATATAATTTCTTGGAGAAGCAACTCACAGGGGATGTAAAATTAATACAGATAGAGTTGGCAATTTTGCTTCAAACTTTCTCAGAATATCAGGCTGGCATTGTCACAGGAGTGATCTTTTGGACCTTGCTGTGAGTTAAGCCCACACAGGAATTCTCCATCACCTTTGTTGGAACCAGCTGATCAAAACTGCAGTGGCTGCAAACTCCAAATGTGTATTTTTGTGCCAGGACAGGCTGGAATGTCCTGTCCCAGGTGGGTGTGTCCCACCAGCACCCAGAGAGACAATGGCTGTGGTCACATCTGCTTCTCCTGCCTCATATGAAATACAGGAACATGAAAGTGTCTGTCCACAAACACCCATCCATCAGCAAAATTTCAAATATATATATCACATCTGACATCATGAATACGTGCCTACATAAAAAAGTGCACCAAAACCAAAAATTCAGTATTTTTGATTGCATTTGGTGGTTTTTAAAAAACAAAAAAACGGTAGGAGAGAAATCCTATAGTTATGGTAATACTGTGATCATTATATTTCACATGGTCAGTTAAATATACTTTTCATGGTCAGTGGATTATGATCAGAATCCTACTATTATTTCACTGCCATTTCATAATTAGATTTTACAGTCTTTTTTTGACTTCCTTAATTTCCCCTTCTAGACATGGAATCACCTAAGCCATAGTTTAGCTGATTCACTGGCAGTAAAATTTGATTTCCTGTTCCAAACAAAAAAAGCACCAAACATGGTCTCATTTTTCCAGCATTTTGGCTAAACCTGAATTGAGAGATGTCACTGCAATTTCCCTACATCCTTCAAGAACTCTTTGTTTTGTTTTTCTTCCTTTTTACCAGGCCCTCTTGCAGTGCTTGAATATCTGAAGGAATGGCCCGGTCACTCTCCAGCAGCACGAACCATCACTCTTGGCAAAGAAAATTTCATTAGAACTTGTCATGGGGATAGGGTGGCTGAATTCTGCTATCGATTTGTCACAATAAGGGTTGGAAACACCACTGGAGTGGCAATCTGTAATCCATCCTGGTGACCAGAAAAGTGCTTGAGTTTCTTGTAATTTAGTTGTTCTTATATACTAAGGTTGATGGTATAAAATGGGGTCAGTCTTAAATACAAAAAATAAAATTAATTGGGTGCTTGTTGCAAGCAAAGTTCATCTGAAATAGGGAATGGGGTGTGGTACTCTGAGGTGTTACCTCAGATTATATTTTGTCTTCCTACAAAATAACATCACAAATATGCTGAAAAACTAGAACTCTTTGCAGGTGAACTTAGGAAATAATTTTTATATAATTCTTGAGTGAAATTTTTAATCATGCTGTAATACTTAATTCCTTTATGTATGTTATTTCTATAATCAGAATATTGTTATCATCAGCAGTATTGAAGTTAATTATTTCTAAAATAGATGCCTAAACCAGAAAAATATTTTCTCATGCTGGTAGTAATATAAAAAAAATCTAATAAATGTTCTGGAACTTTGTTAATGAACAACTGTTTAAACACATAATGAACTCAATGAATAAATTTAAGAAATCTAAAGGTCAATGGCATTCACACAAACATCTGCTCAAAAGTAGTCTGTCCTCGATGCCCATAAATGTCACCCTAAAATCACTTTGTGTACTTGGGAAGAACAAACCCAGCTAAAGTGCAGCTGACTAAGGGGAATCTGGTGTTTCAGAGAAAAAAACTTCCCAGCTGGTGATGCATGGTCAGATACAACATCTGGGTAATGGAAATTGCTGGTGGAACTTGGTTTAATGGCATTGGGTGTTCCTACTCCTATAATTGATCTGTAAGTGGAGATGCAGAGCCTCACGCTGCCCAATTTCTGATATCTCCATTAACTGCAGAGACTCCTGCTGATCTCAGCCCTCAGCTTTGCTCCTCCATCTGCCTGGGCCACAGGTATTTTTGTAGGATGGAGGCTCCTGTTATCTTCAGAGGAGTCAAGAATAGGTGAAAAAAGTTATTCTTGTTCAAATCATCTGGTCACATGTAAATCAGAACCAATTTAATGTTAATATATTCTAGAGTGTTTTTGATACAGAAGTGACAAAACTATGATGGAAACATGTCTGATTTTTTACTTTGAGAAATAATTCCTTCAATTATTGCCCTGAAATTCTGCAGTACATCTTTTGTGATGGAAAAGTCTGGCTTCTACTGAAATATAAGTTCCATTTATCTACACACCTGCCTTATTCTGTGACAGGGAAAAGTTTTTCCTAAGATGAAAACAAACAAAGTACCATTAACTTTGCTTTAGCCATGGGAGTTACCTGTTCTGAGAACTCTTCTTTTAAATTAACATTTCAGGCTTTTTTTGTCATCATTTAGAGAATGTTATTCTCATTTTGAAGCATATGTGAATCACCCCCTCTTACTGGAAATCTCATATTAGTTCAACAGTGCTCATTAAATATAATGAGGTGTCCCTTATACACAAACAACCAAATATGCTCTGACTGCCTCATCTGTCAAACAGCACTGAAATACAGGCTTGAGGAGGAAGACAATGGCTGACCTTATGCCTCTGTCTTCACCAGGATACATTAGCAACACATCACTTATCATGGGTAAAAATACCCTTTTCTCCATCCCTGCTGTGCTTACACTTGTAGCAAAGCAAACAAAACCTGCTTTTACAGCACACCAGAAGAAATGAAAAATTCCTAAAGATGTCCCAAAACCTTCAGCACCTCAAATAAATGTAACTGAAATAAAGAGAGCATTTTTGGATGCCATTGCCTAGGCATAAAAGCCTTAATAAAAGTGTCTTGCAATAAAAATTTACATTAAAAATAAGGGGGTTTGTTTTTTCTTTCATTTAATGAAATCATTTGCTTTTGGGTGCTACTGAATTGCTACTGAAAATAGAAACACAGTGGAGATTTGAAGCAATTAAAATATTTCAAAAATATGATTCTTTTGAGACTTAACCAAGGCCACGTGGAAAACACCGTGCATTGCATGAACACAAGGCTTTAACTTCTTACTCTCAATATTCCTGCTCTCAATATTCCACTGAGTGGACTCATTTCTCTGCTTATATTGGAGGAACTCAAAATTCAAGAGTCCTCTGAACATTCAAAAAGGAGAAAGAACACACAGGACACAAATCGCAGTTCTAGGGCATGATAAATGAGTTAAAGAAGAGTTTTTGGTGGGGCAATAATCTATGTGAAGCCACAAAATCTGCAGATCAGTAACAGACAAATGACAGCTCCAAATGTGGAATAACACAAGAAGCTGTGAACAAACAATTCCATGTTTCCCTCCTGGGATATAAGATCATTTTCTAATAAAGAATGTTTATTTCTTATGTAAAATAAATATTACTCATAGCACAAGTTGTTTTACCTGGGAAAACCAGCTTTCTGTGTCTTGCTGTAGGCAACCAGCTCTAAGTGTGTGCAAACAAACACATTTTATACACATATTCTGGGCTTAAGTGCTACAGAATTCTCTGCATTATAACAGCGCTGCACAAAAGCAATTCCATGGTACCCTAAAGCAAAAATAGTTTATGTTAAAGCCATGTGTGCTGTTCAGGGGCTGAGCAGCTGCAGCCCCAGACCCCTGTCTGAGTGGACACACAACCACACCTCTTCCCCTGTACATTTTGGTCACTTGACCTGTGCAGGTGCATCAGCTGGGCACCTCCAGATGAGTCTTGCTCTTTGCACAGCATTAAGCACACAGAGGAGACCCACTTATGGATAAATTTCCATTTCCCTTAGGCTGAAAAACAAAAAAAGATCACATTTATAAAGAGTGTGAGAAGTCTGTTTCTAGTTGGAGCAATCAAGGTGAGTTTAACTGGGAGGAACTTTCAATAATTTCCATTAGAGTTGGTACTGTCTTGCATGTATAATATTGTAGTCATGTGCCTGCATGACTTCCTCTCTCCTTTCCTGCTCTACTATCTCCTAGCAAAAACAATTTTGCCCAAGCCTGCAGAGCAGGGCTGCATTATGTTTGGATCACAATAAAAAAGTCTGGGTATGTTCTATTAGGCCTGACTGTGCATGCAGAGTTCTCTCCAGAGCTGCATTCCTGAGCTTTCCATACAGGAGCTGCCAGGCTGACAAATGAAGCCGTGGTCTGTGATGAAGACAAAATGCCCACTTAGATCCAGGCTGCAGCAGAGCTCCTCAGTCACCAGGCTGGATTTCACATTTGGTTGAAAGAAGAAATGTTAGTGCATTAATCCACTTCACTGCTTGGTCCAGCTACACTCGGAACAAATTAATTAACGGGCATTAACTGAGTCCAAAAAGCTGAAACCATAGTGTATTAATCCAGTTCACAATTTGGGCTGAAGTTTTACTCCTCAACACAAATGAACAGGCAGTAACTGCCCGACAGCAGCAGCTTAACTCTGTTGTGTGGCACAATAAAGAGGCAGTGCTGCAGTGCCTTGTGGACAGCTTTTCATTATCACCTGAGTGCTGCTGGGCTTCCTGCTGCACTTTGGCTGCATTTTTCAAAGGTGACAATACAAGACCTAAACATGCCCTGTGTTATTTGTTCCCCACCACAGTGACCCAATTAAATTCACAGGACAATGCTTCTTAGTTCTAAACCTCTCATTAGTCTGGACAGTCTCAAAGACCCACATAGTATTACTAAAGAAGAGAGTGCCCAGTTGAAGTTCTGACTTAGATGAAAGGTGTGTAAAAATTCACATGCAATAAACCAAAATTTAAAAAGTATTAATTCCATGACACATTAAAAAACCTCCAGTCATTCAGTCAAATTTGACTTCTAGATTTAATTTTTGCATAATTTATAAAATGTGCTGGCTAGAAATAGCAACATTGTTTTGATTTTGCTGTATCTGTTTTGGGGTGGGAAATCAAAGCACAGTCTTTGTTTTTTGCAGAAGATTTCCAAAAGTGAAACATGCAAGATGGAAACCCAGCCACAGGCTTGGACATCTTTGTGATTCTCACATTTCTCCTTAATCACATGCTGGCAATTAAGTCTGCTTCAGGAAATTCAAAGAGTGTACCTGTCAGGAATCAGAGGCAAATTAATTGCTGTACTGGAACAGATCAATGATTCATGAGCTGTAACATCAAGCTGCTAACAATATTAATTGCCACATACTTCAGGGAGAAGAGCCTAAAATGGCAGGAGTCATAGTTTACAATGGTTTGAAGATGTTTTTTCTGGATTATAACTGCTGAAACTAAAGCCAAGTACACTTTACAATACATGAAATGTGACATGAGAGTTCCCAACTGTAAATCATTCCAATTCATGTTTGAATCTGAGCATCTTGCCCTAACAACCTGCAGCCAGAGGAGCACAGAAATATTTATATTCCTTAGTTCACACCTGCTGACCTTTAAGTGAGTGTCTCCGTGGTTTGAGAACAGTTTCCACCTACACAAACACCAAGTAAACAGGTTTTATTAAGGTTTCCTGGCCAAGAAAAGACAGATCCAGACTTACTCCCTGCATGTCATTTGCCTGCCAAACAGTGCTACTTGTTTTTGTGGCACTGGCCCTGGGCTTCCCACTCTGTGTTTCTGAGCAGTGGGAAGCAGAATCCAAGATTATTAGAAGGAAATGATGCTCTCAGAGCTGTCAGAGCAGCTCCGGTGCTCCTTGTTAACTCCAATGCAGGGACTGAGCAGGGACAGGCAGCCCAGCAGCCACAGCATTCGCAGGGGACTGAGGAGACACAGGTTCTGTATTGTTCTAATAATTGCTCCCACAGACCTTCCAGTGAATGCTGTTATTTTAGCACTCCACAGATCTGGAAACCCTGCTCAGGTCTTGATTTCTAATCTAGTGTGTTTCTGAGGAAGAAATGATACATTCAAATGCATTCAAAAGCCTGGGCTTTGACCAAAAGAGATTATCTACCCTTTTATTTCCACTTTACCTTTTTGCTCATATTTCATATTTGTTCAGTTCTATTTTTATCTATATGCATTTTCTTGCTCCCAAAGTAACTGAAGTCATTAAAACCAGACCTGTGATGTCTGCTGCCTCTACTGACACATTAGAATTTAAACAGGACAATTCTAGAACTGAAAACCTGGGTTCTCACAGCTTGAGCTAAATCAGCAATATTTCTCTACCCCTCATAATTATCCATCATGCAGCCAGCCCCAGAAGAACCTCGAGTGGACTGTATTTAAATGGTTTTATGAATTTGTAAGATGGATTCTTTAGTTCTCACTGCACATGCCAAGTACAAACGTCCTGCCTCCGAACGTGACCAAAGAGCACCGTGTGTGTCAGAACAGGCACAGCATGCTGCTACCACAGAGCGCAGAATTTCCAAGGAACGTGAGAAAAATTAATTCAACCCTGCATTATTCAATTCTCTTCACACCCTTTGGTATCCCAGCTCCAAAATCAAACCTTCAGCACTGTGCTGGAGGGTCTGGCTGCTCTTGCCTGATCATTGCACACAGCAGTGAAGTGCAGCATGACTTTCTTAGCCTAAAATAGCTTTATTTTGATGGAGCTATCTAATAGAGACAAGTTAATAAATTGCAGCATTCCTAATTTGATACATTTTTGGTCCTGTTTCAGTTTACAGACTGTCCATTAGCAGACCCTGAAATCTGTGAACAAATACATTATCTACCATTATACGCAAGTTTTTCAGATGAGTAATTTTTGATCTTCAGATTGCTCAGGCAGTTGCTTGGAAACATTTGTCTGTATTAGTTACACGAGTCATGTGGCATTATTTGTCTTTTCAGATTGGATGGCTTCTGTGAATAAGCAACAGAGCATGAAATGCAAATTTCATGATATAAAATTCAGAACTTGCTTTTGGCAAGGATTTGATTTATTACATTTAGAGCACAAGATGAAAACAAAAAGGTTATCTCTGTGATCTGAATGACTTGATGGGAAGTGATGCCTGTGCCACTTGGAGGAGTAACAGCATAAATTACAAAACCAAAAAAACATTTTAAAAGATGGAATGAGGTTTGGAATGGTCGTGCTGAGGAGAATGAACCCGTCCAATGGAAATACTTCTGTTGGTTAGTACTTTCCTAGATTAAAACATAGGTGGGTAGGTCAGAAAATTCATGGGAGCTCAAGTAAACTATTATTTTTCTTATTTTAGAGTTTTGAGCAAGCAAAGAAACAGAAGCAAGTGGTTTTGTTCATATTGATGGTAACAGCCTGGTATCATTCAATAAGATTGAAGAAAGCACTCATTGGTATTTCACTGTACATTATATAAAATACAACAGAATCATTTTTCTGCTGATTCTATCAGTATGAGGGAATGGGAAACTCACACATTTTCGCTTTTAACTTTGTAAAAGAACCACTTGTATTTGCCTAAGTGTTTCTGCACTGATAGTAATGATTTTTCCTCTCTATTGGATGCAACAATTTATAAAAAATCATTGGTTTGAAACTAAATATAGACTTTTACCAGCAGAGACTGGTCCATTCAGTAGAAGAGAACCAAATATGGTCAAACAATGTTACTGAGCACACTCAGACTGAGATCCAGGCTACTTCTACCAGCTATAAATCCCACGTTCAAAACACAGAGTCCACAAGACTGAACCCAACAAACTCTGAAGGAGGAAATAGTGCTAAAACAGTAAAGAAAAGGTTAGAAAATAACAGGGTTTTTTTTCCCCAATAAAGTTTTAAACCCAGAGTGCAAGGGCAGTTAAAATCATTTGTAAAAAAAATATTTCTGAGGTTTTTTCTGAATTCTAGTGCCACAAGCAAATATAAAATTAGTCTATCTTATTATTCTATGCTGATTAGGTAAAGTCTGACTAACTTTCCTGGTGCTCCCAGGCTTTCCCTGGTACTTTTCAGGCGGGATCTTTGCTAGGAACAAATGCCAGTGGGTCCCAAACCACAGCCAGTGCCTGGCAGCTGCAGCCTGACTTCAGAACAAAATATTTCTGCCACCCATGATTTAAACCAGGCTTAGTTTTGAGTGGACTATGAGTAACCCATGATTAAGGTCAAATCCTTCTGCTGGCAGAGACAGCCCTGAGTGTGTGTGAAATATGGGTGTGCAGTCCTTGGTTACTGTTTAATGCTTTGTCTCATAAATCCCAGCAAAGGAGCTCCAGGGAGCCAGAAGTGGTGTCACACTCTGGGCACCTCTCACAGTGCAGTCAGATGCCAAGGGGTTATTAATGAACTGTTCAAACACTAAATATAAACTTGTTTGGAAAACAAAGGTATCAATTTGTATTTAACAAAGCCAAATGCTTCAATAATCCCAAATCTCTCCACTGCGTGTTGTTTGTATAAAAATCACGCATTTCTTAAATGCCAAAGAATCACTTTTTTGTCTCCATCCTTTCTCCAGTGCACATCTCAGTCAGATCATGCTCATCCATTTTCAACAGCACATTGTTCCCTTCATAACTGCATACAGAAACTTGCTTTAAGGAGTATGAGCTTATAAATCATCACCCATTGCCTGTGCTTTAAATCAAGCATAAAAAAATAAAACTAAAAGAACCAGCATCCTGGGCTAAGATTAAAAGCTGGATTCATATTAAAGAATGGTGCCTTTTAACCATTGAAACTGAAGCTGTAGATTATTCTGTGCTGATTAAGTACTACAGTGGGCAAAGGACTTTCTCATAATGAACACTGCTGTAAAACAATTTATCTACAAGAAAGGGAACAAGTTTGCATAATCCATTTATGGTTGATTCAGCTTTAGAGGAATTTGTTATATAAATATATCTCACCCTGGGGAATTGTTTTGCCAAAATAACTAATGAAAGTGTTTGAACAACTTAACACTGATAATTAATAGGATTTTTCAGTATCACAATGGAAAATGACACCTTCCCATGTACGTTAACCATCACATCATTGAGAGACAAAAACTTGGCAAAATCCAAGAGCCAAACACATCAGAAAGTGGAAAATGAATTAATGAATTAACTTAGCAGACTGAAATTGCTAAGCTGGTGACATATTTTAACTGAGCCTCAAAAGATGTTTAACAACAGTTTCTTAAAAAACATTCCATAGCTCAGTAATTACCAATTTTAAAAATTCATAATTAATAATTCAATTGTTCAAGTGACATCACTAATATTCTAACTGTCATGCTGGAATGTTTGAGAAAGCATTATCAAGTCCCATTATGTTGTTATCCACTTTTCTGGCAATCCCAAGTAATGTTTTAAGTTTAGGTGTCAATATTTAATCACCAAGAAGGATCACAAGCTCATCAATAACTCCTTGCCAACTGCAATTCCCTAGAGACTTAAAACTTACAGTGAACCTCACCTGCTTTTGTGGTCAGATAATTATTTTTATTATGCTTTGTGGCAATGTTGGCTGCCAAAAAAGGTTGTCCTAAAATCCCAGTGTGACAAAAATCAATTTTCAGATGCAAATGAGGGTGCCATAGGTGACATTTTTCATACCCAATAAATTGCCTGTCTGTGGCTTTGAACTAATGGACACATAAACAAGAGAGATTGGTGCCAAGGTATTGCATTATAATCTTAGTGAAGTTTTATGAGGCTCATGCTACAGGCTGCAAAGGGAAAATAAAACAGAGGGAGGGGGCATGAGCAGTTTGAGGAGACTTGTAAGAATAGATATATTTTTTTTTGTACAGTATTCTCTTAAATTTTTTCCTGAGCAATGATTTTCCATCCAGCTTCTTCTGCCCTCTTCTCCTCCCTCCTTCTTTTATTTTTAATTTTAGGGCCCTTCATGACCCCTTCTGTCTGTCACAACTTTTATTTCATTATGATCCTATACTTCTCTTCTGCTCTGTCCCGTACCCATCTTCCTAATTTCTCTCACAGAAAATTTATGCAAACAAAATTTTTTCCTGTCCTTCATTCTAAATTCTGACAGCTCTGTGTCTATCTCCACCTCCTTGAGGTGATATTTAAACTTTCTTTAAAAATACAAGAAATACACTGAAACTCTCATTACCTTTAGAAACAACAAAGGCTTTAAGTGAACCCTCTGCTTGTGTCATGCATGGCTACACTAAAATGAGATCTGCATTTGCACCAAACAAGTAGCTGGGATTTCATAGGCTTGTCTGAAGCTTATCCTGAATAATCACAAAATTCTTGAGCCTGCAAATTTAGGTTGGAAGTCCTATGAGATATTTACCCTTGCAATACAAATAGAAACAAGATAAACCCAATATTTTTATGCTATGTTGATAGTATTGTTTCCAACTGCAGCTGAAATGAAAGATATGATTGCATAATAGCTTTTCAAGCGTCTTCAAAAGATTTAAGTAAAGTTCAAATCTTAAGCTTTTGAAACTTTAATCTTGGAATAAAGAACAATCTTTTTGTTATTTCACATTTCTCTCCTGTTAGGAAAACACGAGTGATACTAAAATGACAAAGAAATGAATCCTTCATCAGACTTATCCCCATGCAAGAGCTGAATAATAATTTGGGGGAAAGATCTGAAAAATACCCATTTCAACCTCTCATCCTCTCATCTTTACTAAACAACATTATTGCTGCTGATTCTCCTTAGCTCCTTCGAGTTCTGTTTGAGGTGGGAGAGAGGAAAAGGTTACTTTTTCTGCTGCACATCTATTTCCCTCCTCCTGCAAAATCAGAGCCCTCTGAAGCCAAGAAACCACCACTCCTTGTCTTTGTCCATCAGCATCACGTTCAGAGTTGGAGAAGGGTTGGGACAGTGCTCCCAGGCACAGGGGGGATTGTTGGGTGCCCTGTGCAGGGCCAGGAGCTGGACTTTGAGGATCCCAGTGGGTCCCTTCCAATTTAGGACATCCTGTGACCATCAGCACGACAGCAAGGCGGAACCAGTGTCTCAAACTATGCAGGCACAGCCCTGAAAATCCAGTTTTAAACTTGTGTTTGTGCCACAGCTCTGGCTGGCCTAATATCACCAGTGTATTCCCCTGAGACAACAGTTTATTCCCATTGCCAGAGCAACAGCGGGCAGGGCACACAGCTGGAATCCAGGGCAGAACGCCACGGCCTTCGCCCATGGTGGGAAGCGTGGGACGTCCTGTTCCCTGCCTTTTAAGGGTTGCTGCCCAAGCCTGTGAATACCCACGGCTTCTCTCTCTTCCTTCACTCCATTTCTGCATGCTTTGTTAGTCATGCAAACATTTAGAGAGTCTTTAATTCCAAAAGTCCACAAGTGACTTCAGTGGCCAAATTCCCTGGTCAGATTAATTATCTCTGTCACTGCTGGCAGCACAGGAAGTGTCTGATAGAAAATTCCCAGGTGCTGAAGAATTACCTTCTAGTAAATTTACACCACACAGCAGTACCACGGTCTGCTCTTCCTCCAAAGCACCAAAGGTACCTCAGAGTTGTTCACACTACAGGTTGGTTTCAATGTAAAACTCAATTTTACAGTTTTACAGTACTTCTGGAAGCAGCTGCAAGTTATATGGACAAAAAAAATCTACACTTAAGGCTACAAAATAGGATTATATTTCTGAATGATATTTGATCAGCTCATATCTCCCAGCAGCAGGACATACCTGTTCAATCACATTCTCCAATTTAGCCATGTAAAACAACATCAAAACAGAATTTGGAATAACTTCTTAGATACCAGGTATATTAATTTAAAGTACATCAGGGACAAAAGGTGTAAAAAGAAGTTCAGGGAAAAAAATGTTCTGAGAGCTGGTTCTATGGTCCTGATCTGTATTGCCACTGTTCAAAGCTATTAATTTATACAAAAAATTAATTTAAAAATAGATGACATAAGGTGGCATAGTTTTATTCAACATAGAGCCCTAGGACTGAGTGTACTTTCATTTTAATTGCATTCCACATGTAAATATTAAAGACTTAAAAATATTGGGATAAATTGATGTAGACTTGCTTAAAGGTTCTATAAATAGCCCTCTATTATGTCACTTTTCCAGGTGTCTCCTTTGTTGACAGTCACTTCATTGCAGTTTTCCTGTAGTGAACATGAAACAGCCGCCTAAAGAAAACCTTTCGTAATTAGAACAAGGCAGGTACTAAACCTATCCTGTGGCTTATCTCTGCATTTGTAGCTGGAGTTCATTAACTTGTCAGCACTGATTCCTTTTGAATAGGAAAGTGAAATGAAAAAATGACGTGCAAATCAATATCAACTCTTAAGCCATGTTCTCATTTAGCGCAGTGTCAGATATGAAATATTGAGAATCAAAATGAAAATTTCTGGTGGAAAAATATGTTTAGTGTGCCATTTTCATAAGACAATTATTACAGTGAATTAAGTTACTTTTCATCCCATGGTAAAAGTTATACCATGGGGATATTTAAAAGAAAATCTTCTAAACTTTTTGTTTGTTTTCTGATTATTTTTAAACAACACTAAGCTTGATAAATGGAAGAAGCATTTAAGAATGTATAATTCATGCTTATTAGTTGAGACAAAATCCATGCAGCAGCTTCATATATATCTACAGAAAGAGACATCTCCTTAAATGAGTTCCACAGAACTCAGCATTCCATCACAAGTCCATTGATATTTTTGAAAAATACACTTCACACATACAAATCTGTTATCAGAAGTTTAAAAATTACTCTCCATGGACTAGATAACAATGATGCTAACGGGGTGCCAAAGATCAGAGGAAATTTATTGGAGATGAGCACATGGTAGAGGCAAAGATCTGTTTGGATATCCTGGTACGAAGTTGAATTTCTTATTTCTTTCTAGGGAGAAGCCAAGCGAGGCAGCTGCACCTGGAGAGCTGCAGGGCACATCCAGAGCTCCAGGTGTGGCTGCAGGGCACGAGCCCCTGGAGCTGAGCTCGCCTGGCACCCACTGAGCCGGTGTAAGAAAATCAAACCATGCAGAGGAACAGCCTCAGTGTCGGAATTGCTGAGTCTCCTGCAGCAAAGGTAAAAGTTCTGTATCCAAGCACCTGGATCTGTACATCAGATCAGTGTCTGACCTGGTATCACCCTGGACCCAAACACCCCACCTTTAATGTGCTTATTGAATAACTCCATTTTCTGCAGGGGTCAGACACAGAGAGGGATCAAAGTGAAGCTTGGCAGTAGTAACACTTTTTCCTTTTACCCAACTTGGTTTCTCTTCTGGAAGCTCTTTGCTGTGTTTCCTGCATGTCTTTCCTAAAGCCACAATCTTTCTCAGTGTTTCAATACTGCAGTGAAATGAAGCAGAAATGCCAGTGCAGGAGGTTTTTGCTCTCCCTTCGTTCTCCTAAGCAGACACCCTCACTGGAAACCAGAGTCTTATCTTCCTACTGTCTAGACACGAGGTTAATTCACGTTATTTTCTCATTTTACAGTTTTAAAGAATGGGTTTTAATCAAGCCACTTATCTAATTCAAAATTGTTCAGAAACATATTTTCCATTAATAAAATGATCCTAAGTGCAGCCTAATGCATCGAGTGCCAACAAAAAGAAAAGACACAATAATTACCAGCACTGACAAGGAATTCAGAAAGCCATTAAACAAAACCAATAATTTCTCCCCCCAGTCCTCCAACTATAACTGTCCCATATTTTTATACCACTAGAAGCTGCAGTAATTATGTCCCTCAAGTAAACCATCCACTTTTCTGTTTAGTAGACAAAAATTAAAGGAACCCTTTCCTTTTAAAACTTCTAATATATTCCCCATGTTTTTCTTCTAATTGAATTAAATATGACACGTTGAAGAAGGAAACATTTCCATTTGGGATACAGACGATTGAACTTTTCTGACAGATGTTAAATTTAATAAACATCATAGGACTGAACAGAATCTCCTTTATGTTATTTACAAATTTGAGATATAATTTTAAAGTAATTACAGTCAGTACACAAAATCTGGGATTAAAAGCCACTGAATAAATGCAAAACTTCTGAGATCCTCTGAAGAGCTGCTTGATCAAAAAAACATTAATTTTGGAGGGATTCAGCTGAAGGCAGAAGCGACATTAAAAATAACTGAAGAGTTCTTTTTTTCCTGTTTCACAGACACAAAATATAACTGGCAGACTGTGACTACCCACTAACATTATGCACAATTAATATTACATATATCAACTTGATGTTAATAGTATTCAATAGAAAGGACCATACCATATGATAGTGCCTCTAATGCATTCAGCTTTCCTTGCAATTAAACAACATGGAAGCACTAACAATTAACATCAAGGTCACCCCCAGATAAATTTTGATTTGGACACTCCTCACAGCAGATTTATGAGTGGATTCAAAGCTCATTAAAGGCAGTGGAATGACTCCTGTTGACTTAATGGGGATTGCATTTGGTGCACTGCTTGCTGTGTTTTCCTATGACAGATTAATTACACGGTTTTCTGAATAATCAGGCCTAAAATCAACCCTGTAACTTAAAGCTCCAAGCCCTGCTCACACACTCGTGTAGCTTTGTCAGTGATGAGTCTGAGTGTTACAGATGTGAGCCAAATTCAGACCCAGATCTTCCCCAGCTTTGACTTTTAATCTTGAAACTGAAATTTTAACATTCCCCCTCTCCTTACCTCTGCCTGAATTCATGATTTGAGCTTTAATGACCAAGCCAGCTGCAAAACGATGGGTGTAGAGAGTGGAGGGAAAAACAGAAAAAGGACAACACAATACAGCAATACAGAGAAAGTGATGTTGTCTGCAAATACAGTCAGAAAGGTTCTCAGGCTGCCCTGCACCTGAGGGATAAGGACACAGAGTGTGAACTATCTACAGAAGAGCTGCCAGTTTTGCCCTTGACCTGCTGCTGAAACAATTCACCTCCACTGGAAACCAAAACAGGAACAAACAAATCATTTTTTTTAGTACCAAATTGCAGTGGTTATTGAAACAGAGTGGATAGAACAGCCAACTGTATCAATTTTAAGGTTGAAGTCATGCAGGAACATGACTTGGTTGAAAAATTGTCACATACTGTTCCTTTTTTTTGTCCCAGCCTATACCTATGTACATACCTATATCTCAACACAAAACTACAAAGTTAACACTGAACAGAATGTGTTTTAAAGTCTCTCTTGCAAGATATTCCACACTGATATATCAGTAATGTTTCCACAGGCATAGCTGGAAATAAAATACACGTGAGCAGTTCCAATGAACCTCTGAGTTTAGAGGTTCAGGCTTTGATACAATCAGTGACAGAACTGAATCAGTCCATGACTATTAATTGAGGTAGTACCAAAACAAATCATGAAATCCCCATCTGCTAACCTAGGAATTTGATCTAAGTTTTTTTTATTTCTAGCAGGCCATTCTGCTGCAAAGGACTGGCAGGATTAATGCATGCCAGAGCAAACAGACAATATTAGTGTAATCATTATAGTCTACAGCATGAGTTGAGAGTTTGCAGCAAGAGCAGCAATAAGAACAGATTTAATGTGAAAACTCTTGTTGCAGATGCTGCCAGGCTGGAGAACATTCCTGAGTAACCTGGGCCCTCCTACCAGGGGTTTTGTCACCAGCACAGTCTTTCAGCAGTCATGAGTCTCTTATCAAGCAGAAGTAGTTTTCAATTTCATCTTCAGGGAAAAGGAAAATGTCACAGGTATGAGAATATTCTCTCTGTGCAGAGAAGAAACTGCAATGCATAGTATTTGTCAGCCAGTCAGGAATTTTGTATTTATTGGATTTTTTTTGTGCATGAGTTCAACAATATCCAAATCAGAATGATCTGGCTCTGGAGAGCACTTGAGGTCCCTGTTCCAGAGAGGTGACTTATCACCACACTGCTGGGCTTGAAGGGAACTCTCTGCATTTTGATACAGCTTTTTAAGCTGCATTAGTAGTGCAAACATGAACTGATTTCTAGCTAGTATTCTCATTGGGTTGGCCAAAAATTCAGGTAATACCAATTCACTCTGATATCTGTGCAGGTATAAAGCCGTCATCATCTCCCAGTGCTTCTTGGGATCACAGCCTTGAATCCCTGGACAAAAAATTTCTGTGCCAAAATCTGAGAATGAAAGTTTGGTTTGGTCTTCCAGATTAAAAAACAACAAAACAACAACTTCTACTATCACCTTCCCCCTGGGGATTAGAGGATAAATCTTTATACAATGCAATAGTGTTCAATACTGTAATAAAAGCCCAGTAAACATTCAGTAATTTAACATACAGCATCAAATGGGTTCTAGATGAATTAAAAGAAAGAAAATTTGGATTTTTATGGTTTTTAATAGCTCAAAGATTATCATGAATAAATCTGCAAACTGTAAATCTTCATCTGATGGATATATTTTGCACACTTGTTCTATTAGTTCTGAAAAGACTTTGTCCATCAGGAGAGTATGAAAATGCTGAAGTCTGTGGTGTTCCTTATTAGCAGAGTCCTTAAAACTCCATAAAATCTGCTCATTTATACATTTATATTCACAGAAGACATGTCTAATCTGAAATCCACACACACACACAAATAAGACTCCAAGCTTCCATTTATAAATATACAGGTCATGTCACACATTTGACCCTTTGTGAGACAAAACAAACCAAACCAGCCCACCCACACTGCCCTGATATTACCTGGCCACACCAAATATTCAGCAGTTCTGCAGGACCATTGGTACCATCAGAGAGACTTTAAATGGAAGGAAGCATTTGCACTTTCTTCCTGTGCAATCACAACCCCAGCTGCCCTCTCAGTAAGACACTGCATAAAACAAGTGGTAAAACTGTTTTTTTTTTTCTTAGATGGATCAACAGCTTAATGCAAAGGTTATTCAGTTTGATTTGGTGGTGAAATAAGTGAGGGGATGAATGATTAATAACTCCAAGATGACTGCAAGCATTAGCTGAGCTGTTTATTATGAAGACACCAAATTGCTCTAAGCTTTAACTCTGTCATTCTTCAAGTTGCCAAGTTATTCTAGGTACTTTAAAAAAAAAAACCCTAGCTGCAAAATAAGATGCAAAGAAATAATCATAAAAGCATCAAAATAGTAATGATCAACAAATAAGGAATTTTAGGTCCAGAAGGAGCCATCTGTCCTTGAAATGGCAGAATCAATTCTTGGGGGAGGACAAATGTAAATTTTATCCTGTGATGCTCCATTAAATGTTTAAGATGTGTGCTGAGATAGGTGTTACTGTAATAACCATAATAAATGTTCCTTCAGGATTGTGAAAATCAGCATGGAAACACTGGGACAATCATTAGGGATTATTACTGATGTGTCCAATGGAGAGAAATTGCTAAACTCTTACTCTGGGAATCATCTTTTCATGTGAATGATTTCTCCTGTCATGACTCTCTCAAATCCATGCTGCTTCTGGAAGCTGAGGGAGCAGCTGACAGTGGGAAAACACCAGCAATATTTTGTGTCTGTGACTTGAAAGAGAACCTTGAGCTTAGTTTTGGGCACAACTTAGTTTGATTTCCTCCTGGAATTGTCTCTGGTCCTTAATAAATCTGAGAGCTCTCGGGTGGATCTGGGGTAGTTGTGGTGCACCAGCTGCATCATTCCTGGTGCCAGATGAAAGAATAACCATGGAATAAATGGACAATTTTTCTTCTCTACCCTGTCTCACATCTTCTGGTTTCTGTAACATCTTTTTCACAATGGATTTGAGGACATTAAAGCTGTCATGGCAATTCTAATATCAGATCAAAATCGCCAGCTCCTTTTCCATAATCCCTCTTTTAAGAAGACTCTGTTCCTATCCTGATGTGAAAAAGTATTATGAAATAAGTATCTAAAATAAAGATATCTATGCAAATGCCTCTTTTTAGAGATGTTTGTATTAAGACAGGCACACACACATTCTGTCCCCATGTACTTAATAGTTGCACTTTGAGGATCTTACAGGATGAAAGCCACTTTAGAAATTAAAGATATTGCATATCTTAAGAGATATCTACTTATCCTATATGATCTTGCCTAATGTCCTACTAAATCATTCTTAGCCTCTTTCTTTCTTACTTATATCTCCATCTACTACACGAATTTTAAATTTAAACCTTTCACAAAGGGTTTCTTCAAATGTTCTCCCCACCTCTGGCACGAGTTTCCACAGAACTCCATCAGTCTCTGAAGATTAAGGCATAGGACTGGCACAGTTTTGTCTCTTCCAGAATATTTCCAGGATAAATACTTGAAAAATAATTATATGCCAATGCATGATGGTTTATCACTCATCCACAATATTTAGTGGATTTTTTTCTTTTTATGGATAAAGGACAGTTAATGTAGTAGATCATAAAGAGAAGCTAATTAAACTCAAAATATCTTCAGATAACTAATCCACCATTCAAACTCTCATAAAATGTTTTAGTCCCAAGAAGTATGACTATGTGCCAGATTCAATTTTAGCTCAAAGGCAAGACTTTAGCAATCCTTGAGTAGTTACTCAAGCTCTCATTGAGGCTTGTGGGAGCTTTACCCTGAGGTCTTATGGATGGAGGATAAGACAGTGTGTTTTAAAAGAAAATAGAATAAATTGGTGCATTCTAGTACTGCATCTGGGTCTGAGTTTCCACCAAAAACTGAAGTTTCCAGCAGAAGCACATCAAGCCATACTGAAATGGTACCTGTTGCAGAAGAGAGAACCAGCTGAGCAGCCAAAATGCAGCTCAGGGCTGAGAGGAATTCTGTTTGTAACTGGTTTTTTTTAATAAAATGCACTCATTACAAAGAATTTTGCCTGTCATTTCACTTTAGTCTATAAATAATTTGAAATCGTTAACAAGGTGTGCGTTTGTCTCAAGATTAATGTAATTTCACCTTTGAATCACTGCTAAACACATTCAGTTCTTAGCTCTGCCTGCTACTGAAGAGCACAAAGTCCCTTTTCCTGGATAAATACATCCCTGGCTCACATAGAATCTGAATGTAGATTACTCACAGAGAAAGGCACTGAGCACTCACGGAAGTGAACACCTTCTTGTTTCACAGGCAATTATTCATGTTTCCAGTCTACAAGCCCGTTTTTCTCTCCTTAAATAACCAAGTTCTTCTCATTTGCATGCTGAAGTTGCACACCGAGGGAAAGAGGAGGAAAGGGAGCCCACACATTTGATCTAAGCACTTACACACAGAGTGAATAAACTTACGAGTCACACTTTGTCCAAAAAAGGAACATTAAATTAATGAAAACTACCAGTGGCTCCTGTTCTTTATAGCATTTACTCTGGTATTCAACACAATATGTAATTGTTGCTATGGCAACTGCCACATCTCTTGGCACCATAATAATTCTCAGATAAATGGATCTTTGTCAGAGCAAACTCCAAAGGCAGTGGATATGAAACCTGCATTTCCTTGGTGCTGGGGAAGGGTAAATTCAGTGCAGGCCTGAGGAAGCACAAGCCTGGCAAAGGAGGGGAGGCTGCAGAGCTAAAGGGAAAGGTGGGGGTCCATCAAATCAGAGCTGCTCTGGGTGGGGCTGCAGGGACACCCAAAAACTGCCCAGCAAAGGGGCAGGGGAGTCACAGCCACACAGCACTGCCAGGCACAGCTCCTGCTCCCAGGGCTGGAGCTAAATCCCACTGGAATCTGATCATTTCAGCAGCTTCTGGATCTGGCTGAGGGAAAAAAAGGGAAAATAGGTGACTGGAATTTCTATGGAAAGGAGAGTTTAAGGAGATTTCCGATATAAAAGGATCTCGTTGTTGTTTCTGTGACAGCAAGTGGTGTGCACCGAGGATTTTTATAAAAATATAGTTTAAAAGGCAGCTAAATGACAGTACAGAACGACCCATTGATGAGAACAAGCTCTTGCTTTCATTGACATTAATTGAGATGTATTCTGTGAAATCCTAAATGTAGCATTGCAGACTTTAAAAGAAAAAAAAAATAGCATCTATTCACTGGTGATTATAGCAGGGAAAAGTCATTCATGAAAATGCCACCAATACACAGGTATTAAATTCTGAGATCACTTTTACCTCAGCTTTTTATGCATGAATTCCAAGTCAATATGTGTTTGCAGTGTGATAACAAAAGTAACAGGAGTGATAACAACTTAATAACTTAATGATTGGGAGAATGATGATATGTTAAACTTTCTGCCAAACTGAACACAACAGTGAGAAAATTACTTTTTTGTTGTTTGATCTTTAAGAAAATCCTTCTTTATATGCCTGAAGGACACTTTCATATCTGAAGGCAAGGGATCTCCCCAGCTTTTCTGGAAATGCTATTCTATACACAGTTTTGATCAGTATAATAACTCAAACATATCATAGGTATTGATGCACCCCCTGTGAATTATTCTATTTTATACCTTAAAATTAAATACAAAAAATGGTATTTTATTTATGCAGTGCATCCCTTTCTGCAGCAACTGCTATGTGCAAAGTCTAATAACATGGAACTCTTCAAGCCTGTTTGTCAATATCTCATATGAGAGTCCATCTCCATACCACTGCACACTCATTTTCTGCCTATTTGGAATTCTGTTCTAAACAGAAAAATGCTAATATACGTTAATGGGAATGATTGCCTGCTGTATCAGAAGGGCTGATTTTTGATCTTATTTTCCAAATAACTTATTGAATTGCCAGATGAGTAAACTCAACTATTCACACTTCCTTGCCTGAATATTTTCTGCTGTGAGAGAATCCTGATTCATAATAAGATTATTGATCCATTATCATCTGTTCTAAGGCAGAAAACCATACATGTAGGATTTAAGGCTCTAGGCACTTTTTATCTCATATCCATAATATTTGCAATCTCTATCCTGTGGGGATGAGCAGAGAGCAAGACACAAACAAGAAATGCTAAGGTTTAAATCCAAGGAGCTTAGTTTCATTATTTCTTTTGATACTTTAGGAAACATGCACAGGCAGAAAGCAACTGGCACAAAAGGTATCCATGCAGACAGAGACTTGGTAGGAATGAGAATTCAGCTCTTCAAGGAAGTTTTCAGCCAGGCTGCTGAGGCTCTGTCGCTGCTGTAACAAACACAGCTGAGTGCTGGCGTTGGGAAAAGCAGTGGTTTGGCAAAGAGAAAAAAAGCAGCAGCAGTTTCTGCCCAGCCCCTGGCTGATACAAAGTGCAGTGGACAAAGTAGCAGGACTGGGGCAACTTCATTTCCTTCAGTCTGAGCTGCTGCTGGAGATGGCTTTAAACTTTGCCTACAACATGCTGTCTCAGGGTGTGCTCCTCTCTCTTATCTCTTCTTTTCTTTCTCCTGTTCCTTTTCTATCTAGTGCCTGAAATGTGTCCAGAGGGTTTGACAGCTTCTATTTAATCATTTCATCCTTCTGTATGGAAGACTGCTGAGCACCATGCAGTGAAGTTACTACCAGCCTGGAATTTCTGAATATCTGCCTGCCCTCTTATCTGCTTTGGTGCCAGACTCTTGATATCTCACTCCCCTCCACCCCTCACCCTGTGTCTGTAATGGTGTAACAAATAAAAGTTCTAAATAACTCCCTTTGCTGTGGGGAAGGAACAAAAATAAAGGCTGCCAACACAGAGAGGCAGAGACAGATTGTGTCCCAAGGTTTACTTTTAGCTCCCAGTGTACTGAGGGTATGTTCATTAAAACCAGCATTAGATTTCAGAGGGGGAGCAGGACCAGCAGACACCATTTTATTTAGCCTTTAAGGACACGGTTCAAGTCCCCACTTGCCACCTTTTGCAACTGACCATTTATTATGAGGCTCTACAAAAGCCTGGCTACACTTTTCCACAAAACCTGACTCTTTCAATAAATACATAAATCCACTAATATCTTGACAAGTGTTCATATGAGATGAAATTTCCAACTTTCAGTTGTCCTACTTTCTCCATAAAACAAACGAGGGATCCAGCATTGGACAAGACACAAGTTTTTTAAAAAAAGAGAATGCTGGCAGTTATTGGCTCAGCCATTTTCTCCCCAACTAGGGTTTCTGAGAGTGATTTATTTTTCCATTAGGGATTTGAGGCTTAGCAATTCACTGAATTATTCAGGATGAATCCAAAGTTCATTTGGGGAATCCTGGGTAAATCAAAACATTTCCAGGTCTCTTTTTTTCTTGATATCCTCAAACACTCCAGTCCTGAGTGTGAGAGGGCATCAAGCAAACCCTGGGCAAAGCAGGGCACAGGCAGAGCAAGGCACATCCCAACCCTGCTCCATGGGGAATGTTCCATTGCTCACCAGCCCTGCTCCATGGGGAATGCATGTGCCATTCCTCTTTCACTGAGCACTGATTGCATCAGGCTCCAAGTGTGTACAGGCACATAACTATTAAAGAGTTAACTATTAATACCTTCCACAGGCTTTTCTGTGCACTCACACTCAAAAGCCTCTCAGAAACGATAGAAGATTTTTTGGGAATGTTTCCCTCTGTCAAGACAGACCCAGACGGGTACATCTATCCAAAATGATGGGAAGCAGGAGACGCATCCAGCTGGCTGCAGAAAGCAATTCCAGCTGGAGTCTGATCTGGAATCTGATGTGGAATCTGATGGACAGATTTCTGCATGTATCAATACGTGTAGGTAGAGATTCACAGGGTTTAGAGTATGTTAGACATGCAGACACCAGGAAAAGCAGCAATGCAGTATCTGCTCCTGCAGGATTGTGTGATCAGGGAGCCACAGGCAAGCTGGCTCCTGATTGAGGAACCACCTCTGCCCATATTATTGCCATGGCCACCCCGGGATGGAAAGCTGCAGGCTCTGCAGATCTATTATGCTTCTGGCAGGAGAGGAGGAAAACAGGCCCTTCAGATGCAAATAGCAGTTAAATAGTAAGTGATATTCCAACAGCCACTGATTATACTCTGGCCATGAAGTTAATTTAGTTAATCACATAGGATGGATCGCTGAGGCCAGCTGGAATCATCCCCCATCTTTAGCAGGAAAGAGCTGCACCCCTTCACCAGCAGAATACCAAAAGCTTTTCTGCACTCTCCAGATTGCACCTCTAAATAATTTCCATATTCAGCCAAAGTATGGTTGGTAGCAATCAGAAAGTTTCAGGAGCTACACGCTGTTCCTAGGATCCGTCAGCACATCAGAGATCATTGTTGAGAGCCATTCCCAAACATGTTGGGAATCTGCAATTAGCAACATTAACAATGGGATTTCACAGATGTAGGTTACATGCTTTCAGAAAAGAAATGGCAGTTGCTGGCAGTGGGGAAATACTTAAGAACTACTTATCCTCTAATTAGACAAGGTACTGTTCTCTAAGTACTGAATGCTAAGCACTGCTCCAGCATGTGCTCATCTTAACCCCACAGAATTATGCTGAATTACTAAGGTTCCATCTGAGCATTTCTTAGCCAAGGCTCCCTGCATAAACAGATGGAGCAGTTCTGCTGCTTCCGTGCTGACACATTTAGACTGCAAAAGTACAGGATTGAGTTCAAATTTATCATAAAATCACTTTAGATAGGACACTGTAGTCTTTATATCCTTCTCAAGTATGACAAACAGAAAGACAACATTGTCTGTGTGGTGTTTAAAATAGGCAAATGGTTGGAAAGGTTGGGAAGAAATACTAGTTCAACAGCTACAGGAGACTGGGTGAGGCCAGAGCAGGACAGCCAGCCCCAGAGATTTTTATATTCCCTTGAAGAAGGCATGGTTCTCACTAGATGGATTTCCCAGGACACATTAAGGCATCATGTAACTCACATTGGCATTGCAGACACTGAATACCACATTAAATGTGTAATCGTCTGGTTATGGGCACAATATCAAAATCCAGAGAGAGGTGATAAATGCAGGTTGAGATGATGTGATACTGTCACCTGTGAGGAAAGGCTGGCAAGTGGCAGAATGTGCCTGATTTAGACTGCTTTTCTCCCTCTGAAGCAACACAAAGTGGTTGGAACAGAATCCAGGAGTGGGGCCAAACCAGCCCTGGCTTTCAAACGTAGTCTGGAGAGAGATTTCAGCACTAGACATCAATTAATATTTCTGGAACCTTCTGAGGGGAGACTCCCCAGAACCCAAACAGGACTTAAAGGGAAAAGGTCACTGGCAGAGCTTGTCATGGTCTGTGCAAATACACATCCTGGAACTCCTGCTCATGAGACAAGGCTTCCCCCAGATTGTAGCTTCCATAGAATATCTGACAGGATTTCCATTGCATTGTAGCTTTCATAGAAAATCTCCCCTCACAGATATTGAAGGGCTGCTTCTCTAAGAAAACCAGAATAAATCTTCAGAATGTGATTCTCAGAGAGTCAGATCTTCACACATAAACCAATCCCTTGAAGTTTA
The DNA here is from genome assembly GCF_030490865.1 of Poecile atricapillus. NCBI lineage: Eukaryota > Metazoa > Chordata > Aves > Passeriformes > Paridae > Poecile > Poecile atricapillus. Next base: position 17,956,073 of record NC_081258.1, on the reverse strand, counting down.
ACTCCAGACCTCCTGTCAGAGACGTTTCAAACACCTCGGTGGTTTTAGTTACTTCTAACCAGAGAATGATGATCCCCATTTTGAAACTGCTCCTAAGATTTCAAAATAAAATCATTTGAACATTCTTGTGAATGTACCAGAAGGAGCAAGACTTGCTAGTCTGAGGCACAGGACAGCCAAGTGCCCTGCTTGCTCCTGCAAATGTAGCTTTCCTACGCTGAATTTGGCAGTCTGTGGTCCTAAACTCACAGCTCCTCCACGTAAGAGACTTCCTCAAGTATGTGTTAAAATTTAATTTTGTGAAGAAACGGCATATTTAAATAAAATTAAATTCCATTTCAGTGCTCTGATCAGCTTTCTGCAGTTACCCATTCTGGTTCTTTCTCTCCTGCTGGCAATCCATATTCACATCGTGTGCTGCTGAAAGTGCAGAGCAAAACCTTTCCTCAGCCATGGACTTTCAGAAGTTTGTTCAACCTTTCTCCTCAAGATAATTTGTTTTTATAATGGAAGACTTAAGTTATACTAATATATAGTTGGGAATATAATGAGAATGCTGGTAATTGAATGTCTAAATACCAAACTGGGACAGCAGTTCAGTCAATTTTATCAAAGTTTCTTTATACCTCTGTGAAATTATAGGTCTGCAAATGTGCCAGACTTAATTGTCTAGTGAGCCACTACCTTGGCTGCCTCTCTCCTAAATGCCAGGTCACAGAAGTGAAGGCTATCTCACATCTTCTTTTGTTACTTGCAGGGGTATGAAGTAAATAATTCAATCAATTTCTGAAGTGCTTTATCCCCCAAAGGATGAGGTTTGTTATACACTGAAATTCAGGAAGGGGAAAGAAAGGACAAAACATTCAGTGGACAGAGCAGAACAAAAATCACCAGGGTGTAGAGACACGTGTAAATTCATGGCACTGTTTTTGTGCAGATGCTTAAGTAGTTTACCACATAACAATGTCAGATAAGCAGACCAATATGAAAATTTAAATTACACAGAATTCATTCCCACATCCTCAGACTTGGAGCGAAACACGAAGGTTCTGTAAATTCTAAATTACACATTTAAACTATGATTTTCTGTTTTCACTTGTGGCCAAACTGTGATTACCTGGCATAACATGCACTGGAAGAAGCAGCCAATTTTAATACTTGGTCTCTTTCATTTGAATAAAGTCTTTATGAATGTTTAGCATCCACACCTAAAGATGTAATACATCTTCCAAAACCCAGGAAATCTGCATCACAAATTAAACCAAATGCTAAATTGTTACTGAAATATCTGCATTGAAGACTGATTTTGATCTCTGCTAACAGATTAAAATTGCCTCCAATCCTAGGTGACACGTGTAAATATTTAGCAGCAGCATCTCCTTGGCCTGTTTGTTTGGTTTTTTTTAATCTTTGGTATTTATCTTACCTTTAATGCACCACGTTTCTCATTTGCTTCAAGAATAAAGATTTCTGCCATATCCTCGGCGTGCTCCGACCGCGCGTGGACGAACAAGGCTCTGCCAACTTCTGATACATTCTTGAGTGCAACCAAATTCCCATCAAGTTCCACTGTAAAGTCTGGGTTAGAAACTTCAAAGTTCAATTTGTTGTTCCCCTTGCAGTCATCAAATTTCACTGGGGGTGAAAAAAAAAAAAAGGAAAAAAAGGAAAAAATGTATTATAAGTATCCACTTTGGAACAGAAGCTTCAGATATCTTTATGTTATTAGCTTGTCTACAGATTTGAGAAGAAATGTCTCTCAAAGTGAAAAAACCATTCAAAGAAATTCTATATTTTTTTCCTTTTCTTCATAAATAAATCCATGAATATGCACTTTCAGAAAGATGAAGAGGCTTTGACCAGTTGAACTGAGTAGCAGATAAACAAAACACTTTGGACATGAGCCTTTTGTGATCACTCCAATCAAATGCACACCCAGTTCCACAAACTGAGCAGTGGCAATAGAGACCTTGTTGTGCTCCTCATCACAGCCCAGGATCTCAAAAGGCTCTTCTGTGGCAAAGTGCTTTCAGATATTCAGTATATCTTTAGGCTCAGCACTGGTTGTTTACAGAATATTCAGCCCCAGGCTACTGCAAAAGTTTTATGAAACTGAAAAAACAAACTATAACATTTCTTATGACCAGGATTGTCAAACAGTTCATGAGCTGCACTGTATCTAAGGATTGTGAGAACTTTCTATTCAACAGTAGTAACTGTCAATAATCCCTTTTCACTTTACATGGAAAGTTTAAAATATTTAGGAATGCTGGCATAAAGAGGAAAATGTCCCTAAAGCATGAAGATTTGAGACTTTGTCTCAAATTTCTTCTGAGTCATTTTGCACAAAATACTGGATAAAATATTAGTGATTTAACTACCTGCTATATGAGTAAGAGATCTTCAAGTAAGAGATCTTCACCACAAACTTGCAATTGCTAAATGAGCTTTTCAGGTTTTGATATCTCTGAACAATGTACTTGCACCTGAAAGGTTTTTATGCAGACAACTTGTTCAGTATTCCCCACCTACTCCTTGAGTTACTGCTGCTGCAGGTTTTTTACTTACCTGTATGCTCTCACTATTTTTATTTCACATTTCACTTCCACTGGATCTTTAAAAACTGCATTACAATTTCAGAAAAAAAAAATACAGACAGTGATGCCAGCTACATAAAATCAACAACAATGGAGTTTTACTACAAAATAAAACACTTGGCATAATTGTTTAAATTCTCTGTATAGACTTCTTGTATTGGGTCATTATTTTTAAAGGAAGAGAAACAATCCCAGAGTGTCTCATGACTAATCCCTAAACTCTTCCTGACTGTGTGATCTCTATAACTGGGCCTAAACACAGGAATAGTCTCATAGTGGGTGGCCACTCAACACTCCCGGGAAATTACACAGAAATCCTCTTCATCAAATTTTGTATCTCTCCCAGGCAGACCAACATGAAGACAGGGCTGCCAGAGGACTTTGTGACTTTGTGGAGATCCTTCTTTTCTGGGCATTCACTGGATTCAACCCCAAAGCAGAACACCACAGGGAAAAAGAACCATCGCTGGTTCCAGAATTTACAACTTCATTTTATGATGAATACTGATGGTATGGGTTGAATTAAAAATTAAACAGTGTCAAAATCTCAAGCATTCAAACAGAATAAGGCACAAAAAGAGACGTGGGGCACTATTTATCAAAACAAAAGTGGAGAGTTGGCCTTGGGCAGCTCCCAGCCTCCCACTCAGTCACCCTCTCACTCCCCCACCTCAGCAGAACTGCACAGAAACAGGGAAAGGATAAAGACAGGGAGGTCTCTTACTAATTACCATCACTGGACAAACAGGAATGACTTGGGGAAAATTAATTTAATTGCCAATTAAAACAGACGTGGATGCTGAAAAACAAGACAAAATTAAAACCACCCCATGAAGCCGTGACCCTGTGAATCCTCACCACACAATCCTCCTCCCCAGGAGAGTCCACTCTGACAAACACCATCGTCTCTGGCAGAAAAACTCCCCCAGCAGCTGAAAGATCTGCTGCTGCACGAGGTTTAAGCTCAATTACATGTCTTTAACTAAAATCTGCTCCCATTTCCTCCACTTCACTTTAGGGCAAGAGAACTATCTATCCTTGGATTCACAGTGGGACAGAAAACCACAATTTCATCAGCTCATTTGCTGTTTCATTGAATTTTGCTGAAAGCAAGGGGGATTATAACTAAAAAATAAACAGAAACTCTTTTCCCTCAGACACTGCAGTCTCTCCAGACAAACCTATCTTGGGCTGTCATGTGGAAGATCCTGCCTGCAAAGTCTTGTACTGAAGTAGAACCAGGAGGGGAAACCACTGAATTTGGGAGCAGCAGCAGCTTAAAGCGATTTCAGAGTTCTCAGAGTGTTCTGGTGCCCACACTCCGAGGCTGGGAACAGCTTCCAGGAGGGATCTTGTGCCCACAGCAGGATTTTGATGGGAGGCTCGCTGAGCAAGACCTCCCTGGTGAAAAACCACCCTTTGCAGTTAAAGTTGGGTTTATGACAGGTGTTTTAACAGATTCATTTCGATTTCCCAAAGCTACTGACCAACAAAAAGGCAACATTTTCCTGTCACTACAAATGTGGGAAGTTGAAATTCTCTGTACAAAGCACTGTACAGATACTGCTTAGATTGCAGTATTTTACAATTACAAGTCTCTTATTTTTTAATCCCCAAAAAAACCCAAACCCCAACTAAATAATTTAAGAAAAAATGAAACAAGTTTTAGGAAGTTGTTGTATTGGTGACTTCCCTTCCCACTGCTGAGGGTTTGGAGCTTCATGACCCTTAAGGTCACTTCCAACCCAAGCCAGTCTGTGATTCTCTGAATAAATACGTTCTTTTCATAATCAAAAACTGCTGCTGATTTACTATAATAACTTACAACTGGAAAAAAATTTGCATTGGCCTCTGAGAAATTACATCAGGAATGAAAAGTTAAAGAAAAAAAAAATTAAATGCCAAAGAAAACGATACTAAAATAATCCCTTAAAACCAAATGTCATGGTTCAGAGGTGCAGCATCACCCAGCCAAACACTACAGGTCCTTTTCAAGAAAATTGTGCAAACTGTGTTGCATTTCTAAAGCAGGGAGGACCTGGCTGGGAGTGCACTGCTCTCACCCCTCTGCTCAGTGTCCACAAACCCTGGCATTCCTGCATCCTGCCATCCCCACGCTCTAGGGAAATTCAAAGACCACATGCAGATCTGGCACATGGAGTCAGGAGAAATACTTGAATCTGTTCTACATTCCCTTGGAAGTATGAATTTGACACTTTTAAACATTTTATGTTTTGCTGTCTATTTGTTTTGCTTTATGAAACCCTGCAACTATTTCCAAAAAGGGCTAAGGCAGAATTGTTTGAAAGTAGGAAACTGTTTTGTTTTTTTTACCATATCTCATCCAAAAGCACTGATTCTTTCAATTCTCAGTCCTGCCACAGAAACGAGAGTATTTGGTGAGGTTAATAACAAGGAGAAGGAAAGAAAATGGAAAGGCTCTGAGAAGTACTGATATGTAGGAGAGAAATTAGAAGTGGGAGGAGATGAAGTGATCATAGGGATAGAGAACATTGAAGATTATTTGGCCTAAGGGCCAAGAGGGATGAAACTGAAAGCAATTGTTGAGAGAGTTGAAGGGGTCTGGAGCCTTAGATGAAATCCCTGGTCTGAGCTCAGGATCAAACATGGACCTTATCAGGACGATGCTGTCTGCTGGACTGGGCTGACCAGGGAACATCACCTGAGGTGAATTGCATTCCCAGTCACCCTCACCATGCTCCTCACTGGGAATGTTTGCTTCCTTAAACTCAGGTGGCTTCTGGGGAGGAGCCAGTGCAAATACCCAAAATTTACCATGCTTGAACTGCCCCTAACGAGCTCCAGGAGCAGCTACACAGCCTAAGGAGCTGGGCCTGGCACTGACCACCTTCCCCACCAGGCACTCAGGAGAGCTCTGAGGATTTTCAGCTTCATCATCTTCCTCAGATTTCCCATCCATGGCATTACATCTATCTCTTAACCAAACCTGCACATTGTTAATGCCTGTTAAATACAAGGGAAATAGGATTTTTACTTTTTATTCTCTCTCAAATCTTGCTTTGTACATAAAGCCAGTATAGAAATCTCTATGCAAAACTATAAAATGTGATTTATTAATTACTCTTTTTGTCCCCCAAGTACCAACTAGTGTAGTAAGAAATGAGACAGAAGTTGTGGATATCAGCTGTGGAAAGTGTCAGCCTGAGCTGCAAAGGTGCTCTCTGAATATCCAACACTTTGCTGCTTGGCAGCCCTGGGAACATATGGTCTGTGTGATGATGTTTGTGATGTTCATGCATTTGTCACGGAGCTGAGGTGTGAGGAAAGCCCTGAGATGGATAATTGACATTATTCCCACTACCCCCGTGCATTATAACAGGTTGGGCGAGTGGCAGCCTGATGAGAGGGGCCACACACCCCAAAATTTCCCATGTTCTCCTGCACATTCACTCTCTATTAGAGCTTAAGGAGTTTAACTGGATTTTAAACTCCTCTGAGCAAAGGCCACTTGTTCACCCTGTGTCTGTACAGCACTTGCAACAAAATGAGTCATGTTTGGTGCTCAGAGTGCTACACAAGTGCAAAAAATGAATAATAGCAACAGTTCAGCTCTAGCCCCAAAATAAAATGTTGGTAATGCTGCACCAGGCATGACAAGTGAATGTCTCATTGACAAGAATTCAATGGGCAATTAAAACAGTGATCTAATATTTATATGAAGGTGGAGTTCTTCATTTATTGACGCATCTATGACTCTTTTGATGTTCCTAGTCATGCTCCAGCTGCCAAATGAACATCTTTATTGTGCCTAATATGCCACATGCTATGAGACAGGCTCCAAAACTCCATGCAAGCAAAATGAAAACACTGCCAAGCAGCTCCCAGTGAAAAACACGAGTGTCATTCATCGCCCTCTGTTCATTTCTCAGCCTCCTGTGTTAGATTTTTGCTCCTTTTTGTAAAATTCACATGTGAATTGTACAGAATATTTCTTTCCACTGAGCAATATTCATTACTAGCAATACCTGCATGTATGCCAAGGCTTTAATCACTTACTTTGAGCTTATTATCACCAAAAGACCTGTTGGAAAAGCTTGTGCAGGATCCCAAATCCATTAGTGCAAAGTTGTAACTGGAAATATTAACCTTTATAGATCTCAGCAAGAAAACTCATGTTCCTGGGATTCCTCCCTTCAGTGCATTCTGTTTTCCCTGCTATATCACAAATGTGAGGTTTCTACACCACTGTGATATTTATGATAATGACCCACAGCTGTTTTAAAGGATACCATTTTAAAACACTGAAAGGTTAGCAGTTGCATTTCTTGTAAACTAAAGTGAAAGAAAAGCTGAAATAGGTTTGTATTCAGAAGCATATATTGACCTGATATATTCCACTTCCAAAGTAATTTTTTTCTGAGTTTAATTCTCAGAAGTTTAATTTGTTTTGAGCAGAAATACTGAATCCATAATTTTCTCTCTGGTGAAATCTCCACAGAGGTATTCCAAATAAATAAGTACACATATTTATCTATAAGCACACCAAAACTAACTCTGTACATCTCTATGCACAAGCATTCATATTTTTCTGTTAGCTGATCATAACAAGAAACAAAATGTCTCCTGAATGAGGAAATTTCACATTGAAAATACAGACTTAATTACTCTATCAATGATTATTAGGATACTTTTTGTAAATATAACCTAGCCTTGCTCAAATCCTTGGGAATTACAGTAGCAAAGCAATGTTATTCTGTGCATTTGTTTCTTCTCCTTTCTAGCAAATCACTTGAGATCATACTGAAGCCACAAGTCAGAAGGTGTATCTGTGAGAGGTCTGGAGGTGGAAGAAAAGCATATTACAGCTGCACAAAGGCAACTTAACTTCGCACTCAGCAGGGATCCCCCAGCTCTGCTCAACGACATTTGCAAAACAGGGAAGTTAGACAGAGACTGGCGAGGCTGAGCTTCATTAACTACAAAGAGAGAGAAGTGATGGCTGAGGCAAATGGAAATGCTTCTGAGTGCTGTTGTTGTGTATAAAAATTCATAAAGCACCGTGACCCGGCAGGGCCCTTGTTAGCGATGAGCAGAGTGAAAACAGCGGGACAGGCACTCAGCAGCTCCCACTGCACAAACACAGAGGGCAATGAGTTATCCTGCCAGTGTGGGGAGCATAAAATCTACCTGGAACCAGCACATCTGGGCTACCTGAATCCATCCCAGAACAAGAGAGGGAGCTGTCACAACAGCTACCGGCACAGGAGCTGGGAAACAAAACAAATCCTGCCTTTCAAGCCAACAAAAAGGTCCACTAGGAGAAACAGCTTCTTTCTCTGCCTTTGAGGTGCCTTCAAATCCACCTCTGGAACATGAGATCTGGCAGTGAGCCCACAGCCCTGTGTTTCTGCTGCTTTTCTATAAAATACCTGAGCAGCAGAAGGAAAAGATGTTGTTTGCCCCATGACAATTTGAGGGAAGAATAAAGTCCACTGTCAACAGTTAACTCAGACAGGTTGCTTCTAAAGATATGGTATTTTCATCATTTCATATCCAAAAGTGCTGCAGAAATAATGATTTCACAGATTAGAAAACCTACTAGCATGACTCAAGTATTTACACAAAAAAACTTTCTGAACATTTAATAAAATGAACAAAATCAATTTAAAAAAACCCTTTTTTCAAGGTTTTTATACAGCTTAATACTACATTCTAACTCTGCAGTAGAATTGCTACAGAATGATATTTTTTTTTAAGAAATCCAGCAAGCAACAGTGGGTTATTATTTTGCACTGCATGTTTATGATTTTCTTGCATTTATATAATTTCTTTATGTGCCCCTGAAGTAAATTACAATGATGACTTATTTAGTATCCAGAGAGTCAGAAATTGAGGGAACATGAACAACAGCTAAATGTTCGTCACAACACAACAAGAATTGCTTAAGACAAATACACATTTATATTTGACTTCTTTGGAAGAACAAGTGCTAAACAACAGACTTCATCCCTGCGCACACTTTTCAAGTCTGAAAAAATAAACTGATTACCTAAACTGGCAAACGTCCCTGTGTGGTTTTTGTGTGATGATTAAATTTGTGCAGAGCCCTGGTATGATACAAAAATTAGTCCAACAGTTCATCTGCTGGGCACAGGGTGTCCATTCCTGCCCTTTGGAGAACACCCTTCCCACTGGAGAAATGGTCCCTATTAATAGCCACAGCTTTCTCTGTGCTGTCAGAATCCATTGCAAGCACGTAGCACAGATAGGAGATAAAGCTTCCTTAGATGATGAAAGACAAGGGATTTCACCCAAAAGCCAGCTGCAACCGAGGAAAAGTCTGATGTTCTTACAAAGGAGTCACACTGGTCTCTCTCCTGCATATTCTCTACTAGCTACAGTCACAGAAGAGCTGGAAAATTGCTAAAAACCTGAAATTCTGCAGCACGGATCACCTGAGCAATGTTAGTGCTCAGGAACAACAACTAACACCTGACTGAAGGCTCCCTCTTGGATGATGGGTTTGATGTGTGATTGCAGAGGCAGTGACTCCATCCACACCAAAACCCCCACCTCAGCCATGCCCTGCTCTGCCCCACCCAACACTGCACTCTGGCATCTTTCCACATCTCACTGAGCTCTGCCTCTCTTCTCCTGGCACATCACACTTGGCTTGATCTGAGTATCACATCTGGTACCCTGAACTAAAAGTGATCAACTCTGCTCTAAAAACAGGGGCCTCACAAATTGTATCAGCCCAGGTCTGGAGCAAAACGTCCTTGCCCTGCAGTGCTGGGGTTGCTGTTTGGGATTCCAGCAAGTGCTTGCACAGGGCACAAGGTGGCTCCATCAGCACCAAACTCAAGGATTCCTGGCTTTTTCCATGTCACTTCTACTTCTTGCCTTTTCCCACCATGCTCCTCTTTCATTTCTCCTAGAAAGATCCCTCACTAGCAGCTCATGCTCTTCAACAAATTTATTCTGACAACAGGGCTCTATCAGCTGTCTGTGACTGTTTGAAATTACAGGAGAATACAACCACTGCAATCAAAACTGAAGGCATTCCCTCCTCCCATAGCAGACTATACCAGCTCACATTACATGATATCTTCACATATCATTTTGCTGCCCATTGTCTTATTTAGGGCAAAAATTTAATCAGGTGGAAGGAGCTGTAATGAGTTGTTCTCAGTTGGAAGTTATCTTGACTTATTCATTACAACACAGAGGTGTTATTGACTGATCTCCTGGGTCAGTAGCTGCATTATAAGCCACAGCAATATTGTAGCTGCTGCTCTAAACCCTAGAGAAAAATTACTGTTTCAACAAAAATATTATGTCAGGGAGTGTGTCTGAAGGCAAATAAATAAATAAATAAAACCTTTAGATGTTATATCACAGTCATTGATCTTCAGAGCACAACACAGAGTTCAGGTTAACCGGAGCTGTTTTCTCTCTGCAAATGCACACAAACTGACACCACATTTGTGGAGCTCCACTCTCAAAGGAGCTGTCACATCTGGGGAGGAATGTGACATTTTCCTGTTAATGCTGCATCGCTTCTGAGCAGCCCAAATGACCCCAGAGCCAGTGCAGATATGTAGAAAAGATACCTTTTAACTTCGTTGGTTTCTGTGAAAGGGTTTCCCATTACAACGCAAATGATCAATAATATTCCATTTTAGCAGGTTTACACAAGGTTCTGCTAAGATCCTCAGGAGAATATAAGATGAAATTAACTTTGTATTCTTACAATATCTTCACTGGCTGGGTCTGAGACACAGGCAGACAGAATCAAAGACATTCACATGAATTCAATACTCTCATGGCTCTGCAGATTGCTGTGAGAAGTTTGTCGATATGAAATCAATCGTGTCTATAGAGGAGGGAGATCAGACAGAAGTCTGAGTTTGTACAAGAATTCCCAGTGGGATCCAATGGATTATTTCCTTTGAATGCTGCCTGAATAAAGCTTGGAGAGGCAGTGTACTACTGACCATGAATTTCCTTGTCTTCTGCACACTTCTGATCTTTGAGCAGTCACCCTAAGTGCCAGCAAACTCAAATTTCTTGATAGATGTAATTTATTAAAAACTAATCAGTGGAGATTAAATTCAGGGGAAAAAAAAAAACCAAACAGTGTCCCAGGAGATTTAAGTGTATAAATAAAAGGCTGCCAGCAGATGTCAAAAAGTAACAACAAGCAATCACTCACAGGAAACACCTATAATGAAACCAGCCCAGAAAGTACCTTATTTACACCAGTATGTGTTTCAAAATGCCTCCAAAGTCACAAATTTAGTTAGTAAAGGTTTTCCATTAACTAGACAATTAGTCAAAGGTCATGGGTATATTTTCCCTCAAGTTGACAATTAAAACTGTTTATCTTCAAGGTCAGTTTGTTATAATTACAGTGATCTGCCATTTTGTAATGTGATCTGCCAAAATTTTATCTTTTTTTTTTTTAGTTTTTTTAAAGGCACAAGGTTCTGTCTGCTCTCAACTACTTATCTGTGAGTGTTAAATTAATCTAAGAAAAATTGTGATATTCTATTGGATGAACAGAAGATTGACTGAGTTACACATTTCCATTTGCTTGAGGTTGGGCCATTAGCAAGGAAGGCAAATAAATGATAGAAGTGAAATATGGAGCCTCACTGGAGGAATGGAAGCTTTGTCTGCTCCTCCAGTGGCAAGTTCAAATAATTTGGTGATTTGAGGCTGAAAGAAGAAATTACTATTGTAAAAACTATCTTTTGTTCTATAGCAAATCCATGGCAGCTACTCACAGCCTTATACACTTGCTTTTATCAGAGATGGGAGAAAAAATATTGCTTGAGATATCTCTCCTGCTGTGGCAGTGCTTGGAGACAAGAAGTCAAAGGGCAGGAGCTTTTCATTAAATAAAGCATCACTACAAAGTGCTTTTTTGCACATTAGCCACAGATGCTGTGTGAGGCAATATTGCCTCCACCTCCTCAGTCTTGGGTCTTGGTTTCACCTTCTGTGTGGAATGACAACTAATCTGTGATTCATCTCACTGCTTCCTCACCTCAACACTTCAACAGAACCCAAACTGTTGGTCAATACATGCTAGGAAATGTTAAAAACCCTAAATACATGAACATCTACATACAGCTGCCCTTCTGGAGTGATAATAATTATAAAATTATAAAAGTACAATAATGTTTCCTTAAAAGATGTCCGCAGGAATAAAGCTTTCATCCTGTGCCCTGTGAAATAATTTCCAAACAGCACTCAGTGGTAGGAGTTTGTTTCAGAAATAGAGGATGATGCATCATTTACAATACATAAAAGGAAATAAGAGTGAGTAATAAATCCACTGTGCAATATTTTCCTTTCAAAATGGATACTGTAGGTTGCTGGCCCATTTTCCCAGCTGCTGAATGAGTAATGCCATGCCTGAAAATCTGCTCAAACCATTTATTCTGTAGATTGTTCAGCTTTCCCAGCGAAAAAGTGAAGCAAAGGTCCTTCCAGTTCCAGGGGAAATCTTTTGATTTCTCATCTTCTCCATCAATGAACCTGACAGAGGAATAACAATTCCTCTTTGTGGTTTTACCAAGTTCTCTCAAGAGAGTTCCCTCAAACTTTTTTTAAGGGTCACCTGTGAAAAGTTTATTTCTCCAGGCTGATCTGATAAATGTGCAAATAACTGACCTACACTCCTTTTCACCCCTCAGTCTAAAAATCAGGTTAATAAAATTAAGCCCTTGGACACAGTTTATTAATAACTTTTCAGAAGGCCTTCAGAATCTAAACTGCATTTAATTTTGCAAACTGAGCTGGTAGTTAAGCTTTTGTTTTACTCAAGTAACCATCCAATTCCAACACACAGATAATTCTGTAAGCCACGCAAAAAATCAACCTGCTAAAACACAAAAAATTCCTGAGAATAATGAGGAAAGCCACCTCTCAGAACTGTGATGGATTTAAACTTGTTAAACTTATTGTCATCCCTTTCAAACAATAGCAGTGCTCGACTAACACTTACAGAACCAAATAACCTTGGTTTGAATTTTGACTCTCACACTAAGATCAGACAAGTTGCATTGCTGAGAACAATGTAATTAAAATTGCACCATGTAATCTTGCTCTGCACAGTCATTCCCAGAACAGTTTCTATTCAGATCAAACACAGGCTTTTATACTTTAAAGAAAGACAGGCTTTGGTATCTTCTACAAAAGAACTGACCTTAGGGAAAGTATATTCTGTCAGTCAGGATTATTTATAAGCAACCTGAAATTTGTTTACATAGATAAACCAAGAGAAGAACATCAGGCTACTGAAGTTTGTGCCTCTTCTAATAACTAAGGAACAGTAAAAATAAAAAAAATAAAAAAAAAGCAAGAGAAAACACAAACAGCTCAATAGTGATTATTTGATGATCTGAGTGATGCTGTTATTCACATTTGCTACTGAAATGGGTGGAATTGCTCAACGTTTAGACAAGTACTGCACATGAAGCAAACGACAATGAAAAGTTGTGTCAATTGCTTCACACAATCTGTATTTCAGATATCAACTCTGCTTCTTTGGGCCATTTTCTGCTGGCTGCTTGTCACTGGTGGATGTCCCACCTTCACCTGACACCACATAGGTAACGCTACACCATTTACACCATTGGAACCACCAGCCAAGATTGGGATCAAGGCAGTTCTTGATTCCAAGCCTTTATGTCACCTTCAGGAGCACAGATCAGGCCCATAACTGGCAGTTTCCACAGAAAGTTGTGACCAGTGAATAAAATTATGTCTTGTATTAAGCTCCACAGTCAACAAAAGAGTGCAGTGAAAAATTATCTGAGAATTTTATTACCAGATACTCTCTTAGATTTAATAAATTACAGTTATCCCTAAAAGTACATGAACTCCAGCTGCCATCATAGTTGTCAACTCAACAAAATTTGTGTCAAAGTCACAAAAAGGAAAAAAAAAACACCTTAATTTCTCACCTTCCCTCATTTCTCCTTAGGCTTAGTATAGGTCCCATTAATGACAAATGCTCTGATGGCTGAACTGGGAATTACTCATACAGATTTTCTACACTCTCATCTCACTTTGAAGCATTAGAATGCAGAAACCTCAGCACATCTGTTTGAATAAGTGTCTCTTTTCCTTCACATTAGAATAACTATAATGATTATAATGCTTATGAAGTTTAAAGAGGTGAGATAATAATCAGTCAATCTTTACTTTGCTTCTGGTTATAAAGCCATTAAAAAAATAAAAGATTGCAAAAAACCCCAACCCACTGAATCTGTGCACTTTTCCTGCTCATGTCCCCTCCCAGAGCATCAGTCTCTTGTGACAAATAAAGCTCTGTCCTTGTGTACACTGATATCCCTCATTTGTGACCCGCTGTGCTAATGGCTACAATCGTGACAAACAGAGAATTCATCTGGTAATTGTGAGTTGCCAAAAGTTTTCAAGTAACACAATGTTATATATTTATACACATAGCTGCTTAGCAACTTTGTAGTAGCTCCATCCAGGAACTGAGGCATAAATAAGTAATTATGCTATAGCAGAGAGTGCATGAGACATTTATAAATACAGGAACAGAAAGGTTATCAGAATTCATCACCTAGCAACAAATATAATATGATCAGCTCCCCTGTCTAGCAGGAATCTAGCAAGAAATGCATGATAAACTCTGCTGCCTAGTGAGTTAACTTGGGAGTTTGAAGTTGAAATGAACTCTACATCTAATTAAACTTAGCTCATTGCTTCTGTAGGCTGCTTGTTTGCGTTTCAGCACATGCTTTATTCTGGAATAAACAGTTGCCATTCACTCATCCACAGATGGGTCACATTCAAATGCTAACAGAAGCCAAGAAAATAAAAATACAGAGACACCCCACACTTTCTCACAGCTCCCAAGAAATTGAGACTGGCTGGTTAATGCCTGTAAATACAATGCACAGAGCAATTCTGGGAACGTGTTGAGATCCCTCAGACTCAGAACATGATCAAACTGTAGTGTCAACATGGTTCCCACAACGCAATTTTGGGGATGATTCCAATACAAAAGATTGGTTTTACAACTCCACACTTGTCTTAAACATTTCAAAGTGATGGATGTAATTATTCACCAGATTCACTTAATAATAGACTAGAACTTGCATCAATGAATATTAACTAAAAATAAAATTAGTTTTGAAGTACCAAATGCTTTGTGTATTCAGCCTGATAGACAACTTTCATTCCCTCCCTCCCTCCTCTTTCCCCTCAGTGTTTTACATAAATACTCTGTTATTACAAAGCCTGCTGTCTGGAAACTGATGAGACTCATTATTGCACAGGCAATGGCTGCTGTTGTACTGCAATGTAGAGCGTTAGAGGGGCAGTGTTGCCACCATACTTCATTTTACTTTGTTCATCTCATATTATTTTTGGAAAGCAATACCTGATCATCACCTCCAAGCCGTTTTATTTCACAAAACTCTTCATTAAAATTTCCTTCCAAAGCTGAACAAAACCAGATTTCATTACAACCCTGAAAGATGTCCATTAATGCTTTGAAGTTCTGCCAGAGACAAGTCTGGATTGGGAGCACTCTTCACCAGGGAAGCTTTCACAGAAGAGTAAATTACAGACAGAGAAATGAAACCTGAACTGGCAAAAGCAACACAACCCTTCTATCCATTTCCTAGACATGGAACAGTTATCTTCAATGAATCCCAATTCCAATAGCTGAGAACATTTCCTCAAAAAGAGATGGAACCCAGCAGCTCTGGCTTAGTGCAAGTAGATTACCTGGCCAATCATGACAAGCAATCAAGAAATAAAATATAGCCTCTTTACATCCTCTACATCTGCTCCTGCCTTTGCAGAAATCCTCTCTGGTTTGTACACTCATGGGCTCCTCCTCATGACTCACATCCTGGGAGCACGTTCCCAAACAAGCACCAGGAGGAACGAACATGCTCAGCTCTTGGGGAAGTGTTTCTCTTATCGTGATTCCCGTGCCTGCCTCCCACCCCCTCTCCTGCTGACACAACCTTTCCCTACAACATTCCCTACAGTAACTGGCAATGAGTTGTGCTGCTCAGTTTAGTTACCTTTCCAGGCTTGTTTCCCAATTATTCATTCCTCCTCCAGCTTGCCAAACCACCAAAGGAGTAAACATGACTTTACTACTGCATTCACTTGCCATTCCTGGAAGAGACACTGCATTTCTCCCTCTTTTCCTTTGGAAGTGTCTAGACCACCCTCCTTTATAGCCACGGAAAATAAACCAACTTTTATCTGTGTTAACATGTCAGGAGCTCCAGGTAAATTGTTCATTTGAGGTCACACAGCAGGCACTTCTATAGAGCCACAGAATAGTAAAGGTTGGAAATGACCTTTGAGATCAAGTCCAACTTCCAGTCCAGTTCCACCACCACGTCCTTCATTAAACCATGTCCTCAGGTGACACTTCCACAGGTTTTGTCCAGGGATGGTGACTCCACCACTTTCCTGAGCAGTCTGTTCCAGTGCTTTACAACCATTTCTGCCAAGGAACAGTTCCAGAGCTCAGGAACAGTGCAGGGAGCTCCACTGCCCACAGCTCTGCTGGGCACTGCTCTCCTAGAAAAGAGCTGGAATCACCACACAGGGTGAAGGTGCATGTATTCCAGAAAAACAGCATTTGGACACAAGCATCAAGACTTGCCTAGGAAGAAACCTGCAAGTGCCAGAATAGTCAATCAGCATGCACAGAAGAGTCTCAAAAAGTTAACTACCACCTGAAAGCACCATAGATGGCGTCACAAAAACTGCCACTCTCAGGAACAGAAAAGCTTTTCATAGACGAAGTATGTTAAATGTATTGCATTGTCTCCATCTACAGAAGCCATCAGGTTTTTATTTGCACTGAAATGGGGTTTGGCTACAAGTATTGAAAATTCATTTGTTCAAAATGCATCCTGTGACCTACAGAAGCCTATGACAAAGTTTATCTCGAGGGCAAGCACATGTGTAAAGTGTTGAAAATGTTAGACAGGGATGATCAAATTGATATTTAGGATTAAACAAGGATGTTTAAAGTTCAATAGTACCACCATGAGTATGCACATGTTGAATGTGGACAATAATATTTTAAAATATGAATTAGTGCATTTAATTGTTATTAGAAATGGAAAAAAAATCCACCAAAGAAGATTCAAATACCACATCTCTATTCCCATTCCCAGATAGACAGTATTTATAAACATGGACCAGCCTCTTAGCAGGCAGACACCAGTTCTCCTCAGGCATAAAAGACACAACATGGAATAAAATCAGCAGGAAAAATCAACAACCAAAAATCAGGTTCCACAAAAAGTTACAAGATTATGGATAAGAGACAAATGGAAAGAAAATGCACATATTCCAAAGGAAAGTGTTACTGGTCATTTGAGCAGGTTTGTAACAGCTGGACAGTTCATTAGTGGTGAGAGTATTTGATTCTAAATGATGGAAAAAGCTGCACCCAAAATGAGTGTCCTGATTTCTGAGCTGGTGGAGAAAGAGAACACCAGCACTAGACTTTGGTAAAAGGATCATGTGGGATTTATTTAATTCTACCTTCACCACTCATTCCAAGCATGACTTTTTATACTAGGTCAAATTAAAAAATAATGTTAATATTAAGAGATTTTTAAAATAGATTTTTAACTTAAACAAGGGGGAGAAAAACTAGAAAAAAGGACCACAGATTTCCAAATTTAAAAAAATGTCTGGGTGAAAAAGCAATTGTTCTCACACATGCATGAGGTGAATTATGAGGCATTATTCCAATAAACTGATGCATAACACTGCTCAGGAGTTATGTCAGAAGCAGAATTTCATTATGGAAAAAAAAAAAATTCATAACCAAAATAGTCAAAGCTCATTTAAAAAACATCACCTTCCAACCAGTAAAAGTATTTAGTGTTCTTTATCTTGCTTCATGAAAAGTTAAAGCAAACCAGATAAACATTTTTTCTATTTTAACTATCTATTTTAACTTTTTTTTACACAAACCCAATATCCATTTTACGTGAAAACAAATACTAGTGCTGTGTAAATTAATTTCTTGTTTATTAAAATAGTATCACATTCCTACAGGCACAGAAGGGAATTAAGAATTTCTCTTTTCAGATTTTACCTCCTCTATAAATCTTAAAACTTTATACATAGTTAATTAAAAACTGCTGCAATGTATAACTCATCATTACATATATCAGCTAACATTTCTCATTAAGGCTACAGATTTTTCAATTGCAGCTGCTGCATGGCAAATAAAGACTTTTTTATGTATCCTTCATAAAACAGCCTCTGTTGCACATTCCTGGTAGATATTTCTGCTGGTAGATATGGACTTTTCTGCTATTGCTTTAAAACTGCATTTACCTGAGAAGCAGGAGTTCAAATTCAGAACTTTACCAAAGCTCAAAAAAAAAGACACTTCTTAACAAACATCAGAGCAGAGCAAATAATTCACAACAATTTTCATTTATTTATTGGATTTGCCATTTATTTTTCTATTCACCACAGATTGCTAAATTCTTATATGTAAATTATTCATGAATTTCTGCCAATGCTTCTGCTATTTAAATTACTGTGAAAATGGAGTTGCAATTATTCAGATTTCAACATTGGCTCTTTCAGGTTTTTGGAGCACTGGTTCTGTTCCATGATTGGTTGCAACTTGCCAATTTGGAATATGTTTCAAGCATTACACTTGAGTACACTGTTCAAAATTTACTTTGTCGGTTCTATACTTGCAATTTGTGCTCTGAATATAATGTTTTCTGACATTTCCATACTGACAAAAGCTCTAGTGTAGACACAGCTATATCTTGCTTCAATGGACATTTCAGTGGCATTATTTCAGTCATTTTCAGCGCCAAAGCCATTACCAAAATACATAAGACTGACAGAGAAGGTTTTTGACATTAACTGTCTCTATGTTTTCTGCTGTTTGTAAAGGTTTCTGAGTCAGGAGGGCTCTTGCTGACAATCCCAGCTGGTTTCTGCTCAATCCAGAAAATGTGCACCCAGCCCTCGAGGGAGGAGCACAACAGATCCCACCCCAAGAGCCCAAGAGGAAGGGAAAGGAATGGCAAGGAGAACTCCTTCCAAGCCAGAGGAGCTTGGCTCATTGGTCAGTTCCTTCCACCCAGGAGGGAGAACTCTGCCAGGGAATTGTTAATCACTCTAGCTAAAGCACCCTGGCATTCCATCAGGCCTGCTCCAGCCCTTCTCCAGCACCTGGAGCTCACCAGTGTGCACGGAGGAAAAGCCTCACACTGCCCCTACAAACCTCTGCCAAAAAATAAGTGGGAAACAGGGATATTGAGACAGTTCAGTACCAACACAAAACCAGAGCTCCCTTAATGTCAGATGGGGCTGAGGGGTTCACATTATTCAATTTCAGAGCCAATGTGAAAAGTGATTCACCTCAACGTTAGCATTACTGCAGAACATCCCATTTTCATCTCAAAATCTCCAAAGCTACCTGTGCTGGGGATCTGCATTTGGATCTTTACTGTTAAAACTTGGCTTTGTAGCCAGTGACTCTCCTGACAGCAGACAAATGGCCTGAGGTTACACACAGATCAGGAGGGACAGGCAGAACAAGCAGAGCGACAGAAAATACTCCAAGTTTCAAAGTGGTAACTCACCACCTTTTTAAACTTTCAACAGTTTACTTCTTCCCATCACTTTTCAGAAGATAAATCTTGGGAGAGAACGGTTATAATTGAATCCCCCAGAGTTAGGAGCAATGCATTTTACATGAGAGAGCCTGATCTCGTTTTACAGGGTTGAAGAGTGTTTGCAAGCCAGTAAAGCCCATCAGTTACTGTAATACATCCCTCTCTCCTCAAAACAGTAAGCTCCAGCAGTGATGGAGGAGGCACTCAGTCGAAAAGATCCGAATTTGAAAGTCTCATCATGTGAAATGAGGATAGATTATGTGAGACACTCAGCCTGCTCATTTCGGGAGTGAAGTTTACCTAAGAAATGCACCTTTATATTGGTACAGACAAAATGCACTCAAAGAAATTATAACATAATCTAAAATTAAATCAAATGTAATCTAAAAAGTCAACCTACATTACATTAATAATTGTAGCTGGGATTTGGAAACAAAGCAATTTTTAAGAGGATGTATTTTGTATAAGTTTTTCTTTGAAGTCCCTGGGCACCACATCAAAGAGAGAATGTAGTATGATTTTTCTCTAGGGATGGTTCTTAAAAAAATCACAAAAACTCTATTGAGGACACACTTTGTCACTGCTCTCAGCAGAACAAACACAGAGAAGAAGGTTCTGTGTGTTGCCTCCAATGGAGATCTGATCTGATTATCCCATTTTGGTACAAAGAGGAGCAGATTTGGGAATTGGTGACTCTGCACAAAGTCAGGAGCAGAATGTGTCACCCAGGAATTACCCAGTGAGGCAGCTCACGGGGACCACCAACAAAGTGAAGAATCTCAAGTTCTGCCCCCAGTTTTTGGTGGAGAGCAGGCTTGAGCCAAGACTTCTGAAGGTAAAACCTCTGAAGGAAGAATTGTGCATCTCGTGTGATTTCATTCAATGGTATCAAGTTTTTAGTTTTTCTTTTCCAACAAGTGTTTCAATACCATTTCAACAGTACTTGGAGGAGCAACCTGAATGCTTTTGCTGCCTGGATACTTGTTAGAGGAACAGAAGTAAATCAGTTAAATTAAAGAAAAATCTAGATTGTGCACTGCAAAATTTTGTGCAAGCCACTTATGCCGCAGAAAATTGATTTTCCCGCAGGTTCTGCAGCTTTGCACTCCCTTTTGAAGTAGAGAAGCTAGATATATTTTTCTACATATATTTCTCTGAGCTAGAGCCTAGAATGGTTTTATATTTTGCTGAACATTTTCCAGCTGATTAATGTTATGTTTACCAAACTATAAATATAGGATGATGCCTCCTTGAAGAAGTGATTTAACTTTTCTCCTCTATTTTTGTAAATTGTTTTTGCTGTGTGTTTTTAAATAAATGGTGTAAACATAAAACTGAAACTGGATAACTACATTACATTTTATGGAGAGATTTTGTCTTTTAATAATGAGCAATATCAAAATAGCAGTACCTCTCCTGTGTACAAGCACAACTCAGATCTTTAACATAGAGCATGTGCTGAAGTTTAATATAAGCTCAATAAGCTATTCAGTAAAACAGAAAATTATTTCATTTTTAATGAGTTGACATTGTAAGAGGGTTTTAAGTAGAGTTTGACATTTAGTGGTTTCTTCATGTCCTTTCTAGGAAACCTCTCTGCTGCCATAAACACAGCCTTGTTTTTTTGATTACTTTTTTTGCTTCAGAGAGATTTGGGACATAGAGTTCTTTGTCTGGTTTCATCTGTTCACTGTAATGTTTCTGCTTTTACTTTCTCACATGAACAGGAAGCTCATTCCTGCCTGCTATGAGTTTGTACCCACTGACAGAACTGATCAGGTCACTGATCTCTCTGAAGGTTCTGGTTAAGCTGCAATTGGACATATTGTAGTTGAGATGTAACTGTACAGATATTTTTCATTCAGAGGGTGATGAGGTACAGGGTGCCCAGAGAAGTTGTGGCTGCCTCTGGAAGTGCCCAAGGCCAGGATGGGCAGGGCTTGGGGCAGACTGGGCTAGAGGGAGGTGGCCCAGCCCAGGTTGGTCCCTTCCAGCCCAAGCCAGTCTGTGATTCTGTGATTCTGTGGCAGACTTATCCTCACAAAAATAAGTTTTCTTCTCCCCTTCCTTCATTTCCACAATAATATACTGGCAGTGCCCAGAGGTGCTGGAGCAAATGGAGATATTTCAGTGCCACTGCAAGACCCACCTACAGCAGATGACATTTCCCCCCAGCCACACTGGGACATGGGTTCATCAGCACTGGGAATGCAATTCCTCTAATTGCCCCATTATCCTGGCATTAGGAAATGTCTTTGGTAACAATTTCACCAATCCAAACCAGGGGTTCTTTCCAAAAATCCTTTGGTAACAGCTCATTTCCCATCTCTCATTTCTTGCAGAGCTCAGTGCTTTTCCCCTGTGCTAAGAATTCTGGATTTTGTGTAGTGTACAGATTATAAACAATGCTAAAATTAATTTGTGTCTCATGCATTCAGCTTCACCCTGACTTAATCATTCTGCTGTGTGTTTACTTAGATAAATGCCTGACAATGTTATTGACACTTCAAAGAAAATAAACCGTTTTCTTTATGCACGTACATCAGCACTGCTCACATTCACCAAAAAAAAAAAAAAGAATAAAAAAAAGGAAAGAGGGATAAGATTAAAAAAATAATAAATAATCCTGGCTTAATCCAAATTCCATTTCCCCAAATTTGCAAGCATTGTAGTGCAAATATTTCACTAAATTATGCTATTCTGTCCTCTAAACAGCAAGGAGCCATGAACAACAATCTGATTAGTCAGGGCCCCTTCTGAATGGCATTAAAATGATTTGTTTTTCTCCCACCTCTCAATTCTCTCATTTGAGAGCTCCGTTCATTTCAGCCCTTGAATAAACTCCATTCCAAATACACTGACTGCTCCTGACACTTATTGGGGAAAACAAATTGTTTCCATCAGAAATAAAGAATCTAGCTAGTAGTAAATAATACTTTTTTCACTAAATGAATTGATTTTTCTGCATCAATTCCTGTAGATCTTGGGTTTAACAGGGTAAAGGAAATCTTCACGTTTCTCTAACACCATTAAAGCAGTGCTTCCTTACCTGCCTTATCTAAGGCCCTGTAATACCACTGAGGAAAAAACCCCAAACTAAAGAATCTTATTTTCTTTTATTTTCAGAATACAGACCTTTAATATTATGTTTACTTTGAAAATTTGGAATAAAATAATGCTTTGTTTTCCTCTTTTTTGATTGCACAGATTCATTTCACTCTCCTCTTCCCTCCAATTCATGTCAAAAAGCTCTTAGGAGTCCGAAATTTAACTTTTATAAGCATATTATTTTATAAACTTATTTCATAGACTTACTGTTGCTATTCAGAGTCTGGTAAATTTGTAAACCACATTTTTTTTTTCATTAGAATGCTTTGCTGTCTTTACAGTAATGTTTCTAGGTCAACATTTTTCCCTTTTTGTTTCACAGATTTGAATTCTCGTCCAGATCTAATAGAAAGTAATTTGGTTTTTAGGGTTGTTTTGTTTTGTTTTGTCTGTTTGGTTGGGTTTTTTTTACAAAATTTGAAAATTTCTATTGGACATTGATTTTTTTGCAAGAGCAGGTTCAGTTTGTGTTTTGTCCCCTTAGAGCACTGAGAGGTTACAGCATGGTCAAATATGAAGAATAAACATTGGTGTGGGAAAAAAACCCAACAAAACTGAATGTTACAAGGCAAAGCAGCTTCTTAGCATTTGAATCTGAGATCCATAACAGAAACTACAGCATTGTAAAAGCCAAATCTGTAATACAACTTAGGCTGGCAGATAAAGAAAACAAATGGTTATTTTGCTGATGCTGAGGTATAGGTACATTCTTCTGGATGTTAACAAATTTAATCACTAAATAGTACAGCTACTGGATTCCCTAAAACATGAGGGGCACTGCAGCTGTGTTCATTTCAGTGCTTGCTGTGATACTGAAATCTTTAGCAATAAAACCAGGGGAACTCAAAATCAGAGTTTGTCATATTTGGTTTGCAGTTTCATGTTTGGCTCAATGGGGCCTGATGGGCTCTTCCTAAATTGTGCCCCTCTCTGCAGTGCCATAGGGAGAGTCATTTGAACTGGCCAAGGGAACACCCCAAAAATTGTAGCCAGGTCCACAGGAACATCTGCAAAGGTGTTAGACCCAGGTTTAATGCCTCACCTTTCGTGCAGAGCCCACAGTGAACAGTCTCAGTCAGATTTCAGTGTCACTCACTAGATTTGGGGACACAGATTGAAGCATCAGAGGTGGATTTCTCTTGGGTGAACCCAGGGAATTGGTAAAACTGCGGTTTCTCTGCCATTACTAAGGTTTGTTCATTCAAAACAAGTGGCTTTTGCTGAAGCACTCCCAGTCCTGCCTCCATACACAGGTTTTTCCACCATCATGTGCTTACAATTCTACACATGTATCACCTTCACATGAAGGAACTTCATTTTGTGTTTGCTTAAAATATCATGTAATTTAAAAATGAAAACACAGGGTGGTCAGCAGCCATCCCAACTTGACAGTACATCCCAGCTACATGGGGAATTTGATTGCAGCAAGGCTTTGCACAGCATCAGCCTCTGGAGACAGAGAGCACTGAAGGAGGATGTCATTAATATGAGCTGTTCAGGTCATATGCTCTTCCCTTTATCAGGCAGAGTAATTTTTTAGATAAGACCTTCTCAATAGTAAAAAAGCATGATTTTAAACTATGTGTTTTTAAACTTTGTTGGAAATTGTAGGTGGAACTCCTAATAGTGGAGCACACTTCTAAAAGTTATGTAAACCACTTAATTCTGAATATCAATATTCACAGTAAGTCTCTGAAATTATTTTCCATCTTTCTGTGATTGGATCACTTTGAAAGCTCTTCTGCCATGACTTTCAGAAGTACAATTTTCAAAGTTTACACTGGTTATTCTATGTTGTGCCATTAGTTATGTGATCTCATATAAATTTGCAGACAAAAATTATTCAGCAGAAATGCCACAAAATGTGGAGTGTGTCTGCATCTCCTTTATAATAATTACTAACAACGTAGGATTTACCTGAAACTTTTCCCCAGTGCTTATCAAATAGTTTATGACTTTTGAGGGAGGACTTTACGATGTTCCCATATCTCTGTGGTCAGGACAGGCAGCCACTCCTCCCCTGCCTGGTTTCTCAGCCACCACCATCAGTGAGTCCTGTTCCGTGCTCTGATTATCAGCTGCAATATGGACAGCACCATCCTCCATCTGAGCAGTGTCACTACACACAGCTCCTCTGGCACTCTCTGGAAACACTTGAGCCTCCTGATAAGATCTGCTGTAAAGTCCTGATATCTGTCAGTAACACTGGAGCAGGTGCTCCCCTCAGCAGCAGGGACAGGTGAATATTTGCACACCTAATGGATAATCCATGTATTTACCCACTGTAATTACTTGTGTACCTTTGAGAGCTGCACACGCTTCAGAGCACACCAAGTTCTGGAAAACCTGAGTCTGTTGGTTTTTAACAAAGAGAGAGATTTTCTCTGCCCTAGTTGGGTGGCAGTGTTGCATGCAAGGAACCAGGACCTCAGATAAGGCTGAAAGATATTTATCTCCCAACAATGCTGTTGTGGGTGTTAATCTGGGGAGTTAAAAACACACAAGCTCGCTACATTTATGTAACTTTTTCAGCAAGTGATCAAATATCATTACAGCCTAAGACACGAACCTAATTTGGATGTAAAAGATTCATACAAATCTACCTAATTAATGATAACTAAAGAACAAAATGCATTGTTAATTTCAAGAGAAATTCTATCACAGATTCTGCAAAACTGCAGCAAAAGAAAAAAATCCCAGTTTCTGAGCTATCAATTAGTTATTGTGCTCTTTCCCTGTGAGCTTTTCCATAGGTTATGCGTTAAGGAAGTTTAAATGATGTCTGCCTGACTGTATTTTCTATACACCTGACAGCTGCTTTCAACACAGCGTTGTTAACTTGAACTTGCTTTCAATAAAGGCTCTTTCTGCATTATTTTGAGCAGCACATTATAGTCCCTTTTTAGGCAGCACCTTTCTTTCCTTGCTGATAGCTCTTCACTGATAGTTCAGGCTTTATCAGCAGTGCTTGCTTTGTCAGGTGTTCCTGACACCTGTAGGCTGACCATGGTGGCTGTAGAAGAGCCTCCCCCAAAGCAACACAATTTTGGTCTCAGAAGAAGCAGTGGGGATGATTCCAGCAGAATTCCAAACCAGCTCACCCCACATGGTGTAGAAATAAATATCATAAATGTGCTGGAAAGCGTGAAAGATTTATTTGTCACGGAGCATTCAGCACAACACTCCTACTGCTCCATGTAGAAGCCATCAGTCAGCATCCACAGCATCCCTCTCCCGAGAGGGAACAATCCTTGCAGCAGAGGAGAGGAAAGGAAATTTCTCATCAAATGTCTCCAATGGGACTGAAACAGCAACACTCCAACATTCAAAATAGATCACCCTTCTCTGTGGGATTTTCCACTGGCCACCCTTCAAGGAATGGTGGAAAGGACTCTTGGCCCCTCCAGCCCTGTGAGACACGAAAGGAGGGCGGTCACTGCCTGGGAGCTGCTGCCTGCCATGCCTGGTTTCATTGTGAGGCAAAATTCTGTGTGAAGGGAATGGGGGATGGATTGGAAAATACCAAGGAATGGAAAACAAAGGAGACCTTTGAGGTATCATCATTTTCAAGAGAAAAAAAAAAAAAAAAAAAAAAACACAAGGGGGAAAACCCAAAAAAGAATGTTTTCTATTAATGCTTCTTCCCATGAATGCTTCATTTTATCAAGAACATTTGTCTCTATCTGGCCAGACTTTCTTTTTTCATTAAGCCTTGAAATTGTTGCACCCCGATATATATATATATATATATATATATATATATATATATATTTTAAAAAGGTCATTTTTTCAGTACAAGGAATTTGCAATGATTAAAAGGCTGGTCTGCTTGTGTGATCAGCCACAAGAATAACAGTAACATACAATGCCATTCCCTAGTTTAGTATAAAAAACAGGTACAGATCTGTTTATGAAGGGATATCTTCTCCACCTTTACTCTTTAAAGAAACCTCTAAGTTACTACAAACAATTCAATTTCATTCCACTGTAAATTATTTTTCAGGATACTTTGGGGTTCTTTTTAATTTGTTTGTTTGTTTTCCCGTTTCCACAACAACTTGAAATATAAATAACTTAGAAAACAGATTTATAAATACATGAGAATCCAGAAGGGGAAAAAAAGAAAGTCACCATTTACAGTATATCTTGGTGTTAAGGAGCAGAAAAATTAGTGTTTTAAGGAGCTGAATGTGATGTTGTTATTGTCTTCTACTCTTGGGTATTAAATAGTGCCAAGAACAAAGTTTTGAGATATTTCTGAGACCTAAACTTCCATTATGGAGTCCAAAACATCTATTCCAAACAAACTCATTAAACCCCCTTAGATTCTGGCAGAAAGTACACAACACTGAGGTCTGTAAAATCTCCAGAGTAGAACCAAATTAAAAGAAAATGAGGCAAGTAATTTAAAGGGAAAAGTCTGATTAAACTCTCCATCTTTTAAAGAATTCCAACACCTTCAGCTGAAGTTAGGCAGAACTGTAGTGTCTGTGGGCTTCTGAAGAAAGATCTCCAAGAACCGGGATTTAAAAATAAAATGAGTACATTTCATAACAATAGAGATGCAGCATGGCCACATTGAGATACTGCACCAGATCTGCAGCCTAGTCCCCAAATGGGGAGAAAATCTGCAAAAACTAACACAGGAATGGCTTGAAATGCTTCAGAACCACTAATGAATCCCATCCTGCTCAAAAAAAAAAACCCAAACAAACAAACATGCAAACAAACAGACAGAAAAGGAGCTGGCATTGCTGTGGCAGTGCTTGAATGCTGCCATTATTCCATTCAGTATTTGCTAAGTAGATTCCCAGGGCTGCAATCCTGAAACAGACAGTGTTCAGCAGAAAGAGAATTGAAGGTATTTTATTAAAATGAGATTGCTCCAGTGGCCAGTCTTTAAAGCCTCCTACATTTGTATTAGACAGAATAAAGGTAGAGCTCAGTGTTTTAGAGCTATTTAAATTCAAACCAAGATATGCCTGAATGGCAACACTTGCTGAGGCAAAGTATTTCTTCTGAAAGGCGGCCTATGGGGAAGTTAATCTTGGAAATCCTGGGAATTGCTTACACATTTGTCACATTCTTGAGGACTTTTTAAAACAGGAAGCAAAATATAGGTACAAGAAATTTTGTACACTCCCACCCTCCAAGATGAAGAGTCACAAAAGTCCACCGAGTTTTCTGCCCTGAGCATCCTATAAGGTCCTAAATAAAGTGTAAACCTGGATGAAAAGATTTTCAGTGAAGAAATTATTTTACATCCACAGGAATCAAAAGGCAAAATCTATATTATACATCAGGAAACATTTTTGTCAAGCCTAACACCTGATGTACACAGAGATGCAAGCGTGGCAGTTGACAGAGCATTCCCTAAAAAGCCAATTAAAGAATGGATTCGATGATGCCTGACGTGATCCTTCTCCTGAAATTTTCCCAAGCAGCTGTACCATTTAAACACACAGATTTCAGACAGCAAAAGTAACACAAAAGCTTTAAAGTTTTTCCTTGTTTTGTGTCCATTTGCTCAAACCCCTTTGATGTTACCATGGCCTTTACCTGGACCTTTCTGCAAAATGAGCTGTACCCCAGGAACAGCTCCCAAGGCAGCCGTGGGATGTCCTTGCTGAGCTTTCACCAGGGAACAGCTCTGAATTTGCTCTTATTGCCATTCCCTGGGCACTTCTGTTATCCAAAGGCAGAAAGTTCCTTGGCAAAGGTAGGAGGGTGCAGGGCACCCCACAGGCTGGGAGCAGAGTCCTGAGGAGCTGCTCTTTGGAGCTCCAAGGGACAATGGCAGCTGGAGAGGGTTGGGTGGAATGGTCACTTCTTCCTCCAGAGAAACCCTTTCTGACAGCCTGCAGGGAGCAGAGCCAGGCTTCTCCACACAGCCTGGTTACCTGAGTTACACATCTCATTAAGAACTTCTATTCCCTTAATGCTTCGTGAAACTAGACAGGACATTCCCCAGTCTAGATAAATGCAAAAAAAAGAAACCTAACATCTGGTTTTTTACTCTTGGAAATGGTTACAAAATCAGAAGCTACGTCAAAGGAACTCACCACTGCAAGTAAATCAAGGACAAATTAGGAAAATTGTTGCCTGTGGTAATGCTGAATCTCCAGCATCCAGACCACCACGGTCTCTCCATGGCTGAGAAACCACCAGGACTCCCAGCACTGCTGCATCCCTGAAGAGCAGCAGCAGCAGTGAGGAGCAGCGGTGAATGCAGCTGTGCAGCAGTTGGCCTTTTTATCACCAGCCAGGGAACACTAAAAACACCACAACTGAGATCAGAGCATGGAGATCTTTACTATAACACAAACAAGCTGCCCTGGCAGCATTAATCAGGCTATACAAGGATAGAGAGCTCATTAGACTAACAATTCCTCTCCGAGGCTCCATGATTAAAGCAGAATGAAAATAACATACAGCCAAAGACACACGAGAGAATACTGAATACAATGTAGGTGTCAGCACTGCTAAATCTATATTTTGTAGCAGCCATAACATAAGCTATTGAGCCACTTTGTAACTCTGGGCAGTTCTCTGAATACAAATGTAAGACTTAGAATGCCCCAAAGTCTTTCCTATGAGGTTTAAAGGAAACTCTGTAAACCTTACATGTGTTATCAGTGAAGCCACATTCAAACTGATTTGCTGCCATTGCACCCAAACTCAGCCTTCTTCTCACACTGAAGCAAAGGCTGTTTTCTGGAAGTAAAGTGATCTTTTCTGGTGTTCACCCTTACTAAACAGAGCTCCAAGAGGAATTTGTTCCTTTTCCATCCAGTTGTCCCAGCCACATTTCCCAAAAGAGCCCCTTCATTAGGAACTCATAGTTTGTGACTTTGAGAATTAAATAGCAAAGCAAATGTCAGCTTGCAAGGTGGTCTCAGTCACCATCTCCTGTTTGGCAGTTGTTAAAATGCACCTCATTTACTGAAAACTTCACAGAAGTGTTGACTTGTTTATCTTCAATTCTGTTACTAGATTTTTTTTGCTATATCTCCCATAATTATTAACATGAGAATAATAGTAGAATAGTAGAACATTCTGTTCAGAGGGACACGATTAGCTTGGCATTATCTAGCACAATAGTTCTGGTGTACTTTGCAGTGGGGGAGAAAAGAAAAACTTAAAAATTATATATAAATCTGTTTCTGGTCTATCTTTTTTTTGTGGTTGATCCCATTTTCTTATTTGTTTCTTGTGCTCTGGCAAAGCCCATCCAGATGACAGAGCAGCCACAGGGAGGTGAAAAACACAGTGGTCTTCAAGCTCATCAACACCTTCAAGTGTAAAGCAGGGATGTTCCTCAAATTTCATCAAATTCAGGATTCATGCAGATTTTCCTTGTGCCTCTCCATACCATAATGGATGAGCCTCACCCCATGGACACAGCTTTTGTTCTTTTCCAGCTTTGTCCTGGCACATCTCTCTGACCTCTTCCAAAAAATGTTTGTTCCAAAGCCTCGTTTCCCCACAGCTGGAGCTACTCTCATCCTGTACCACTTTTCCTCTCTCCTGCATTAGGCACTTTCCCCCACCCCAAACCTTTGCTAAAAATTTCTTTCTCTCAATTCCTTTTAAAGTTTTTTCTCCTGCTGCTACTAGCCAAATGACAGACTTTCACATTTCATTCACCACCGAATATCTTTAAATTGCAATAACCTGCAATTTCTATTGTGTTGCATTTCCCTTGTCCCATTTAATTCCAGAATGTGTTCTGGCATACAGACAATGCATTTGGGAAGTGGAAGTGGGAACAGCAACTGGTAAATAAAAAGTCTGAAATTTTGTGTTTGCACTGAAATGTGTGTGAGACACAGTTAATGGCTACTGCAATATTGTCTTCAGCTTATACAATAACAGCAAAAAAATAAGTATATGAACATGATTTTTTTAACATACATAAACCAGTGAAACATTATCACAACAAAAAAGTAATTTTCAGTATTTTAGAAAGTGAAAGTTTGAAAAATTTGACATCTTTTCCTGACAGTTATGACACTGGAAGTACACTATTTGATAAGGGGAGGAAATTAAATTAGCCTTGAAGTCATGTACAAGTTATGCTTTTTTAAAATATTTTTCTCTCACTGGCTTTGATCATATAATCCTAGCAAAAATAAATGTGCATTTGGTTTTGGGTTTGTTTTTCTGATGCAAGTTTTGTGCTTTAAATTATTTCCAGGTTCATTTTGAAATGGTGAAAAACTGGCTTGTAGACAGAATTGTCTGTTTAAAAGTCTTGTAAAAGGCCTGAAATTTTTGAAAAGTCCTGGATCTTTTCTGCTCTTACGTATAATTTTTCCTCTGTTCAAAAGAGACAAATTATGAGAATGCAAGGGATTCAATGTCATTCAAATGTCATGTACTATATTTCATGTAAGTGTAACCTGACTGAAAATGAAAATGAGAGTGGCAGGTTCTGGGTGTGACTCTGCTCTGCAGTCCTTGAGCAGGGAAATTCTTGTTTGTCAAAGAAGACACAGCAGGAGAAGCTCAAAAATCAAAGCCAAAAGCACCTAAGATTTGCAGTAATGGAGCAAGCAGATGATGTGGCTGTCTACAGAAATAAACTTTTCAGAAAAATTTAAATTGTTCATGCTTTGTTGTTCCCATATGCCTGAGTGTTTCCTCAGAAGTCTCCAGGATTTTGATGGAAACATGAAGTACACTCAAGTGGAAACTCTGACCAGGAAGGAGCTCGGTCTTACTGGGCCTCATCAGCCAAACATCCAGCACATCAAGGTCTTATTTCTACCTAATTCTTGAAATTTGTGTGCTAATGCAGGGTATGAAGTACAAAAAACTCCCGATGACAATTCTGGAAGAACATCCAGAATATATCCAGCTGAAATAAATCAGTGTGAATTTAACTCAGCTCACTTTACTGCCATATGAGGAGGATTATATAGGATTTCAGAAGAAATCCTATCTCTTCTTTCCTTTAAAAAGATATATAATATTAGTTGATCCTGTTTAGATTAACCCGACCAAACCAAAGCATGTGAAAAGAAAGCCATCACTAACTGCTTTAATTCATCTTGGTCATAAATTCAATCCCTGGAATGGGTTCTCAGCTGAAATTCAATAGACTTGAAACAGTTCCACTGCAAAGAATGTGTGGACAGTGCCAACAGCATTGATTGAAATGGACATTGAAATGTCCCTGACCATCTCAATGGAAATCTAAAGTGTTTTTCCGAGGATGAACACAGTGCATGTAGATATATAATTATTCCAGAGTTTTCTAAGTACAGCTGAGAAGAGCTTGGCCTAAATTTGTATTTGAATATGTGCAATATAATACAACATACATGAAAAACTTGTAATGATTCTTTCAGAACTGTCCTTCTATTTAGCAACAAAGAAACAACAAAAACCTGCTACAAATCCTCCACTTACACTCTTACACATGGAACTGAAGACAGACTCCAACATATGTATGGAAATACAACCTCCCTAATGCTATGAGTAAATGGGAAAAATGCAAAGGAAATCCATTTTGGTATATAGATCTGGAACTAAAAATCATTTGTGTTTTAAAATAATGTCAGGGAGGTATGCTGTGATATTGATTTTTTAAGCAGAATTCTGTTTAATTCAACAGAGAAGTTCTGCTGGAAACAAAAGGCTCAGCATGCCTGCTGTATTTAGGGCCAGGTGATGTATCTCAGAACAACACTGATTATTATAGACATATCTTGATTCATTTCAGCTGAAAATTTGGCTTTTGGAAGCTGATGGAAAACATTTGTCTGTTCCCCAGAAGGATGAGAACAGAAGCAATAGTATTGTTTGGATGCCAGCAGGCAAGACATCACTGTAGAAGAACATTTGCTTCTAAACCAAATTAACAGCGAGTGAAAGTTGCCTTTTCCAAAAGCTTTACATGAAGCTGCCGCTGGGGCTGCTTGCTTACATGTTGATTTCATCTGACGTGGGTTTGAGTCTGTGATCAGAACAGCCCAGGAACCCGTGTTCTGCTCCCTGGTTCTCAAATTTATCTTCTGCCAATAGAGCCATGAAACAAATCATGACTCAAGTACCTGTAACAGAACTTAACTGAAGCAGAATAAACCAGGAGACTTAATTTGTATCTCCTTGGGTATGAAAACACTTATTATCAGGATGTATGCACGTTAAAGTTAATGTTAAAGTGATCTATTTGGTGTCAGTGTGGAAGAATGTGTGCACTAAAGGAAAATAAAGGGGCTGTCAAAGAAGCCAGGCTGCGAGCACGCTGTGTGTGCCACACCCTGGAGTTAAATCCCACCGTGCACATTCTCCTGGCACTGGCACACAGCAGAGCAGGAATTGCTTTAGCTCAGGGAATTTGCCAAAGGAAGGTTTTCAGGTTCATCTGAACACATGCTGCACTCAAGGAAAACAGGGAGCAATAGGGACACCCCACTTTGCTGCAGAAGACAAAGTACTATTTGCAAAGGGTGAAATTGAATTTCTTCTCAATTCTCCACTACTGGTCATTTTTTATTTTATTTTCTTCTGGTTTCCTCCCCACAGAACTGCTCAGGGTCAAGAGGAACTAGTTTAGGGAAACCACCTGACCCATCAATGAGGGAGGTAGAATGAAGCACTCATAGGGGTCCTCTGTGGATATGAAAGGTGTGAGTTCTCTCCAGAGTATGTTAATTACTGAAAGCAGAAACATTTGTTGGCATTACAATGTAATGGAAGATATTAATCAGGGTAAAAAACCCATACTGGCATTTTGAAAATCATACCAACATTCAAGGCTTGCATCATAATTCACTTTAAAACAGAAATTCTGTATATTTAAGCTAAAGTACAGAGAAAATACAAATATAAAGTTAATTATATTAGAAAATATTAGGATTAATCTTCTCCAATAAAATCTCTCAACTGTCTCAGCAGCTGAAGTCACTTATTAAATGCATTCTGTGATATTACAAGTCACGGTTTGAGAGACAGCAAAGTCTTCTGTAGACTAAATGGTTTTAAAGTACATGATACAATGATTAGCACTGATTGGCACATAATTAAGGAGCGTTACTGATTGATTATTGATTCACTATCAGGAGGTTTCAAATCTCTGATTCTTATTTTAATGTCAAATTTCACCCTTGAACAAGGTTATCTGCACTACATATCTCAGACACAAAACTATATTTTAAGTAAGCATAACTAGTCAATATAATGCTATGTTAGAATTATTCAACAGCAGCAGAGCCCTGCTTCTCTTATGCTCTGATTTAAAGAGATGATGCAGATCTCTATCGAGATAACAGATTTTTCTGAGCTCCTGAATCAAGAGATAAAAATGAAAAGGAAAAAACCAATTCATGATTTTGCTATTTCATTTGACTTTGTCAGTCTATTACCATGACTTTGCTGAATGCATCACCCTCCACTGCTCTCAGGGGCATTTACCCACATGCACCACTTAAAACAGAATGACAAAAAGTCTCAACAATTGATGAGTGGGGACTTGGACTTTGAATCAATCTGGGAAGAGATCAAAGCTGCTTCTCCTCTCACATGGAGCATGAAGGGAGTGTGGTCTGTGCTCTGGTATCTCTCCATTATTGTCACAGACATAACAAGTATTGATCCTCTGAGCAGAGGCCCCACAAACACAAATGCTCACACGGTGAAGTGAAAATGAGCCTGTTCTTCTTGAACCCATCCACTAAACCCACGATCCCTTGCCATTCATCCAGCTAAATAAAGGATAACACAATTAAGATAATTATCCCCTGTGCATTCATGGTGTATTTGATGCACGACATGCCTCCTTAGTCACTCTGAAATTACTTTATTTATTGAGAGCAACAATTATAGCACCAAAACAAATTATAGCCAAGAAATGTTCTTTCCACCAGGGTGAGGGAAAAATAATGCTGGGAGCCAGAAGGGCTCTTATTTATTCTGGGCTATGCCTAAGAAAATTTTCAGAGTCAAGCAGAAGGACCAAAAACCACCTGGTTTGGAGGTGGTGTTGGAGAGGAGAGAATAAGAAACTTATTCAGAGCTTTGTTACTCTCTGAGATTCCTGCAAGTATAAGTTAAAATATTTCCCCTTATTTCTGTACATGCAACAAATGTAATTGTAAAATATTAATTAAAATAAATCATAAAATAAGAACCTCTTCCTTTTCACTAAAAAGTACCTAATAAATGGAGCTAAGAGAAAAATGATCACAAATTGTTTTAACCAAATAACTCCCCAGCATAAAGTGAAACTGATACATTGATGGAATTGAAAATTTGGCAGAATATGAACTTGTCCCAAAAGCACCAAGGAAGGTGTCTGACACTGCAGTATCCTGTGCTGCTTTAGCAAGTGAAGTGCCAGATTTGCACCTGATCCTGTACGAGGCAGCCAAGCATTATCTGCCCAATTTAATAGAATGCTCAAACCCTTGTATTTCACAAGTTCACTAAAAACCCTTCTGAAGTCTGGGATCTGTCCATGCAGTGAACATTTAACAGTGAGCGAGACACTCGAGCATATATTTAACATTAAATACAATCCAAAAAGGCCTGCTCATTAGCCTGGGTGTTCTGCTAAATTAAATGATGGATTAAGCACTTGCTCCAAGCCAAGTATCCAGCCTTCCAATTTTATTGTCTCATTCTCTTACAGACACTCACTTATGCAAACAGAGGTGAGTCTCTGCCCACTTTGATTTGTTGGGCAGCCTGCCATCCTTACTTGGTTTTCCAAATCATAGTGTGGTTTCTCTTATTCAAAAGTAGAGTTTCTGCAATTTCCACAATGAAGGTATTTCTCCATTTATTCCATTGCAAGCCCTACTCACTTGGCAAATTTCTGCTGGATTTCATCAGCTATTCACAATAATAAACAACATTAACTAGATCAGCTTTATATACTGCTTTATATAAGATCCTGCTTTCCTTAGCATCAGGTTGGTTACCAAATTATTTCAAGAAACGCTTTGGCAAAAAAGGTTGGATCCTGTATCAGATGAACAACTGGCAGAAACCAAAACAATACCAACCCTATGTCAGGAGGTTACTAATAAACATTTTCTTAATTATATATTCTAAAATAACAATTGAGAAATTCTTTTTCTCTCTCCTATCTTTCAAAACAAAATCTACATTTTGATTAAAAAATTTTGATTTCACTCTTCCTCAACTCTTCCCTCGTCTTTGATCTTTGAAGAACCCAGAAATAATGACTTGCCTGGAAATACTTCTTCCCCAAGGATAAAGTGTAAATTTATTTTTCTGACTGTGTTATATTCAATAACACAGTCAGAAGTCAAGAATAGATGTAACTTCCGTACATGCTGTTTTTGAAATTTGAACACGTTGGACCCAAAACATGCATCTTAATCCAAGATGAAAGAGCAATTGCTACCAAGAGAAGAACAACGATTTACAGAACAATTGCTTGAAGTGTTTCAGTGAGGGCCTGACTGAAAAGCTTCTGAAGTCAAAGGGAATTCCTTCGACTGTTCCAAGCAGAATTTAGGCAAGGTCTTTGCTTTCTCAAGAACGTTTATTCATCAGGTCGTGATGAATAAATGCAAATGAAATGCTCTCATAATAAGGCTCTCAGTGGTTACAGGAAAGTGTCCTGAATTCAACTGGCACGGGGAGAAAACACATCCCAGCCTGGCACAGGGAGAGGGGAGAGGTGTTCTGGCCACGGCTGCTGTGGCATCACCCTGGCCCAGGGAGCAGCAATGATGCCTTTTACAGCCCTGATGGCAGCTGGAATATTGCACTGCCCTGCAGAAAAGCACTGACGAGTCACTGGAGTGAAGTACAAATAATCAGAGGGCGAGAAATATTGATCTGAGGTAATGACAGAGAGAGCCAGACCTGTCCAGCTGGGCTAAGGGAAAACAGAAGGTGGGACCTGAGAGCTCTGTTTAAACACTTGAAAAGGGCAGCTTTCAGGAGAGAAAGGAATTATTTAGGGTCTTTCACAAAAGAATCAGCAGCAGAAATGGGAAGAAAGGGGAGGTGGTACCCTCATCCCATTCCTCACAAAAACAAATCTAGTCCTCTTTGAATAACAGAAGTTTGTGCACTGAGAATTCAGGGGAAAATTTGGTAGTATCTCACAAATAAGTGACCCAGAACCGATTGGGCACACACAGAGCTGTCCTGTGGCTTATTCCATGTTTGCAAAATCCACTTGACTCTAATTAGACTGAAAACCCTTCCAGGCAGGGCACAGAGCAGTAGAGTCTTTATCTTAACTGATGTTCTTGTTATAAATAATACACTAAGCTGGTTAACAACAGACTCGTTAGAAAGCTTTAGGCTGGGTGCTTGGAAGTGTGGTGGAGTTTGGGCTGTAAATAACTGCAAACTCCAACCCAGCAGAGCTGAAACAT
This sequence comes from Poecile atricapillus, assembly GCF_030490865.1. Taxonomy (NCBI): domain Eukaryota; kingdom Metazoa; phylum Chordata; class Aves; order Passeriformes; family Paridae; genus Poecile; species Poecile atricapillus. Next base: position 17,919,332 of record NC_081258.1, on the reverse strand, counting down.
TAGGGATGTTTTAAGGAGAAAGTCTAATTTGGGGAGGTTTTGAAATCTATATGAACATCTGTTTTATTACTGTCCTGGCAATCTGTAAACCCTCCAGTTCAGAAAATTCCCTTGCAGCAAGAACATTAGTGGAAGAAAATCAACAAAAAGAATTCCCCAAATTGCCTTCTTCAAGAAAACCAACATCTTTCTTCATCTTTTTGAACTATGAGTGGAATTTAGGTTATGAAATCAAGGCAATATAATACAGTAGGAGCTAAATTTTCCAGCACTCATTCATAGCACTTGATACAATATCTAAGGTATATATTTTAAAGTACAGCAAAAGAAAAAATGTCATATGAACTGAATATAAAAAATACTAGTACAATAAATAACACCTGAATCACAATGCAGGAAATGGCCCTTTTCCCATTGCACTCCAAAACTCCATTATGATGATGAGAATAGTCTTATTTCTGCCTTGTTTTTAGCTCTGTGTGGTGACAGATGGGCTTTAGACCTGAATTCTGGGACTTACATTAGGCAAAGGACTTGTCAGATGGAATATTTATACTTTTTCTAGTTTCTGAAATATTTCAGAACTTGTTTATTTTCAAACAAGAAGAAATAAAGTGTAAGCTCACATAACTCAGGGATGTGGGGAAGTATTTTAAAGACATATTTACAAAAATTAAGATTCCTTGAATTTGAAAGTCAGTGCTCTGGATGTCATAGGACATAGTCATAAGACTGCAAATTCCACATCAACAAGAAAACAGCATCCATTTAAACCACTCACTGTCAAAAGACAATGATATTCAAATAAATCCAAAATGGAACTGTGAGTTTTTAGTTTGAGTTGAGTGAGAACAAGGAAAACCAAACTTTCCAGCTTTGAAACATGAACCTTTCCTGTCTGATGTTCATCCTCTTGTTTAATCTGATGATGAAAAGAAAAAACAAACAAAAAAACCAGACCAAACCAGAAACTTCAGTGAACAGACAGATTTTCCCATTGAGGCAGCAAATCCCAATTTAAAAGAACACAAATAACAGTCCCATATCCCCTTCATACACTGCCCAAATCCTTGCAGGCCTCCTGGGGCGCATGACTGTACTCATGAGCCCTACAGGCACATACCATATTTATTTGTGTCTTCAATAAAGTAAAGAAAAATAGAAAACACAAAGACCTACAAGTCCTCTCTATCCCCTTCAACATTATCCTTTCTATTTCCACAAGGCCCAAGTAAATAGCTTGAGTTCCCTGGTATAATTCATCTCACTAACACTTATTTACATCATAAAACCCAGCACATGTTTTTAGTGGGATAATTAAATACAGAAAGAGGAAAAAACCAAAAACATCCTTCCAGTCCAGGCAGTTGAGGTGTTTTCTGCAACCTGAACATGCTCCTTGGCAGGGACACAAAATAAAGAGCAGGAATAGCAGAGATTATGTCCAACCTCAGCTGCTCAGCCGTGTGCTGTGCTCAGACCTGGTGTGTTCCACAGAATGAGCTGGGGTTTTACCTGTAATACATAAACCCTACACACTTCATCTTGAAAGCTTATTTTTTTGAAGCATGAGGTTTAGTCCTAAAAAAAGGGCTGTGTTTAATTGCACTACAATGGACGGATTTGAAGCAAAGCTGTGAATAATGGAACTTTATCCCCCTGCAAACAAGAGAGCTGACACAATGTATTCAATAGTAGAAATCCTGCTGTGCTGCCAAACTTATAATAAGGCATTCTTAGAGGAAAGCCTAATGATGGGGAAAAAAATACACTTTTTTTTTTTTTTTTCCTTACATGAGATCATAAATTTTCTCAGAATCACATCTCAACAGTAAGTACCTTACCTGCAGGAAAATAAATTACCATTAAGCTGTTATGTTGGTTTTGGGTGGGGCTTTTTTTGGAACCTGATACAGATTAGGTTTTTTCCTGAATATTGCATTAAAAGTAGGTATTAGAGCAGAGCTTTTAACACAAGCAGTTTGAAACATGTGGAAAACAGCTTTGGTGAAAGATTCCTCTTAGACTCCTGTCTGTTGGATTTGTTTAAATGCTTCAAAAAAATTCATATCTGGTTAACTCTGAAGTCTACAAACACATAATGATACTTTGCTGTACAATATTGAAGGTTAAGCTGTATCTGCCATGAATAAACCCAGTGCATTAAGAGACCATGTTGGAAAAATTCAGTTTCCTATTTTCCTTTCTAGATATGAAAGTGTGTTTTGGTTTCTTTAAGGGGAGAAGAAAGACTTTGTCTTCTTTTTTTAAGTATAAAGCCTTTGGACACAAACCCAATTCTTAGTAGTGGAACAACTGAACAAGCAGAAAGTGCTGCAAGACAATAGAAAAAGAGATTTTCCTCATTATTTTTACCTTGTGGAACCCAGAATGTCCTTTTTTCTCACCATCCAGGAGGAGATAAACACAACGATTTGTGGTATGTTCACAAATATTCCTGGGGATTACTAAATCCCTCACCTTCAGTTTGCCATTTAATTACACACAAAAAGTGTTTATTGACTAATGTACTTCTCTATTATGAGCAATTAATTGATGTAACTATTCCAGCTAGGGCTCAGCACACACAAAAATATCCCCCTGCACTGAGGCACAGAGAGAATTAATGTCTCAGGTAGACCCACGTGGAGGTGAAACTGACTTTGGTGTATTTTATGCTACTGTTGTTAGGCCATAGAATTACACAACCAATGCTGTTTCCAGATAAAACAGAATTCATGAGAGGGTGAGGCTTTGAAAACGTGTGTTGTACAGAAATCCTCCATTCATCACCGAAAGCTACCCAGCAGATATCTCATGCCACAGCAGGAGTCAGATACTGTACACCAAGATAAAGAGTTTTGGGCAGGCTCACCACCCTTTTACTGGGAAAAAAAAAAAAAAAAAAAAAAAAAAAGTGAGCACTGTCAGTGCTTCTCTGAGCTCTAATAAGCAAATCATCCTCTGCTCTAATGACAGTAATGAATTAAATCACGCTTCAGTAATGAATTGCTCCCATCTAGGTCTGAGGATAAATCATACTTCATACAAGCATCCCAGTGCCACAGACATTCCCATGGAGGCTTGCAGGGCTCAGCAGCCTGAAGGTGCAGAGTTAACATAACTGGGCTTCTTGTTTCATGCTGTGCAATTTGCATTTTTCACAGAGCTGCTCCAATTCCAAGCTGTGCGGGATGGGGCCATGGCAGCAAGGCTGGACCTGCTGCAGAGTTAGAGAGCAGAGCTTTCACCAGCCTGACACTGACAGAAAATCTTGTTTCACTTAATGACCTTCCAAACAAGACGTGGGACAGATCAAATTTGAAGTAATAGCAGTGAAAACAAGAGCTTGTATTTTTTGAGTGTGATTTGTCAGAGATCACTCTGTGCAGGACAGGAGGTTAAGAGGATCATGACACAACCAGCAGATTCCTATTATCCAATCCTGAGGAATCACCTTAGTCTTGACTTCAAAGAATTTGACTGGACTTTTGCCATATTTTCTAAGAGAACAGGATTAGAATCCCAGAAACACAACCACAGATGAATTATCCAGGATGTCTAAAATGAGAGGACAATTGCAGTCAGTGCAATGCCACCACGCTCTGACAAGTTAGGGACATGCCTTACACAGAACATGTTTTGGTAAGGCTTTATGGGGGAGGATGTGTGTGAAATGAGTTCACCACAGAAAGGAAACAATGAACCAAGAATCAGTTCTGACCCTTTGTATGGGCAGAAATAAAAATACAGAATAATAAGCATAAAATATTTCAAGAAAACTTTCTTATCCTGACTATTTGGAGGGAGCAAGCCTCAAACCAGCATTTCAATCACAAAAGAAAAGATTCTTAATAATTATTAAAAAACCCCACATTATTCTGAATAATGCATTAGAGCAAAGGATCATAAAGTGTAACTTTATAATTACTGGTTGCAGTAGTTATAGTTTGTATTTCAGGGTCATATGTTTCAATTGTACCATCTTAACATGATCAGGGGGTTAGGCTTTTTTTTTTTCTACCAAAAGAAAGGACAGTTTCTCCATAAAAACAATAACTGAATAATGTCCTAAATATCACAAATTTGTGGTTTTTTGCACTAATCACACCAATAATGTGTTATCTTCATGACACATTGGACTATTAACTTAATTCTCTAATTATATTGTTTAAAACACAGAGATAAACAAAAGCTATAATCATGACACGACTCTATGCCATGTCATTATTCCAAAACAGCAAGTCAAACATTTTTCATTTAACTCCTAACTGAAAAAACTTTGTATCAATCAGATGGGACATTAAAGGAAGCAGCAGCATCAGGAGGATCAAAGGATTTTTACAATCATTTTGCAATCATAACCAGATTGATAAACTGTTCTGCTACCACAAAGCCTTCATGTCTGATACATTTAACTCTGACATTTCAGATAAACACAGCGACAAGAAACAGAGAGCTCATTTTGTATAAAAATACCTTTTGCCTTAATCTCACTTCAGGAGCTGATACAGGAGACAAAAGAGCACCGGTCTATCGCGTATTCCTTTAGAGCAGTGTTTAATTTGGAGATGTGGAATTGAATGCCTGTGGACAGACACTTGGGAAGCGTTTCCACAGGAAGATAAGGAAATAGGCTGCACTTCACAACGGGGCTCGTGAGCAGCTGTCGGGGAACTTTTGAAGCACTGATGTGATAAAGGTGAAGGCCCCTGTGGAGCAGATCTCAGCCACCTTCCATGTGCTAATCTTGTTATAAAGGATTGCTCTAATAAAAGAAGACTAAATAAAAAGCCAGACTGACAAAACCCAGCTTTCTAAAGTTCAAAACAGGCTTCTTTGTCATTAAAGTCCAATGAGAAATACTGACTCCTTCTGTAACATAATCAAGAACAAAGCCTTTCAATAATGAAATGATGCTGTGAAGAACGGTTGTAAGCACGTCTGTCTCAAAGAGATCAATCCCACAAAAATCTGCTCCTTTATGGACCCAAAGAAGAGTCCTCTAGCACCAAAAACTTTTCTTCCTGTAGCTTTCCAGCTTTGCCTTGGCTTTTTCATTTCTAGTGGACAAAAGAAGTTGGTAGGTTGTAGGAAGCAGCATCAGAAAAGCATACTGAAGTATTAAAAAAGCTGCTGCTTCAAAAGTAAAATCAAACCCCACCAAATCTGGATTCTTTCACGTTAGCCACTTTCAAAAGAATATGTGATTACATTTTAAAATTCTGCTGCTCCATCGCAGCAGTTTTGAAACATTTATAAGTCAGCCTGTGTGTGTTCTAATCCCAGCGGCTGGCGTAACAACGGCCTGAGGATCCGAGGTTGTCAGGAACAACAAATTGCCAACAAGAAACACATCCTGTAAAACACTGCCTGGGTAGTTCATTTAAATTTGAATCTGTATCTCTGTAGTTGGCACATAGCATTAGTCATGACTTAAACCATTAGTAACAGAATGCTCTCCCCTCCCTAGCACCCAGTGAAACAACAAATGCCGCTGCCATATCAGCAGAGAGCAGGCTTTTTATCAGTTTATTTTCAAAAGCTGGTTATTTGCAAAAATAAAACAAAATCCCAAAAGCCAAGCGGAGTGTGCAGCAATCCTCAAGTGGTTATCTAGCTCCCAGAGCAAGGACAGAAACCAGAGCAGTAGAGATGCTGCTGTGCCTGTTGCAATGATTTTCATGCTGGCACACTTGGAATGGTGCAGGAGCATCAGCACATGATAAACTACAGAGTGTTTTGTAATGGGATGGTTTGCATAAAAAAGGAAAAACCACGAGATTTGCTGGGTGTAGGCCACAGCAGGCAGTTTTTACTGTCTTGGGGCAGCATGATTTAGGGTGCTCCAGCACACACCAGTTTGTATCTGCTCTAGCAGCTGTGTTTAACCACCTTCATTTCCCTTTTGCCAAGAAGAAAGCGCCCACCAGCCAGTGATGCAGCCAGCAGGGCACTGCTGTGCTCACACCTACACTAAAGTGATGCAAACCAGCTTAAAACACTGGGAGAACCCACTCTCCTAGGGAGACTCTAAAAAGCCAACCAAAATGGACAGAAAACTGCAGTTTTTCCACTTGATTCTGGCTTATAAATGCTTCAACAGGGACTCAGTCAGTTCAAGTTCGCTTCCGAGATGATGGCTGTGGCTCTCAGGAAGGCTAAAATCACTCTCTGATGGTACCCACATTTTCTTCATTGATATCACAATCACTTACTTTGTTCTGGAGCATCTCAATTTGGGATCCCAAATAAATTCTAGAGAAGTCTGTACACTGATGGTTCTTCATTTACCCTGAATCAATGAAGTCTCATGGTGTCAGTTGCAGAGAGAGAATTAGGATCACATGGGAAGCTTGTGTCTCAATGAGGAGACATCCAACACCTTTCCAAAAAATATAAACTCTCCTGATTTATCTCAATTTTAGGGCCTGTGACATAACACAGAAAAGAATGCAATATAATCCCTGGTAAAGCCTACCCCAAAGAGTGGGGATGATCCTAAAAGAGCATTAATCCAAAGCTATGGCAAAGCTACAAGATGGATGAGTTGGTTTTAAATGACAAAACCACAATAACACATTTCTAATGGCAAACCCACAACTTGCAGTTTTATCAAGGGCCAAACACACTGAATTTTTAGCATCTTTCACCCTTTTAAGCAAGTACTCCAGAGTTTGGTCCTTGGGCAGTAACAAGCCCAACTGATGTGAGGTTCATAACAATTCTCCACTCAAAGTGATGACAGCTTGAATTTGTCAACATTACAAGAGATAAACTCTTCAAAGCAAACTTATTATTCTTCTACCCAAAGAAAAAGCTAAGTCTCACAGAAGTTTGAGTTGTGTTTTCCCTCCTCTCACTTTGTCTTTTCCTGCTCTTGGAACACATTTCACACAATCCAATTACTCCATCTCTCTTACAGTAGTGCCAAACCTGCAGCTTTGACAGGGTAACCTGGAACTTTTCGGGGTTTTGCCATCCCTGAAGGAACTCCTGAGCTCAGAGAAACTCCCTGTGCCTCCCTCCTGCTCAGCTTCTGGTTTGGTTTCAGGTTTGCTTTTGAACCAGGCCTTAACCTTGCAAACACAAAGTACTGAGTGCAACCACAAACGTGATCCTTTTACAATAAACTCTTTCTCTGCTCTTTTCTCAAGGTCTCCAGTGGTCACACTTCTGTCTTTTCAGCTTTCAATAAGCACATTAGATTTAGCAAAATGCAGTCAGAAAAGGTAATAACATGCCAGAAAACCAAGAGGCATAATGCATGAACAAACCATTCATCAGGACAGGAATTTTGCCGGTTGTTTGGAGCTGTTTGATTACTTAATGGAGATCCAGTAAGTTTTTCCCATGCTCAAATATTTACAAACAAAACAAGTTAAAATAGAGAGGGAATTGATATATCAAAACTTTGATTATTTAGAGAAATATCTTTAGAGACAGCAGATATTGGAAGCTGAAAGGATTTTATAAATAAAATTAAGAGTCAATTAAGATTAAAAATTATCTCCTAAAGTCTGTTGAATGATAACAAGTGAAAGGGTGTTAGTAAACAAATAAATTGGATTACAACAGCCCTGTTAATTTGGAATGGACTCAAATTCACAGCCAAATGCATACACATTCTCAGGCTGAATTTTCTTTTAAGTGTCCTGAGATTTTTATTAATTGCTCTGCAAGCAGTGTATGTGTCCCCTAAGGTTTTTCATGTACTTCCTACTCTGTTTATTAGAGAATAATTACCAGCTGCCTCTTACTAGCTTATATTTGTAGCTTTGAAGAAACACACTTTCATATAATATCAAAATGAAAACTGCAACTGTGTCCTCCAAAAGCAGTTGTTATAATTACTTCAGAAACCTTGATCAATTTAAAATATGTAGCTCTGCTTTGAACTAATAAGAATCAGTCTAAGCAGAAATATTTAAAGTGTGGTTCAGATCTGCAGCAAAGGTGATAGGCAGAGAAAACAGAAAAAACTGCAAGAAAGAAAACCTTCTATTCCATGAAAATGGGATTAAAGTATGAATCTTAAAATAAACATGAAGAAAAAAAGATATTAAGCTCTAATCCAACACAACTGAGCTGAAAAATATGTTGTACTACATTCACAATCATCTATTTTGTCAAAAATTTGCTTTGGTGACTGTTTAATATGCATGGTGTATATTCAAATGCTTTTTGCAAATAAAAAAGTAAATCTTTGAATGTAATTGCTTTACGTATACACTGGAAACAACAATTAAAGAGAAAAAACAAGGTAGGAATCGGTGTTAAAACAAAAAATAAAGCAATCAAACTTATGAGCTTGGTCCCCAGTTTTACAGTTTCTCCAGATTAGTTCTGCTGCTCCCCCACTTAAATATTTGATTAAAAAGACCCATCTGCAGAGGGCTGCATGCATCACACACTGCTCAATGAACCCTCCTGTTCTTTATGTCTCAGTGCAGGCTGATCTCCTTCCAGAGAGCTGATTACTGGCCCATGTCACTCTGCAATACAGGACACTTCCCTTCTCTGTCTCACAAGTTCCCCAACTTTGCTTACCCTTGAGAGTCACTCGAGCCTTTTAATAACTGCACTTTATCCATGCACTGGCCTTGGAATAATTTTGTCACTCATTCTCAAGAGATCATTTCCCAAGCATAAGAAGTTCTGTGCTCCAGAGCTGCTGGGCTCTCCCAGCTGTCCCAGCAGCAGATCAGGATTTGATCCAGTGGCTTGGTTGAATTTTGGCATCTCTTTGTGATACACAGCCATTTGAATGCTTGGGATATGACAGAACATTTATCATCATCCTCCTCCTTCAGCAGAATCCTTGCTCAGTTACTGCACACTGCAGCAGCTTTTCTTCCTTCTATGGCAAAATAGGATTCTGAGCCCTGAGAAGTTCACCCAGAGATGGCCATTCCCATTTCTCCCTTACCATGAAGGCCAGATTCCCACATCTCTCCCACATTTGTCTCTCTTTAGCTTGGACTCGCTCTATAACCCTTAACCATGACTGGTTTTATCTGTTTCTCAAATTGCTGAGAGAGTGCCCCAGAACCTGTTAGTTGCTCTAATGTGTAAGGTATTCCAGGCACCACTGTTCCCCTGACTCCTCTTTTCCCTTCAGAAAACAAAGCAGAGGTCACATTGTTGGCATCCCCTTCCTTTCCAGGTCAGATGAGTGCATGGTCCAGCAGTAGTTGCCCTGCTTTTGGAATTTATGTTGTCTTGTAATCCAAACCCCTCAAAGGCCCATAGGGCAGCACACATTGTTTTATCTGTATGTTCAACCCATCCCTTCTCTTCAGTGGGCTGTGCTGGGCTGAATTCTGCCCCTGAGATACACAGGCAGAATACTCTGTGTTTCTAACACAGAATTCTTTATCACCAGAATTCCTCCAGGAGGCACCACACTCATTCCAGCCTGGTTTCTCAGCGCTTCCACAGCCCCACACTCTGTTCTCCTCTCTGGTTTTTGTCCACACCTTCCTCCTCTGCAACCCAGGTCAAGGTCCAATGCACTCTGCACAACCAAATTCAACATTGAGGAACTACAAATAGAAAAATGATGTGCCAAGGAAGCCCACTGTGTGAGAGCAGTCAATGTCTTGCTGGTCCAGTCAGAAGCATTTTTTCCAAAAGCAATTTCATGATATACAAAGCCTCTAGATTTGCACAAATTTCAGAATTTCCTTTTATCCCCTTCTACTCCACACCCCAGGTGAGCAAGGATGAGGAGGAATGGGCTCTCTGGACAAACTACCCCTCAAAGTTCAGCTTGGAATAAACAGCCAAAATTCTGGTATTCACCCCAACTATTTGGTTGCAAAAGATGCTTTTCAGTTGACTGTGCAATGTCAGATTGCCTCACTTGAATTGCAGAGGAGAAATTACACATGACCTTTATCCTTCTGCTCACTGTTCTCTGTCCTGGAGCTTTTTAATACAATTTAGCACAATTATTTAGAATGATTTCACAGCAACACGAAGGCAACATTTTTCATGCAACCTTCTAAAAGGCTTCTAAGATATAAATTAATTTCATGGACACTAATTCTGCTGAGTTCTCAAAAGAAAACATAACTAAGAAAGTTCAACTGACAAATAGTATGGAGCTGTGCAATTACAGAATATTCTTAAAGGGGAAAAAAAAAGCTGAGTTTTCATGTAAACTTAACTTTGGCATTTTGCACTTTCATTGGAAGAATTTACTCTTCACTTAATACTGAATTTTCTGTTTTAGAATTGTACATTATTGAGAGAGAAGAACACAACACACACTTTTGGGACAGATATCATGTCATATAAAGTGGTTTTGCCTAAGCCTTCATCTTATAAAAGTACTGAAGCCTCAGAAAGGCTCTGTTCACACTGCCCAATAATGCAAACACACAGAATATACTATTTTATTTATTCAAACAAAGTTCTCTACCCCTGCCAAATCAAAACCAGTTTTCACCCAAATAAAAACATTTCCCAACAATGAGTAATTCTGTGTTACTGAATTTCAGCTGTCCTCCTACACACCTTGAACTGTGAGCTGCACAAGATTTGTTTTTACAGAAAGAAAATGGGAATTCTTCTTCCTGCTGCATAGAAAAATACCTGTTTTCCTTTTTGAGTTGAAAACTGCTTTGCTTGTTTTGGTTGAAGTTTTTTTTCTAGATAAAATAAAACTGAAACTCAATAAAAATACAGACAACAACTGGTTGATGCCATTTCCAACAATTGAGGAAAAATGTCTCAGATATGAAAGATTAAGAAAACTAAAAAGTTTAATGCAAATGCTTGGGCAACCTTAACTGTACATACTTTTTTTTTTTTTTCCACCTGTATTAAGTCCATTAAGGTACATTAACTTCAATAATTGCAGACTCTAATCATAAATCATTTAGGAATATTTTACAGAATTACTTTTCAGCAAAACTTTAAATGCTGATGTTTTGTTTGGTTTTTTTTTTTTAAGGTTAATACTATTCAAAAACTCCAGAGGAGCAGGGACATTTATCATAATCTGAAATTTATAAATGTACAATTTAGCATTCTCATAAGTGCAATAAACATCCCAATACATGAAGAAGACACAGGAAAGTAATTTACTCTTCTACAGAGGAAAGTAACTCTTGAAAGGTTTGCAGTAGCCAGAAAATAAAATTTCCTAATCTACAGTAATAATTTCTGTAACTCACTAACTTTTAATGAGGATAAAAAATGAAATAATTAGATTGATGCATAAGACATTGTATTATATAGAAAAAATACCCTCTGGATTAGAAACACTTTTTTGAGCTTCTACTAAGTCTCATTTTTCTCCCTCCAAATGTCCAGCACTCTCAACATCATCCTTTACAACAGAACTCAGTTTTAGCCTGACAGATAATTACTACCATTTCTTCAAAACAAAAGAAAAATGGATAAAAACATTCTTGGTGGCTTTGAAATTTCATTACTTGTTCCATGTCAGCAGTTCTTCCCCATGTCCTTTGAAATAAAGTGCCAATTTAGACAGAAAAACCTTACAAAATCTTCACCTTCAGTTCTGCTGACCTCGAGTCTGTATCTCCCTGCTCTGAGATGCCCAGACAGCAAACGCCTCACAGAAGTCATAAAACAAATGAAACTTTGAAACTTGATTTAGATTTCCTAAGCTTCAAAAGGAAATGATCAAAATAAATGCCGAACATTTCATTCATAGTTTGATCAGTTTGTTGCAAACACGCACCAAATAGGGGTTTTGATTAAAAAAGTCAAAACAGCAAGAGCAGTTTGTCTTGTATAAGATTTCTAAGAGCACATTATCAGAAGAGAATTGTACACCCTGAATTTAAAAAGAAACTGAGATACAAACAATGCAGTCAGACACAGAAGACAACTTTCATCGACAGGGATTCCAAATTAAACACTGGCTCAGATACTGCCAAATTTATAAAGAATAGTGATCAAGAATCCTCCAGGAAAAAGACTGACTTTTGAGAACTGCAGAACAGACTCATGAATGGGCAAAAGTCACTCAAACTTTGTCCAGCTGTAGTGGCTGATGCAGCAGGTTTGGTCAGCATATTCAGCTATTGACAGGGCAGGAATTACACAGTGCTTCACTGTGTTCACTGCACTGGTTCTGTGCCTCAGCTAATTCAGACTGAGTAGCCTTAACCTTATAAATACAGATCAGAACTTAAAAATTGATATAAGCTTTTAGATTTATTAATAAATGGGTCAGGGTCTGCTGTGCACACATTGCAGCCCAGGAAATTTTGCTTGGCCAAGGCTGCTCACATGCTAAATACCCTTGCTAAGAAGGGAACATGGCCTTGCCCATCTCCAGCAGCTCTGACTGCTCAGAGCATCAATATTGCTGATCCTCACATGAGAAACCTGCCAGAAACACGCCTGGCACATGCTGGCATTGCCATATGTGCTCAAATCCACTGCCAGGCACACAAACAATAGCTTTGACCTGAAATGTTGCTAATCAAAGTGGTCAGTTTGGTCTCATTAGCAGCTACCACAGAATTCACACAACTACAGCCCCGAGGTGACTAAACAATGCTGAGAGGCTTCATTTGGATATTAAAAGTAAGAGTTTGCTCAGGAGTTTTGAGAGGTTTGAGGTCTGTAGATATGAAAAGGGCTCTGGAGAACAAATTTCAGAGGAGTCCTTTTGCAGACACACCAAGCTGGAAGAGAGGCTGGGAGCCTTTGGAGGGGAGCAGCCCAAGAAAGGGGTTCCATTTTCAAAGGAAGGGATTCAAGATCTCCTGCTGACTACAGTGGCAAAGTACTGCTGTTAATTAGCATCAGCTGGAGGGAGAAACACAGAATATTCTAAACAGGACTTTGGTCTAAGTCTTCAAACACTGAAAGATTTATATCCAGCAATGTATTTCACACAACATTGTCCGTTACTCATAAATTAATGATTTCTGTTGCAGAGCCTGGTGGGTTTTTGTTAATAGACACCAACAAGAATGGTAATTAAAGGATGCACTGATGGGTACTCATTATAAACAAAATGCTCCCTTTGATTCTTCAGGTCCAGGGCCCTCTGAAAAACCTTTATCTTGAGAGGAGATAAAAACAATGTTTGAGAACCTTTTGACTTCCCTGCTATCAGCCTTGAAACTTTTTTTAGTTGGTTTTTAATGTTTCCCTATATAATTAGCAGCACCAACGTAGAAGCTGATTGACAACCTACCAGCAGCTGTTTATACAGTGGGAAAACCGGAAAATTATAACAGTGTGAGATGTTTATTTAACTCCCTGTGCAAACACAACACATTTCCCATTCCCTGTGCTGCCTCAGAGCCCCTTGCATGGGGTGTGGCAGTGAAAGACGTGCTGACCTCAGGATTCTCCCCATGCTGGTTCTGCACAGGGCACACACAAACGGGAAATTCCTGCCAGTCCCCACGAGTGCCAAGGCCTGGGCACCTGTTAACCACCACGGAGTCCAGCCTGGTTCTGTCACTGGGATCAAACCTAAAAGTTAGTGTCTGGAGAGCAGCTGTATCAAACATGTAAAATCATATCCCTCCCATCAAAGGAAAGCAGCTCACAGTTATGTCATCTCCAAGCTGAGAAGCAAAACCTTCTTCTCTTAGAACTTCTTAAAGCTCAAAAATGTTTTAGTTCTTTTTGTCTGTGCCATACAATTAGGAAAGAGCCACATAGAAAGAAGTTTCCTCTTTTTTTTCTGCAGACAAAAGAGAAATTTAAAGACAGTATTTTCCAGTTGGATAAACTGGTAGAAAAGGTTTTGGGAAAACAGCCTTAGGAATTAAGCCCTATTTCTCCAGCAAGTATCTGGAACACCACTGGTATTGACTCAGCTCCAGCAGGTATTTAATAATTTGCAAACGTGATTTTAATCAATCCCAGAACACACTTGTAAAGAAAGAAGAGTTCTGATTCCACATCTTTGTGATGGACAGAGTTGAATATCTGGGCACAGATCACCAAAAGTACTTCAACACATTTCAGGGATCTTTGCTAAAATAACTGCTCACATGAAATCTGAACTTCTCAGGAGTAAAAGGAAATCTTCTTAGCTCTGAGCAAATGCCTGGTCTCTACACTCTCATTTTTTAATGTCCTGGCCATGACGAGGGAAGACAAGGACCCTGCTTATCTTCCTCTACAGTTCTACTCATTTTTGCTCTTGAACAACAGCTTTTGGTCATAGGGAATTTGATCCAACTCATCAAAATGCAGGATATAATATTCCGAAATGTTATCTTGCATTTGATCCATCTCTGTTTTATAGTTTCAAGAAGAACATAACTGAATACAGGAGAAAAAAGAGAAGACTGTGCCTATCAGAACAGCAACAGCAGACAAAAGCAAAATAGATTATTTTCACTCCATTTCTCCCACTGTTTAATAGCTTGACTTTTGCATACCAGCATTCCACACGCATAATACAAAGACAGCTACAGCATAATGTGTTTTCCTTTAAAAGGTCATCATTATATTTGCAGTATTTGATGCATTGTGACCAGAGCACATATTTTTAGAGATAACAGCCTATCTAATATTTTTCTTTAATTTATTGCCATCAAGAAATTCTATTTAATTTCTGCTTTCAGAAGAACATCTGCAAGTGATTGGCATAACTCAAGGGACCTTTGCAGCTGCAACTTTCTCCAAGAGCAGAGCAAAAAGCCATGTTTGTCAATATGCCTGAGTAGGATTAAAAAAGAACAAAAAGAAATAAAAAATAAAAAGCCCCAAACTACATAACAGCTAATTATTGGAAGTAAATGTTTCATGATCTGTGTATGGCACCCAGAGCTGAATAGATCATTAGCTAAACTTCCAGTCAGCATTCCACACAAGCGTATGTTTTCCTCATAAGTGCTTGCATAAGTTTGCCAGCAGCCCCAGTGACTTTACTAGAAGTACTTATGTACGTTGTGCAATAAGCAGGGCCATGGAAAAGCAGTGTTTTTTTAGGATCTTAACTCCTTAATAATATGCATTTCCAACAGACCTAAGCACTTTCTTCCAGCTCTTAAATTTTCCCTCCCTATTGAATGCTCAAGGTAAAGCTGCTCCATCTGGTAACTGCTGCCAAGAGCTGCAGCCGAAGCCTCAGTGCCATTTAGTGCAGCTCCTTCTCTTTTCCACTTGTGCTTCCTTGTGGCAGCCTAATTGTGTTCCCAGCCCCGCTTTGAGGGGTCAAGGATCATGCACAGGGAGCAGCTTGCATGCAGCCACTCTGGGTTTGAGAGAGAGAATTGGAAGGTTTGGGTACAGGCAGTTCAGACCCGCTGGCTCAGGTGCCATCGAGCAGTCCCGGGCACTCTCCCTTTAGCAGCAAAATAAATGTGGCTGCAGAGCATTGATGAGCACCACTGACAGGACTTGGTGAATTCCTGTTTCCTCTCCTCACAGTGCACACACACTGTGCTGGCTGAATGCTGCCTGTAAATTAGCTGACAGCTCAAGATCAATACACAGTGCAACCAGCTAAACAAAAGCAATTCCAGGTAGAAAACACTGCAAAGATCCCGAGGGAGCCCATAAAGGAATAAGTCAGCAGGTGCTGACAGTGACTCCAGCCAGTTCAGGTCTGACCCACAACTATTTTGGCATGAGGTGCTCAAAGTGACCATCTGGGTGTAAAGGTCCCTTCAGCATTAGGTTCCCAGCTTGGCAGCAACAGCCTGTGCACAGGACAAAGTGCCCTCAGATAACCCTGAGAAATGTCATTGCCCAAAACTCCAAAGCCTTCAGTGCCCTATTTGTGTTTATCTTCCAAGAACATGCTGAATTGTTTTAATATTTTCAACATTTTATGAGGCATTGTAAAGCCAGGAAAAGTTACTAATCTCCATTTATTTCCAGCAGTGGTCTACTAAGATTCTGACTGACTCAAAATAGATGTAGGAAGATATTCCCTGCCTTAGAGGTCATATTACTTCTGGCAGTTAGAACATTTACCAGCTACAGGATGCTGCTGTACGTAGTGTAAATAGGATGCAATTTCAATAATGGACCTCCCCTCTCTAACCCCTCAAACAGGTTATTTTGAGACAGGTTCTGCATCTCATTTAATTTTAGAACAAGGGGGACATGCAGATTGCTGAAACCTTCTGGTCAGAGCTGTTTGTTTGCTTATTTCTGGTCTGTAGGTGGGCTGGTGCTGGAGTGTTTGAGCTCAAGGAAGCAGGTGGGTGGCAGGGACCTCTCTTTCCCACTGCACCAATTTCCAAAGACAGAAATAAACATAAAAGAAACAAGCACAGCTCACAAAAGGTGTTGAAGCACATCAAATGAGCTCCAAAGTCTCCTGGAGGCAGAGTCTTCCTGAACAGAGAAGTTGCAGTAGTAAAGGTGCAATATTAATTAAACATATGTAATAATATCTGCTGGGAGACACTTAAACAGATCCTGGTTTGTCCTGAAATTTTCCAAATGCAGCCATGGATGAGGACTGGACAAGAAGTTGAAAACTTGAAAATTCTGTCTTAGAGAAGAATTTAAAAAATAAAGAAATAAAAATCGTTCTAGTGGTATAGCACATGAGGCATATGGTAAGAGAGGAGAACTTTCCCCAGAGCTTTATTACACTGTCTATTGCCTCCAAAGAAATATTCCTCTAAATAAAATCAGGAGAGTTGTCACAAGGTTCTGAATTTCATCCTAAAAAGCCTAGTGTCTTCCTCACTGGTCCCCTTTCCATAAGCATCATTACAGCATTATTTCAATTACTGCTGCTGGCCAGGCTTTGTATGGATTGTGACCTAAGCTCACCTTCCACTGCTATCCAGCCCTTCTGGGGCTGCTGGCTGCTCACAGGTACAGCTGGACAGGGACTTGAAAGGCACCAGGATTCTTTCAAACCACACAGCAGAGCTAAGGGAACTAAATACATTATACGTGAAACGAGTAAATAAATCCCAAGAAATGGAATTAAGATCAGCATTAGTCAGGAGAGGATTGAGCATGGCCCGTGCATGGCCCAGTTCATAGGAATCTTGCTAACTGCCTTTCAGAGACCACTTTATTCTATTAAGATTATCCTCAGGAGACCCCCAAGACTTTGGGGGCAGTGGGGAAGACCAAAAAAAAACTGGTCACATTGATCACATTTAGAAACAAACAGGAATTGGTTTTCATTTATCTTATGAAGCAAAACCTCCGTTATCTTCCTCTCCCAGTATTTAATCCCATTTTTTTCCTAGCAATATAAATAATGAGAAAGACCAATTAAGCTCAGGGCAGCCTTCTGGGTAAGGAGAGATAAATGCCTCGACACCAACTGCAGTGAGCAGCACGTGCCATTTCTCTTGTGCACAAGTGTTGATGCAGATTACGTGACAGTTTCAGACTTATTGCTGAGGCAGAGCCAGGTATAAATTATGACAGGCCCACGTGGATTACAGATGATTTGAAGGAAATCAAAGGCATTAACTTTAATGTGGTGCTCTGTCTCTCTTAAATGCCACTCGTACTTTCTGTAACAGCAGCCACTAAAAATCAATGACCAGAGACCCCTAAGAGCTCCAGGGCTGTTAACCCCTGGAATTTCATCCAAAGGAGGCCATGCACCCAGACCACAGCCCCAGCTTCTACACTCCTCTGTCACACACAGCATCTGCAGGAGCTCCATCATCAAAATTCATAATTAAAAGAGGTGTAAATATTTCTTACTTTCAAAGTCTGTTCTAAAAGTGTCTTCCTGAAAGCTCCAGTCAGGGTTCACAGTGCCCTGCATATTGTGAGATCTACGAGACAGACATTGAGGTGCTGCAGAGCTGGGAAGGGCCTGGAGCCCAAATGTGAGGAGGAGCAGCTGGGGATGTTTTTGCCTGGAGAAAAGAAGGCTCAGGGGAGACCTTATTGCTCTCTACAGTTCCCTGGAAGGAGGCTGTAGCCAGGTAGAGTCGATCTCAAAATTAACAAGTGATGGGAAAAGAATAAACAGCCTCAAATTGTACCAGGGGAGGTTTGGATTGAGTGTTAGAAAAAATTTCTTCACTGAAAGAGCAATCAAGCATTGAAAGAGGGTTCCCAGGGTAGTGGCTGCATCCCCATCCTTTGAGGTGACACTTGGATTTAGTGCTGGGGTGATGGTTGGACTCGATTGCTGGGGGCTTTTCCAACCCAACAAGCAGGACCACATGCACAGCACAGCTAACATATAAGACCTGAAAGAGATGGAATATTGAATCCAAATGCTAATTATACTTTCAATAACACAGCAATAGTTCAAGCCAGGTCTCAGCCAGCTCTCAGGGAAGTCAATGAGAGTTGTTTCATTGAAATCAAACGATGTGTGATTAGGTCCTCACAGAATTATGTGTAATACTGTATTCAAAAGTGTGAGGAGTTTCAGGTTGACATCTAAAAGCCCATTTTCCTTCTGGAATTCTGTAATGAAGCTACTGCAAAAGAATCAATACATAATTCAGTATAGCAGAAAGATTATTATAAAAGGTTATTATATAGCTCCACAATTGTGGATAAAAAGAATAAAATCCCTCATTGTTTCAATTGTGCTGTACTGATGTCTACCAAGCACACTGATTCAGACAAAAAAAAAGCTGTTCCAGATTTCAAAGTGGAAAAAGAAACAGTAAAAGCAATAACAGCAGGGTTTTTTACAAAAAGGGGGTAAAGCAGGGAAAAAAAGTTCCTCAATCTCAAGATATATTTTAGTTTTGTACACTAATAAAAACTTATAATTTAGTTTTTTGTGAAGTGTGCCAGGACAAGGCAGGAAAGTGTTTCTTAACTTAGTTTGCCAATTTTCCTTTCAGGCTAGCACTGTTATTGATAATATCCATCACAATTCTTTGTCTTCCCAACAGGCTGGCAGAAATATCAGAGTAAGTGCTGACTCACACACCTCAACACCTCCCTGTCAAAGTTAATCTGAAATTGATTTTACTTTCCAGAAGTAAAACAGAGCTGCATGAAGTCAGCTACAAATGGCATTTGCAGATCAGTGTTCAGCACATTTTATAATTCCTGTAAGATTTCATGACTACACCTCAACAGTTTTCAACAAACTCTTGCAACCTTCAGATGAAAACTGTCCATCATATTTCTACTATTTTGGGAGGAAAATTAATGTGTATTTTCCTCCATTTTGTTCCAGTTCCTGTAATCCTCTAATTAGGTAATTTTTTTAGCACAGAATTGGAAGGGAAGTGCACAGAATATTATTTCCTTTCATTACACCAGACCTTGCAGAGTTTAGGTTTGCCAGTAGAACTGGCAGAAACCCCTCACTGTTTTCAGCACAGTAGAAAAGGAGCTTTGAGATCAAGACAACTTATTAGAAGATGCTACTAATCAAAAATTTTTCTTTAGAGCTAATTTATTCATTCTTGTTTCAATCCCTTCTTTCAAGGGAAGGTTTCTCTACTTTTTCCAAGTCTCCAAAACAAATGAATCAATCTCCTCCAAACCTGAGGAAGCACATGCTCTCTAAATCCAGAGACCTCCTGGAAATCAACCATCAGCAGCCAGCTACGATCTTGGAAAACTGAGTGAAATTCCAACCATTGCTGTCTCCCACGCAGGAGGGCAGGCCCAGGTAAGCTCACCTTTGCCTTTGATCCCCCTGCTGGTCCCAGAGCACCCCAGCTGGCAGATCAGGCACAGCCTGGCTGATCCATAACTATTCCTGAGCGAGGAGCAGCTGATGCACGGAGGAAGGGAGATGGGCTCAGTGTCTGTTGTAGTTTAAGGCCTGGCAATCTGAAGAACTCGGGATGTTACGGAAAGTTAGCTAACCCCCCTCTCTGTTAGGATAGTAAAACCTTCTGCAATTAGCCAATAGCATCTGGGTGTGATGTAAGCAAATGGGAGTAACACAGTGACCCCAGGATATAAAATGTTAAGTTTCCCTGCAATAAATCGCCATATTTTCCATCCATCACATTGATGCAGTGGGATGTGGACCACGCGGCTGAGGATAGCCGCCCGTGCTGGTTCCAGCCAGGGTACCAGCCTTGCTTGAACCCAAGAGTCCTTCAAGGACACCCACATTGCTGTTCTCATTTCAGAGCAACTGCCCAGTTATTAATTTCTCTGTAAAATTTCCATTGTTATTTATCATTAATAGCAATCTCTTTGGGGCATCCCAGAGAGGAAACGCAGTCTTGTGTTCTAGAGATATCAATTTACTAGCACCATTAGGACTATGTAAGTAATTTTTTTGTTGTTGTTGTTCAGCTTCCAAGCAGAAGGTGCTGAGGAGTTCCACCAGAATCAAATTTAAAAGAAAAAAAATCTCTTTTCTTACCAAAATATAAACAAAGCAAAAAGCTGTTCAATGCAAGAAAAAGCATTCTTGTTGACAAACAAATGTTGAATTTCTAGCAAATATAGGAAAGATAAATAAGAAATACAGAGCAATACACTGGAGGGAAGAGACCTCATTTTCTTCATGTAACCAGGAGCTCCAGAATCCCACCAGGATCTGGAAGGCTCCAGTTCACCTGCACTGCTCGTTCTAAGCTGCTGGAGCATGTACTGCCCCCTCTACTTTACAGAAAACTCTGCTACACTAACAAGCTGTGCCAGCCCCCCTTTCTGGAACCATTTCTGCTGTATCTGATTAACTATTGCATGAAAAAAGAAAAAAACCCAAACCATTAGAATGATACTCTAGGACGTGGCTTGAAAATCCAGAATACAAGGCACATTTTCCTCTGCTTCCTGCTAAAAGTGATGTTTAAATATTCCTACGTACTTTGGAATCATTACATCCAAATATTCCTGTGCACACAGAAGAAAGCTCCAGTTCCAGTACCCTCAATAGTGATTAAAATACCTATTAAAGTAGTTATTTTGAAATCACTGATGCTTCTCATGGTTTTATCTATTCATTGATTGATTTAAGGCGTAAAAAATATAAACACTCAGGTGAGTAGGGATTTAAACAACCATTTTAACTCATGGAAATGGGCAAACTACCAGGCTGTGGGGTAACTGAAATAATGCACATGTCCATCTGTGGACCATCCATTTGAAATAAAACTCTTTCAACAGAAGGAAGAGACAACAGAAGGATAAAAACAGGTTTATGTGCACAGCTAAGATTTCAATCTCCTGGGAATATGACACGTGTAGTTCAAGTAAAAACTCTGCCCTTCAGGAAAGCCTCAACAATAAAACACTGTAAAATCTCAAAGATTGCCACAAATACTCTCACAGATTATCACAGAGAGGTGAGAGGACAGGAAGAGAAGCAGAGGTGGCCTGTACTTGCCTGAATGTGGCTTTGAGGGCTGTGTTCTGTGTTTTTATTTGCTCTGGTGGGGTTTGGTTGGTTTTGGTGTGTTTTGGTTTTTTAAACAAGCCATAAAGGCAGGAGGTCCCATTGTCACCTCGCAGCACTACCCAAGCACACAGTTTAGTCCTGTCTGGCTCAGCGTGTGCCACCCCCAGCACATCCCAGCCCTTCCCAGCTCCAGAGCCCTGCTGTGCACAGATCCATGAACTGAGCGATGCCTGGGCTCCTCGCTGTGTCCTTTTGGTCTAAAAAGGCTCTTTTGCTGACCTTTGCAGGCACTATTTCTGGCGAGAAGCACTCAGGATGAAATCTGGAGCACTGCAACTTGAGTGAAGCCTACGCTCCCCCACCATTCCCAAACTGGCAAAGCTCTGTTGAAATCACCAGGTGCTTTCCCAGAGCACAAACTGAAGGCTGAGGCTGCCTCTGGGCTCTCTGAACCCCAAACTTTAGCAGGAAGGCTTTTTATACACCTGGCTTTAGAGACCTGCATGAATAGTAAAGCTCGAAAGAGAATACCTTTACCCATAACCTATCATTTTCAATCTGGCCGAATCAAATCCGGCCTTTAATCTAATTTAATGAATATTTATCTCTGCATTAATCTATTAAATCTGTCAGTTCTCCTGAGGGCAGTGCCAGCTGTTCCCCCACAACCATTTTCAGCATCCCAGCCTCCCGAGGCTCTCACCCACACACTGCCAGCAGCAGGTGCAGCACCAGCCCCTGCACCTATTTCCAGAGCTCAGCCCTATCCAGAAAATTGTTATATTTAACAGGTCATCAAGAGAATATTAAAAAGACCAGTCTAGACTTGTTTAATCAGTTACCTAAAATCCAGTAGCCCTTGCAGACAGACAGGATGAGAGTTTTGGCACCGGCTTGCACAGGAAAACCCAATTTCAGCAGGAACAGCACTCACCCGTGGAAATTGAACTCCTTGCTGTATTTATGGTTCTGAGCGTAATCAGCCCAAATCATCTGTTTCAGCACAGAAAACTCATGTGCTGGGAAGCTCTCACACCTTTCCTTTTGCATGGCTGCATGGGGAACAGCCTCCTCCCAGCTCAGCCTGAACCTTTCCCAAAGGACATTCTGGGCACAAAAAAACTGAAGCTGAGAGAATCTGGGCCTCAGGTGCCTTGACAAAGCTCTGCAGAGTGGGGAAGGAACTGAAATTAAGATGCTACTTAAATACCTTCTAAATCAGGATCTAAAGCACAGCTACAGTGCCAGAAAGAGTTAAATCAAAGGTGTCCAGCCCTCATTCATCATTTGAGTAGTTTCATTTCAATTAATTACCAGTGCTGACTGTAGTTAGTATCTGACAGTTCTGGGAAGCAGTGCTGACTTGTAAAAACAGCAGTAAGCAGTCAATGCCTAATGTTTTCAGAAGCATTACAATTAATAGATTTATTATGGAAGCGTTAGAGCTTCTGTATTTCTTCGAACTTTATTGGAGAAGCTATTAAAGGCAACTTTTTTATTCTCAAAGAATAAAAGTAAAGTGCCAGAAGTAATAATATAATTTTAAATAAAATTTCTTATTTTGATTTACATTGAATTGACAGAAACTGCTATTCCATTATGCCAAAAACCTTCTGCCTACCTGCACGAGATCTGACTGATTTCTCAGAAGAAACACCAAATCTTACAGAACATTTGGAGAGTTGCATTTTCTTATTAATCGGAAGAGTGAACTCATCAGCTCTGTTATTAAAGATAATTTTAGGCTCTTTCCTCTGTCACAAATGTAACTTTTAAAAATTTAAATGAAATGAGCTCTTTGGTTGCAAATTACCCTGTATGACTCCCACAATACTGCTTTCATTGCTCTAGAAAAATACTATAAAATCACTATTTCTTATTTGCACTTGAGTGGTTTTTCCATAACTACAAACCAGGCTGAATAAAAATTCTAGCTAGAAGAGTCTTGATTAAAAATAAACACCAAAAAATTCTCCAAAAAGCAGAGCAATAGTAAGTGGACAGCCAAACACCAAAGTTTAGGCAGCTGAGCTCATGGCTTTTCATTCAGTCAGAATGACCCCCTGGGAAGCTCTTGACCACAGTATTGAATTACTGACTTTCTACCCCCCCCCACAATTTTTGTTTGCATCCAGCACACAAACAAAACCACAAATTGACCACAAATATAATATGATGTGAAACATCACATCAAAAGTTAGGGAAGAAGATATTTTAGCAGTTGATGCTTCACCTGGCAGCAAACAGCGAAAGAAAAATGTTTCAGGTCACACGAAGGCAACCTGTAACTTTGGCATTCAGACATCTTCAAGTTTTCCCTTTATTATGGGACATTTAAAGTTTCCTTGTGTTTACAGCTTCAAGTCAGTTTCATAAAAGAAAAACGTGACATTTATTAACTATGCTTATTATATATTAAATCAACAACAAGAGAAGACCTGGAGCACACTATTCATCATCATTGCATGATGACAGAACTAGAAAATATTGTGAGCTGCCACACGACAACTCAGGGACTATTTCAGCCAGAATTAACCAAAAATGCATTTGGACTTCCTTGTGACCATAGAATGTGACTTGTGGGCAGGTGCTCCCACACCTTGCAGCCAGTCCTGCTGCCCCTGTGATAAGTCAGCAGTGCTGCTGCACTGACATTCCCATCCAACACGGGCAGGGACTGTCCTGCTCCATCCCTCCTCTTCCCCACCTCATTCTGCTCTGGCCTTCAGCAGGAAAAGGGAGCCCTTGGCCCAGGGTACAACTCATCACAGGGGACTGGCACAAACACTTCAGCAAAGAGGAGATTCAGAGGGAATGGGTGGGCACCTGAAGTTTCCTGAATGGGCTTTTCTGGCAAACGAAACAAGCTGGCTTTTATCCATCAGCATTTCCCGTGGGGTTTGGGCAGCATCCTTTACCCCAAGCCTCACAGCAGCACTGATTCCCCCAAGTCATGAAAAAAACCATGAGAAGGTTCCTCTGCCAACAATGCAGCATTTCTGTACGAGGATCACGAGATGGCTCAGGAAACCAAACTCACCAATATCACACTTTGCGGTCCACATGAGCACATTGCTGTGCTTTTTCTAAAAGTTAAAGTTTCATAAGTACACTGTTTTCATAATTTCTTGAATTCTGCCTCCCGCTGTATTCTTTTAAGCTGAAGTTATGTTTTTGTATAGGTTGGTGTTAATGTTTTATAAAGGTCAAATTACAGTTGTCTCCCTACGGTTTTGTTGTAAGTGTTGAGTGCTGGCACTGTAATTAAAATTCTAGCTAAATAAAGTCTGCAGGGGTCTTGCTTGTAACCAGGCAATTTGGGTTTTTAGCAGACCAGAGCACATTTTTGTTTTTCCTCTGTTTCACTGCCATACAAAGGCAGGTAAACAAAACCCACGTGCCTTAACACATTTACATAAGCCATGTTTCCTATCAGTGTGGTTAGTAGAGAATATGAATATATTTAATTATAGAATACAAAAATAACAAAACTAAAAATGCACCCATTTTCTGCAACCTTGCTTTACACTATTTTAGAAAAAGTCCAAGGCAAGACAATCCAGTTTATACATAAAACCAGATCCAGCCAAAGCATTCCAAACACTGTTGATAAGGGAGAAAAGATTCACAATCTGCTCTTCAGTAAAACAAACCTGACTCCCTGGTAGCAAAATGGTCCTGTGCATCAAGGAGATTATCACTTACTTTAGTCTAACCTGCTTTTAGGTTCTGCTACATGCCAGCAAGTGTTTCAAAAGTGTCAGAGATTTACCAATGCCTCCTCCAACTTCAGGGAGGAATTTCTCTTCTGCTATCGACTACCTGTAAAGCTGCTCGAGCATTGCCTCTGCTTTGCTGCCTTATTAAAGGCCCCTCAGTTCTGCTTCAGTTCTCTCCGCAGCTGAGAGATGAAGGTTGCACTGGGTTTTTTATTGCTTTTCTTTTTTTAAAGAAAGTAAACAAATCAAAGTGAGTATTGTAAGTGGGATTCTTGTCTAAAAAGCATCATCTCAGGTAGGAACCTTTTAGGTCCACCCAAGGCTCATAGTTTTATTTTAATTTCTTTTAAAATAATTCCTTGGTAAAGGAATTTCAAACTTTGTTAAAGATAATCCCTTACAAGTAGGGATTCTGATTTTTCCAGGGACTAAAAAAAACCACAAGACCAAGATTTTAGTTATTATTCACATCAGAGAATATGACATGCACTTATTCCCCTCTCCACAGGTTCACTTGTCTGCCCCAGAAGCAGCAGGTACAAGGCATACAAATATGCACAAAGTCATTCCAGACTGATCAGAATTTTCAGAATCAACCCATTAAAAGTTACTTTTCCTTTCCCTTCTCTAGAGGAAAAAAGTTCAGGTGGATAGGCTGAACAGAGGCATAAAACAAAATCAGAGCATTAGCCTCCAGCTAGAAAAATCCCCCAATCTAAGAAATTTCTGAAAGACTTCCTGAGTTTACAGCCAGTGGTATTTATTCTCAAGGCAAGACTGAGAAATCCCATGGCGCAGGAAAGCTGCATGAGACGGAGATATGTCCATTAAAGCAGACAGACTGCTCTGTCTGAAAAGGACTGATTTAAATAAGCAAAGGGAAAGAAAAACTGCAAATTGAAGCATGATCATAATTACATTAGAAAAGTTATAATTTGATTTGGATTAACAGAGAAAAATCCTAAAAGCTCAGAATTAATTGTGAGCCACATCTGCAATTATTTTCAAGAATACTTGCATGCTTTAAGATATCATTAACTTAAATGAGATTCTATGTTTAAAGGAAGATTTAACCTCACATACTCCCATTAATTCTCTCTAAATGTCCACACTGCACTTTGAAATGTAATGGAAAAGGTTAGCTAGCCATGATTCTTTTGAATGGTGCTTTCCTAAGATCCTCAAATTAAAAGTCCTGTCAGATAGGCAGTCTGTGAAATATCAAGAAATGTTCTACAGAAATGCATTAATATCTCAGTGAGGGATGATTTGCATCTCTTTGTCAGATATGGACAATGTTTCCTCCTGACAAAGCTGGGCTGGTGCTGGATCCTCTCCAGAGTGGCCCCAGCTCTCACCTATAACCAGAAATCTCCCGTCCCTACCTCTCATTTCCTCAGGAAGATGACCCTGTTAAAATGTCAGCCATAAGAAATCAGTATCAGGTTATTTGCTTATGGAGTTTGGCCTGAGCTAAGTCACCTACACTTTCCTAAAAGAGATTTTGGCCTTCCAACATATTTCTACACCTGCAGAGAAGGAGCTGCCTCGTGGCCTGTGTAGATAATCGGTTCAAGAGTAATAGCTTAGTTAATTTGATTTTTTTTGTTCTGAAATTGCCAACTGGAAATGAGCAGTGAATTCTTCCACTGAAGCATCTGGGGACATTATTAATACAAGGTTTGCACTGCACTGAGCAAGAGACCCAACCTGCTAATACCAAGCAGTTGGCCATTGATTTAGATTATTAGGAGAACAGCTGGCATGTTTCAGCCAACCAAAGCCCACACCTATTTCAAAAAAGTGTTAGCTGTGAAACACTATGGCTCTTGGAAAGCCTCCAGAAACAAATTAAATCTCAAACCAAGTAATCTGCTACTTTTATCTTCTTAAATCCAGACCAAGCTGCTAACAGAGCATTCACTGTCACTGCAAAGATCCTCACCCACTTTTCCTGTGGGTTTATGTTTGTTTTTTCAACAGGATTGTGTGGCTTTTCTCAATGAAACAGACAAGAAACTTTGGGTTTAGATCCTCATTTACTCCACCTTGGAATTAAAATGACAAGAGGAGGTTTCACCAACACATATGCCTTTGCCTCTCTTACCCCACAAGAGCTGATTGCACCCCTGAGAGGTTTTGATTCAGCCCTGAAGATATTTTTCAGACACTAAATAATTATTTCACTCTGCTTAGTCTAATGTCCTACCTTTGCAAACACTAGTTTAATTAAATATATATGCATAAAAATCTATTTTTGATTCCTTCTCCTCAGGTCCTGGAAGCTGACACTCTGTGTTTGGGAGGGAATTGTCTGACCACCTGGCACTCAACAACTATTCTCTCCTATTTTGTTTTGCTCCAATCGTGTGTGAAAGCAGTTAAACAGATGATGTGATATTGTTGTGCTGTAACACCAATCTGCGTGTATCTATTCAGAGGCACATTTGAGACATTCTGCATTATTTAGCCATAATATATTATATTATATGTATATCTATAATTATATATTCCCAGACAACTTTCTCCCTCCATGTAGGAGTTCAGCATCAAACTTCAATTAAAAGGCAATGCATCAGGTATTTAGGTGCAAAAGGATCTTCCTCACCCTGCCTCCACAAACATGCAGCACCTCCCACTTTAAAACTTCCACAACTTTGCAACCATTTTGCACACAGCCTCAGATATTTCCTGGGATTTTAACTACAGGAGTTTGTCTTTCTATGACCATTTAAATAGAAATAGCGTGTTTAAGATGTGTCGCTCCAAATCCTGACCAATATTTCTGTTCACATGGAATAAGAGGTCCAGGTGCCTTGTCTTAACCACGTACCCAAGTGTCAAATTGAAACTCTAAAATTTTATCCATGCATATGAGCCCATTAAGACATATATTTTAGGATTTAACAAGCCCTCCCATATCTGGGTAGCAAAGTTGAGATGCCTTTCCATTGAACCTTCTCCCTCATGCCAAGGAATGGGAACCAAGTCATTTTTCAATATCTTCTGAAGCACATTCTTAACACAGTGAGTGATTTATGTGAATTGAAAGAAAATTTAAGATGTTTGTAAAAATCAAAATGCATTAAAAACTCTTCATTTTGAAAAGCCATAACAGTGTTTCAGCAAGGACATACTGAATAGGTGGAAAATCCACAGTTATCTCGCTATTACCCAGAAGCCCAGACAGTTTTTCCTGCAAGAAATTGCTAAGCTTAAAATCTTACCTTGCCTGAACATGTTCTTTTGTAAGCTACAACTACCATGTGCAATCCCAATTACCCAAACCCTGCAATATTCAGCATGAAGAGTTAACATCGCATCCAAAGCCGGTGTCAGAGCCCTGCAGAGGCTCTGCCACATCCCAGGGGGCTGAATGAGGCTCTGTGCAAGGGGTGGGGAAAGGCAGGGAGGGGAGATGAACGAGTGGGTGTGATAACTGCAGGATCACAGTGGGCAGGAGAGGAGCAGCACCACTACTGGTGGCATGGAACAGGCACAGGAAGATTCCAGCTGTGCAGTCAGCTGGCGTGGAATCAGTGGGAAGGGTGGATGTAATAAATCACAGCTCTCACACAGCATCAGCTCAGAATCAACTGGAATTATCTGGATGCAAGCATGACCAAGGCCATGATCCATGTGCACACCAGGCTGTAGGAGGAGGAATGATCTTCTCTGATCTTTCCACAGGTTTTATTTGGTTTGAACAAAGTAAAATATTGTTGGAGGTCACAGCTTTGCTACACAACTGAAAACCTGCTTTTAAGCATTATTAAGGTCAATAAGATATTTCGCATCATATGAGTAAACAATGATTTTGATATGGTTGAATAGAAAGCTCTTTGTTAAAATCCACAGAATAAAAAGTACCCAAATGCAGGCAGACAAAACCTTGATCTTGAAGCAGCCCAGGCTCTGAACATGCAATTTATCACGTAAGAGACACAAGAGGTCAGCCATTAATTAACATCCAAATTAAAGCTTTTTAAGTAAGGGTCAAAACTTCCTTTGTTTTGACATTTAAAGCACTGGCAATGCCGTCCCCAGTTTAGTATGCACAATGCATCACCTCGTGCCTTATGTTAATTGCCTCCATTATTCAAGTGCACTATTTGATTCATTGTCAATTAAAATACCCCCAAAAGCCAAACCCGATGTGTGTTAAGTATAAACGTGATTAATGTAACACAATTACATTCCCACATTTGTTGAGTCTGATTAGGAAGTTTCCCTCAGCCCAGCGTGACAGAGCCCTGTCACTGCCAGTGACCTGCCAGCCTTGGCAGGGCCAGCCTTTCTGATGGGGAGGAATTTCATGGCCACAAGTGCTTCTGACAGCTCTAAAACCTGTAATTAAATGCTGTCAATTAGCACTTCATCAAGAATGTGGAAATCTTGATGATCTTCTCTATTGGATTGCAAAAGGTGATCCTAGGTGTAAAGTAAAAAAACAAAAAAAAAAAGCAATAAGGAACGAAAAAACAGTGACACAATTGTTTGCTAGAATAATGATTATGTGGACAGAATTACTATTTCCAGAAAGTGACACCATGGATCTTTTCCCACTTCATCAAGGGAACATCTGGTTCTGCACGCAGAGAAAAAAACTGGGCAGACCAAAATAAAAGAGCAATGCCTTATTTTGCTTATGGTTATAGAAATCACAAGTTATAAGGAGATCTGGAGGGGTCTGAGGGAAAAAAAATGACCAAACTGGGACAAGGAAATGGTCAAAGTCTGGAAGTTGCTATTATATGAGATGCAAGAGCAAATAAAAAAGAATTAAAAAGTCAGTCCAGCCTGAGCACAATGACAGAGAAGCTAATAGTAACTGAATACCAGTGAGAGGTAGGAAGGAGAATATGCACACACAGCTGGACTTGCTATGGCCAGCTTATAAGGAGGCTTTAATAAAAATTGCTTTGAATCAGAACAAGAACTAAGAAAATTCTGTACCCTCACTATGGTCTTCCCTTCATTCTTCCCATCAGTAAATGTAAAATATAATTAACACTGCCATATGCAGAAATAATAAATGCATAAGAACCATCCACAACCTATATTTAATTACAAGGGAGATGCTAGTAATGAAACATACAGTAGGTTTTTGTTTAAATTGAAAAAGAAAAAAAGAAAAAGACTGTACTATTGCATCTCAGAAAAGAATTAAGGAGCTCCTTGGTTTATTGAGGACTACAAAAACAATCACTGCTATAGGCCTGGTTTACATATTTGCTCTATTAATTTATACAGCCCTGGTAAGCCTCGCATTGCAATGCAACTGCTAAATTACACTGCTCTTCATAATGGGCATAAAAAGATGCAAGAGCATGCAAAGTGTATTCAAACAGACAATTAAAATTATCAATTCTGTTGACAGCTGAAATGAAGGAACTGTGCTGAGGTTTAATGGTGCTGCATGAAGGACACCCTGTTTGTGGATGATTGAATTATCTAGGATCACGTGTTGACAGTCTGCTTCTGTCCAACACTGCACATTAGGCCAATTTAGTGTCTGCTTATTAAAATAATTTAATTCCAGAGATTGTTCCCAGGCATTTCTGAGTCTCTTCCTGCTCTTTCCTCCTCTTCTCACTAATGATTGCATCTTAATTATTGTGCTCATTTTATGCCACCACAAATGGCTGGGTCACCACAGAGCAGTCCAGTCAGTTTGGCTGAACCAACCATCCCTGGGGTGATCCTCTCCAAATCAGCAGGAGGTCTGGCCAGACACACCACAGCCTCAAAGTTCTAAAGCAGAAAAAGTGTTCAACAAAGGCTGTTTTTATTCAATTTAACACTAGTTTATCCATGTTTTTTTGATGCTTCTTTTAATAGGTCTTCAAATCTGCATGTTTATTAAATCTATTATATTCTAAGAATTTAAACTTTTAGCCATGTAGGAACAATTTGTTTGACAACTCCAAAATAAGAATTCCAGAGAAAATCAAATTTCCCAAAGAAATAAGAAGTTTGAAATCTCTTTTCTAAGCTGAACAACAATCTCACGTCTCTGACTCTAATTACTACTCGTGATCTAAAGTTCCTGTGAAAAATCAGCTCAGACTAAGCAACATCAAAATTCCAAGACTAAAAACGTCGAACTACAGGTTTATTTTAGTACCTCCAATGGCTGAATGACTTAAGTTTAAGAGTTATTTCAATAGATTTTGGCAACATTTCGTTTGGAGAAGTTAGAGCTATTTTAAAGTGAATGTGCACAGATTACACCTTCATCTGAAGTGAAAACACATCAATATGCAGCAGGGATATCTGGAGGGAACTGAGATGGGAAATGTGTGCATTTGGTGAGTAATATTGGTTTGCATTTCTCGGTTCCACCGAGCTATGGGCTGTATCCCATTGTAGGATCCATGTATTGCACATGGGAGCCAAGCACCACTGCCCAGTGCTGGACACCCAGGAGAATTCCTGGTTCAGCACCAGCAGCCAAGTACAACAAAGATATCATTAGTAATAAATATCACCTGTAAAAATGCAGGTGTTTGGAAGTTATGAAAATGACAGCACTTATATCCTTTTTTAAGTCTTTGAAGACACAGACCACTGGATAAGGCACCACTTCTGTTTGACCGTGCTCAAGTTCCAAAGTCTCAGAGCAGAATGAAGAATTTGTAACCCTGATATATTGGAATGAACTAACACAAGACCTGAAAAACTGTTCAATCTCCTTCATCTTAATGCTTTGGGTGTACAGTGCCAGATTGGGTCTTATAATGTGGCACCTGCTCAATGGAAATATACTGAATATTCCAGTTGTGTGACACATTGCTATCACTGATGATCCCAAACTTCTTCCAGCCTTTGAATTTCATGTGAAGACTCGGAATTATATTGGTTGTGAATGCTTTCAAAATACAAACTTCTAAGTCTGAGTTGCAGAGACAATTTGATAGACATGTTGATGGGAAAGTCCTGATTTCCAAGCTCATAGGTAAGATTATAAAAAAAAAAAATTCAGAGTAAATTTAATTTTTAAGAAGTGACTGATTCTAGGTTTTCACATAGCCCTAATTGATTATATATTGTATTTTGCCATTTCTAATACGTGAAACAGAGTAAAGTCTGTAGAGACATAAGATTAATGCAAGGGAACTCTGAATCATGGCAATATCCAAAATCTTAGATATAAAACAAAAAAAGCTTTCTGATAAATGGCAGGAATGAAATGAATACATAAACAATTGTGATTTTTACACAATAGTAATATATGAAAACAACGTACGGTTCAGAACCAGCTGGTCCTCTGTGAATTCAGACGGCTTTTCTATATAAAAAACCTTCTGCTGGAATCCAGGGACACATTCTAAATCTTCTGCACATGCAAGCAGCAGAACCTGAGGGGAAAAAAAAAATCAGAAATAGACTTTTAACATCCACTCCTTCATCCATCATGTTGGCTTCTGGGAAGCATAGCGGGTTTAGGCTCAGTGCTCATAAAACAAAACACTGGGGTCCGTATCCATAAAACAAAATATCCATCACATCACACTTCCCCTTCAAATCTTGCTAAACAATTTTTTATGTAAGGTTGCTTTTATATATATGGGCTGGCATTGAAATTACAAAATAGTAGCTTTCAAGGTGAATTTCAGTTCAGAATATCAATAAAGAATGTTACTGGACCATAAAAACATAGGATGCAATGCTGTCCCTAAAAATCACATTTATTTAGGCCCAGCTGAATACAGCTGGAACCAAATATATGCTGAAATTAAGCACATGAAAGTTGATTTGAATACCTGATAAACTAAGAGCTGAAAATCTCCCTCAAAGTCGATCACCTAGTTGCAGAAAAAATTCTATGTTCAAGGGTAAAGTCTCACATGCAGAAGTTTCATTTATAAAAAAATTTTTGCTAGCAAGTCTAAACTGTTTCTTTTCTTTCCCTCTAAGCCACAGTTTGTCCATTTTCCCTATAATCAAAAGCTTGTTTACACCAAGGGAAGACTGAAGAGGAAATGTGTGCATCATAGTGGAGGTAGATCTGAAGGTTCCAGTTGAATACAGTTTGTGTCACTGTTGGTACACGGTCACTCAAGTTCCGTGTCACCACAGGAACATCAAAGGAGGAGGCTTAAAAGCAAAGTAAAATTGCTGGGAATAGGTACAATTCTAATCTTGGACTCTGAAGCGTTTTATCCCTGAATAGAGAAAACAACCTGAAGGGCTGTTTTTCTTGGCAGCTGTTAAATGACAGCAAGGAGGTAAGAATGGTCAAGAAAGAAGCATCAAGCAAAAAAGAAATTACTGAAAGTTTAAAAGGTTAAAGAGAGAGGCAAAAGGAGGCAAGGTTAAGAGTAGGAAAAGCCAAATCATATTTTCCAACACATATATGTGTAAGTACATTTTCAGAAGTACTTTCTGCTTTAGAACATCTAAAGGTGTTTTACAAAGCCTGACTTTCAGGTGGTGCACTGACCACTCTGATCTCAAGATTGTTATGGGCAATCTGCTGCTTGTCAGGCAGCCCGAGCACAATCAGCTAGAGAGGGCACATGTGGCAACCAAGAAGGAAACCAACACAGGGGCTCTGAATGACATTTGCTCCTAAATTCAAGTGGCTCTTGAATGGGTCTATTTACTCAAGACATCATCAACACACAATTACAGTTTTGGAAATAAAGTTCTTCAGGGGTAAAGTGAAGACAATTTCTCCCCAATACCACACCAATGGATGCTGAAGGCTCTTTTCTCCTTCACCGGCTCAGGTGGCAATAACACTCTCACTTCTCCCAACATACCAGCAGCATCTCTCAGTCCCACCTCAACTCTTTTATCATCCAAGTCTGCTGATCCTGAGCCTAAAGAGATGCCCTGCAATATTTTAACATCTGCATGTTTCCCTATTCCCCACCACTCCCAGTCCACTTGCTAAATCAGAGTGATACATGATCTGATCTCTCCCTCCTTACATTTCCCACTCATTCAAAGTCCTGTGTGATCCCATTTACAAAATCCAGAGGCAGTGATGCCCCACCTGGTCTGCATTCGCTGTTCTTATGGGAACCAGCTCCTGGATCGTTTGTTTCTCTGACAGTTGCTATAAAAGCTTGGCCAGAAGTGCCAGCAGACTGTGGGAAACAGCCAGAATATTTCATGGTAATTAATCTGGTGGAAGGTAAATGCAACAGATGGACACCTTTGCCTTCCATCCAGACCTGCTCCATGCTGGTTTCTTGGAAAGATTAACCAAGAAAGAAGAGAAAGATTTAAAGTAATACACCAAGAAATATGCAATACACTTGACTACTAATAATTTCGGTATCATCACACTACTCCTGCCTTTCTTGAAGAGATTTAAAACCACAGCTCTAAGTTCCTCATTCTCTTAAAGGCATTGATATATTGATTTTATTGGAGATTTTGGGGCTGAGAATTGGATGTGTCCCCTTCAGCCTTCCAGCAGGAGACATCTGCAAATATGAACTGAAGTATTCAGAGCCTGCCCTGAAAATTGTGCATAAAGCTTGATTACTGATTGTTAAAAAACCTGCCTTATATACATTTCAATGGGCATATGCACAGGAAGAAAGGCACATATGCATCTTCTGCACACATTTCTGTGTGCACAGGTGCAGGTTTAAAGTACCTGTCTTTCTGACTCAGTGTTCCTGGATGAATATGCATAAAAATGTAATCACAGCAAGAGAAAACCTCTTCCCATCTCGAGATGTAAGCAAAGTTATATAATGAGTCCCCACCAGAAAAACAGTCCAAGCCATATATCCTGAAATTTATCTACAAACAGCTCTTCCCCTAAAGGATTAACACAGCAAGTAAGAAGCAAATCATGTTCTGATCTCCCAGCTACTCAAGCCTTAAAGCTGGAACTCTTGTCTTACAGAGCTATAAATAAAAAGCCTCTTTGGACATCATCTATGGCAGTACTTAGAGAAGCGAATATGTCTACTTTATCAGATTTGTGACAGTCTAAGTTGACTTTGAAATCTGGGCAATCTAAATGGGTCATGAGTTAACTTCTGTAAGCCTGGTACAGAAGCCTCACATAATAGAGATGCAGCAAATAGAAAATGACCTTTACTCCCTTTGAAATAATTACAAGACTCAAGCTTGGCCTTGCTGTGAAATGGAACATTTTATTCCACTTGTGCAATTCCAGGCACTTTCTTCTTCTCAACATGTCAGACAAAATGTTAAATCTGTCATCACGTGGACAGTTTTTAATTAATTGTCTTTTAAAAGGAAAATTATTCTTTTAATTTATTTTTCTCATGAATAAACTTCTGTTGAACTAAATGCCTATCTCATTAAAATAATTTCTGTTAAGGTTCTTCACACTGGGGACAGTAGTCTTTAAAAATATCTTATAAAAAATAAGCCAGGCAGATATACGTTTAAGGCAAAGAGACTTGTTCAAAGCAGAATACATTCTGAATTTTAACACCACGTAGATGTTGTATTTTTTTGGTATAATAAAAGGGTTTATGGGCTGATAGATGCCTAAAGAAAGGCTTCATCTAAATACACTCTAAATAATATTTAAATGTCACATGTAGAACTCTGAATATACAAATGTTTTTCACACAACTAGTCAAGTACTGGGCAGTTAGTACAAAAGGATCCTTCACCTGCTACCAAGAAAAAAGCCAAATTCTTCAGCAAAAAAGACAGTTATGCAGCAAATAAATTTGCTCATGAAAATCTAAATGGGTCCAAGTCTCAAAATCAAAGCAGAGTCGTGACTACTCAGACCTACAGATCCTGCGTTCATCAACAAGTGAAATCAAAGCTTTTCATAACGTCCTGCTTTTCAGAAATGTTCAGACCAAAGACTCAGTGTTAATACTGACAGCTTCTCTTTCAGAATTGATTGCCACTTGGTGTAAGGAAAAGTCATAGTTCAGATAACTCCTGTGCTAGTTTGGCCACTGCGCTAGGACTGGACTCCTGGTGAGATATCAAGCCTAAGAAACACCTTTTTTTTCATTAATAAACCAGCACACACATGCTAGTGACCTTGACTGACCTCAACATTTGCACTGAAAGCTGCTTATATAGAATATGGCTGGAAAGAAAAAAAGAAGAGCAATTTAATACTGTACTGCAGAGGAAATGAATAAACTCCCTGATGCTAAAGCACCTTTGGATATCACGACACCTCAACAGAACAGGGTCCTTCTACCTTCTCTTTTGGTGGCTGAAAGTCATCTCAGAAAGGTCTTTCTAAGGAATTTCAGAATCTTTATGTTCTTTTCAACTTGCACAGTTTCAGTTTGGCCACATGCTCGTTCTGCAAATGAATTTTCTCACCTTTAGCTGTGCACACCCTCACATCTTCATTAGCCCTACCTTTAGGAGATCACCTAGCACAGAAACACAAGCTGCAGAATATTAATTGCATTTCACACGTATTCTTACAGTGTGAAATTCATCCTTGTGTAAGGCTTTATTTAATTAGAAATGTAAATGGTGCAGACACCTGTGAAAGCCATCTGCCCAGACAGGAATTCTGCACAGAGTAAATGTAAACAAATCTCATTTCAGAGGAAAATATTCTGTGGGACCACATTCTACCTTTGACTTCAGGAGAGTAATCTGAAATGAAAACAAATCAACATAGAGCGCAAAAAGGAGGAGCTAGGATTGAAATCACGTTCGTTTTTACTAAGAGCAATAATTTCAAGAGTTCAAAAATTATGAGGCACTTCCTGAGAAATGAGTTTTTAGTTCTGGTTGTTTTGTTTGGAGTTTCTGGTAGGGTTGGGGTTATTTTTTTATCTTTAAAACATGGTTTTGGGGTTTCTTTTTTATTTAACTCATTTACTTGGAAGTGGGTATCGAAAATTTATGCTTCTGAGCTTTTTTGTGGAAACACGAGAAACAGAAATTTGCTTTTTGCATATGAAAACTTCAGATTTTCATAAGAAATACGGTGATCCTTAGAGCTGAGAATGGAGAGAAAAAAGTAATCAGAATAATGAGAACTGCCAACACTGAATTAAATTGCTCATGACAAAATATTTTTATCATGCAGATTGAGATCTTTGAATCTTAAAACCTTTTCCATGTTCAGGTGCTGCAACACCAGACCCACAAAAATGGATAGGGAGGAGACCATCAGAGAAGAAAACAAGTGATAAACAACACACAGTCATAGGGAGATGATGAAATTTGAAATCTTCTCTTTAGATTTAAATGAGGAAGTTATTCAAACGAAATTAACAGAGGGATACTTAAAATAAAATAAAGAGAACGTTGCTCCAAGTAAGATTCTGATTCTGCATGACAGACTCCAATTAGAGTGTCAGCAGGTCTTAAGGCAATTATTTCATCAAAACACACAGACTGGACATTAAGTTCTCTGTGTCTTCTGTGTTTTTTAATATCAACTGGAACAAAAAAACTTCAAAAGCTTGAATAAATTATCCTCTGATTGGCATAATTAACAAAGGTGTGTTAACTTTACATAAAGGTATGTTGAATTATTTATCTCTGAATGTGACTAATTACACACACAGTTCTTTTAAATTAATTTGATTCCTAGAATGTTATGATTTAGGGCATATTTTATGCAATATTTTCATTTGGGAGAGAATTTTTCACTGTTTCAGGCTTTATCTGCTCTTTTTTCTATCAGTAAAAAGTTAAAAAAAAGACTGCTCCCAATCCCTACAGCTCTACCTCTATATCTGATAGAGAATTCCAGTCATTTTGTAAGAAATGCTATTAAGATTTGGCACTAAGATTCTTCAAGGATGATAAATATCCTTTTAAAGGGCCTACCTATCCATTTACTGCACAGTTCCATCCTAAAAGGGAAAGTCACACTCGAAGTACTGAAGAGTGGGCTATGAAAATGCAAATTAGAGTGACTTTATTGGCTTAAATGAATTCAGTTCTCCTGTCACTGAAGCTGTGTGACTGTGGTAGGCATCCATTAACTGGAAACAAAATGTGACAAACCCTTTTGTGAGACTATCTACCGCAGGAACTTCCCTTTTATGGGCACTTTCCTTACATACCTATGTTTATAAGAATTTTATCATATATTCAGTAAAAGGTGTGCATCTTTCTTGGCACTGGGAATCTCGTTAAGTTATTCAAGGAGTGATTTGCCAGCGGTAGTGTCAGAACAGGTAGTTTCAAACAGCCACTCGCCTTCTGAAATTGAGGAGCTCTGGAAGAGGCACCGTCATTTTCTTCAGAAATGATTTATTCATTTATTATTGCTCCCAGGGTCTGTTCTGACATCAAAGTGACCACGGAGCCCAAACTGTTCAGGGTGAAGAAGGATAATATGGGCAGTGCCTGCAGAGTACAAGAGCACTTTGACAGCATCCTCATTTCAAGGCAGAGCTGGGACAATCCTCTCTCCCCAGTCACTTTTCTTGCTCTCCCAGTCCCATCTGCCCCATGAGCCCAGTCACCACAAAGTTCTGTGAGCCCCAGTGCCCACAGGATGATGTAGCTGGACAAACAGGGCCTGGTGTGAGACCCCCACAGTCTGCAACCCAGCCTGGGGCAGCCACCATGAAACTGATCCTGAAAATAAGCTTTTTCATTTATTCTTACTAACATATTTTACATGCTTCAGAACTTGAGCTGGCTTAGATTTCTCTTGGAACCCAGGAAAAGCTCGGGAACTTGAGGGAAGGCCTGACATTCCAAACTCATCTGGACATGTTCCCGTGTCACCTGGACCAGGAAGGCTGATCTGGATGGTCTTCAGAAGTCCTTTCCAACCCCAACAACTCTGTGATTCTGTGAAACCCTGATACAGGAACCACTGTCACAAGTGTCACAAGCAGTCACAAGTGATCTGCTGGCCAGATCACTTGATCCCAGTCATAAATAATTCCTACATTTCACAATTCCTGACCCTTATTCTGATGGTCATTTCATATCTTCCAGAATAAATTTGTTCACAATCAATTTATAGCCATTTATCCCTGTACAAGTCTTGTCTCATAACTAAATTAACATTTGTCCCCTCTAAATCTTTCATTTCTTGAGACAAACCAAACTCTTTCCATCTCCTCTTATTTGGATACATCCCTGTGATCATCTCAGTAACATTTCTTGTGCCTGCTTAAGCTCAACCTGTGCAAGATACGTAAAGAATGCCAGATAAATGTTCTTCAGGGTCTGGATATTTCCTTAAGCCCAAAATATGTTGCCTAATGTTTCCTAAAATTCCTTTTGAAGTCTTGTCATGCTGATGGCTCACAATCATTCTAAAATTAACCAGCACACAAAGAGCTGAGAAATTTGACATTGGTGGAGGCACGGCTGCCATTTACCTAAAACAATGTTAAGCAGCTTCTGCAAACAGAGCCAGGATTGATCTTTATGAAATATAAACACAGATGCAAACCCTCATGCATTGATAAATCAATGCCCTTTCTGACCAGCTCTGCCCATGGCCAGCAGAAATCTTCCAGCCCAGAGCCCAAGCTCAGCCTTCCCTCTCCATACAGATTCCTAACTGAGGTTCAGGATCTGCCCCTGGGTCCAACAGAGCTCCCAGCTGAGAATGATTTGTACCCACATGGCTCAGAGTGCAGGATCAACTCCCACTTTCAGCAGATGTATCTGAACATTGTTCAGATTTTTGTAATCCAGGGAATGGCTCTCATCCTGCTTCATTAAATATTTTTTGATTAATAACAGAGACCAAAACCTGCTACTTGTGTGCAAAGTAAGTAATATTTTAAATTACTCAAGTATTTAACAAGTAAATAACTACCCATCGTGATTAATAGCACCATTTAACACACTAGACTCCAGCAAAAGGACGGGTTGGGCTCCAAGGTTATTTTTTGTTTATTTTTAGGCATTATGAAAGAAGTAATCATGTTTTGCTGAAACCCATACACCACCGGAATGAGATTACAACTGGTTAGCCTATTTAGAGAAGCTGCATAATAAATTCATTTTACAGGGTACAGAATAATGCAAATGAGCCATTCAATAGCACTCCTGTACCAGTGAAAGAGGCATAAAGAAGAAACATTGAAAGTCAGAGTTCTGGACTGGTTGTGCTGCAAGGTGTGGAATTGCTGAAACCTAAACTGCCTTACAACAATAACCTTTTTGAAGATCTGCTCATACCAAATGTTTTAGTTATTTATTGCTTAATGAAATAAACAGGCTGATCCTTTTTTCCAGCAGTAATGACTTCATGAAGCATTTACACCAATGAAAATATGGATCTCTGGTTTTCTAAAAAGGAAATATATTAAAAATTGTTTAAACTTAGTTAAAAGCCTTCACATGGAGTTGCATGGGGCAAAGTCATTATTCCACATAGGAAAACACTGATGTGGCAAAAGCTGTTAGAGAAAAAATTAAAATCATATTTCTTACAGCAGATAGTGGGTTTTTGGATAGGATGCCTGGAAACTCTAAGGAACATGATACATGTTTAATTTCCCAGCAGTGTGATAGTTATCAAAAAGAAAAAACAACCTTCCACCTATTATTTTCCTCGTATTCCACAAAGTTAGAGTCTAAAGCAATTATTACTGCAGCACAAACTGATCTCGGTGTAACACTGAACATCTGTCTTTTGCACTGCTAAGCTAAAACTGAAAATGAGCTTGCTGAAAACAATCTTTGAAAGTATAACATGGATTTAAGGATTAAACACAAACAAACTTCTGTCACCTTCAAACATTACAAAAACAGAAACCAACCCCCAAAACTCATAAAAGTATAAGGACAAGTGAAAATATCTGTTTTTCAACTTCAAAAAAAGATCTGTTGAACGTTTTCTGACCTTCTCCTAAACACTCACAAATGCAAGATTTTTTAAAAATTAATACTTTCAAGCAAAATCCCTTGATTCCAGCAAGGTTATTGAAGAAAAAACAAGTCTAACATCCAAAGACTGATAATAAAAACTGAGAAATTTCTGCAAGGAGCCCAACACAAACCTCTCTACCAGTTTTGACAAGATTTTATTTGACATCAACAGGAAGAGGACAATCTATTCTATACAAGCTATAGAAGCTTTTTCACAAAGGAATCTGCATATCACATGGTTTCTTTTTCTTTACAGCAAATAATACAGAGTAATAATAGTATGAAAGTGTTAAAATGAATAGTTCTGAAGATTGGCTTCTTATGGGTTTCTACTTAAAAACCAAGCTCAGAGGTGTACTCTTAGTAAGGACAGGGCTGTAAATCACCTTAATCTTTTTTAGTGGGTCAACACATTCTCTATCTTCCCATCTGTTTCTTATTTTCACAAAAATCTTGTGAGCTGATCTTAGAAATCTTCTTCAGAGCTGGTTTTTAAGTGATTTTACTTTATTTTCTTAAAGAGCAGTAACTGTACATTAGTAGTAGTACATATGTGGATTTAATTAATTTTGACCAAAGTTTTTTCATCGCTGCTTATTTTATAAGTCTGGACCCTATGTATTTACCTACAACGAGTAGTAATTCTCAAGCTCATGGAATCATCTAGAAATAAATATAAAAGGATTTTTTTAAAACAAAAACAGGTATTTTTGGCTATGTCAGCTGTTTATTGGGGAGTATTTTTAATGAATTGCAAAAACACAGTCAGAAATTAAAAAAGAACTTGTACTAACTCCTCTGACTTGAGTGAAAGCAATCCCCAGGGGGAAGAGAGAAAATAGTTCAATATTTTTGAGCTCATCACAATCAAACAAAATGTTTAAAACTTACAGGCTCACTTGTGTTAACAGTGACATTACATCAAGAATGACCTTTCGGAAGGAATAAAACCCATTAATGCTAGGAACAGACAACTATTAAAGATCAACACTTTGTAGCCAAAGCAGGGGGAAAAGAAAATCAGTCTGGTAAGTTAATTAGAACATAAATAATGTGAAACCAAGACCCTGGTCTATAACCCTCCCTTTTATAATTGCTTACAATTTAAAAGCTGAATGAAATCTTTTATGCAAAAG
Source organism: Poecile atricapillus (assembly GCF_030490865.1). Lineage (NCBI taxonomy): Eukaryota > Metazoa > Chordata > Aves > Passeriformes > Paridae > Poecile > Poecile atricapillus. The sequence continues at coordinate 17,877,453 of NC_081258.1, read as the reverse complement.
ATACAACTATTGACCTCACATGTATTAGGTAGTCAAAGAAAACCCTGACACGTTGAGAATGAGATCTCAGGAGTATTGGAGAAAGCCTCAGTAACACCCTGTTAAATACTTATTTCCTTACAAAAGAACTTTTTTATTTTCAATTGTCAAGGAATTATTTTTTTTTTCTGGGAAACACTGGATGTTAATTGCTAAAAACGTCAAGGGGCTTTTTTTGTTCATTGTAGAAACAATAATCATAGAAAATGATCTGTACCCATGGGAACAGTGTTTTCCTTAGGTGGAGGAATAGCTGGCAGTCCTGGGGCACAAGAACAGACAAATCCCACAAACTCCACCATGGAACCTCTGCAATAATTTGCATTTGGAATCCATCCTTCAAATCAAGTCCAGCTCCTGCAGTGGTCAGGAAGCCACTGTAGCCTCCCCACTAAACCTTGTGGATGGCACTTCCACTACATTTAATTGTTCTGTAATTATCTGTATTCACCAAACTAATCAGCTGTTCCACATGATATTTAACAGCCAACAGACACAAACAATAAACATAAAGCACATGAGAAGTTGTGAAAAATGTAAATCTCTGCTCTGTATCCTGCTTTAATAATAATAGTACTGAGAACTCCTACAGCAGGATATGTGACATTTGATTGTGGAATGTCCCAGCATTACTACATGGTACAGAGGTTAATGTACTATTTTGCTAGTTTATAAAATCAGATTGTTTGGCTCATTTTTACAAAGTAAAACTATTTGGGTTGTACATAAAAATAAGAAAATTTAAAGAAAAAAATGAAATATCCGGTAATTTAAAGGCCCTTTGCCTTGTATATAGCAATTTAAATTTACTGGAGAACTTCAATCTTTTTTTTTTTTTTTGGTATGTGCTTCAGCCCGAAAGTGATTTGGGTTCTGTGCTTGCACAATATAAAGCAATTTAAAATTATTCATCTGCTTCAATTTTTATAGGTACTTTTATTTGAAAATGATTGGGGTGCTGATCATGCTCAGCATTGAACAATTTTAAATTATTTAAATGCCTTTTTTAAATCAATGCCTAATGTTTGGGCCTGAATTCTACGAGGCTATAGCACATTATCAGGCAGTTTAAATTATACAAGAATATTATATTTTGCACAATCTTTCATCTCGTAAATAAGAATCAGTTTGCAAGGGTGAAAGCATAAAGCATTACACTTCAAAATAAATCAGTGTTATGCAAAACCAGAAACCTAATTTTTCTTCTTTAAATATTGTAAGAGACCCTTTTTCCATAATCAAATTCCCATGCCTTCCTCCATCTTATGAAGCAGGAGCATTTCTGAAGCTACATATATTCCTACTCCCCTAAACTGATATAAACAATTTCAAAGGAGGAAAACAGTTTTAATGACATCTGAGTCCCTGAAAAAATGAGAAGGATTTATTCCCACAACGTTTGTCTTATCAGACATTTTATCAAACAAGCAGTCAAGTTCTCTGTTGTGAATATGAAGAAGTTCAAGCACATCTAGTGCAAGTTTATGGTAAAGTATGTCAAAGTTCAGGTTGGATTTCAAGGACATCATTCTCGATTTAACAGGACTGATGCACAAAAATCTGTTGCATTTTGAGTTTTAATTGATATCTTATTGCTCTCAATTGTAAAGAACACACTTTGCCTTTAAATATTTTTCTATAAAAGGAGAGGAAATTGAGGTGTGAGGTTTGCAAATGGTGCTGGAGATGTACAAGTGGAGAGTTGGGAACTACAGGTGCCAGGTCACATTTTTAGTGAATCCTCCACTTTATTCATGCCTGATATCCTCTGTTGATGCTCTGCCAAGGTGTTCATATTTACTACAAAAATCTACTCCAAGTATTTTGTACTTCCAACCAAGTTATTCAGCAAATATGAAGGTGGACTACACCTCCAGTTTAAAATGGGATATCCTGGAAAGAGAAACTTACTGACTTCTTCCAAAGTCTTATCTCCATAAATCACCTTTCACATTTCAACCCAAATGATGTAGGAGAAATAGGATAATTCCTCACCAAGAAAAACAATCCTGTGTTCCTCTACACATTTGAAAAGATAGGAGCTAGCCCTCAAAGGTATTGGCATGCCTTACTAATCACAAGCTTTTAATTCTGCCTCTCCAATTTCAATTAATGAGTAAACACTGACATCCTCAATTGCACTACACAGAGCTCCCCTTTATCCAGTTAATCATGTTCACTGCAGCTATTCCCCAGACTAAGGTTTCAGAGTTCCCAGATTCTGTAAATCCTCAGTATTACATCTTTTGATTCAGGAACAAAAATACTGACACATCTTATCATTCAAAAACATGTGTCCTGGGCTCTGGAAGGAGTGTGCTCTCCTCTCTCCCAACAGTCAGCTCCTGTGTACAGAATTAAGTTGCAAAGCATCACTAAACTCATCTGGAATATTTTGCTTAAGTTAAACCTCATATTATAATAATTAAAGTAGCTGTGAGAAACCATAATTAGACTAAGAGTCCAACAAATATTAATCAGTAAAGTAATATTCTATTATTAAGAAGTAGCTATTCACAGTAGGAGTTTCTCTTCTGAGAAACTAGATTAGGAACTGAGCCAAAATCAAACCAGAAGGCACAGCAAATTGGGTCATTTGGAGGCTCATTTTAATGTATGAATATTTTCACCTATATTTCACACATTTGTAGCACCATTTTAGTGCAGAAGGTATGAGCAGGCTCCAGGTTTCACTCCTAGACCTGTTGGTAATTCCCAGTGCCACTGTTAAAAGGATTTCCCTTCCTCAATTCTAATCCATGCCAATAGACAAACTCAGGCCACACCACTGGCAAACCATTTAACCTCCCCATGTTCCCCCATCTGTAAATTAAAATAATGCAATTAGCACACAAAGCAGGGAGGCTCTGTGATTTGATTCAATAAATTTATCAAATCCAAAGAGACACTTTCTCTAGAGGACAGAAGGAAGAAATATCTACAAAATAGAAGAATTAAAAAATTGAGACTCCAAATTATTTTTTTTATTAATTAGGCTAAGTAGGTATGTTTGTAGGTATATATTTAAGGCAAACATCCAGGTATTATGTCCTTTTCAACACCATAAATAATTGTAACAAACCTTCAGTTCTGTGATTTCCAGCACTGATAGAAAGTTCTTTATTACTGAAGAAGCAGCAAGTGAACAAATCACACCACCCATGGCTTCCAGAAGGCTCACATTTTCTAAATGGTGAACTGCAACCCATCAATTAAAACTCATTCTCTAACTTCACATATCCTAGAACGTTGCCTTTTCCTTTTGTACTCATTAGTGCCTTGACAACAGCAAAGGCTTTATTAGTACCTAACAAAAAATCAGGTTTAATACACAAGATTGAAGAATAAAGCCCTTGAAAGATGTTTATGCTATGACAGTGGCTTTCAAATTGACACAGGAGATAATTTTACAATTCTAATTCAAAGCAGAGATCTGCATTGTAAGAGACAAAGAAAATTTTGAAAAGCAAAGCCATAGTGCAAATGAGAGGATCATCTTAACTTCTGCCAACAATTAAATTACAATTCCTCATTGCATCCATTGGCCACAGAAATAAATAACAAGCAGCAAGAGGAGCAAATATTATATGAAGCAGATGGAGAATGGGAAATTGTTTGATCAGATGTCTGGGAAACCACCCATTTTTTACTTTCTATTTTAAAAGAAAGAGTGAAATCCAGAAAACTAGACACAATAGATGGGGTAATAGGTATCTACTGGCAAAAAAGCTCCTGAAAAGCAAGTTTGCTGCTATAATTTATTCTCATGTAGTGAGATAAGAAGGCACTTGCAGGTTGGCTCTGTTTTTTTTCTAATCAATTGATAAAAAACTAAAGGAAAAACTCAGTGAAAATAAATTAGCCCAAGGGGGAAGGACCTCAACAGGGAGGACCTGAAGGAGAAATGAGGGGGAGGACATGGAATAATTGTCCTGTTTGCTCTGAAAGCTCCCAGGAGTTATTGCAGAAAGTGTTCAGTGGTTCTGCATTCAGCCCCCAACAGCTCACAGGCTTCTCAGACTGTGTGCTTTTCTATCCTACGTAAGGGCACCAGTGTTTCTTGGCATCCAATTTGTTTCACTAACATAGTTCATATTGTTTCCATGCTTACAAAAAACTGTTAAAAGCAGGCAAGAAAAAAGAAATAATTGCTCTTTCATAGATTGCTCTAGTCAGCTTAGAGAATGGAGAATTCCATCAAGCAACAAGGGCAAAATCCATCCTAACCCGTAGGGAAAGTCTCATGTGTGACAGAACCAGAATCCCATCCCATTTATTTTTATTTAATCTCCATGCCTTTTCACTTAGCATTTTGCTTTTTGCTATTAGCTACCCCTCTGTCCTAGATTTGGGTTCTCTCTTTTTTTTGCCTTTCATTTCTGCTTCCTTATCCCCCATCCCAGAGGCTGCTAGGATTATGGGGCAGCTGGAAGGGGCTCATGTCCCTGAATTCCCTCCACAGCCATGACAGACAGGAGCCTCCACCTCACTCTGAGGAGTGTTCAGGTGCCAGCTCTAAAGATGCAGGTGGTTTGTGTGCTTACAGACAGTATTTTCAGAGAATTTCTCATACCCTTGCACACACAATCATATTTAATTCCAGTTTCCAATGGAAATTGCACTGCAGCTGCCAGACCAGACCAACACACTTTATAACCTTCACCTCCACTACAAAATTAACTCTTGTTGAAGCGCATTAAACACATCAAGAGCTAGAAATTATTACCTTGGTTAACTCATTAATAGACACTGGCTTCTAAGCTGAAAGGATGCAAGAAATCAGCATGTAAGGCTGTTAAGATATCAAGGGAAAGTTTTGTTAGGAAGAAAATTTCTATTGAATAATTGATATGCACCTTTCTGCTTGTGAAGAGCTCAGGGAACAAATAATAAAGTCCATATCTTTGAGGTAGGTCACTATTAAAGAACTGCAGTGGGAGACCAGAAGACCATCTGAGACTAGCAAACAGTAAATGGGGAACAGAAATCAGATTAAACTGTTTTTTCTCCAGGGATCCAAACATGAAGAACAGGACTTCACAAAGAATAAATTAAACAAAACTATTCCATTCTGTTAATACTAGCCATATTTGTTGTCATTTGTTGGGCATATCTTAAAACAATATTCTAAGAAAGAATAGAAATGTGGGGTTTTTTTCCCTCCCCTGGGCAATATCACTGCTTCATGGAAGTAACCCTGGAACCATAAAAACCAACAAAACATTTGCAAATTTAAAAGCGTGTGGGGGAAAAAAAACATCCTGGAAGTGCTGAATCACTTTGTTTAACCATTTTTGAAGAAAATGAGCAGTTAAGACTCCCAAATCAGCGTGCTTCATTTTTTGTTTAAGAGCCAAATTATATTAACTCATTCACGCTAGCTGAACATTATATTTCAACTGCTGTGTAATGTCCTGGAAGCCAGGAATTTTGTCTCTCTTGTTGTGTGAGACAGGATCTCCACCTGAGTGACCCCTCTGGATGTTCCTGCCCTGCAGCCAAACGGGCTCTGTCGATGAGGCACCTTGGGGCCATCAAGCCTCACCCCAAACTCTTTTTAAACTGGCATCAAAGAGAGTTCTTGTTTTATCTTTCAAAACTGATATTGCTTTTGTATTTGGTATTGTTTTTTCTTACAGAGTAATCTAAAACAGGAATAAATATTAAGGGAGAAGCAGTAATCTTAAAGAGCAAAGACATGCATTTCTTAGTCAGGATCATGTTTTGAAGTATAACAATTATCAACAAGCTGTCTACATAAAGTGTTACAAGCCAGACCTGTGGTCTATATCTAGTTTTAATGTCCTGAATGACATGAGAGTTTTGTGATAGATACTACAAAATCTATCCTTTCAAATTTTTTTATTAGAACTATTTGATCTAGAGTTTGAAGATGAATAAAGCTATAATAACATCTCCAATTTACCTGACCTAGTTTCTACAAAGCTACACAGTAAGCTACACTTTCATTAAGCAGAGTGAATGCTCACCAAAGTGGATTCTGGCAAACAGGAATAACTCATGAACTCTAAAGGTATTGAAAGATGCTTTCCTTCTCCATTATCTTCCCTAGTTTGTATTCCCCATTATATTTGGGTCCCCTGTTGTGCCATAAAGAATGGTGAATCTCTCTTGAGCATAAATTAATGGGAAGCTACTGCAGCAGTTTCTTGCTTCCCCCATTCTTGCCACAAGACACCTGCTTTAAGCCTGCAGTAATTGTTTTGCTGCTACCTGCTCTTAGAAGAAAGGAAGCTTGATAGCAATGAATTGAACTCGGCCTTTGTCCCCTTTCATTGTATCTGCCTACAGCAGACAGCTGCAAAATGCAGCTCAATTAAACACAGCCCTCTTGTCATCACAGAAACAGAAGCTCTTCTCACAGCAGAAGCAGGAAAGTTTTGCCATGACACCCCTTGTTGCATTTGACAAGTTTATTCAAAAGCAAATATTTCAGTGGGGAGGTCTGTCATTCCAATCCTGTCCTTTATGCCAGAGCAGCTAATGCAATTTCAGCTACCTGAATAGGAGGGCTCTCGCTTCCAGATGTTCCATTGTGCCTTGCAGACAACAACTGACACCAAAAGACAGGTATTATGAGTATTTTTTCCATCGTTAGCTTGCTCCTAGCACAGGGTTTACAGCTGCTTTGTTGATTCCTGTAATTCTGATAGGCACAGTCGGAGCCAGTGAAATGCTATCCCTCTATGGCTCTGCCATAATAGCAGCACAGAGAGGGCAAATGGACTGAAGCAAGGTGGTAAACTTAAACAGCCTTCCAATAGCTCAGGAGCAACTCAAAAGATGAGAAAGAAGCTGATTCAGTGAATGAAAGCTTGAAGAAATTGTAGAAATTGTCCTGTTTGTGCTTCCAGGACGCAAAGCTCAAACTGCAGTGTCACAGGAGAGCTGCAGCTCCTCTGCCTGGAGCCGGGGCCAGCCCTGCAGGGGACACCAGGGCACAGAGCAGGGCAAGGAGCAGAGCAGCCAAGCCAGGCTGGATATTGCAGCTGGCTGAGGAAAGCACCTGGAGAGAGGCACCATTAACTGCAGCCTCACAAGACATCCCAGCATATTTCTTGCCTGCTGTGATGCAACAAAGATAAAAAGTAAAAGAAAACGCACACTAAGATGTAATAAAAAAACAAGGCCTCAGCTTTTCCTGTCACATGTTGCACCGCTGGCTAACAAATAAACTGCTTTCATTTCATTAATTATGTACCAGTGTTTATAATCAGTGGAACAGGCTTTATCTATGCAGCCTCTTCAAGGATTGAAGACATAAGCCTCACCATGAGACTGTTGAACTTTTTAATCCCATTGGAAAATAGCAACTAAGTGCAAATAAAAAGCCAGGCATGGACAAAAGAATAATTTTAACAGATTGATATTTGCACTTCTCTTTGGATCTTAATATCAAGATACATTATTTGAACATGTTGTTTATTGTCTAATAGCAACATAGTTTCTCTCCCCACCTGTGATTTGTGGTACATCAGCTACATCTATTTTCCATGAGCTTCTGCTAGGAAATAAAGTGCTTTCCTTATAGAATTTCATTCTACATACTCAGGCGTGAGCAATCACTATGTTATCACTTCTCAAATGTTTTCTAGTTGCCAAAATCTTATGGAAAACAATCTGTTCTACTAGTTTTCTCCTTCAGAATAGAGGATGTGTTATAAAGATCAAAATCTGATCCAACTGGATCAGGAGTCAGTGATATTTAAGAAGTGACGTCACCAGCCTACCCCATCTATTTCCTAAGTGCAGAGATGCATTCAGACACCACACATGGCTCACACTCAGTGAGATTGAAAGAGATGACAGTGTCTCAGCTTACACAGAGAATGATTATTATTCTCCAGGGGGGAAAAAATCTTATTTTGAAGTACTGTAAGTGATCCTCTTTTCTCTGAAAGAAAAAAGTAATTGCTCCTGATTTTCTTGTTATCAAAGCATGATGATACATCCTCTTCTTCTGTACCAATTCATGTAATAGACACACGTAGCTGTTCAGATATGCCACTTCTCATCCATATGCTATTTTCTTTGCCCAGTGTTTTCGGGGAAAAAATGCTCCAGCACAAAGGAAGGCAGGCAAAAATTCAAATCTGTTCAGCAATGTTAAATAGCAATAGAGATGTTCTTCCAGAGACTTTAATGCAGACTGTACCCTCCCTTGTTAAACATACTAAGTAATGGGAGCAAATTAGCCACCTGGTCTGTATTCAAATTCCTTTTCCAACAGCAATTCTTTTGTAATTCTTTCCCCTGTTAATCTAGTGTTGAAATAAGAGAGAAATCTGTACAGCCTTAGAATACAAATTGCTATTAGATAGTAATGTGGTGCTCCGTCTCCATGAATTATGTTGTTTTTCTAACTGCAAAAGGAGAGAAGTGGATTGTAATGAAAGCACTGTCCTCTAACTGAGAAAAGCAAGTCAAACCTCCAGCATTTGTTTTCAAATGTCTTTCAGAGTGGCTGGCAGATTTCTGACTGACATCCATGAGGTTTGGCTCGGGTCCTTCACAACTTGCAGGAAATGTTTCTAACACAGCTGCCATCTCTGCCTGTCTGATCCTCTGCTCCTTCATTTACCCCATAATTTGGGGAGACAGATTTATCGGTCACGGCTCCCGGCTCCACATTGCCTCGTGCTTCCCAATCCCACTCAAGCAAGACCTAAGAAATCCTTGAGGTCATGTCTGGATTTCCTCCCTTTCTCCAGCACAGAGCCCCTGCTATAATAAATCATCCCCTGAAATGGTAAGTGACAGAGTAAAAACACTTTGAATAGCAACATATTTACACCAGATGCGAACATAGGTCACCAGAAAGATGCTGAGAGTAAAACAGATGGAGAATCAATGAGGCAGAGAGCTATAGGAAAGCACTTCTGGATGACAGGAGCAGCAAAGGAGCCTGTGACTTGACTCTAGGAAGGGAGAGAGACTCTGAAGAAATCCAGGGAGAAAGCTGCCAAGGTCCTTATGATTTTCCTTTTTCTACACTGCCACAAACTGCTTTTGAACTGAAAGATCTTAAGGAATGTTCTAAAACTTATGGAAATCAATCAAAATCTGTCCAGAAATCACAATGGGGTTGGGATCAGATAAGCAACAAAATATTTCCTCATAATAAAAAGAGATCACATTTCTCAGATCATGAAGTGAGAGTAATAAGTATCCAAACATCTGCCAATGTTTGCCAGGGGACAGCAGCACACACATAACATGGGGCTGCTCAATTTTACATCAATGCACAATCAAAGGGAGGATTTATAGCATCTCCTGCATAGAAACAAAAAAGAATAAATGGATAGAAAGGATAAAGTATTGTAGGACCCAACAAAAAAGCAGAAAAAAAGGCAGAATATCTTAATATAAGTCATAAATTATATGGTGAAAAGACTACATATATATTTTATAATACTCACATGAATATTCCTTTTCTATAGAAAACATTTATTGATATCTTAGGTTTCATCTCAGCAAGTCAGAGCCCAAAGCAAAAAGAATTTTATTATCATGTTCTTTCTCTGAGACTTTGAAAGCTTCATTAACTGACATTGGTTTGTGTCCTTCCTACTCCTCTTTGCAGTTTTGTTTTAGTTACCTACTCCCTAAATCAACAGTAGATGCTTCAAAACATCTTTTTCATCATGGAACAAGTTTTAATATTTTCGGTGCAATTTTACAAGAGCCAGGGAGGATGCAAAGCATGAGAACGAGATCATCCAATTGATCTTTTTATATCTAGAATGTATTTGCACAAAGAAGACACACACCAGTGATCCAGGCCATGTTAGTCCTTGAAGTTATCTTCTTTTTCAGGTTTCTTATTTCAAAGCCACACAAACCATATCTGATTTGATCCAATGTCTACTGGAAATCTCTCCTTGGATCAAGTCACAGATCAGAACTCTAGGAATTCTTCCCCTTGCCAGCATATTTACATCCAGCAACTTCTTTTTTAAAAGATCTCTAACTTCTCTGCTGTTCCAGTCCTCTCAGTTCATAGTCACAGCCTTAAAAATGGGATTTGAGAGAAAGTCTTTATTTATTTCCATGATAGTTATCAATACAAAAAGAATCCAGAGCAATTAAGGAATAAAAAAAAGATGTCACATACATGTTTGCTGCTATATTCAGTGTTGAAAAAAAACCAACAAGACACTTACTGAGTTTTTGACTTTTAAATGACTTGGCTCAGTGAGGGTCCCACAGTGTGAGGACAGGCTGACAGAAATGGAGAATAATCATTTGCAAGAACAGTCTTTAAAACAAGGTACTGAACTCAGTTGAATAATGAACCACCAGCAGCTCCACAGGCGGTATTTTTCACTTGTATAAAGAACAAATTTAGAGGACTTTTTAATTTAGAAAGCTTAATTTTAAAAAAGAAAAAAAAAAAAACCCAAACAACTTCAGCTCTAAACATTTCTTTCTCAAATAATATACTTCAGTGCTAAGTCCTTTCCAGACTGTTTTATAAAAATGTTCTATATCAATATAATTTGATGATAACTTTCTTATTCCTTGCTCCTTTCTCTGCTGCCTTAAAAACATCTCCTGGATAGACACAGCAATCCCATTAGGAAAATATCCTGCTGCCCAAAGATTTCTTTTCCACTCAGAGCACACGTTCCCCCTCCCAGAGGTACCATGGAGTGAGCACACACAACAAATAGCAGCCATCAACTTGGTGCATCCTTTTCCCACTCCTCTGCTTGTTCCCAAGACGCTTTAACCAGGCTTTTTCACCAGTCCACAACTTCTCCTGCTGCCCACCTTCACAGAGCAGAGGATTTCCCTTTCCCACTTGGCTTTCTGAGCCCATTTCAACACAGTCTACCTGTGTGGCAAACCGAAGTCACAGGGAAGAGCTGCCTCTGCCAGCTGAGATCTGTGTCCCACAGCAATGATCCCATTGCAGTGCTCGAGTCTTTTTTGAAACAAGCCAGGAAATGTGGATGAAAAAATGTATCAGACTGGTAACTTTACTCCTGAGGCAGCTTTCCCAGCTTTTAGAAGAGAATCCCATCCAAGAGTGCTTCTGTACTTTGGATTCATGATCACAAGAAGATGACATAATAGCAAGCAGGGAATTGGGTTCTCCTAAAGAGGAGCTCCTTGAAGGACTGTGATAAATGAGAAAGATACAGCAAGAGAAGGTAGACTTGGAAGTCCTGTTGCTTTTGCAAACTCTGTGGTAAATCACTGGAGTGTTTCAGACTGCATTTTTCATCTCCCTCCCCTGAAATCCCTACATAGGGGGCTCTTCAATAGACTCGAGTCCTACATGGATATGAAGCTTGTGGCTTCAGGACTGCTTTGGCTCCCTCACAACATTACAGTGATACTATCCCTGGGAGTATTTCCAAGGAACTATAAATCTTCTTGGAATTCTACAGTTCCTAAGGTGACATAGATTGTAAAGTCAAAAAGAAACACAGTGACCACCCAGGTCCAAATTACTTAGCAAATGCCAAATATTTTCCTTTAGTAACTCTTCCTTTGAGTTCAATGACTTTAGCTCTCTGCACCAAGGACAAGAGGATGCTCTAGCTCATTGAAATAACCTACTTAGGGACTTTGCTTCAGCAAGGGATGTAAAAGTATTAGGTCAGAATTCTCATGTGATGAAAACCCTAAATATGGAGCAGAACCCATTTCACAGGGTACTGAAATTCCCCAACTGCTAAAATATTAAAACCTTCCCACTCCCTGGAAATGAGATTTACCCACCTCAACCCAGAGAGGCTTTCCTTGTTGTGGGGCTTCAGGAGGTGGCCCACAATAACTCAAAAGGGGCCCCTATGATGACTGAATCACATTGTGTATTTTAACAAGAATAATCTTAATCTATACCACATTAAGTCATATCAACGGAGGAAGTAATAAACAGAGCCCTTAATGGATATTTATTATTATTTCTTTTTTTTTTTTTTTACACAGCATGCATAAAGATATGCATGCCAAAATGTTTTATCCTTTCTGCAAATCAGAAAATAGAAATCGAGTTCTTGTAGCAGAAACAGTTTGGGAGAAAGCCAGAGATACACAAATGAGATAATTTTTGCTGAAACACAGAGCTGACCAGTTAGTTTTCAACACAGGAGCTTTTTATTAGAAAAGGCAGTTTTACCAAGAAATAAATTTTTCAAGGGCATCTATTTCTGTTTAAACCTGATTTTAGTGATGCCAAAAGAATTAATGTCTGATCTGCATAATATTGAGTTACATAGTGGCAAAGATTTAATATTTAATATCAAAACACAATGGTTCAGTAATGAGAAAATACGGCATTTAGACAATTCCAGTGGGTTGTTTGTTATTTTGCCATTTGAGGTCTATAGTAATTTTTACTGGAGAAATATTCAAATGTTTCCTTGAAGTGTTTTCCTCTCCTTCAGAATATCAATTCCACTTCCCAGTCAGTGCTAATCCACTGCACTTAATTGAAATTTGGTTTCACTCCATCTCCGAAGTCCCAACCCAGATGCTTTAGACTTGTCTTTTTCCTAAGGGTGTCATCTATAATTACAACCCTGGGAAGGAACTTGCATTACACCTCTGTTAATTCAGCAAGCAGGGGGGAGATTCCTCAGCTTGCAGCATCCTGGCCAGGAGAACAGACCTTGGATAAAAGCCTCAGGGGCACTTTCTACATGTGCACACTTGTGTTTGTTACATGGTTCTTGGGCATATTTATTTCTGATTTTCAAAAGCCAACACACCATTTCTCTAAAGACTCTGGGATATTTTTATAACCAGTTGTAAATGAGTAATGCCAGCAAACCTTCATAGAATCATAGAATTGTTTGGGTTGCAAGGACATTAAAGGTCTTCCAGCCCCAGCCATGGGCAGGGACACCTTCTGCTGCCCCAAGCCCCATCCAGCCTGGCCTTGGAAACTTTCAGGGATCCAGGGGCAGCCACAGCTTCTCTGGGCACCCTGTGCCTGGGCCTCCCCACCCTCACCAGGAAGAATTTCCTGCTGAAATCTAATCTACATCTACACTCCTTCAGTTTAAGGCTGTTCCCCCTTGTCCTATCATTACCTGCCTTTGTGTTAACACATTTATTCCCCAAAAGTATTAAGGTTCTCACCACTGACTGCATTGGTTTTGATTTAATGTGATTACATGGGTTAAAAAGATGCAGAAAAGGCTGGTTTTAATAAGCAGTACTTGTGTGCATGCATGTATTCCTGCAGGGCTGGATCTGCCCCAGGAGAGAACTGTTCTGCTGATACGACTGAGCTGGCACAACTTTTGTTGTAGGAAAAAGCATTAAGTGAAAGCAGAATTAGGCCAGGAATGACCACTTGTGACAAAGCCCACTTAACAGTGCTAAGGTGGGAGCCCAGACAATGGCACTGGGGAAGGGAGTGCAAGGCACAATAGGAAACGCCAGCACATGTCAGGCAGAGCTGCCTGCTCTGCAATCAAGGGAAAAGGCACACACAGCTCCCCAGAACTGCTCCATCCTCTGCCACCACAATGTGGAAATTGCAGGCTCACCTCCTCCCCAGCAGAGTTCAGCTGAGCTCTAACAGACATACCCAGGACATCAGGAGTGATGCATGGGAGCATCTTCTCAACGCCACGCGAGTAATCTGATACAAACGATGGCACCTGGGTGCCACATATGAAAATCAGCGTGATTTCCCTCAACCCTTAATTGCCATGCAGCATCTAATGCACCTTACTCTGATATTCCTGGCAGGAGACAACAATATTAGCTATGAAATCTGTAGGCTTCTGCCAAATTCACAAATACTGGCAGCGAAACCTAAGGAAGGGGCAGATAGGGCTGGGAAAATGAGGAGTAATTTAATGCAAATGTTCTGTACAGCTCCCCAGGCTCCATGATTAGGGATGTCAAAAAAATTTAAGTGCTCCTTCTTTAATATTATGGAGAACTGATTATTACTCATTGTATACAAGGTTTTCTAAAATGATTGTATTTTTCATAAGTAAGTCTCTCATTATTTCCTTCACTAAAATGTATTTTGCTTTGTGCTCAATAATTTCCCCCCCAAAGTGAAAGCTAATTCTTGAGTTGTGATTTTAACCATGATTTCCTTTTTACTTAACTTATTTTACTCCCTGGTGTAGTAGATAATGGTATATGTTGAAAAAAAAAAATAGAAAGAGGGTAAGAAAAGAAGAAAAGAGAAATACTTTTGCTAAGGCAGGTAGGCATAACTAACTTACATTGAAAGCTAGATTGTTTCCAACCCATACCATCTAATTTTCCAAGGGAAAAAAATGTTTAAAAATCCAATTCAGAGATTGCATTTGAAGGTGAAAGTCCTCCTGTGCACAAGGTGAGTGGGAGTTATATTTATGTTTTTGTCCATAGTTTCAGTTGATGAAGATCACGTTTGTACAGATTACTTTGATTCATGGAGCTGGATGCTCCTTACAGTCACTTTTACATAACAGAAATTGTCCTGATTAATTACTGAAAAATTCTGGATTAACAGCTGTGCTCTCATTCACAGCTGGATAGTTCATTAGAGAATTTAACCTCACTGCAATATGTCTAAAGAAGAATAGAATATATTGAGAAAGAACTGTACCAAGATAAGAATAGTCTGCAGTCACCTGTGAAAGCTAAAGTAGACTTCTACTTCTAATGTTTAATTTTTTTTTCCTTCAAGTTGGGCTGAAGGAAAGTTTTCTTTCTTGAAACAACATAATAAAAACTGCCAGTGAAAATTCATCATGTCTGATTTATAAGCATCCTACTCCCAAAAGGCAAAGACTTAAGTGGCAGCATCCAAGAGCTAATGCTCCACAGAAATAATAATCTGCTATCTCCAAAAATGAATGTTTTCATGGGAATACAGACTGAACTTCATCAAGGTCTTTGGTTTGGCATAACTGCTTCAGGAACACAGCTCAAATATCAAAGAGATCAGTCCTGCACTGTGGTTAAGGGATTCCACTGTACAGATAAACCCTTGTGGTAAAACCCTGCAGAGATGCAGAGTGAAACCGTGTGGATCCTTCCTGCAAAGCACCTGTTTGGAATCTCAGTAGTGAACCAACACAAGCACCTGTTTCACATTCCATGAGCCAGCAGCTGTCCACAAGTTAACATCCCAAAATGTGATCTCCCCTCTGCCCATCTCATCTGTGGAAAGTGACATGTTTCCTTAATTTCCTTAATTTCCTTTATTCAAATCTATTTTAAGATTGTATATAAAGAAAAAATCAAGTATACAAGCAAAAAATGCTTAATGTTCATTGACTATTAAAACAGCCAGGAAAATGAAGTCAGATAGAGCCACAGACAGACAAATCCTGAATTAGGATGGGATGTATGTAATGAAGCACCCAAAGAATGGTCATTTATGAGAATCTGTCTCTCTCTCTACATATATGAATATACTTAATCTGATCCAGCTGCTCCTGTAATTGATAAAAGCCACCTTCTTTTATTCAGGGAAATCCAATTCCTTAGTTCTTACTATAGCCAAAAAAATATCTTCAACTACTTTTAAGAGGTATATATTTTTATCCTTCTTTGTTTACTGAAAACAGTCATAATGAAATTCAAGTATTTGCTAAAATGCTTTATTTCCAACAGCAGCATAGTCAAGATAGAGCCACTGCTAGAAAACTGATGGAAAGGGTTCATTAATAACTAAAGAGTAAGTCCATGAGAGATGCAACTTTCTTTTGGTTCAGAAAGAGATAAAGTTGCCCACATTCCAGAGAATCAATCTGAATTCTTTAAGAGATGCATAGCAGATTAATCTATAATCAAATGTTCTCTAACAAGATTAAAACTTTTTAAAGTCAATCCACAAGCAACGGGATCTGTTTATTACCCAGTCTAAAACTGAACGTGAAATTAAGGAGATGGTATTCACCACAAAAAGACAGTATCTCTTACTGGAATTCAAAGTGCAATTAATTAAACTCTTACTCAGAGTGATTTATCCTACCCCTGTCTCCACTGGTGCTTCAAATGCCTGCTGTGAACATCAGGTGCATTACTCTGCTTTACAGGTTATTCTGATTCAAGTACTAAATGTTTAAATGATTCAAGTATTAAATGCTGAATTTGAGATATACTAGAATTCTACAAAATTTCATAATTACTAATATTTCCAGCCAAAGAAATCAGTATCTACAGTTACACCCAAACTGAATACTGCTGCAATACACCCCCAAAATGTACAGAACCCAAGGATAAATGCAATCAGCCAGGTACAGAAAGAAACTTTTGAGATCCCATGAAATCACACAGATTTGAATGCCCAGAGAGTAACACCGGTGCCAGCCTAACACGCACAAATGCAGTTTCCCATCTGAAAAGGCTCTGCAAAAGTTGCTGATGTTATGGCTTCGAACCATCCCTTAAATCTGTCTTTATATCTCTCTTCCATGCCCACAATAAGCTGCAGTTTCTTACATTTGGATGCTCATCGGGTCAATAAAAGGAGAAAAATAAGAAAGGGCAAGATGATATTTTGACAAACATCTGGCAGCTAAAGGTACTAAGCTGTGATGCAGAAGATAACAATGAAAAGATTAAAGCAGATAAAAATAAATTAAAACAACTTAAAAAAATAAGAGCCAAGCTTTTTCTATGACACCCACTTTGGAGCAGGGATGTACCAAAAGGATAAAAAAGATGATTAAAAGCATCTACCCAATAGACCCAGAATACCCCCACTTCATTCTGCTGGCTTTATAATCATTCATTGGTCTGGCTCACGAACCAGAAGAACAAAAAACTTTCCTGCTTAGTGGTAAAGATGTTTAGAAAGTTGTTTTACATTTCATTTTTCTTCATCAACTTCCCACCCCTCAGGGGATTCAGTCTGAATTGCATGAGTATGGAAAATGAGTTAACCACACTGCAAAGTCAAGGCTGCATATAAATACATGCTCCTCTAGCCATTTTTGACTGGATTATCTCTTTCAAGAGAAGGATACTCAGGTAAGAGAGCACAAACATCTCTAAGATTAACAATGTCCTGAAAACTGTCAGTATGCCTAAACAGACCTACTCTCCCATAGATAAAAAGCTCAGGTTTAGTCAATTTTTACATCTGGACCATATAAAGTAATAATGTTGTTTTACATTTTTTTTCCCAGGCATTTGGAAAGGAAAAACAGATCTTTACAGGAACTGATCAAAAGGGAACATCAGTTTTTGAACCAACCCAAGCAGTCAAAACACATGGTCTTTGCTCGCTGCCAAAAACATAACATCCAGATTTGTGTCCCTTTGGAATCCATCATAATGCAATCATTAATCAGTCTGATTTAGAATAATGTTTGCAACAACTGATTACTGCTGCACATAACCATTTATCCTTTAAATCTGAAAATGTTTCCCCTGCCATCTGAAACAATGCAACTAATTCTCCCAGTGTGCTGGGGCTGGGCAGAAATGCCAGTGACTCATGTCAAAAGGATGGAGCCTTGCTTAAAATAAACAGCACATACTTTCAGTAAACCCAAAAGCTAAAAGTTCTTCTCGAGACACTCATGGCAGACATCTGTATCCAGTGACTTTAAACATCACTTGCAGGCAGGATGCAGAGCTCTGCATCTTTTACTTTATCTTTTACTGCTCTGATTATCAGATCAGGTTTCTGTCTGTCGAAGTTGGATACAAGACAAACAATTTCACGCCACACAATAGCAGGAACTCTGGAAATAGCTGTCACACGTATTACAGAGTTAGAATTGCTCTTGCTGAGTGTCATTTGAAATAGGAACTGATCAGACTTTATAATAGGTTGGTTCCAGACAGATTTTTGTTTATCATTCACAATGTATACAAATGAACAGTTCTGTTCAAGTTCAGACATCACTGGGATATTTCAATCTGGAGATGGCCCATTTAACATAGGAACAGGTGTCCCTGGTGAATCCAAAGGGAACACTGGAACCAGGAGAAGAAGGGGAAGCAAGCAGCGTGATGGGGAGAATGAGCATTTTTTAGTTGGTGAAGGTGTTTGCCCCAAATAAAAGTAGATTCCAGCCACAGGGAGCTTGCAGCATAGCTCTGTCTTTTGGGAAAGGGTTTTAATATTTTGATGGGGGAAAAAGTTTTTTAGGTTGTTAGAGGGAAAAAGTGTAGATAATCATGTAGTGTTTCCTTTCAGAGAAGTTCTCAGAGAGCCTTTTAATGGTGGATCCCAGTTCCAAAACATCTGTATCCCTAAAACAGCACTGAAATCAGTGGAGATCCTTCTTTTGGTGTCAACAAAGGACCCCAGGAGAAAACTCCTAATACAGTTGGCTCTGCCCTCTGAGGAGGTCTTCTCTTTGCTCAGCATGACATTTAGCATGATAGGGTCTTAGGGAAATATTAAGAAACAACCAGATTAAAATTAAATAGTTATTTTAAAGGCTCAAGAACCATCATTTCTCTTTCTCAGGAAAAGAACACTTTCTACTAAAACAAACTCCAGCACAAAAAGAGAAGAGAAAGACAGTGAAAAACACAGAGCTAATGAGAAAACAGATGAAAATGTAGATAGGAAAAACTTTATCTCCCAGTCTAGAGACATTTTTGGAAACTGGTATTCATCTGTTCTAGGAGAAGTAATAATAAAGCCTTTAGACTCTGAATTAACACTAATTTACTGGTAAGGAAATTTAATCATTTTCTATATGGAAAAAGTAAACTGCTAATCAACAGAGCAATGTGCCTAAGCGTGTGTTGTCTTGATGAAAAGTCACACATTAGTAGCTGTACTGCAGAAATGATGAAATAAATCAGTGATATAGCCATACAAAAATCCAAGAGGATCCTGATACTTAGTACAGAATATGCACACTTTGTATTTCAATAATTAATTATCAGTAGTAAAAGATGAGAATCAGCTATATAACAGTCTGATTATGTTCTTAATCAAATTAGGAGATATTAAAAAATGTTAATGGAATACCTTTGAAGCAATACCAGGAATAAGAAATAGCATAAGCACTTTGGTATTACTCTGGCTAATTAAAGACCAAAAACATTAATGCCTGGAGTTAGTTAAGAACGAGCCTTTATTCAAGGCCATTCTAACACCAAGCAGAGTTACAGCTTGGACTTCTCTTTATACAGATCCTTATGAAAGGCTCAATTCTGCCCTTAAACTCTTCCCAAGCAGTGAAAGAGTGGATGCAAAGGGGGCAAGGGCAGGATAATGACAGACTCACAGCCAAGAGCTGTTCCCTCTCAACATCCTCTGCAAGTCTCTAAAAGCTCAGAAGGTTGAAGTGCTTGTGTATTAAGAAAACAAAAATTTAAACCAAAAAAGCTGTAATTTAAATAAACTCCAAATAGAACCAGGATGAAGCCATACTGCACCTGTACCTTCTCCATGGATCCACACTCCATTAACTCCACCAGCATTCCAACACCTGCAGGAGCAGACTTTGCCTAAACTATTTTTAGAGCTGGTCAGTCAAAAGAGCATTTCAAATCATTCTCTCATATCACATTTCCTTGCTCAATGACACAGGTAAAAAGAAACCATCTGTCTGTGTGTTTTTTGGTGCAAACTCATTTGCATGCTATTAATAAAATTAATATCATTTAGACATTTGTACCAAAGTATTTCTGATTCTTCCAGCTCAAAATACTCCAATTTGTAGACTGGAAGGCAATTTTAAACCTAAGTGAGCTTGAGGGCACTTCAGAAGCCAACTAAATTGGGGAGAGGGAGAAAAAACCAAACCAAACAAACGTTCTTTATGAACTGACAGGCTCATAACAAGATTGTATCAAAAGCCAGTTACATTTTTGTCTGAATGCAAAAATCATTCAAGGCAACATGATAACACTAATGAAAAAAGATATTTTACAAAACCTGTTTCATTCTAATCATGTTTCTAATTTTGGTAACACCACACATTAAGAGGCAATTAAAGCAGCTCTAATGTTGTGGGGATTTTTGTTTTGTCTTTGAAATGACACAATTTGCTTCAGTAGCAAATCCAATAAGCCATCTGAAATTATCTTTGAAATTGTGTTCGTGACAGTTACTTAAAGCTACAGAAACATAATAGCTTCACTGACATCATTTCTATTCTGAAATGTGAAGAGAGCCTTGTTTTTCTGCATGGGCACAGGAAGGCTGATGTTATCCTCTGATTAATTCAGAGTGTAGGACTCTCACCTGGCTTTGCTGGATGTGCTTCAGCACTAGAAAGCAGCTCCCCACAAACCTATAGCATCCCCTTTTTCATTATAACTATTCTACAGATATGGGGCCCACTCATATTTAGCTACGATTATAATATCCATTATACTTTAGCTACAAAAGTAAAGCCAACTCACTGCCTGGGCAATATATACCTACACCATACAGCAAACATTTTCTTGCCATTAAACCTCTCAGGGATTTGCACCCAGGCTAGTCACAGAAGTATCAGCCTCTGCTTGGATCTGGGGACAGCACAGAGCAAGAACAATTTCCCAACTCTGCAGGAACAATAACATTTCATGTGGAATGGTGACAAACACTGTGTATGAAGCAGTGTCAGAGTAATTAGTTAGTGGTGTCTTTACCAGAGAGGTGATAATTTGGAAAACCATTGTGCCATAAATGTTTGTGGTTTTTTGTTTTGTTTTGTTTTTTTAAATACTGTTCTACTGAGAGAATTTATCAGGTCAGAGACACGGCCAAAAAATTCCATCTTAAGAAGTAAAGTCATGGCACTTTTCAGGCCATGTTTAAATTGCTGCAAAGTGAAGAACCTACTAAAGAAAGATCAGTTTGCTGGTCATAGAGGAGCCTGCTGTAAGCTGGAGCAGCAGCTGTGTTATGGTGATAAACAGAGAACATCTCTGTGGCTGTTTAATCTGACAAATTAACAGAGAAAATCTGTAGTGGCCATAGCAGTGTGAGTCAGCCTGGCTGCTTTATCAGCAGCTCTAGGTCTCCTCCTCTATCAGCTCTTTGCAGTGTAGAGCTCAGTGAGCTGATGGACCAGGATCCAGGCCGCTGCCTGCCCTACCATCATTGCAAGAGCCTGGCAGAGATGAAGTGGGTGGATGAGATGAGCACGGGCAGGTTCTGCATCCATCAGACACAGCAGAGCTCCCAAATCAGAGCACAGCACCACTGCAGGAGAGTCAGGAGTGAGAACTGCACAGTCCCAGCCCCAAACTGCTGAGCTGCAGTCAGGCTCAGTACAAAACATCATTTAGAGTCTATTAAAGAACCTTTTATAATCACATTTACCACCAATATACCTCTTTAGCCTTCATAGATAGTCCAAATACTTAAAAATTTCATGCATTAAGGAATCATATTTTAGACGAAACAAGGTTAAAACTGGTGCCAAAAAGAATGAGAAGGAGCAATTTCCCTTTTATGAAGAGTAGATAACACTTAGAGGCAATCAATCTAATGCTCCTGAGCTACTCCTGCTCGAGGAGCTGTGGCTGGGACAGAGATTGTCCTTGTGCTGATGGGCTCAAATCCACCTCATGATAAATTCACTAATCTCTTCTGATATCTTTTTTTTTTTTTTTTCATTTATGTTCATTCCACTTTTTTTCCACTGCTTGGAATAAGATGTATTTTAAGTTCATCTTTCTGGTTTTCTCATGACGACATTTTCCAAGAAAGCTATATGTTGTCCCTTTTTTTTTTTTTTTTTTAAGGATGCTGGATTTGTCCAAATTACTTTATAATGTCTGAAAAATAAATAAAGGAGTCCTTGGACAACTGATTTGAATGTTTGTAAAAGAAGGTTGTGTAAGCAGCTGGGCTGCTAAAAAAAAAAGATAAATTTGAGAGAGGGAAGAGTTGATAGACAACATTTCTATGGATATTTACATATCATAAGCCAAGACATCCCATCCTCCCATCCCTTGGTCTCCCACATTTATTTAAACATAGATCTACTACTCAAGTCAGTCAGGACTATTTGGATTATAAATATTTTGAAGTAGAAGCTGTGTTAGACTGTGTCCAGGCACGGAAGAAGAATCAAAACTGACATCTGAGGTAGAGCTGAAAGAGAATCTCTCTAAACACAAATCAATTACAACAACTTTAGAAAGAAATAGATTTTGAGTGTGCTTGATTTTCTTTTCCTGAAAATAATACGGGATGACCTATATATAAATGTGTCCAGTAAAGGCAGTACTGTATCCCTGTGGGATGTTCTGCCTCTGCCCCAGGTCCTGGAGGTTCCATCCAGCACTCCGGAGCAGCTCCGGAGGACACGCTGCTGGCTCCCAGCTGCAGCACGCTCTGTCTTCATTAGCATGTGATCCTCTCCTCTTAGTCAGAGGGGACCCTGGGAGTGCACATAGCAATGATCATTCCAGCTAATTAATTTTAACTAAGATGTTCAAGCTGATAATTTCTAAACTTGGGCATCTGTGACTTGGGATGTGCTACCCCCAGGAGAGATTTATTTATTCTGAGAATGCTTGTACCAAAGAGAAAATTCCATTAGTTTGTTTCCTCCCCTTCCACTAGCACTGATAAAAGTCTTAGGGCATTTAAGGCGTTATTGTGTCACCCATCCCTACACCCACAGCTCAATTATTATGTCCTGGTTGGTCCCTTGCAATGCAGCTGCTCCCCTCTCCTTCCCACTCCTATCAACAGCCTGCAGCCATCCTGCACCCACAAGGATTTGTTTTTCATCTCAAGACCAGCCTGCTTAGACAGGGGAATTTTAGACCTCACTCTATATTTTGTGTTTTATTTATCCACATCAAATATTTCAATCAGGAAATTAAGTTTTGATGGAAGATAAAAATGGTTCTCATTCACTCACTTTTATGTGCTACTGTTCAATGCTTTTTTTTTCATTGCTCCTACAAGGGAAACAGGGGCAGAAATGAGTCATTTGTAACATTAAAGTTTAATATAAATTTCATATCTACATAACTGAATATTGATGAATTGTGGCCAGTGCATTACCAAGAAGCAGCACACTTCCCAATAGTACAAAGCTCAATTCAACTATTTTTTTATTGGAAATCAAGGTGAGGAACTGCTTCTACACCAAATACTTTCTGGCACTGTTTTTGAGTTCTTAGTTCCACTTCTTGCTGCAAGCTCTGGCTCTACAAGGCTCCCTCTGGTCACAGCTTTCTGCCTTGGAGAATCTTTTCCAGGACTTCTTTGTACACTCCTGTAAGAGCATCTCACCTCCCAAAGGCCCTTTCCCATCCCTTTATATTTTATTGTGGACTTGGAACATTTGGGGATGCATTTACTTTTTACTTCCATGGAAAAAAGGTTATATTATGTTGATGTAGAAAATATATTTTTTTAATATTGTGGTTCTTGTTAAAGCTTCATTACAGAGCCTTGTTCAGCTTCATCTCAAGCTCAGACACTTGGAGGTAGCAAATCAAGGCACACAAGATGCTCCCATTTAGAGTGTGGCCTTTCCTAGGCTAAGACCTAAATAAAATGACATGCAGAACTATTCAGAATCAGTGAATTCACTGGAAAATTCACTTTTTTTTAGTACATATATCCATATATTCATTGCATTTCATTGCATGTGAAAATAACACATAAGAAGGAATACACTGGCCTGGAAAAGGAAAATTCTGATCTATAACTGTGTCTTGAACCTTTGTGTTTAAAAACACACAAGGAAACAGCAGTTTGCAATTTTAAGACACCCTCAAGTTATCAAGTAACTTCCTGACCATGATAAAAAAAAAATTCCACAACTTCAAATTTATCATAGCTTTATCCAGGAATTGTCCTGTGATAGAAAATAGACAATTTTTACGCTGCTGAGGGGAATTTATAGGCTTTATCTGTGATTGCATTTGTAATTTGGGTAATTGTGTATGCACAACTGGCCAGCTGCACACAGAATCACCCAGTTTGCACATGTTGCCATAATTGCCACTTGAATTATGACATTTTACAGTTGTGTGCATGCAAATATGAGCAGAACAAGACTCATTTGATAAACAAAGCACTTTGCACTGGCTTTCAGTCCTTCCTAATCAGTCAGAGTACTTGAAGCCATTTCTGCTGACACTTGAAACAGTAGCTGTATCCTGGATTTAGTACTGAAGAAGCATCTCTGACCTTATGTAAGCGAGGAAAACAGCAATGGAACGTGGCTGGAACATGGCACAGTAAATCACCTGGCACAAAAAGTATCAGCACATCTCTACCATGTATCACTCTGTGACATCCTGGATGCAAATCTTCATTGATAGTTAAAAGAAGTATCTTTGTTGCTTTGCGGTTCTAGGAAATTGTAGAACTACCCACTGTCTCCAAGTTAAACAAATACTAAAGGTCAAACAATGAAGCAGCACCCAGAAATTCCACAGAAGTGAAGTTATTCTGCCTTGGTCTGCTTTGAAGGATCTCAGTTATGCTGAGACTGAACCAGCAGAGCTGGATCTTCCACTTCAGCCAAGTTTGTGACTCCAGAGAAAGAGGTGAAGATTCAGGATCAGCACCTGGAGCCTGCCAGTGATGTGCAGACTGCACGAGTTACAGCACCCCTAAGATCACCTTTTAAAAGGCCAGGAAAATTAGCTCTGTGATATACTGTACATGGCATAGGAAATATTTGAATTCAAAAAGGTTTCCTTCAGAGTTTAACAGAAATGGCCAGATGGGATTTAATTAAAAAAATAAAAATCTGCTCCACAAACCTACCCAAATTTTCCTTCTTCACAGCTCATCTTGCATTCAGCTGTGCTGTGTGGTGAGGCTGAGGAAGTCTATTTCCTCAAATATAAAAGTATGACTGGACAGAGGCACCCTGGAGATTACATCATCCTATCTTCAATAAAGTCACAGTTTCTTTTTCATTAAATAAACCTTCCTGCTTAGAGAAAAGTGAGCCTTCCTGTTTACACTGAGAGACAAACATAAAGAAAAGCTATCAGCATAAAAAGATGCTCAGCCTTGGGAGTACAGAGTGAAGATTTAGAAAAATGCATTTTCGAGTATTCACCACAGGTCCGGTAAGAAATGAGAGTCACATTCTAAACTTAATTCCAACCTGAGCATTTGTCCCTGGAATGTGTTGTTTAATAATATCTGAAATGACAAACACATATTCACATGTTTCTTTTTTCCACAAAGACTAAATCCCTGCAGAACCTGGAAGCCTTCTCGATGTATGAATTTATTCTCACTGAAGCTGGGAAGAAAGTTTGACACTTTGTTTAGGAGAGAGCAAAGAAAGGAAACCAGGGACTCAGATCATGGCCTGCTGAGACTGACAGAGGAAGTCTGTAGCAGCTGTGACACATTTCACTGCTGCCACAAGGAACAGCCCAATAAAGTCAGGTTGACAACTCAATAGCCTCAAAAGGGACCATTCCCTAAAAAAGCTCTTCAGTCTGTGACAGGGGCACCAGGACTGCCTCTGTCTCACCTCTCACTTGGTTACAGCTCTCCTAAATCATTCCCATTGCATTAAAGCCACTTACCAGTGCAATTACAACAGCAAACCCTCCCTCCCTGCTGCATCCAGCAGAACACAGAGGTGGATAATGGATGCTCATTGTTGAGCCTGGGAGGTCAGGTGTGTGAAAGCTGTAATTGCTGTTTCACATCTGCTAATGCCAATTGTCCACACATTAAGGAAAGAAGGATGAAACTTTGGGTTCCTCCCTACCCATGAACATAAACACCATGTTACATTTCTGCTCCGCAAGCAATTAATACCCAGAGAGTTAAGAACATAAAGGTATCACACAGGACATGAATTCTAAAATAATAATTTCTGAGCTACATAGCCATAAGTTTTCATGTGAGACATAATTCTACCTTTATTCTTTATATATTATACACAGGTAGTTCAAGAACAAAGTTTCAGGCTTGGGCAAGCATCTGCCAAAACATATGGGATATTCAGCCAATATTCAATTCTACTCAAAAACTGTTTCTTCTTCAAAACTTCACACAGGAAAAATAATTAAACAAGATTCCACACCCTTGCAATCATCTCATCCAAACTATGGTTTCTTCTGCTCTCTTGAATTTCTCAGGTTTTGTTTAGCCTTGTTCCAAATACAAGTTTTTTCCCCACTGAGTCATGGCAGACTGAAACATTTAATTAGTGTTACTAACAACCATCTCAACAAATAACCTTTGCAACTTGGTGAAGCTAAGGGCCAGTAAGGATACAGGAAGTTTCAGCCCATAATAGGGTTGGGTGTGTGTCTCTGAAGGTTTTACATTACAGTCTCTAATTTTTTATTAAAGTGAGTTGCAGATGAGGAAACTAGTTAAATTCTTTCTGGCAAAGGTAAAACCCAAAGACAAAACCCTCTCACATCACCTTCTGCCTGTCAAGAAGAAGGTCTGCATTTACAGAAGTTAAGACCCTGGAGTTTTATTTTTGAGCCCCACACTTCGGGGGACAGTAGATTTCAATTTCTCTCTTCTCAGGGATTGGAGATTAAAGAAATATGTCACACCCCATTGAAATATTAGGGCCTGCATTCTGTCTGCCAAAGCATTGCTGACACTTTAAAGGTCAAATACTTTCTCCTCATATTCTCTGGACCAAAGCAAAGTTCTGCAGTGCTTCACACTGGCTTTATAAACAATCCTTGTTAATAAGAGCACAAGAGCAGGAATCACACTTTATTTTTATACACCCCTCCATCTGCCACATGCTGGCAGTTTTCAGAACCATTTCCCCCTCTCTCTTCCAAGTGTTTGAATGGACTCAAACTGGCTGCATCAAAAGTGTGTTTCTTAAGCAGCATTAGGAAGGCCCTATTAAAAATACCTCAAGCAGTGTAACAAAATAGAAAACAGTTTCCAGAAAAACAGAAGAACTCAAAGCCAGTGAAGTTAAGGGCAAAATGTTGATGGGAGCCAACTGAGAGATTGATTCACAACTGTTTATTTTTAAATATACAAATCTTGGTTCAAAATTATAGGCTACATTCTAGATATCCTTGCAGACAAGGAGTAAGGGAGCAAGGTCTCTTGAGACAACAAAGTGAGCTGGCTGAAAACCCACTTGCCATATTCCAACAAATCGTGGAGGGTGTGAGGCACCTGATATGTAGAATTTCCCCCTTTTTTATATTCAAGCATATCTAGAGAGGAAGGGACAACAAACCCTGTAAATTGCTGGATGCCATCCTTCTCCTTCTCATAATTTGCAGAGGTGTCTGCACCTTTTCAACTATTCCAGATTTAGGAAACAAAGAAAAAAAACCCCAAAATAACAACAAACAAACACTTCAGCTGAGAAACAACACTTAGACGGGAACAGACCTTTTATTTCTGTGGTTTTTAAGGTCTCCACAGCAAGACATTCCCCCAGTGTACACCACAGATTTTCAATATCTCCACCTCCTCTGGTGATGTGCATCAGTCCAAGCTAAGGTCAGCAGGATGCCAGCTCCCTTCCTCCGTGAAATCTCACAATTTTGGATTAAAAAGGATACTACACAATACACCACAAAAAAAAGTGTTTTTCTACTCTTTGGGAAGTCTTCATTGAAAGCCATAAAATATACACATGCACTGTTGAATTATCTATGAGCAAAAAGGATTTAATAAGCGTATTTCCTATTTTTAGAGAAACACTACAAAGCATAGATACACAAATTTTCTACTGCCAGTTTCCATGCCTTGGCTTTCACTGCTAAAACTTACTGTGCTGCTATAAGTCTAACACCCACTGGAATAAAAACCTAAATTAAATATCAGGCATTTTTACCAGTATGATTTATAAATGCACTAATCATTTCCTAAAATGAAGGCTTTATCCACTACAGAATAGGAATCACTTCTGATTATTCTGCACAATTGCTGTCCACCAAGTTTGTGATTATTGCTTTACACACCATCAGGAGGGAACATACATGTATCTGTCACTTACAATTTATTACAATGTCCTGGAAGCAAGTCCATCAATTTATTTTTAATGGACTCCTAAAAGAATTTTTAAGTACATCCCTTAGACTTATTGTAGTTCACCAACACTTTCAACACATGATGGATAGTTTCCATTTTAAAATATGACATTTGTTGTAATACAGTTTAAATTACTTTTCTTCATGGAGCATGTGTTATTCAGAGTTACCATTATGCACTAAGAAATTGTACATTATGTTGTTACTTTATCTCCTTTTATGGCTCATGTTACAGTTGCATCTATTCAGGTACAATTACACTGGGAGAAAATGATTTAACATTTGTATTAAGAGCAGTTCTGTTCAACAAATTTATTTTAGCTTTTGGTTAATTGCTAAAGAGTGCTGAAGATAATCTAAAACAGCTACAGAATGTAGATTTTAAATTAAGCAAATAAAACATATTCACCCCAAGATATGTACTCACAGTACAGCAGATTTATGACACTGTATCTACAGGAAAAGTTGTAGTAACTTTTGTGTATTCCATAAATTCCTTGCAACATGGGCTTAAGCCATTTTTGCCTACAGGATTAGATTTTAGTATTAGATCATTTTCTGAGTTCTCTCAAGTTTCACTGAGAGGAGTTTCACAAGATGAACATCATTGAGGAAATATGTATTGTAGTATATACTTGCAGTAATGCATGACTTGAGTGCAAATTTCTCAGATTCTGGGCATTATTTCATTGTATAGAACTCCAAATAAAATAATTAATACCTGTTCAAAATTATACTTTTTCTCTCTTCTGCTTCCAATGAAAATGTAAAACATTTTCCCTATCACTTTTTACATCTATGGATACAAACAATAAAATTTATGCTGTAAATTAGAATCTGTTTTGTTCACATTGCCAGTAAGATGGTGAAACAATATTTTTTTATATACAGAGTGCAACCTGTTGGACAAGTACAAAGATATTTTAATCAGGCTATTATACGTATTCTTTTTCTGTTCATTAAGATAAAGAAATGTTTGGCAGGCAAATGTTTCATTAGGTTGTAATTTGCTTTGATATGCAAATTAAGATGTAATTAGTTTTGCATTTCTGAAGAGGTAGAGTCTATGTGCTACACATTTTTATGTGTTGAGTAATGGAAGCTCAAGTAGATACTTTTGTTCATCCCCAAAACCAACCTCCAAACCTCCACTCCATCCTCTTGTAAATATCCTTAAAACCAAGAGCCACCTTTCTCTCAGATAAGTTCTTAAAAATTTACTTCAAAAAAGAAATTACCTCAGAGGATGCCTGGTCAAGTTGCTTTATTTTTTGTTTGTTTTCAACTCTCTTCTGCAATATTGGAAATTGTGAGGCAGAAGGAGAAGCTGCTGTAAATAAACATGACTGCAGCATCTGCAGGACAGTTCCAGTGACTTACAC
Source organism: Poecile atricapillus (assembly GCF_030490865.1). NCBI lineage: Eukaryota > Metazoa > Chordata > Aves > Passeriformes > Paridae > Poecile > Poecile atricapillus. Next base: position 17,848,153 of record NC_081258.1, on the reverse strand, counting down.
CAGCTGTAAACCCGACCCTGAGAGCAGAGCTGAGGTTAAGCAGGGCTGCATATTTGAAATGAGAGAATTAAGCTCAACACGCACAGGTATCTGGGGTTATTAACAAACAGTGAAGGAGACCTTGATTAGTTCTAATTCCTCCTTTTAACAAGGCAAGCAGGAAGTATAAAGACAGATTTGAAATTTAAAATAATCTATTTGGCTCAGCCCACTACAACAGATCAGTAAGAATTAGTGGAGTAAACTATGAACCACGCCACAACATTGTAGGTTTTGGGACACATCACAAATTATGAGCCACTTATCTATGGTTAGGACCTGTCAGTGTGGCATCCTCTGAAAGCCATTTTGTTAGAAGACAATAATTTTTCTCTGTATTTAGCCAGAAACCTGGAATATTTCAACCTATGAAAGGTTAAAATATTTATGTTAAGGGTTTCAGGTGTCATGTGCTATGAGCCGAACAGGGACTGATGTCTACCAGTTTCATCAATGCTGTTGAGGAATTCCTGATTTTAGAAAGAAAACACATACTTTTCAGTGTTTTAAGAAAGTCTCAATAGGAAAACTTACACAAAAAATTGTGAAAGAACTTTGTCAAAAGCTCTTTGGATAGGAATCCCCCTTTTTATTTTTTTTTTCATTTCTGCATCAGTTCAGGAGTGCCTCATCACTTCAGTGTCTCCATGCATTCATTTTTAACAATGAATGAAAAGACAAAACTAAAAGTTGGCTTAAAAACATCTCACAAACCCTCAAAATTTCAAAATTAAAATGTAAGCATTTTAAGGTGCATATTAATAGTTGGATTTATTTTCATTCCAAGCCAGGCTGAAAGTGGTCCAAAATAATTCACACAACTGAGAAACCAAGATTTTTAACCAGGTTCCACCCTAAAGGTGAGAGACTGACTGCTTAACACAACTGGATATCATTGTGGGCTTTTTGTATAATTCTGTATTCTCCTTCCAGCGCTCCAAGCCAAGTCAGGTTTACCAAGTGTTGTCCTACTGAATGTCTTAGTGCCACTCCAGCAAAGCAAACATTTTTCTTCAGCATGAGTTGCCTCTGCAGGGTTTTTGGGCTTTTGCAGGGAATAATGCACTTGTTTTTAAATTGGACTAAACCCACATGTTAAGAAGCAGTAAAATGTTCAACCTGTACATCAGATGAGCTCTAGCCTGCTGCCAGGTGACAGACATGCATTTCTGAATTTTAACATTGCCCTTCTTCATACAGGCTGACTGGACAGTATCATGCATGGAATGCAATTATTGAGGACTAAAATTACAATATAGTTTTTAATATAAGCATGCATTAATATTAGCATGCATTTAAATCAATTTTATCCATTGTTTTTAATTTTGTGATCTGATAAAAAAGGGAAATTTGGAGATCACTAAAGGAGACAAAGCTAGCCAGGAAGCATCCAGAAATCCAGAGACAGTGAGGAAGCCTCCCAGAGGCCAGGCTGCTGCTCAGTTTTGTTGCTAGGCTGATCTGTTCATCTTTCAAGAGATAAGGAGGGAATAGGAAATTATTTAGCAATGAAACAGCAGGTCTGAATTTGAAAGAGGTAAAGAGGGGCAATAAAAAGTGATATTAGTCCATAAAATTGAGGAACTCTTGTTATTTCTAGGTGATAATTTTGGTTTAACACACTCAGAGCAAGCACAAACATGAGGGAGATGAGGATGTGCTCAGCCCACGGTGACAGCAGCCACTGCTCTGAAATTGCACTGACGTTCCCCAGTTTCTTGCATTCAGTTCCTCCTCAAAAGCAGCACCTGCCAGAAGTCTGCCCTGAGTACTCACATGCTGGCACATGACAGCCTCAACACAGGTAACAGATGCCACTGGAGAGTAACAAGAACTCTCTTTAGATATAATCAGTGCAGTAGTGGCTTTCAAATACATTATTGGCACTTACAGATCATCTACAGCTTTTGGGGTTTAAGATAAAGCATTCTTCAGAACACATGCATCTTTTATCCCACAAGCCTGAAGTGTTGAGATCTATCACACTGAGAGTTTACTATGCTTATAAACAAAAGCACAGCATTCAAAAAACAGGAGTTTACATGGATCTTTCACCCTGACACTACATCCTGAATGTAGCAAAACATTCAGTTCCCCTCTGGTTTTATTTTCACTGCCTGAAATAGGAAGATGACATGGATTTAATGAAATTGCATATGTTCTATCAAGACACAACCCAAGAGAAGAGGGCTGAAAATGAAAAGCTTCAGGTTTTGACAATGGAAATAATGAGGAGACATTCACAAGAGATAAGGAATGAATGATACTGATCTACAAAGATTTACAAGTGTGATTTGTCATGTTCTGAGCAGGTCTGATTTTATGCCTGTCAAACTCAATAGAAATATTCCCCTGAACTCTACTGTGTTTAGGTGCAAGCCCTTAATCTATAATCTTAACAAGATCTACAAGCTAGAATTTCAAGCTAGAAATTCTGGACTTGAAATGGGATCACAGTTTAAGTGAGTTGCTCTCCAACTTTCCAAGGCATATATCAGCTAGACCATCAGTGCAGTCTTTAGAAAGACATTGAATATTGATTTAAAGGTAAGCTGTATTTCAGTCGCACAACTGAGACCGAAATTCCCATTTCAGATCTGCAGAGACACCACAGAGGTCAGCAGCTGAAGCAGCTCAGTCTCACCTGGAAACTCCTAGAGGCTGAGACTGAAAAATGTTGATTGAACTTCTTAGTTTGTTTGCTACACAAGAAAAAAAAAAAAAAAAAAAAAAAAAAGAAAAGAGAAAAAAGGAATCAAATCAGTGTTGCCATAAGGTGTTTGGTGCTGTCACTGCTGCTCCAGGGAGCACAGATGAATCTCATTTGCAAGGGAAGAGCTGTGTGAGAGCAGTGGGCCGGCACTCACACACGGGATGACAACTGAAGTGTTGTGCTCAAAACAAACAGCACCAAAGCTCCGGCACAGTGATAGCTCACAAGCTCTGCCAGCAGTCTGGAATAAAAATAAAGTTGTTTCTTCTGTCGCACTTTCCCTTTGATAAGCTTTCAAGAGCATTGCAAACGTGAATTAATCAGTTCTTGGATCACTCATGGCATGAAAAGATGGCTTCGGCAGAGACAGGGGAAACAGGATAAGAGAGAACTGACTGCTTGTGCTGGAGAAGTCATCAGCTGCTAATGGAACTCTGCCTTATCCAATGGATAGAGCCAGGGACAGTCCACAAGAAATTAAGGTCCAACATATTAAAGGATGCTATTTAAAAGATCATCCCACATCTTGTATTCATTATCAACCCAACTCTGCCGCAGCAGAAACATTTAGGGCCTTTATTATAGGCTCACATAACTGCACAGGAAGGCCAGTGACACATCTTTGTGCAGTGTCACCCTCAGGCTTTGCTGAAATTTATTACAAAATGCTGCACAGAAATTCTCCTTCTTTGGTCACTAGTTTACAGTTTAATTATTGCTTCAAAACACCCACACAACTCAATGTCTTCAAACTAACTCCAGTAAAGCATGAGATCTCCTTAGCTCTGTGGTGAATTCTTAGCTTAGAGTTTCATAGATCTAACACAAGTAGCAATAATGTGACTTTTGGCTGTTTAACCTGAGCAAACATATTTTAGCTTTAATGCTCCTGTCAAGCCTGTGATTTTTTTCATATACAGAATCATTTTAATACAAATTTGTGAAAGACTCTGTCAGATATTTAACTGATAATGATTTAACTTCCCTTTCACGAGTTTTTCTAACAGAAGTGCTGCAGACACATGTAGACAAGGTCTTGAAGTGCAATTCAAACAACTACGATTAGTGATGAGAAACCGCACAATCTGAGTTACAGATGTGACCCACTTCACCAGCACAGCAATCTTAACTGCTGTCAGGAGACTAGAAAAAAATACCTTTGCAATATTGGATTTCAGCAGCCCCACAGAAAACATTCTTTCTGATGTATTATTACTAAATTACTTTTGAATATCTGCAATAAAGCATGAATTTATATTTTTTTTCTAAAGTTACACATTTTCAGTAGAAATGAGAATCTTAATTGGTTTTGTTGCTGTTAATGGATGGAAGAGTAAAGCTTCACTTCATACATTAAGCAGAAAAAGCACATCTGAAAAAGACAGAAGCATGCAAATTTACACCATGCTCTAGTCTACTTCAGACTTGTAGCACAATATAATTCTAAACTAAAATAGATCCCAATGAGTTTTCAAGTTTTTAATTAGTCGGTACAAGTATGGGAACATGGGATTCTCTCTCATCCCTCAAGTTCTTCAAGTGAAGGCTCAATCTCTTTATAAAAAAAAATCTGAACAAGACTTGATATCACAATTAAAATATGGAACTGCCAAGGTCATTTAACTTTAGAATTTTGTCTCCACACAATTGCTCTTAGAAACTCCTTTATTTACACATCTCTTACACCTCACCATCAGTGTCCCACCAGTCTACTTTAGAAATTGTTTCAGTTGCTGGCTTGAGCAATAGAAGGTCACAAGCCTCTCCATTCTTTTCTAGATGCTATGAAAGAAGATTTCTATATCTCACAGACTCAAAAGTTTTAACTCTGTTTGCCTGACAAAATGAAATTTTAACTGCACTCATCTTGACAAAGTGGAAAAATACATATATGCAGCAGTCACCTGATCCTAGTAGTTGCCATGCTTGCTGCTCACACTGTATTAATATATAATAAAAAGAATGTTCTGCCTTATTGATCTTGAGACCACAGCTAAGAGCTCTAATGCTTGAAGCATACCAAAGATGTCTTGCTCTTTCCCTCATTCTCTCCCTTTTCCTTGGTTACATTGTGCTAACCTCTGCAAAGTGGTTTTTATTACTTGATATGTTGTTGGTCTTTTCACCTTGAAATTGTTGACAGGAGAATAGAATGCTCTGTGTTGTATATTTAATCTCTATTCAAATATACATCTTGCTGGTTTTCACCCTGTCAAGTTAATCCCTTGGAAGTATCATAAAATAGCAGTGAGGTATAAAACCATAGAAGTGCTCAGTGTGGGACAGAGCTCAAACGTGCCAGGCATCTGCACGGGAGCCTTGTCTCTCCCTCAGAGTAGGCAAAGAATTCCTTTGGGCTTTTTGTTTGTCATCCTAAACTGAAAGCTGTCTCGGTGATAAGGTGACTTGAAATAGAAAGCCTTGCATACGAAGCAGCCTCGCTTTGTGCTTTCCAGGATCAAGTGGAGTTTTTTTGTTTGCCTGCTTTTTTTGTACTTTTCTTTACTCACTTCACAGCTATTGCTCTCTAGGATTTTAATTATAAGCTGCATAGAGCCTAATATTCCTTTTTCTGTGCTTTTACTACCTCTCACTCGTGTTCTGAAATGTTCATAACCATCTTATTACAAGAGAGATGACAAAAAAGCCTTTGAAAGGGCTGGCACACAGAGCTGATTCTATCAGAGGGCAGCGATCAGCTGCTCTATTCCCACCAGCACACGCTCAGGAGATCAAAGGGAGCGTTAAGATTGCGATTCCTCCATGGATCCATAGACAGGAGCACGTGAAGGTCACTCTTTCATGTGGAGGATACCATCACACTAATTCATTCAAATCACACTCAGAATTTGCTGTGAGGATTTCCTCACTGCAGAGCAAGGAGATTCTTCTCAGATCTGCGAGGGGCATTGTGCCTTTTGATGTAGCGGGTTTGAAGGGCAACTGGAGCAACTCCTGTCAAAGAAAATGAATTGCTTTGGTTTCCACAGCCACCCTCACCCGTCTGTGAAATACAGGGAACTTGCTTAGATGTTACAAAGCCACACTAATCAAAGTTTCATAAAGCGTAAGTAAGGAAACAAAGAAAGATACTTTAGTTTCTTGTTTAAGACTGTTCATCACTGGTGCTACATTATTTATCTTTGTTCATGTTATTTTAAGTTAGATGCATTCTATGCCAAAAATACAACCTGTAAATTCAAAATAGTAAGCATGGAAAGGGTGTCTTCACTTTGTAAGGAACTTTCCCCCTTGCTCTCCTGGACATGCTACTTAAGCTGGGTTCACAAGAAAAAGGGAGCTATTCACAAGTTTCTCTTTCACATAATGGACTTGGCAGTGAACTAGATTGAGAAGCCTTGTGAGGAAAGTAACATAAACAAAAAACCCCTAAACAAGTCCTAAAAATATCTGAAGTCTTGTGTACTCTCAGCTGTGACCTGAGGCTTCATTACAATGAGAGTCCTCCATCACCTGGACTCAAATTCCATTTCAGCAGTTTCCTATTCACTGATATGAAAGCTTCAGCAAGACCAGTTTTAACACAAAAATTTCTATGTCCTTTGAATCAGGACCAAGATTTTGTAATGGTTGAAGCAATCCTGCAGCTATTGTCTCCATTTGAAGCTGATATTAAAAAAAAAAAGACAAAAGTTGAGCTCTTCAAATAGATACTCTCCTTGATTTTCACTACAGGCTGTCACTGTTCCTCTCTTCAAGGAAGAGCAGCAGGATAAAATTGAAGTTGAATTAATAGCAGGTATTATGTGCTAATGTAATCACACTGATATTAACTGGACACTGAGCATTGGAATATATTATATGTTAGGTTTTAATCCATTCCCATGACACATTTTAATGCTTCATTCTCTCATTTACTGGCATAATATTTTCATGCATTCACATCCAATAAAACACTAAAATCTAGAGAGAACCAGCATCCTAAGGGTTAAGGTACATATTGGGGTATGAGCATTTAAATCCTTCTACAGGAGATAATGAGCTGGGCTTCTGGAATAAAAGCATGCTAGGGTTCCTACTGACACAGGGATTGGCTCACAATGAGAAAAATGATAGACCAAGTTTGGCTCAAATTGGCTCCAATTCCTCAGCCAACCAAGCAATATTAGCATTTTTCTATGATATCTAAATTAAAGGAAGAAATGTTTTGGACTGCATATTTTGAATGAACCCACAGGGAAGGTCATGGGGATGCTCCATCTGTGCTATCTTCATCTAAGCAACCACTCACATCTATCATATACCATGCAATTAGAATTGCTATTAGGTTTTCATTTCCTTTTGAATGATCTACAGCTGTTAAAAGGCAGCCCTTTTGAGGGAACATGCTGATTTGATTAAGGTTTTGTCAGGAAAATGTTCCTTAGCTCTACATCTTAGGAAGGTACAAATAGGAATTTCCAAGCAGTCAACAGATCAAAAATTAGAGCAGTTCAGTTAAAGCTCTCCAAATTTTTGTTTCCTTCTGGCTATTCAAGAGTGTCTATATCGATTGCTTAAGAATAAAAAAAAAATTAAAAAAATCTTTAGGACTTGGGATCATAAGAGAATGACAAAACAAAACCAATAAATTCTCAAACACTTTCCTGAGAAAATTATTTCCTATGAAAACCCATATTAAAAGTACTTTGACCTGAGCTTTAAAAATTACAATCAAATACTCTTTGCTGAATCTTGTGAGAAGTTACACTTCTCACTGCTAGCAACTATGAGAAAAACTTAAAATATTTTTGTTTCATTTAAACCTTAAGGTTAAATATGTATCAGGAACACAGAAATTGAAGATCAGGACTCCGTTTAAGATTGACATCACTTCTGTTGAGTAAATAAAATTTTCATTGCTGTCTTAGTTATAACTGTGTTCCCATTCCCAGACAGATAAAAATATTTATGGTTTTACAGAATGTGTTGTACCGCCAGCTCTGTTTATTGCTATATCAAGCATGGATGATGCATTAAGATTGTATAGTATGAACACCTACAGAAATTTAAAAAGACAAATTCAGGCAATATGGCAAAAGTGAAGTTGCAGTCAGAATGCAATTTAGAATAATCAATCCTCTCCTCCAGATTAATATTTTAGTAACCAAAACTGGAATCTTACTTTAAAATTCTAGTGGTCAGTCAACAATCCTTTTGTTAATTGTCCATTAGAATTATTACTTCTAATTTGTCACAACAGAGGTATTGGGAAAGAACCCTTTAATTCCTGATGGTCAGAGTGAATGATCTAAGAAACATTTTCTGGTTTAAATGTGCCCTAGTGAGCAAAGCAAACACTGCGTACATCACACCAGGGCAAACCAGGAATGAAACGTTCACCACTTTTCCCTCTGCTTCACACAGATCTTCAAACCTTCAGAGCAGTGTCAGCAGATCCAGACTTTGGCATCCCAAGGGTGGAAGAGCAAACCTGAAGAGCTCTGCAGTGCTGCAGTTGCAAACCCTGCTCCAGGCAGGTGAAAAAAGAGGGGCAGAACAAGGAAGAAGAGCTCAGACCCTATTAAATGAGGTGTCACAGCACACGTCCCTGCCCTGCCTCTCAGAAGCAGAGCTGTGAGAGCCATCAGCAGCCCTGCAGAGAGCAGAACAAACTCTTGTGAGTGCTCAGGAGCCCTATTCTCATCTGCCTCAGCTCAGAGGCCACAGTCATGCTTTTGTGGAGTCTCCTTGCCCCCCACCAGCCCTCTGGCATTGTAGAAAATCACCTCCTTATTGTCCAGGGTAACTCCAGTGCTGGCACTAAGGTGGGGTCACCTTATGTGGGAAGAACAGCAAAGAAACTCTCAAAACATGGACAAAGTGCTTGCAAAAGTTGTCTTTGTTCATCCTGTCCAATAAAAGTGATCCTCACATCCTAAATTATTCTGTACACAGTGATGAATCTTTTAGCATAGAGTAGAAATTGCCACCAATTTTTGTAGCTCCATAAAACAAGATTTGTCTGTCCCCAAATTAACTTGTACAATAGTGTAGGAAGCAAGCTGTCTGCAATGAACATGGTTACCTGTATTTTGGGAGCTCAAAAAATAAGCCATGAATTGGCATTCAGGTGTACTGAAGAAAGCCTTGCCAAAAAGAGTAGACAAAACTGCATCTGTGCTAATACATGGCAAAGAATATTAAACAAAAATACTTTTAAAATAAAATGCACACAGTTCAACCATTTCTTACTGGAAAAGAAAGAAATAAAAAACATTTTTCTAGATTTATATGAAAGGAAGACAAATACAGGTATTTACAGCATTTAGTCAGTTGCAGTTTTAGGGAAATTTACTGTAATATAAAATTAACCTTCAGTATTCCTGTCCTTCACCCTAAAGCTTGGAGCATCTTTTGAACATTCCATGTGTGTTCAAGGCACACATTACCAGTTTAGAATGACCAAATAAATTTAACCAAAAGAGAAATTCCATTGTCAGAATGTGTTCTTCCACTTCCAAGTAAACTTGAGGTTTTTGCTTAACTGCTGAAAGAGTACAAAGAAACCAGCAACACTCCATGAAAAGGGAAATTAGGAAGCCCAGGTAAAGAGGAACCACAATGCATGGATGAGGTTTAAAATGTGCACCAATGCATGAGAAACTCATGGGACCACATAGCATAGCACTAATGGAATGTAGATATTCCAACTCCCTTTACATCAGTACAAGTCATCCCTAACTCTGGAAGGCAAGGACACCAGAAGAAGTAAAGAACAGAAAGAAAACTTGAGAAAGAGATGACAGCAAGAAAATTCAAATCCTTTCTCAACTCCAAATGCATCAGCTGAAAAAAGGCAGGTAATGACAACAAAAAGGGGTGCAAACAGAAGTTTCACGTCAGCACATATCACCTCAACTCCTTTTTTGACTCAACTGTTTGACAAGCTTTGAAATAAACTGGGTAACGACAAACAGAAGTATCAATGAAAATGTAACCAAAGAGAAAAAGCACTGCTACATCAATTTTCAAGAGGCATCTGAGCACTTCCAACCTATTCATACTCTGAAAAGAAAGGATTGTCAATGCATGTTTTGATTTTTCAGAAGAATCACAGTAATACGTTCGCACACTGCATTGCATTTTAAATTACTGAGTAACATAAGTATGTAGAATCCTGATTGCTCTAAACTGAGTACAGGCACAGGCAAGTCAGAGATATTTCTCTGAAGTTCAGCTTTGCTATTTTTAGTCAGGCTAAGCCTGGAGATCTGCTCTTGCTCTTACTTCCCTTCAAGAAATATTAACACCTTGAATAACAGTCACCAGAACAAATAAAACCCAGCGAAATTAAAATGAATAAGTCAGCAAAAGTGACTCTGCGTGTCTGTAAAACTCCAGTATCTGTCATCACAGATGACTCAGCAGAAGATCGATGCTCTCACTGCAGAGCCCTGGGAATTCACAGCTTAGCCCGTACTGAGACTTTACAGGAGCAGTTTCACATCCCCAATTACAAACAGGTACAAGGAGAAGGTGAGAGACAGGACACGACAGCAAAGATGCTGGTAGGAGTTGTTTATGAGGGCTATAAACTACATGGGGAAACATTGCCCTTCTACAGCAGCGGAAAGGTAATTTTCAAACAAGACAATGGAGATGATATCATAAGTCATAGGGTGCTATTCACATATCCATTAATCATGTCACAGAACATGCCCTGGTGTCCCATTTTTGCTTTGAAGTGGCTGGGATAACCTTCCAAGGATGACTACACCTGCAAGAGACTCAGTAGATCACCAAAGCAACAAACCTTTCACTGTGTGCTGTTGGTCAAGGTATGATAATTGCTGAACACACACTTCAATAATGTCCCCAAACCACAGCATAGATGGTGACAAGGGCCAGATCCAGAGTAATTCCTGACTTGTTTGAAAATACTAAAGTAATTGCATTCAGTCTTTGGGAATATCAATCAAGATACTCTATCACCTGCAAGGCAGAAGTGGATCCCATTTAGAATTTGATGACAAGGCTGGTGCAGTTGCTCCTGTGCCCTGGCATTTTAGTTCAAGTGAAATGTTCATGGTTTGAAGAGAAACTAACTCAAGGTTCATTTCCCAAGTTTAGAAAGCAAAATTTCTGGCTATTCTCTAACCAGCACAGGAATGGCTCTTTACTCCCTTTTGGCACATTTCCTCTGACATTGCATGCCATCTCTATGTTTGATGGCAGTGGGATTTCCAGAAGGCTGTACCTCCTAAAGCACCAGGATCCTGCCTCTACAGAACAATTGCTGTGGGCACAAAACTGTCTGGGCCCAAAAAACAATTGTTTTGAGGGAGTCCAAAGCACATGGGAAAATATCAGGCTATAAAACCTGTCCCTCTTCTCACAAGCTCTTTCCTCCTTGGTCACAGGAAAGTAAAAGGCTTATTTGAAAACTAAAGACACCTTTTTCATTTCTCCAATCTGTTCCACTTGCAACACCTTCAGTTTATATTTAAACAAAACGCTCACTCCTGTTAGACCATAGACATCTGTTCTGAGGTGCTCAGGGTGTACCAAGGGCACAGGCACCAACAGCCTTTCCAAAAGCATGTTCTTAATTGCACACTTAATGACTGGTAAAAGTACAGAACTGATGGATAAACAAGCAGCTGCTTCATCTATCTGGAACCTATTAAATTATAGCAATCAGAGAAGTCATCTGTTCTGCCAATCTTTATGCTGAAAGCACAAAACTACAAGTGCAAGCCAATAGTCCCACCAGTGTTCCCACGCAAGGAACTCCAGAGGAGGTTATGAATGGAGGGATCCTGGCCATATTTCAGTAAGGGCTGCTCAAACTGAACCATTCTGTCTCATAAGCCTAATCCAAGGGGTTTTTCCTTCTAGGCCTAGAGTAAGGAACAGTGCAAATTTTGCTTTTAATTGAAGATTGGCAGAGAGAGGTCTCTAGGGGAAGAATCATGTACAACCAATTAGCTAAGTTAATATATTAAGTTCTTACTGAAGAGAAAAGAATTAATAGTCACCAACTCTCAGGTGAATGTCCTGCTATGAAGCCAAAATATCTCTACTTCTTACCACAGCAGTCAAATCCTCAGCAAGACTGCACAGGTTACATCTCCTGTCTCTTAAAGAGGGCCCACATTAGGACAGCATCAGTGTGTGGTCCAGGTATGATGAAATGTGTGCACAGGGGGAATGAAGCTCCAGTATCCAAGACTAAGTGCTTATCTCTTATTTTTAAAAGTAATTTGCTAATGCAATAGCGAATTCCCCAGCTGGGTGTTGATAATTTAGACATAATCTACCTCAGGCAATAGCAATGCTGAGAAGTGACCTTCTCCATGCCAGTCAGCCTCAATTATGCTTTGTACAAAAATGCTTTCTCACCTGTATATCTAAAATACAGATATAATCCTTTTTGCAGTGCTCACTATAAAACCAGAGAGGAGGTTCAAATCAAGTCCTGATGCCAAGACACATTTTGAAACAGAGCCTCAAAGTCAGAAAAGTGGAAAGATGCAAATACAAGTAGTTTGATTAAATGTTCAGTGAGTAACTTAAGAAGGACAAGAAAGGGAAAAAGCTCATTTGTTTACACATTAGATGAAGAGAGAAAATTCGTAATCCATGGGCAAGAGACTACATATCACACAGACAAAAGAACTGTATTTGCACAGGCTAAAGGACAACAGTCTTTCTGTAGGAAAGATCCATTTGTCATATCTAATCCAATTTTTGCTTCTGAAAAAGACAGTCAAGAGGGCACTGTCAAGGTGCTTTGGCACAATGATTGATATCTCCTGACAGCAGCTGCTCAGCCTGGAAGATGCAGCCTCCTAGAGCACAAGGATTCAGCTTTCCCACCAGCTGCCAAACACTTCCTTCTCATATGTAAGAGCTTTGAATTAGCGTAAATAGCCAATCTGTTGTTAAACTGACAGAGTCAAGTGTCTCTTTTTACTCAAGTTTCATAGGGAAACTGGCAGGTTGGTAGCAGTAAGGACATGCTGAGGCTCCTGTTGAGGAGCAGCCATGGTTGGTCAGGGTGTGTGACATGGTGAATAAAGAGCATGGCTGGGATCAGGCTGTAAGTTATACATCTTTCCATGCATGAAGTGGCTGTTCATCATGTAAACATCAATCCTTAGCAATAAATATTAAAGATTTGTGTACATGAATACTGCCCAAATCCCAAAAGCCTCATTCCAGCAAAATCTCATTGACTTTTTGGTCAGCGTTTAACAGAACACTAAAAGAAAAGCCCTTATGTGCTTTTGGAGATGAATGTGCAGCCTGCCTAGAATGAAGCGTGTACGAACATTTCATTAACAAATTTTCACTCAATTCATAAATATGCATAAATATTTGGTGCTCGTTCTTTATCATTTAGAGCCTGACCTAAAATCCTCTGAAGTCACTACTGAGATTTCCATTAACTTCTCTTGAAGCTGAGCATGTCACCTAATCTGGGAAGATAATGGCAATGAAAATAAATTATATGCACTGAATATTTTTAAGGTATGATAAAGTTAACAGGGAAGAAATGTTATTCTGTCAGTTCTAATCTTTATCCTCATCTATGTACATTTTTTTCCTTAGGAAATCTGTAATGCCAGTAATAATCTGTATTTATTTATTTTTTAATTCAAATCCACAGCTCCATTACACGTTACAAGGTCGCAAAGGAAAGGAGCTGTTCTCCGCAAGGTCCTGCACGTTTGGTCGATGTGCTCCTCTTGCTGTGTCAATCAACAAGTTACACTGAATAAATTCAGCTCTCTTGGAAAAACAGCTTAAGAACACTTAAAGTCTAAGGGTAGTAAAGTAAACAGGCTGCTAATCCTCCAAATGCAAATAAAGGCTCAACATCCAAACAGCTTTTTTTCTCCAGGCGATTATATGGCAAATGCACACACAGGCCTTTGAAGTGCCAGCTCTTATGACATTTTATTTGCATAATAAACCTCTCAATAAACTTTTCTTTGCACACACTACAGTAAAACACGATGTATGGATGCGTGATTTGTGGTCTAGTATCCCAACATCCTATAGATTTACTCATTTTGTAGTCGACCCAGCATTTATTTATTCCAACTCTACCTCATTTTCATGAAGCTTCAGAGTAGCATCCACAGGACTTGCTCACAGCTGGAACACCACTGTTCCAAACTGGCGAGCTGTGAAATCTGTCACACTTTGCCTGCACTTAGACAAAACATTACAATTGCAACAATCTAAACAGCAGCAGAGGAACCAGTCAATATTTTGGTTGTAAGGAATTATTAAAATGACTGATCCTGGTAGGTTTTGGGAATATACAAGTTTATTGCTCAGTCTATTAGAAGATACAAGTCATGCCACTTCCAAAGTTGTAAGTGGTATTACCAAGGAGTTATACTCAGCTAAATCAAGCTTGCTTTAATAAGTTCCTCCAGGAGGAAGGTGAGCTTTAATTAAATGAGCATAAAAGCCTTTCCAAAGAGGCTCTGGTACTTTCAATTATTTCAAAATTAATATACAGCAAGTTTTCCTATTGAAACTTCTCTTTGAATAACAAAATAAGTTAATTTACAATGATTGATGAGATTGCAGCTAAACAAAAATGTCACAGTTGGTTTGGTTCAGTGTAACCTCAACTCTTTCATAGCCACCATGAACAGAATACTATGCACATGACACTGAAGACAACAGAGAGACTATCGGCAATTTTAGTAGCCTTCTTATCAACTATTTATCAAATTAAGTCACACCGTGTGTATCCTGAGTGATGTCACTGCTCAGAGTCAGAAATATTCACAGAGAGAGGTTTGACATGATCTGTCAGTCCCTGCTGTGAAAAACACTGGAAGTTTCCTTGGTGGTTCTGAGGAACCACATTTCATTGTATTTTAAAATGTTAAATGTTTCATGTTAAATCTTAATTTTAAATTGCTACATGGTTTTCTCATCATACCTCTAATCTGCATAGCTGATACTCTTTGGGGGAGTAATGGGGAAACTTCCATTAATTAATTACATTCAAGAGCCTGAGTAAACTGTAGCTAAAGAAGTTCTTATAATTTCATAGTAGTAGTGCTTTTCCACTTCACTTATGTTAATATTATACTCATATGTAGGAACAATACTTGCATTTTACAGTAGAAACTGAAATTTCATTTTCATGCTAAAGAAGCCTTTTTTCCCTATACAACCAGGTCACCTGCACAGAATAGAGTAGGCTGAAAATAACAGCATCAAGAGACAAAGCAAGGAAAGAAAAAAGGGCAAAACCAGTTTTATCCTCTCTGAAAACAGGATATTAAAATAGAAAAAGAGAAAGCTGCAGAGACAGCTTTCAACCTCTGACTGTCTCTCTACAAGAGCATAAACTTCCATAAACTGCTGGCATCAGCAGCACAGCTCTACAAGTAGCAAGGAAGACAAGATCCTCCCTCTTCATCCCAGTTTCCCTTGCCAGCCAGAGTGTGCCCAGGACATGGAAGGGACAATCTGCCCAACATTTCATTCTGAGGATATGGGAAGGCAGCAAAGAGGCAACTCTTGACCTTCCCAGAGCAGGCAGCAAGAGGAGAAGGGAACTTGGATCCTCCCACACTGTTCCCTGATCTCACCCTCTCTCAGTTGGCTCCTAGAGATCACTGCAAAGGCAGAGGAGCTCAACATCTCTTCCTGCTCCCTCTCCCTACAGACTTAAATTTTACATTTCCATATTTAACATGGCACACTTGTATTTATGGATTCCCAGAGAAAGGTTTACAATTTAAAACTTTGCAGGATTGCAGCAAGAAGGAATCTAAAAATGTCTTCAAGTGAATGGCACAGACTTAAGACTGAAAATTAGCAAAACCTTATGACAGACATTTCTAAGTTGTTGAAAAGTTTGGCAATTGGTATATGAAGTTTTAAGATTAAATGAATTATGATGTCTATAAAGAATTAACTTATTAAAGGAGTGTTCTTAGATAATGGCATGGACTACAGCTGTTTGAACATGGTAGTCTGACTGCTCCTGGTTCAGCACTGAAAAAGAAAACTTCTCAGATAACCAGATCAAAGGCTGTGTCTGTCAAGGCTTTCAACAATCATCCCAGTCTGAGAATGGCCACTGATCTTCCTCTATCCTTAAGTCTCCCTTTCTCTCATTAAAAGAGTTCTCATCTATATAAAAACATTTTTTCGAGGACAAAGCTACAGAGAACATGCAGCAAGTGATCAGTGTCATGCACAGAGAGTGAAGAAACAGAAACCAGGCTTGTTACAATGACAAGTTTTACAGAATTTAATTTAAAAAAGCAAGGACTAATCTTGCACTTTGCTGATCCCAGCTGATCACATCTATGGGAACCAAATAACAAAATTCATGTAAAAACCATCAATTGTAGCAGATATTTAAGATAATTCTCCTGTGGATGTTCCCAGCCTCAAAGTGGAACATTTGGAATCATGTAGAGGGCTGGAATAATTTCTGTTTGTCTCATATCCAAGCCACAAAGCTAAAGAAGGTGTTGTTTTCCCATTTAGAATTGCCACAGCTGGATATTTTCAGGGCACTCCATTTGGTGTACCTTTTAGTATGAAACACTGTAAAAAGTTAACTAATTTGAGAGCCATTATTACCTTGGCACCCAACCTAGTAACAGCAGCAGCCCAGATGTTTTGTTTTTACTGTCAAGGTCATAAAACAGAAACAGCAAGTTCTTGTATAGAGCTGCAATAGTGCCTTGCTGGAGCTTAACATGATTTACAAGAGATCTCAGTATCACTTTCCACATCTTGATATGTGAGAATATGAAATAACAGAGCCTGCAAGAAAACACCAGAGGCAGTCACTCCTAACTACTAGAACAAACACTATACTGGTTACATCAGCTTCTAACAGCAGTTTCATTAAACTGCTAATTAAACATCTCAAAACTCTGACAATAGGGAACAAAACTCTGACAACAGAAAACACTGTCTGGATTTTTAATTTATTTTTTTTTTGCTTAATTCAGACTTCAGTTTTTAAACCAGGTGATGCTTATATCAGCAACACCTTGCTCCATCTCAGCCAAACAAGCAGAATAGAAAACAGCAACCCAGCTGCCATGCCCCCCTGTTTTTCCATCCATGACAAGCAGAATTATAACAGCTTGACTGCCATGGACTCATTGTAGCATGCACTGACATTCACACCTGGTACCCAGAATTCAATTAGTCATTCATAGATGCTGAATTTGTGGCAGCAAGGTCAAAAGCCAACTTTTAGAAGGTATTAGTCGATTTGGCATGAGAACAGAGCAAAGATGCCAAGAAAGCATTGAGATAAATTGTCAAATGAGCAGTTAGACAGGGGGAAAAGCCCATTAAAGTTCTTGCTGGTGAGAGCACAGCAGATCCCAGTGTTCCTGGTGAGAACATCAGAAGCAGGCCTGTAAAAGGATTTGCAAAGCCTGTGGTTTGTCGGTATTTGTTAATAGATGCCTCGCTGTTAGCAGGAGAGCCAGGCAAGCCCCAGGCTCTGCTCTGAGGCCGTGCCCTGCACTCAGCACAAGAATTCCCAGTTCCTCAGTACCCCGTGTCTGTCCTGGGCAGCTGCAGCCACACTTCTGCCAGGGTAGATGGGTGATATAAAAGCAGTGAGGGCATGGCATTCACATCTGGATTGTAAGGAAGAATTGGATTGAACCCTTGACCCAGAGCTGCCTCTGGATCTTTATTCTTTCAAGCATTAGACTCTTTCTGTTGTATATATGGTACTTTTATTGAATACATGCCCTCCTCCCCCCACACACTTTGCCACGTTCTAACCTCTTTCACACCAGCTCCTGAACATCCAGACAACTTTTGTCCCAATGTACCTCTGGCTTGGCATTAGGAGTTGCAAGGGGAAGAGGATGCACTCTATAGTGGGACAAGTTTTGAAAAGCATCTTTCCTCAAGTACCTCTCCTAACAAAATAATCAAGAGGAGATAGACCAAAGATTGCAACACCGTGAGTACTTGAAGAGGCAGGTATCTAAACCTGTGGGTAACAGGGCTGGGACAGAGAGCTCTGCCAGCACTGCAGAACACTCCAAAGGCTCAATAAATCAGTATACAGGTTGTATAATCATTGGTACTTTTCATCCAGCAGCTGGTTGTGCACTAGAATAGGCACCACCATCATCACTGTTGAAGTCTGAAGTCTAGTTTAATTTGTTTCTGCAGATCATGAGCACATGGCTTAATTAGCTGTTTTCAGAAGCATAAATTGACTAGAGAAGCATGGGTGACCAGAACCACCTCTTTACTTGGCAGTTTTAGTGTTGGCTTAGCTACAAGTGCTGTGTGTGGCTGTGTCTCACCATTATTGTGCACCTGAATACTCTGTTACCATCATCATCCTCTCCAAGAACAAACTACATTGCAGCCTGTGATGTTTGCTTAACCACTGCACTAAAAGGGCAAAAGGTGCTGCATTCCCACTGCCACAGAGCCAACCTTTCTCCTTTTAGGAAAAAAAATAGGTCTCAGTTAATAGAGAGAGAACAAGGAGATCACCAAATCCTTCTAAGTGTTCTTTCAGGTCTCTTGAATCAATTTAAGACCTTCTTAATGCTCTCCCAAGAGCACCTGCCACAACAAACAGAATTATCATACATTGCACTGTTCCTTAAGTCCTTTCTTTTCCCCATTTGCATGCATCCTCTGATACGAGTTTGCATCTGATGCCAAACTCAGCACCTGCCAACACTCACACCCCAAGGGTCCCATGGCTTTAGCT
This sequence comes from Poecile atricapillus, assembly GCF_030490865.1. Classification (NCBI taxonomy): domain Eukaryota; kingdom Metazoa; phylum Chordata; class Aves; order Passeriformes; family Paridae; genus Poecile; species Poecile atricapillus. Next base: position 17,829,698 of record NC_081258.1, on the reverse strand, counting down.
CAGCCCATTATTTTCTAGGTGCCAGGATTTGTCGCCTTTCTCCTGCTAGAACAGACATCTCCCTAAAGGAGCACAGAGGAACACAGAATGAAGATGGAAAAAGCTTTATGGACTAATAGGAAAATCATGCATTTTGTATGGTGAGAAACAAACATTTGAATATCAACATTTAATTAGAATGAAACTAAAATAACTAAAATACGACTATTCTGAGAAAACCACACCCTTTCACAAATCAAGCTCTAAAGCGTAGTATTGCTCCTTCTTTCACTGAGGAAAGAATATTGGATGCATAACTGCACTATGGATGGTGGTGATCATTTCTTTAAACTCCTTTCTGCATAGATCCAGTAACTCAGAACTAGAAGCTGCTGCTGATGGCACTGATAAAAAACATTGAGGCTGATGGTCCAAGCTGAATAACAAATAATATGCTGCTAAAAATTCAAATCTCTATAAGCTCACCCTTAACTTGTATTTCACTTGTACATTTCAGCAGTTCTTTCACAGGAAGAACCATCTGAACACTCTAAGATTTCATAGGAGTTTCTGTAGAATTGCCCTTAAAAAGATTTGCATTTGATTTGTAAGAAAAACACTCTAGCAAAAAGCAAAGACCAATTATCTCCACTTTCTTTGCTCACAAAGCATACTGCTGCTTCTGAATAAGATATTTGGATCTAATTGTTAATAAATAACTGGCAGCTTGTAGAAGACAAGCTGTGGGATTTGACATCATTTTGCCACTTGAGTTATTCCTCCCGTGTCTCACTTGGCCCATATTTATTGAAGTTGTAAGTTAATGCAGGCTGACAGCATTAAAGCAGCCTGGCCTCCAGTATATCAGCCAGAGATGCATCCTGTGTCATAAAACAGAATAAAGTGTCATGCCTCTAAGTGTCATGGTAGAACATGCAAATAGCAAAAAAAACAACCCCTCACAGGTCCCATTTTGGTACCAGATTTAAAGTGCTACTTCAGAATATCTTCTCTTTTTTATGTGTGCCATAAGAGTCACACAGGGTCAAAAAAAAAAAAACCACATTGCAAAGGTTTACCTAGTGAAATCATTAAAATGCACAGGGTATTTGAGTAATGATTGCAAGGAGAAGAAAGTTAAATTATGCTCACTTGGTCTCTCCTCATACAGTTCAGAGGCCTGCAAACCAATTAGCAAAACTCTTATTTCTTTTCTATTCATGAACTGAATCCTTCCAGTGAGGTGTTTGCCCAGTTCTCACAAAAAGGGAAACAAAACAAAGAGTGTGGAGAGTTCTGTTAACATTCTCATCCAGCATAACCAGCCTCTTGGGTCTTTCACTACAGACTAATCCCTCTTCTTTCACAACTTGCATGCAGATGGGGTCACTCTAATGTCCCCGGTGAAGGAGTTTAGAGGTCTGTTACAGCTCAGTCTTCCCATCTGATGCTCACAGGGGCTTGAAAAATAAATGAGACAGCAGCTTAGATTATTCTCATTACATAACTTGTCAAAATCAGGCACACAGCTTCATGATACTGGCAGAAGAAAGAAGCAGATTCCTAATTTAGATGCTTTCATTTGCCTGCTAAAGGCTGAATTACCATTGGAAAGCCTAGGTATCTAACTTAGGCTCTTAAATCTGTATGGGATGAATACATTTCCTTCTCCAATCTCGCTCTCAAAGCTGCCTTTTATTCACTAATTGGTGAGTGTCAGAAGGGAGCAAAAAGGAAACACCATTAGGAAATCTGCCTGTGAATTCATACAAGTGTCACGAGCACATTCAAGAGATTCAGGTGCAAAGTCAATACCTTGAATGTTTCATGCTAAGATTGCTCATATTGATCTAATGCCTTGGCAAGTTCTCTGAGGTTTACACCAGGGTTTGCTATTTACACACACAGTGGAAGGATTCCCCAGGCTAGGGCCAGTCCATGCACAAATTCAGAAGCAAAAATCTCATGCCCCAGGCACCCAGCCTAGGACACAACAAATGAATCAGAAAGGAGTGGAAGATAGTCCCAATTAGTGTTACTTGTCCATAACTCCAGAGTGAAGTTACTGATTCCTTACACAAAGAGAGGAATTTTAAAGAACAGTTAAATGAGAATAAAATGGCCTTGCAAATGGCTACAGGCAGCTCCTCCTGGGTCAGAGTGGCAGCATAGAAGAAAGAATTTGCATTGCTGTTCTCATCATAGGTAGATCATGCAAAGGGCCATAGAAGTGCCCATACCCAATGAAAATCTTGCCTCTTCTTCCAAATAAGAAATACAAGAACTGCTTAAAAAAAATTATAGTGGGTCTCTGATATAGAATGTTCAGATTCTGCTGTAATGCAAGAAAACAAGCAAATGAGGGAATTATAAATATCTCCACACCTGACTTAGTGACATTAAAACTTCCATTTAGCAAAGCCATTAAATCTTTTGAGAACACATGCACAATTCAAGCCCAACTCACTTGGTACAGCCAAATTAATGAAGTTTAGAATTGCTTTAATGGTGAGATCAAAAGGTCTCCTTCACTGTACACTGAAAGAACTTATTTTTCAGAAAATATCTTAGCAAGTATCACCTAGAACGCCCTCCATGGTAGCAGCCCTCTTACTGAGGCACAGATGCAGCAAAATAGAAAGCCTGTATCAGCTTGCTGTTACAGAAAACCACATTCAAAGCTCATCAACTGTAAGTTACATGATGACACAAGCTACAAACAGCACTTGGGAAATTATTGAAGTTGCAATCGATATGTTTTGCCATCAAAAAGCCAGAATGAATTACAGAGAATGAAAGACATAAGCAGAAATACTCACTGTATAAGAAAATTTTCCACCTACTTATAAGATATCAAACCCCTACTTTCAGTTTGTGCCAGGGAGTTATCTCCCTTGCAATGTACAGATTTTATTCTTCTCATTTTCAAAGGCCACAGTAAGACCACAAGCCAATCCAGTTTGTAACATAAATACATCCATAAGGAGAAAGAAGAACATTTGAAAATAAGGACATTACAAATAACAAGATCACCACAGACTCACAGACTATTTGAGGTTGGAAGAGGACTCTGGAGGTCAATTAGACCAACCTCCTCCTCAAAACTTCAAAATCAGACCATCAGATCCTCCAGGGCCTCCTCCAGTTGAGTTTTGAAGTCTCAAAATATCTTTCTCTAATAGAGAGGCACTGCAATATCTTCACCAAAGATCTCCCAAAGGAAGTGAATTAAAATCTTACAAGGGACAGTTTTGTTTGCTTTCATTAAAATAGATTAGAAAGGCAGCCATAAAAAAGTTCTGGATGTGATTATCCTTGTCATGCGTGCTCTACACCAAATAAATCTTTGCTGTCTTAACCAGTTTGAGATAAAACAACCTAAGGTAAAGCACCTGCTGCCTTTTATGATCTTATTGGCTACAAGGGACTGAAAAGGTTCCATTACCTTTCAGATTCATAGCTCCAGGACCCAGGAACCCCAGAGATGCCCATGGTCTCTATTTCCTACACAGGGACCATTGGACACAAACACAAAGAGCATAAATAAAAAGTCCTCATTGTGTGCAAATGCTTAGAGGCAGCTGGTTCTACACAGAGCTCTTGGGTTATCTCCCAGTATGAGTACCCTGGCACATTTGGAAACTAACAGAGGGCAGAGCCCATTTCTACCAGGCCTTCTGCATGCAGGGGAAGACAGTTCAATAGCTGGTCACTGCTAGGACAGTCTTAAGCACATATGGCAACAACTTATGTCACCTCAGGTGGATGTAGGACGAAGTTCCTTCTATTTGAGATACTGAGCACTTAATTTTGACCTACTCCCTCTCATCCAGGCAATCCATCTTTCCAAGTGACAAAGGATGATGACAAGGTAATGGGTTTGTATCCTCTTATTTTCTTGTCTAATGCCAAGAGCCTTCACTCACACTCTGCTTCGTTCTCTGCCCAAAGATGACACAAACCCACAATTTGCTCTTTCCCAGGAGAAGAGCCTCATTTGCCACAGTGAGCAGGCCCAGAGCCAGCACAACCTGCAGAGGAACATTCCGGGAAAATGTGCAGGGGAGTCCCAAACCAGAGGAAACTCCACAGAAAATGAGAAAGCTTTCAGAAGCCCCCAGATCACAAGGCCAAGACCCCTCATCCACATAAGGGCCAGGAGCACCAAGCAGTGCAACAGGACACAGCAAAGCAGCTCATGCAAAAAGGACAGAGTCCAGGGCTGGACTTGGCTGTGCTGGGTAAACCTTAAAGGTCTTTCCAACCTAAACACTTGTCAGACTCCAATTTGTTGATGCAGAATGAAAACTCCCCTGTTCCAGCTGTAACCTGGTGACAATTTGTTGCATTTGCTGCTTGAAAGAGCATCATGTTCCAGACAGCATTGGCTCAGGTCTGGTTCCAAGGAAATATCCTGTGCACACAACCAAGCCAAGATCCTGTAAGTACTGAGAAATTACTGCAGCTACCCTATGTATGCACAGAAAAACCCTTCTATTTCACAGATGAGTTAAAAACTGCAGGATCTAGGTCATAGTTTTTAGTGCGCTTCCAAGCTTTTCAAAAAAGATTACATTCAAAATTATTGTGCAATTAATGGAGATTAATTGGATTTAGTAAGAAGTGAAATGTCATAATTTTATTTTTTAGGTAACACTTATGGTGAAATCCTGACATTTCTGAGGCCAAGGGAGTTTTACAAACAGCCCTCTGGGAGTCCGAATGTCATCCTTAATGAGTTATAATATAAAATTACTGATATTTAGCATTCTCCAGCATGAGGCTATGATTATAAATTATTTACACTTGAACATCCATACTTCATAATGCACTTAAAATCAACTTATAGGTAAACAATCTGAATCATCCAGTAAAATTGTCATTTCACTGTAAGAGAAAATTGGGAATTTTTATAGTTACACAGGCACAAAATGAATCAAAAAATCATGCCTACACAGTCAAAAGTTTACTTGTTCTGCAACACAGGTATACAGACTCATGGTAGGCACAGATCAAGATATAGATGGGTGACTGTTAACCACTGCTAGAAATAGGCAAACATCAAAAGAAACTCAATGCCCCAAGACAGAAATAAACTTCATTGTGCTCATGGTCTTAAAGAGTCCTCTCGTGTCCTTACTAAGAAGTGAAAAGGAAAAACAGACATCCAGTATCACAGTTAACCATTTGCACTCCTTGGGGATTCTCATCATACAGAGTGAAAAAATCTATTCAAGTGTCAAATATCAACATTATTCCATACTTAAAGTGACATTATTCTGTATGGGTAGTGTACACATGATTGGATTAAAGAATTGCTACAAGATTGGTGCCCTAAATAGAGCTCACATCCCAGAGGAACCCAGAAAATACCATCAAAAGAGAAGGAAAAGATGCTAGTGCCACATGTAGGGCTTTTGATGCTCTGCAATATTCTGAGATCTTATTCTGCTTCTATATAAACCCCACCAGCAGCTCCAGAATGACCAGCATCTGCCACAAGCAGCACTAAAGTCAGATTACTTGGCAAACCTCTCTGCTTCTTACAGTGGCAAGTTATAAAAGGAACAGTTTATAGAGACATAGCACAGGAAATACTGCTTGATTGTGCACATTCAGTTCTCCCATAAACACATTCCCATCTCTGGGTGTGTCTGAAATGGGTATTGCTCATCCACTGCACGGTAGAAAAACAAGCTGAGTACCCAGGGTCAGGGGGAGTCTCAGGAGGTGCAGCTGCTGCTGCATCATCTCCTCAGCCTCAAAGAGCAAATACACCTGATGGATGCCCCAGGAGAGAGAGAAATTGTGAAATGTGACACCACAGACACCCTGGCGAGGTGTCACAGGTGCAGCTCCAACTGCAGCAGCCCAAAGGCACCTCTGCCCTGCCTGCTCTCTGCTCCATGTGACAACGCAGCCCCCACATTTCCTGAGAATGCCAAGACAGAATGAGACAGGAAAAGCAGCAAGTGAACTGCTGTCACCTCATTTTCACTTTGCTTTGTTTAAGGGGGTGTTAGATGCTTTACTTTCCCTTTAGGGTTCAAGCACGAGTAATAGAGTTGTATGTATATCACCACAGTCAGAGCACTGGGTAACTTTCCTCAGAGGAATAGGGATTGGAAAAAAAACTCAATATGAACACAATCATAACAGATCATAAACTTTTAATGGGATGCACTTCACTACCAAGCCACAGTATATTTACAGACTATCAATAATTTTAGGATTTCTTATGAAGTTTTTTTCTTTCACTTCAATAGAAAACAAAATCTTTTTAGAAACGCAGCTGTTTTCCTAGTCAACATTTTATGCAGACCTGTTCTATTTGCTCAGGTTTTGAACAATATCTTAATTTTCACTCACTTTTTCTCCTGAACTATTTCATAGTGCATCTACTCCAAAACTAGTATTTCCAGGAAAATTAACTATAACAGCTATGGATAAAATCATGTTTTGTTTATATTTCAGGTACTAAACAGCTGCTACTAGATATTGCTACCAGATGCTTTAGAATTATATGTGACAATATGCTCAATCTTAACTTTTACAAAATTGCAAGCTAATAAAAGATGACACTGCTGCAGTCAAATGATTTATTAAAGGAAAAATCATTAAGCTCCTCTTAAGCTTCACACCCCACTACCCCAAATAACTCGTCATTATATACATCAGCGAACAGATGCAAACGTCTGTAACATTTTGAGGTTTACACACTATCCCATATCCCAGTTATATATCCAGATGCCTTTAACAGCCCCATGCACATCTGTCCACCTGAACCTGAACGTGTGATGACTGTTCATTTCGTGCTTGAGCTACCTGCAAGATGACACAAATCTGGGTTTCACACAGTTCACACAAAAAGCAGCTTTTTCTACCGCACAAATCAGCTCTTACACAGCCTAGGTAACAATTTATACATTGAAAACACTTGGAATATAAACCTTGGGATCACTGAGCAACAGAACATGCCAAGATTTGGGGTGTTTCGTTCAATTTAATTTACACCTCGCTCTGCAAATAAACATTAAAAACTGGAATATTGCAGTGTGATTTGAAGGGATACAGGGAGTGACTTTTTTAACAAAGTCTAATAACCTGATGGTAATCAAAGTACAGGTGTTGTTTTGTACAAGCTCCCCAACTGAAGCCACAGAGCAGCAATAGCCCATGTAGCCAACAACCTTTCCCATCCACAATCACAATAAACATGAGTAACATCAAACAGGAGCTGCAGTAATTATAGACCTGAACGCTGTCATGGGTTCTTCTGTGCTAATGGAGCCAGGCACAAGCAAAGTAAATCTAAATCTCAGTCTTCTAACAGGAAAATACACACATTCACTGGTCTACAGACTACTTTAGAAGTTTGTGTAAACCTGTGTCTAGGCAAGCAAATAAAACATTCCACCTAATTTCCCCCTCACATGTAACAGCAGCAGGTCCTCAGCAAGCAAAGCAAATTGCCACAAGCTGGAGCCTGTAACAGAGCCCATTAGAGTGAAGACACAGGGCAAAGGTCCTTGAACCGTGTTCTAAATCAGAAGCACGTTCACTTAAGTCAAGGAAATCCCCCCAGGACAAGAGGAGGGAAGAGAAATACAAGTGTAGAGTGGCTTCAGGTAAGTTTTAGTGGTTAAACAGCTTATCCTAGAGCAGGAACATGTGCATGTGGTACTTCATCAGCATATCCTACCATGGAGAGAAAAACAAGCTGAATATGAGAAAGGAAAAGAAACAGAAATAGTGAGGGAAATGAGCCAGAAATGATTGTTTATAACTTTAGATAGCAAATCCCCAGTTAATGCATACTAGTCTAGCTCCACTGAGGCCACAGTAGCCACACAATTTACACAGCTGAGCATCTGGCTCTAAATATTTAACTGTTCAGAATTCTAGTGTGCATCCTTGCATAGCAGAGCTTCTCTGACTAATCACACTAGAGGTAACCACATCTTAAGTGCGTAGTTCTAAATTGAGTAATATTACCATTAATAACAGTGCCTAATTAAGACATCTATAATGTTTTTAATTAGAAAAATTGAAAGTCCTTCTGGAATTTTTCCAGTCAAATTAATTCTGAGGACTTTGGACGTTATTACAAGCAATGTTACAGGAATGAAAATTAGGTCTAAATTAGGACATGTCACTGTACTTAAAAGCAGGAGGAAAAAAAGAGGAAACACATTCCATTTTCTGCTTTACACACCGTTCTCTGCTATAACATCGCACCACAGGGGAAAATAAAAACACCATTTTGTGGTTTGCTCTAAGTTGCCCTGCATATAGTTATACCTGATGTATCTCTAAGGTCTGCTCATATTTTGACACTTTGCTTTAAGGCTCTTTTTAAATATCACATCAGTATTCTCTTGTGAGCAAGTATTTCCAGAATCTTAAAGTGACAATTCCTGTTGGCTTGATAGAGACCCAAGTCCTTGTGGCTATAATTCATATGAATTATGCTTGTCCAAAGAAATCCTTCTGTGAAGCTGCATGTTTAGGTAGGGCAGCACTTGTGGTTAAAAACTATCAGATCCAGCCTGCCAAAACCAGACAGGAAGGAAGGATCCACATGGTCCTCAATGAAGCTCTTGAGGATAACAACCAGATATTTCAACAGCTACAAACCTGGCGAGTTTTAATTTGTACTTTTCATAAACCACTTCTTCAAACTACTCCATGCACATTTCTGGTCTGCAGCTGCTGTTGCTTTATCACTGCTCCCATTGTAAGAATTTAGCAAGCATAAACCCACGAGTCTAGTGCACAGCTGGATCAGGTTAATTTGAAGCTGTAAAGACACTCAATCCTTGCTCTCCAAAACAGCTTATTTGAGCACTTGCTTTCATACTGCTGATGTGAGTTTGGGTGTGTTCAAAAATGCACAAAGGTTCAAAACCTGGAAGCAAGAACCAGGACCGGGTTCTGGCTGGATTTTATGTGAATATCTCAGACTCAATCAGAGGAACTTGAGGTGAATCCTAAAAGTTCAGAAACTTCAATCTTAAGGCATGAACATAAGCAAAAGAATAATGGGTGACAAACCAAGCATTATATTTAGGAATGAAAAAGAAAGCCAGTGTAGCTCAACAAAACACAAGCTTTTGCCTGTCCTACATTGTGTATATGATCCTACGTCTATTCATATATATTTTCACATATATATGGATACATACAACATGGATATGAACACACTCAGCATTCTCCTCACTGTGGTACTTAATGCCTTCACATTTCTCCACTCTCTGCCAGGAAATGTTTCCCTCAGATCATTCTGATTCAAAAAAACAACTTTGAGTTCCGCAATTCATTATGTCTTTATTAAGACAAACACAACAGTGTGTGTTTCAGGCTGGTCTGTTAATTAGGTGGCTTGTCCTTGAGACAGAGATTGCACAAAAGGCTTTTTTTTTAATGCATTGTACTAACACTGAGGATGTTTTCAGGCTTTGATAATACTTTGAATGGGCTTGCAGCTTACAATGATTAAAGTTATGATAATAGCAAGGACATTTAGACATATACAAGTTCCCTAATAGCTCAGGGAGGTTTATCCTCTTTCAAATCATAGTGTTGTTTACTGCATCCCAGCTTAATTGAATTTAAGGACTCATCAGAGAAAGAAAATCTGATTTCTATCTTCTGTTAATACCATAATATATTAAATGCAGAAAACAAACAAAATGTTTATCTGTTATTAATACTTGACAGATAAACCTCTCGGACTTTGGAAACGACATCACAATTATTGTTCTCAAGTATAATGTCAAAATGATGAAAAGCTTTAAAAAGTGAGCATTTCTGTTCAAGATCTTGTCACTCAAATGCTGCATTACACTTAAAACAAGTCTAAGAAAAAAGTGCTAGGACAGAACTAATATACATGTGGATGTCATAATGTAATCTTGTATTTAAATTGTAACATTCACACTGGCTATCATTGTTTTCTTATCAAGTGTTTCACATAGAGGAATCTGATCAATTATTATTCATACTAACTATTACCTATCTAGTCTGAATTGTGTTATAAAGAAAAAATCCATTTTCAGCAGTCAGATGCCAGTTTTTTATGAAGGACTTCTAGCAAAGCACTTCACTGGGGACACAAAGGATTGTCACATCTTACTTTGGGCTGCACAGATGCTGCACATAGAAAGGAAATCACCAACTTGGGGAAGTTTGGGCAGGTCTCTCTGCTTCCCTCCTCAGATCAGAGTAAAACCACAAGAACTGGTAAAGGGTGACAAATGTGGCACTTTGAGCCATCTGAGGAGCATCCAGCCCCTGCACTAACATTTCACAAAGAGCTGTTGACTGCTCTGAAGTAGGTAGATGAACACATTATTCCAGTGAAGGGCAAAACTGTACTAATTTGTTCTTTCATGCAGAAGGAGAGAAGCACTCCTAGTAGACCACCTCTACTCCTTTCTTTGATCACAGCAACCTGCAGACAGCTTGCTGAGAGAATGGGAACCGAATTATTTCAGCAAGTTTAATGCACAACAGGAACACAAATCCAGCAATTGTCACACGTTCCAGCAGGTTGTTTGACATTGCTTCTCTAAAAAATACAAAAAAATTCATATCTTAATTCCCCAAGTGCCTTTGTCTATCAGGATGACAAAGAAGGATGAACTTGAAATGAAGGACAGCCTGATGACTTCTATGAGTCTGTGCAAGATGGGGTTTATCCAGCAATGGCAAAGAGCAGCTGAGAATAATCCATTATCCATCTGCCAGGACTCACATGGATCCTCATATAAAATATGTTTTTCAGTGCCTGATTATCGTGATTTAAAGGGTAGAGGGGAGAAGGTACAATAAATGCAATAAGTATAAAAACTTATTGTGAGATAAATCTTTTCTGCTTTCATTCTCAGATTTGTAAGCACACAATTTGCTTTAAATGCTCACAAGCAAGTTAATTGAAGTTGCCAAGCAAAGAAAATGACAGAGTACTTCTGGAAAAGAAAAGAAACCTTGGGGAAAGAGGATAATATTCTTAAATACCCATTGATTCTAACCTTATTTCTCTTTAAGAAAGCATTGATGCTGATGACATATTTCAGGTTATTGAACAAGAACAAAATGACAACAGTCAAGCTTTCCCTTCAGGTGAAATCATTCTGTTAACCACAATTCCCCAAGTGCCCTGACAATACATCTTCACTGGCACAAGAAGCCTGAAACATATCTTTAAGATGAGGACTAAATTCTGGCAGTACCTCACAAATGGAGGGATGGATCACTCATTAAGATACAAATTAATTACTATGATTAAAGTAATTAGTTCAAATAAACAGATTGAGTACAGGACTCTTTCCAAGATCCCCCACAAGCCATGTTGGTCTGGGTTCTTCACTACCAAGGTCAACGTGTACTGATGGATGATTTGGGAATCCTGAGCTGTGACTGCAAGCAAAACCTGCTTGATAAAGATTTCCTATAAGACTTTTCACAAGCTCCTTCTTTGATTTGTACTTGAGTTTCCTTTGCTCTTAAATTATATTATCATCTAACTTCTGTGAGGAGTCAGGAAAATAAAATCAGAGACATAACAGCATGCAGAAAGTGAGGTCCCTTCATTATGTCATGTTAATCACTGCCCCAGTGATGCAATTCCGCCTTGAAAGACACATCCAGGTGTTTGTAACTGTAATAAAGAGTTGTAAAATACAATTGAGAAGAGTCACTTGGAACACAGGCCATCTGTCTATCCCCATATTTGCATTACCTTCAGTTGCATGGCTGTGTGCAATTCCCATGCAGCTCTGTATTTGCAAAGGGCAGGTGCCCCAGTTAAACCCCAGGAGACAACAAGTGTCCATCATCTCCTAAAACTCAGCTCATCTGCCCAGAACTATGATTGCAGTTATAACCTCAAAACTAACAAAAGCTCATTGCTTAACTTCTCACTCTTCTAAATGCTGGCACCTTTTGATTAAAACTCTAGTCTTCATAGTTTTTATGTATCAGTTTCTGCCATTTTGCAGCCAACATATTAAAATCCCTTCCTGGTCTCCAGCAGTCCATAAAAATCTTCCAGTAAATCCTGCAGCTGGAGACATACTGCTGGTATCTTGCTGGGTGCATTAGACAGCAAAAAGAAATAAAAGGCTAATGTAACAAACAATATTAACTTAGTTCCAAAGAGCACTTGGAATTTTTTTTTTTAATTTTCTGTTTTCTCTTGGTTCATAAAACAATTGAAAACTTTGAAAGTTCTGAGAAAAGCAGAGTTATTTTTCCTCACCAGAAAAATCAGTTCTAGGGCAAAGATATACTCAGAAACTCCAGAAACCCTGGAGACCTGACTGCAGGACAGTCTGTCAGGCAGCAACTGACCCCTTTAAAGAAAACTCAGTTACTGCTTTATGTTATAATAGCTTTTTTTTTAGTAGTACACCAGAGATTTCTCACTGCTATATTTCCAAGTCCCTTCCAGAGACACACTCATTAGATCTTAGGAATCTCTGGGCAGGAAAAGTTCAGAGAGGACATAGACCTGGGTTCTCAGACTGATGCTCAATTCTGAGATCTTGACACAGGTCAATTCACACACAGAGAGATTAAGATTCTTCATTTCCAGTATACTTTTCAATGTTACAAGCATAAAGCAGCATTGAACATGTCAGTGACTACTCTTGGTGGCAAAATAATGTTTTCCAAAGTGCAGTTACCCACAAGACCATTCTGACATTTCAGGAGTCAAGAGGAGCTATTATTAGCTGTGACTAATAATATTGCAAGTTCCCACCCATGGAATCTGTGTGCAATCCTCCACTGAATTGGCAGCCTTTGGCAGTATCACTGCCACAGGATTTGAACCAGGCAAGTCTCAAAAAAACTGCCATAGCACTGTGTAGCCAGCTTGAAAATACCCTCACTGCTCTAGGGAGATGAGTGATCCCTTTGGAATTGGTTTTTGGAACAGCAAACTAATGAATCACTAACAGCTCTAAAGTAGACAGAATGTATTGCAACACAGCATGTAGTGCTGCAGAGCTGAAGGAAATCTGTTTACAGTGCTTCAACAGACACTTGAAATCAAGATGCTCAACAAGGATGAGGCTGTTAAGAGAGAATTGAGGCTCCAAGTGCTGAAGCTTCAAGTGAAGTTATCCCCACCAGGACCAGCAGCCATTCCCTGGTGCCAGGGGTGGGCTCTGACCCAAGAAAAACAAATGTAAGGCACAGCTCAAGGGAGGGAGTCCACATGGGAACAGGGAAGGGATGGAGCAAGAGACAGCCCTGTTCTCCTGGGCCTGTTGGTGCCTGTGCTTCAGTGCTAATGGAGATCAGAAATCACTTCTGTCATTCAGACACACTCAGTGCCAACCTCCCCCCAGCCACAGCCGCCTGGAAACCTTGTCACTATGATTTATGTGATATTTGCTAATGGTACAGGGTTGACACCCAGCTTTGCATTCAAGCCAAAGGTCAGCCCGATGCATATGGTTGGTGGGATGGGAAAAGGCACTGCTTTACAGTTCACATTCTTAGTGAAGCAGCACAGTCTGAAAAGAGAGGCTAAAACACAGAAACACTATCGAAGTCCACACACAGTTTGCTGGGCTGGGGAAAACCAAAGCTGAAAACACAGTTCAAACTAAGGACGCTCAAAACCACAGCTTTGAGTAAACTCACTGCCCTGCTTTTTCCCAGCCAAAGCTGGGCTGTTACACAAATATGATGCTTTGGTCAAAAGGCCAGAAATGTAGTCCCAAAAGTATGCAGAAAGGAGCACAACTGTGAAGGGAACAGTTAGAGCTTTGTCTGGAAAAGACAGAAATTTCAATTTCAATTCACTAGTGCTGTTTATCCAGTGACTAGTTATGTATTTTACTGCAGAGAATTACTTTTATCCTTTCCTACCCCTATTTTTAAGTCCACAAATTCTACAACCCTCCCAGTCCAGCAGCCTTGTTTCAGCATGAAACATTCAGTAGCACTGAATAAAACCAGAGAGAGCTTTCATTACAGGTGTTAAGGAAGCTGATCAGATCGTTTATCCATTCACACAAAAATATGGAAAAGGGGAAATTTAAAAGAAAAATTGATTATTACTTAAGCAGATTCCTCAAGATTTGTTGTTAGTGCAATTCATGTAAACACAGCCACAGGAGGTGACTACACAATGAACCAAGGAATAAAAAAGTGGGATAAAGGAAAAATGTTTCTCTCTACTGCACAAGACTTGACCAGCATATGACAGGCAGCAGGGTAGTACAAATAAATCAAAGATGGATTATCATTTATAGCTAAGAAGCTTCAGACCATAAAACCATCCAAATTCCACTGCAGTTACTGGAAAGTAGTTTTAGAAATACCAAAAATAGCTGTAACAATGCCAGATCAGAGCCCTATCCAGCTGCTGCATAGTCTTCCCTCCCTTCCCTCCTTCCCCAAAGAGGTTCAAGATGAGTTAACCTGGTCACCTCATTTACAACCTACCCTTAACCCAGAACCTGGCACACAATTCTGAACACCCTGTACATCTCTGGCTTGTGGGCTGGGAGAGATGGACTGCACATACCTCCTCTGCTTGTAAAGCAAAGGAATGTGCTCACAAATCAACCCCAGTTTTACAAGGAAAAGAAAGGAGGCTCTTCAGTTCCCATCATATTTGGAGCATTATTCAGAGCTGCACATCCTCTCTGGGAGCAGTGATGCCATGGGGAGTGGCAGTGTCACAGGGCTGATGTGCCTCAAGCACACTTCTATTTCCATCCCCTGCCCTTGCAGGAGGGATCCAGTGAGACTGAGCAGGGTCCTGACACCACAGGGCACCCACAGAGTTACTCCCTTTTTAAAGCAGTTCATAGCAGTGATATGAGGTGGCTGCATCAAAGCTACAGCTGCAGTAGCCTGAGGATTTTGGCAGGAACTTCCCACAGGTGCCCGAGCCTTAGTTCTATGTTAGTGTTTCTGATTTAAAGTGACACTTCCAGGGAAACTTTACACTTGGAATACAGACACCTGCCCACCAGGAAAGTCAGTCAAGACCAGAGTGCCAATTAGACAAGCACAGCATACTGAACAGTAAAAAGTTTTGGATGCAGCAGACATCAGGCTAGTCCCTGACCTGGGGAAATCAAAGTTCCTCTACACCAATACCAGGCTAACACACACAATAGAACAGGGAGAACAACAGTGGAGCTCAGGCCTGGAGGTCTCTGTGATACCCAGGCTCCCAAGGCAGAAATCAGAATGCTGGTCTGCTTGCAGTCATTACACTTGTACAAGGAAAAACTGCAAAGTAACTACTTTTCTATTTTTGTTTTCTTCTCAGTGTTTTGAAAGGTCAAATGTATTTGCACTCTGCTGTGTTGCCTTTATCAGTGCTTAAACTCAAGTACTGCCAGATGAATCACGAGTCGTAAAGCCCAGAAGTACAATGTCAGAAGCAGATCCATTGTACATGAACTGTCAGCTGTCAGGGGAGGATTGTTTCTGTTTGAAGCATGGAAGGACCTGCAGAAAACCAACAGCTAGTTTGCAAATGTGCCTGAAGCCAGGTTCTCTTCCTTTCATCTCTTGCTCTTTAGCTAGCCTCCAAGAGTTGCCAGAAAAATAAGAGAAAAGGGATAAATCTCTGAAAACATATATTAGCAAATGTGGTAGGAGAGGGGCAGTCACATAACATCTGTCAAAACTTTGGAGCATTTCTCTTTCCTAACAGTTGCTGCATTTCAGCAAAACATTGCTCAGCTGTTCCTGGTAGCTGCCTTGCTTCATATTTATTGCTAGAAAACCATAACAGAGTTGTACTTCCCCTTGAAGGTTCTCTGATCCTTTCCTACTTTTCCATTTCCTTTGGGACATACGTCCATCAGCAGGCAGTCAAAATCCTGCTGCTGTCACACAGGGGACATGTGGCAAGTCACCTTCCTGATACACACAAACCAGCTTCAGGCAGCTAAAGAAGTGGCATGTAAACAGGTCCAAAAGAAATTGCAAAATACTGTCCTGCAATGAAGGCTGCTTTGGCTTCATAATTTATAAGCCAGTTGTCTTCTCTCCACTCCCATTCCTTCCCCATTCAATTGGTCAATTAGAGGAAGAGATGTCCTACATTTGTTTCATCTGTGTGATAAGTTTCCCAAAGAATCAGGAGAATGGATTTAACAAATACAACATCAAAGCAGTAGGGATAAATGTTGTCCATTAGGACATAGAACAAATTATAATAATGCCCCACCGAAATATAAAAGGTAAAAAAGAGGAGAGTTCTGTGGCAGCTAATGAATGCTGGAAGTGGATAAAGAGTTTTACAAAGGATTAAATTTCCTGCCTCTCATAAACCAGCTTGCTGACATACACAAATGTGCATAAAACGTTATCACCACTTCCTGGTGCCAACAGCTTCAGATCTAGATATGAGCAAGAGCTCTGGATACGGGTGTCAGCCTAAGCTCTCAGGGAAGATCTGCAAATGAAGATGTGGAAATCAGGCAAAACCAGACTGTGCACCATTCCTGTATACATCTGTTGACTGTATCACAAACATAAAAGGCTGCTTTCCAAATCTAACAGCTGCAAAAAGTGACAGAACACTGAATATCATTTCATTTTTCTTTTTCCCTTGGTTTTGCTTTCCCTTCCATTTTTATGCTTTAAGGTTTGTTCTTCCTTCTTGTACTCCTCAGTCAACCAGTGAAGAGGAGAAATTCAGCAGCTGTGTCAGCATGTTTATTAACAAATAACCACCCCAGCACTTCTGGCTCCAGGAGATCACCAACCTAACACCATTAGTGGGGACAATAAATGAATTTTTTTTGCACATGTGCAGAAAGAACTAGACTTCTCTAAGGGACTGAGGGAGAAAAGAATAGGGTGATATGAACATACCAGGAAAGGCACAGGGTGTGGGCCAGATGCAAAAGTACTGACATTACAACATTTAGAGTTCCCTACCACATTAGCCAAAGGTTAAAAAAGTTAACACTGCACTAACTCCTGGGAATCTTCAGATTACCCAGTGAAAATATGACCCATGTGAAATGTTAATGGAAAGCAACTCCTTAAGTGGGTCTGGTTCTCTTCATAGTGCAAGAAAGCATCCATCCTCTTCTCTTCTATCACTAAAATAAAAACATCTCTAAGCACCAAGAGCAGGGATGGACTTTCCAGCAGAGCCTGTTAAACCCCATCTAAGTTAAATCACAGTAGTAAAAATTATTCACCCTTTCTCCCAGCACGGGCTGTTCTGGAGGGAAGTTTGAGTATAAAAACTAGAAGCACTCAGACTATCTGCATTATTTTAAACAGACAGAGAAGAAAAGGAAAAAAAAGTAATTTGAACAAGGAAATTACAGAAAAGCTGATGCTTCCAGTCAGCCTGGAGGTAAGGCAGAGAGAACCATTCATGCTGTGCACGACGGCTTTTTATTCTTACATATCCCAGCTAGACTCCACAAACACACAGCATGCAGAAATCAGAAGTCAAGAACAAGTTGGAGAAACAATTCTGTTCAGGTTCAACATGAGTTATTGCAGACAAGCAAGCCAGTTTGTTTTACGCAAACTCCTTCACCCACCCCATAATCAATGTTTAGCTCCCATGCACAGCAAGAAACAGGTTCTGTGCTTGTGTGCCTTTGACTCCTGAAGGAGGAAAAAGCCTTGAAAATTCTATTATTGGGAAGCAAGTGCAAGACTGAATCCTCCTTTCAGAGAGACAAACACCCAGGAAGAAGCAGCTGTTCCACAAAATCAGACTTTGGCTTTCAACAGTCCATACAAATTCAGAGTCTCATGCTTTGAGCATGTAACAAACGGTGCATCCATGTGTCTTAGTCCTCCCAGGAACATTTGGGTGCATCTCCCCAACAGTGACACTTTAGGTCAGCAACATCTCACTTCCAGAAGCTAAACCTGGGAGGGAAACAGCCACGGTCAGCAGCTCACCTCCTGCCAGAGCAGCCAAAGGTTTTGGTAGCTCTGCCTCCTCCAGACTGAGAAGAGGAAGGAAGACAGAAACCTGTCAGTGAGCAGAGGGTGGGAGAAATATTCTGCCACTGAGACTGTGTCTCCTGTTGCAGTGGAAAGATGCAGAACCTCTGCCCTACTCAAGCAGGGCTGGTTTTGAATTATCTGTCCCCATTTTCTACCCCAAACCTCTGTGGTCAGAAATGCCTTGAGTGTAAATAGAACTGTCAGCCTCATCCTCCTCCTCTGCTCCACCTGATCATTCTGCCACCAGCTATGAGCAAGCACTCTTCACTTCCTTATGCCTAAAGAACTCTGCACAGCTAGGATTATATTTTATTTTATTAGTTTCGTCTGTATGCAAGTAACTACTGTATAGAGATAGGCAGTTCCTTGGCAAATCATAACTAATTACATTCTCAAAAGTAGAGCTGCATTATTAAAATACTACTGAAAACACCACCTTCTGATTGGCCTAAAGACTGAATTTATTCTGGGCTCCCTCCAATCAGAATTAATCTTTCTGGAGTACAATGAAGTGTCACCACTGAATCAACACCAGCAGCCCAAGTGACAGCAGCCGACATCATTACTCAGCTAAGATAACAGACCTCAAGTCATTGAAACAGGCAGATGTTGGAGGCTGTCTCCAATTTCAGAATAATGTCCTTGTCGTAGCTGAGCAGTTATTTTAGGGAAGCAAGGATAAATTCATTACCATTTGTAGGGTGCTCAGATATCATAGCAATAGAAACCGTGTAAGCATCCCGGTACGGGCACTGTAGGAATGCACATGGCACTGACACCAACCATCCTTCACCCAGATAACAAAAAGGAGGGGCAATGCAATCCATCCACATCCTCTGGAGGCTTGCTCCTGTGTTGGTGTGAGCAGCAGCACCTAGCTATTGCATACACACAAAACTGAAACTGGGAGATGTGAATGACCAGATGTCATTTCCACACAAGACAAAATTTAGCAATGTGTCCCCAGCACCCTTATCTTACTTCCTGGTAACACATGGTATGCAAACTCATCAGCTGCTCTTTTTTCCAGATTAAAATAATCAATACCCTCACCACACCGAGTACCACATTTCTTCATTGATAACTAAACTGCAGAGATCAACAATTAGGGAAAACTATTGGTGACATTAAACACTGAAGATAGCATTCTTTTTATTATTTTTAAATGAGACATTGTAGTTTAAAAACATTAGAAGAAAACAATTACTTCAAAACTAGATGTCAGAGGATTATCCACTCCCAAAAAGTAGGGAATATAGATGCAAGACGGTGTGCTTCCCATTGCTCCAAGATATCCTGACCACCCCTACAGCTTTGTTCCACCAAATAATGACTCTTGCAATGATATTACCACGTTCCACACAGGTCCAGAAGCACAAGTGCAAGACAGAATGGATTGAGGGTGTTCAAGGCCAGGCTGGACAGGGCTTGGAGCAACCTGGTCTAGTGGAAGATGTCCCTGCTCATGGCAGAAGGGTTGGAAGGAGATGATGTCTAAGGTCCATTCCAACACAAACTATTTTATGATCCATTATTAAGGAAAAATTATCAAATATGCACCTGACACCTAGTTTAGTGTTCAGGTCAGAGCTGTGCATCAGTAAGTTGACAGGAATATCAATATCCATAAATCAAGATTCCTAGAGTTCAGAGTCCAGTTAGTTCAATCTGATCATGAATTATGAAAACAAACATTTTAGAAAATAATAAATTCACTTTGCCTGGCACAAAATACCACCTTCAGGTAGCAAGCTAATAAATATGTCCAGAAATCAAAACCAATTTTTATGTATTGTTCTATCTTAATATCAGTCTCGTTTATCTTTACCCAGAGGTATTTCATTTTGCATTTCACCTGGATAATACCCAGGACTTCCTGGCACTTGCAAGACCAGTTATCTTGGCAGAAGGTCAAGCTGAACACCTTTTAATTTGGCCAGCTATTTAACTGTACAGATCAACTCAAACCCGCAGCTGAGATATCCATTCCTGAGCGCAGTTGGAGTTGCTCAGCTTCCTCTGACAGAGCTCAGAAACAATGGGTTTAATGGGGAAGGAAATGCCCATCCAATTCTAATGCCTAATTCCATCTCCTTTCACTCAGGGAGTAAAGTACCAGATGCTCTGGATTTCCTGCTTTGTCAACTCCAGAGCAGTGCTATGTTCAGTTCTCACATTTTGTTATAGCTGTTTGTTGTCTGATAAAACGCAGTTCCTTGGGGATAACACAGGGCTGTCTCAAGAGAAGTGTATAAATACACCTTATTTGGCAGCAGAGGAACTTAAAGCAAGAAAGTTAGTCTATGGGAAAATGCAAGATCCTGGGGACACCATTCCTGGGGTTCTCTTCTTCCAAGCAGTTACCAACTACAGAAAAAGTAATTAGACATAAGAACACTATAACAGGCTAAGCAGGGGGAAACTTTACATGATACTCCCCCCTGCCTCTATCCTTATATGCTGTCTCTATGAGCTGTGGATCATATTCCTGTTTCAGGCAGCTGATATATCTCCCTTTACGTGGTGACCCCATGGACAACTGCCAGCTTTTGTTTTATACTTATGGGTTCAAAATCCCCCACATTTGACTCCAGGACTGTCTATGGTCAACTTGCACAGAAGCCCAATTCCAAGTTATTCCAAGAAGATGAAAAGAAAGTGATTGAGTGTCTATAAAGTAGATGAGCCAATCATCTTGATAAGTGCTTTGTAACATGTTTGGGGGTTTTTGCTCCATAGCAGTTTGAACAAAACAGTGTGTCAACACTTTTCTGGATTGATTTGAAGCGATATAAGCAGTTATCCATGCTCTTCCTGTGCGTGCTACAGCTGTGTTCCTGCCTGTGTGACAGCCAGCCATTAACACAGAGAATCAGGGCTCCCTCAGCTGTGTGTCCAGCCAAGTTTGTCAACCTGGCCTTGAAACAAGAAAGGATCTCTCACACCCAGCCCAGGGAAAGGGAGAGGGGTAACAAACAACGGCCTTCAGCACACAAATAATGACAGCTGAGGTAGCCTGAGCTTACAGGTACATATATTTGTAAATGAGCACCTCCTGTGCTAAATTCCAGTTGTATGTATAAATATCTCTTTGCCTACAGCCACATTAACAGTGCTGTGACATCTTAATGGCCTGGAACCTGAGGTTTACAGCATTTTGAGTCCTTGCTACACACAAATTCCATCTGCCATGATTACTCAAAATCCTAAAACATCTGCAAACTTTTAGAAACCAACTTGCTGTCTGTACTGTTAACACAGCCTTCGTGCACATAAGAATTATTTGCTCTTCATTACATACCAGGCTCCAAAGTCCTTGGGAATTAAATATTAACTTTTAGAAATATATACATTGCCTTTACAAATAAGGAATTAAGTATTAGTTGTTCACAGCAAGAGAATTAAATGATTTAGACTGAATTAGATAGTTATTAGTGGTTTGCTAGGGGTTTTTTATTTATTCAAATGATTTTGGGAGTAGAACCTTTATCAAATGGACTCTAAGGAATCCTACATAAAAAAATCTTATTAATTTCAGGGAGCTGTGTATGGGTGTCCAATTTTGAGACATTTCAAAAGCTTGAAAGTGGATGTTCAGTTTCTTAAGAACAAGGCCCATAAAGATACCAAATTAGACATCCATACATGGACATTCATAGATATCAGGAGTTATTTAAACACCTTAATCAGCTTTTCCAAGTGGTTAGAGATACTGAAAACTGCTGTGTGCTGAAAAGATTCACCCCACTCTTAATACCTCATATTTATTTTGGTCTGTTCATAGAACTGTTTTAACCAGCTCTATCGAACCAAATCTTAAAATCCTTCTTTTTTCCCTCTATCCAAGAAAATTAATGGCGCAAAACAGGAGAATATTGGATAAGATAGGAGCAGAATGAGTTCCCTTCATATGAAACAGTAAGGATTTCAAAGAATTAGATTCCTCCATTTGACAAAAAATACAGTCCACATCACACACACAAAAAAAAATCTTAAAAAAGCAGTAGTGGGCAAATTTCCAAGACCTCTGAATAATGAAACAGTGGCTAATAAAGCAAGTCTTACTTTTCTCTCCTCCTTGGCATTTAATATCCTCCTGATTTGTGTACACTAACATTGTGTTAGCTGCAGGACATGTGAAGTGACAGAAAAACACAGCCTCCCATCTGGACTGGTCCCATCCATCTGGTGATTAGGGCAGGGCACAGTGCAACCATATGGCCATGATCAAGAACCCACTAATATCATCCAGAGCTAACTGGGAAATGCAATAGCCCACTTAGTCTCCTAAGGATGATAAATGTCTCTCATTCTGTTTCTCCTCCCCACTGGACATTGTAGATTTGTCTTTTTGCCTGCACAGATGAACCTCTAGTTAGAATCACAGAATGTGTGGAATTGGAAGGGACACACAAGGAATATCGAGTCCAACTCCTGGCCTTGCACAGGACCATCCTCCAGAGTCTCTCCATGTGCCCAAGAGCATCGTCCAAATTTTTCTTGAGTTCCCTCAGACTCAGTGGTGCAACGACAGCCCTGGGGAACCTATTTCACCCTCTGGGTGAAAAGCTTTTCCTAATACTAAACCTAAACCTCCCATGACACAACTTCAGGCCATTCAGTCCTGTCACTGGTCAGACAGAGCAGAGAACAGTGTCTGCTCCTCCTCTTCTCCTCACAAGGAAGTTGTGACAATGAGGTGTCCCCTGACTCTCCTCTTCTCCAGGCTGAACAAGCCAAATGGCCTCAGACACTCCTTACACTGCTTCTCCTCAAGACCCTTCACCATCTTCATTGCTCTGTTTTGGACACTCTCTAATAGTTTAATATCTTTGTTATATTGTGGTGACCAAAACTGCCCTCAGCACTCGAGGTGAGGCTGGCCCAGTGGAGAGCAGAGCAGGACAATCCACTCCCTTTCCCAGCTGGCAAAGCTGAGCCTGATGCCCTCAGGACGTGCTTGCTTCTGCTGGCTGGAATACCAGTGATACACATCAAAACAATGAATTTTGCCCCTGGAACTGTCGACGAAACAGTATAAAAAACCTGCAAACCTGACCTTTGTACCCAAAGTCCTCCAGAAAGGTTTATGCTGTCATAGAAACTCCGAAACCTGAGGCCAAAATCCTGACACACAGCACAGTGGTGCAACCCAGCAGCTGAAGATTAGAGATGCAACTCCAGCAGTGATGCAGGAAGAGAGGAACACTGAGAGCTCTGTTATCTGGCTTGCTTTTACATATTAATAGAATGGGAAGAGCCTACTTGTCTTGCAGCAAACAGGAAGAAAAGGAAGGCAGAACTTCACAACTCCTTGAAGGGGCACCACTGTTGCCACCTACACAGTTCTAATAGTCCCTGCCCCACTGGTCTATTGAGACAGCTTTTAGGAATACTAATTTCTTAGCTGCCAAGTTCCTAAAAGCCAAGTCAATAACACCCAGTGGATCACAGCACAAATATTACATGTGCTAAAAAACCCTTCTTGAAGTTTTGATCCTCAGAAACAGAAAACAGGTCCCAACATAACACCTAAGCTGTTTAGATTGAAGGATTGGGTCTTAGGGGGTACAAAAGTGGGGTTTAATTGACATAAAACTGCAGAAGCATTTTCATGTTTTCGCTTGTCTACTATAACAACTTGCTTAGCAGTAAGGACTGTGGCCAGGTCCTGTGTAAGGATATTTTTAGAGGTTAGAGCTGTAGCCAAAAGCCGTCCTAATTCACTAGTGCCAACCTTCCCTCCAAGGTAATATTCGGGAAATAGGACAGCACAGCTGCTGGAATGGCTCTGTGTTTTGGGAGACACCATCTTATGAATGAGATATGCAACTGGAAGATGTTTTTTGACTGCTAGCCAAAAGTGATGGCCTGAAACTGTGGGGAGCCTGCTCAAAAAGTGCTCATCAGTAGAAATAATTATATGGAGTAATTGACAATCAAGATTCTTTAATATTTTTAAAGCATTTTTACAACTCTGATATAGCACAAAAACCACAGGACTTCTCAAGAACTCTCAAATAATAAGACCTACAGCAACATAATAGAACAGGGAGATACTTGGTCAGAATTTGAGCATAATCTGCAGTGTTATATCAACACCCATGTGTGAGCAAGACTTGTCTTTATTCCTGAAGCTGTTAAATTTCTTTTGCTTTCAATACCTGGGTGCTGCCTTTCAAGCTGTGCATGGAGCCCTCTTCTGGAGAAATTTGAACAAATAAAAGCTTAAGAATGCAGCAGTGTGGGCTCTGCATTAGGGGAAAGAGTTTGAGGACTAATTTTCTCTATTCACTCTAATGACAAGCTTGGAAAATCTACACATTTTTCCAATTCACTTAGTTGCAACCCAGTGAAATGTGACAGTTATTGTTAAAATTATCAAAAATGTGGGGGTTTTCCTCATCTTGTAAGCCTTTCTTACAAAATTTTGAGTCGTCTCTCTGCATGAAACACATAACATAGAAAAGGAAGCCTATGAACAACTTTTGTCTTAAATATTTTTTATTTAGGTTTTAGAAAATATCCTTTGGGGAAAACATAAAACATGCAGATTTTTAAAACTATATCAGATCAGAATATGCATTTACTATTTACTGTACTCTGTACAGTAAAGTGCATAAGCTACCAGAGTACATTTAGTTTTTATTGTCAGCATCAGATCAATAAAGCTGTATATTATAGTTATGCTTTGGAACTTTAAAGGTGATCCTGAATTAAAGGATTACTTGAAACATCTTTCTCAGTTATTCCAGCTAATGCTCAGTTTTCCTCTTGGTGAAAACAGAACAGTTGGTAGTAGTGTAAACTAAATCTTTGCAAATGGAAAAATTAATTTATTGCCCACCTGTTTACAACAGTTTTTGCATACATAATGGGCTGCTTTGATATGAAAAAGTAATTCTCCATCTTCATCCCTTTAATGCCTCAAATGGCAAATATTTTGTACTTTTAAAATGCTGTTGAATTAGAGGCAGACCAAGAAAACAAAAAACCCAAGTTACTAAAGCAAACAACCCAAGTTTTTTCACTAAAAATAAACCTTCTGCAGTTCATGTTCCTATTGACATAGAAGAACTTCCTCAAACTTTTTTCTCTATGCTGTAAACTTTTCTAGCATTACTTTGAAACTAAGTTATCACTATCTTCTCCTTCCACAAAAAAGATTACTAGATTGTTTCTGCTTAGAAAGAATTCGATCAAACTTGGTTCTTTCTGTGTCCACAAGCATTGCGTCATATGAGACATTCTTGCTACTCCTAAGGGAGAAAAAAAGAAAACTTGCAGAAAAAGATCCCCAAATGTGTTACAACCACTACACAAAGCAGATGGCTGCATTTGTTTAATATGTTGTTTCTCACATTCTTCTGTTTACTTTTCCCGTCACACGAAAGCTGTGCATGTGGGGTGTCAAAGAGAAAAGCCAAACAGCCTTTCAGTAAATCCCATTTCTTTCCCCAGCGTGGCACCCACTCCAATTCATACTTTAAACAGCCAATACTCAACAACCTAGACCTGAAGACAGAATTACATACACTTCCATATTACAGTCTGATTCATTCCCCAATTCATTAACTCTTAGACACAATCTAGAAAATAAACTTGAAGATGCATTAGTTCACATGGTGGAGTGAGACATGGCCAAATAGAGCTGCACATGCTGATAAAGAAGGTGGAGTGCAATTTGAGCACTGAAGCTAGAAGCAAGGCTAAAGCACCGCAAGCTCAGCCCTGTAGTACAACAGAGCTCAGCCCAGCCTGGGAAGAAACTCTGAAGTATCACTGAAAGTAATCAATAAAGTGCACAGGTGTTTTCAGAATCAGGTGACTTCACCTTGTCACTAATGTTAAAAAAATGCCAGCTATGTTTAACAGGCCGTAGAAGTCCATCCTCTTGTATCACATACATATTGCTTTCCTACAAGCAACCGCTAAAGAAAACCCAAACTCAAGCTGATTAACTCAGCGGTGTCTTAGAGAGGCAGTACCAAAAAAAAAATAAAAAATAAAAAATAAAAAAGACTGAAAACAGAGAGAAAGCCAAGCAAAGCAGATGGGAGGTCTCAAAGCCAAGATGAGAGAGCACCAGTTCAGTACAGCCACAGGTTCCCTTTCCACTGCCTGTACCCTCTCCCCCAGCCCCTCTGCTCCCTGAGCATTGCCTCCCACTGCCAGCCCAGCTGCCAGCCCGGGCTGGATCTCAGCCCATTTGTGACAGCTTCTCGTCCCCAGGAGCCCTCTGAGTTTCCCCAGCCCACGGGACAGTGTTCAGCCCCCCCTAAGCAGCAGCTTGGCCACTGTCCTGAGGCAGTCCCGGCAGAGCCAGAGGCTGCTCTCGGACACTGCCAGGGAGCCCCAGCCCGGGCTGGCAGAGTGGCCCTGCCAGGAACTCTCCATGTGGCACCAGCACACGCTGCTCGGCACCAAACCCATGGCCCAAGGCAGCTGCTTTCATTTGTTCCACAGCCCGGAGCAGGATTGTCATCCCGAACCCACCCAAATGCCTTTGTGCTTGCTCACTGCCGATGCCCAGCCACCCAGTCTCCTGCTGTCCCACAGCTCCAGCCGCCCACGTCCCTGCACTGACCCCTGCTCAGGTGAAACCAGGACCTGAACGTCCTCTGAACCGCCTCTCCTCGCACACCGTGTAGCTGCTCTCAGCAATAAAGCTCTCCCAGTGCTGATCCCTCACCGTTTCATTCCTTACTGCCCTGTTTGGGATTAGCAGACCTAATGCCTGCTGGAGATTGCGGCTACACAAACACGGGGCTCAAGCTCAGGGTCCTGAGCACTTGTTTGACACTAAACCCCACCAGCCTTCTAAGGGTTAACAAAACCACTCGATCGCAAGTCAAAAAGGAATTAACTTTCACCCTGCTCAGTGCAGAGCGTCTCAGCCCACTGCCACTAAACGCAAGTTTACAGAGCTCCTAAAACAAAAGGAGGAAGAATGCACTTTAGGTGGACAACAACAAAGGATTTCCGAAGCTGCTCTGAGCTGCCCAAAGTGAGCCCTGTAACAGCAGCGAGAGGGAAAGAGTGACCGGGAGGTGCTGAGAAGTGAAACGCAGCGAGTCCCTGTGCTTTGACAGGCAGCAGCAGCGGAGCTTCAGCAGCTCCGTGTTTTTAAGGCTGGGTGTTTTTTCCTCTGCTCTCTGGCAGAGGGGGATCTATTACATTTAATAAGAGAAAGGCTACATAGCAAGTCACTAACGGAGTATTACACATCTATCAGGAGAGTACGAGGAAGGGAGCCTTTTGCAAGGTCTGGTTTTATTTTGCCTCCATGTTCCCCCCCCCTCCATTCTTTTATTTTTAAAAAAGGCAATAAATAACGTGAGCTGCCTGTAACAGCCTATAAACCTACTACCCAGCACAAGCCACAGAGGAAAGAGGCAAATCAAAGTTGCAGCATTTGATATGACAGAAAATATTGCCGCTGCAGCTGCAACCGAGACACTTGAAAGATTCCCCGCACCACCCTTCCTGAAGGGAAACAAAAAAATGCTATATATCACCCAGCAAATTGGTTGTAATTGTAAATCAGGGAACTATGAGATCCTACATTCCTAGCAACTGGCTTAGAGCAGAGATCCTGCATCTTTAAACAGTAATTCAAGCAATGTATAATTACTCGGAAATCAGAGCTGAATTTCAAATACTTTCAAATCCAAAACGCACAAAAGCAGAAAGATGAAAGAAGGCAAGGAAAAAACACACATTTCTTACCTGGGACAGCAGAAAAGACAGAGTAAGTTGAGTTTTGTGCTGCATTTTGCCAGACTAGAAGGTACCAGAGGCTTTTTCATTCATGCACTCGGCTGCACTGAGCATATTTTCACTGTGAAACAGCCTTTGAGAAGAGACTCTGCCTTGAGAGCCAGCCAACTTCCCAAATAGATCAGCAGCATCATCACTAAAGCATTGGATAGAGTCTGATGACCAGAACCAATGGCTTTACAAGGATGATTTCTTCACAAAGCATCCCCATTTTGCATCACACATATTGGGCAAGCACCTCTACAAACACAGCACCTTTAGAAAGCATTTTGCTTTGGTGTATTTCTGTGTTTAGTTTCAGTCTAACATCATGCTTTACAGATCTCAATGGTATTTTCCCTTTCAGAGAATGGAATTGCACAGAGAGAAATAAAAGCAACTCTGAGCACCACTGCAAAGATATTCTCTTTATTAAAATGTTAATAAGGTAAACTTATTTTCAATAATTCAAAAAAATGACCTCTGCAGTTTTGGTTACTTCCAAGCCTTAGAAGGAGAACACAGTGAAATTTTTCAGTGCAGTAGAAGTATAGGTTATATTTTGTGTTTTTCCCTCAATCTCACAAATCACAATGAAGACAGATCCATTCTAGCCTGCAGAAAAAATGCATCATAAGGCAATAGATTTTATTAACTGCTCGGGTAATGGCAGAATTGGCTTTTAATTCAACAAACTGGAATCTAGGACAGAGTTTCGAAGGTGCCTGTCCTTCAATTAGAAAAAGTTTTCCTGTTTGAAAGAGGGGACCTGATGTCTCAAGGACCTGCTTTCTCTGGATTGGTTACGTTGCAGCCCAGCAAGCAGCACAGGCAGATGGACCAAAGATTAGGAATGAATTCCCCTGAGTGCATTTCCAACTCCACCTCTCTTGCCACTCCCCAGTATCACAACACTCCAGTCCTTTTTTGAGTTGTCTCCTGGCAGTCACCAGGGATACTTAGCAGCACCCTTCCCCCATTTTTAGAAGGATCAAAAGTCTCCTCAGCTCTCATCAGTGATGTTTTTCCCTCACTTGCTCATCCAGCACAACCAGCTGCCATCACTTTCTGCTCTGCCCCACCACGGGTGGCTGCTGCAGCAGTGGAGATGAGAAGAAACACAGGGAGGGAAAGGCAGGTAGGCAGATACGAAGGGATAAAGGAGCTGCCAACCACTTTGAGCTCCCCAGCATCAGCAGGAGCTTCCAGCTGTGAATAATGTTGTTTGATGCAACCACTGCTAGTCTACTAGTCAGAGCTTACATCTTCCTTTACATACCCACTGGACCAAAACAGAGGGAAAACACTGTCCTTCCAAGTCTAAACCCTCACAGGCAGCAATAACTCTGTTCTAGTACCTCCATTACACATGAGTTTAAATTAATACTCAAGTTGGAACAGACTCCAAACAAAACCCAGCAGGAACTACCAGTACCAATAATAATGCTCTACATAACCACAAAAGGTTCACTACTTAGATATAAAAAGAAAAAAAAGCAGGAAGGTTGCTTTCTTTTTCATCTTTTTTTTTTTAAGCAGAAAGTCAGCCTAGCAGATTAAAACAGAAAAACCTTAGAGCTCTTTATGACTAGAAATACATGACTGACCACCTCCCATTTCTCTTTCAAGGAGCCAGTATAATTCCCAGCCTCAAGAAGAGCACCTAGGAATTGATAAGCCAGGCTGGGTGAGGTTTATGGGGCATATCCCACAGAAAACAGCACCAGCCATTTCACAGTGTGCACAGCCTTTGTATGGGGATCCTAGGACTTGGACATTCTTAACCCCACCAACAGGGGCCAAACAGCTGAGTGAGTTACCAGACCAACCAGAAGTAGGTGGTGGCTGAAAGAAACAAAGGCATATCTGCATCCTGTTTTACAGGAAAGGGACTCAGTTAAAAAAAAATAGAAGTTAAGTCATGGGGTAGATGATTCACTGCGAGATAACGCAACATGAGATTTGAGCCAACATGAGCAGTTATTTTCTGTACAGGGCACGACATGGCTATGGGGCCCTCCCAGCACAAGGGCAGAAGGGAACAAGGACTTTGAGGTGCTCCCAATGGTGCTGCAGGAGCACAGCCATGCCTGCAGCCATGGCACCCCTCCATATCCTGAGGGGCTGGGCACCACAGCCTGGCACAGGGCAGGACCTTCCTCCCCAAGCGGCTCTCCCAGCCAAAAAAAGTCACATACCATAGCCCTTAACCTTCAGAAACAGCCAAGATCCTCTAGAGACAATTAAAGATAAACTTATTTTTTAAAATAATTTTATAACATTTTACCTCCAGTTCTACAGAGCTTCTTCCTCCTGCTGCAGCCATCCCTCCTGCTTTGACCTCTACTCACAGTGCTTTTACTTACCCCCTAAAAGGGCAACTATTGATTCCTGGAGGGGTGATAACCATTCTTAATGGGGCAATTAACCATACCTGGGGGGCTAAATAGCCATTCCTTGAGGGGCTGGGCCTTCACAGGCCGCTGCCGAGCCCTGGCACAATATGGCGCCCAAGCGTGAGGGCAGCCGTGCCCACGGGCAGCGCTCTCCCACAGGCCCTGGCCAAGCTGGGAACGGCCTTGTGGCACTGCTGGGCTGAGGACAATTCCAGCACTGCACAGCCCTGCGTGCTGGGCTTATCGGGGGAGCTGGGGACCCCAGCAGAGAGAGGTGGGCAGCTGATACCATCAGGCGGACAGGAGAAGGGTTTGACCGCTTGCACGTGGGCCCCCAGAGTCTTCTCTGTTAATTAGCTTATTAATGAAGATAGGTTTTTAATTAGAAATTAATAGTTGCTGCCTATGTCTCAGCTTTAGGTAACTGGAGGAGGTTCAAACTCTGCAAAACTTTACTGAGGAGCTGGACAGGAGGCAAGACTGTAGGTGATGGAGCGTGGTCTCTCTCTAAACCCCAGCCTGAGACAAGTTTTCTGCACAAATTAAATAAAGATGAGCAACATGGAGCAACAGTGATAGAAATAACAGCCTCAGGTTTAAAGCATAGCTAAGGAGAAGGTGGAAAGTTCCCCTTTTACGGTGAGCTGTGCTTCTCCTCCCTGCCAACACAAAATGTGTAGTAAGCTTAGGCAGTGATGGAGAGGGTCTTGGTTTGTGACAAAAAAAGCTCCTGCCAAGACCTTTTCTGATCCAGAACCATGTTAACTGATGGGTGTAATATGGTCTGTAGTCTTTAGACACAAAATGCCATCTTTTTCACTTATAAAATGTGGAGCAACTTGACATGTCAGCTCAGTCCCTCTCCATGACATTCCCTGGCCACGGGGGCCAACACTGAGCCGAGGCTAATGTGAACACTGGTAATTGCCTGCAACACACAAGGAGTTCCCAGAGATAGACCCATTAGCAGATGAGGGAGTGACTGCATGCTGCCAGAAATGCCTTTTGACCTTCAGAAGATTTGCCCTATTTTGTAAAAGCTGAGGATCAGCTGCTGTGAATCTATCAGAACAAGGGAAGTTTAATTTGCTATTAAAGTGGGTCACATGAGAAACCTGGATATGAGAGAGAGTGACTAATTTCCCCTGCTATAGTACTGGCAATCTCTAATCCTGGCTGCTTCACCATGTTGCATTTTCTTTAAGCTTGGGAAAATGTTTTAACCCTGGGCTACAACAGAGGGTGTGACAATAGGACAAGAAGATGTAGTAAATGCACCTGGATTGAGCTGGAATCCATAGAGGAGTGAAATCCCATCTTCCTGCCTGAGGTTCTCCAGCAGGAATGAGTGAAGCCACTGGCTGCAATAATGTTTTATTCTGGGAGATAGATATTTGGAAGTCTACAACAGAGCTGATTTAGTGACAGTTGAGGAATACATTTCCAGGTACTCTGGTTTTCTTGGCAGTTCTATCTAAACAGGTTTGGGTACTGATTTCCAGTCTTAGTGCAGCTGAAGTTTCTTTGGGAAAGATTCACAAAAATATCAGAAGTGGGGTTGCAGATTGAATTTGAACCCACAGCTTTTCATTATGTACTCAACCCGGAGCCT
Source organism: Poecile atricapillus (assembly GCF_030490865.1). Lineage (NCBI taxonomy): Eukaryota > Metazoa > Chordata > Aves > Passeriformes > Paridae > Poecile > Poecile atricapillus. The sequence goes on along the minus strand of NC_081258.1, from coordinate 17,797,985 downwards.
CTATGATATCCCAAACTCCTACAAGTCTTTCTTACATGTAAGATTTACTGGCAACAGAAGGTTTGGCATTAGTTCAGCTTTCTCTAAAACCTGTGGGGTTTCTGAATGCTCTGTCTACTCTTTCCCTACATCCCGGCCCAAACTCTGGGATAGTAAAAAGGTTTGTTTTCATACTTGCTAACAGGCAAGCCACAGGCAACTAGAACAAACTGATACTTCAGTGGAAAGAAACAGGGTGTGTTCCATTGTCAGAACATGACTAAAAATGGTTAGCCAAACAGGAGTTTAAAAAAATCCTTAAGAGACCATCACACCCTTTTTCATGCAAGTAATAATAATCAATGAAATCCCTGTTTCTGTGAATGCAGGATCCAATTTTTCAGTTCTTAAAGGAATAAAATCTATTATTGTTTGAGATTTGTATGTTTTTGGATCATTGAACCCTTTAGTATAACAAACTTCTAACTTACTGTTGAACTTCTACAACTGAGCTATTGTAAATCATTCTAGAGTAACAATTTGCAGTATTCTGCAACTAAATTTCTAATCCTTACTTGAACCAGAAGCAAACTGTTCCTTAATTCAACCTTAATCTGAACCAAGAGATACAAATTAAGATCATAAAGGTGGTCAAACCCAGAGCTGTAAATGTCTCAGGCACTTTTTTTTTCATTTGTGTATTGAAATAACCTGTGGCCTTCCTGGGGGACCCGCGACCTTCCTCTGTTATTGTACAAAACCTGACTGAACCATAGCCTAATTCAGCATCTCTTCCTTGGCTGAGCTACCTGTTCCCATTCCCCACATGTTCCTGTCCCTCCTTGTTTCAACACCACTGCTCCTTTGCCCTCCCTCCTACACGATTGTATCTGGCCAGAATACAGGTGTTCTGGAAGCAATTACAGCTCCGTGCAAGGAGAATATGATGCATGGCAGCTCATTAGTTGTTTGCCATTATTATGGGAATGACTCCTTGTTTCCCTTCTGACCTCACCTATTGTCTAGGAAATGAATGGATATAGGAGTAAGAAAATTTGTTTTGGCAATGGGATCTGTATTTTCCAAGGCTCAGTAATATTGAATTCTGCCCAGAAACACAAATCAGAATAATTAACCAAACAAATGCACAAAAGACTTTATCATTCCCTGTTTTGGTAGCAACTATACTAACACAAAGTCATTATTTAAAATTCACTGTGCAAGTTTATTAGAAAAGTTACTCTTTTATACATTTAAAAAAATAACATTTCCACAGGAAATAGGAGAAAAAGCAAGTTATCACTGTCAGAAGTTCTTCTAAGACATATCCAAACTCAAGATATTCATCATGAGTAATGGGAAAGTTAATACTGTAGGAATAAATTAACCACAGAATTTTAATGGCTTTATTGTGTGACAGTTTCTAAAGCCCAACCAAATATCAGCTAGGAAATTCAAATGTGAGAGATATGCTCTTAAATCTCACAGTTATGGATTTTTTTTTTTTTTTTTAAATCCCTTCTTATGATATAAGGGTCATTTAAAATATTCTACCATGAACATACAGCTTACTTTAGGGTAGAACATTTCACCATTCTTACCCAGCCACAAGCCAGCTTAATCTTTCATCTTTTCACAGAGGAACAGCAGATACATAAGTATATTTTAGGGGGAATAAAATAGTTGAGAGAGAGAGGGAGAATGTGTCAGCCTTTGAATATCTCCATGCACAGGACTTGAGCTGACACATCAGCCCAGAGCTGTTAAACCTCCTGATTTTGGGCATAGCTGCTTGCACTGGAGGTGTTAAGAGAGTGGGACTATGCTCTCTTTCATGTCATTTTCAGCTCCCTTTCTTTTTTGCCCAGGCCAGTGCAGCTCTGTATTTCACACACCATTATCATAAAAATATGTTTGCAAAGCCCCTCCATCAGAATCGTGATTGTATTTACCCTTGGCAAGGCAACAACTGCCTGGTCTTGGGTTAGAAACTGGGTCAGGTAGCAGAGGACTGTCCCAGCAGGAGGACGTGGCTGTAGGAAAAGAGACCTGAGCAAAACCTCCCTCAGAAAATGAAAAGGCACATCTGAGCAGCCTGGTCTAGGGGAAGGTGTCCCATCCCCAGGTCCCACCCAGCCCAAAGCACTCTGTGATTCCCTGGTTTTACAGCCTGACTGTGGAGAGCAGGCTGGGCAGCCCCAGCTCTGGAGCAGGGCCAGGCTAAGGCTGAGCTCAGGGATATCCTTGTCCCACTGAACTCAAATTGCCATCGATTGCAGCACCATCAACATTTCACCCTCCATCCTTAAACTTCTTCTTCCCCATTTGCATTCACAACCTTTTCTCTATGCAACAGTCATGGCTTTTAGGCAGATAAATATCTTACATGCCTCTCAAGGGTGTCATACGCTATTTAGTATTTTCCCTCTGGTATCAGCACCTGTTAAGCATGGAAATAAAATGATTAGTCTTACATGTTTGGCTTCAAAAATTGAATTTAGGATACATCTCCTTATCATTGGTAGATTTGCCATCTCAAAACAATGATATTCTCTTAAATGATAAATCTTTTCAGTCTCAAAAAGTAGGAATTGCATTGAGAATTTTTCTGGACGTCCCTTTCTCATGGAATTTTCTATACCTATCAAACCGTTTAAGACAAAACTCTCTGATACCATGTAGCCTTAGAGGAAATTTGTCTCTGCAGATCTAGACACGACTTAAGAAAAAAAAACCCTTGCGATGCAGGGATGGAAAAATTAACATTTGAAAATTGAATGTTCTTTTAATAACCAGAAAGCTGTTTTGTTTGGGTGCTTTAGGTCTGAAAATAACCTGGAATTTTAATTAGGATAATCAGATTGGATAAAATGTAGCGCTCAACCTGCATCAGAGGACCCTTTCGGCCCTCCTGCAACCAGAAAGTGCATTGGGCTTAATGCATCTTCAAGTTTGGCTCCTTGAGGAGGAATCTTTCTCAAACAAACCACTCTGTATACACCAAAAACATCTGATTCTTACACTGCTTCTTTACATGCCTTTGAAATACTGTATATTATGCATGAATTCTTGGTTCATCATGTATCTTGAGATCTCTTTGTATTTCATTGTTTGTCTTCAATTTTGTATCTTGCTTATGTAAAATTCATTAAGCCTTTGTAAATATGAGGAAAAAACCTGTTCCTTTTGCTGTCTCCCTTGGGATGCTAGAAGGTTACCTTGCCTCATGCTCATCTGTAATCTCTCTCTTGGGTTTAGCTTTTAATGTGTGCAACACTCCAAGAAAGAGGCAATCTAGGGATGTTTTACTAAGCTTAGCCTCAATGTGAAACAAACAATTCCTTTTGAATTGATGGAGCTGGATCTTCTAACACTACAGCAAAATATTCCTGTATTACCTTGCCTTGGTCAGGTTGTGACCATAAAATTACCTGCTTTTTGCTGACTGGGCCTCTCAGAGGAGGAGCAAACAGCTTGCACTGGGTTGTTCTGGGGCTCTGAGGCATCACTTAACCCTCATTCTGAGGTCCCTTGTCAGCTGCTCAGTGACAGAGTATGGGTTGGAAAGTTGCTTTGTTTTAATCAGGAATGAAGGAAGGATGGAATGCTGTGAGAATGACCCCCATCCACATACTAAATTCCCTATTTTTTTCCCATTTTAAGTCAAAATAGGACTTTGATAAATCTAAGAAATCCTACTGGCCACACTTGGTAAAAAACTAGTGTTGCATAGTCTCATGCCTGCCATGCATCAGATCTTTGGTCTCCTGGGAGCTGCAATCCACTGACATTTATTAGAGAAGCTTTGGGCATGTTCAACTTTAAGCTGAACCCAGCACTGACAAGCCAGTAGATCAAAGAAGCCACAGTTAGCTCCACAATACCTTTTTTCCCTCATGCTACAGTTAACAACATCAGATCAGGAAATCCCCTGAGCTGCAAATAGTTGGAAGCTGGAAAAGCACTCAGGGGAAAGATCATGAGAATGGCTTGTTCCTGCTCCTCCTTAGGCATCTGTTTATGGCCACTGTTGCTGTGGGTCTCTCAGACACCAGGGTAAATGCATTCCTAAAAGATGACAAAAGAGTTCCTGAGAAGGCAAAGGAGGAGAGCAGAATGAAGGGAGGTGGGGGGCTGCTGGTGTAGTGGTACCTGTACAGGAGCAGTGATGGTGGCAAAGGTTGGCATCTCAGGGATCAGCATGTGCAGGCAGCAGTCCCTCCCCATGGAAGAACAGGAGGTGTGTAGGTTGACCCATCTCACTCTGCTGGTGGCCATAATTTTACCCTTTTCCTTCTTTTAAATGAGGAGAAGAATTCCTCCCATCAGTGCAGGTGATGCAGGCGGCTGATGCACAGGGGGAAAGCAGAGGGTCTGTGCAGCTGCAGGGCAGGGACTGTGCTGTGCCAAGGGGAAGCCGTGTTCCTGTCAGGATGCTGTTGGCTCAGGCTATGCAGGTGAGATGGATGGAGCCTGTGCAGCTGTTCTTGTGCTAGACACTGAACAGAGCTCGCAAGGAGAAGAAAAATCCAAATAAATAAGAATTATCCTGCAGTACTAGAAGTATTCTATAGAAATAGAGATATTTTCTAAGTAGCTACTTTTGTCCTCGTTTGGAGAATAAAAGAAACATTTTCTTCAGAGAGCTGTTTAAATCTGGGGAAGCCAAACCTGTTTTCTGAGAGATTCCTCACAATGATGGATGTCTGCTTCCAAAAAATGGCCAACGTGAGCTCCTAAAGCCCATGTACCACACCCTGTGTGGCAACACCAGTCAGCTGCAGCCCTAGGGAAACCTGTGCATCACAGTTTGGGGATGCAGCAAAGATAATAAGATGCTGAGAGGTGCCAGTTTTCCACTTTTCAGCAGGTTTCAAAGAGATTCAATAGCACCAAGGCAACGAGAGCTCTTAGAAAGCTCTGGTGGAAGTGTTTCAAGTGCAGATCCTGGAATGACCTGGGTGGGTGGGACATGGGAACATCATTCCTGAGGTCCAGCTGCTCTGGGAGCAATGGGAATGAGCTGTTTGTTACATCTGTGCCACCCTTCCCTGGAGCCCAGCACATCCAGGGTGTTGCAAGGACATTCCATAATAAAACATCAGCTCAAGGCATTGGCTCTGTGCCTGGCACCCAGAGAGATGTGAACTTTTTGTGCTGTGGCAAAGGAAAAATTGGGTTTTTTAAGCTTTTTTCATCTTCTTTTGTAATTCTTCCCACTAAGTAAAGAGGGATTAAAATAAAACTTCAGATCAGAATGCGCAAACTAAAATACAGCTTTATTTTAGGAAGGCAGATTTTGGGAATGCTGACTCAGCTACTGGAATCAACACTTCCCTGATTGCCCTCAGTCTGAGACCAAAATTTAAGTATTTAAGTAAGATACAACAAAATGAAGCATGCAGATGTGCTTATTAACCAGTGGGTAGAGGGTGTACCTGAGAGAAGAAAGCTGGATCAGTGGAAGCAATTATTAATAATAATTATTAACAATTAACTCTTTCAGTCTATTGAACCCTGAAAGCCAGAGATATAAAGTAATAGCAATCAAATGTTATTAAACATGCCAAGAGTTGTAAGAGATAATCATATACAATCAAGCTTCAATAGGAAGAAATAAAATTTACTTATGATTAGATCCAAGTCAAAACAGTCAAAACAGATGCAAAAGGAGCGAGTAAACTCAGCAGAAAAAAAAGTCCTTGGGATATCTACTTATATGGAAATCTAATGGAGTTTGCTAAATGAGCTGACTAGAAAGTGATAAAAGCTGGTCTCTGAAGGAAGCAGTCAGGTTGTATGTTCTTTGGGAAATGTCATTGCTTATCTACTAACACCATTTCAAAGCTTGTAGTTATAATATTGCCAGGGAGCCATCAGCCTGAAAGTAGAAAACAATAGTTGTTGAAGAACTTCCTGAGAAACAGCTTTTAAACCTGGAAAGCTGAGAAGAGATGGGTTTAATCACAAACCAAGTTAAGGAAGAAAATGATGAAATGGAATTCCAAGGTAGACAGAATGCTGTTTCAACATTTAAAAACAGTTGCAAAGAGGAGCTGCAGACAACATTTCAGCTTTATACTTTATTTAAAAGATGTCAGCACATAAATTAGGAGCCTTAGTCTACCATGACAGGATATTGGATCACTAGCACAGAAAAAGAAGACACCAGTAATATTTTCTGCTTAATAAAGAGGGTGACTAGAGAGGGATCTGTTGATCAGTAACTTTCAGGCAACTTTAGGTAGGTGTCTCTGTACAGGTATGCAGCCAGCTAACACAGGAGTTGATCTAGGGTTTTTGAAGTTTTCAGCTGAAATGGAAGAGAAAATGGAGCTGAATCCTGGCTTCTCATAGCTTCTTTTTCCAACTGGTTAAGAAAATAAAGCATATTTCTCCCTAAATCTCTGTCTCACTGTGAACTCTTTTGTACAGTGTCATTACTTGGACGATGATGCAAAAACAGAAGAGAGGCAAAGTGTAATATTGTAATCCTTCAACCAAAGCCTACAGTTTTGACCTAATATTGCTGGAATATTGGAAAGATTTAAAATATTGGGGTTTGGGGAATCAATTTTCCAGTGGAATGCCAGGGTAACCTGCCAGCTCCACATGAGCTGTATCCAAAATTACTATCTCCTGCTGCCATCCCTCCCCAGCACCCTCCAATACTGCAGCACAAGCAAACTGGCTTTGCACTGCCTGCTGCTGCTGCTTTATGCAAAACCCTTGCAGACCATAAACCTCATAACAAGAACAGACAAAACGGATTTGTACACTGAGGAAAAAGCCCTGGAGGTCTGGCTGTGCCTGCTGGTGACACTTGCCCTAACTGGAAACTGCGTTTCTATTGATTAATCACGGAGGAGCAAGGAGGCAGAGTGCTAATACATCCTGAGGGCATTGATTAAAGGAATCAATGCTGTCACATATTTATGCCAGATTTTCTTTCTTGGCAAACCTCTTATTTTACGGTTCTGTGGTTACACAGGAGCCTGGTGATACTCTGCTTCTCCCAACACCCGCTGCTGAGCAGGATTTTACCTGAGCTCATGTGGTTTCACGGGTTTTAGCAGCAGTAATTTCAGTCGAGCTTAGCTCCTTGCTCTCCCAGTTTGTAGGGAATTTATCCCAAACCATTTCTTCCACACCAAGAAATACATTAACCTCAGCCAGCAAGTAAGACGCCGTTAGAGACGACAGGTTGTCTTGTTCCTTCCTCTTTTCCACAGAACAAGCAGCATGGAAACACATTCAGGCTGATACATTTTTCAAGCCTTTTACAATATGTACGCAGCTGGTTCAGTTGACAGAATTATCCAAGTATTATAAAGCATCCAAACATCACATCTTTATCTCCATCCTGGACTAGCAGGCAAAAATATTTTTATTCCCCACTAGAGAACTGGTGTATTTGTCTCCAGGTACGTTCCCTTCAGGAGTTCTCTCTTGCTCTTCAGGCAATTCATAACTGTGGCATAAATGGCCAGTTCATAGCATTGACCATTACGTGAGGAATACAGATGCAGATGACCTGGTTTCACTGAATATTTTATTTATTTTCCCACACATACTAAAAAATCTCCTAGATTTCATACCTATGAACATAATTCTTCATCAGGGGAGTTTAGGTAAGAGACAAGGTTTACTGGAGATTTTGGCAGGAACTGCACCACACCTGATGCTTTGCATTTCTTAAGGAGATTCCCTTAATAGCCAGATGAACTGAACCAGACAGAGAGTGTACAATAGCACCATCTGGTGACTCCCAATAATCTCACTGTTGCCCCAATTGCCAAAGACAGGATCCGCTAAAAAAAGAAAGAAAAATAAGGATGTACATATTTGTAAAAAGGAGAAGGATTCAGTAAGAAATCACTTTAAGTTAGAGAGCCAGACATCTCCATATGTGTGCAATTTTCATACTGCATGAAGTGGTAACAGCAAAAGGAGATGGTTCATAGAGGATTTGGGGAATCTGGTTATAGCTAGCTACTGTGTGACTTTCCACCCCTAGTCCAGCAAATTCTGGCATTTAACAAAATATCCAAAAGTCAACCCAAGCCCCAGGAAAGCCATACTTGGTTAGTATTTAATAACCAAGCATTTTGCACCTGTGCAAGTCAAATGGGATCACCTTTCTGCTTTCATTGTAACCTGTTTGGGCTGAATGAAGATGAATCTGCAGCCTCTGGGTGGAAGGGGCTGATCTGGGAACGTTGTTCTTGGCATTCTCTGGGAGACAATGCTGCAATCTTAAATCCTGATGAAATAATGACAGAAATATTTTCTTTCTGAACATAGAGAAGAAAATATCCTTAAAGGATTTAATAGAGCTCCAAAATTCTTTAGCTTCATTTATTCCTTGCTGGCGTTGCCCAATCTGAGCTGAATTTTGTAAACACCCAGCCCAGTTTTCTGCAATGAATGTGATGTGATTAGAGACAACATTCAGGTAACAAGCTGATGCTTGGGTAAATCTATGCCTTGAAACAGAAAAGACTGAAAGGTTTCTGTAAGAGCACAGGAGAAGCATGGAAAAGTCCAGGAGCTTCCTTACATGGTTGGTTATCACTTAGAAACGAATTGCAGGAGAAATATTGAAGAAAAAGGTTCAACTTGCTGTGACTACAGCTGTGTTTATTTTTTCTAAAAAAAAATCTGGAGTAGTTGAACACAATAAGATTTTCTGCAGAGTTAAAGCCAAAGGACAAGGCTTGGAAATTTAAGTAGCAGTCCCAGAGCTGATGAGAAGTCACTGGAGAGTGAAGCCAGTAATTACAAGGTCATTGTACATCTCAGGGGTCTAAATGATACCCTTAATGCATTTTTGTGCTGCACATGGATCCCAAAAGATTTCCATTACTCTGCTCATGTCAGCTGGGACATGTGTTTGGTTCTGTGCCATGAATTCTTCACTGACAGCACCACGTGATTTTACATTGGCTTGAAACAGTCTTTTCAGGTGCTCTTTTTTATATTCAGTTTTGTTGAAGGATGCATATGAAAGGACAATCTTGCTGCAGATTTTTCATTTAGGTATGTCTCAAAACTGTGAGGAAACCATTTTGAGCTGTCTTCTGTGGCTAAGAATAAATTATTGTCCTTTTGATTTATTATATATGTACCTGGTATTGCAGTGACCTGCAGCCAGCAGGAGCTCAGACTTTGACTGTAATACAACATGCATTAGTTTTCTCTATTCATGAAGACTGAACAATCTGCTCCTCTGCTATACATATATTCATATTCATATTTTTTTATTGAGGATAGAAATTGGAAATATCCAGAGAATGGGGTAGGAAACTATTGACTGAATGCCAAACATCTTTCCAAATCAAAATAAAGAACTAATAATCCTTGTTGTGCCTGTCAGCTGTAGCCAGGTTAATGGTATGATGATAAAAATAAACAAGCTATTTCACAAATTGTCTGTAGCACACTATGGAGCTCATAATTCCCCATTTGTGGTTGGCCTTTCCTGCTGATTTTTCCATTTTTGGGGGTAGCAGAGATTTCTCTGTGTTGTTTGCCATGTGAAATAGGAATTCCAGAGATTGGTTGTGGCTTAGTGTACTCTGTACAGCTGATAGATGTGCATGTACGTGTGTGTGTGTGTGAAAGAAGCTTTGCACATCATTACATCCTCCAAGGGCTTGAGCCATCCAAATCCTTTGGGCTGTGCCAGGTCCCTCTTTTCCAGGGAAAAGCAGACAGAAAATGCTTGTGCAGATGCAGGAGAATTCTTCAAGGAGACAGTGCTTTGTTTTTGTGCCATAGTGTCATCCTCTGGTGAGCTCTTGACTTCTTGTCTGGGATCCATGAAACATCATTTTGACTACAGAGAGCCATTTCAGGATGATTTATTGCACCAAAACCATCGCCACAAGCAGAGGAATATATTCTGGTTCCCACTTTCTGTCTGGTCCCATGTGTGCTGCTATCCCTCACGTTCAATACACAGGGGGATGAGTATGTGGGTGTAAATATGTATTATTTATTTGTTAAGCTGAGAGTGAGGTCTGACACAGATGATTTGCAGCGTTTTCCACATCTTCCTGTCGAGAATGTGTGCAGAGAGGGAAGGGGCATTATTTAGTTCTCTGTAACAAGCAGTAAGATTTGAGGAGAAAGCACAGCAAGTCCCTGTGAATACAAAGCACCAGCCTCTCACTTCCTGCCTCTCCCCAGACTCATTCCCAGTGCCACGGCAGCGCTGGCATGTTGGAACAGGGATTCACAGCCAGCAGATTGCTGCTCCTCACATGCTGGGTACAGGACAGGCCTGGCACTGCTGCAGTGGCTGCTCCTTATTTTTATATTTTTTATCTTTTTTTTATTTTCTGTTAGAAGCCTTTTGAAAATCCCCTCCTGACTCAGCTTGCATCTTTAGATACTTAAATATTTAAACAGGCACTGGATACTGTTCCCAAGAGGGTTTTGTTCCCTCCACTTGTGGACCTCGATGTATTTCCTGTCATTTTTAAGTGGCATATCGATGTCCTTGGAAATCCTAACCATGCTTATGACTGGAAGGGGCAATGCCTTGTTCTGATGATTCATGGAAGGTGTTAACATCTACAATCAAAAATAAGGTCCTCAACTAATATATGTTCCGGCTCGTTTTAGTTCTTCAAATTTTAAATCAATTTTGCTAGGTATTTTTTTAAAAAACAGAAATTTAAATTTTGAGGGGGAAAAAGTGAAGAAGCAGAAATCAGTTTATTCTTGGTATAGTTTTCTTCTCATATCCTAAATCCTTAAAAATGTGCATTTCTCTGTGTCCAGAGATAGAGTCCTGTCACACACTGAGTTTCTCAGCCTTATAAGCTATTCACTGAAAGTCAAAACTTTATTGAAGGGGAGCTGCAATGTAAAGTTGTTTCCTCTGAAGTATTATTAACATTTGACAGACACTGATAGATGTTACTAAAACATCTTGGAAAGGCAAAGGAATAATTCAGCCAACAGTTCCACTGATTTTGCTTTTTGATATATCCCCTCATAAAAAAAAAATATTCTTTTGATGGATATTTTTTTCCAGAATAGAATGCTGTATCTGAAAAAGGGAAGCACAATATTTCCTGCAGCTTTTTCACATTGCTTAAAAGCTTGCAAGAAGGAAAAGGTCACTGCACTAGGATGAAATGAAATAATTAATATGAAATAATTAATACCTAAGACACAATAGAGAAGAAATAATGACTAGGTTCTGCTTGAAATACCCAGTGCTGACTTATGGGTTCTTTTCCTCATATAAACAAGAAATTTGAAAGTTGATTTTTGAGGAAATCCCCAGCTGATTTTAAATCGTTCCTGATAAAATCTATTAAGTAAAAATTCTGATCTCTCTTCTTCCTTTGTGTAGAATCCTTTTCTGACTCTCAGTTCTGCTGATGACTTTGGGCAGCTAAAGTTTTTATATGAGACTGTTCTGAAACTCTTTTTTTGCATGAACATTTCCCTCAGCTTCAATCCCCTCTCTCTTTCTCTTGAATTATTCAGCAGCACAGATAACTTATTGGCATGAATCTGTCACCTTTGTCAGGAGTTTATCTACCTCTTTTCTCTGATAATCCCCTATGACTAGCTAATCTTTCCTTTTGACTTAGATCCCATGAACCTTTGAACCCTTATTTTTTTTGTTGTTGCTACAGCCCTAACCACTTCGATCTCTGCTGAGTATCTTATATTTATTTCAAGGACCAAAACTGTTCATAAAATGTTAATGGTGTCTATCTTATTTCCCCATAATGCTAAAATAACTGTGATGTTCTGTGGGCTTGTCTACCCCAAGAAACCCGTGAGCAGCAAAGCAAGGGATGAATTTACAGCTCCTCACTCATCTCACAAACATTTTAAGGGCACACTGAGTAGAGGATGAGTTCTTACACTTTTAAACGTGGAGTAAGCCACCGTGAACTCAAATGTTCACGGGGCTTTAGAAAGTAGCAACTAGGGCAGAGAAAAATCCATAACAGCTCCCTACCTCCTGTAGTAGAGAATTCCTGTATTCCTAAGCAGCTTCTTCCCTGTCTCTAAGAAGGATTTTCTTGTGGTTATAGCAGCATGGAGGAGAGTTGTGTTCAGGTACCCTGCGCATCTCCTGGTGGGCAGACATCAAAGCACTCCATATAAAATGGTTGAAAATTTCCTTTCAAATTAGTGCCTCTTTAAATTGGAAGCTTGGCTTGCAGAGAGCTAATGTGCATATTAATTAATTCATTCTTCCACTTCCTTTGAGAAAGCTTTTCTTTTGAGGGCAGAAAAGGAAAAGACGTGCAGGAATATTTTCATTGTTTTTTGTTGTTAGCCAAAACACTGAGGTTTTTAGCTGCAGCTCAAAATTTCCCATGAGAATTGTGTCAAAATTTAAATATTTTTCATTTTCAGCTGTATTTTTAATTAAAAGGTCACATTTTCCAAACAGCTGAAGCTTTACCATCTCTCTGTCTAAGTTCTCTGTCTGTCATTTGGGATTATAATTCTTTTCTATCTTTTTTTGTCTCCAGTCTATTTAGATTATAAAATGCTTTTTACTGTGTGTTGACCCAGTGCCGAGCAGAATGGGATCCTGAGCTTGGCTGGGATACAAAGTTGCTACTATAATGCAAATCAATATTAATAAATGAGCATCAACCAACTTTCCTTTTCACCTTTTACGTTTCACGTGTTTCAGTCAATATGCTCTCGAAATTATTGCTGGACTTTCTCTACTCTTATATATCTATTTATCATCTAAAATCATCTTTAAACCCCCATCATGATCAATGTCTCCTAAGAGTAAAGCCTTACAATTATTTTCTGTCCCCTGCTGCATTACCTTATACTTCCCTTCTAAAAAGTGTATCACCCATTTACTTGCACATAAGCCTAATTAATTTTGTCAAATTATTTTTAATTTGTTGGCTTTGTTCCATCACATTTGTTGCCCTTCTTCCCTGATGCTAATAAATTCATTCCCTTCTCAAAATACACCTGCTGCCAAGTTTACACATGTAATATGAAAAGTAGTCCCTAAATCATCCTTGATGGGACCAATCCCATTGCCTCAGCCACCCCTTCGAAACACGGCCGGTGACTTATTCCTTGTCACTCAGCAGCCTTTTCTGGAGCCAAATGAACAGCTTTCCCCATTTACCAGGTACACTGATTTTGCAGATTAGCCTTCTGTGTGGTGTGGCTTTTAAATTTGCATCATTTATATCATCTGCTTCACCTGTGTCTGCTAATTTGCCCTTGTGCTCAGCAGTGTCGCTGACGGGAGCGCAGGGGGAGAGGGGCTGAGCTCGCTGGGATCAGCTGCACTGCCCCAGGGGTGTCCTGTGGGAATTCTTGAATTCCACCTGCACACAGCAAAGAGGAAGGACTGCACTGCACCCAGAGAAAACCAAAAAAATCCTCAATAGGGATGCCAAATATTCAGGGAAAGGTTTGCTTTCTCTAGTTGCCAGAGAGGGAGGGAACTGGAGGGTTAAAAGTGCTGCGATGAATTAAATGAAAGAAAGCAAGCCATGACACAAACCGTGCTCTGAAGCTGAGCAAACTTTCAAATAGAGTATTTTAAAGGTAATTTGAGAGGAATTTCATCACTGCACATTTGTCAAGATGCCACAGCAGGTTGACCTTCCGATGCTTCTGAAGAGATCTGCACTCGAAGGGCCTGATATCTCATGAGCTCATCCAATATCTCAGGTAGCTCTTGAGATTGACAGGCCTTTTTTGCAGCCATAAAACTAAGCCTGAGTATCTTTATTCTTTGGTGCTATCAGGTCTGGCCTTCTGAGCTTCTTCCAGCAGAAGTAGAGAGTTTTCACAGGGGAAAACTGGAACAAAAATAGGTAGTAATCTTTCTAAAAGAGAGAATCAATTAATAAAGTCTGCTGGATTTGCTCCAGGTCCAGCTTTGCAGGAGCATCTTTGGAAGCACTGCCATCTATGAGCAGTCAGGACTCCCCAGGCAGCACCAGATCATTCAGTGTGTGAATTATAGACTTCGGCCTTGAGAGTATAAATGATGGTTGGGAACAAGAGAGCAGATACAGAGTTGTAATCATTCCAGCTTCAAAGTTAACTCAGCACTGTATTGTTTCAGTGCATGAAATCAGCAAAGAGATCTGATTCATCCTTGATGGAAGTTCCTTGACATGCCCTGGTTGTTAAAACAGACTTCCTCTAGCTCCTTCATGCTGTTTCAACAACAAACATTTGAACAGCTCCCACAGCACACAGACCTCAGGAAAGCTGAGGGATTTATATCATAAACTCATGCTTAGAAAGAGGTGAGTCCAAGATGACTAACCCAACACTCCAGAAAAGTGCACTTACCTAATCAGTTCATCAGCCTTTATTAATAAACTGATATGGTCCTAGACCATAATGTAGAAGGCAACATTTGGTCTGAATTTAGTGATTGATAACTTTTTAATGACAACAATTAAAATGCAACTAGCTCGGTGTAGTTGTTCCTACCTGGAACGAGGTAGAAGCCATCCCAATAGCATTCAGAAAATTTCTAAAAGTTAATACTTCAAAAACACCTGCACAGAAATTTGCAAGATCAGAGCAAAATCTGCATGTGCAGTAAAAACCAATCCCAAACAACATAAATAATTTGATAGAGCAGTAGACAATGGGACAGGCTCACCAGTCATCTCTAGAAAAGGACAGATACGTGCATGGATATAGATATATTTAAGAATGTATTAAAAGTACCATTTAGTTCCTACAAACCTGGAAGTGTAGTCAACTATGAGGGGTAATTGTAGTCCACTGACCTGTAGCCCCTGCAGCTACTCACAGAAGCACAGAGCTGATTATTTCTCAGAAATGCTCTCTGGGGTTGTAAAATGTATTTTGCTTAATACAGCGATGGTGGAGCTTGGGGTCATGGGGAGAGTGAATAGTGGGCTTTGTAATGAGCCTTAGAAAGAGAAGGGCTCTCAGAGCTTCATCTCTGTGTGTCCTGGAACACAGATCAGTATTTTCTCTCATTGTGTTTCTGCCCTGCTGTCAGACCGAAGCAGTCCTGAGGTAAGCACACACCCATGTACACACACACACAAACCAGCACTCTCTAAAAATCCCTTTAAACACTGGCTCTCCCTCTTAATAATCCTCCCGTTTGTGAAGAGTCTCACATTGGGATAATCTCATTATGGGGTATCTCCTTGACAGGTTAATCTTCTCAGTTACCTCCTGAAGATTTTGTCGTCTTTTAATCTGGAATACAATCGGATAACATCTACAGATCAATATCTTCTTTGTAGTCATGTTCCAAAGGCTATGAGAGCTGTTCTTCCATGCAGTTCAAATGCCTCATTAAAGATTTCTCGCACTGTAAAACCCTTCCAGAGACACCATGCCTTCATTTGCTATACACTCAGTATAATGTTCCTTAATTCACTCGAGTGTTTTAACGTCTGTCACAGTGTCTGTTCCTTCCTTAAAGTCAATATATTCCCTTAAAATAAACTTAACAGCTCCTACACATTTTCAACAAGTAGTATATTAATTTGAACAAGCTTTAAGTGAATCATATCAGAACATTTCTTATGATGCTCTGTCATATTTACTGCACACTTCAACATGAATATGGTATCTTCTCATTTGTTAACTTTATGTCTCTAGTGACAGTAAATTAAAATGATCTGTTGAACTCTGATTTTCTCTTTTTGCCTACACTTCCTAGAATAATTACTTTTCATCATTTTATTGACTTTTTTTTTCTTCTAGTAGAATGTTCCACATATATTAAGCTCTTTGGGATTATATTAAGAAAAGACTGTGAGGTTACCTGTTGAACATTCTCGGCTTTGTGCGTATTTTTAATCAACACGATTTCTCATGCATTCACAGAATTTTATTTTTTTTTTTTTCTTTTCTAAACAGCATGATAAGGGAAATATATGGGCCAGGAGATTCATAACCATTACCATTCCCAAATGCTGTTTTTTCTAATAATGAATTCTACTCACCAAAAAGCAGTGAATAAATGAACTAGGTTTTTCCTTCTATGACAAATATCATAATGACGGAAAGAAAGAGTAGACAATGTTAAAAAGACAAATGTAATAAACTTTCCAAAGATATATGAAGAATTAAGACTAGCAGTGAATGAGTGTTTCACTCAGAAAGGAGGAAAAAAAATCAAATCATGATTTGCCATTTCACTCTTTGGTAAGCTTCAGTGATTAAGAGTCTGAAAATATACCTGGTCTCAATTTACACAGCAAGGTGTTTATTAGTTTGTCAGATCTCACATAGGCAGAAGCTAATTTGCTCATAGGGTATTCTGTAATTATACCACTGAGTAGTTGTTTTAAGGGATCCAGTTTTAATTTCTCCCTCTTTTATAAAGTCATTTAATTACAACACAGCACAATTGATTAATTGTAAGTACAATATTTTTTTTCTGAGAATTCACCTACGAAGTGCGGTAGGGTAGACAGAGCATGGCAAAGAGCTGCAGGATTTAGTTTATGAGGCCAAAAGAGCATATACAGAATATAGAGCTGGTTTTTTAGGTAGAAATACAGCACATGCTGCACAGGTGAGATGATTCCCTGTTAAGTTCCCTACTTCAATCTCTATTAAATACGTGATGGGGGTGGGAATCTTCAGTGTCTCTGTTTGCCCCTTTGTCAGAGCTCTGAATGGCCCTGATCCACAACCCAGTGAATCCCATGAAAAGATTTCTATTGACTTCGGAAGCCTTTGGACTTGGCTGGTTACGAGCTCATCTTTCTTTCTGATCTGTGAGCTACCTCAAGCCTCTGAGAGCAGTTCAGAGTGGTGATAATTGAATCAGCACGGGCTCCTCACCTCTGCTCCCTTCCTGGGTGACGCCGGCCTTGCCCAGAGAGCTGGAGGCAATCAGAACCTGTCAGATGATGCCCAGATTGCCTTGTTACCTTTTCCTCAATAATTTTCCCCGTAAACACAGAGGTTAGAGACAGGCTAATAGCCAGTGAGACAGTTGGTGTCAGCAGAAAGCTGCTTCAGTGAGGGTCTAAATAGTCAGCTAAGCACAGGAGAGACAACAGGATACAGGCATTGCAGCACAAACACAAAACCTTTCGGGCTTTTGGGAGCCCTCAGGAACCCACTCAGCCCCGTGCTAGGTCAGAGGCTGCCAGTAACAAGAGCAGGTTGGCCTGCAGAGCCTTGCACTGATGCTCCAGGATTTCTGGGCACCGCCTCAGCTGGTGGTGGATCCTGAAATGCACTCCAGGCCCTCAAGAGAGCATCCCATCAGCCCAACCACACCAGACTCTTTGTGGTGTCACAGTCAGAGCGTTTGGATGGCACACTGCACTCCAGGCCACAGTCATGGCCATCCTGAGGGGGAGATACAGCTCTGTGTCCTCTCCTCACGTGCACCTAAGGAGGGAGGAGGATGTGGAGTGGCAGTCTTGATCTTTGAATTTTACCAGAGCCCCCTTCAGGTCTCAGTATCCTTTTGAGGATCTCAGCCTTAAAGCTGTAGTTTCTCAAGGCATTTACTGCAATAATCAGTAAAACCACATAGGAATGTTCTTTACCTTGCTGTGAAAAGGTTGAGCTTCAAATCTAACGAAATTTAATTACAGCATTAACACTGCACAGATACTGATTTTAATTCAGAACACCAGAGTTATAGGGAGCATCTCAAGAATTAACTCTGTCCTAACTTACCCTGTTTTATGTGGTGGATTTTCTTTGTAGACAAGAGGGAAATATTCTAGCACTGAATTCACAGGGAAGATTCTGCTTTGATATATGACTGAACAGTGCACCCAGCAGGGTTCAAACAGCCTGACTTCAAAATTAATGCTACAAATATGACCCTAAAACCATCTGGACTTCTAAAGTAGTGGGCCATTAACTTTTACAGTGTCAACCTATTCACTCTTACATCAGTTTAATTAGTGCACAACATAAGATATAAGAGTAAATAGCTCATGGACAAGCACAATACTTACTGTTGGCTTCAAAGAAATAAACTTTCTGATGAGCTGCAAAACATTAAAAAAGCCACCTACACATTGCCCACACATACCCATGGCAACAAACATTCATCAACACTGAGCAGAAAAAAGCTGAACCTATCGAAGTTCTAATATTCATCATCTGAGGCCAGTGTGATTGCATTTGCATGTCTTTGCTGCTTTTTTTTTTCCCCCCCAAGGACAAAATGAGGAGGGGAAAAAAGTGTAGAAATGAAACAGAAAGTGCTTTGAAGCTTCTGAATGGTTTTGATCATACATCCAAAACGAATCAACAGTTACTTAGTGCAAGTGTGTGCCTGTTACAGGACATCACTTATGCCCTCTGAAAACAAATCAAGATGGACATTAATCAATATGTGAATGTGCACAGAAAAGCAACTGGTGGCACTGCAGCCCTGCCTGTTGTCTTCTAGGACAAGTGGTCTGTCACCGAATGGACAAAAAAGTGTGATAAATTCAATGTAATTAAGATTCTTTTTCACTCTCTTGAAAGAGGAAGGTCTTTGCTCTTCTTATATCTATTATTTTGCAGTGGTAAACCAAAACATCTGGTAAATGATAACCCTAAATTGCTATAAAACATAGCCTACATTCCTTTCCATGCATGTGTATTGACATTCTTTTCCTGGCATGGGCTCGGATTTACTTCTTGGATGCAGTAAGTTTTATATTTCCTTCTGCTTTTTTTCATCCTATTTGCCTGGCATTTACCCAGCACTCTGGACCTTCTCTTCAAATTGTTTTTACAGCAACAGAAAGGGGCTCAACTTCCAAGAAGCCCAACCCTCCCTGCAAAACACCAAATGATTTCTGCTCAGTGAGATGAGAACATCCAATATCCTGCAGAACCTGTCAGTGTGAATGGGTCTCAGGGCAACATCCAAAGGGTTATGAGCTTTTGTTGTTGTGTGGTTTTTCTTTTGTAATAGGTTGTGAAATGGGTCCTGACATTGTTTCAGCCGTGACACTGTAGCTTGAATTGGAACCACTGGCCTATGAGATTCTCCATTAATGTCAGCTCCACAGCATCCCTTTCCTGCTCTCCCCTGCACAATTTTATGAACTCACCCACCCTGTTTGAGAGAAGACACAATGTGCAGATGTGGCAATAAAAGTGATTAGCAGTGTGGAGAGGCTCCTGCTTAAAGGGAGACAGGAACAGAGCAGACCACGTAATGGAGGCAAGAGAAACCCCTCGGAACAGAGGGAGACAAACAAAGTCAGGGGGATAAGAAAAAATGCATCTGCTACTGATATTTGCCCTCTCACTTAATGAAGTCACAATCAATTGACCTGAAAGGCGACAAATTAAAAGCTGATACAAAATAAAAGAAAGCACAGCGTGATCCATAGCAGCACTAACTAAAATGAAATATCACTGAGGACAAAAGCTAAATTCAATCCAAAACCAGATTAGATATGCAAACAATGTGAAAGTGGATAGTTACATTGCAGAGAAACACAATTGATTTTATTCATATCAAGTAAAAATTACTGTGATATAGGTCATAAGTCAACTGCCACTAATAAGGTTTAGAAGAATTTTCCCTGGGATCATTTTCCTCTGGACTAGGCAGACTAAAGAGCCAATAACTTCTGTGTTCTTCCAGCAATTACAGCCAGGCTTTTCACTGCAGATATATGGTTATGTCGGAGGGCGGAACAAAGTTTGCATATATACTCTATATCCAGGACAATGTCTGGAAACAAATAAGTCTGTGCAAAGTAGAACCAATGAAGTCCCATGCAACTGTCTTAAATCACAGCTGCTGTGTGAATTTTCTTTTAGTGCCACTTTTTTCATCAAGTACAAAAGCATTTTTAATGTCTGTTTTAATGTCTAAAGAGCTAAACATTGCAGGGAAAACATTCCTGACCACTGGTAACCCTCATCTCAATGGGAATATCAATTGTCTGCTCTCCCTGTTTACATATAGAAAATTTACAGTATTTTTACAGCTATCAGATTAGCCAATGGGTATAAAATGGGAATAAAAATATTTAAAAGAGACCAGTATCTCAAAATGCACACAGAGCACGCTGTAGTTGCATAAGCACCACCATGAGAAATCAGGACAGAAACATTTATATGGGAAGTGCACTCCAGCCCAGCCGCTTACCTCCCCCACACTCCCCCAAAAATCATTCAGGAACAGCAGATTGCAAAGAGCAATCACACCAGCCACAGGTTGGCAATCACATCTTCTCCAAACAGCAATCATGGCTCATACTGATGGACAACAACATGTGAGAAACTGTCATTTTGATATTTAAAATCTGTGGTGTGTAAAACACTGTCAGTCTCAGCTGGTGGAATCCGAGTTACTGGCGAAGAAACTGCAGAAATAACAGGACCTGAAATGGACCCTACAAGTCAAAATGTTTATTTTTTCACAACTTTTCAACGTTATTTGTCTATGCTGCAGACTGTACAACTCATTTATTTACCTGACACTGTATTTCACTGAATAACATTTGCTCTTAGGACTTGAAAATTGTATTTTTTTTCTCCCAACATCTTCTTACCCAGTACTGGGGACAAAAAGATTTAATCTTGCCCTAGGGTCTAAGAGCTGAAAGCAAAGGTGTCTGAGGCCACTTGTGTGGAAGAAAAGGCTGTGTTAGCAGCATCCCCCCTGTCCTGTCCCTATACACAACCCTGCTGAAATGCTGGTAGTGTGACCGGTGATGCTGGAGAGGGAGCAAGGGCTTGACCCAGTCAAACTTTATGGTTTCCCAGCTGACAGTGAGAAATTACTTCCTGTGTTCCCAGTGCCAAAGAATGACTTAACTGGAAAAATTGGATTTTTATTTTTTTCTTTTTCCTTTTTTTTCTTTTTTTTTTTTTTTTTTAAGGCAGACAGAAGGAGAGAGTCCTGATGGTTTTATGAGGAGAGGAGAACAGAACAGCAAAAATCGTAATGGATTGTCCAGCACAAAATGTCCATGGGATGAATGAGGCCCTTAAAACATCATTGTTGGGGCTGACATGCTGCCAGGCTTTTGAGCAGTTTCAAGACTTTGCTTTCAATTTGAACTTTAAATCAATCGCTCCCTTGATTTCAAAATTGAATTTCAGAGCATGAGAGACAAATGTACCCTTTTGATTCCAGAAATATTTTTTTTTTAAGTGCATACATAACTTGAGAGACCAAAGGCTCTCCCCTCCAAAGACACATCCAGTAGGGTTTCCTTCTGGAAACTGAGGTGCAGTATTGACAATGAGAAACCATAAATTGAATGTGTTCTACTGTACAATACTCAGAAGAAAGAAACATGGTGATTACACAGAGAATGGGAAAGTCCTAGAAATTATCATGAAACAAAACAAAAATATTACAGTACAAGTGGGGACCACATTGAGATGCAAAAGATGCAGCAAGTTGTTGCAACAGACCAAATTCTGTTCTCTTCATCTTCTGAGAAGTGTGTGAGCACTGACCGGCTCTGTTAGTGATGGAGGAGTTATGGTCATTATGTGGATTGACAAAAGCCTGATTCAGCAATTTGCAGATTTAGAAGGGGCTAATGGAAATACCATGCACTGAGGAAAAGGTGTGACACCTACTTATTCCATCTGGAGTTTCTCCATTAACCTCCACAGCCTTTGGAACAGGAACTAAGAGTGCTGCTGCACCATTCTCCCTGAAACAGGTACAGAGCCATCTATCAGGGGACATTGTTTGCCATATTTCACTGTGAAGTCTTTGCTTATTTTTGAAGCCAAAAGCGGGATTTTTTTTTTTTTTTTATTTTTTTTTTGCATAACCAGCTCTGAGGAGGACTCAGAGAATCCGCACTTTTTATCTGATTTTGGTGCTGGTTAACAATGACACAGCCCAGCTGATGGGAGCCTCAGCAGCAGCAGCAGCACAGCCCCTGTGACCCAGGAGAGGAGCCCGTTCCTTCTGCTCCTCCCTCATTCCTCACATCACCAGCCTTGGGCAGCGCCAAGGAGAACCAGCCTCTGGCTTCTCTGCCAGAACAAGCACATCTGAGAGATGTGCCAGTCATGCTGTGAAGCCACAGCTGAAACTGCTGCAAAAATGCCAGCTACAACGGTTGTTGCTTTTGTTTGCATGTTATTGGCACTGAGTCAGTTGGTGTCCTTCAGCCGCCACAAACTTGAGTTGATTTGGCTCTCCTTTAGAGGAATTAGCAAGAATCCAAACTGCATTTTTGTGCTAAAATCAAAAAGGCTGTCTGGGTGGTTTTACAGGGCCTTTTTTTGGTGTTTTTTCTTTTATTTCTTGGAGATCTACTGACACGGCCCTGTCCTGAGTGGAGCTGGGTTGTAGCAATTTGTCGTGGTTTTGAACCAGTAATTAACAAACAAGGGGGAAAGAAGAATTATTATTTTTCTGCTGTGAGATATGGATTAAAATAAGAGCAAACCAGGTATAAAACTTAAAAGGAATAAAGAGGAGTTTATTGACAAACTACAAGAATAAGAACACCAGAATAAACTTTTAGAAAAAACCTTTTCATTTCTCACTGCTCACTATTCCTTTGTTTACATGACAACAGAGACAAAAACTGTATAATTTTGATGGTTTAAACAGTTCTAATTCTTTTCATAGTCTTTTCCTCAATTTCTGTAGAGAAACAGAAGTTCCTTTCTGTTAATTTATGGAGTTTGTCACAAGAAAACTATTTTTGTTATAGTTTCTCGTTTCTCTGATATCAGCTGCTCAGAGCTACTGTTATTAAAGCCCACCCCTCCCATTCCACATCACTCTGAAATGTGTTATGGGTCATGAGTTTGAAGACAGCATTTTTAAGGATAAGTTAGTCAAAGGCAAAAAGTATTCTTCATCTGCTTCTGTGAGCTTCACTAAGAAACAGTTTTTCTCATTGCCTCTCAAGGCTTCAAATTTCTCAGCACTTCACTATACCACAATTACTTCACTTATTACTTAAATTTACACTTTGAACACCTTATTCCTCTCCATACTCTATTATGAATTAAAGGGGTTTTTCTCAAGACTTCATTGTCCATTTCCATAGTTTTAACAGAAAGATATTTCAGCTTAATTAAAGCATCTCCTTAATTCTCTACCTTTCTTGAAGTCTCTTTTCTTTCTTGCCACTAGTAGTTTATAAAGTCTCTTTTCATGTTGATTACTTTCCTTTTCTCTCTCTGGATGAAAAGATTAATCCGCAAGTCTCATCTGGATAAGAAAGAGTTAAAATCTTGCCCAAGCTTTTTGTAGATGGTTCGGTGATCTCTGCTGAACAGGAGCTAGAGCCGTCTGCGCTGGAAAGTTCTTCATAGCTGCTTTCAGAGAGCGTGGTCTCTGTCTTTGCTTGCTGCAGGCTCAGAGTTTCTTTCCTCTTTCACTCAGCAGTTTTCTAGTGAATGTAGTTACAGCAAAACCTCCAGCTGAACCAGAGATCGGGCCGAGCCCGGCCCAGCCCGACCTAGCTCGGGGCAAGCCTCATCTTCCGGCCGGGAGACGAGAGACGCGGCGGGCCCGGCTCGGCCTCGGCCCGGCCCCTGCCCGGCCACATGGCTTGGGCAGGGAACCGGAGGCCAGCCGGAGCTCCGCCACGCTTTACAGTCAGGAAAAACAAAGGAGCACCACAGACTTCTGGGTGTACACTTTAAGGTGGGGTTCACGAGTTGATTCTACTTTTTTAATGGCTAAAACTGCTGTCAATTCTCAGCAATGACCGATAATTGGTCAAGAGAAAAGACTCCCAGGAGACCCCAGCAACTTTAACTTTCTTAAAGGTAAAGGAACTTTATGACACAATTCATGAGTTTCAGGCAAATGTTCAGCCTTTCAATGATGAAGAGCTTTGCTGCTATTGGAGGGAAAACTGATCTGGAGTGCAGACCCATCTGTTCCTTAATAACATTTAGAGGCAATATTCCATTTCTACCTGGAAGGCAAGCCTGGAGACAGAAAATAATCATTTTTTATGAGATATTTAGATAACTATCAGAGACTCCTGCTTCTTACAATCAGCAGTATCTGCTACTGCTATTCCTCATCCTTTAGTGGTTTGGACTTGTGACAGAAAATTCATCTTTGGGAGGATACATCTGTGAGTGCCACAGCATATAAGATTGATCAACTTCTGTTATTGCTTTGCTGTGTTCAGTTCTTTTTCTGGATGTGTATCTAGCCAGAGAGATAGGCGGTCAATTTTCTCCTTTTTTTTTTTAGACCACTGATTACTTCCTGCTCTTAAGGCATGAAAAGACGGTGATAATTTACAAAGACATTGGACACAACCCAGAATTTGTATTGCAGAAAATGGTGGAGTGCAAGCATCCACTGGAGGTCTCCTAGAAAAAAACTGGGCTGCCAACGCTGCAGAGTTTTTTGTGTAGTAAAGCCAAATTCTCAGGTTCTAAATAAGTATGAAGCTCATTCCGCTGAATGACAGGGATGGAAAAGTAATCACTGCTAGAAAGGGAAAAGATAAAATTCTGTCGCTCTATGGTGCCTTTCACGAGAGGATTTTACTCATGTTAATGAGGCCCTGTAACATAATAGCAATATTGAATTTCTTATGGAGGATGGATTCAGGATTTCCAGAGATGTGAGGCAGAAAGTCAGAGTGCTGAGGGCAAAAGAGGAGCTTGGGTAACAGCTTGGCAGCCCAGACTTGGGTAACAGTTTGACAGCCCAGTCTTTTAAACCATCCATTAAATCACCATGATTTAAGGAAGGAAAAGAGCAGCTCCCTGAGGCTCCATGGCAGTGCTGTGCATTCCAGCCTCCCTTCTGCTCTGAGAACTGGGCAAAAAGGAGCGGGGAAGAGACCATGGCTGTTCAGCCTCACTCTAATTAATCTTCTGAAGGGGCTGAGAAGTCCTACCTGTTTTAGGATCTTTGCTCTGCAGCACATCAGGGGCAGGTAACACCACGCAGGACAGTCACCAGAATTAACACTGGGAATTACCACCAGTCACCAGAATTAACACTGGGAATTACCACCAGAGAGTCACCAGAACTAAAAGAGAGGAAATAAGTGCTTGCCTGGCTGGGGTGAAGCTTTGTGAGGTCCTTCTGACTCAAACAGTGCCAAAGCGGATGGAGGATGCAGATCCCAGCACTCCCAAAAGCTCCAGTCCTCAGCTCTCCTCCGAGCTGGGCTGATTTGTTTCCAGCAATATCTTCATTACATGAAGGTATATCCACAGTTTATTTGATTTTCCCTTTCCCAAAGCACAGTTAGCTGAGGGACACTGCAAAGTGTAATTGCTCGTGCCAATATCTCTTTTGCCTGCAGATTTCACTCACGCAGTTCATTCTTCTCTCCCTTCTCCTCCTCCCCAGCTGACAGTGCCAGGATGCCCTTGCTGCACTCTACAAACAGTATGAGCCTAATTATGGATTTTTTCAGACTGGATCTTAGCGAGTTTAAGTGAAAAACAAAATATTTAGTTTCTACAAATTAATGAAGACAACAGAGCACACATCCGTTGTACGTCAATTAGCGACATATGGTGAAAGGCTTGCAAAATAATCAAACGATCTAACAATAAAGAAATGAAATAATGTAGCAATTTCTCCCTCTTAGTAGCTAAATATGTTGCATGATGCTTCTTTCACAGATTTTCTAAGCAGATTGCGGAACACCTGCAAGCACGTAAGTACTGCATTATCAGGACAAGCAGCAGGTAGATTTTCCATGTACACCACTGTATTTTGATTTCTTTTGGGCAGTTTGAACTGTATTTAGGAAAAAAATAGAGATATCAGACAGCTTCCTGGGGTTTGGTATGGGTTTTTTTAATTAGGTTTTGGGGGTTGTTTTTGTTAGTTTTGGTTGGTGTGGGGATTTCCTAAAAAAGTGACAGAGGAGACAGTAGAACGTTTCCTTGTAAACTCAAACATTTCCACCTACTTTTTTTGTGCACCAACCAAGTACTGGGGGTCTTTGTACTCTCAAGATCAGCAAAGGAAAATGGAAGGGGATGGGATGTACTTCCCCTTGGAGGCCCTCTGCTCCTGCAAGCAAGCTCTGCTTCCCAGAACATGTGCACATCTTTCAAATTCTCACTTCTGAACCCTGCTCAAGAGCCCAAAAAGGCTTTTCACTAACACTTCTGAAAATCTGGCTTTTTATTTCAATGTGAAATATAAATTAGGACTTGTATTGAGCTTGGCTTTCAAGCCTTGTGTAGCTTTGTTGCATGAAGCTTTTCTGAGGCTCACACCACGAGCTACCTGCAGAAAAATCTCCCTATTGCTACAGATAGCTCTACTGCTTGGAGATAATATATGTACATCCTCAGATCCTGATTTTCTAAGGTTATAAATCCACCACTCCGAAGCACAGCAGCAAATCCAGTACCTGAAAACACACTTTACTGTTGATGATGATGGAAAATTGTGTTCACTGTCTTCAGCAGCAGAACTGCTGCTTGATCCAGTTAGCCCAGATGCCTAAATTGTAAAGTGAGTTTATTTGCCTGCAGAAAAACTTACAGGATGATGCCAAGA
Source organism: Poecile atricapillus (assembly GCF_030490865.1). Taxonomy (NCBI): domain Eukaryota; kingdom Metazoa; phylum Chordata; class Aves; order Passeriformes; family Paridae; genus Poecile; species Poecile atricapillus. The sequence continues at coordinate 17,771,554 of NC_081258.1, read as the reverse complement.
GACTGAGCAGAAGGACAGATGGGGATTACTGGGCCATGGAGATCAGGAGGAAGAGAAGAAAACTGGAGTAGAAAAGAAGGATGGGCGTGCAAATGACCATCTTTAGCTGTATTTTTGTGACAGCTCATGGCATGGAGATAAACAGTGGGGAGGTGTCACCAGGTAGTGCAAAAAACCACAAAGCATGAATATTATAATGGAAGTTTTACCTCTAAACTTTTCAAGGTCTTAAAAGGAAAGGGAAAGGCAGCAGGGAGGGGCATTACTGCCATAAATAAAGCTAAAGGTGTCTGTTCCCCCCAAACCCCAGAACTGCACATCTCACCATGCCTCTCTTCTCAGTCCACAGCTGTCAGAGCAGGTCCCTCCTCTGTCCTTGAACTGAATCCCACTTGGCAGGGATAAGACAGGAGTTTAGAGGAACCCAGGGTATTCCCAAAAGTATGCCAGAGGGAAGGAAAGCAGCAGAGGAAGTGTAGTGCAGGAAAACAATAGAAAAACTCAGCATCCTGAAAAAGTATCAGATTATTAAAATAATAAAGTGATAAACCAACTGTTCTTCTTAGGGGTCAGTCTTAAGAAGCTGTGGGATGAAGCTGAGGTAACCTGGAGTGGAAGATACTAATAACTTCAGTTATGACTTCTATAAAATGGACCTTATCCATTAAAAGGGCTTTATCTCCTCTTTTTTCATATTCAGGGACATATTCCAAGGTGAGGCAGAGCAAGAAATAAAAGATCTAGCCACTGAAGTACAACATGGTCCAGACCTTAAATTCCAGAGGAGGCAGGAAATGTGGAACCAGAGGAATGGCCCAGAAAGGAGAGGTGGAGGAGAAAAAAGGGTGGTGCCACAAGGCCTCTGACCTGTGCTCCAGGGCTGGCCACCACCAGGCAGTTCCACATGGGCAGGAAAATTCAGCATCTGGGAGCAGAAGGGACCTCAGGATCAATGGCAACATGACCAGGGCACCAGTGATCTGCTTCTGGTGCACAGAAATCCATCACAGAGCTGCTCCTGAGCAGAGAGAAAGCCAGCCAGCCATCCCTGCTGCTCAAGGTCAAGTCCAGACAGGGAATATAATGCTGTCCTTGACTGCACTGCAAAAGGAAAAATTGCTTTGGTGCCTTGTCACAGAGTTCAAGCGTTTCCAATCAGTAATCACAGTGCAAAATCATGCCTGGTTTGTGTTGTGGGGAGCGAGCCCAAGTGGATTTTTTGGCCTATGCATTGAAAACTAAGCTGAAAATAGCTCATTTATATAGGCCACCAATTACTTATTTAATTATAACTTTCACTCTCCCCATACAGTGATAAAAGGACTTTTAACTCTTACCAATGGCATAAAGCAAATCTTCTGGATTCTTTTGGCTCATACAAGAGATTAAACATTCCTCTTTAAGCATTGTGATTTCTCCCTTCTTTCTTGTAGAGTCAGAAATAAAAATTTAGTTTCCTCTTTGTTGTACCATGAAATCTCCCTTTTCTAATGAGTGTATGAACCAGTCATTTCGCTCTTAATAGGCCACTTACTGAATTTGATGGAGGAGATAATTAAATGTGACAGATATTCGTACGCATCTATCTTAAAACTAGCACTCAAAGATTATAAAAGCCATAACATTCTCTTAATGAAATATGGCTGAACATGAGAAAAACACATTTCAATGTATCTGAAAACAACCACAAAATTTAGAGATAAACACTGTTAACACTTGATAAGCCTGCATGGTTTTGATATGTACCACGAACATAACAGCAGCAAACAAATATCCTTTTTGAAGTAGATGAAAGCTGGAGATAAATTTGTTTGGCTTCCAAACAAGAGAGAATCAGTATGAAAGTCCAAGAGAATATACACAGTATAACTACTGAAGCAAGAAAGAGGCTTTTTATAGCTTGTGAAGAAAATGCCAAGGAAAATTCATTTAAATAAACCTTTTCAAAACTTCAGCACTGAATTTCAGTGGCCATTAGTCAGGCCTTGTGTTCCTGAGTGTTGTTAGAAGCCTGGACTATGGTAAAAATATGTTGGGAAACCAACTGGATCAATAACTCCAAGGATTTTCTCTATTCAATCTCAGCCCTGCTCTATTCACCCAGCTGGGTTCTTGGCACTTAAATTTAGTCCATTTAACTAGGGGAAAAGAAGATGATATGGAAGGTGGAGAACTAATTGTAACAGCATTCAGAAAGCAGGAAAATGGGATGATTCTTAGGGCTTGTGGGCTGACAGATGCACTGCCAGGAAAGCACTGGTGTGCAGCCGGGACCCAAAGCCAGTGCAGTGGAGAGGAGCACCAGGGCAGGGCAGAGCTCCCACTTCTCACTTGGCAGAGCTCCATTTGTGGAATAGCTGCTCTGGAAAAGTTTAAGCACTTAAACCTTTGTGACAGGTGAAAGATACTAGAAGAGAAAAGAGTAATTTCAAAAAAAGAGAAGTGCCTGAATTTGAAAACCATTCCAGGATCCAAATTATCTGACAGGGAATAACCTCCTTTTCCTGCTTGGGCACAATTCTCTCTCAGATACCTGCAGGATCACTACCCACTCCTTAAGTTTATTTACAAGGGATCCCTTGCTTTCACAGTATTTAGACTTGAAATTATGAGAGGGAAATAAAACAGTCACATAATTTCAGGGCTAAAAAACCAGTTTCTAGCACAGGTAAACTCTCCTGTTCCTCCTCTGCCTCTCAGGATGCTGCTCCTTTTGGGAACCTTTCTTGGGTCAAATGATTTGATGAGCAGCTTCTAGTGGAGAAAAGTATTATCCCACACAGTTTTGTATCAAGAACCAGACACAAAGTTCCAATGCAGAGCTGGAGCTGTGTCAGGCAAGAGGTTGGGCCATGCCCTCTTGGATGGTTGGTGCCATCCCAAAACTTATCCTCAATAAACAGAAAGAGGCATTCTGGAGCATGAGATGCCTGGTGACTGCAGGCTTTGCTCCAGGAGCAGAGTTCAGAGTTGAGTGAGATGCCTGAATTCCCTCTGCGCTGAAGGGAGAGGATTAAGTGCCTCAGAATGAGATTCAAAGCAGGCAGTGAGTAAAGCAGGGAACACTTAAGCCTACCTTAGGAAATACTAAAGAGAGGGGTGTATTTGAAATCCTCCAAAGATTAGCACTGACCCACATCCACGAGATAGGAGATGCTGTGAAAATGGGATTCAGAGCCCATAACGCCATTCCAGAATTAATTTGTCAACTTTGAGTAAAAGACTTCTGCTTGCTGCTAATGCCCAGGTTAGAAGGCAGATGGGGCAGGAAGTGGAGGATGTAACCACAGTCTACTTTTAGAGCAGCAAAAATCTGTGTCTGAGTTCCTTCATGAGTTTGAGGGGCAAAACCACATCCTTTCCTTTCCAGAAGGGCACACATAAATCTCTGGAGCCACTTTCCCTTTCTCCTTTTGGAGTAAGAGAGCAGCAAATAACAGTGGGCTGGAGATGGGGAAGGGACACCAGGTGAGGGGTGGCAGACAAAAATGAGCATCGCAATCCCTTCCCCACCAGCCTGCAAAGCGAGGAGCCTCAGCTGCCTGCAAGGACACAGAGCTTTGTGCTTCACTCACCTCTGTCATGTAAGAGGAATACAGCAGGTGCAAAGGTAAGAGGAAACTGTGCTTTGATCATGAACAAAATTTATTTCAGGCCACATGAGAGGAGAGAGGCCATGGGGCAAGAGGGAGAAGGCGATGGAGAGGAGCCAGCCATGGCAGCTGCAGGCAAATGTGCTCTCGTTACCAAGCTCTCATCTCACACTGGTAAAGCCTTTGGATGAAGCCCTTAAAAGAGCAGCCTCTAGCTATTAGCTGAAGATTTTATTAATTTCCATGTATGTGCCCTTGCAGAAGGTTGAATTTCTTTCCACCTCCTTCAGCCCTGGTGTCCTCCAGCTCTCTTCCAACATTCCGTGTTGGCAGCACTTTCCAGCGTGTGTCTCTAGGGAATATAATCCACACACTTCTCCTCCTTGTGTCTGTGGCATTAATAGGAAAATTCAGCAGGACCCATGGCAGGCATGATTTTTAGTCTCCCTCCCTCCTCCTCCTCCTCTCATGTCTGCTTTTATTCAGACAAATCAGCAGCACTTCAAAGCTCCCCACTTTCCCAGCATCCAGAGCACCTTACCCTGCCTGCTTCAGAGACACTGGGAAAAATCAGATCCGCTGCATTTCCTCTCCCTATTAATCTATTGCTTTTGGGGATTTGTTTTCAAACAAAATATCAGGATAGTTTGGCATGGGTTATTTTTAGCAAATTTTAGTCACATTTTCTGTTTTCCACTCAACAAAATGTCTTTTTCCACCCTGAGTAGCTCTGAACCTCAAGCAGAGGCTGTGCCAGGAATGGGGAATCTTTTGGGTTTTTTGGGACAAAGACATATATATTTTTTTTTAAGCATCATAATTCTTTCTCCTTTGTAGCAACCCAAATTACCCTGCACACCAAACCTGACTGATCAACTAATGGTTTGTTCTCCTGGGTTGAATAAAAACCGCTCCTGTTTCCTCTATGATGTTGGTTTTTTTTTTAACTTTTCTCCAGTCACACTGGAGTTGTCCAGGTTTGAGCAGTAAATTACCAGACCTGCAGTTTGTTTTGCCATTTCCCTCAGAAGTCTGGGATGGAAATTATCTAGTCCCCCTCCCATGGATGCATTAAGGTTTTTTCTTTAAAGGAATCTTAAAAATGCAAACAAACAGTAATAGGTAAAAATAAGGCTTTTTGGTCTTGTTGAGTGAAGGGATTTTTTTTTTCCTTTCAACACACTGATATGAGGAGGTTAATGTGTCACTATAAAAGAAATGTGGCACTCTGCTGTTCTCTCATGGAATACATTACTTAAATTCTCTCTATGAATTTACATCTTTTTGCTGAGATGTAGTTTGGCACTTAGTAGGAAATGAATCTTAAATATTTTGAAAGTGTAGTTTAACATCTCAGCAAAACCCTGAATTGTGAATTGTGCTTTATAGAAATTTTAAAGGCTTGCTGAAGCTGACTTTAAAAGGAATAGGGAATTACATTTTTAGGTGGTACTTTAGCTGCAGATGATTCTCCTATAGTTTTTAGATACCTTATTTATCCAATTGTAAACTTGGGCTGTAGTTATTATATTTTTTAGGGTGATTTTGTTTAATGACTTTTTATTCTCTGTATAAATATCATATATACATGCAAAAAGTTATTATATGCAACCAAAAATTGCTTTTTAACTAAACAATAGCAAAAAAATCCAGAAAAAAAATCCTGATACTCTAGAAAGAGAGATGAAAATGGTTTATAATTCATCTATGTGCTTTATAATTTCTGGAGACACATCTAAACCATTCAGATCAACTCCACAAGACTTGGGATAGAGCTGATATTGAATTCATCTTTCTGTTCTGTTCCCATCCATTTTGTTAGGAATAATCTGCCCTTCTGCTTATATCAGTTTTACATCAGTTTAAATCGATGCTCACACCCAACAATTCAGTTTTACATGGATTTAAGTCAGAAATTAGGGTTGTTCTGAGTGTACAGCTGGCAATCCCAAAACATTCATGGACCAAAAAAGCCCCAAAGTTTTACCCTGCAGAGAGCCTTTAGTGGGTGTCCCCAAGCCCATGTGCACAATGTGAAACCACTCATCCCTCTTTTATGTGTTTTTACAGAGAAGCAGCCCCAGTTTGTCCTGTGATGGCTCAAGAGCAGCACTTTTAAGTGGAAAAGCCCAGCTGTGGTGACCAGCTCCCAGAGAATGCCCTGGGACACATGGCCTTGGCAGATTTACCTGAACTCTCCCACACCTGGCACCTGCTTGGTGGTTGGTGTTTGCCATTCGATGTGATCATTGTGTTTCCTCCTAAGTGCTGATCCAAAATCCAGGAGTGGAAATCTTTCCTCCAGCCTCAATCAGCTCTTTGGGATGCGCCTGTTTCAAACTCTGGGTTTGACGATGTGTTCAGCACACACACTGGAAGGGCTTAGATTTTATTAACCTTCCCCCTGGACTAATGAATTGTTTTACTTTGCAATTCATTAACATCCTAATGGTCATTCAGGTCCTGTTCCAACACAAGGGGGGGAAAAAAGCCTGAAAACATACAAGGATGTCCATTTTGTTAGGCTGAAATTGATGTGTGTGTGTGTAGCTGCTGGTAACAGTGCTGGTCCATCCCAATGTGCAATTCCCCATAAATCCAGCTGCAATATGTTACACATTATAGGAGAAAGTATCATCATTTTCATCTTCTTGTGGCCAATGCTGAATAGGACCATCTGACCCACCCACACCACAGCATCTTTTATTTGGTAACATAACCTCCTCTTGTTTTTCTTCTTCTGTTAGAGAAACAAATCTGGAATGCCTCCTTTTACTGAGGCTCCACTTATTTTCATTTTTCTGGGGTTTTTTGGGATTTTTTTTGTGTTTCTCTAGATGATGTCTATTTTTGCTTTTTCTTTTCTTGAAACAAGACTGCCCAAATTAAGCACACACCATTTACAAGGTTACCGAGAGTTTTGTTCTCATCTTTCATAGTCTCACCCCTGGGTTGGTCTGTGTTTGCTGACTCGGGAAGTTTTCCTTTCCAGGATGGCTGCACCTCTATTTATTTCTTCTAATCAGGCTGAGTCAAACATATGCTCCCTTCTGCTGGAGCTCTCTCCTCTCTAAAATTGTTTTGGCTGAGCTTTATTAGGTTGTTAGATCTATGCTGCTTGCCCTCTTGCTCAAATCTGCTTTGGGGCTTTTGTTTTTTATGCTTGTCTCCCATCAGTCCTTTTAAAATGAGTAACTGTCAGAGCTATGAGATTTATTTTTATTCTCACCATCAGTTTCTGCTAACAGAATTACTGATTCCAGAGCATGATCCTGTGCCTGACTTTCTTTTCTTTCCCTCCATGAGAAATAAGTGCTCACAAGAAAGTTTGGAGATTTAACACTGGGAGCAAGAGGCAAGTAGGGGATCCAAGAGTCCCCAGAACAGAAGAGGAGACACATCCAAAAGAACTGAATTTCAGCTGGAGGCTGATCTGTGAGGCTATTCTGCAGCTAAAGAAACAAAAGAAAACCTGGGGGTGGAAGGAAATGAAAGCAGTGTAGAGGGCAAGAGGAGTCTTTGTGTTTGGGATAGAGTTTTAAGCTTAATTTAAATCATAATTGGAACCAGGATGCAATGGGGAGAAGCAGACAATGAGAATACAGCAAAACAAAAGACTGACCAGGCTAAGTGCAAGAGATGTGAACAAGTTCTTTTAAAAATCAAAGGCAGAGCTGGTGCAAGCTTGGAAAATCCTCTTCTTTACATTCTGGTCGTTTAAAAAATTCTGTTCAAAATCAGAATGAACCCAATGAGTGTATGACAATTTTCATCAGAAGGAAAATCCTGGAGAAATTAATTTGGAAGAATCAAAAACCTGTGTTATTTTGATGTTCCAGGGCAGCAGGGAACAGCCAGGCTGTGGGGAGCAATCTGGGCTAGCAGAGATAGACCCCAAAATCTGACAACACTGGGCAGAGTCAAGGCAAATCTGTTTGTACTAATGCAGTGGTTTCACATTAACCACTACAATTTTCACGTTATACCACATCACCACTGTAACTTTCACATTAAACCACTACAACTCATCTGTACATGCATATTTTTAGATAGAAGTTACATCCCCATCTTGCAAAAGGTAATATTGTATGGAGAGAGAAGATAGCAGTAGTTATTAAAATAGACATTTTCTTTTCAACATGCAGTATTACTCACAGTTTTCCCTCGGATTTTTGCATTTTTTAATGGAAATTTGGCCCTAGATATTTTCAGGAAAAAATGAAGCAGCCAGTGGCTGGCAGGAAACACATCTGACATATGTCTGTGCAAACATATGAAACTTATTGTGTTCCCAAGGACTGAGGTCTTCACATCTAGCAATAGATAAACTGTGCTGGTGGCCTGATATTTTATTTTGAGCCCCTAGCCAATGGTAATTTTTATTTCTTTTTTTATTTATCTCTTTGTGGTATGTGTAATGAACATAAAATTTATAAAGAGCACTTACAACAGCACAAGGAATTTATTCTCTAAAGTGACTCTAAATGTGTGGTACAGAGGAAGTCAGCTACGATGATCTAATGAACCTAAAATCTGTCAATCTATTAAACTGTAAACAACAAAAAACTCAATGCCCAGCACCTGTTTGTGAGCTGTTATATAAAAGTATCTCAGCTAATGGGCAGCATTCCCAAATGGGAAACACTTGTTAGCAATGCAGGAAATTCAATTCTGAAACTGGTCACGTTATATTGTACAATATATAACAATAGCAGCAACCAGAAGAGCCATTTTATCCCATGTTTTGACAGAGGTTTAATTCACAGCTGATTTATAACATGACCATGAAGACCTGAAAGTCCATGCACTGAGTATCAGCCTGGGGAGAACTTCACTTTTAATACTTTACATTAAATATAGTTTATTGTTGGCCCATTCTAAAAGGATGGAGCAGCAAGGACAAAATAAAACAAAAGTTGGTGGTGTTGGCAGTTTTGTGGCAGTTCTGAGCATCTTCTGAGTAGGAATCACAAATTATATCTACTGACAAGCTGAACTATTGTAAAATATAAATGAAGTGAGGAAAGTTTTGGTCCTGGCGTTTCCTTTCTTTGGTTTTCAAGGATTTTTTTTTTTTTAAGGATTTACAGTTTAAACCCTATGAGTAGTGCTTATGCCTCTTTTGAAGCTTGAAACGTGTCAGCTGAAGCCAGGCAATAATTTATAAAGCAATCTCAGTGCTTCTGCACCTCTCCACCCCTTCCTCCCCAAAAATCCAGCTGTTGGCATCAGGCTGAGCATCACCTCGGCAGCATCCTCGGTGCCTCAGGCACCCGCAGCACCCTCCTGCTTAGAAATACCAACCGAGGCTGCCAGCAGCACATGCTGCATCTGGGAAACCCCTAGAAATTAAACCCTGCTGGGAGGGTCCTCTGCACCCCCTCTGATGTCCCTCTCCTTCCAGCTGGTGACAGGGAGATAATGGATGGCTGTTTTTATCCGAGTGATCTGGAGGAATTGAGGGAAGCATTGTCCGCCACATGCCCGGCATTATTACACTCCCTCCGCTCTCATTAGGAGCAAAAACTTCGAGGAGTTAAAGCCCTCCAGCACAATCAACACCATTTACATCCCTGGCAACCCATGGGGCTCTGATTTTTATATTTATGGCCAACTGTTTAAAGTCCATTCCTGGTTTGGTTTTAGTGCCTGACCAAGGCTTGATTGCCCATTACTGAGGCAATCACTGAGTTCTTTGATTGAGTGAGCAGCACAGGTTAGAGGACAAAGGGATTCCTTTTGGCAATTACCAGTTGTGAAGCGTCTCCACGTTAAATACTTGATTCTAAACTAAATTTATAATCCTCCTTCTCCAGCCACTGCAAAAGAGATTTCCACAGGTTCTTTCTATTAATTACTATTTTACATTTCTAGATGTAGTTCTCGGCATTTCGAGCACGGTTTATGAAAGCCCAAGGAATGGATGTGCCTGGATGACTAATCCCAGGAAACCTGCAATCCACAGTCTAGGGAAGTTATCAGTAAATGCAAGTTTGGCAGCCCCTTGGTGCCTGCGCCAGAAAAACGCTGCTGTTGTACCCTCCAGGCATGGTGGTGAGAAATCTGTAGAGCCACAGAACCAAAAACTAACAGAGAGGAGCTCCTACAGCGTGGAAGGGCTCAGGATTGGGAGGGTTTGGCATTGCCCTGTGTAAGATTCCAGCACAGATCACACCCTTTGTGCACAGGGAGCTGCAGGGGAGATCCCAAGCACTGAATTTTCTCTCTTTGCCTCTTGCTTTCCCCATTGCTTTCCTCTGGCCTCTCACCACTGACACAAAGTACCAGCTGAGAGAGGATTTGGTCTTAAACCCCAACACAGTGGTCACAAAAGTCAAGGAAGAGAAAGCTCCTGTTTTTTGCAGAGCCCTGACTCCAAGCTGCAGCTCTGCCCCGGTTTGCTCAGAATTGCTCCATTTTGCTCCCCACAGCCAAGTGGTAAAAGGAGGGACCTCTGCTACCCTTGGAAAAGTAACCAGTGTGTGAAAGGCAGAACTGCCCCTTTCTGACCAATAACTTGGAGCTGGATCATCCTGCTGGAAAACAGGGATCCATCCTGCTGGAAAACAGGGATCCATCGTCCTCCTGCACCAGCTTTCAGGATTCATGGTGGAGAAGGGAGGTGATGTGTCCCAATTCTTTTTGCATTTCATGTGTCATCTGCAGGAACAAGGAGTTACCTCTGAGGCAGGGACAGGTGTCTGGCAGCCTGGAGCAGGGGCAGAGCATCGTAGATTTGGCACTTGGCTGCATGACCAAAAAGTGGCTTCTCACTTCAGCTTGTGTTTCACTCTCTGCAAGCTGTGTGGAAGAATTTAGAGCTGCCTGGGTAACCTGTGATATTCTCACTGTAGCTTGAAATTCATCTAAATGTTGACTCTTTCAGAGGAGCTTTGATGGAGAAAGGCAGCACCTTGGACCAGAGTGTTTGCACTAAACCCCTTGAAGATCAATGAGCCAGAATGATCAGACAGTTCCAGTTACTTTTGGAGTCTGCATTTATCTCACAAGCCGGCCTTAAAATTTGGTCTTCATACATTATTCAAAGTCCAGATGTACCTAGCCTTTATGAATTTCTTCTTGCCCATAAAGTCTCTTCATTGCTTTTATTACCACTGTAATAGTAAAGTGGCCTCTTTAATATGCACAGTACAGCCACCAGAGCTGTACTTACTAAGCAAATGTTTTGGATCAAGTCAGTTTGGCATAAAACAGATTCTGGTGGTTCCAAATGGAAGCCTCTCTCCTGCAGGAGCTCCCAGAAGCTGGGAAATGCTGTACTGCATAAGACACACGCACCTTGTAACCCTGGGAAAACATTTCTGGCCTGTTGCTCCTCTCTGTGTTGCAGCCAGGGTTTTTTTCTAACTTAATATGCCTAAAATGCACTGTCAGGATGTGTATGCACACAGCACAGGGCTACGTGATTTTCTTCCTCTGCTTGTTTGCTCTGTTGGATCAAAGCTTTAGTGAAAATATATAAAAATTATTAGCCTACATAGGCATATGATGCATTAATGTGCATGTTTGCATACATAAATGCATATATTTATATACACATGTACATATTTTACTTAGTATTCAGTGCCACCAATCCACATTTATAAGCTGTGAGGTGTTCCCAAATCTGGTCCACTGGGGTAGGCAGGCAAGGAAGACACGACCCATTAAAAGAGGCCACTGAATTTCCCTGGTATAATTCCAGTTGTGTTTTATTCATTTGCTGTTATCTTGCAATGGTTCTTCTTTGTGCTTTCTTTGTTTTCTCCCTGCAGCTTCTTTATTTGCCAACACTGGGGAATTTTGCTTTTATGAGGTGTTTACAATGCTTGCTTTAAGGCACATATTTAAGTACCTGAAACACTTTGGGTTTGTGATGTTTGAATTAAATATACTATTGCTCTGCCATGTACAACATGTAAATATCTATGGCGTAAGCATTTTAAAACACTCAGATATGAAGTCCTATTCCCCAAACACATGTTTTTTTCAATACAGGTAGATTAAGATTAAGTATAAAATGGCTGAATAAATGAACATAGGAAATTAAAAATTCCCCAAGACAGCAGTTTAAGTCTGCCTGGAAAGCCCAGGTGGGCTGAGTTCAGGTGCTGTACCCGGTGTTGTTTGGGTGTGGTGTGAGTGAGAGGCTTGGGATAGCTCAGGTTGAATTCTTCACTCTTCTTTAATTCTGTGCACCTCCACTGAGCCGAGAGAACTTCACCATTCCTGATGAAAGTTGAGATAAATGCACAGGAAACTGTGAAAGTCTGAAATAGGAGGTAGCAGGGCCATGTCAGCTGAGGTGTATTTTGTTCTGCTAATCTCTGGCTGCTGGAGTCTGCAGAGAGGAGGGAGCTTTTATGCTGAACGAGCGCGACAGGGTCACGCAGGACTTCGTGCACCTCGGGGACAAAGATTCAAAAAAGAGTTTCAGTCTTTCATCAACAGTCTCTGCAGCTGAAAAGCAAACAAAATTGTTTAAAGAGCTCCAACAGTGCCATACCGATGGCTGTCTTGGGAGAGCAGGGTGGTTGTTAGGCCATCACCAGGGTAAGCTTATTGACCACAAAGCTGTGGAGACAATAAGCACGGAAAATGTAAGAGTGCAAATTAAAACCTTTGGAAAAAGCCTTTGTGAACATGTAGGTTCTTGGAGGATGTTTCCCACCTCTCTATTGATCCGTTGCTCTAAGTCACAATGACCATCCTGCTCAGAAGAAAGGGATTGTTTCCCTCAGAAGGTTCTGTAGACAAAGATTGTAATCATTGCCCCCTAACAACAGCAAAATCCATCCTCAGCTCGGCTGCACGCAGCAGATCTGACAGCCCTGCATGGGAAGGGTGCGTCCCCAGCTAATTGCTGCTGTCTGTTTTATGAAGGTATTATCTACATGTCAAGCTCCATTTCCCTTAAGGGCCCCACGCTGCCTCTGAGCAGGCAGGAGCAGAGGGAGCTCAGCACCTCCGAGGGGATGGAGCCTTCCAAGAGACACCCGGCACGGTGGGAGCTCCAGCACCCGCATTTCCCACCCCGCTCCTCGCCAGGCTGGGGCTGTATTTATAGCAACAGGGCTCTGTTATGTGGTTGGTGCATTCTGCTGAGAATTACTTAGGCAGAGAAACGAGCTTCTGTCTCTGACTGGCATCAGAGCTCTGTTCCGGCTCACACCGTGGCTCCAGGAGGGCGAAAACCCACTTGAAAAGCCATTCAGACTTCATTATTTATTAAAGCTGGAAAAACAGGTTGCCCAAGTCATAAATACATGGGTAGCATCGGTTAATCCTGCAAAGGCAGCGCTCTTATCACGACTTCAAGCACAAATAAATTGTTTCTGGGACCAAGAACACATTTACAAATGTGACTGGAGCTACTGGCAGTATTAAGATGAAGATGCAGTGGGGTTTAGATCCTGCAATGAGTGATGCTGAGGACAGTCCTGAAACAGCCCCTTTTATTAGTGCTCAGTAAGCTTAACAGAAGTGGTGTGCCCCAGATTTAACCAGGCATGAATAAAAGCAAAAAGTGTGTGCATGGAAGGGAAATATTATATGAAATGAGTTGAGCACATCCTCTGTGTGGTTGTGCAGCCACTTTGGGGGATTGTTTTCCCAGCTCTGGTTTAGAAATTGTTCTCCCTCTAGAAATTGGGAGCCTGTACTCCTCTCTGTTCTGCATGGAACTGTGTCTGTTTGCTGCTGTGCAGGCATAGCAACAACGTCACTGGGTAAGAGCAGGGATTAAGATGACGCAAAACCAGGATTGTTCCTCTAAAATGAAGGCACTGCCCTTCTGTGTGCTGTGGGCAAATGTTGGTGTGTCACCTTGCTGCTTCTTGCACTGATATCACTGTTTGATGGATTACTACCTGTCTACCATATGCTGCAAAAGAGTGAGAAACATCAGTTCGTATAAATTCAAGTTTAATTGTTTCTCATGCCAGTGGCCTTGTTTATTTTACTTCTAAGGGATGAGGTTTTTCAACCCTTTTCAAAAATACCTAATCTGCATCTATTCTTTTAGATCACCCTCTAATCCCTTTGACTGTTGTGATTGCAGCAGACTTCAGAAGGTTTTCCACCAATTATATTCTTATTTCTGGATGTCATCGGTAGAGCTTAGAAGGGTGCTTTCTTGTCTTCCTCTCTTCCCACAATAAAGCAGCTGCACAGAAAACAGATGGCGTAGAGTCAATCCAGTAGAAATTAATGGAGTCAGGCTCTCCACACAAATCTCTGCAATGAAAAAGGAGAGATTCACGTACAAGATGTATGTTGTTTGTAAAGGAATTTAGTTCACGTAAGGGATAAAAAGCTGTAACCAGTGAAGGGGAAAGCCTGCTTTTTAAATCAAAACTCAACTGCAAGTACACAGGAGCAGCCACGCTGTCTCAGTGGATGCCTTCACATTTGCAGTTGAAGGATGGAGGAATATTTGTATTCTGGCAAAGTTATGTTTAAACCATCACTGTGCATGCACTGTTACAACATGCAGCCAGATTTCACATGCAGATTAATAACAAGTTTATGGCTGGACTCATATGAACCCACATAAACCCCTAACACTGCAAATAATCCTTAAACCACTGCTCAAAAGTGTGTGACTCCATGGATAGGTATTTGTACCTTAGTGTTTAGAGTTTCTGTCCATAAAAATCGGGTTGCACAGGGGAGCAGATTTACAAAGGTCTTTTCATGCCTACCAGGAATTTCGAAAACACTTAAGCAATTAGGCTCTGAATACCTTTATGGCTGGTACAAATTAGGTGACTAACTTATGCAGGTGCTTTGGTGAATCCCACTAGGCTCATCTATGCATAAATAGGTTCCTAAACAATGCTGATATGTTTGCTCCGTGGTCCTTAAACCTTTCGGTGACATATTTTGTTCCTTCCTCTGAGTAATAGAATTGTCTCCTCGCTGTGAGTAATCCACTTGTCAGGAGCTAATGCTGCATCTCGCAGCTGCTCCGTGCAGGTGGGGTCATGGCTGGTGTCGAGCCAAGCCAGTTAATTCTCCTCCTCCTCCTCTTGCTGCTGCTTGGAAAAAATCCAAAAGTGCATTGCACGTCTGCTGGAGCACACCTGTGCTTGGCAGCCGGGAATTGCAGCCCGGATTTCCAAGGATGGATCATTAAATAAATGCAGGACTGGAGTGTGTGGTGGTTCTGCAGCAGCCAGCTTGGGTGGTGCAGGGCTGTGTGGAGGGAAGTGCTGGGAGGAGGTGTTAGAGACTCCTCTCTGCACGAATGTGTCACAATCTGGATGTAGTAAATATATCTGTGTTGGGGCTGAGTCTCACACTGTTGTGATGAGACAAAATGACAAGTGTACTCTAAGCAACAATCTTACATCTCTTCAACAAAAATGTAAAAGCTTCTTTTCATTCACAATAATCAGGGATTTGGAAGAAGAAATGGCAGACGTAGCACAATGAGGGTAAAAAGGAATTTCAAGAGGAATATCAGATGCTCCTGATTAGCCACGAAATGCAGCAGGTTATGCACAAACAAAGCTGCCTCAGGATCACAGCAGAACCCTGCTGCTAAAGGTGTGAGCTCTTTACAAACAAAGCATCAGGAAATCTCACACAGTCCCCATTCCTGGAGTGGCAGAGAGAGGCGCTGGGGCCCTGGGGCAGCAGTCAGGGAGTCACATTTTGCCATTCCAGGGAGCACAGCCTTTGTTTGTGTTACTTTTGGGCTCAGGCACTGACATTTCTGCTCCTATGAAAGCCACGTCTGGTTAAGTGTTGCCATTTCAGATGTGAGTGTTGTGCTGGCTGGGGAGGAGGGAGGAAAGGAAAACTTTCTAAAAGTGAGCCTGGCAGAAAAGGGAAAACTAATCCAGCTGATATTTCAGGTGAAGTTTCACAATTGTCAGCCAAACCATCAGGCAGTTTACCCATATTGTTTTCCTGTTTGAAACATTTTATTATTTTCCACTTCCAGATTCAAACAGCCTTCAGGGATTTATAACATTTACTTAAAAACAGCAAACATTTTCAATTATTTCCACACTGTTCAGAGACCATAATTTACTTAATGCTATGAACAATCACATTTCTTAGGGACTGCTGTGAAATGTCACCTCTAAAGGATGGCTCCCTTGTTGGTAGCAAAGAAAGCCTGGGTTGTAGTTTTCATTTTTTATTTTGATTTAATTTTCAGACAATTCAACTTTCACACCATGCATCAGTGACTAAATTCATTTCACTTGTCAGGAGAGAAAAATTTTCATATTAAAATCTAAACCAAGGGTGGCCTTTTGCTTGCCGACCAGATATTTTCTTCTCCTGTGGTCAGCTTTTATTCTGGACAGTGTGGGGTTGGGTTTGGGGGTTTTTGTGTCCCTTCCAAGCTGAGGGAGCTGGGATTGTTTTGGCTGGAGAAAAGAGGCTCAGGTGAAACCTTGTCACTCTCCATGACCTCAAAGGAGGTTGCAGAGATGTAGGGGTTGGTCCTCTCTCCCAGTAATAAGTGATAGGATGAGAGAAAATGGCCTCAAGGTGCATCAGGAGGGGTTTAGGCTGGATATCAGGAAGAATTTCTTCACTGGAAGGGTGGTCAGGCACTGGAACAGGCTGCCCAGGGCAGTGGTGAAATCACCTGAGGAGCACAGGTTAGGGGTGGAATTGGCAGTGCTGGGATAATGGTCAGATGTTATGATCTTAGAGATCTTTTCCAACCTTAATGATTCTGTGATTCTATTATCAATAAAACCTTCAGTAATTTGTCTGAACCTTGGAAGAATTTAAATGAAGGAGCCATGTGGGCTATGGATGAAATTCCTCTCTATCTACAGCAAGACAATCCACCTTTTATTTTTTTCCAGAGCAGTGCATTAAAAGTTGATATCATATACAATTGAGCTTTTTATATGCATGAGTTCCCTCAGGGGCACCCTGGTGTGAAAAATAGTGTGTGAACTTGCTTGTCACTCTGTCTAAAACCAGACATGTTCCAGCAAGGTCACCTCTCCTTGGCTGATGTCCTGGAGCTGTGGCCATGGCTGGTGCAGGAGGTGTTGGTGTGTTGAGCTGGCTATTGCATGGCAACAACCTGAATTTCTTTCCTGCCATGTGGACAATCACTGGAGGTGAAGAATCCCATCCCACCATCCAGCTACTGAGTAAAGAGTAATTTAGCTGCAGTTTGGAGTGGCCAGTGCCAAGCTGTAGGGAAAGCTGACAGTAAAATTGTTGTGGCTCCTTCGCCTGGCTACCGTGGAAAGGTGGCTTGGCCCCCCTGCTTGCACCAACCACTCTGACCAGCTTCTGGTTCTTGGGAAGGGTCCATCACCTCAAACCAACCCTGGAAAAAGTTCCCTGAGTTGTTCTCCCAGAAGCTGGGTTCGTTTCCATTAAGAATCCATACACTATTCCATGAAATGTACTGGGCATTAAAACCTTATGCAAATAATTATTACAGCTAAGCCGCGGTTGTAATTTCCATTTCACTGAGGTCAGTTGCATTACATTTTCTGGTTTAGCTTCTGGTGGTATAAATGGCTTGTGCTCCTCTTTGAGGGTGCTGGTTTTAAATTAAATATAAAGCTGGGATGTGTGCATCAGCTGTAGGCTCCCAAGCCGATGAGGTGCTCTCTTTAATCAAAACCCATTACCTTTCATGAGATGCGAAGGATTAACCCTTAAGCGACTCTGGGGACACTGTTCAGTTAAAGTTGCACTGATAAAGTCAGAGCTACACAGTATTTATGCTTTTCTGTTGAGATAAATGGTCCCTGGGAAGCGCTGAACTAAGCAAACCAACAAGCATAGAATTTCAGAGGTTAATTGTATTCATGTTCTTTTCCAAACATGGCTTTCAAAGGATTATTTCTTCATTTTTTATTTTTTTTTTAAGCTGGTTAAAACTTTTTAAATGCTATATGCATCCTTCATACAACATGGTTCTGCTTTTCCTGCTGCCAGGAATGTGCCTTTTAAAGATATGGAATCACAGATGTGCACACAGTTGTGTTATCAAAAGTTTATCTTTCAGTTAGCTGAGGTTGGGAAAAAAAGTGAGAAAATCAAAGGTTTCAGTTGCTACAAAAAGTGAAGGAGAAACAAGCTTTAATTTTAAGCTGTGTAGAGTGCATACTGGAAATGAATTGTACTTTTAATTAAGTTTGTCAGCACGTTATGCATGGCTGAAGCTTAAGAAAATACTATGGAGGTGTGAAAATTTAGGAAGAGAGAAGCTGGTATTTTATCTCTTATGGTCTCGAGGAGAAACATGGTACATGTGAAAAATCAACCACCCTGCAACATATCAGAATTATCTAAATAATGGTCTGATAAAGAGAAAGATTCCTCAGCCTTTCCTCACTCACATCCATTTTCATCTGAACTGGGGCTGCTGTAGCTTAACCAAAACTTCACTCATGTGGAAAATGACTTGTTTATTTAGCACAAATATAACAGCAAATGTACAAACAACCTTGCAAATCCAACCAACAGAATGAATTTACCCCAGCTGGTGGTACTCCAAACGTCTGAGCAGTAGAAAAGAAATTCAAAACCCGCTGTTATATCTTCCTCAGCCTTGGAGAAGTTCCAGTCCACGTCTCCAAAGGAAGCTCCCCAAGCAGCAGGCTCTGAGCTGGCCGGGGCAAAGGGCAGCTGCTCCTCTGCTTTCAGCAGCTGCAGGGCTGCTCCTCCTTCCTGACCCAAAAAGGTCACATTTTTACTGAGCTCTAATTCGAGGATCTTTATTTACATGTTTCAGACTTGGGGGTGTTATTTTACCTTTGTGCGTGAACAAATGGGAATGTCTGTGGTGATCCTGATAAATCTACTCAAGTATTGATTCTTCTCCATCAGCAGGAATTGAGGCAATTTGTTGTCCTTACAAGTATCTCTTTATCACTTTTTTCAGGAGTTTCTCATTTGCTCTTAACCTTTGGGGAGGAGGGTAATCTCTTTTTTTAACAATGATTTGGTTTTCCCCCTCTCCTCCACAGAAATTAGCAAACAGTGCCCTGTGCACCTCCATTCTTCACATCAACTCATCCAAGAAGCCTGAAGCTGGAGGGGTGTAAGGTGCAATTAATCCTGTCGTAATTAATTAGGTACAATTAATCCTGTTGAAATTAATTAGGTACAATTAATCCTGTTGGAGTGGGACAGGAGGTGTGGAGTTGGGAGGTCTTGTTGCTCTGCCTCCCTGGGAAAGGGTGTCTGTGTCAGAGAGCTTTGCTTTGGCAGGGCTGGGTCCTTTGGGAAACACAGGGATGTCCAGCCTGGAAAGGGCTGGAATTCTGGTGCTCGTGCTGCTGATGAGGGAGGCTTGCTGTTGTTTTTCCCCAGGAGTAGGATTTCATCTCAGATTTTTACCATCACTGAAAACTGACAAAATCCTTGAAGTTTCCATTTCCTCGACATGAGTCAGCTTGTAAACTCTTATTTATTCGCTGTGCAGCATCCTCAATATGCCACAGGAATCATTAACCTACGTAAATTAACTGCATCCTCAAAATGTATAAACAAGTTAATTTTAAGCATCCTCTAGATCTGAGTGAAACGTATTTTGTGTGCTAAAACATTGAAAATTAGGAGACATGATTGTGAGAAGAATGGTGTTTAACACTCTGAGTGCTTTTTATCTTCAAAGAGCTTAACGAACTTCAGTTGATTAATAATTTAATAAGTGATGTATATTAAAGTATAAATAGTGCAAATACAAGCCTCTCATAAAGATTTGGATGCCATGGCTAAGGATTTTTTTATTTTTTTTTCAGATAAAACCGGTGTAAAATTAATTGAGCAGCTAAATTAGTTTGTACGTTCACTCACCTTTTAAACTTGGAGTTTCAAAAGTTATTGCAGTTATATAAAACCTGAAAGTATTTAAAAATAAGGAACTAAATTTACTTTTTAATTCCTAGTTTCAATGGCTAATAAATAAGGTGGCTGACAATAAACAATAAATTAAACAATAAACTAAATAATAAACTAGTCTAGAAAATTAGTTAGAAAAGTCTTGTGCTGGACAGTCACACTAGCTGTCATTTGAAAATGCAATTTACCATGACACATCTTCCATTTGGTACTTACAGAACAAATTAGGCAGAAAAGCACCTCATATTCCCAAATACTTTTAGCCAGTGGCTTTTTCAAGGTTAAATAGACAACACACACGATCTTTGATGTAGCAAATGGTGCTAGTAAAAAATCCATTAATACACATATTAACACAAATTTGACAGGCCCTCATGGCAGTGGTTGGAGACAATTAACAAGGGATGCTTCACAGGACCAGTCACATTTCCATGAGGTTCATTTTGTTAATTATTTGTTACTCTGAGTGCAGTGATAAAAACATGCTAATACTCCATAGAAACTTCTTTCCTCTGGCCTAATTAAGGACAAACTCTTCTTTTGGGCAAGACATTGCAGTGGCATATCTTCAAAAAGGTACTTTTACATTTCTTTTTACTATGTTTCTGATTATTCTAAAATTATTATCTAGGAAGAAAAAATCCACTGACTGGAGCTGTCAAATATTCAACCCACTGAATAGCAGTAGCTGTCAAATTAGTAAATATTATATGTATTTGCAACAGCCAGCAAAAATACAACAGTGTGGTGAGAATTCTAAGTGAATGTGAGGGAAATAGATCTCCTTGGCTCATGGAAACTTACACCAACAATGATTTGCCCATTTCAGGGACTGAGCATGCAGTGAGTGCACCTCCATCATCATCCTTTGGAAAATCTCCCTTTTTATAGAGAGCTCCTGTGACCAACGGTTTTAACTTCAGGGAACACCTGGGCTGATGTTTTGTGGCTCCTGTGTAAGCAGGTTGGATGATTGCTGAGGCTGAAGTTTTCTATAAACCCTGCTTCTGCTCACCAAAATCCCTTCAACACATGTTCAGCTTTAAGCCCAAGGATAATGACATTCCTGCCCGACAAAGCACTTAAGCAAATGCTTAAATTTCAAGGTAACAACAGCCTTGCATTAAGTAGATGCTTCTCTTTAAAGAGACAAGTCAATATTTTTCTTTCCCAATATTTCCTTAGCTACAAACTGTAGATCACCCAGCTCCTCCTGCACTTCCTTTGCGAGTAGGACCGGTGCCATTTCAACCTTTTGCAAGATCCTCAAAGATGTTTCCCTTTCCTGTTCTTCCCATGAGACTTCCTCATAAAAGCAGCCTAGATGTGGCTGCCCATGTGGGTTCAGAGTTGAACACGAGGATTGTGCAGGCAAAAGGCTTCTGCTTCCAGGGCCAGCAGTTTTCCCAGTCCCAGCACAGCGCACGATGGTTCTTGGTGGATCAGCACAATCTACCCCTGAGCTGCTTCCTCCTTAATCAGGCTGATGATCAGGACACTCAGGAATATTTTTCTTGTTTCTCCACTTCTCTGTACAGCACTTCCATCAGCCCTCAAGCATCCCCAGATGAGTTTTCAGTATGCATATGAAAATTGCAGTCCCTGAGATCCTCTCTGGGACCATTTTGAATCCTCTCAGTTTGCTTTCACCGTGTCAGAAGTGTTTGTGCTGCTCTGGTCCCCACGAGTGCTGTGGCTGCTGAGGAACACTGCCCACTCCTCAGAGACGTTCTCCCTCTTCACCCTCTTCCCAAGGAGGTGACAGAAGTCCTTCTTTGCACTTCCTCTGCTGCACAATCCCCTCTGAGATCTCGGATGTTGTACTTGACCATCACACTGGCAAAGTGGGAATAATGTTCTGTCTCTTTCCCAAGGCCTGAGGGCATCACATTTTCTCCCCCTTCCCACATCATGCCAGCCTCCACTCTTCCCTCATTTAACAATGCATCACCACGTCTTCACTTAACAACATGATAGCTCTTTTAAACATTTCTGTTCCTCTCTCCCTTGCAATTACACAGTTAAATCCATTTGGCTTCTTGTCAGTTTACTCTTCCTGAATACTAAATTATTTTTTTCCTTTAAATAGGTAGTCACTAGGTTTTGTCATTAAGAATTTTGGCAATGCTTAAGTCTGAAAAATAAATAAAAATATGAGTAAAATGATTCATGATTGTGCTCCCTCACAAGAGGCCACAATGTCCTACATAATCAGCCTCTTTCCATATGTACGAAAAACTAATTTCCATTCTGTATTAAAAATAGCGCCTTGTTGAACCAGATTGACGCTAAAATTGTTTTAAATGGAAAGATGGTATTAAATGTATCAAAACCACCTTCATGGCTATTCAGGTACCAAAAGGAGAAAAATCAAAGGAACTATGGAGTATTGATGAGCAAGTTATTACTAATGGCTTGAAAATTCAATGGTCCCCAGGCAGAGTGTGTCTTGGAGCAGGGAAGTGGCTTGAAGGTGACTTGAGCATGGATCAGCTGGGCACACAAAGTGCTGAACTTTCCTCCAACCTACTGTGTGAGCTGAGCAGACCTTTGCCTTGTTTTCCCTTGTGCCAAGGAGAGGAGCCACAGAACTCTGCGCTCCTGGGGATGATGCTTAGTCTCTTTGAGCAGAAAAATTTGCAGCTTGGTTACTTTAATGTGGTGTGAACCTTCACAGCTTTAGGTGTGTTTTTTCCAGAAATGAGGAGCTGTTTGCACCCACCTTGTTGTGCTGGTGGACAGCCAAGGCACCTGGGGACTGTGGATCACCCAAAAAGTCATCAGCAGAGCAAGGCTTGAGACCTGCACCACAGCATGCCCAGTGTTATCCCACCTCCCACCACGTGCTGTTCTAGCAAGGGAAAAGGCGTGGAGAGACAGTCTGTGTCTGCTGGAAATGGCAAGCTGGTGGTTTGAGCCATTCCTTGCCCCCACCCATGGAATCAAAACCAGATTCTTCCTCTCTTTGAAGCTGACTAACGTGGTTTTTCACATAAAATCCATTTACTCAGGCTGTCTGCGGGAGGAAGAAGGGTGAACTTCCCCATAATGCTCACAAAACACTTTGATATTTTAGCCTGGAAGGCACCATCGAAGTGCAATGGATAATCATTAATGAATTAACTAAATGATTAATTTAGTTAAAAGCTAAATTATTTAATTATTCATTAAATTAGCCCCAAATGCGACAGCAGCACTGAGACAAGCACTCAGTCTGCACAGCAGTAAAACAACTGGCATTAAAAAGTTGTTTTCACCATTATTTAATGAATTAAAGCTTTGGTCATAAACAAGTCATCCAACAGCCTTTTCAGTCATGGGACAACTGATGCCTCTCTGGTGTGTCGTTACAGATGATAGCAGTGAGAGATTGGAGACGAGATGAGGTTGTTCCTAATGAAGATGAACTTAACCTTTTTGGTAGTGAGATGTCTAAAACTAATTAATCGTATTCTTAGAAACTCTCACAGAGGTGATTAAAGATGCGTCATTCAACAGAAACTTCCCTCAGGAGAACAATTGAGGGTTTACCTAAACTGCAGAGGTTTTCCAGAACTTCAGCATATTTTCTAAGTAAGACCACGTGGGAGGGGGAGAGAGAGGGAGAGGGAAAGAAAGAAAGTGAGGCCAGATTAATTTCTGGTGAGTGGCCCCACTGAAATCAAACACAACAAAAAGGAATTTGGGCTTGCTCATTTTTCAGCTGCGCCTCTAAGCCAGGCTTTTAGCATGTCCCTCTTCAAACAAAACTAATTGAAAGCAAAAATGAGGAGGGGCTGTCTCTTGCTGTGTGATGATTTGCCTTCTCTGCCCTAAGAGGAGCTCTAAAATAATCCCTTTTTTGAGTACATGTGCAGGTGTCACTGCACAGGAGATCCAGCAGTGGCTGGAGGCCACTCAGAGCACAGTGACACCCCAGACAGGCAGCACAGGCTCTCAGAGGAAGTTCTTTTAAGATCATAATTTGAATGCATCAGGAAGACCTCTGCAGAGGAAAAATGGCCTCTGAGGAGTTGTTGAACACAAGTTCAAGGGCAGGTGTTCAGGTGATGCTCTAAGTGCAGTGGACATGGTGAGAAGTAACTTCTCTGGCTCATCAAGAATTTCATGGATTTTATTTGTTAGTGGAACTACTGTAGTAGTTCCTTTCCCCCCATAATAGCAGCTGAAAGGAAATGACTGTAAAGGAGCATTTCTGTGATGGTGGGCACTCATCCAGGATGTGGGAGATCAGAGTTGAAGCCAGGCTTGGGCTTCCATGTGCTCACCCAGCTGCCTCTCCACATGGAGCAGTCCCAGCAGAGAGACTGGAGAAGCTCTGCTCCAGGGCAGTGGCAGGGAAATGCCTCTGAGATGTGGGAGAACAGCTCTCTGCTTCCAAGGTCACAGGAGTGTGTATTTCCCACTCTTTAGGAGCACGGTCCAATTAGCTGTTTGCGTCTTTCTCTCAAGACACTTCATTTTGGAGGTTAGAAACCTTCCCCAACAAACATTTTGATGAATTTGCTGTAAAACATGTTTTCTTTTCTGGCATACTAATGTTTGTGAACAGAAAGATGCTCCAGCAAAAATCCTCAGCCAGCTTTAGACAGCGTGTAACGCAGCAGATCGAGCTCCACGCTCTAACCCCCAAAGCACCTCTGCTCCCTGAGCACTGCCCTTCTCCCTGGAGACTGCCAGGACAGGCCCAGCCAGATGTGCTGGGATGAGCTGGGCAATCAGGAATGTTCCTGCTGGGGAAACATCTCCTCAGCTTCTTTGCAATGCAGTGATTTTCATCCTCTGCTCAGCCCGGTGTTCCTTTTGCTCCCCAATTCCCTTCTGTGGACACAGAGACGTTAACTGGCACTGCCATCATCATCTTACAAGGCAGAGAGGAGTCAAGCTGCACTTGGGAAGAGCTATTCAGCCAGTTCCATGAAGTCTCACAGTTTAGACCATCTATCAGCCCCTGGAGTCCAGTCCTTGATTCAGCAACATCCCAAACAGACAATTAAATCTATCATCCTAACTTGTCCTATTGAAGTCTGCTGGCAAGCACAAGGCTGAAGTTATGTCTGTCCTTGAAAGATTAGACCCCTTATTCTCCTCTAGTGCTTCAAATAAAATAGTTGGAAGCCAATTTCTTGTAAAGTTCACTGGTTTTCCACCTGCAGAGCAGCTGTGGGCAAAGGGCCTTGTGTTTTATGACTATTAATAATTCTAGCCTGTGCTACAAAAATATGTGAGAAACTTCAGCAATTTTTTTCAGTTCAGTACTTGAATTCTAGAATTAGACTTTGAGACATCTTGTTTCACACATACTGCAGAGGCGGAGAATGGAGACAAGTTGTCATGCATGAATGAAGATGCTGGGAATTAGATGAAAGAGATTTTCCCACCTCCTAATAAAAGTCAAAAGTGACTCATCTGAAATACAGGAGATTAACAGTGGCCAATAATTTCATTACTGCTTTGATAAAGTTTGATGTTGGATATTTGTATGAAAAATACGACCCAAGAAAATCTGTGTGGAGCACCCAAGAGCCAGAAACTTGATGGTTTCATGTTAGAACCATTTTAGGCCAAAATTTTGAAACAGAATGCTCTCCTCTCTTTTCTTCCTCAAATCCACAGTTCCTTAAATCTGAAAAAGCTTTTAGATGGATTTTTTTTTTTGGTATCTTCCTAAAACAGGAATTGACAGGTTTCAGAACATCTATTTTGTAAAAGAAGGAAGAAAAATGGTCTCAGGTTCGTGGCCATTAATATGCCAGCTACATAAATCAGATATCTTCTACCCTGGACCTTAATATTAAAAATAAAATATCTACATGACACAATGAAAAGTAGGAAAATAATCACCAGTAGGCCTTTATTTCTCCCAGGTTGCAGGGAGGAACTGTGGAAACATTAACTATAGAGGCATTTAAAGAGGCATCACTTAAATTTATCTTTATCAGGATTTCTGGCTGACAAAGTGTTACTTTAAACTGATTTGCAGTATCCATCAAAAAGTAGGTCTTCAAATGAAAAGATTTATATTTTTAATGCAGGTCCATAAAGTCCCAAGGACTTTTAGGCAGTGAACAATGAGGTCAGCATCCTCTTCAGAAGCCAGGGTGATCTACAGACTCCAGAGGTTGTGTCCCACTATTTATTGCTGCAGGGAGATCTTTCAAGTTCTGTTTCACCACACAGAGATCTCAAAAGTTCACTGGGGCTTGTCCTGCGTTCTTAGAACCACCTGTGATGTCCAGCTCTGCAACCAGGTGGGAGGGGATTTGTACCTGGTGTGCTCCAGGAATTTGGCTTGGAAGTACCAGGAGTTGACTTGGCACCAGCAGACAGATTCTGGAAAGGTTTTATTAACGTGATGTGCAAGAAAATGATCTGTTTCTTCTCCCTTTCAAGGGGGAAGAGGCCATAAATTTTGTCTTTTAGAGGCTGCAATGGGGGAGGTTTTCTGGCTTATTCAGGTGCAACTGTCAGTGAAGGAAGAAAGAAGTTTAGAAACAAATACTGTCTAAACCACTGTCCTTCTGTACATCAAGAGCAGAGCAACAGGTCGGTGGGATCTCTTCCACCCTTCTGCATGAAGATAAACCATGTGCTGAAGCCTTTTAAGTGGGATCCCTGAAAAAAAAGCCACAGAACCTTCTCCCTGTGAATCTCCATTCAGCTCATATTAGAGCTGAGCTGCTTTACAGACAGGGGAAGAAATCCCCAGCTCCATTTCAAGTTGGGGATTTGCAGACCTGGAGGTCTCAGCCTCTTTAGTGGGAGAGTGTTAAGAGAGATGACATAATCATATATTAACAGCACAATAAGCTACTTACTCCTCTCTCTGACACTGAAACTTGGCTCTGGGGAGGCAGCCAGACCACTGTCTATTTGAAGGAGCAAAGGTGAGGCATCACACTGGTGTTTCTATGAATATTTCATAGCTCAGAGCAGTAACCTGTCTGTTCCCTTACAGATGCCTAGTTACACTTTAAACAAACAGCAGAATGTAGCTATAAGCTGACGTACATTTGCTTAAATTTTCCTTTGTACATCAGTAAGCTGATTGAAATTGCACAGAGTGTGAAAACATTGTACAGAGAGGAGGAAGAAGGGAGGAAAACAGACCTCGAGGGTCTGACAGCAATTTTCTTGTACTCTTTTCAAAGGAGAGGGAAGCACATAACCAAAAGCCTCATAACAAACCTCATCTGCTGCCTGTGCCCTGCACGGGGATGTGCCCCCTGTGGCAGGGCACTGGTCCCACTGCAGGAGACACCAGTTCCAGGTGATGCTGGAGGAGAAGAGCTGTCCTCTGCTGCTCACAAACAGGCAGCTTGGACTCCACCACGTCAAAGGCAAGGGTAGCTTGTGCCTCTAACAGCGATTGCCCTCTCTGTGACTCTTCCCTTTTCATTTACTCAGCACTTTCAGTCCAGCCTGTTTCTTTGGAAGCTATGACTAGAATAAAAAATGATAAAAAATAATCCAAAGTATTTCTCAATAGTGTTTTTATGCCCTGTACTAACGTTAACCCCTAGCAGAGTTCCCCAGAATTATCATTGATGGTGTCCTACGGATTGACTTTAAATTTTGTTGCCTGGCTTTTTCTGGACTTCTTCACAGTATTAAGTACTGGTGGCTCTGCAGTAAAAAGTGAAAATTCTGTGTAGTTTTTTGTTATTAAGATAATGAAAGCTTGCAGCAAATTTTTTATTGCACAAATTTTCACAGCTAACAACCTCCAAAAGTAGCAATATCCTGGTGCATTTCCTACGTGCTTGTACTGCAAGAGGAAAGCAGGTAGCTCAGAGGACTAGCAAATGCCACGTGCAGTAATTTGATGCACAACTGCCATTAACAATAATGGGAATTGTATGTCTGATGATCCATCATGCAGAGCAAAGAAGATTCGGCCCTGGGGGTTTGCTGTGCTGCCTTCAAAAGTGCAAGGCAAAGTATGGAGGCAAGTAAAGGCTGGGGAGCTTGTTTCTCCTTTCCTGCCCATAAAGAGATGCTAAGAACTGCATTTTTAAGACTCATGAAAAATCTACACCTCTGCTTTGTTTTGTTTTTTGGGGAGGGGGGGTTTTAATGGATAAGGCAAAATAAGTTTCTAAGCCTAGATATCAAAGTTCAGACTGAAGCAGCTGCTGGTAACCAGGTGATTAAAGACCCTTCTGCTCTCGACCCTGAGGCTTGGTGCTCACAGGGTCGAGAGCTTTGCTCTCTGGCTCTCTTCCCTCTTGAAATAAACAGGCTAAGCTGTGTAAATGGCAGGAAGGCCCAGAAGAGTCTTGGCCCAGCTCCTTTCCCTGGTGTTATTTAATGAGCTACCTCAGCATTGTAGCTGGTTTAGAAAATAAAATACACCCACAGTTTCCATCTGAGCTCTTCCAGACAACTTTAATTATTCATTTCTTAAAATCACAAATATAAAAAACAATCTGGGATAATTTTCATCTTTGTTTAGCTGGTTTCTACAGAGTTTTTTGGGTTTTTTTCCCAAAAAAAAGAGTATTCGGTCTCCTAACCAAATTTAGATAGGACCCAGTTTGCAAACTTTGTCCCCCATCCATCTGAACAGAGAGGCAGAATGTTCCCCATGGAAGAGGCTCTCACTGAGGAAATAGGACAGTGCCTGGTGCACAAGGACAAAATCTGGGCCAACACAATTCATTAGATTTCTAAAAACAAATGGACCACTGCATCATCTCCCCAGACTTCTCACAAGGAAGCTTTGGGATTGCAGCCTGCTCTCAATTGCTGACCCTAAATTGTGTAGTGATTTTTTATGGTTTTTTTTTCCTTAATGATACTTTTATTTAAGGCACAGTCTTCTTCTGAAAAGCCAAACTCTTGGCAAAATATCTGATTATTCCTGTGCTCTGGACTCTGTTCTCCAGTGTCAGTAAGGAAATGTATTTGCCCTCCTTGTAGCTCAATCAGTGATGGAAACCAGGCACAAGCAGAGGGCAGATGCTGGACCTCAGTTTTAGGTGCATGCCCACACTCTCACACACACAGGCTCAGATGAGTTAAAATGAGCACACTGAAAAATGGTGAATTGGTGATTTGAGAGCCCCAATTAACTTAAAATTCTTTTGCTATTTGTGACTAAGTGTGGAAAAAGAGAAAATGGTACAAAATGAATGTGAGCTTCAGATCCAAAGCAGAGCCTGCAGATCTGTCAGGCAAAGATGCTTTTGAGTTGGAAATGGGACACACCTTTTTTTTTAGGTTTCAGAGAATTAATGTTGGTCTCTTTTGTGTCACTTCTACCTTCATGTTTTGCACTTAGTTGGAGTTCACCTTCCCTGAAGGTTTTTCCCTTCATGGCTTCATTTCTCATCTATTTGCCACTACCTGGGAAAAAATAAGTTCCATGGAAGATAAGCTGAAAGATTGTTCTTAGACATGAGGATTTCTTACAGTTTGATGTAGTTCCTCACCCTGCCCCTTTGAAGGTGTCTCTGCAGTGTGACACTTGAAAGGGAATTGAAGAGCAGCCATGGGATGCTGCCAGAAGAATTTTGGTTCAAAATCCTTCTGTTGGTAATTTATATGTTTTGGTTTTTTATTAGAGAGTAGAGTTGTTTCCCAAAGTGGGAAAAGCTCCGTCATTTGGAATATCTAAGAGCAGTGAATAAGGTATTAAAAATTCATTACCTGGCTCAGCATAAGGGGTTTTTAAGGCTTAGATGCAGAGTATGGACAAAGTGGCCTAATAGCCTTTTTTTTTATCTTCATGGCCCTAAAAGGCACTTGACTTAAATAATTCACTGTCCTGTGTTCCCAATAATCTCCCACCTGTCCCTTTCAGAGCACATGATTGTACTGTATTAATAAATGACTTTACATTTGTGTAGTCATTTTCTTACTACCTGTCTCTTCTACTTTTTCTGTATTTTTTGTGACCTAAAAAGTCCTTTGGAAAATAAAAAACCAAAACTTTCTTAACCCTTGCTATGCATGTCCCAGTGTTTTATAGCCGCAAGAAAGAATGGAAAGATTGATATTTTTTAGTGGTACGAATGCAAGATCAGGCATTTGGTGATATTCTTGATTTGATCATGGAATGGTGGTGACTGCACACAAATGACCCAATTACAGCTTAGACACTTCAGCAGTCATTTGTCCACACACTGGTGGGCACAGTGGCACACGTGTGATGTGATACACAATTGCCTGTGCCCCGTTTAGGACAAATAGAGTTGAGATGTTTGAGATCTGCATTTATTTAGTTTTTCATTGCCACTTTCTGATTGACAGCTATTCAGAAAAGTGTTTCCCTGAGCTATGTTTGTATTCTCTAGGTAGGAGTGTACACTGCATCTATTAAGACCTTCTGATGCCTGTCACTTTCATTTTACTGAATAATGTACCTGTCGTTTTAGCTAAAACCCGATTCCCATTTTTGTGGGAGATGTTTTTTTCTCTTTCTTCCAACATTAGCTTTTCAAACACCATGGGCTGCATCTTCAGAGCCAGCCCCTAAATCTGCTCCAGCAATCAGCCGCAGGTGCAATTTTGTGAGTACAACCAATTGCAGGAGAAAATTATGGAACTTAAAGATCAAGCATTGCCCTGATTTGGAAGCACAAATAGCGAGGATAAACGAAGTCGATGGGAACTGTAAGTGCTCAGTTTCTCAGCGTAACGCTGCTGTTTGCACCCACAAATTAGATGATAAGAAATCAAATCCTGCTATTCACACTGTCAGTTGATTGCAGGATTGAGGCGGGAGACCGAGATATGAAGTAAAATGTGATCCTACAGGATTACTTGTGCTTTTCCAATAAAGGCAGCATTTGTCACACATTCTTGGCTATTCTGTCTGGTTTGGCTTCTTCAGCAGTGGGTGGTATCCCCTGCTCCATGTTTTTTGAAAAAATCGAATTAAAAAATGGGGAAACAAAACGTAAAGCAGTGGGGAGGCAGAGAAGTTGCTTGTAGGAAGCAAAGGGGTAATTTTATAGGATATGGCCCCTTACAGTATCAATTTTGAGAGCGAGTTCCCAAGTGCTGGGACAAGAACTGGGTAAGAAGCTTGCCCTGCCCCATTCCCCTGCCTTCCTCAGTGCGTTTGGAGCACGTGTTCCTCAAGACTGTCTCCCAGGACATCTCTGTGCATTTACAGTCCCCAGCCTGGTACAGTCCGGTGGAAACAGAAATTGCAGTGGATAAATCACTCCATAATCACTGTGCCTTCTTGTGTGTTCCTTAAAAACGAGGTGTGAAATGTTTTATGTAGTCCCACTGTTGGGTTATAGGTTAAACTCAAATCCAGACATATTTTTTGAGCCTCTTACACTTTGGACTAAAAGGTAATCATTTACTACTAGCTATCCAGAATTTTATATCTATATATATCTCAGGGGTTTCCTAATATACACTTAGTAGTTTGAACTCGACCATAATTACACTGTTATTATCTTCATAAGCTTTACTTATCTCATTATCAACTCCTTCCCATGTTGGAGGTCAGTGGAGTCTCCCTTCTATGAGCCATTTAATCCTTTTACCCAGTAGCTCTGTTCTCATTGATTCACTTACTGTATTTCTGTGTAGCTAATATTTCTGACATTTCAGACCAACCTCTCCCCTTGCCTTTTACTCTGTCCAAAGTAATCTCTACCCCTATAGATTCCGAGTTCATTACTGCCAGCTGTAGAGTGCTGCAGGTCGCCAGTAAAACCTTTATGGTTTTGCCTTTGGAGTCGTGCACGGTGTGCTGGGGCTGCCTGTCCTTGGCACAGGGTGGGGGACACCACCAAAATGTGCATTGTTTGCAAAGAGATAGGTGAAGATGGCTGTGCTGGTGGCAGTAAATAAGAGGAAGCCTTTCCCATAAGTAGGAAAAATTACCATTCTCATAACACTGCTTTTACTGATTTATATCAGGTGTTGTAGCTGATGGATACTATGTTGTTTTAGAAATAGCATTTATTGATTTTACTCTCCCTTTGAGATACAATTAACATTTTTGAGGCTTTGTTTCTCAGTCCCTTTCCATCATATTGTCATTCACATGTGATCCCATTCGCTGTGAACCCTGGTTTATATTTCTGACTGAGATCGTTGCTGCAGAAAGGAGATTCTGTGGAGGAAAGAGAGAATTTGGTTTTGAAAAGTCTTCCATGTATTTTCCCAAAGAAATTATTTCCTGTATGCTAGCTTGAAGTATCATTGAATTATAATTCTTTTAATTATTTTTTTATTTTAATGAGGTGACAGTTACTCAGGCATCCGGAGCATTCTTCAGTTCTTGGCAGCCTTAAGCTGAACACGTGCTAAGTCTAGCAAGGATAATTACACCAGCTGTGACCTTTTTGAACACATATTTGAACCAAAGTAGTTTTCAGTCACTTTTGATTGACTTAGAGCTTACTTGAATTTGCTTTCTGTAAACTTCAAATATTACCTTCCTGGTGCTGTGTTAAACTGGGCTGTGTACGTGTGTCGTGAGTGGTTTTATCGTTTGATATTTGTTCCTCTTTATGATGCCTGACAGCTTTGGGGAAGCTTTACAGAAGATTGGGACACAGGTCTAGGTGCTGCTTTGGGCTCAGGTGGCTGCAACAGGCTGTGGAAAGTGTTCCAGAGATGGGTACTGGGCTCCAGCCCCTGGGGGAGTCAACCTGTGGTGCCTGAGCAGCTCAGAGATTCCTCTTTTATGCCTCAGCTCTGAGGAGAATAAAGGGGAGATGAAAACTAATAGAGATAAAAGGTTTGTTCAGTTTTGTTGGTTGGTTGGTTGGTTGGTTGGTTGGTTGGTTGGTTGGTTGGTTGGTGGTTTTTCTGTTTTGTTTTTGGAGGGTGTGGCTGAACATGTTTGTTCAAATCTAGAAACTATTGGTGCTCCTAAGAGTCTCCTTGGATCCATAGTGGAGTTTTGGTTCCACTTCATTCTTTTACACCTGCAATGCTACACCTTTCACTCTGGCTTATTATTGAAGGGCAGCTGCTTCATTAAGAGAGTTTTATTCAAGAACAAATGTCTTGAAAGGTATTTAAGAGAAATTTTACTTCTGTTTTCGAGGTACACCCCTGAGACCACATGCTGGATAGTGGAGTCAGTTAATGCAGCATTATTATTAATTTAATCTAATAAACAGACTTACCAGTAAGTAAGTGAGAATAATTTGTTGGTATTTATGCAACCCTCTTCTTCAGTATTCTTATGCTCACAGGATATATATAGCCACATTTCATTATTTCACCTATTTTGGTTTCTGTGCTACAGGGCAGGCAGAGCTGGCAGCGTATCTGAGTTGGTTTCTTTCCACTAAACAATTTCACTGTTGACCAAACAATGCCTTTGTTTCTCTGGGAAGGGTGTGAAATCCAAGGAACTGTCAGAGTGGAGACACATAACTTCAGGCTGCTGAAAAGATCCTGGCCTTCACAGGGCTTTGTAGGCTCCCAGGAGCTACAGCTGGGTCCAGCACGAGGTTTCCATCGCTGCTGAACAGAGCTGGGTTTTGTGGGAGGGTGTGTTTTTCAAGGAAGGTGAGCAGGGGTGATGCTGTTGCTGGGTAAACTACACCTAAGAGGATTAAAGAGGTGGCATTTGTGTCCCCTCTCTGATCAGTCACTTCTGTTTAAGGTTAGAGAGGGGGCTGTACTACCCTGGATGCACCAGTCTGTGTCTGCCTGGGGCTGGCCAAGTCAGCCCCTTCCCTTGAGAAGCCCATTTTGGGGACATCTGTGATCTTACCAGCTGGATTATTGCAGTAACAGCAAGGCTTGTTTACACTGGGAAATGGCACAGGTTTGCACAGTAGAGCAGTTGCTGCTGAGGACAGGAGTAATTTTAAGGGATTTTACTCATGGATGGCTCTAATCTGATCGTGTTGCTGAATGTTCATTAGTGCTGGGAGCACGCTGCACACCTCTGGAGAACATCTTCCAGGACTGCTTCATCCCAGCGTTTGCATCCTCGGGGATGCTCTGCCACATGAACCAGACCAGAGTGGGCAAGACAAGAGGGGTAGCTCAATGGTGGTGCACTGCTGGTGTGCAATCAAACCCTAACAAAGAGCCACTCTCCTCATTCTGCAGCCATAACAAAGCTTAGAGTGCTTTTAAACCAACCCACAGCCTGTAGAGATCCATCTCACCTAAAATCTCCCCTCTGTTTTAGACAAGCCACTTGTGTTCAGATCCAGCTCATCTAGCACCAGGGCCACCGATCCCCCATTAAGCCTTGATGATATTTTTTTGTTTTTGAATTCCCCGGCTGTGAGCTTGGCCACAGCTACTCCTGCTGCTCGGCAGGGTCCCTCGGGGTGGAGTCTGCCATCCAATTACCCAGGCTTTGCCTCCATGCAGCCCTTAAGTGGCTGCTGAAGGGATGATTCATCTTAAATCATTCTTCCTGCCAGCTTTTCTGCTCTAAACCACACTCTTGTTTGTTTAAACCAATATAGTCACATATAAAACCCTGACAGCACATGCTCAACGTGCAGGTAATAAAGAGGGCATCCTCTCAACAGCTTGTCCTCTTCACCAAATCCTTATGTTTGTGTATTGCTGTTTCCACTGAAACCCTGCAGGCTGGGATTTTGCTTGTGGGGAGGCATCAGGCTGAACATTTCTGTAAATCCCGCCCCAAACTGTGCATTTGGCACAATCATGTGGCCTTAAAAGATGGTAAAATCCAATAGATGGGATGTAATATCCCATTAGCTAATCATGCATGCCCCACTGAGCTGGATTTCTGCTCCATACGGGTTATACACGGTGCTATAGATATCGTGGCCCAATTTTTTCCTGGTTCCAACATTTTTACTCTGCTGGATCCCATAGGTAGAAGAGGGTGATGAAGATGTGGCAGTGCCCAGGTGTGTGACTCCTCTAGCAGCCACTCTGCTGAAGACAGTTTGACCCAGCAGTGCCACACGTGAAATTGGAATCCTGGTAAAAGCTCCAAGGAAAACTGCTTTTTGCATTTGTGAAAAGCAAATGCCCAGCGTGATGCAAATTCCTTCAGAAACACAGATGCAGGTTTACACTCAGGGGACTACTGTAAAAAAGCAAAATGCTACATTGATTTAGAGCCCCTGGAAATAAAGGAGATTGGGGGTTTTGGGTTGGTTTGTGGGATTTTTTTCCCCTTCTGGAGCACTTCAAGCATCCGTACTGGTTAATGAGTGTGACCCAATGAGTGGCACGTTTCAGGGTCCCTGTCTCTGACCCATCTCCCACTGGGAAGATGTAGATAAGAAAGCCCAAAAAGTTCAGCACTGGCTTCCACATACAACACTTTGTGAGTTTCAGCAGTGTTTTGCAGAAGTATTTTCTCTTACACTGCCTGAGCTGTCGGTGCTGCAGGGCTGTCACAAGGTGAGCACCAAGAGCAGCATCCCCCTGCATCCAGCGTGGTGGGAGCCTGAGATTTTCCTAGATGTTAATGTTATGAGCCATAATATCTTGAAAGTCTTTCTCTCAAACATATCTTGGGATATATTCCCAAGAGTTTGTTTTTGGTTTTGTTTTTTTTTTACCTTGGAGAGAATCCAGGGCTCGTTCTTTTCGGCTATAAATTCTTCAGCGCAAGGATTTTTGTTTTCCTTTATGTCCCCAATGCACTTCGTGCCGCTGCACCGCTCCGTCCGAGCCACCTAATATATTACCATATGAAAACATCATTTACATTCAGCCAAGGCTCCTTTTATTCTCCCTCAGAAGGCTCAGAGGTCTGAGAGGCAGATGGGGTAAATCACAGCAGCTCACTCTGAAGGCCACCCGCTCTAACCTGGCCCAAACCCAGCTCTCTGCCCCAGCCCACCCCACCACCCACACTCCAGATCCCTCTAAACACACAGGGCACACAGAGCTGGCCTTCAGCTCAGTAAGAGTTTAGCTGGGGGATGTGGCCCCAGGGGAAAAATCAAGGCAACACCACACAGAACATCCAGTGGGGGGAAAGAAAACACTCTGGAAATTTCTAAGTACTGATGATCTTGTGAATTCCTTTAGTCTGCATAATAACAAGGATCATTAAAATGAAAACACTCTGCCATTACAGCCGGGAAAGGAATCTATACCACTTATATGATAATACTATGGAGCTACATAGAGGTTCATGAAATATGGATGTGCTTATATGCACCATAGTCTAAGTTACATTTGTAATGCTAAATAAAGCATCTCCCTGCAAAACACACACCCATGCAAAAACATTCCAGTGGGGAAGGCTTCCTTTGATTTAGCTCAGTGTAAGTGGTTACGACACTCAGGTTAGCACTCTGTTTTCTTATTATTGTGGCATTTTATTGTGCTTGTTATGCAGAAGTTCTGGCACTGAGTCTTCTCATACTTGTATTGATGGATGGGAGGTCACCGAGGTTCAGCTCTGGGTCATTTTTTACATCTCCCTTTTCCTGACATCTATCTGTACTCTTAAATTCCTGCTTAAATCTTGGATTCTCCACTTCAGAAACTGCAACTAAATTACACGTGCTGCACATTCTACATGTGAAAATACCTCACACACACCGATTATATGGGATTATTATTATTTGATAATTATATATTCACAGTTTAAAAACCTGCTCATATCCATCAACAGCAATTTATACAACACAGTGTCCAAATACATGGGAAATTAACTTCTGTGGCAGTGAATTTACAAACTAAGACTACACACAAGTTTAGTTTTGTACACTTTAGGCTTCATCTTCCAGCATGGGAAGGTTTGCATGGGTGGTATAAACATTTATGTGTTCATAAATGCACTAAATGAAAGTAGGATGTGATTACAATGAGAGAATAAAAAAATACCGAGCTCAGAGAGGGTTAGGGCAAAGATTAAGAGACTCTGGATTTATCATTTTCAGTTCATATGGCTGAATTTTGGCTTCAGCTTGCAACTGGTGTTATGCTGAAAGCACACAAATTCGTGGAAATCACCCAGAGAAAACTGTACTTTTCTCAGCAA
Source organism: Poecile atricapillus (assembly GCF_030490865.1). NCBI lineage: Eukaryota > Metazoa > Chordata > Aves > Passeriformes > Paridae > Poecile > Poecile atricapillus. Next base: position 17,735,191 of record NC_081258.1, on the reverse strand, counting down.
ACGAATGGTTGGAGATTTAATGAAAATAATGGTGCCTTAGCCACGAAAGACTTCTCTATTGCTCATTGGTACTATATAATTGCTTTAAAGTGTCATGTTTTTGGAAAGGAAAGGAATATTTTTTGGATGCTGAAGAGAGAACTGGACAGACCCTGCAGTGATGGTGGACTTGGCCCAAGCCATGACAAGCACTGCCACTGGCATTCCAGGCCCCTGGCTCTCTTCCCTCAGCAGCAGGAGCTGGGATGAATTTGCAATGCAGGCCCTGTTTTAAACAGGCTGACACTGCAATGTTTGACACAAAACGGTGCTTGTCCTCCTCAGTGTCCCAGGTACGGGGTATTAGACTGGACATTCAGCCCCGTGGGGAATTGGGGTCATTTTAGGAATTAAACTTCAAGATTAAACTGTTTCAAGATGCTTTTCCCAGCAGGGTGTCTCTGTAGCACGGCTGGCACTCGTGCTGCCCCATGGATTTGGGGATGCTTGGAAAAGCTACAGCGAAGCTTCTTGTTCTTCCATTTGTCCAGGGGATTTGGTGCCCGGGGAGTCTGTAATGGATGGACCCCAGGGGATGCTCAGCCCTGCTTTTGCTGATGTTTCTTTTCATTGCCAGGAGATTTTTTGGGGGTTTTGTTACAGGACTAAACCCAAACCTCCTGCGGCTCCCCAGGACCCTGGGGCCAAGCCCTGCCCTAGCTGAGGGGGGCTGTAATTGCACAGACAAGAACCAACAAGGACAAATCAAAGATAAATCCTGCTCCTGCAGTTTGATACATTTATAAACGCTTTTTTTTTTCCTTGCAGCCTTTAGGAGAAGCCTCTAACAGCCTATTTTAACTTGGGTTTAGATTTTGAAGTCTGTTTCTCCCCAGGAAGTTGAATGGATGAGCAGGAGCTTGATATTATCTGCCCCTTGCTGTGGAAAATGTCAGAGGCATGCCATGACAAATGCCACTGCTCTCCTCTTTCAGAGGCAGGAGCATCAGCTGCCAGTCACACACAAACTGGGGGTGTACATTACCAGGCAAGGAAGGCTGGCTTTTACCCAAATCCGCATTTGTGGAAGAAAAAAATGCCCGTGCATTCCTTTGTGGCAGAAATGAAAACCAAGATCAATGACTGACTCTTTTTAAGTCTTATGTGCAAGGTAAAACTACTCTTTCACTCTGTGATAATGTCAAGTGCAGAGAAATATACACCCAGTGAGGTCATGGTCAGTTCAGGAGAAATATGTTTAAGAATAAATCGCCTGCCTTTTTTCTCTGTGTGGGGGTAGGGAGTGGCCTTTTTGGTAATAAAAAGTGTATTAAATGGATGATTGCCATATCTGGTTAAAATATCATGAAAATTAACAATTATGGGAATTCTTTTCTATTTATTTTTAATCGATGTGATATTGCTATTCTTAGCTTCCTGGATGTTCCTCCAGGGTTTTGGTGAAGACAAAACTGCTCCTGGCTGGCTTGACATTGATTTAAATGTTGTCAGCTGCATTTTGCATCACAGCCCCATAGTTCTCCTAATATTTACAGCAGTGTGAGGACAAGATATGCACAGAACCACTGTGGAGAAACTGGAAACCAGGAGGCACCGTGCTCTGGAGGGAAGGAGAGGGATTGCCCAGCTCAGATATCAGCCAGGAGCTGAGTCTGGCTGCCCACAGGTTTGGAATATCAGTTTCTTATCAGGAATACCAAGAAGCCACCCTGAAGGCGCTAATTGGGTGAGAACCACATCTTCCAGAGCTTTAGCCACAGCAAAGATGGAGAGGCAGGAGGTGCAGCTCCTTGCTCCATTGCCAGGGTCAGGGAAGAGCCAGCAGCTGCCCCCTGCAGCAGAGACAACAGTGCCAATCCTGCTCTGGGCACCATTTTGTTTAACTTCATCTCTTCCCAGACTCAACTGAGAAAGTCAGAAGTTAATTTAGAAAAAAATAAAAATCAAAACTTGGACCTTCCACAGCTGAGGATTTCCTCAGGAAGGATTTTTCTGCTGTGACTTTTCACCCATCCAAAATCTAAATTTGCTGCCCATGTGAGCCAGCACTGCTTCTTCTGAGAATTTCTATACCATATTATGTGATAAGCATTCCAAGTTATTTTTCCTTTATAAATGAACCCCGATTTTGCCTTTATTTTGTGTATCCCTGTATTTAATTTAGACTTTTTAAGTAATTTATCAAAATTACCATTGGGCAAGATCTCCCTTCTTTGTCCTGGAACACAGCACAGCATTCCAGTTTGGAGATCCTAATGCTGCTGTGAAATATAAAACAGGTGATGGCTGAAATGAGCACTTTCCTTTCTGTGTGTAGCTCTGCTCTTCCAGCCTTGGACACCCAAGGCTGGAATTTGGATCCCTCAGGGAGGAGATTTGCCAAACCACTGTTGGCTTGATTGTTTCTTTATTAAAATTAATCTATGAAACTGGGCGTTAGAGGAAAGGCAGTGCTTATAATCCATCTACATTTTATAACAGGCCAGCTCCATAGTCCTGCTTGGAAAAGAAGTGTGGAGAAAGCTGATGGTGCACATGAATCTGCACTGGCTGAAGGACAAACTGTGGTGCATCAGTCTGGAGAGAAATAATAATTAGGGGTACTTTGGAGATTGGTGTTAAGCTTTGTTTTATTTAATGAAATGAAAGATGGAGCAAACACCAGATAAATGCAACGTTTTCTAAATTCTGAAGTGTAGCGTCAGTTTGAAAAAAGGCATAAATGAAGGAAAATAAAAAAGGGAAGAAGAAGAAACTTCCTGGTTTAACATTGTGGTAAAATTCAGGTTGTTGTAATGTGCAGTAAAAACAACTGGAAAAGGAGAAATCTCAGTAGGAAATCAGATGGGGAAGGAAAAGGGATTTAGGAAGCAGCAATGACTTCAGGCAGCTGTGGAAAGCAAAATGAGAATAACACGGGCACGCAGAGCAGGAGCACAGGGAAAGCACCCTGGGTTAGTGCTCTCTGTGTGTGCCATGAGGAGATGTCTCTTTAATGCCACGGAGCAGGGCACCTCTGAAATATTGAGGACATTTTGTCCTGAAGGCTGGAATTTTCACAAATGCTCTGTTCTTGCCAAAACCTGCTTCCAGTGAGGATCCCGGGAGTTGTGCCATTGGTTTCAATGGGAGCAGATTTGGGCCATTGCTGAGACCTCTCTAAAATTGACCCTTAAAACACAAAAGAGGCTGACAAGTTAATTTGGCCTCAGAGGTAGGCAGCCAGGGTGATTAGAGCGATTCATTTAAAAGACAATATTAAAATAATTGACTGCACGTTGGCTGCACGGATGTTTGGCAAGATAATGGCCTTAGCAGTGGTTATCTGTGGGCAGCACCCCAAACTGAGGTGCTAAATGTGGATCAGGAATGTCCAAAGGGCGAACATCTGGAGTGAAAAACCACTGTGAGAAATAAAGGTTGAAATGCAAAGTCCTTTGCCAGGATGAAGGGCAGCCAAGGACTATTCATCAAAAAGAAGTGCTGGGTTTTAAAAGACAGTGAACAGAACATGAAATTAGAGTGTAGCACTAAGGGGACTCTTTCTCTCCTGGTTTCAGTTATTCCATAGCAATTAATTGGATGGATATTTGTGGACAGAAGTTAGAATGCATTTTGGTTGTCAGGAAACAGTTCTCATCCCAGATGCAAAGCAAGAATTTTACTTTTCCTTGCATCTTTTGGTGTGTTTGCACTTCTCTAAATCCCTCCTGTTGCCCTCTTGCTATAGGGCTTTAAGAGGACATTAGAGGCTCAGTTTCTTTTATGAAGTGGTGACATTTGGGGACAGGAATGTGGAAAGACACTCCCAAGCCTGCAAAGAGCACTGGGTTTGTAAAACCCTGTTACTGTTCAGGGGTGGAAAATACTGTACTGATCTCTCTCTCTGACAGATTTCCTCTAAAGACATAATACCCTTCATGGAAAATAGCTAGGTATGATTTGTCATTACAGCAGGAAACATTGTTTAGAAACATCTGAATACAGGTGTTTAATTTAGCTTTCATCTGGGGCCCACTAATGGACATGTTGTTAAATAGAGCATTTTACATCTCACTGCAGAGCACCCTGTGCTGCTGGAAACTTTTCAGGGCTGATTGTCACTAGCACCCACCAGCATGAAAGGGCTCTGGAGATAATTATGCTCTTCCTGACATGAAATAGGGGGTGTAAAACTGAGTCAGGAAATGCTTCCATCAAACCCTTAATGCAGAAGGGCTTTGAGGACAGCAGAGAGCAAATTCTGGGGTTCACTGAGAACCAAGCCAGGGTGGAACAAACTAAAACATCAAAAACTGTTAAATCCAAGTCAAGGGGAATTTCAGACATCTTGTTCCTCAGATATCTACTTTTGGTTTATTATAGATCCTTATTTGATATTACATATTTCATATCCTCATCCCAACCCAAATATAGTGAAATTTGCAATGCAAAGGAGGTCATTGTGTTACGACAAATGAAAAAATCATTACTGCATTTGTTAGCCTTAATCTATGATCTCATCTACAATATTTTATTCATAAATGCATATCTGCAAATCTAAAGTTAGTATCCTCATAAAGTATTACAATAAACACCTATACAGAAATATTGGAGGATAAAGAGATGAAATAAATCTTTCCACTGCTATTCTGAATTTTTTAAAAAAAAAAAGTTCAATCAGCTCTTTTAAGTCAATGTCTTGGCAGTGAGATGAGCAACAGATTTAAAGGGCTTGATGCATTTCAATGGAGATGCAGGAAGTTTGGGTATGAGGAAGGAGGCTTCTGGCTATGAGTCAGTATTGCCTTCCTTGAGTACTCTGAGATTCTCATTGAACGCTAAAGAAAATATTTGCAACTTCCTTTAATGAAGAATAAAAAGATGTAGACGATGTTATTGACCAATAGGTTTTGTCACTTCAGGGTTACATTTCACTCTACCTCTCAGCTTCCTGTGGTATTAACCAAATGCCAATATCCTTCCCTCATCCTGAAGGAATTGTTCTCAGGATTGGACAGTGAAGAAGAAAACAGCTGGAAAGTTGTCAGATATGTGCTCTTGCCAGACAGCTGATAAAATTGAATACTGATAGGAAAATGTGAAAATTTCAGCTAGGAAAAAATGCTTGAAAAATCCTGAAAGACAGAGAAGGAGCAGAGCATGGACCATGGGTATGTTTGTCACAGGGACTGTTTGTGTGATGTTCTCCAGGTGAAATCCCTACTGCTCCAGTCCACAGGGGACTGGAGCTGTGGTGACCACGCTGTGCCTCGGTCTAGAAGGTGAATAACATGAGTATGATGATTTCACAGGCATTTTGTCTCAGCACTATAGCAAGAACTTCTTATTTTGCCAAGAATTGGTGTCTAAATACCACAGCATATTTTGGTTCTTTGCAGTATCTGATGAGTGTTTAGCACTGACTTGTATGTGTAAAAATTATACCTTACCAGACATCCTAAGCATTTGGAAACTAGCTAAACCTAATATTTTACAATTAATATTGCTCTAAACAGTTTTCTCTGGTCTAGTGAAAATCATGCATCATTGCAGTCATAAAATCCTAAGTGAGCAAGATTAATCTGTACTCCCACAACTCCAAGACTTTGTAGAAAAGTTTCAGCTATGGCAAGGCTCAAACTAAAGTCCCAAAAGCTGAGCAAAGCAGTTGGGCAATATTAGTTATAGCAGCAATTTTAAAATTTTGGTTAGAGCAGCAAGTCCTTTAAAGTGTGATCCCAAGTAAATTTGGGAGCTGTGGCAAGATTGGGATCACAACCTCTGTTTGCCACAAGCCAGGATGACCCCAGGTTAGGAGATAACCTTAGCCCAAATTCACCCCAAGTTAATAATATCCATGTAGGGGCCAAATATGGATTTTTATTCATGGAATTGCACATACCTTGTGTATTCCATGCATATTTCAAGGTATTTCCCATGTATGTGCATATGTGTGTAGATAAATATGTGAAAGATGATGGAATCCATAAGAATAGTGAAACATTTTAAGAGCAATGAAACAGTTAAAATTTGCTCAGAAATGTTTTTTGAGAGATTCCATAGCTGATGGACGAGGCAATTTTCCCTTCCCCCCAACTCTTTCCCAACAGAAAACTTTAGAATGCAATGCATTTATTCCAAAATCAAATTCTCAGCTCGCTAAACTTTTTGTGTGTGCTCAGAGCTCACCCACAAAATGAATTTATCAGAAATAATTAGTGTTTTTATAGCCAGTGCTGATTGCTGCAGCATCACATTCCGGTGCTGGTTTGTATAATTGCAAATCATTTCCTAGAGGTGTCACACAAAAGCAGAAGATGCCTTTGGAGTAGCGTAGTGCCCATGGAATATAAGATTAACACTTGTATAGTACAAGAAAACATGTAAAGACTTGCTATCCCTTTTTTTTTTCTCCCCCTTTCTAACCTTGTTGATGTCATGAATATCAATTTACATCTTTCTTTTTTTGAGATAATTTAACACTCCATTTAGTCATCCTTGGTAATGCAAATCATGTCAATTCTGCTGCCAGACTACAAGGTGATCTCCATTGTATCCCTTGGAAGCGAGAGATCCATTTTTCTTCGTTTATCTTTATTAAAAGGAAAATCCTCCTTTTTAAGCCTTTTGATAAGAAACAATTGAGAATTCCAGGAATTTTAATCAGGGAGCAAAGTCGTAACCACCCAAAAGTATTACCCTTTCCTCCTCAGTTATTCTGTCTGCCTCCTCTCCCTCCTTCCCGCTCAGCCCATTTGCATAACGTGATTAAGAGAGCAGTGATAATTACAGCAGCACATGAGGGATGTGGAGCCTCGCACGCTCCTTGTAGGAGGCAGCAATGCTGCCCTGCACATTTTCCAGACATGTGAAAGAGCCTCTGGGGTCCTGGCTCTGTCCCAGCTCCACCTGCAAGGTCCTGGAGCCTCCTCTTCCCGGAGCTGGGGTCACACCAGGTCCTCTCCCAGCCCCGTGGGGCTCCTGCTCTCACATCACCCCAACACCCCACAAAGGTGCTCATCTCCTCCAAGGCACCGCGGTCCCCGCACTGATTCACCCTCCTGAACCACGGCCCCTGTGAATACAAAGCCAGAAGATTCTGAGCACTGCAAGGGAAAGTTTTCCACATAGAAATCAGTGGGCAAAGATCTTAGAGCTTTGCAGAACACTTGTTCTTGTAATTTGGTTGCCTTTGTGGTTTTTGCTATCGTAACTTGAGTTGCAGACATTTTGGGTGCCCATGTGTATTCTGTCCATGCTTTAGCTTTGCCCTGCCATTAAAGCCAAACATCATCTTGGCATGAGGAAATTCAATATGGAATTTCAATATTGTGTTACAAATCTGTTAACCAGGACCAGTTCACTCAATAATCACCACTGCTCAAAGCCTCTGAGGTCCTTTCCAGCCCCACAACATCTCCATGAAGGGGGAAGTGTTTGGGCAGGGCTGTTAATCAAAGCACCAGAATAAACCCCTCCTGCAGCAGGAGAGCAGCACCTGCTGATCAGTGCCTCCCCATCCTGCTGGATATAACCCTGTTTATATTAAAGATGAAAATATATATTGTCTCTTTATTTCTATTTTCATCACACAAATGCAAAAATAAGAGCTGAACACATGCTGTAAAAGAGGAAAGACCTCAAGGACTTGTATCTTTATGGCATAAATCAGATAAAAATACATTCAGTGTTTCAGAGGGGAGAGAAAATCATATTCATGAGAAAGTAGGGGGTTTTCCTACTGTATATATCCAGGTTAAAAAAAGAACCACAAAACCATTTGACGGTGTCTTCAAGCCAAATATAGGTAATGTTGGGGTTTTTTCTTCTAGAAAAGATGATCTGTTTTGGTTGTTCTGGGATGGGTTTGCAGCCGGCTACAGATAAGGACTGACACATATGGTATCTGATAACACTGATGTTTCTGCCTGGCACACAAAGCCTGTTGTTGCAAAGTGGAAAGGTGCTGCACTCATGGAAACAAATACATAACACCCAGAAGGAAAGCAGAGAACGTCAGAGCTGAGTAACAGAACAAAAACCTTCCTCTGCTTCTCCAGGAAAGCCCAGCTGAGATGGGACCATCCAAAAACTCTCCCACCCTGCAGCTCCCCGTGATGATGGGGATGGGGATGGGGATGGGGATGGGGATGGGGATGGGGATGGGGATGGGGATGGGGATGGGGATGGGGATGGGGATGGGGATGGGGATGGGGATGGGGATGGGGATGGGGATGGGGATGGGGATGGGGATGGGGATGGGGATGGGGATGGGGATGGGGATGGGGATGGGCTGGTCCAGGCTGCACAGGCTCCCTGGGCTCTTGAGCAACTCACCAGGGCTGGAGGGAGGAGGAGAAGGAGGGGAAGAGGAGGAGAAAGCGAGGCCAAAGATCTATTGCATAAAACATAATGGCTTCTAGGTTTCTTATGGTGAATACTGGGGGTTCTTTTGATGCAAATCAGCCAATGGGTTTTTTTTCACTTTATTTTCTGCTAGGTTTTTTTTTTGTTAATTCTTCAGCAGTTCACTGGTCGAGCACTGTTTTGCATAAAGACAGGTCAGCTCAGTCTGCTGAATGGAAGGCTTGCAATGGAAACTCTTTCCAGGAGAATGAATATCCTCTTCTTCCTGTGGGTCTCACTGAGGAGGTCACTGTGAAGAGCTGGACATCCAAGTGTTTCCCTTTGAAGAGAGGGAAGGTTTGTGGACAGACCTGGGAGCACAGATCTGCACAAGGAGATCTGCAGAGAGAGGGGGCAGCCACCTTCCCCTCCTCCTGTGAGTCAGGAGAGCCCTTCCCATGGCTTCACATGAAATTAACTTGTGCAAAGGCATCCACATAACTGATTAAACATAACTCTTTCTTGTTCCATTTCTTGCGGGTTGATTTGGGGACACCTTTGTGACAAATCTTCTGCAGAAAGCTTTTGCTTTTAAAATATAATGGCACTGGTGATTTCTGATTTCACTCAGGAGGAAATGCCTGAGAAATTTTCACTTTAGAGGAAAATGCACCAAAAATGTTCTTTTAAAGTTCTTGTTTCCATGGCTTAAAAGCTGTAATTATTTTAAATGCTTAATGGTATCTCAGTATCCATACTGTTGACTGTTCACTTCTGTTTGCCCTGTAAATTTATCCTATTAGTACACGTGTGTGAGTGTGTGCATTTATGTATATTTAAAACACATATGGTATGGAAAAAAATATATATTTATCCATTAGAATTTACTTGTTCTTCCATCTTTTCAAGTGTCCTGCTGCCAGCTGCCTGTTTCAAAGGAAGTGAACAGCTGAAACATTACAGCACTCTAATTTTATGTCTATTGGGCACTGCTGCTTTGCTGTATATTTTCTAAAAGAGTTTATTGTCCACTAGGGCTCTTTTAAAGGGAGGTTTGGCTACTGGGGACCTTGAAAGTGATGAAACTTAAATGCAAATCCATTCACCTTTTCCTCCACGCAGTAAATTCCACTACCTGCACTCTGAAATGCAGAAGATAACTGTTGCAGTACCCTAATTTTTAATCTAATGTTGACTCTTTTTGGCTAATTTACTTATATTTACTGTGTCCAAATGTGATGCAGAGCTCAGGATACAGAAATCACTAAAAGACAGTTGTTTGTTCCTGGTAGAGGAGGATTTAACATCCTTGGTCATTGCTGAGCTGCTAATGCTGCTTTCATCTTTGCTAGAGGGCCTGTTCCTGAGTAATGGTGGTGTCCCTGGATTTGAAAACACAGCTATGGGAGAGGAGGTGCTGGTAGGAAAAAGTGAGGATGGGTATGAAGTACTGGGGTGGAGAAAATATTTCTTCTTCAGATCAGCAGAGTAACAGATGTGTTTCTGCTCTGTCTTTTGACTCCTCATGACTCATCTCTACAGCAAGGAATCAACACTGCATCCTCCAGAAGAGATTGAGTCCTTGAGTCAGAAATTCCTGTAACAGTCTGTGCTCAGCTCTGAGCATGTGCTCAGCTCTTAGCTTGCCCTCACTGCTGCAGGGATGGCAGAAATAATCATCTGTGATGCTCAGTTTTGTTGGAAAAAGCTTCCACCCATCCGAGGGATTTACATAATCGATTCCTGGGGCCATGATTTCAGTTCCAACAATATTAGTTAGGAAAAACTTCATTAATAACAGAGCTCATCTGTGTTCATGATGCTTGGTGGGACCATCCCCATCGAGGGTGGTCCTCAGGCTCAGGCAAGATCAGCTGGATGACAGCAGCACCTGCTCAGCTCTTTTCAGGTGTGATTTGCAGATGGTTTTTCCTCTCTTGCATCACCTCAGTGATGCTTTTAATAACGATCCTCATCACGAGCAACCTTTTTGCACGGTCACGGGGATGTGCTGAGGCAAGCAAAACACTGTATATCGATGTGAAGAGCTGTTCTTTTCATAACAGGGAGCTGCAAGTGGAGACTTGATGCTTCATAAAATTCTGACATCCTGGAAAGGGAGTCCTAGATCTGTTTTATACGCTGTAGTAAAGGTGATCTTTGGAAATTGCTTGTTGAATAACTCCTCAGTCTGCTGTACATCATTTTTATTGATGATAAGGAAGATGTCACCACTATGGCTTGCCTTGGAGAGGAGGGTGGTGAGGCATTGTGTGGTTGAAAATATGATATTCCATGTTAAAGACCTCGGTGCCTGTTGTGGAAAGAAAATGTTCCCACTGGTACTCCTGGGTGCATTGGCTGCAAAGTTTATCAACATCTCCCAGCGCTGCACAGCCCAGTGGCACTGAACTCTGCAGCTTCCTGGAGGTCCTTTGCTCCTGTGCTAGGGATTCCTATTTTTCACTGCCATTTGGTGGTAGCTCGTGTGAATTAATGACTTCTCTTTACAGTCCAGCTGTGGGGATGGACCTGTGCAGGTCTTTAACCTTCAAGCTCAGAATCACACCCCCGCCTGCTAAATCTGGCCAGGGTGGGTTTTATGGTGGCTGCAGTTTGTAGACTGTTAGGGAAGAATGATTGGTTTTATGAGTGGAGCAGGATCTCTCTCCTCTGCTGTGTGTGCTGGATCATAAAGGGGTCACCTATCTCATGGGGGATTTACGTGGGCAAATGTTCACTGTGCTACTGAGAGCAGAAAACAATTCCAGGGTATTATGAGAAGCAGTTTACAGATTAAATCGTGGAGCATGCACTGCTACAAGAGGACTTTGCAAATGGTCTCCCTCCTACATCAGCTTGTGTCCATTGAAATCGCAAAAAACAATTAAAAATTAATCATTGTTAAGCCAAATGCTGGCTTTCCCCTTCAGATGAGCCCTTAAACTTCTTTATAGAGCATTTTCTCCTGGAGTTTTCCACCTTCAGAAGTATGCTTTTAGCCCTGGGAATAAGGGATGTGCATACATACCAGATTTGTCATGTTTCTATGGATCTCTGGGGTTGCAACCTCAGTACCCAGACTTGAACACAGCTGGTTTATGCCTGGGAAAGGAATTGTGAAGCAACATCATCTGAAGCTAGGAAAATAAGGACTTAATGACTCCACAGATCATCATTCTGTCTTATTATTTAGTACTTGGGCTCACGACTGCAATTTCAGTGTATCCCACACCGTCTTGTATTTTCTGTATGTTTAAATCCTGTATGTTTCCTCCTTTTAGATAATATGTGATGGAGGCACCCCAGAGACTGGAGCCTTTGAGAATCTCCTGTTAGAGGGCAGCTGCTCCAACCTTCCTTCTAAGACATTCAGCTGTTTTTCATCTCTTCCTTCAGGAACCTCTGGAAAGAGGGCACACTTGAATCTTGAGATCTCACAGCATTTGCCATACCTGTGTTTCATTTCACAGCTGGAACTTTCTCAAGGCATTTGCTTTCAGAGGCTTTTTCCTCCTATTTGTAGTTTTGATGGATTTTCAGCTTTTCCCATCCATTACTGAGAACAGGAATTAACCTTGAGTTTGAAGATTCATAGTCTGGTCATTACAGCATTCACAGCTGAGAGATCAGTCTTGTGTGAGCAGGGGAATGCAGCTGTTTACATCCCAAAACATGGAAAGCTCTTCCTGCCACTCCCTGCCAAAACTGATTGATTGACATGTGCCCTCTATGTCTGCACCTTGCAGCAGGAGGAAACTCTGTATGGTAACATCCACGAGATCTGAGTTTTCTCGGTGCCATCTGCTCTGGGGTCTCTCAGTCTGGCCACTGGTGCCCACCATGTGGGTCAGAGAAGATGAAGAAAATTCAAAATTTCATAGACACATGGGATAATTTGAGTTGGAAGGGACCTTAAAGCTCACCTAGTCCAACCTCCTGCCAAGGCTGGGACACCTTCCATTATCCCAGGGTGCTCCATCCAACCCCATCCAGCCTGGCCTTGGACACTTCCAGGGGCAGCCACAGCTTCTCTGGGCACCCTGTGCCTCATCACCCTCCCATGGAAGAATTTCTTACCAATATCCAATATAACCCTGCCCTCCTTCAGTTTGAAGTGACTTCCAAAATCTGGAGAAACTGCAATTACCACTTGGGTGGGACCCCAAAGATTTCTTGAGAGCCAGCATGTGAGAACCCTGGCTAGGCAGCAGTCTCCAAAAACAGGAGTGATTCCCCATGTTGGGAAGAGAGGATGTCCCACATCAGCAGTTCAGGAGCCTCCTGTGACAGAGCTGCTGCCTCTGAGGGCTGTGCAGAGCTGCCACAGAGGCTGCACGCTGTGTCAGCAGCCATTAAAAACACTAAAAAGGTGAAAACTTATGGCAGCACTTAGCAAGTCCCAGATTATTTGCTCGGTGTGCAAGGAAACCTGCATGTCACATTTTATATCAGTGCATGCACCTAAAGCACTTTTAATGTGCTGCACAGAAAGCTTATTAAACACTCCACATTTAATAAATGTGTGTGTGTGTGTGAGTATGGATGCTCATCACTTGGCCATGCGAGGAGCAGCCTTTTTTTTGTGCAAATGAGGCCACCTGTTCCTCTTTCCCTGATTTGACAGGTTTTAGTCTCTCTACTCTGCGAGTGGGCGGACAGTTGGATTTGATTTACTGGATACTCTCCTCTGGTGTGATTGCAGCATAATTATATCGATAATCAGCTCCGTTTGTGGTCAAAATGTTCTCCAACACACACACACTCTCAAATCCCAGATCCTTCAATGCCTGGCAAACCTGTCCCGCTTTCTGTTTCACAAAGGTTTGGTTATGTGATAAATATAGATTGATTTCTGAGGGCTCGTAGCTGTTACTCAATCGACCAAGGGTGTGTGGTAGACAATAAAATTTACAGTTACGCTTTGTAGGTATTTCATCAGGTGAGACTGGTCCTTGTTAGAGAAGTGTAAAAAATTGGAGAATCGATTTTTTTTTTCCCCCCCACTTATTTTGATGTGTGGGTTCACCTGGAAAATGGGAAAGAGACTAAAACTGTGGAACAGGGGTTCATGCTACACAGAAAATATATATATATTTTTCCACTGAAAAGATTGATCAGAATAATTTTGGAGAGTTTTTCAGTCATCTGAAAGCAAAAATTGTTCTATTTGTTTGGCTTTGGCTTGATTTTTGCTATTTTTAAGCTTCAAGAAAGTATAAAGGCAGATATAATTAGAAACATTCTTTCATTTTTAATAAGTGTCATTGAAAATACTTTTTAAGGGTCATGGCTTTTTTTAGTTAGAGTTATTTTTCAGTTTTATTATTTTTAAATGGTTGCTACATTGGATGCACACTCATGGATTACCAATTGGCCAAGTATTTTACCATGGGAAAAAGTTGTTCTGAGCACTTGGGCTGGCTTTAAAACACACACAGCACTTTACCATCAATGTCCATGCAATGAGAGTCTTGTAAATTGTACTTAAAGACAATCCAAGTGCTTAAATGCTCTGGAAATGAGGGGTCTGGCATGGGTGTGTGCTGGAGTGGTTAAACCCTTAACCCAAGCCAAAAGCAGACCCAGGAATGTGCTGGGATGGCAGCTGAGCAGCTGGAGAGGTGTGGAGTGGTACCACCTGCACTCAGAGGCACCAGGAGCTGGCATCTGGCAGCTTTTGTCTGCACTTCTGGCCTCAGCCCTCAGGCTGCTGCAACAGAGCAGCCTCTGGGTGAGGATGGGGATGAGGATGCGGATGAGGATGAGGATGAGGATGAGGATGAGGATGAGGATGAGGATGAGGATGAGGATGAGGATGAGGATGAGGATGAGGATGAGGATGAGGATGAGGATGAGGGTGGTTTCCAGAGAAGCCTCTAGGCAGGGGTAACTTGCTGCTGGAGACGAATAGGATTACACGGACACAGCTCAAGGTGTGGTGAAAGGAAGAGAGAGCTTTATTTCTTCTCTCAGAATTTATAGGTTTCTGACTACAGCCAGGGATTGGATAGTCAGGATAACACTTTCCCAACTGCACTGTCTGTGAGAGATGTTTATCACAAGACGTGTGTCAGAAAGAATGTACACATATCTATGTTTACAGTTACTATCCTGGAAAAATCTTTAGAAAACTATCTCAGCAAGCTCAGAAGCTGAGTTTTCAGGGTGACAGGTAACCTGGCCCAGTCCCCTACCAGGAGTGCCCCTTGTCATCCTGCAGGCACAGCCAGGCCTATCTGTCAGCAGAGGAGCATTTCCTACCTTTTCCATGTGCTCAGATTTGGGATACATCTTTGAACCTCCAGCAATGCTTGTACAAAACTTTTCAGTGGGTTTTTCGTTGGTTTTTTTTCTAACCAACAAAGCCATTCCTGCTGAATGCTGAACACTCAAACCAAGGCACCCTAAGTGCCCACTCTGGGCCTGTTCAGGATAAACAGGCAGTGTCAGGACTGCAGGACTGGTGCCTTCCAGCATGCATGAAAGCAAACAGACCCCTCCAATTTGTGCCTGCTGTGTATCTTCATCAGCACTGGTGGTTTCTCAGTGGATGATGCTGTTTCTCTATCCCACTGCTCCTAAAGCTCCTTGCTCGGTTTTAAGACAACCAGACTGTGCAGAGCCAAGTGTGCAGATGCCCAAGGTCACCCCACCCTCTGTGTGATTCACACCAGCCTGCAAGACCATGACAGACAAGTGGTTGATTCATTTTTGACACAAAAAATTAAAAAAAAAATGGGGGGAATCACTAAACCTTAATTAATTACTGTAGCAAAGGCTCCCTCTGCCTTCAGCTCCACAGTTCTCTCCTTGAGGAAATGCCAGGCAGGGGAGGGGATGTTTTTCTAATCAAGAAATTCTTCATGAGGTTCCTTGGCTCACACTCACACTCCAGGCAGACCTGGAGCCAAGGCAAGCTACAATTGCCTTGATTTTGGGGGAGCTGACGTGAATGACCGGACGCAAAAACGAGCAGAAGGAAACAACACTGAACAATGCCACTGGGTTTAGTGGCTGGCCAAAGCCAGGCTAGCAGAAGATGCTCCAGAGAAAGTTGTAGCAAGGTGTGGTGGATCAGTCCTCAGCAAAATCTTTGTGCAGTGCCTTGCATTTGAAAATATTTGATACAGAAAGGAAATCCTGGCTGGCTGGAGTTGATGTGGTGTTTCTACCCTGGTCCTTCCTGCTTCCCAGGTCCCAGAACACCTCTCTGGGTGAGGAGATGGCAGCGATGTCTGTGACACCTCTGGGGCTTGCGACATCACATCATCACCCAGAGCATTTCCAGTAAATAAGACAGGACTAAGGTGGTTTGCCAAAGTGGAAAATTTAATTTTATTGTTGACTACACTGAAACCTGGATGTTATAGAGCTCGAGTTTTGCCTCTGTGTTCTTCCTCTTGAAGATAATTGTATGTTGTGCATCACAGTCTACCTCCAAGCACCACTAACAATAACAAACCTGACACCTGCAAAATTAAAGTCCTTCCTGGAACCTTCCTGTTTGGGATCACACAATGGGTAGGACAGAGGAATAATTAATCAGAGCACTGGCAAAAAATAATTTCTTTATATACATGCTGGAGGGAAAAGTCAGAAAGGAAACTTGGCAGGGAGGAATATCTAGTACCTTGCTGCAAGTGATCTTAAAGATCACATGTCTTTAATAATATAAAAACACATTTCATATTGATTTTCTGGCAGTTGTGTATTCTTAAATAGGCCAAGCAAAATTATAATATTTGTTTTGCTTTGTGAGCAGAAAAGTTAAATCATTTCAGTTCAAATAAAAAAAAAATTAAAAGGCAACAAACCCAGAAGAATTATTCCCCCAGCCACAAGAATGAAAATTTCTCAAGATCTTAAAAACATCTTTAAATAAAATGCATTGAGAAAGACAGTAGTTCAAATAAGCTCAACCCTTTTTACATATAAAAAGCTAGAAACTGTTTGCAGAGACAAATTCTTCCGATTTGATGTCACCATTTAAATGGTGAGGGGACTAAAACTCATAAAAGTCTGGTTATGAGTCAGGCCTTCAATTAGTGTTTTGTTATCCTAAAAGTAATGGAAAACTCTAGAAAGGCTGGAGACTCTTCAGTGTCTGCATGCATGAGAGTGTGTTTATGTGAGTATTTAATTGCAGTAGGTCTTTATCTTTAAAATTCATATTTGAGTAGAAATTTACCCAGACCTTTGGCTTCTTCATGCTGTGAAAATGGAAGGCGTTAACATTTTCCTGGTGAAACATGTGCAATCAAAGCAGAACATGGCCTTTAAAATCCCTTGGGAACCTTGTTTGATCATTTTCTCCCTGATAATGTTTGTGTTGCTCGTGTGTGGCTTTCTTCTTGTTGTTTCCTTACTTTGTGATTTTTATCTATTCACAAAAAAAATTGTTTTATCTATTTTATGAACCTGTGCCAGAGAGTTTATTTATTAAGATAATTGGTCCACAGAAAGAAAGATCAGGAGATTTCCCCTCTAGAAAACTGAGCTTTAGTTAAGTGAAAATATGGAAAGGAACAAGCTTCTTTCTGTTTTTTCTTCTATGTGAAGTGGAAGAGGGCATCAATTCTTGTCCCCTCCAGCCTTGCTGGTGTGTCACCCTTCCTCTGAAGATCCACCTGCTGCACTGCAGGGTCCTCCTCTGGGATGGGGTGTCTGCAGTGGGTGGATGGGGATGGTTAAACAGCAATAGGAGATCAGATCCACGCTCCACCCTGCTCCACTGGATCGCAGCAGCAATAAATGAATGGCTCAAAGTGTTTGCTGCGCCTCTCACACGGGAGGATAACTGCAGCTCATCCATCTCCAGCTACAGAGGTTCATCCATCACGGGTGGCTTCTGCTGGATATGACCAATTGTATCCAAGTTTCAGGTGGTGAGGCCTTGGAAAGCTGCAATTTAATTTTTTTTTTTAAATAGGGCAGATTCTTTCAATTTTTCCTAGGCTGTCCTACTTGAAATGCTATTTCTGCATCTGGCATTGATATCCACTAGACACAGTCCAGCCTGAGATGAGAACTCAAGACAAAACCTACTTGTAGCTCCAGCACTTAGCTTCTGTCTCTAAAGTAGAGCTGGAAGCACCTTTCACTGCAACCTTTCCCTTCTCCTTCCCGTAGATATCGCAGCTGTTATCATCCCCTCTGAGAAGGGTCTGTCTCACATGCACTTCCATGTGAAGTGTAGTGCCTCAGCCCAGAGGAACAAAAACAAACAAAAAAAAAGAGCTGCAGAACTGAAATGTTTTCCAGTCCCTTGTTTTAGACTGTTCTGGTGTCACTGTTGTGTTATGTGTAAAGAGAATTGAAAGAACAGACCGTGGGAAACTTTTCCTTGGTAGAGTTCCCCCAGCAGTGAACAAAATGCCAAAAGCAATATCCATGCTCTGAGCTTAATATTAAAGAGGAGGCTATTTTTAGAAGTTTTACCCAGAAAGCACAAACTTTTAGCAGCACAGTGGTGCACCAGTGAGCTGACTGTGTGCTTTGGAAAGCCCTTCTCATGGTGAGTGCAGACAAATTGTCCCTGCTGAACCTCTGTGCTCAGCCAAAGCCTCTGCAGCTGGAGTCAGGCAGCAGTGAGCAGCTCTTTTCTGCTTACAGACCATCCATGGCTCTAAAGAAACTCTGGACTTTCTCAAGAAAACATATGGGGATGTTCTCCTGTCTGGTGATCATGCTAATTTTTCCAATTACATTGTTTTTTTTGACTCAGTGCTTGCCAGCATTCCCCCAGCAGCGGTGCCAGGCACTGGCACGAGGCTGCTCCAGGGGCTGAGACACAGAGGGTGACAAGATGCTTCCCTCAGCACAGCCCAGATGGAGAAACTTGAGATTTTCCCAGCAAACCACAGCTGCAGTGCAGGGAAAACCCAGGCCACAGCACCTCCATGTGTGCTCGGCTCTGGCTGTATTCAGAAGTCTAGATATAAAAGGTATAAAGCACCATTTGGAGTTTGCAGCTGGGATGCAGACGGAGCAGGAAAGTTGAGGTTTTGGGGAAAGCAATAGCAAGGAGGAGGTAGCAAAGCCAGGAATGTGGATCCTGCAATGAGCAAGAGAAAAATGATGAAAGCTAGAGAAAAAAGGAGAAAAACTAGAAACATCCAGGGGTGTGTTTGACCACACAGGATCCACTTCACCCCACCTTGGCATTTGGTCAAGTAGGAGCCGATCCCACTGCTCCTCTCATGAAAACCACCCTGGCATTTAGCAGATGTTGGGTCCAAGAACTCTAAGAACTACTGACTACTTCAAAATTTGTCTTCAGATCCGTATTTATGGAGCCAGCACCCACCTAGCAATCTGCCCTATGAAGAAATAGATTGTAATAAAAAAATAAAAATTCTTTACTGATAAATTAAACGAGATTTCAAAGTGATTTTGGCAAAAGATAGATGAGGATTTTTGTAGATTGCTGCTACATTAGATAGAGGGTGTGATTTTTTTTTTAATTTTTTTTTTTTTTTCACATTCCTATGTGTCAGAGCTGGACTAGCAAAAATTCAAATATAGACCAAGTTTAAGAATGCAAGTTGTACTTTACCATTACTCCTCAGGCTGGGAATATGGCACATATAAAAGCATTTCACTTCCATGAGTAGCAGATGAAATAAAACATCCATTTCCTTTTCACGCCCAGAAATAGTAATAGTGTCTGGAGAAAGGAGATGACAATTTATTTTGAACACCAGTCATTGCAGGATGGTTATAGCAGAGTTAGGGTTGCTCTATGGCTGTGCTGCAGCCAGAAGGTTTTAGAGTGGTAATTTTGCCTGTCTGCTTGCCTAGGGATAGTCTAGAGGGGTTTTGAAATGCATCTGTATTTGGAACAGTTTCTGGGACAGACCCTCAAGCCTGCAATGCCTTCCCTCCAACCCAGCAGTGTTCCTGTCTCTCCCATTTGCTAACTGGGACCAGCTCAGGGTTAAATTGTTCCTCCTGACTGTCCATCAGGTTCCTCTTCTTTGTTTGCACAGGTTCTGATTCAGCAAGATATTAGCATATATATGAATTCAACTGTGACTATTTCCACTGAAATATAATAATAGCAGCTATAACAATGATAATAATTATAATAATGATGACGGTGGTGATGATGATGGGGATGGTGATGGTGATAGTAATAATAATAATAATCTTTCAGACCTAAAAGTGAAGCTTATGGTGCATTGTCCCATCCAATCCTCGCCTGAATGCTGATGTCTGAGGCATATAGCAAAAGGCTTTATTGGAGTCAAAATCTCAATCTGAACAGTTCACCACTCTTAATGAGCCAGGTGTTGAGTTCCTTGTTTAGTCTTGAGCCAGGCAAAGCTCTCCCTGAGCTCTGCAGAAGCTTTATCAAATCTTCAGGTTCTTGCTCATAAGGATTTTCCTTTTCTTTCCTTACCACCACCTCGGCACATTCACCATCCAGCCCATGCTGGCAATCCCTGCCCAGATCACTCTGCTCCTGGGAAGCTTTAAACCATTTCTTCAGACTGATGGGGGAAAAGAGAGAGAAAAAGGAAAGAAACAAGGCAGAGAGATCTAGCACATCCACTTTGGGAGCCCTGGAATATTTTGCCTCTGGTTTGTGATGTTCCCTTGACTCGAAGGCTTTGGGCAGGAGCTCTGGTCTCCCTCCCCAGTCCATCCCACCAGGCACACTCGCAGCAAGGAGCACTGCAAATTCCAGATGGCATCTTCCCCCCAGAGGGACTTCCAAGACTTTTTGGAAGGTTGCTACACAGGCTGCAGCCCTAACCCCAAACAAAGGGGCTCGTTGCAAACAGAGAGAGGATTCGGAGCAATCCAAATTTAAACAGCAGCGTTGTTAAAGCAGCTGCTCTGCTCACCCAACCCGAGTGATGTGTGCTCCAAAAATGCACCAAGTAGGTAAAAAAATGCACTTCAGTGACTTCATGCTTTTGTCTGAGAAAGGCAAGAGGGAATTAAAAATCACTAAAAAGTAAAACCCAATTCAACTTAGATATAAACTGACCGAGAAGGAGAGGGGACAGGAGAAACACTGAAGGGAGACTTGGTTCAAATGTATCAGGAGCCTGAGCAGCAGGCGAGGTCCCCAAGCTCCCACGGAGACCTGGGTGACCTTGGCACCTCCCTGCTTTTTGCTGGGCTCATTTTTTATCTGAACTGTCTTAGGTATTCAGGCTGCAAACTCTTCCCAGCTGGGACTGTCACTGCAGATTCACACGGTGCCAAGCAGGAAAGGTCCTGAGTGATTCTGCTTTTCTGGGCACTGGGTAGAAAATAGCTGAAAAGGTCTGGGGTTAATGGATGAAGGTCAGGCATTACAGTGGATGTGAAAAGAGAATACAGACTGCACTGAATTTTTCTCTCCAGAAGTCCTATTTATTTATTTTTTACATCTGCAAGGAGTCCTAACCACAGCTGAAAACCAGTCACTTCTGTGCAAAAATGAAACAGCTATTTTTGCAGCACACAGTAGCTTTGGACAGGATATGAAGAATATTACATCTGATTGAAAGTATAGCAGCAGCAGAGGTGGGTAGGATATAATTACTCAAATTGTGGTTTGGTCAGGACAGCAATAATATCCAGTATGAAATGCCATGAGCCTGTCGATTCCTTTCAGTGTCCAGCACAAGTATCTCACAGGGCGTCCAGAGATGGCACCTCCCCCAGCACAGACCATTCTCCATCCAAGGACAAGTGTAATCAACTCAAGTGCTCAGCAATACTTTCTGTTTTGATTAACACCTTCCTTTTCCCAAGCTGTGTAAAGCCCAACCTATTCTCTTGCAACAGCTGCCCAAAACACTGTGGCTGCAGGGAGGGAGCCAGGACATCCTTAAAACCACTGAACACGCGTGGGGTTTGAATCCACTCGTGCTCCATGGGCTGGAAACTGGCTCCCTGGGTGGAACAGGCAAGAGAGGTGAGTGGTGCATGATGGATTTTAAAAAGTGGCTCACAGGCAGTGCCTGGGTTTGCCTGTGCTGGGACAGAGGAGCCCATCAGCCATTTGGGGCTTTGTTAGGGGATCTTGCTTTAGTCAAAGAACCAGTCCTGAAGCCATGAACTGTAATAGGAGCAGGATGAGTGAAGGAAATCACCAAGGGGAGGAAGTAAAAAAAAAAAAAACAAAAAATGAGAAGGTACTAGATCTCAGGTTTTCACACTCTTTTCATCATACAGAGCCTGCAAGGATAACCCACAGAAGGGCTTCTCATTTCTCCCTGGGTTGCAGGGTGGTTGCTTCTTTTTTTCCTCCCTCAGAGAATAGAAAGGCTCCTGGAATAAGAAATTATTCCTTGAACTTTGTAGGCTGGTTTTCATACGTGAGCCTTTAGACAGCTCATTCTCGCTGATTTCTACTTCTGGCAGTACTATTCATGCAACCAGACTCTCTTTAGTAAGGATTGGCAAGAGTAAGCTGACAAACCCTTTGGCAGTAGGGAGGGAGAAAAAGAAAAGAGCTTTTTTGCTTTATTTCCTCACCAGAAGTAATTTGTGGCTCTATATTTGAAAGTTGCTTTTTACTGAATATGAAATTACTGTAATCCCAAAATGGTCTCCAAAGTGCCACAAAATTGTATTTAAAATGTATGTTAATCTTTACATCACAAATGGCCTTCTCATTTCCCACTTCTACAATTCCTTTTGCTTCTAAGGATTGTTTTTATTTACATCTCTATGAAAACACAATCAATTCCCCCATACACATGGTTGCATATTCTTTGGAGTGAATATATTGATTGAAAAACCTTCTACCAGTCTTATTAATCTCAAGCAGTATTGACTAAGTACAGTTGTACGTATCAGTTGTACATATGGAAAGCTCACAAAATAACAATATCAATAATGTTCTGCAAGAGAAACAATCATTTTATAAATAATGAATGTGCCATATTGAATTTTACAGGTATTTGGGGCACTTTTTTACTTTTAAAGGCCCTGTGTCCAGCTTTGTTGACACCGATATAAATAAAAAATAAATCCATTGCATTCAACGCAGTTACACTCAAGCAAGAGCCAATATAAGGGAGTCTTAGAGCAGTCGTTTGTCAAATGAGAAAGTAGGACATGGCATAAGTACCATCTGTGGAGAGTGATTCATAGGACAAGAATGCAGAATAATCAGTTAAATAAATACTACCCTTGTGTTTTCTAGTCGAAGTGGACCTTACTCCAGCACAATTCACAGCACAAAGCCAGAGCAATTGTAGGGACACGTGGAATTTGTTATTCCAATGCCTTGAACTAGGAGGAATTAAATCCACTTTAAACCAGAGCAAAGCCAGAGACCTGCAATTATTCTTCTCCCCGACAAGCAGGATCTCAATTTCTGCCCGGAGGGAAATGGCACAAGAGGCTGGAGCAGCTCTTAACCAATAACTGACCCAAAGACGTGAGTTTTTGAGGCAAGACATCCCCCAGCCAGTGCTAATCCATATTTTGGCTGTGCTGGGCCACCACAGGTCCATGAGGGCACACAGCAGCACTGAGAGGCTGGAGGTTGGCTGCCTTTGTGGGGTGAAGCAGCAGATCCTGGGGCGTGGATGAGCAGTGGTGGTGCACAAAGGATTCTGTGTGAGCACAGCTGAAAGGCAGACCCAGCTCTCAGGGCAGGTTTGGTGGATGAATGGATCTGCTGGTGCTTTTAGGAGAGCTGTAGACAGCCTGAGGTCCTGGAGACAGAGGTGAGGGGAGCTGCAGAATGAAGAAACCTCTCAGGCTGGTTTCCCACCAGGATTTGACCACAGTGTGCATGTCCAGTCAAGGAGATGAGGGAAAATATAAAAGCAGTGCTCAAATGTCATCGGTCATCTGGAAAATAAAAAGGGTGACTTGTGGGCAAAAGCACTTCATGTACATTCTCCTATTTTTCTCTCAAGACTGGGTTTTGCAGGGAATTTGCTTTGTGTGTGCTCTGCTTACGAGGAGGAGCCTGTGCTTTTCAGAACCTTGACTCCATCAGAGTCCTGATATCCTTTAAAGCTAGAACAAAAATTGGCATAATAAATACCTTAGCAATGAGTTAGACATTTAAAGTTACTTTAAAAGGTACAAGACTGTTATGATGAAGGACACCACATATCTTTCATTTTTTATTCGCTATATGATTATCACTTCAATCATCAGAGGTCCTAAAAGTCATGCCTACATTAAGTGTTCAGTATCACCAAACTCAAGTGGGACAAAGCCCCTTCTCAAAAGGGGTCTGAAATGTCAGACCAAGAAAAAATTAGAAGGAAAACCACAACATGACTCGTCCCAGCAGGCAGCAAACCAAGGAACAGGCCTCAGGTCTTGTGGCTGAGAGCTGGAATTTTTCCTCCAGCCTCCACAGCCTCTCGGTTATCTTTCCTATTCAGTTCTGTTCCTTCACCCTTTAGCTATTGTCACACACACTGTTCTGGACTGCAGTGGGCATGATCCAGGAGGGAAATGCCCTTTAGTTATCAAGGATCAGATGGATATCAGGAGATTGGGTGCTTTGATTTAGTACCCTCAAGGTTTAAATTCTAATTTCAGCAGTGCTGGGGCTTGGGTGTGCCACAGTGGACCAACTCCCTCATTTTGATCTGGTTAATCACAGCCACAGTGACTCAGGCCCATACGTGCAAGCAAGGCTGGGACCCAGGAGAATGTGTCTCCCTCTGTATTTCTAGAACTCTTTGTTCTTGCTTGTTCCAATAATAAAAAGAGAAAAGCCTTTCTTTGGTGGCATTCTGGCATTTCTGCTGCTGTGACTCATCAGAGGTATGTAACAACAAGAGGAAACTTTTTCAAACTTACTGGCGCTGGAAGGAGGCAAAAGTTTATTTTAACCCAGTTGCTTACATTTTCCATTTTATTTTACAATTCTCTTTGTAAAAGGGAATGCAAATTACTGACACAAACATGTAAAGAAGATGAGCATTTAGAAAACTGCATGGAATGTACAACTCTAAATCTCTACAAAAGTGCAAAACATTAAACTAAACCAAATTTTAGTATTTGGGCACTGTCTGAAGGACAAAGGTTGCTGAAAACATTACAAATGCACTAGCTTAATTTTTCAGTTTGTGACGGATTAGCTTTAACATGCATTTTAATTTGTAGTTGGATTTTATCAGCTGTAGACAAAGTTTGATAATCTCTTCTTGTTTGATTAGCACAATCCTCTTAGGAAGGAGAAAAGCACAGACAGTAGTAATTTATGTTCTCTGACAATTTCATACTGACAACCTGAAATATCTTCTGTCTTTAAAACATACCTACATGTGGTCCTTTCAAACATCTTTGTCCTACCTTCTCTTTCTGTAGTGCATGCACTTGTAAGGGGAAAATAGAGGGAGCTTATAATTCCTCTGCATAAAGAGCCAAGACAACGTGTAAATAGACTGCATAAATAACAGCTGGCTCCTTAGAAACCAAGAGGAACACTCGGAGAGAGGCTCCTCCGTTACTCTGCCTGATGAGTGAATCCACTCATTGACATTGGGACTTTAATCTGGTGGTTTTGGGGGGTTTCCTTTGCATGGGTGGGAGCTGAATTAGACCCTTGGTTTCCATGTTTAACAAGCATTTGCTGTTCTGGAGAGTTGAAGCCTTTATCTTGGATGGGGGGCATTTTCTCCTGGTATGAAGAGAAGTTTCTAGCCTCTGCTCAAGTCCCACCCCATAAATCCATCCTTTTCACAGGGATGCTGCTCCACGTTGACCTGCTGTGGGCAGGGGCTGCTCGTGGATGTCCGTGGGACTGCCTTTGTCAGGAGCAGAGACTTGTAACCCCTCGATCCCTTTTGGAGTTAAGCCTGTATCACCAGGCTCACGAGGTCAGCATGGAGCTCCAGGAACACAAGTTATTGCAGGGGAAGGGAATGCACTGAACCACCCCATCCCCAGAGGTGCTGGGGAGCAGCAGAGATGCCCTGAGCTCCCTTCTCCGTGCCAGCAAAGCCTTGCTGGGGCAGAGGGCAGTGACCTGTGGCTGTTCAGCTCATCCACACAGCCAGCACAGCTGTCCCTGCTGACTCCAGTCAGGCTTTGCCCTTCCACTGGGAAGAGCTCTTTGAGTTCCATGGCGTGTAAGGCCAGCAGGAGCAAGGTTGAGCTTGCTCTATATCACACCCGTGCATACGTATAACCATAGAAACCTGACATAAATTTTTTAGTGCATATTTTACACTGCAAGGCTTTTTAGGTCAGACTTTAAAAGGACTGAATATCTTTATTTTTTTTCACTCTCGCCTTGTTTTGACTCTCTTTTTAAAAATCAAAATCTTCCCCTCTGATTCCAGAAAGCCCTAATGGTAAATTAATGCTGTTGTAATAACTTGGGCTGTGCCTTTGGAAGGCATCAGAAGATTCTTTTATTGCAGCTGCATCCAAAAAGCTCTATCCAGTTCCCAGCCCTCTGTGAGGACGTTTTCCCATCCTTCCCTGCCAGTTTCCAAGCAGGAATAGATGAGCATTGCTCTGTACCCATGGATGGCTGGAACAGCACTGTCAGAGGTATCATTTTCAGACTAGTGGTTTCAGTATGCTCATTCTGACCTTTAGGGGAAGCAACAGTGCCCTGACATTTAGGTTGATTTATATCCCCTGCAATCCCTTTTCAATTAAAACTCGTATCTTCAGGGCTCCCTCTGAGCACCCCACAAACATTTATGATAAATCCCCAATGAACCAGAGTTGGATGGGCTGGACTGTGCTTTTACCTGACTTCCAGGCTGCTCTCAACATCAGAAATCCTTGATGTGACCCTCTCTGGATATATTATTTTGGTCATGAAAACCCCAGAGCTGCCTTAAAAAGCTGTGGTGTTTCAGATGAAGGCAGTGTGGGAATATTCCAGCCTTCAGTGATGCAGAGCAAGAGAGAGGACTGCTTTCCATGCTGATGAGGCCAGTGGTGGTCCCCATGGGGAGCTTGTCTCTTAATGATGTGTAAGAGTGGCTGCTGGATCAGGAAGAGGCTGGGAGCAGCCAGCCACGGAGATAACTCCATCCTCTGTCTTGCAGTGGCTGCCCTGTGTCATTGTGAGCTGCTACATCAGAAATCCTGTGCAAAAATGCACTTAATGAATTAGCTGCTAAGCCCTGCTTCCCCTGTATTATCTGGTTCACACTGATGTCTCTACCTTCTCATTCTGCCTTTGAAGTAGCTTCTTTGAGAACTCATATTCCGTGTGCTCAGGCTCAGTGGACTGGGATAACACTCCTTAAACTCTTCGCCTTCCCTGATTATGCTTTTCAGAATAAATATATGCAGATATTGTTGCATTTTCTCGCTTAATCTCAGCAGGCAACTTCACTTTAAAGTAACTTCAGGCAATTACTACCCAGCCCTTCCCACAGCAGATTTTCTGACGTGGGACCCAGCTTTGGCGTGACAAGACCCAGATCAAAGAGTGCTCAAGTGTTGCTTTTGCTTTTGCACTGGGCCAGCACGTGAAGGAAGATCTCACCCATGCTTGGAGACCCCAAAGCAGAGCTTTTCCAGCTTTCAGTGATTTATCACTGCACACAGATGACTCTGTGGCCAAGAGAAGGGTCTCAACAGGAACCTCAGCTGAAGGAACTGAAGTTTTAAGGGAGGGTTGCTGTAAAATATAAATGACAGCAAGTGTACCCATTTTATCTGGGGTGGAAGAGAGTTTATTTACTTCTCGTGTGTACCAAACAAAAGAGTTTGTCCCCTTTTTTTATTCACCTGTGTTCAGCTGCTCTCACAGTTAGTGCAAGATGTTTGCAATATTGACTTGTTCAGACTCCCTGGGTTGTTTTTAGGATGTTTTCAGGCTGTTTTTTAAACAGGTTGTTGTTGTTGTTTTGCGTGTTTTGCTGCTGGCCATAGTCAGCAATAGGAGTTAAGTGCATTATTCATAGAGGTGGTGTGAACTGTGAACAAGCTAGATAAAAAAACCAAGATTTCTGCTACAGTAAATCACATCCTGCCTTTGCCTATCAGTAAATATTATTACAATTATTATTAAAATGTTAATACTATCAGCAGTGTTTTGCAGTGCAGGCATTAGGAGGCACAGCTGAGCTTGTCTGACCTGATCAGCTGAGGCAATGCATGCATACTAATGAATTCATTGCCTTATTTGTCTCCTAATATGTTTTTAAAGGTAAATTAATGTTCTTCTATCTGGTCTTTAATGAATATCTTACATCCTGCATTAGGAACTCATTTACTTTCCTAACCTATTGCCAGCACCAGTCACAAAGAACAGTTAGAAATTTGCTGGTGCAGGAAGCCATCATCTTCAGAGCTGCAGATTGCTTGATAATGGGATTTTTTTTTCCCTTTTCACACCTATGCTTGCAGCTAGGATAGTTTATATCCAGATGATGAACTGTATTTGAAAGATTACTGGAATAATTAAGATTTCAAACAGAAGCAGTTGCACATTCCCCTTTTCCTATCAACTCATATATAGGCGGCTGTGTCTTCTACTATTGTAAATAAAGAGAATTATTGATGCTCCCTTGACATTTAGGGGCTGTCTTAAATGCAATGCTATCATTTCCTCAATATAGCAATTTTTTTTCAGAGAGACTTTTTATTTTACACAACAAAAGTGGGTTATTTTGCTTTGCCTTGTGCACCCTGACATCTCCACTGTAACCACCTTCCCTGAGGAGTCACAGTCGGCTGCAGCTCTCAGGCACTGCTGGGATACAGACTACTCAGTATATGTAGCTGATAATAAAGAACTTTTTTGGGGGGGATGATAAAATATAAGGAAACACCAGATGGGGAGAGTTTGAGGTTGATGGAATCTGCTTTGGCAGTGGCTGTTAGCAGATGAAGCCAGGAGCCCTCCAGATGTGAGCTCCTGTGGTGCATCTCCTCCAAGGAGTTGGCTTTCTCCTGTCATTCTCAGGAATTCCTTGCCACAGTTATGATCTTTGTGAGCTGGCTCAAACCACTGGGGTTTGATTTAAGCTGTGGTTCCCCAAGTCCTGTGCCACAAGAGCAGAAATTCAGGAGGGAGGGCTCTGAGCAGGGCACCCTCCTCGTCAGCTGCTGAGGGCTGGAGCGCTTCACATGCAGCCCTGTCACATTACAGCCTAGATAAATATGGGATTTTTAGCTGAAAAATCTCACCCTGTCGGGCTCTGCTTTCACATCCCCACTCAGAAAGTGAAGATAAGGATCCTCAGTTCCCTCCCAAGAGAACAGCAAAGGTGTTTGTTTGTTTATGTGTGTGACAACCAGAAACACAGAATTACAAATGTCTGTTTTAACATTGCTCTGGGGAAGGCAGTGGAATTGAGGAGGTGACAAGAGGGAAGCCTGGCTAATGAATGACAAAGTCCAGGTCCCTGTCAGTCACTGCTGATCTGTGACAAGTTTTATCACTCTTTGATTTCATGTTCCAGTGATGTGAGCATTGCAAGCACAGAGCGAGAGAGGGGACGTGGCTGGGAGAGCTTTCAGTTTAAGTGAGCAAGAGATGAAAAAATCAAGGTGAAAAAGAAGGTGGAGCAGGATGCCCACAGCTCAAGGTGAAGGGCCAATCCCACATCTCCAGGACTTTTCCCCATTGTTCTGTGCACTGGACCAGGCTTTTCCCCAGAAACACATTGTGTGAATGAAGCAATGGCCCAAGACACGAGCCATGGGATGTCCTTGTCACTGGACAGGTGACACGGGACTTTGCATCACTAAAGCCCTTGGGTGCCAATGAGAGTTTTCACAGAGATAATAACTGGCACAATAACCAGTCCTCACTGGATAATTTCCTTGACTAATTTTGTCATTAAACATTTTCAAATTAAATATAAATTTAAAACAAAAAGTGAAGAAGGAGTAAAAATATGGTTGGTTGCCTACTACCCATTTTAGAGTGTAATAATTCTGACAGTATGTGTAAGTTTCTCCATGGACAAAAGATCTCATGATTTATTGAGCCATTTATTAATTAGAAGATTACAGCATGACTGCTTCCCAGTAGCACAAAAAAAAAAAAAAAAATTGGCTTAGAGTTAATTATAAATGCTGTAAAAGAGTATGAGAAGATTCATAATCCAGCTCACAGGTTCCTCTTGCTTGAAGTTATCCATGAAAACACTTAAAATATGTTCAATATTAAACCTGCTAAATCCTCTTCAGCAAAAACCTTAAATTTAGGTAAACGCTGTTATTCCCATTCTTAGACAGGTCAGATATAGAGGCATAAAATATGATTTCAGCATTAAAATCTCTCTGCATCCTGACCTGGGCTGTGTTCCTCGTGAAGGCTCCTGTGTTCCAGAGCCTGGAGAGGTTCTGTCCATTCCCAGTGACCTTTCCTCCAAGCTTTTCATCCCTTTGCTCTTCAAGGATCAGCACTGTTAGAAGCTGCAGCTCCTGACACCTGTCCCTCCAACATCTTCACTTTAGTGAAACAAGAAAATCTGATCCTTGTCTTTTGCTAAGAGTTTTGTTCCTATTTCCCACAGGATTTCTTTTTCTGTCAGTTTAATAGCCACAAGCTCTCTCTTTGCGCTTGATAATCCCTTTGATCTTCTTCACTCATTGCTCAGCACAGTGCCATGAGGATGTTACTACCTTTAATCTTTTTGCCATTGATCAGTAATATTTCTGTCTGCTGCTTCTCTGTGATGCCTTTGCTGAAATTGCCACTGCACCCCCTCTACGTTTTCATGGAGGAAGTGCCATAATATGGGGAGCTCTGCTGGAGAAGATCATAAATGCTGGAATGAGTTAAAGAGCTTGAGGAGAAAGGTTAGGACACTAAGAGCAAATTTTTTGGATGTTTTACGTATTTGTACTGCAATATTTTTTTCTAGATAGGGAAAAAAATTACATTTAATCAGTTTCTGGTCTTTTGAGCTGTCTCTGCTTCCTTTCTCTTCAAGGCATGAAGAAGGAATTCTATAAACACTATGAGCTCCCATTTCTAGTGTCTCTCAATGGTTTGTGGGTGGAATGACATCCTTTTACAAGGCAAACAGGAGGTTTCCAACTCAACTTGAGATCTGAGAATGCCCAGCTTTCCTGCTGCTTCCTGAAGTAGGTCATTGCCAGGAGCAGATTAGCTGACGATGTCGCTGGTGATAACTGGGGATGCAATGTAAAACTTAACCTTCCTTCCACAGCTATATTGCCTAACAGCAATAGTAACAACAAAATATATATATATATACTGAGAGGAAAGTGATGCCAGCCTGACTCAGAGCCTCAAAAAAGGTGGGCACTGGTTCAAGAAGAAATCTTTTGCATATGCTCATTATTCTGGATATAATTACACTTCACTGCAAATGGGCTTCACCTGCCGCGTTTTGTATATAGGTTTTTAATTGTCTAAGTTGTGAGGCGGGGGAGGAAGGAGGCAGATTTGGTTGTGCCCATTATGTGTATGAAGAGCCTTTGCAAAACTGTAATTCAAATATGAGTCAGAATTTTGAGCACACCGAGGAGCGAACCACAATTACCGACTTTTATGAAACTAAGATTGTAATGCATCAGTGGGAGAAATAACTTTAAGTTAATCTGCTAATCACCTAAAAAAGGCATAGTTTGGGGTGTTAGATTCAGCTCACGCTTTGTTACAAAGGTGAGATCTGCTCTGCCACAGGTATGGAGATGGAAAAGGGGTGGCTCCAAGATCTCATTTTTTAATAAGCTCTCCCAGCTGGCTGTGTTGGTTGAGGGAGAGCAGATGAGCTTTGTTGGATGTTTATTCCAGTAGTGCCATCTCTGCCTGCTGTGGTGCCATCTGACCTGCTTTATCTCTTTTTTTCCTTAGCTGATTAAATAAGAACTTCCTGTTTGTTTCAAATCTAAGCAAGCAAGAGATGCTGCTGCTCCACTCACAAGGTCTTACATTTCCAGAGGGATTCTCTTTCTCACAGCCCTGTGTTCAGATTTGCTTCTTAACCAGGAGTGAAGACTGTCCCTCTACCAGACCAGGGGCTGCTGGAGCTGAAGTGTCAGGGTTTATGATGTATGGCAGAGTGTCACCTGTACAGAGAGGAATTATCCTCTCCACTCCCTCTGTATTTACACCTTGTATCTGTGACTTATGGCATATTTTCCTGGCCAAGGTCTTGATTGCCAGAGAAAAGAGTAATGGGCATAAGGAAAAATTCCTGTCTGGCTTCACCTTGGACTCTGGAGGGTGGTTATTTCCAAACACCCACCCAGGCTGTGCACAGAGAGCCATACACAGGGCTTCTGTCATCCCACGTGGTGCAATTCTGCAAAGCTGTGGAGCCTCTTCACTTTTACCAAATGTTCCTCAGTTTGGGGAAAGTTGTGGGTTTGAAGGGAGCCAAGGAGCCCACCCAGAACCCAAAGACTGCAATCACAAATTTACAGGCTGAAGCCAGGCTGTCGGAGGGACTGGCTGTCACCTGCAGCCCCCTTTGCTCACTGTTGGTCCCGTGGGGACCCCCAGAGCTCCCAGCCCCAAATCCCACCCTGGCAGGTGTCCCCTCTGCAGGCCACAGTGCCATCAAAGCTGGAGGCTTCACTTTCAGTGTCATTTGCTGTTTCTTGAATTATTTATTGCAAATGTGCTGGTGATCCACGCAAGCGGTGCTGCTGCTCATTGTATCCAGATGTCTGCAAACACACTCCCAGGGCCAGATCCTAATTTTAGCTGCCTCTGCAAAATATTCTCCTCTGGACTGAGGCCCTATTTGTGCTCCTGTTGAACTCTACAGCCAAGCAGATTGCTGGCTTAGGGAGCTAAATACTGCTCCTGAAAGACAGGGATCATGAAGGGCACAGATTTGAGCTGTGCAAGGTGATTAAGTCAGGCTTCTTCTCCACATGGAGACCTCTTGCAAGGCCAAGAGGCAGGGAGAGGAGCCAGGGCACACCAAGGGAAGGATCATCTGCTCTAAAGACATTGCAGATGTGCAGCATCCTTCCCCCGTGCATGGCAGAGCCCCAAGGCTGCAGATCCTCATCAAGCTTTGGTGTCACGTGGGAGCTGCAGATGAGGTCCTGGAGCTTCAGTGAAGTCAAGGCTGTGATATTCATAACACCTAAACCTGTCACCAGGAGATACTGTCATCCAACCTGCTGTTCCTCATCTGAATGAATTGCTAAGCATGCATAATGAGATGCAGCTATTTAGTGACAAATATAAGTTGTTTATCGGGAACTTGGTGTCAGGATGGGTTTCGCTTTGTTCAGTGGCACATGGGGCCAGCCTGGGAGATGGAGCTGTGTCCCATTACTTAAATTAATCAATTAAAACTCCCCAGGGAAAATGGTCATACAACATATGCCAGAGTCAGGGGTTTCTTTATTTGGGCAGTTCTGAATTGCTCCTATACTGTTTTATTAAGATTTTTACTCTGAAGTTTATTTCCCTGTTCTTCTGATCAATTGGCTCATAGGTCAGTTTGAACAGTGGGTAGGAAAGGAGTAAATACAGGAAAATCCACAAAATGTGTGAAATGGGGAACCAGCCCTGCTTTTTCTCACAGTCCTCTTTGCTTACCAAATTAAGCAACTAATGTGTTATGAAGCTGAGTGTGTAGGAGCACACCAGGCTGCCCCAGCATGAGCGAGTTTTTTGCTCTGGACTCCCATCTCCATTTATTGTTGTCATTATTATTGACAGTGGTGGTAATTTTGTGTGTGCAACACCTCCAGGCTCAGCATTTGGGGCACAGTGCATCTTGTTTTCAGAGTGATGCAGGAGGCTTAACAACACAGGATTCAAATCCGTGCTGCTTGTAAAAGGCATAATTTTTGTATGGTGTGCTATAATTATTGTCTGGTGTGTTTATTAATAATAAAAGTCACATTGGGAAGCTTTCTGGCTGAAGTGCTGTGAGAAATGAGATGCTTCCACCATCTCCCAGTGGGCCTCCCCATCCCAGGCAGCAATACTCTAATTAACTTTCGTCAAGTGGCCCTTTGAAACTGGGAAAATAAAGTGATCTAGAGGTGCCTACAGAGCTGCAGCTGATACATGAAAAATTCCTTTCTATTCTCCAGCAGGAAAGAGGGGGAAAAACCCACTTGGTAATGATCAGTTTTCTAAATGTGGTATATCTTGGGGCAGCAGAGGAACATGAACTTGGGGGAATGGAGCAAACCCCAAAACTGTCAGGATCCATAAATGAAAGGACAAAAGGTGAGGAAGAAAAAAGGAAAATCTTCCCCAAACTGCATGGCTCAGTAAGGAACATTTATGCAAAAGGTGGTAACAGCATAACTCTTAAGATGGAAGATGATGATGAACTACTGATACTGAAATATTTAGTGTCCATTTGAGGAAGAGTTAAAAATCAGCAGTTCAGCTTTCCCAGAGTCTGCATACATATGTAAAATCAAAAACTTGAGTCATAAATTCCCATCTCACTCATCTTCCCTCTCTCCAAAATTCATAGATTTTAATACCAGAAGAGACTATTATGAAAATTTTTACTGACTGCTGAAGAGACCTTATTTCCATACAAGAGTCCTGCTGAGCCTTTCTCATCCCTACAGCTTCCTCCCCACCCTTCCACATTTCCCTGGGGTCCCACAACTCTGGTAGCACCTCTGTGCTCCCACTGCCATCCCTGTGTGCACAAAATTGCAAAATTGGGACCTTTGATTGCAATCTTGTCAGGACAGGAGGGTTGTCTTCTGTTCCATGAACTGCCAAGCACAGTTTTAGCCCAGCAATGATAATAATCACATTTCTGAAATCTGGTCTCTGGGCATAAAATGACTTTGGTGCCTACCAAAGGTCTTGGCTGCCTCTGTCAACACTTTAGATCTTGAGGACCCTAAAAAGAGCAAAGTTTTTAACCTGGAAATATGCAATATTTACCCAACACCAAACCCACATCAGGAGTGAGAAACTTGGCTTTTCTCTGATGAGACTCAGCCAGTAAATGTCCTCAGAGTCTCCTTCCCTTTTGGGTCTAAACACATCCCAGCAGCTGCTGGCACTTCACTGCATTTCCACACATTTTTCTCTTATACAGCATCTCTCCTGAATGAAGGAGGTAAGATTTTTTTGGTCCCTTTTTGTTCAAACCTCAAATCTTCTATTTTCCAGGGAAGAGTGTCAACCCTGTTTCCTGCACACAAATACATTTTTTTATATTGGTAGTCTTCCAGCTGTTTATACATGCCTGTGTGTGTGTTCATCGCTTCAAAAAAATCAGCATTTCATTGTATCTGTGTGTATATGTAATAGGAAATGGAGATTCATTTCAACCTCGATCTTGTTATTACTTCCACAAAATACACTCCTAATAGCATACATAAAACTGCACAGTTTTACAGTGCTACATTGTTTTGACTTCATTTTGAGCAAGAAATCTGGGTTACAATGGGGAAGTTCATGAGATCATAAATTCTCACTTCTAAAACTGTGCCAGACACTGAAACCACCAACTACAGCTTTCACACACATAAGTATTATAATTATGGAGTTTGCAAGGTAAATTTGAACACAAATGCTTGCTTTATAAATTTAAAGAGACAGAAATGTTAATTATATGGTCCTTAAAGATAAGCAATTAATTTCTTAAGGGATGGGTTTGGAAAATCCCCTTTTGAAGGTTGTCTCACAATTTGAGCTGCTGTTGACATAATATATTTTTTTGCTGCATATTGTATTTTCTGGTGATAAAGTAATAGGAATAAATTTGATCAACAATAAATGTAAGAATGAAGATAGAATTTGAAATTGTTGGCTGTTCAGGAAGCTGCACGTGACATTTTATTGTTGGACAGTATTTCATGCAAAGTCTTTTTGACTATAGATACCTTTTTTGTTTAATTCAAGTCTTTGAATAGTATTTTAAGAGTGATTGTCAACTTTTCAACTTATTGCCTTGTGGAATCATTATATTAATTCATACAACCTGTAACCCGTGTCATTTCCAAATTTGAGATTCACCATTCCTCACTGCTTGAATAAATCATACCAGTTTTTAAATGTAAAAATACCTTTTCTGTCAGTGCTCCACTGCAGTTTTTTGTTTAACCCAGTTACTGCACAGGCTGAATTTTTGTTCCTGGTATAACTGAATGTGAGTATCTGCCCCTCAGTTTTGCACAGGAGTGTCTCAGATGTGGGGAAGTGACCATCCCTGTGCTTACCTGGCTAAAGAACACCCCATGGTCCTACCCACAACTGGGGTCAGACCCATGAGCTGGGAAAGCTTTTGCCTTTGGAAGCTCCCTGCTCTTCTTTGTGCACATTTCATGTATTGGTGGGAGATGGACAGAGTTTCTTGCTACAAACTAATGATTTCCTGGTTTCTCCAAGCTTTCTTCAGATGATTTCAAAGAAGTTTGGATCTCAAAGTTGCAGAAATTAAAACAGCACGTAGCAAAGTGAGGCTTCCCATTCAAGGTCAGCCAAATCCTACCCACCTGACACCATGAAGTCTGAGAGAAGGAGGAACAAAGGCTCTGCAGGTGCTTTTTCAGACCCAGCTTCCTCCCCATGGACAGGGAAGCAGCACCTCATGTGAAGAAGCTGCTGCTCTGCTGGGTGTTGGCTCTGTTATATCCAATCGTAACACCAGCTTTAGCAGAGGAAAATTAGTTAATTAATTCTGCATCATTAAAGGAGACTGCTGGCTTTGCTCTGCCCCCCGTAGAAGAGGAACTCGTCGTGGGGAGAGGGCTCAGTGTTGCTTGCAGGCTTTTCAGATTTGGTCTCCTGGGATGTGACCCTGTGGAAAGTCACACATCTCTGAGCCCCTGCTGCATTCCTGGAGAAACCAGGGTTTGATCCACTCAGGTTCCAAAATGCTTTCATCTTTTGCTTTGTGGGATGCTCACATGCTAATATTTTGGAGAGCTGGTGCATTATCCCTGTGCTGCCTCTGTCCCTGTTGTATGGAAATTCATCTTCTCCAGGGCTGTTTTTGTGTGAAGTTGTGGTTCAAGCCTATTATCGTTATTTAAAGTCACTTTTGCAGCAGCGTAACAGTAAAGCTTTTTATAAAATATATTATCATTCTGAACTTTGTTGTTAGCAAGAGAAAGCAGGAATAACAGCATGCTGGGTTCAGCCATCAATATAGAGGGTGTATCATCAGTCAAATCCATAAAGCTTTTAAGCTGTCTTATTTTAAATTAAGGTTTACAATGCATTACAATGGGATATTTTAAACTGTGTACACGTTTTATCCTCGTGACTCTGTAAATACTCTCTGATTAGTAGGTCTGAACAGAGCAGGCTTGATCCAAAGCTGACTTTTATCATTAAATCCATTTATTTTGAAGGATGTTACCTGTATTTTATGGGGGAACTGAGGGTTCTGTTCTCATTTCTCAACAAAGGCAAAATTAAATTGGAACCAACTTTGATATTCACCAAAATCTAACAAGATTTGTTAGAACTGTTGAATCAGAAGATTGGCATTGCATGGAGACTTTGAGCAGGTTGTTACATTGTGGTAGTGAAGGAGAAATATACAAAAAGAGACAATATTTATAAGCCTGGTACCCAAGCCATCCCCTAAAATTGTGCTTCCATGTCCCAAACAGTGTCAGGGCTGCCCAGTGCTAAATGTCCTTTGGGCACATCAGGGTGACATTAAGGTGCTGTAAAGACCTCACATTCATTTAGACATCCCAGAAAGGGTGGAAAGGGGAACAGATGTGAAATGACTCGTCTGCAGTCAGAGACCATCCGGCAGGAGAGCTGTGATTACAGCCAAGGCTCCTCATTTGCAGTCTGCTGCTCTGAATTCAACCAGACAAAATCCACGTTCAGCTCCTGGTCATAACTGCACATCCTGGCTGGCAGCTGTGAAGGAGAAGCCCTGCTTAATTTCTAAGGGTAGATGCAGCCTTGTCAGTGGCAGAAGGTCCCACCTCAACCTCTTCCCACACTGCCAAGCATCTGCTCTGGGTCTAGATGCTTAACACGGGGTGGGAGAGGTTTGATAAGGAAGGATAATTTGCTTTCCAGAGCAAGGTTTCCCCAGTAAACCTGCCAAAGTGACCTTCCACCTGAAAAATCTGGTGATTCACACAAAGACAGTGCAAGGATGAGCTGGGATGCAGAAGCTGTGGATACAAATGTAGGTGTTGGGAAAATTTAATTTGGTGCTGGTAAATAACTTTCTTCTTCCCCTTTTCATTTAGAAATTTGTTACCACATTGGCGATAAGAAACTTTGGTGTTGAGCAGAAGGTCTGCAGACAAATAGCAGTGGAGGAATAAAGAATACACAGTGAGATGGTGATGGAAGGAGGTGTCTGTGGGGAAATGTCAGGTGTACACAGACCTGTGAGGTGAGCAAAATCCTGATGGCAGTGGAGGAGATCAGGAGTTTCAGGTTGAATCATAATTGTATTTCCAAGTGTGACCACTCTCTGAAATATTGGCTGGCACTGTTAGGCTAGAAAGAATAAGCTTCTAAGTTTCACATTCAGCCCACATTAAATTAATGGTATTTGAGTCATGCCTACAACTGGTGCAAAGGCGGGAGAAATCAGAGCCAGAAATCAAAAGCTCAGATCAAACCTAAATATTCTCTTAACAGCCTTACTAAAGGCTGTGGTCAAGGCCAGAGTTGGCATTTAACTTTGACTATACAAGACTGACAACTAAATGAAGGGGAAATCAAAAGCCAGTTTAATTGTTGCCTCTTGTTATTGTCAAAATGACCGGCTAATTAAATATTTATTGTTTACTGGTTTCAAGCATACATTTGGCATGTTGGGATGCTGTGTAATCAGTAGATCATGCATTTCCCCAGAAGGAAATAGTAGCCTCACAAAAGCCTGTTGTGAGGATTAGCTGGCTAATGGGCTTGACTCACCCCCCTGAGCAGTGAGGGTGCAATCTGCAACTGCAGCTCCGGGCTCCCAGCTGGAAGTGCTTCATGCTCCCATTCCATCTCCCAGCAGGGAGATGCAGCTCTTTGCCTCCAGCCTGGGCTCTCTCCAGCCCTTCCAGCAGAAGCTTCCCACCAGAAGCAGGGTTTTAACACAGCTGGCTCCATCCTCTGCTCCCTTTCCTGCCTTTCCTCCTGTCTGGCCACGTCCCACTCCTGTGCTTGATGGCTCATTGCCTGCCCTGAGGAATGAGGCTGTGTTCCACTTCCCTTCCTAAATGGGAGCTTCCCAGCAAGTGTGGAATTTCTGAGACTCCAGAAACCACAGCACTTTCTGCTTGGGCTATGAACTATTGGCTGTTTCCACCAGCAGGAAAAAGAGAGATCCTACAGGATCCCACACTCCTGGCAAGCCTTCGATGAACGGTGGTCCTTTGGGGCACAGCAGTGACGTGTGAGGGATGGGGATAATGCAAAGACCTGTGAGGATGAACAAAGTCCTGAGATGGGCAATGAAAGGCAGGAAGGGCAGTGAA
Organism: Poecile atricapillus; assembly: GCF_030490865.1. Taxonomy (NCBI): domain Eukaryota; kingdom Metazoa; phylum Chordata; class Aves; order Passeriformes; family Paridae; genus Poecile; species Poecile atricapillus. The sequence continues at coordinate 17,696,581 of NC_081258.1, read as the reverse complement.
GCTGGGGAAGGGTCTGGAGAGCAAGTCCTTTGAGGAGCAGATGAGGGAGCTGGGGCTGTTCACCTTGGAGAAAAGGAGGCTCAGGGGACACCTCTCTACCATGACCTGAAAGGAGATTGTAGCTAAATAAGGGTCAGCATCTTCAAAGTAATAGTCTGAGAGCAAAAGGCCTCAGGTTGCACCAGGGGAAGTTTAACTGGATATTGGCACTGAAAGGGTGATCAAGAACCGGCACAGGCTGCCCAAGAGAGTGGTGGAGTCAACACCCTGGAGGGATTTAAGGTTTGTAGATGTGGAACTGGGGTTTGGCAGTGCTGGGTTAATGGTTGGAATTGATGATCTCAGAGGTCTTTTCCAACCTAAATGATCCTGTGCTCCTTTGTGCTCCCAGCTGCAGCTTCTCAGTGGTATTTTAGTGTGGGGAGAAAGAAGATCTGCATCACATCACGGCTGGAATGGCTGGCACTTGGGTCTCAGACCTGAGAGCTGCTCCTGGGAGCCCTCAATGGGTGCAGTGCCAGCTGCTCTGGGAGAGGGGGGAATCACACTCAGACTGCACAGCACAAAACACTCCATGCCTCCAAGGAGCCTTTTTTCTGATTTACATCCCTGAGGAGCACAGTGGGGTCTCAGCAGACTGTCAGCCTCCCTCGTCCCTGCCAGCAGTGAGGAGGCAGGGGCAGCAGGGCACCGGGGTGTCAGAGCAGCCCTTCTCAGCTGCAAACATTGCAGGGGCACAGTGCCAAACTGGGAGTGAGCAAGGCCTGGGAACGCTCACGGGGCTGGAGACAGCCTACTAGGGAGGAGGAGGAGAATCCATGCGAGCCAAGCCAGAAGGAAAGTGGGAAAGTCTGCAGAAATGACAGTGGGCTCATTGCAGGGAGCTTCAGTCAGAGCTATGCCCACTAACAAACAAACAAAAAAAACAAAAAAAAAACCAAAAGACAAATAACCCCCAAAAAAACAACAAAAACCAACAAAAAACAAAACAAACAAAAACCCCAAAATAACAATAAAAAAAACAACACATGAAGCAAAATTTGGTATTTACAATTCCTCAATTAAAATGTAATTTACACCCTGCCCTCTCCCTCAGATAAAAGCATGCTTTGTTCACCCAAGTGTGAAACAATATTTACAGAAACATTTTGTGGCTTAGTACGCTGCTCTGACGGAGGAGCCGTCTGCACAGGCAGGGACCAGCCCAGAGGCATCTCCCTTTCCAGGGCTCCAGGACTGGGGGGGCACTGGGGACAGGGCTCTGGCCACCATTAGGAGTGGAATTTCTCCAGAGCCCAGGGCTCAGTTTGTGGCTGTGGAATAAAACCATCCTGCTATAAAGTGCAGCCCATCAAAGCCTGTGCTAGCTGCGCAGGCTGTGACCTTCCCAAGGAGCCTTCCCTTCCTACAGCAGCTTCTGGGCCCCAGAAGAGGGTGTTTGCACCGGCTGGCACCTGATTTTGGGGCTGTTTTTCAGAGTCCATAGGGAGTTCCAGGCATGAAATGAGGTTGTACTGGGCTGGGAGGACTGGATAGGAGTGGGGGCAGAGATGTTCTCGTAGTTAGAGCTGCCTGTGATAAGCAGGAGTTGAAGTGCTGAAGGATGCTTTCCCGTCCAGCAGCCACTCAAAGATGAGAAAAGATGTGTGGAGAAAGAGTTGCACTTTGCTACCTCATTTCTGATCCTCTTGATTGGCTGGTGATCGCCTTCCAGGACTATCAATCCCAGACTGAAGGGCTTCTGGCATAAATAGGATTGGAAAAGCTTTCTGGTACTTACCTATTTGGTATGAGGACTTGGCACAAGGTCTTTTAATGCAAGGATTTCATTTCCAGTGCAGAATCCCGCACTTCTTTCAGTAGCTTCATTAGAAAACTCTGGTTATTTCAACCATCTTATTATTTTTCCAACTTACCTAAATGCGTTCAAGGGCAATGAATACGCAGTTTGTGTTCAGGAAAAAAATCTGCATGAAAGTTAATGGAAATCTGCTAACAAGCACCCCACTTCCATTAATTGATTCCCTAATCCAGTGAAGCATTAGTCATATAATTAATTTCAAGCATTCGATCTCTACAATCAAAATTGCTGGCTCTGATCCGAAGCCAATCAAACCACCAGCAGCCTTGCCATTGATTTCCATGGATGAGATCCAAAGGAACTATGCACACGTTAAAATTAAACACATCCTTAATTGGCTTGCTGGGGGCCATATTTAGATCTCCTTAAATTACCTGTGCCAAGCAGGGCCCTACAAATGCTTGAAAGTGAGAACAAAAATGTAGCTACCTCCCAAAAAATGGTGCCTATCCCTGAGTACACAAACTTACCCAGTGTGCTGCTGTGTTTTCCTGGGGTTTGGCTCTTGTCCCTAATCCACTTGCTAAATTAGAAAACTCCAGCCACTGTGACACAGGCTGCCTGAGACTGAGAAATATTTGGGACCAAAACCTCCCTTAGCACCTGACCCGGTCAGGAGGGTCAACCACCTCTCCTTAGCTCAGCGACAGCATGACTGCATGTCTGCAAAACCAACACAAAAGAGTGGCACTGCAGTCCGTGGGGGACCTGAGGGGCTTTTTGTAGGGCAGAGCCTGCTGGAACAATTCTTCTGTCCTAAATTTACCATCAGAACCCAGAGCACAACCCTGGACTGATCCCATCTCTTTTTATTTTGGATCAGCTCACTCGTAGTTACTGTAAGACCTTTGCTAGGAGCACATGTGTCCATCTTAGTCTGGATCTAGGGGACAGCAGGGCTTCTCCAGGGAATCAGGAATTGCATCAGGGAATTCAGTGACCCAGAATGTCTCCCCCTCCTCAAGAGTCCAGTGTTGCATCAGCTGCCTAAAAAAATTACTCCAGACTAGAAAAACTCTCCAACTAGGCAATTAAACTGACAAAATACCTCCTGTTGTGAAGAAATCTAATAATTTGTGGGTTGGGGGCTCTTTGTATTTTTTCCCCCTACTATTTTTTTAATTATTATTATTATTATTGCTAGAATGGATTAGCTCTGCACACTCCTATCTTATTTGCAAGCCAAAGAATTATAGATAGTAATTGGATAATCTCTCAATTATCCCCAGTGACTTAATTATCATCATTAACTGTATTTATTTCACTAATGTGGTGGATTTCTTTTGGGGGTTTCATTCTCCAGGCCTATTAGTTTGACTGATAATGGGGTATACTGAGATCAGCAAGGCAGAATTATACAAGTTTGTGTAAAATGATGGGTCATACATTCCAAAACACAAGAAAAAAGCAAAACCCTTTCTATTTCAGGGATATGTCTAAACCCAGAACTTTCAGCTCAGAAGCTGAATATGTAAATTATGGAATTTCATCTACATTGCACCAAGTTTCTGAATAGATGGTGAAATTTGTTGTCTTGTGCTACAAGAAGAAACAGCTACTGTAAATTGAAAGTCAACGGAGACAGCAAACACAATGCCTTGAGGAGAGAGTGCCACGATCTGAAATTTCTGCAGGTAATGCAACTTCTTTGTCTGACCAGCGCACTTGTGTTTGAGAGTAATCAAAAAGCCCTGGAAATGAAACTAATTCCTGCAGCTTTCTACCAGAAGATGGATTGCCCTACTAATGAGAAAGATCTCATCCCCACAGCCTCCAACACCATGTCCAGAGCAGGGCTCTCTGAGCCCCATCCTACTGCTGCTGAATCCAGAGGGGGATGGGGCTGGGTATCCAACACTGTTGATAATCCTAATAATTAGGAACACACACGAAAGCTGGTCCAGCACCAACAGGCAATGGGTGACGAGTCTTCTTCCTTTCCACGCCGATTTTCTGCATGGCTTTGTTTGTCTTTTGAAGAGCCTGAAGCAGAAAAATAGAACTGTTGGAAATTGCTTTACATTAGTTGATTATCTCTGGCTAAGTTGAGAGCATTTGGCCTTGCTTATTTGGAATAATTTTACGAGAGAACCCCACAGAGGGTGGTAATTTAGAGGGTATGGTCTCAACTGTGGGATGTTCACATTACAAGGTAAAGCGCTGGGGAACTGCCAAACATATTTAGATAAATCTTTGAATTCCTGTTTATTATTCCAGGCTTTATCTTGTTTCAGTAGACCAAATACTCTTAAAATCACTAATGTGTTCATATCAGAAGTAAAATCATTCGATGTTCTTTGTCTTTCAGAGCCATAAAGCCTAAATTTCCAATGTAACCCATTGAAATGGGCTGTATACACACCTATATTTGAGTAGATTGTGTGAGGAGCCCTGTTGTACCTTTGTTGTTGTACGTAGAGGGCTGCTGGTTTTTTTTTGTCCCCAAATTCTCCAGGTTATTGCCTCATGCCCCTTTGGGCTAAACAACCCCATCAGCCATCACATTGCCACCTCCACCTCTGGCAGTCTGAGCTTTGTCACTGCCTGTGCTGGGGACCAGCCAGCAAGGGCACAGCTCAGAACCAGCACCTGCTGCTGATCCAGCTTTTGATTACCTGAAGGATTATCTTGAATCGTGATTGTTATTTTTTTAATTACAATGGGTGAATTGCAATGCTGTTTCAGTAACCAGATTTCCATTTTATACATAAATATTGGCTTTTCAGTCTGGTGCAGCGGGAGGATACTCACACCTCTGCCAATAGCTTCCTCCTATGTAAGTAATTGGTTTTCTCAAGGTTATTTATTTAGATGATTATTTGATAGCAGACTGCAATTTTGTTGTCTTCAACACATGAAAAGCTAATTTTTCTCTCTATTAATTTGTCCTCTGAACTTTATTCCTTCACTCAAGCTAGAGCCAAAAGACCAAGCCCAGTCATAGATCAAATGCCAATATCTGCTGTAAATCCATGTAAACCAATGGATTAAACAAGCAGAGAATCTGGGCCCATATATATTAGAGAAAGAGAGAAATAAATCTCACCTGCACTGAGAGACTGCTTTAGCTCATTGTGCTTGCAAGACTTGGAAAAACCTAATATAGATCCCTATAGTGGATGAGCACGGGGAACTCCATCATTTCCTACAACCACTACAACGTGGAGCTGCTTTGTGCTTTTATTTTTGTACCTTGTTAGGACGAGGCAGGGAGTTAGTTCAGGTGGGAAAGTTAATCAGTTAAACCGGATTTCATCTCACAGCAAAAGGAGCTCAGGTGAAAACAACCCCATGTCAACATGGAGAAGTGTTGTTAAAATTTAATGTGCATTAGCCAGGGCACTTTTAAATCACGTCTCTGCTTAACCCAGTGCCTTTCACAAGTGTCCCCTGAATGGCTACAGCACAAATTTAGCCAAGATTTGTTTTATTTTCACAGAGTGCTGCAAAGGAGGTGTAATTGGGGGGCACCTGGGCAGTGCCCACCCATGCAGGATCACATCCCTCTGGCTCATTCCGGTGTTTCCAGAACAAATTCTTCCCCGAAGGCAGAGCTGGAGATCTCTGTGCTGATTCTCTTGACGCTTGGTTTCTCTCTCAGACCTGGAGCAATTTGATAAGGTGAGAAGCTCAGCTCTCAGCTAAGACACCTTGAGCTTTCCTCATTGCAGAGAAAAGCCTGAAGGCATGAAATGGGGATATCTGGAAGGGCTCAAAAACTGGATAGCAAAATAAATCTCTTGCCTCAAATATTAACACTTCAAGCCCTTTCTCATGATCCTGAGGAAGGAAGGCAGTGTCAAAATTTTGGGGAGACCTGAGCGCTTGTGCTTAACCATGCTGCTCATCCTTAGAGAAGGAGCTGCTAAATCCCATGAGGTTTAGTAGTCTTAGTGGGAAATGAGAGGTACAAATGAGCAGGAACAAGGGTAGCATATCCTATCCATTTCCTTGCTGTTGCTGTTACACGGGCTTACAGCACAGAAGGATTGTATTTAAATCCCCAAAAAGGTTTTTAATTTAAAAAAATTAATAAAAATATTCAGGTTTTGTAAAGTTCACCTTTCAGTGTAATCTTCCAGTGATTTAGAAATGTAATTATAAAGCAAATTGACAGTGCCCTTTAAAATATGTCATGTAGGGAAATTAATTTTAGTATTTCTTTCTCTCTTTTTTTTTTTCCCCTTCACTGCCTTATTTTGCACTAGAGAAAAGCCATCTGAAGGTCCAGTGAATCTTCCTTGCAGGAATGGAGAATAGAGGGGCAAGGACACTCAATCCCATCACATTCCTCTTTCTTGCACCTCTATTTAACATTTTCCTGCGTCACAAGCCAGACGCTCTTTTCAGCCAGCATGGAACTGTGAGTTCCACGGAGTGGGACTGACCTGCTCAATTCCTCAGGCACCTTGGGCAGTGTCTAGGTGACAGCACACAAGCTCTTTGGGAGGAAAGACTGCTCACAGAAGGAGAAACAGGGTGGAGGGGGAAGCTCAGCCCTCTCACACATCTCCCTGTGTGGGGGACAGACCTCTCCAGCCTCTCCTGCCTTCCCAAGCACAGCCTGAATTAAGTTGCTGCAATGCAACTTGCACAACTACAGGCTAATATAATTTGTCACAATTAGGGCTTGATTGGATGTTTTCATTCTGGTTGATCCAGGCCAAACTGCTACAAGAGACCCCTTAGGCTTGGAGCATGAAACAGATTTGCTGAACTGAGGGTGAGACGGGAAGGAGGACACGGGGAGCAGCTGTCCCCCGTGGCCATCACCTCAGGTGTACCAGTGCCATCCAGACTTGGAAGCACTTGAAAGCAGGGAAAATATGCAGGGAGCACTGTTTAGGAACATTCCTAACTTAGGAGCAGTATTTTAGTCTCGCTGAGTATTTTCATCTCTGTGAAGGTGCAAAGCATGTGCTGAGTGTCTGGCATCCATTTGGATGGAAACATGGGAAGGGGGGCAAATGGGAATTTCTCCTGCAGCCCCCCAGGTCTGCAGTGAGATCAGGGGCAGCAGCCCATGTGTGTAGGGCAAAGGGGGGCCCTGCTGAAAGGTGAGGCAGTCACTGTCAGCCTGTGGGAGCTGCTCAGTTTGGAGCTCAGGCTGCAAGAGCGGCTCCAGGCTGAGCCTCTCCCAGGAAATGATTCCACTTTGCATGGAACACTGCTATAAATATGAAACAAAGCTCCCCAGGCCATGGATGGGAATTGTCCCATCCACCCTGATGAGCACCCTGACCCACATCACCCCTCCAAAGCTCCCACAGCAGAAGACAGAGCCCAGCCCTTTGTTTCCAGCTGAGAAGCTGCTGGAAGAGCTGCCAATCCCAAACACACGTGTCCAGCAGCAACCAGCATCCGAGGCCCTCAGCTCCCGTAGAGGACAGCTGGAGGCAGGGTGAGGTGCTCCTGAATATAAAGACAAGTTTGAGGCTCTCAGCTTGGCTTGTTTTTCCAGTGTCCAGGGCACAAAGCATCCGCTTCACCTTGGCACCGCTTCGCTCCCGAAATAAGCGCTGATAATGATGGGATGACCGCTCTGCTCTCCTCCTCTTGCTGATAATGATGCTCATTATGCATTCAATAGGCTATTTTACAATATGAATTCATTTAGAAAAGGATAATTAGTCCACAGCTTGCTTTACATTTTATTTAATTTTCTTTACTTCTGTTTGGGGAAAAAAAAAAAAAAAGAAGTATGTAGGAATTGTGTTATTTTTGCAGCAAGGAAAATGGAGCTCTTTGATTATCCTCACTCACAAGAGATATCACAAAAATGGTGCCCTGGTTTTTTGCTGAATAATTTCTTGCCATTGAGCATCCAAAAGAGCATTTTAATCTCAATGTACGCTCTGCTATTGTATCAAATTAAGAAGAGCAGGCACGGGAGGCTGCTCAGTGAAGAATCCTCTTTTCCATTAATTTGGATGTGTTAAGTGCACTTTCAGGAGCCAAAAATATTCTTGTAAAAACACGATTGCACAATGGGATTTCTTTCTAGGGCTTCAGTCAACTACCAGCATTCATCATTTCTAAAATTGAAGCGGGAGAGAGAGAGTAACATCTCCAATTAGCAGAGGTGCATCGCTGAGCTGTTTGTTTTGGTTGGGTCTGTTAGTGAGATCCTGTGGGGAACGCTTCCTGCACACCTACCAGAGCAGAGGATTTGGGGCTCTGAATCCTTCCCTGCACTTCCAAATCCCTTTTGCTTTTCTCTCAACAGCCCAAAACAAAGCCGTCCCTGCTCAGAAGGCATTCAGACAAACCTATTTTCAGCCTATGAAACGGTAATCATTGTGCTCCAGGATGATACAAATATATTAATTTCTATATTGGCTGCTGCAGTGCAATGAAGTGATACCTCTGGGGAAAAGGCTCCCAATGGTTTCCAGAACATGGGGAATAAATTTGTTACTGGTCCCCTCATTGCTTCTAGCAGGGAAGTGTTGTGCTGTCACTGGAGATGTCTCTGCTCCCTTCATGGCTGCAAGCCAGAGATGTCCTGGATCAGGCCCCTCACCCAGCTGAGTTAAGGTCTGGTTAAGGGGAGCTCCCTCACCCCATTTTTGCGCCATGCACTGCATACGCAGCAGGAAACTGAGGTCATAAGGTTTTCTCTTTCTGTCAAAGAGAAATGGGATCCATATGTTTGGGGAAAAACACCTGGAATTACACTGGTGCATGGCAGAGCTTCCTGGTGACCGACCCATTTGTTGAGAGCTCAAGTACGATTTTCCTAAATATCCCCTTGAGTCCCTGGCCAACCCCCGTTCCAGGAATTTCCTGAAGGTGCTGTCTCCTGTACAGCTAGAGTCAATAAGGCATGAAAGAAACCAGATCTGAAATAGTGTAATGTATGAAATGTGAATTGCACAGCAGCCTTGGATTACAGCAAGTCCAACTGCAATGCCTGGTGCTCCCCTTTACTTTTATTTCTATTAATATTCCTCAAGCAACAGCAAAGATCGATTTGAAGTCAGGAGCACAGAGAGTCATGGGAGTTTCATTAGCATGCAAATCTGAGTGAATTCATTAGCCCTGCAACTGATGCTGATGCTCCTGGAAACTAGTAAAAGAGTAAAGTCTGCAGAAGTAAATCAGGCCGTGCTAATGAGCCTGCTAATAAAGCTTTTGTAAGCCTTTTCCAGAGCCAAAGTGACAAAGCACATTGTCAACGTTAAACCTCTGCTACTGAGCCTTAGATGAGGGACTCATATTTATTTTATTTTATTTTATTTTTTTATTTTATTATCTTTTATTATTTTTTATTTTGTGCTGGGGAAGAAAACAGAGACCTGTAGAGAAGGTAGAGAATGAGACAAAGGCAGTTACAGAATTTTCTCATCAGAGATAAAAGTATTGTGTGGCTGCAGAAAAGAGATGGAGTGACAATTGCAACAGTGCAAATAAGATCCATTTGACTGAAATTATATTTTAAAGAAAAACAGGAGACCAAATTTGTTATAATGGGCCTTTCACCTTCTGGCTGTGTGTTCTCATTTTCCCTTTGCTTTATTAGGCATAATTTCAGGATTGTGTTTTGTTTCATCTTCCTCTGAACTTGCAGAAGTGCTTAGGGCACTGATGCAGTGCCCGCCTGGCTGGGGGCACCACAGCCCCTGCACCTCCTCACTGTGTGGGGTGTTTCAAGGGGACACCCCTGGTTATAGGGACTGGAAATACCTGTACCAGGGCAGCCTCTGTTCCTGGCCCCCATTCTGTGGGATATGCTGCTCTGGTGGGCTCTGGCAGAGCCAGCCCCCTCCAACCAGGTGCTCTGTGGTGCAGGGAAGGGCTCTGCTGGGAGCAGCCCAGCCCAGCTGGGTCCGTGGCTGCTGCTGCAGGAGGGGAAGAGAGCTGGGAGCACCTGGTGGGAGCAGCAAGCGGTCCCTGGAGCTTGCTCTGGTTTTTGCTGGTAGAGACAAAGCTGAGGAGGGGAGGACATTGTGTTTAACAGATTGAAACCTGCATTTCACTCCACACCACCTTAGAGTAGAACCTTCCTCTGCACACAGATCAGCTTTTTTCCACCCTGTGGTTACAGCTAGGAGGGTGGGAACCTAAGGGAATGGTGAGGTTTAATCTGAAGATCAAAGCTGACTTTTAGCATTTCTCCCTTTACCTTCCATTTTGATACCATTTCAGCTGTTGCAGAGTTAGAGAACTCCTCTCCCTGCTATTGGACCAAGGCTTTAAATTCCCCAGGTGGGAAATAAATTGCAGGGCCCGATTCACAACCCCAACCGTGACCTGCACCACCAAGCCGGGATGAGGCTCATCCTCCTCGACCCTGAGCGTGCTTTGCGTGGCAGCAGCAGCCACAGCAAGCAAAAAGGCTGTGGGTTCACCAGGCTTCGAGGCAGAGATAAGGGGGAGGCCAGGTAGAAATCTATTTGGTTTCTTTTTGCAGCAACCTCTTAGTGTAAAAGAGCTCGATGCAGGGGGAACCTGATTACTGCTTTCTCATCAAGTGGAAAAAGAAGTGCTTTATATACAGGCTGATGGAAAACTACTGGAATGCTTTTCAGTTCCCCTCTCTAACCCTTAGTGCTTTCTGGTGCCTTTAAGGGAACAAAAATCCAGGCTCGAAAAAGGGGGGAAATATATCAAAATACATTTGGAAATAATGGCAAGTAATACAATAGGCAATGCAGCCAGGCAATAAAAAAGAGGCAAGGGGAAGGCATCAAAAATACCATCAGAGAGTGGAAGGAAAGAAAGAAGACCGAGAGAAAAGGTAAAAGCAAGGGAATGAAGGGAAAAAAAGCCACTTGTACCATGGGGTGGCAAAGGACAAGGAGGAGATGAGGGAAGGAAGGGAGAGAACACTGCAAGGGAAATGAAGAGACCCTGGGTGAGTGATGGAGTGGAGTCATGGGCAGGGAAGAGACATGAAGTGGAACTCAAGCAAAGGGAAGTGTGGAATGCCATGGCAGTGCTGATCTGTTTCTGCTATAGTGAAAACATTTGCATTAATAACATCAAGGCCTGGGTATGTGAGGGGAGAGGGAGCCATGGCAGCTGCTGGCAGGGGCACTGCTCACTCTGTGCTGGGGGTTGAGAGATCTTGGGCCTTTTCCACAGGCTCCTTGAGCTAAAAGGGGAGGGAAAGCACCAAGAGGAAGATGATGTCAAGACCCATTGGTCTGACAACCCACTTGTACCCTGAACCTTTTTCTCCATTGCTGGTAACCTGCTCAACAGCTCTGGAGAGCTGAACTGAGTTTAGTAAAATATCAGAAATCTTTCTGCTCTGTTCTCACACACAAGTTCACCTGAGGAGTTCACCCTGCCTGTAATCCCACAGGCAGTGCCACAGCTCCTGTGCTCAGCTCCATTTCTCATCACCTGCTGCACACTGGGTGCTCCACAGGCCACACTTGAGGTGAAATTGCACTGGCAACTTCCACACTAGCTGCACCATCTGCTTTGATTCCTCTTTCTTTTGTAATATATCACAATTTTAGGGTTGGGGGTGTTTTTTGTTGGTTTTTGGTGGTGGTGGCGTTTTTTGTTGTTTGGTTTTTTGGGGGTTTTGTTTTTTGGTTTTTTTTTTGGTAGCAGCTGCAAAAGCTTTGGGAACATTCCTACAATAACTCCCATACAAGCTTGCTTTAGCAGATATTTGGGCTCTTTCATTCTTAGCTGCTGAATTACATTTGGTTATCAACATGCATTATATCTGCTGTCAATTAGCTGTTATCTAACACCGTGAAATGACTTAACTCCTTCAGCCTGCTCTAAGATCTGTCCCCTACCAGCTCACGGCACAGCTTGTATCAGCTGGCAAAGATCCAGGCAATTTTGTCACTTTTTTTTTTTAAACTGGTGCTCATTACAGCTAAAGGTCAGTTGTGTTTCCATTGTAAGCCTAGGGATAATGGCATGATCCAGCAAACTCTTTCTTGTGTAAAGTTAACAGGACGATTTGCATAAAAATCCTTACTAGGGGAGTAATTTGCAGGATTGCACCTTCAAATCCTTCGCCTCAGGAGCAAGGCAGAAGCTGGAACCTGGAACAGCAATCTTCCAGAGCCATATTTTATCATCAGAAACGATCAAAATTTAATGAGGAGAAAAAGGTACTTAATGGCTGTAGATAGTGTAATTTCAGCCATAAAAACGGGATCATCTTGTGAGGCCTTTCCAATCAATGGCACAGCTGGCAGCAGCCTCAGCCCTTACAGGATGAAACCCTACAAGGCATCGGGCAAGAAGTCCCAACCCACTGCAAAATGCACGTGTTCTAGGAGTGACTGGGCTTTTCCTCCCCAAAATCTGTGCTTGGCTGCAAAGTTGTGGCATGGCAGTGTTTGTAATCGAGCACAGTGAAATCAGAGTCAGAATGGCCTTGCCATCGTGGCTGGTGCTGCTGGCATCTCAGGAGGGTTTTCCTCTGCTCTCCCAGCAAATATTTCAAGGGTTTCACCAGCTCAGTTGTTTATCTCACTGGAGACTCCCTGAGGCTCAGTGTTAGCCTTGAAAATCTATTTACATTTTTAAATATATGCCAAAGCGTAAGCCCTGGGACGGTTTGGAGAAGTTAGGTAAGCAAAGCAACCAAAATAGAATCAAAAAAAGTCCTCCAGCAAGCCTTGAGTGAGTATTTCTGCATGTTTCCTTGAACAGCCCAAATGTCAAATGCTAGCCTACATATCCCAGGTCACAGCTCAGAAAGGCAATGGATGGATTTGGCCATTGGTGAGCAAATATTAGTCCTGGACAAAGGCACTGCTTTATTTTCCAACTGTACCAAAATTAGAGAACCCCCTAGTGCTGAATAATTTTGTTCTGCCTTACTGTGAAAATTCCCAGTGTTCAATAGCCCTCCACAAGTTCTCATTTGATCCCTGTAGTGCAGTGCTCCTGTGGCTATATGTCAGCTGCAGTGGTGGTAAACATGTACACACTACTCATTGAAGGGCTCTTAAAAGGCTTCTCACTGTGCCCAGAAATTACACCTGTGCTTTCTTTCTTACCCATGCTGTTTTCTTTGTTTCTCAGGCTATATTAAGCCCTTTTTTTTTTTTTTCCCCCCATTGAAAGAGTGGTAATGTAGAAATACCTTTAATCCTGCTTTCTCTCTAGCTAGCAAATTGTGCAGAGGGACAGAGATGGTTAATCTGAACAGAGAGGAAAAATAAGGGGATGGCAGCAGATGTCTGCCCCTCCTGAAGACACTTGACTTTTCAGGAGCTCTGTGGTGTTAGCTGAAATCCCTGGCAGCTGCAGTGCCTGGTTTCCCGGAGACGGGGACCTGTGATATTCTGAATATTCTGACTGTATTTTCTCTATCCAGATATGATGAAGGGAGACAGAGGATGTGGAAGCCTGAGGAGCTGTGTCAGAGGAGGGGGGAAGGTGGATTCAAGGGTGCCATGAGGCACTGGCCTCTGATAAACTTCTGCATCGTAGGAGAATCTTTCAATATTGAAGATGATTTGATAGAAACAAGAGCAAGAGAAGATGAGGTAAGTAAGGTAAAATACCATACCTAAAAGGCTGTTTGATCTGTTTGCACTACACTGCTAAAAGGGGGAATTCAAGTAGAGGTCCTGCTAATGTCAGTGGTCAGATTCTACATTTGTACATTTATGGGGGAACTGTCACTCAAGAGAAAGACAAAGAAATCAAAGAAACAGAAAAAGGAATCAACTTCAACTGCTTGAACAATCTCTGATAGCACAACGGTACCTTGGATGGTGTGAAGTCTATCAGTGAAGCTCTCTGATGAGGAGCATGACTAAGAAAATTACTCTAAGACTTTTGAAGTGAAGTGCTGGTGTGGGCCATGTTTGGTACAAGTGCTAACAGTGACCCGGCACTGAATTTTTGTGATCCAGCCCACCCCAGTGACTCTCCTGCAAGATTCCCTGCACGTTTGTGGCAATGATGCTGTGTCAGGTCCACACCCCAGCCCCAGCAGGTTGCAGCCTTCTACAGCTCTTTATGTGTTCTTTTTTCTCTAGGACCAGACCCAAATTTTCTTCCCAGCACATGCCCAATTTGCAACGTCAACACTGTGGTTTGCTGTTAAATATCTGCTGATGCAACTCTGCTGAGGACTTAGCCTTCAAGTTTTATCCAATTCATTTAAAAATAATAAAGCTCTTGCTCTGCATTTCCCAAAAGTTAGAACCAAGCCTCGGAGGCATTTGCATTAATTATGTTTCAATCTCAAGAAATGCCTTCTGAGCTTCCTCCTCGATTCATTGCAGTTCTTGAACCTCTGACTGATCACACTGGGAGTGATCAGCACGTCTGCTCTCAAGCTCAGATCCTGCCTCTCCATCCTGCCAGTGGAATTATCTCCCTCTGTCTGCACCCATAAAGCCAAGTGCACTTGTGCTTCCAGCTTCCGCAGAGTGCCAGGCAGTTCTCTGCGCTAAGGCTCCTATTAACGCCTGCAATTAGCACTGACAAAAGTGCTGTTCCCCCCTCTCTTCCCCCAAACCACGCTGCCTTGATTGGTTTTTAAGAAAATCCCAGGGCACCGTAATACCTCCCTGGTAGTCATGTTTCAGCAGAACAGCAAAGTTAGTGAGGCGTGACAGTGCTCTCTTTTCTAAACCTATACTGAACATCCTTAATCAAGCTTTGCTTTTTTAAAAATAATGGGCCTAATTCTCTTTTGCCTTACAGTATATTCATGCTTGTGTGTATATTCATGCTTCCATCAGGACGTATCCTCAGCTCCTGTAAACCAGCAGAGCTCTTCTGACTTCATTTAAACCCCAGGAAGACTGGGAATAGCTGAAGATTTGGACTGCTGATTCCCAAGCTATTCCTGATCATGCCAGTTCTAAAGGATAATGGAGTCAAGCTTCTCCTTTTATATATATATATATATTTTATTTTTTTTTTGACATTAGGTATATAGTCTTTACCTCATTTATGTCAAATAATATATAAAATACATGCAAACAACTGCTTTTTCCTGCCCTCTCGAACGCTCTCCAATCCTGCTGACCCTATGTTAAAGCTTTCACACCCAGAAAACATCCACCAATCTCCCTAAAGACCTTCAGGAGGATCAGGCCAGACCATCAGGAGAAGCTGCCTCATACCACTACACATAGATTGCATTTTTTGTGCTCCCTAAATTAGATGTATTCTTCCCATACGCAGACACACAATGACATTTTGCCAAGGCCAGACTGTGCTGTCTCCGAAGATCTCCCAGGAGGAAAGCTTATGGATGCCTCAGCACATCCCTGCCACAACCCAGCAGTGACAACAAATCCTCAGCCTTTGCCCTGAGCAGGTCCTGCAAGCTGATTTGGCTCTTCTCTCTCTTTTCTTCCATCCCATGTTGCACAATTCATCTGTCTGAGCAGCACCCGCAGCTCCGGGGAGAGCAGCAGGCAGGAAGAAAAGTGAAGAGGAGAGACACAGCATGTTTCCTCTCAGTGGTGTCAAACTCATCTTTGGTAAGGTCCTGGCCAATTTGAAATGCAAGGAAGATGTGAACCAAGACAGAAATGTGTTGAAGGGCTGCTGGGTTGAAGTCTGTTCCCGTGATCAGAGAGCACACGTTTGTAGGGGCAGTGCTGTGCTTGTCTGGTATTAGACTGACGTTTAAATTAGCTACAGGCTCAGTGATAGCTCTGATTGCACCTGGGACCTCCGAGTGCAGCACAGGGCAAATAAATAATGATGTCTGTGGCAGTAGATAGAGATGCTATTACTAACTTTGATACAGCAGTATGAAACACTGGGTGAAACATCACACGGGCTGACAGATTAGAGATTTCATAGGCTTCAGGTACAAGAATAAAGAAAATAAAACTTGAAATGAACTTTCTGTGATAAAAGTAGCCATGGAAGAGGCTTTTACACCTGTAAAAGCTGCCATGTGTTTCTCACTACTGTCTGCACCCAATATTCAATGTAGAAATATGAACTGCAGCAATTGAGCTGTAGTTCTGCTATAAAATTTTTATAAACTTGGGGTTTTATGGATCTGGATCACTACAGAATAGAGAGCATGAAAGCTGTTTCAGAGGGAAAGTGCCTAATTGTTGGTTTTGCACCGACTCACTGCATCAAAGACATAACTTGGGGTCTATATTGTACTACACCAACCACAAATACTTGCAAAAATATTCAGACTTGTTAGTTCAGTCCTGAAATATCAGTTATTCCATTGTGTCTCATCTCCCTCCTGAAGGAGCAAGGACAAAAAGAGGAGAGACACAAGGCAGGTACCAAAAAACAAACCACAGGAGTGTTTCCATAAGCTTTCTTGACATGGTACACAGTGTAAAATACTGAGGACACCTGTCAACGCATTTTTGGGACTCCCCCACAGTGTTTTCCCACAGAGGCAATCACTTCACTACTCTGGGCACCCTCACAGTAAAGTCAGTAGCCCACAAAAAGCTTCACTGCTCCCCGTTGTGCTTTGACACCTCTGTGGCTCCGAGCTGCCAGGACTGGGACATGTCTCCCACATGAAATCAAAAGGCACCTGCCTTTCCAAAATGCTTCATTTCCCTGTCGTGTTTGGAGCTTGGCTGCACAAGTCAGAAGAATTTGGTGTCATCTGTTTTGGAGGACAAGCCCTGGCACTTCAAATGTTTCCCTTCCTGTAGGATTATTGTCACCATTTATCATCCTGGGGACGTCTGAGGGTATGAATCCTTTCTCCTCAGCCCACCAGTGACATCCAGAGAGAGAACACCACACTTTTGTGCAATTGTTTCCTCTCAGCTGCTGCTCATCTTTTAATAGGGATCTGGATGAGCAAATCAGGACAATTTTATGGTGTTCTGCCAGTTGTGACTCATTGGTTTTTCCAGCACTTAAGACACCAATGTTTGTGTCCCACAGAGAGAAGCCTTTCCACGCATTCCTCCAGCCCAGAGAGAGCAGCTGACTCCCTGCTGACACTCTGAGCAAGGCTGCCCACACCTCCATGCCCACCATGGGGGCCCAAAAAGAGAGGGAAGGCACTGGGTGAGGGCTCAAGCCAACATTTATTAATAGTATTAATTATTAAAAATTAATGCAGTGTCCTTTCTCCACCACCTCCCCAACTCTTCATTTCCCCTGCAATGTTAGGGAGTGGGATTCAATGTTACTTTTCGTTTTAAGTGCTTTCAAACCTGTAGAAGAGCAGGACTAACCATCATGAACACTTTTTTTTAGCTTCAGCTGATTCAGAGACCACATCCTGAGATGTAAATCAGAACTCTGATACATTAGAATAAAACTGGCTTATCTTAGAGGGGAAAAACTCGTTCAGTTTGGTCTAAATTATCTTCTTTCACATCAGCACTCCTTCCCAGGAAGGCAGGGGTTCTCCAGGACACTAGCTGTTTTCTGTTGTGGATAAGATATATTTGCTGAAATCTGCTGCATGTTAGGAAGCTTCTTTCAAGATGATGTTTCATTAAATCAAGTGTAGGACAGTGCCCTCCCTCTCCCCACAGTACATTAGGGTTGAACTCATGGAAATAATACAGTTCTTGAAAAACACTTGGTGAATTTACATAATTAAAAATCTTTCCTGCTGGAGGTTAATGATTTGGGGATATTAACTTGATAATGTAATGTAAGATGTCAAAATCAAAAGTGTGCACCAAGAAACACTGCTGCAGCTCTGCAATGGGAGACAATTTTAAGTAAGCAACCAGAGAAAGTATTTTGCAATTAAAGATGTTTCCAAACTACTGTACTTTGCTATAAAACAGCATCATCTTGAAAAGTCAAGTTTCATTTATTTTAATTAGTGCTGTCATGAAGTATTCCATTCAGCAAACACTGACTAACAAGCCCTTTTCCAGACACCGATTTGAAGTCTAATAAATAAGAAATAACCACAGACCCTTCTCATGGTGTCTTCCAGCCCAGGTCTCAGGCTGTCGAGATCAGCCTCACTCCAGCAAAGTCAGTGTGGCATCCTGATTTACAGCAGGTGAAAACAGAGGCTTTACCCTCCCTGGAACACCCTTTGGGAGGGGATGTGAAGTCTGTTGGCATCAGTTGCTTTCAGGAAGACTCAGGTTCAAAGCTGTGTGTGCTGGGATGAATCCCTGGTCCCTTTTGCTCTCCTCAAGCTCGAGTTATTTAACTGGAGAGGCGTCAGTATCAAATTGATGGAAAGCCAAAGTGATCTTGATCCTCCTTTGAGACTTATTGTTGAATTGCATTATATATAAGCAGAGAAGCTTTTTTATTATTAATGGGATAGAAAATCAGAACCATCAAGGAAAATGATATAATTCCTATTAAGATGGATGAGTTGAAGTTAAGTCTGTGTATCCCTAACAAGATTGTTCTCTCTAACTCCTGCAGAAGCATATTGCCCTCCCAAGGGAAAAACCTCACCCTGGTGTGGAAATGCTGGGGGAAATGCCATGAACTCCTCCTGGGCAGCTACCCAGGCTGGCAGGCAGTGTGCAGGCACTGCCCACACGTGTCCAGGCACGAGGCTGCTTGGGGGGCTGCCCCAGGGTGGTAAATCTGGGGCTGCCACCCCAGGAGCTGACCTTCCTTAGGATCTCTTGTTTAAATCCTTTTCTCTGACATCCAATTTGTTTTCACATCTGCCAAGTATTGAGGCTCCTTCTGCATGTCCAATGAGGGGATTATTTCGCAGGCTTAAATCTCACTCCTAAAAAAAGAAAGTTACACTGATAAATACTTGTTGTCTACACTGGGAGGCTGGTGAGGAATAAATGGAAGTGAGTGTGAAGGGCACTGTCAATTCTGCAGAAATGCCTCTTATTTCACAAGGCTCCCATCACATCCAGAGGGCTCAAAGCAGCCTTTGTGCAGCACAAAGTGCCCTCCCAGGAGCAAGTGAGGAGCAGCTGTTCTGGGCTGCTCCCTTACATAGGTAAACCCCTGTATATAAAATCTAAATATCCCCTTTTGATTTCATCGTGTTGCCCATAGCTAAAACCCCCTGTTCCACCTTAATTCATCCCTCCTCTCTGCTAACGCCCTTGAATCGCTGACAGACTCTTTCCTCTTCCTCGCCATTTAGCCATGCTTTAATCTCACCTCTTTATTCATTCATCACAAATCAATCTCTCCTGCCCCTAATCAGGGCAGTGCAGCAGCTCTGCCGGGAGCTCCCTCCTGTCCCTGTGCCACTAATGAGCAGGACCAGGTACTGGAGCCTGGCAGGTGCTGCAGCCTCCTGCTCTGAGGGGTGCTCAGCACCCAGCCCCAGGGAGTCATGTTTTCCTTGTGCTGCTCCCACCTGCCCCTCTGACACCTCCTAATGCAAAATCAAAGTCTGTTTTCCTCCTGCTGGCAGCCCGACGTATCTTATCGCCTTTAGTGTCATTTGGGGAGAAATGGCTTTGTACAGATAATAATAATTTTCATTTCCCCATTCAGAATCTCCTCTTCTACCTGTAGGTAATTGATTGAGTGCTAAGAACGCTCCCTCTTTCCTTCTTACCTTATAATAAGCACCAGCACATCTCTGCCAGTGTTGAACTCAGCGAGTGAGCTCTCTGCACCTTCGAGTGGATCCTAATCCAAACATTATATGGCTGAAAGCATTTGAGTGCTTAAAGGATTCACATCTCTTCCCTCTGTTCCCCAAGGGTATTAAATACAAACCAGCCTGGCAGCAGGTCCCTCCCCAAACCTCTACAGCAGCAGCAAGACCCTGAATAGTCTCCATCTATGCAGATTCTTGTACCTGATTTCCTCTCCACTGCTAATCTGCCATCTTCATCAAAATTGCTACTCTTAGGTTGTCTTTCATCACATTTTCCCCAATCTGTGAAATCTTCATTTGATGAATATCTTTGTCTTTCTTAGTCCTGCAGTCAGTGTAGGTTATGGTGAGCTCCCTGGTGTGTCTTTGGGCACCCAGGAGAAGCTGGAGCTGCCCCCAGAACAGGTATTTTGTTCTGGTTTATTTTCTTGCCCACTCCTTATGGAAACAGAGCAATCTCTTTCTGCTGTTGAATGCATCCAGTCAAGGGCTCCTTCCTGCTCTGCCTGGATACTTTACAATTATGGGTGTTTGTCCCTCACTGAAAGTCTGCATGTGTTAGATGGTGAGGGGGAACTCCCAGCTGCAGGTACAGGGAGGATGTTACAGACTCCTCTGGCTCAAACTTTGAGCTCATGTCTTCTGCAGTGGTGGCAAGCTGGGCTGGGTGATTGCTTTGATCACTCTTGTTCTGGTGTGTCTACCATTCCTCAGTTTGCTCATGTTTCACCACCACTGGCTTGATTTGGATATTTTCTGTTCTGTTTGTTGTTCCCATGACACTCCTTTTCTCTTCTTTTATTGTTATTTCCATGTGGGGGAACCTGGCCTTCCCCTTGAACATCTCCTGTGAGTGACCACATCTTTTCTCATCACAGTGCAGTTTCCAGTCACTAACAAACAGTGCCAAACAGTTCTGTTCTCCATCTCCTCTTCACCTCTTGGGCAGTCTTGGCACCTTTGCTTAGCACGTGCTCCTGCTCTTTTTTCAGTAAATTTGTGTCCCCTGGTGTCTCCCTAGCAAGCTGCTTTCCCACCTCCTCCCAGTTTTCAAGGCAGTCCCACCAATTCAGTGTGAAATTCCCCAGTTTTTCACACAGATCTGGAAAACCTTCTGGATCAGATATTCATACCCTACACTTAAAATGAACCATTTCTCCATACTTTAGTAACTGCTGCTCTCAATGCCCAAATAGCAGGAAATTACCTTTTTTTTCCCTCAGCATGATGGACTGAACTATCCATGGCAATGTCAGAGATCAGAGGGAGAAGAAGAAGGCTGAAATGAGCAGAGCTGAGCCAGGGCCATAGGGAGGAAGTTCTGTGATAAAAGAAATTGGTGAGATGACAGCGAGATGAGCTGCAATCTGAGCCTTCCTCATACCTTTTGTTTTTAAATATACACTCAAAACACTTCAGGGCTTGAGATTGTTTTCTCCTTTCTGGAGAATTATTTTGTCCTTCCTTTAGCTGACAGCCATTGGGGAGAATGAAACACCTTGGTTAGCCTCAAACACCTTGCTGAGCATTCTGTGGGTTGAGGCACAGCAATGTTTTACTGTAGCTGACACCAATCAAGGCAAATGGACAAAAGTGAGATTTCTGATTTTGGATCCATGAAATGAAGGGAATAAGTAAATTGAATTTGGACTCACAGTTCAAAGGACGGGGTAAGTAAGTCCCAGGAAAGGGTTTATCTTTTCAACACCTCGAGCTTTGGGAAGAATGGGCTGTTTTTCAAGGAAGTCTGCAAGCTGCTGTGGCAAGGATGAGTGCTCGGTACCATCTCCACTCCTGGGATTTCATGGCACAGCCAAGGTCATGGGAAACTGGTGTTAGGGGGGAAAAAAACATGGCCTTGTCCATCATAAAAGATTGAGCAGTTATGAGTCTGGTCCCAAAGGCTCCCCTAGACTGGCATCAGTGGGAACAGACAAGAATCAACCCCACGGGATCAATGGGAACTTAGAACAGCTGAAGCAAACATCTACACTGACATCCTCATATGAAAAAAGGTGACAAATTTCTGCAATGAAATGTGGAACTGTTTGAAATTCACAGTTTGTCACAGCCCATTGTGAATTCAAGAACAGTCCTTCTTTCAAAGGAAATTTCTGTGATGGTGTACTAAGAAAAAACAAGTTACTTTCTAGTAAGAAATGGCCATCAAGCAGGCCTGCTCCTGAGTGAGGCTTTGATAATATGAGCCCATGTTCCAATGGCTTTGGCATTAAAAACTGTCCACAGTTTGTACAGAAAACAGATATGTTGTCATATCTGGGAATGAAGGGAAATAGGAGACACCTGGAGAAAGGCATTTCTAGACTCCTTTAGAAGAGCACAACCTAAACACCCACTGAACTCCTCTCCTATCAGAAAAGGCTGAGAGAATTGGGATTGCTCAGCCTGAAGAAGAGGAGTCTTAGTACCTGAAGGGGCCCACAGAAGAGCTGGAGAGGGACTTTTACAAGGACCTGAAGTGACAGGACAAAGGGGAATGGCTTAACACTGAAAAAGGGTAGGTTTGGCTTGGATATTAGGAAGAAATTCTTCCCTGTGAGGGTGGTGGGGCCCTGGCACAGGTTTCCCAGGGAAGCTGTGGCTGCCTCATCCCTGGAAGTGACCAAGGCCAGGTTGGACAGGGCTTAGAGCAACCTGGGATAGTGGAAAGTGGCCCCAAGGCTGGGGGATTGGAACTAGATGAGCTTTCAGGTCCCTTTCCAACCCAAATCATTCTATGGCTCTCTGATTCTAAGACTGAGCATGTGTTTAGATATGGAAAGAATTCATCCCTCTATCCACGTACTGGGACAAAAATCCTGATGACTACGTCCAGGTCACAGCAGGATTCATGGCTCTGATTTAACATCAAGCTTGTTTGTGTCAGTGAATTACAACACTTTTCTTTTTCACTCCTGCAGCGTTAATAGCAGGAAAACCAAGCAGGCTACAAATCCTCGCACCTTGAATATCCAAACAAGCCCAGGTCCCAGGCAGCGCCCAGCCACCCTGCTTTGGGCGCAGGGATTCGTCTGAAAGGAAGGGGAAAGCCAGACCTCATTCGGTCTTCTTGCTGCCCTGAATTTCACCTTGTCTCGGAACAGCTTTGCCTCAGCACTCTGAACTTTGCAGAACTCTTAAAAATAATGTGAAAGCACCAAAAGCGGCGTTTCCTTTCCGCAGCCCAGGGCGGTCCCGGCTGCGAGCGCTCCGGGGCCGGAGCACTGGGGGCATCGCTCGGGGTGCCCGGGTGCTTCTGTGACTTAACAGTGACATCCAGCGGTCACTCGGGTCCCTCTGACACCGGCCTGACCGGGAAACCTCCAAAGGTCCCTTCTCTTATTTAAAAGTCGGGATATTTATGCAGCAGCAGGCGCTGAGCCAGGAGAGAGCTCTTTCCTCCTGCTCGGGATGTTCTAACCCAGCCGCTCAGCTACATCAGTCTGTGCCTTCAGCTTTTGGCTTAAACCTCAGAGTATCAAATAATCTTAAAATCATCTTGGTTTGCTTCACTTTTATAACCCCCATGTGTTTGCAGCATCATGAATATTATTCATAATTGAGCTGCTATGAATGTAAAAATCAAAACCCTATGAAACATCAGACCACAGAAACTTTTCCTCCTACTAGTTATCACACTAAACACAAAAATAAGCAGTTTTCATCTCAAGTTTAACACTACAGGCATATTTTTACATGATAATTTGGTCTTCAAAAAAAGTCTAACTGTGAAGTTTAATGATACCAAATGAAGCAGCTTGTCAGTTCATATTTATATTCAATTCTGAGCTTTTGCAGTTCCCAGTGTGTTTCTTTAGTATTTTGTTGAAGATATTCTGACAGTCTTTCTCAAAACTGTCTCTAGGAAAAACAGCATGAAAACCTGCAAAGAAACAAAAATCTTCCTACGCTCCTGGCTTGGGGTTTGGCTGGTTGAGGAGGAGACCTTCCTTTCCTACATGGTTATGATGCTGATGCTCAAATGTTTGGTAGTTGCTTTTCCTACAAGCCATGAGCGGGTGCACCAAAGTCCTAGAAGAGTCACTAGAGGTTAAAAATACAGAAATCTGCATCATGGAAAGCTGCAGCCACCAGAGCACTGCTGAATGCACTCATGAAGGTCAGGCAGCAGTTTTGGGGCTCCCCGCTCCCGTTTTTGTCCCCCTGCACTGGTTGCACACAGCAGATGAGGTGTTTGGTGCTGGTTTCCAAGTGCTGCTCTCCAAGACGGATGCAGCCTGCCAGGGCTTCGACCTCCTGGGTCACAGGACCTGCCTCACCTCAGGCAGCAACACCTGAGCCATTATTCATCATCTGTTGCCACACAGTGACAAATCAGGGTCACTTCCCTGCTGACAGGGGTCGGCAGGGGAAGGCCTAACTCCTGCCCTCATGCTAGGTGGGAACACATCGTGGAGCCCAGCCTGGCTGCTTTAAAGCTAGATTTCCTCTGTGGTTCCCACAAAAGCCATGTGCACTCTGAACAAGCCTCCTGTTGCTCCCCAAATCCCCTTTCCCCCTCGGCAGGATAGAAAGAAAGGATATGCCCAAAAGCACATCCCAACACACAGCAGCGCAAGATGATCACTGAGGGAGGGGAAGGAAACACCTGGGGATGAACCCTGCCTCTCCTGAGTACAGTCTCCTACTGCTTTGCACTCAGAATTCAATGTAAAGCCCTCATCCTGTTGGAGAGCTAAAAACCGCCTCAATCTGCCCCACTGTCAGAGAAGGTGACTTCATGTCACAGGCAGTGCAAGCAACAGCCCCATGTCAGGAGCCAGGAGATGTATTTCTTCTTAACACAAGACATGGTGGGTCTAAAATGACTGCAACAGCCATCACACTAAAAATATATTTCCGCTGTCTTTAGGGTTTTGATGTGAGGTGCTCCTTTCAGTCTCTCCTTAGCTGACAGCTGCATTTCATGGTCTCACGTCTACTCCAGAAACAAAAGCAACCTTTTCACCTCAACAGCCAAGAGTGGATGACCTCCCTGGAAGCACCTCCTGACTCATGAGCGTTCATGTGTCCTGGCTTGCCTCTTGTCTCTCTGTCCCCCTGCAGGAGGCAGGACACAAGGTGCCTGGAGCTTGGGTCCATCCCTCTGTGTGACCTTGGGTGAGGCGCTTTGCTCCCTCCTGTGCTTTGCTGGGCTGGGGATTGCAGAGGTGGAGGAGCTGAAATGACTGGTACCGTGCCTGGGGGTGTCAGCAGTGGTCCCTGTCCCCTCGTGTGGCCAGCACTGCCCAACTCTGGGCTGCAGGAGCAGAACCAGCACCTCCAGCAGTTCCGACCGCAGGAAGCGCGTGCTAATTCCTGATCGGCTTTTAATGATCCCAAACCCCGCTACTGACTCAGGCGACAGCTAAATTTATCCCAAGGTTAGGGTGACTCTGCTGTACTGAAATCTATTTAAAGTCAAAGCAAGCACTTCAGAATAACAAGATGTTATACAACTCCAGAGACCAGGCAGCTTCCCGTCCTCTTTTTTAATGCAAAAGATAACACATTTCTGTATTTTGTACGTGCTAATTGTTGGGAACACTGTCAGATGGTTCAGCAAATTGGAAATGACAACATCAACCTGTTCAAGCCATTAAAATCTCTCCAGGATCGTAAGGGACATTGTCAGCCAAGTGATGCTGGCACCCCTGTGGTAAAGCCATCTTGATTCTTATTAATGAGTGGCTTTGCAAATGAGCAGATTTCCTTAGCGTGCCCTGCTCCATCACATTATCCAGGAGGAGCATGGGCACAATGTAAGGAAACCCAGAGGTAAAAAGATGACTCTCACCCCAATGCAGACTTAATGAAGAGAACAGATGAATAACATTTAAATAGGTCCCAGGCCACACGGCCAAGATGAAAGGCTGGGAATAGCTTTCTCCTTGTCCAAGGACCACCACAGGAGTTTAGAGGGAATACAGTGCAGATTCTGGACCAGGTTTTTATAAGAAAGAAGCGATGCCTTTTGGAAAAACTCTCGAGTCCCATCTTCAGGAGAAGCTAAGGAAAACAACAGCCCCAAATTCCCAAACAAAGCCAGCTGTAATTCAGCTCTGGGTAGTCATTTGGGGGTGTCAGTGTTTAATACCTTGACCTGGACCTCAGCTCCTTTGTGCAGAAACACAAGCCAGCTCCAGTCCAAAAAGCTGTAGAGATAAGTTAGTGCCATGCTATGCCCAAGTCAATATGTTGTAGTATTTATTTCCACTAGTATTTATTACCTTGGCTGTGGTATTTCCCAAAAGCAGAAAGCAGCTGTGTCTAACTTCCACACCAGAATTTTCAACTAGCCAGGACTGAAGGCAGAGAAAAAACTTGCATCTGTTTTCATCCACCCTGATAGATACATCCAAAATCACTTTGCTTTTGAAACTGTTGTCATAAAACTGTTAATTCACTGTAGCTGTGAGATATTCAGCTCATCCAAAAGCTGAATGTGAAGATCCTGTATCTCACCCAGCTCATTGTGAGCAGGGCCCACTCCTCCTCAAAGGACAGTAGCAATGTCATAAAAAACAATATCTCATTGTCCTAATATTGATGGCTCTCTAATACAAAAATAATAACTTTTTTTTTCATTTCCCTGTTATTTCTACACTCTCCTTGTCTCTGCAATGTTACAGTGGGTATAAAAGCTGTCGGGATGGATCACAGATAGAGACTGCATTAATTTAAAACAGTGATGGAATAACGGCTATGACACAGGGGAGAAACACAAGGCCGTTATTTAAGAGCAAAATTTTATTTAAGAGGAAAATTCCATTGTTTTGTGGTTTAGGACTGTGGAACATGTCCCAGGAATGGCACATTTTCTCCTTTGATATCCCCAGCTGTGCCACGTTATAGTCTCATGAGCCAAGCTGTAGCAGACTGTTAGTATTTCTTTATCTTTCATTTATGCCATCTTGTGTGCTCTCCTGGGCTGCTCCAAGGCAGGCTGGCATTGCCAGGGAGATTTACTGCATGTACCTTGTATACAATTTAATTAGGTCTCTATTCATGCCTCTCTCCTGACACTTACATAAGAAATCACTCATAAAGTGCTCGCACAGGACGCAGATCAATGCACGTCTTAACTGCACCGTGACTTTCAGGCTGAAATTAAGTGCCTGCACTTCCTCAGGCTGTGCCCACCTCTTCTTTATGGGCTTGGAGACACATGGCTTTGTCCATGGGGGTTTTTGCAGCCAGGCTCAGCATCCTTGGGTCACACAGAGGCACCAGCTGCCCCAAGCACAGGGGTCTCAGCACATCTGGGATGGGACATTCCCTAACTCCTCTCATTTTGGCACATACCGGCTGCAGCCAAGCAGGTGTGCAGGAATTAAGGCTTTAAACAAGGAATTGTTTATTTTTGTCACTTCAATTTCATTTTATTAGAGTTCCTGACAGCTTTAAGCTTCAAACATAGCTGGTAAGAGTAGCTAAAACATAGTACTATTATAATATTGTCACTTCCATTTTTGCCTGTGTTTCTAATAGAAATCTAAATTGTTAACTTTCATGCTCCATCAACATGAGGCAGAAAAAATACAGCTGTCTATATGAAGGTCTAGCACTTTGGAAAGGGCCCTTTTGGAGAGGGGATTGTCTCTCAGCTGTTGGGTTAAATGACTTCTCCTCACCCTGGCTGAGATGGCTCTCCCATTCACTGGGCAGATCATCTCCAGAGCAGGATGGATGGATTATTATTCTGTTTTGGGGTGAATATTCAGCTTGTGCCAGCACTGGGCCCTTGTGCAGCCCAACCCACTGCTGCCAGCGAGGCTGAGCTGTGAGTTTACCCCTGAGTGACTTTACACCCTAATTCCTGCTCTGTTTCTCTTCTTGCAGCCTTGTGAGTGCAGAATCTGTGAGGAGAGGGTCTTCCTGAACTGAACCTCCCAAGCTGCATGGAGGAGAGCCCAGTGCAGTCTTTATTTCCAGGCAGAGGGAGGTGAGAACCTGCAGGAACAGGGTGCCACCAAGTGTGCAAGGCATACAGGAATCCACAGAGAAAAACAGCATCTGAGGTGTAATCCCCTCCAGAAAAATAATGCCCTCTATATAAAGCTTACATGAAATAATTTAATAAAACCTGAAAAGACACATGGCCTATGTAAACACAGACTTGTAAAAATACAGAAATACACTTGACAGCTGCAGGTTTGTTTTTTTTTCATTTTTCAATCAACAAATACATAGTAGAGCTCAATGTACTATTTTCTGTTTGTTTTTTGAATAGAAGATACCTGGGTGCATGCATTCAAACATGCTCAGGAAACATCATCAGTCATTTCCTGAGTTTTCCTTCATACTCTTAATTTCATTTCCATGTGTCCTTTTCCTCTCAGCTGTGACATTCAACTCCAGAGCTCTTTCTCCTCCTTCCTGGTCCCTTGAGAGCCACTTGTACTTCAAGAGTCTTCTTTTGAGAAGGGGAAACTTCATCAAAGGAAACCATTTTGACAAATGTGGACTGCATAGAGGGAGATGACTAAATAGAGGTTGGAAGCCTAAATTTCACTCCCATTTGGACTCCTTTCTCTTGGAATAAAAACTAAAAGTCTATTTTTGGTTTCAACAAATGGTCCCCACAGGCTGTTTTCCTCTTTCAGAGACACCTGTCGATAAATCCTTTCCACCCAGCAGCATTATTAAAATTTAATCTGAAATCATCACACTGTAACCTACAAGATTGCTTCCATGTGATACAAACAGCAGCACTGTCTTAAAGAGCAGAAGTGAAAGATTACATTTCCTGAATCTGGACACTTAAATTTGAACACTACATTTGAATTCTTGACATCAGGAGTCAATTTTGAAATCTTCAAATCCAAAGAACTTTGGGGGGGATTCCCATCCTTACAATTCAGAAGAAAGTCATCCCTCTGTACAATGAGCATATCCAGTAGATAATCTCAAGATGGAAATTAATTTGTAAGCAGTATAATAGTTCCATTAATAAGATTAATGCCAGGCACAGCTCTATAGATTATTGAAAAGACAAAGTGGCCTGATCCATGCAGTTAGAACGAGATACCTGCATTAATTAGGATACTCACCTGACAGTAATGGTTACATCAAACAGATCAAGGAGCTCAATCTCCTCTCATCTCATATTTCTTTCTGATTTGTGCTGTCTATAGCTTTATCAGTTTTCTTCTGTCATACATATTCAGGAAGAAAAATATTGTTGTTCTGATGCGCAGCATAAAATCCCTTCTTTCTCCATCTTGGTTCTGATCTAAGTGAAAATCAGCATCAGGTTTTTTGTGTGGACTTATTTGAATTAGGGAAAAATCCTAATTTTTTAAGGTCTGGTGGGTGTGAAACAGCAGCACTGGCTCCCCTTGTTTGAGCACTGGACACTTTCCCCCTTCAGAAGCTGCAGAATTTACCACCTCAGTTTTCATCGTGGCATCTGCAGATTGCCCTCCAAACAACAACCCAGGCAGGAGATAACATGCTTCCATGGTTCAGAATCCTTCCAAATGTCTAAATCAAGCCCAGATAACACAATGCTCAAGCACAGGACACAGCTCAGACCCTTAGGGTGCTGGTGCTTTGCCCTGCAGTGGGGCACCCCTCTGGCCTCACCCCACCTGCGTGTGCCCTGGTTTGGGAGCAGGGCTGTGCCAGCCCCGGGGTCCTGCTGATTCAGAGCCTGACACACGAGCATGGATGAGGCCACTGGCACCTGGTGAGGGTCCTCCTGCTTGTGGACCCCCAGGACAGCTCCCTGTTCTCAGCCTCACGTGAGCCTTCCCTCACTCTGCTCTGCAGCATTGCTGGGAGGGTTTCTGGCGTGCAGTGAGTCAAGCACCAGAGTGCCACATCACCCTAACAACCATCCTTGGGGAAGGAAATCACTCTGTTCTGCTCTGTTGTACTCATTCCCAATTACCAGCCAAGTATCTCAGTCATGAATGTCAAAACAGATAATATCTGGTTAAATGATACAAGATAGGAGCAGTTAAGCCATAAGCTGTCATGCACCCAGAAGTGATTGACAGGGAAGCTGTCTCCTGATGGTACCTGGGAATTAGCAGAATGCTTAAGGGGAAGTCATGTCTGCTTAGTAGAGCCCCTGTTGTTCCACATTAGATGTAATTCTAGCAATGTTGCTGTTACAACACACTATTTTCTTTTTTCTTTTTTTTTTTTAACAAAGATTACCGCGCTTTTGTATCCTTCTAAAAACGTGTTGGGCCCTCTAACCTGCTGTGATTAATTTTCAAAAACCAAAGCTACAATTTAGACTAAAGAAACCCTCCACTGTTAATCTCTGCATCCCACGAACGACATTGTGCTCAGAATCACTGCTCCCCTTTGAGGGACAGGTACCCTGGGTTCCCTTGAACGGTGAGACCTGGAAATGGTGCCACTCTCCTTTGAGGCCTGTCTGCACAGAGTTCTGGCCGCTGCTAGTGATGCCCAGCTGTGAGATTAATGTGTCATTCTTGTTATGTCAGAATTACTGGCGTGCTGTTCTGTCATTCTGCTGAGCTGCTGGGCAGCTCTGGATTCTCTCCAGCAGGGATGAAAGGAGGGAGCTACAATTGGGGAATCTGTACTTGAGATTTCACTGCTCGAGATCTCAGAGTCGCCTGCTTCCTTTTGACAGGTGCTAAAGTCATTTCTGCCTCCTCCACTATTGGGAAGGTGTTCGCTGAGAGCTTACAGATGGGAAGGGATGGCCAGGTCAGCCAAAACCAGTTTAGCTACACGGCCACCCCAAGCCCTGCTGCACCCATCTTCTTCCCCCCACCCAGCAAACCACTGAGCAGGAGGTGGCTGAGGGCTGGCACAGGTCTGTGCTCAGAGCCAGGGGCTCCATCCACACCCTGGGTCAGTGATAGCCTCACAGAATTGTGAATTTGGCCTTTTTGCTGAGTGCTTTCCCTCAGACACACAGGTACCCCAGAGAGTGCCCCAGCCAAGATGGGTGCTGGAAGAAAGCTGAGATTCTTTCTCCTGCTCCCCAACCACATTTCCAAGGAACTTGGACATGCTGAGCAGTTTCAGGAGCTTCCCACCAGTTTCAGGTGCTCCAGGGACACCCTGTACGAGCTCTGGTGTCTGATGCTCCCTCACACTTCTCTGTTTCTCCAAAATATATTTGACCTCTGCCCATGGTGTTTGTTGAACGGTGAGGTATTTGGATAGCATTTGAGTTGGCCGTGTTTGAAATGTTCTGACTCTGCATAAATTTGTCAGGACTGAAGATTATATTAACAAGAAACTCGCAGAGGGAAATCTCCCAGCCATGCACACTCGAATGGACTTGCTAAGTGCTCAGGCTCAGGAACCTTTTCAGTCCAAGTTCATGATTCAGTGAACCAGCCCTGAAATGCAATTTCAACCCTGAAAGTGAGATATGCTCTCATTTCACTCCCATATCTGCAGAGCTTGCTTTTTTTTTTTTTTAATCCTTTTTTAACATTTTCTGCCCTGGTGTTTCTGCCCTGACTGGGCTTGTTCTCTATTGCAAAAAGTTCTATATTTGACAAAAGAACATCGGGGGCAACTTGGAAGATATCTTAGGAGGTCTTGAACGTTACTAGAAGGTCTGAGGAGGAACAATTTAGCTGGCAGATAAATCATTGTTACAAGTGACCTGACATTTCCTTCACGTTTGACCATGCTGCACGGTGAAAATTGACAAAAACCTGTTCCAACTGCAAATATTTTCTCCTGGTTGTGTAGCTGCTTAATCCTTAAAAACACCCAGATTTTCCATCCCATCACGGAGGAGCTCAGCTGTGGCTATGTGCTCATTATTCCCAGCTGGCTGGAGTTATTATTCAGTTTTTCTCATTCCCAGCTATTGTTCTAGTTCACCTTAAGCCTGTTACACTAAAAACATCTTCAAGAATGGCAGTGGCACCATTTTCTGGGCAGTTGAGGACTTGAAAGCATGAAAGCCAAACAGGCAGCCAGACTCAATCTGCAAAAGTCAGCTCAAAATCAATAAGATGATACATTTCAGGTGAGAGGATGCTGAATAGTTATTTTAAAATGCCTTGGGATTAGACAAAATGCACTTCCCACCCCATTCATCTATAATAAGCTGTTGGCAATTTCTGCATGACTGAATTTCATTTCATATCTAGGTTGTATAGTAAGGTTCACCTGTAGTTTTGGGGTTTTTTTAAGACCACGGATTATTTTTAAATGTTTGGGGTTTTGGTTTGTTTTTTTTTTTAATAAAATAGTATCAACCTGAGGGCAACCAGAGAAAATAGTTCTCTGGGATGTGCCTTCTGTTGAAGAGCTTTGCTTGTAAATAAAATTGTCCTTTTGGGGATGACAGATGAAGTACAGTTTGTGAGAGGGAAGCCAGGGGGCTTTTCCTGTGGGATGTGAGAGTTTGCAGTCCTGGCAGCTTCCCTGAGGGTGCAGGAGCAAACCCCAGTTAGTGCCAGCACTGGGTACTCCAGAAATGTGTGAGCACCTGCACAAACCTGTCTGGAGTGTGGGGGAATAATGAAAACTCACTCCCACAGTAATTTGGTTAGCTCCATGATTAATGATTAATGAAGAAAATGTTAGCAAGCTCAGTAAAGAGAAAATACAGGGGCTTCTTTATTTAGTTTCCCTCCAGTTCATTTGGGCACTATGTGCACACTGGAGGGCAGCTGAGTGAATTTAAGAGCTTTTTTTCCTGTGTCTTTGCAAAACTTTAACTGAGCCTGATGTCTTCAGGATCTCCTCTAAGTGCTGCAGTGGGAATGGGAAGGGCTGCCACAGTGGTCCAGGCTTGAAGGGTTCAGTGTTGGAGCATCACAAGGATGTGACACGTTTCATCCTCTCCAGAAAGGGCATGGACCAGACACGGGGCCCCTGCAGCTCCCATGCCTGGTCCTGCTCACCCAGCTGCTCCTCCCTGACCTCAGGAACAGGGCAGAGCTCGGTCACAGCTCCTGCACAACTCCACACTGCAATCCAAACACCGTCACGTTTTCCAAACTCTCTGGGATGCAAACCTGATTTCCTTGTTACCATCAGCTCCCAAGTTTCCCACAACAAAAGTCAGCACATGTTGGGAAAACCCCTACCACCTGTGTGTCTGCTAGTCCCACGCTTTTCCAGGGTCACCCTCCGCTGCAAACAAATCTGTCACTCTCTGGGGTTACTGATCATTTCAGTGCATGATTAGTAAAATGATGGGGGGGAAAAAAAAGTAGCATAAAGATATACATTTTGCCTCCAGTAATTCCTCCATCTGTTGATAGGCCTAGCAGGGTGTGATGCTCAGCCTGTACAGATTTCAAATTAAAGGTTTGCCAAGACACTTAACTGAGTTAAAGGCAAATCAAATACAGCACCTTCAGGAAATTACAACCACCCCATTGTTTGACTTTCACAGTCTCTATTTCAAGCCACCTAATTCTTATGCAAAGCAAGGTTCTAAACTCAGCTTAGAATACAAAGCTTAGTATTTTAATAGTATGAGATTCAGAGCATTAATTACAGCTGGGACAACTGGTCTTTCGTGGTCAGAGGGACCAAAGTGCAACTTGTGGATGCCCCGCATCCAGTCACATGAGTTTGGTGTGTCCATGTACTTTTTAACCAGCACTTAGGTCCCAGATATGGAAACCATGTACAGAATTTTTTTAAATCTTCCAACTGATATGAATAAATTGTAATAATGTATTTTATACATTAATTGTTATAGAGGGGGATTAATTGTCCAAGAGTGATAAAGAAATGCCTTTTCCTGCATAATTAGTGACATTAGAAATGGCATCTGGATGAATTAACTCTCACAAGCATGCAGGCAGGTGAGCAATTTCCAAAGTGAAATATTGATTCTAAAAATTAACAACATTTTCAGAACCTGTGCACTGCCAAGCATTTTTGCCAGATGTCCAAATACATAGTTGTGTAGCTAGAATGAAGATTTAAATAAGTATCTGAGTTGAAATAAATGTCCTATTTCCTACTCTCTAATCTTGTTGGAAGCTCTGGGAGTACCACCGTTCTCAACATCAGTTGGTAGTCAACAAGCAAATAAAGCCTATGTAGGATTAGTGGATTTTTGTTCTCCCCTTAGGACCTGAACATTTTTTCTTTTCTTTAATGTTCAGAGTGAAACACTTACTGCATAATAACAACAACCTGAGTCAGATGCAAGATGCATAACTGTGAAAAATATGTTCATTGCTTTCCTTGCAGCCTGCCAGTTTGGGAAAGAGAGAGTCTGGCTCACATTCAAGCTTTGGGGATTGTATCATAATTTTGAATACAGCCCAGGATGCACCTGGATCAGGAAAGCTAAAGAGCCAGGGGGTTTTATCATCTTAAATATGGAAATATATGAAATGGTCAAAGAAAAAATCAATCAGATGACAGCTGTAATTAGTCTGTGGGAGCTCCTTGCAAGAAGGACAATGCTGGACACCTGGTGTGTGCAGTAAGAGCTGGTGCCAGACCTTATCCCTCTCCTCGTGCTGCCTTGCACTACAGCCCACCAGAGAGGATGGCAGGGACCAGACTCCCTGTTCTAGAGCACCAGTTTCTAGAGAACTGATTTCACCAGTTCTAGAGAATTGGTGAAATCAAGCCTGTACAACAACCCCCCGCTTCAATCTTGTCTCTGCTGAATGCCAGACCCCCAGCTTGGATCAGCTCATCCAAAGATGTAGTGCTGGTTTTACTCAGGAGACAGCTGACAGGAGAAAACACTCCATTTCTGGGCTGTGTGGGTGGTTCCAGCCAAGCTCATCTTGATGGCAATGTGCAATTCTGAGAGAAATGTCCCTTCATTCATTTATATAGAAATAATTATAGATGTATACAACCATATAATGGAGACATGCAGAGATCAGCACAAATTAATGCAAACTGTGTGTTTATTCTGATACAGGAGAAAAGTTCATCTAAGCTCCACTTCCCTTGTATTCTTGATTCTAACTGTGCCCAAAAGCACGTGTCCTGGACACAGTGGTACACATGGGCAGACACTGGTGATATTTTCCAGCTGTAAAGTTCCAATCCTCAGCAGTCTGTCCTCATGTTTGGTGATGGATCCAGACAACACAGGCTCTCAAACAAAACTCTGTCAAGGCCAGAATCTTCTCCTACAGGATTCTTTCAGTGGGTCTGGCTACTGATAGAACATTCTGTGGATTTTCCATGTGGTTTTTTGATGAGAAAAGACCTTCAGTGAATTTTCCTACTGGTTGTGAAAAGCCAAAATTCATGTGCTGACATGGCATCACAACTTCTTTTGAAGCTGTCATCCTAGCAAGCCTTGACACTGGCTTTGGTGGGATCAATGAGATAAAAATAGAATGAGCTCTCAACAGGTAAGTCTCTGGGAATGCATTCCCCTTTCTGGCTGTGGCAATGACCTTTCTGCACTGCAGCCTGAAGCATCTCTTCTTTCACACCACACATGAATCTCACATTCTGCTTGACTCTTCTGTGAGAGCTGAAGCTCAGTTTATTGTCAGGGAGCTGGTGTGTGACCCCGCATCCTGCACAGACAGCTCAGCAGCATCAGTGCCTGTTTCAGCATTACAGAACTGGCAGGAGCCACACTCCCCCTGTGACATGACCCAGCTGCCACCCCCAGACCTGCAGGGACAGCACCTCTCATGGTTCTGTACCATGGAGCCAAAGGCTTGCTCCTGAAGGAGACAGGGTCTCCTTCAGCTGTGTTTGAACAGAGAAATGAAACCTGAGCCCTGCCTGTTCTCTGCCCAGGCTCTGCTCCCTGCTCAGAGGTTCAGACCTTCAGTGTGGCTTTCACGCAGTGACCCTGTTGTATCTTTTGTGCTGCTTTGTTCCTCCAGTGTGTGCATCTTCCCAGTGATTTCCCTGCTAGATTTTGAGACCATTTATGACAGAAGACAGGAAAAACTGGCACAATGATCTACCTATTTTTAATTTCTCTCAAGACAACTAACCCTATTCCATATGCACAGCTTGCTGATATCTCCTGCCTTTCCCTCTTCATTAAACCATCTTGAAGAGCAGATCTCATTCCAAAAAAGCTGTGAAGCAGCTCCTTCCCTGGGTAACACTTCTTTGTTCTGGCTCAACTTCTAGAAGTTATTTTGATATTCTGCATGCGTTAATTCTCTGCTTGGAGGAAAGGACTCTCAGAAGTGAGAGGTTTAAGCTCACATATTTTCCCTTGCACACACAGTAGCCAAAGAGTGTGGCTGGCTCAGCTCTTCCTACTGGTGCACTCTAACAACTTGTTGAGCCATGGTAAATAAATTGTGCTTCCAACCTCTCAATCTGATGCTTCAACTGCTCTTGAAGGTGTCACCTTCCTTCTTTACACAACTTGCAGCTTGGTTGTTTAATCAATGCAGAATTCAACTTTTCCTGAGGACTTTCAGCACTCCACACAAAAACTGGATATTTCAAAAGGTCCAGTGAAGCAGCACTGCATAGAGAAGATGTCCTATCAGTCCAGGCTGGACCCTTTCCCACGTTTGAAATTCACTGTAATCTCGTTCATAACAGAGCTTTTCTGCATCTTTTCCTCTTCTTTCACCAAAAAGAAGGGCTGAGGTTGGTATCATATTCATATATCAGAGCAGTCTATTCACCTACTCCAATGCCTACCTGGAGAAAATGGTAAAAGGAGGAAAACATGGGAATTCCTGTGGGGCAGGAATATGGGCAGTGACAACAGGGAACATATTGACTCCTAATTTTTACCACTAGCAGGATGGGACACAGAAGATTTCCCAAATCTTTTACACAAAGCTGTTTTGAGAGTCCCTGCCTTGGGACCACCAAAAGAACAAAACCAGGAGCTCAGCTGAGAGAGCTCCCAGCCTCCTGGAGGGGTGCACGTGTGCCTTGGGGAGCCTTGTGTTTGATGCCTGGTTTAATTCTGAAGATACATGGAAAATACCCTCCAGTTTTCTTCCTGTGTGCTGTCACTTCGGGATTGTCTGAATGTCATCCAAACCTGGGCAACTGCAGCTGGGTCACCTGTGCAGCAGGACTGCCATGCTCCTGGTGGCCAGGAAATGGTTCTTCATTTACCTGCCTGTTACATTCTCTACAGGACTGTTTTATTTGATCTCAGCTCTTCCAGCTGTGCAAATTTTCCCCCATTATGTCCCTTTTCCCCCTGGCTGTTGATGGGTCAGCAGCACTTTCCCGTGGCACTGCTGGCAGGTCACTGAGTTCACAAAGTGCTTCAGTCAGCAGCTTCTGACTCCAGCAGAAACCTCTTCTGCTCCCCACCGTGCAGCACCGCCCCAAAGCTCCATCCAGCCTTTGAACACCAGAGAGATCAGGATCCTGAGGCTGAATGTTAGCCCAAGTTCCCTCAATAACAACCCAGCGTGAGCCCAGATGAACTGTCAAGCTGGCTGATGATGCTGTTTTAAATTCACGATAATATATTTTTCTAATTTAATCTCTAAAATGGAAATGCACATTTCATCTCATGATTTCCAACTTATCTCCTATTTCCTTTCAGCTTTTCAATGTTGCTGAAATGCCTTGTGCTACAGGCAAAACACACTGATTATGATGGGGCTTTTCTTTCAGCAGCTGCCACTGAGCAATGTCACACACAGAGAAAATGGAAAGTTGACTCTGCCCAGTTGTGTCAAACATTTGAAAAGAAGAGAGGAAAAATAACTTGTGGTAAAACACAGGTGGCAACCGTGGCTGTTGTATACTGCTTTAAGAAAAGGTACAGGAAGGCTTTTTTAAGGAATTTAGACATGGTAAAGCTATATGAGGTGAGTAATCTGATAAAAAACAGCCCATCAAAAATCCATTATTTGTTAGGCACAGTAATTAACTGAGCTCTGGCTCTACAGCATCAAGACAAATGCATCTGTGTATCTTTGAAAAGGAAAGTATGATAGAAAACTATTCATTTCTACAATGTGACTAAAAAAAGTGTGGCCAAAACCTTGTTCCTACCAAGGTAGCCAAGTCTATCCCTTCTACAACAGGGACAATATTTTTTCTGGTCCGATGGATGAGTGACACACTGCAATTTCAATTCTGAAATTAAAGTGAGTACATGTACCCCTTGCACATTGTAGCCTTGGGAAAATACCAGTGGTTCACATCACTCACACCCAGAGAGACAACTGCAATTAGAGTGAGAGCTGGGGGGCTTCCTAATGATCTGAGGCACATCGTGCAGCCCTGTGGGATGCAAGGGTTTCTGTTCAAGGGTGTCCTCTGCCTACAGACACAGAAGAAGCCCTGCTTGGATCCAAACTGGGAAAAACACAGCATGACACAGAGTTACTTGTTGCCTTCAAATAACAGCTGTCCTGAAGCAGCACAACTCTGCCTTTTTGCTGTCAAGAGACTTTGCACTCTGCGAGGGCAACCTCGATTAGAAGCTGCTTGTTGTGACAGCCTGGGGAGAAGTCTTTGTCGGATCAAAAACTCCCTCTTTGCCTTTGGAGAAGAAGTTTCTCCCTCTCTTTTCTAAGGTAACCTCCTCCGAACCAGCACTCGGTGCTCTCACCTCTGTTTTGGATAAAACCATTCCCCCTCAGTGAGAAGCTGAGCCCAGCAGGTGAACAGCCAGGTACGAGAGACTCATCAAAACCAGCAGCTGTTCATGACTTGCCTCCTGCTACAACAATTTTGCAGCTGATAAGGGACATTGATTTTCAGTCGATTTCAGTAGATTCAGACCATTTGGGAGTTGGGAGCTAGAATTTCTTGTTCTAATTATATGGCCAGAACTTTGCCATTTCTTTGCTTTGAAAGAAGGGGCAGGGAATATCATATAAGAAAAAGCTGCCAGAGAAAGCAAAGCCAGGAAGGAACTCTACACCCCGATTCTCCCTGGGGATGGTGGTTGAGCTGGGCCACCACACACCCTTGATGGCACAAAACCATGGGTGAGGCTCACAGCAGAGAGGGAGGGAGCCAGGCTGGCACATCTGCAAACAGAGCCTGCATAAGAGGCATCCTGGCAAGCCCTGCCCCGCTGATCCGGTGGCTTTCCAGCTCGCTCCTGGCCTCCACACAGGCACCTACTGCCTGGCAAAGCTGGGGCACAGCTGCTTTTCGCAGTCATGTCTCTATCTCTTGGCTGCTGCTCTCCCAGAGCCAAGGCAGCCCCTGCCTCTTCTGTCCTTTGAGCCCATAAATGCTGCTGGCTCGAAGGCAGGAGCAGCGAGAGGCCGTTCCCAGCCCTGCACAGCTGCACGCTTTGCCTACGCGACACATTTTGGAGGAGCGAGAGCCAGCGTGTGCTCCCAAACTCTCATATTGCACAATTCCTCCTTTTCCCCTGTAGCCCTTTTCCCAACAGCTTGGATGTTTCAGCTGGAGGATTGGGAGAAAGCTTTCCCCAAAGTGAAAGTGGGAGGACAGATCCCACGGGACAGACACCTGCCACCCCTGCCTGCAGTGCTGAACACATCAGAGCCGAGCTGTGCTCGTCGTGCCGGGGCTCGGTGGGAATTAAACCCAGGAGACCCCATCTCCTCTCCTTTGCTTTAACCACCGTGGGAGCTGAAGTTCAGATCTGTGCCACACACTTTGAAAATGTGAGGGATTAATTTAGTCTCTCAAAATATTCCTGCCTCCCAAAGTACACAGAGCGAGTGCAGCTCTCATTTAGTGCTCGTGCTCATGGAAGAGGCTGTCATCCTCACCACGGGGAGGCAGGCATTGTTTTCATTCAGAGCAAGCAAGAAAGGTGCATCTGATGTAGAGCAGACAAAAGATGCAATGAAGATGTAGTGCTGGGGAGGGAGGGGAATGGAGAAGCACTGGTGGCGTGGCTTTCAATTAGGTGCCCTATTTTGTTGGCAGGGGTGGGGAGGCATTTTCATCTGTTCCGCAGGCAGACAGTGATTGCTCAGGACAAGTGCCCTCTGCAAGGATGCTCATATCTCCATCCGAAAGCAAAAGAGAGAGGGACTATCAAACAAATGTTAAATCATGAAAGCAGTCACACAAGCCTATTAATGTCTAAGGGAGCTCTGTTGTGTCCGCTTTCCTGACCGACAGCTGCACTTTCATCTTCATCTCACAATTCAGGAGATGTTCATCACTCAGCTGCTCCCCCAGACTCCTCTTGCATTAGCAACACCTGGATCCAAGGCTTGTTTGCCATTAGCACGTAGATACCAGAGATTTAGAGTGGATTTGGCCTAGAAGGTGGGATTTAAGAGTTGGCTGTTACAAACTTGGTGGAAATTCTAACAGCGTATTCCCTCATAGACTTCCTCTGTTTTATGAGTTGTTCAACACAGTTTTTGAGATCTGCAAATAAATTCCTTACCTGCCTCTATTCCCAGCTTCTTTAATGCAGTATTTCTTTGGATTAAATTGGAGAGCATGGTTGTACATGGCTTTGTCACCCACATGGCTTTGGCAGTGCAGCTCCAGCTGAAGTCTAGCAAGGCAATTTGCCCCCACCAAAAGCCATGGGAAAGCTGGGAGATGAGAAGCTGTTAAAAGCAGCTATTTGAGCGTGGTTCTGAGCTCCATCCCAGTAGGGGAGCAGGTCAGGCAGCTGCTGGACAGGGCTGGATGAGCTGCTGTGGTGAGAGGCACTGGAAAGTGGCCTTTCACCAAAGCCAAGCTGCAGTCTCTGCACCCAGCACCGTGCTGGGGTCAGGACAGTGCTGTCTGCCTGTTGCTGACTGAGATTCCTTTCTTTTTTAGGAGAAAAAGGTGTGTCTTGAAGGAAGTCACTTCAGCTCTGCTTTTAGGCCTTCTTTGGTTGTGAGAATCGTCCAATGATGCTGTGCAAGAGAGCAGAAATTCCAAGAGGTTCATAACCTCAAAACGATGAAAAGCAACTGAAAATGCACAAAAGTTCCAGCATTCGCAAATGTTTGTCCAAAGTGATGTTGCAAGTATCCTGGTATGTTATAGTTTTTGTGTTTTCTCATAAGATAAATTGTAGCACTAATTCACCCTGTGAATCCAATTTGTCTGAAATTTCTCTTTGTTTGGGGTTCCTGACTGTAAAAGGTTATACATTAGGAAATGTAATAATAAGGATAATTAATGAAATTCTTGATTGAGGAGAGGTGGGGAATCTTCACCTCTGAGAGAGTCAGGAGCAAATGGTCTAATGAAGGTTTCTGGCATTGCTGA
This sequence comes from Poecile atricapillus, assembly GCF_030490865.1. Classification (NCBI taxonomy): domain Eukaryota; kingdom Metazoa; phylum Chordata; class Aves; order Passeriformes; family Paridae; genus Poecile; species Poecile atricapillus. The sequence goes on along the minus strand of NC_081258.1, from coordinate 17,656,190 downwards.
TCCTGCCCTTGTGCACAGAGCTGGAGGATCATCTTCCTAAATTCTCTTTCTCCCTTATTTTCTCTCAGTGGCCAGCCACACACCAGCCTGAGAAGGGACTTCCTAGGAATAGGTAATATGTAATAAAGGGCACCAGGAGAGCCTCAGTATTCAGGAAATGTTAATTTTGCTCTCACCCAGTTCTTGGATTTGGCATACTGCACACCACTGGAGCATTTCCTTTCCTTGTGAGCAGCAGAGGAAGAGGCAGAGGAAGCAGGAGCAGGCAGGGATCCTCTGAAGGCCACACTCCTCTGGCAGGGCCCACAGCTTCTCGTTCCTGACATTTATATTGGCTTTGCTGCAGCATCACACTCTGAGCATGGGATTCACCCTGCCTAACTTTAAATGCCTACAATGATTTTTCTCTTCCCAAATTTGCTCAGATGAGTTATACCTTGGAAGAAAACCCTTCTCCCTGTTTGCTGTGGAGGAAATAGAGCCAAGGGCTGAACAGCACAGCACTGGAAGACAAACTAAGGCAGGCAGGATGGGTCCCTGCTGCCCAGTTCTGCCTGGGAACACTTTGCCTGTACTGTAATCCATGGAATAAAATCAGGTTTCCATAAGGCACAGCCTCGTGGCAAAAGCATTAACTTAAAGGATGCACAAATCACTTTGGAGCAGCAAAATCCATAAAAACTCGTTACCAGTATCCTGTTGTCTGGAAATTGAGCTCTGGCGTGAGTTTTCTGATGCCTAATGAGAGCTAAACTAACACTTCAAAGGCTTTGCCAGCAAGCTGGTATAAAAAGTGAGGAAACAAAATATATTTAAGAGTGTCCCCCTCAGCCAAATTTGACCGAAGTCAGCCCCTGGGTTCAAAATGCCCACAAGCACACAAAGCACTGCAGTGTTGGTTTGATTTCTGCTAAAACCAAATGGAAATGAGATTCTGACTCTGCTGAAGTCAATCACATCTCTGTGCCCAGGAGTTTCCTCAGAGCAAACCTGAAATTATTTCTTTCCACATGAAGATGTTGCCAACTGAGCTCTTTGGAACTGTAAACGCTTCCCCATCATGCTTTATTTTCCCATTATCTTGAGTGCTCATAAACCTATTGTCTTAATTTTAATAAGATTACATACAGTTTGGTATAAATGCCTTCTATCCATCACTACATTAGAGAAAAGAGAAACAATAATAACTTGATTATCTCTTATGCAGAAACTAATTATAATTCTCTGGATTCATAATCAATACTTTAAAGCTGTTCTATCTCAGAGAACAGTTTGTCAATATTTTATATACTGTTAATAATTCATGGGTTTATTATACAATCAGACAGGAATCCAACTGCAGAAGGTCTCAGCACAAGAGACAAGCAGAGGGAAAGATGAAATGAAGAATGAAGAATGAAGAATGCAGAACCTTCAGGGTATGAGGTGAGGGGGAGGTGGACAGCTGCCCTTACACACACCACATCACCAGCTTGCTCCACCTCTGATCTGCAGGGGTAAGGCTCTGTTTGAACAGGAGAGTTGGTTAGAGGAAAGAAATACACCAAAAATTCCCTCTGAAAGAACCAGTTGGAAGGGAAAATAGCATTTTTCAAGCGTGATATCAAAAATTAATATTTCCACTGGGAGTTGTGCATTTGGGAGTGTAGGAGAGAAGGGATGAGGAGTGCCCCTTTGAGAGACAACCAGCTTTGTCCTGGCTCAGCTATATCATCAGCTCTGTCCTAAAACAATGTAGAGACATAAATTACAGTCTCCTTTCTTAATATCCTCCTGTCTTGAGTCAAACACTTGTCCAACACTTGTCCTTTGTTGCTGCAGTGCGGGAAGTGTTGACTCCACTGTTCAAATGCCTGAGCCCAAGTCAGCCAGGATGACGCAGTTTCTCAGAAATCCCTGCAGGGATCACCTCAGGAAATACAAAAACTGCCTAAAACCAGAGATATGTGCAAGCACAATCTCTGTGACGTGAGAAAAACAAAGCAAAATATTAATTATGATGATCTAATTGGTGTTTGAAAGAGCTCATCATCACCTTTTGAAGAAGCGAGAACCCAAAAAATGTGGGAAAAAAACAGCACCTCAGGTCAGCCTGAATATTTGCTGTCCGTGCGTGGGAAAACACTCTCGCTGAAAATAAGATGTTACAGTCACGAGGACTTGGAAGCAAAATGGGGAAAGTGTTGGCTGTGATCCGGAGCAATTAGGGACAGCTGCCTGTGCTAGTGGCTAATGTGTGCTGTAAGAGAATGCAGAGCCTGCTGCAGAGAGGCAGCTCTGGAATCTGCACAGAGAGCTGATCAAAGAGGATTTCTGCCTCCGAAAGCCTAAGCTGGTGCAGCAGTGGAACCAAGACTTCCTTAGCAAAGGGAAGCCCAGCAGTGAAGCAGCAGATGCCAGTGTTGGTCTGAGAGGGTGACTGTCACCCTCAGAGTGCTGCTGCAGCATCCAGCACACAAAACCATCCTCTCCATCAGCTTGTTCTAAAGAGTGCAGCGCTGGGTTTGCGTGGTGAGGTTCTGGTAGCAAGGGGTGCTGGAAGGGTCACTGCTGGGAGAAGCTGCCAGAAGCTCCCCGTGTCCCACAGAGCCAATGCTGGCCAAGGCAGACCCACCGCTGGCATATCTGGGATAACACATTTAAGCAGGGGAAAAAGCTGCTGTATAACAGAAGCTGAAAAAAGGAATGAGAATCTGTTAGAGAAACAGCTCTGCAGACACTGAGATCAGTGAAGAAGGAGAAGTTGCTGCAGCCATCAGAGCAGATTCCCCTGCAGCCGGTGCTGCAGCCCATGGTGGGGCAGCTGTGTCCCCACAGCCCGTGAAGGAGCAGAGATCCACCTGCAGAGCCTGGAGAACCCCACAGCAGAGCAGCTGGATGCCTGAAGGAAGCTGTGATCCACCACAGTGGGGGTGCTCTCTGTTTTTTCCTCTCTCTTAGCATTTGTAAACTGCTCTTCAGGAGGAGTAGTTTTGGTAGGTCTGTAGAACAGGCTGGGACAGAGTACTTCTCACTGCACACTGACATTTTTGTTTTGATTACATTTTTCTTTTCACATCGTTATCAACTTTTATTAAGTGTCTGTAAAATAGGTGCAGGATAGTAAAAGTCTTTGGAGTAAGTAAATGGACATTGTGCTAAATGAGTTCTGCCTTTGATGCTATTATCTCTAGATCAGCATAGGTTATTCAGGCTAGGGGCTTTTAGAATCATAAGTGGCTGAGATCGTTTCTCAGTTCATCATCCTATTACCCATAATGAGAAAATACTCCTAAATATGAAGATTACTCTTCCAAAAGATCCCTTGTGAACAATCCCCCAGGCACTGACAATATTTATTAACTCTTTTCTTTCTGCATGGAAGGGACTGAGAGAAACTCAAAATCCTCAAGGATTATCCTGAAATATTCAGCAACTCTGAATTTGCTATCACTCTCCTGGGACCTCTTTGGCTCTGCACTCCCATCTCTAACAGAACTTGTTTAGCTTCCACCTCTGCAGCTTCTCCCCTGCAGTTATGTAAATCCAGCTGCTGGGGCTGAACCTGGAGTGCCATAAAGCCTTTTAAACCTTCATTTCATTATTTTTTGAGTGGGTCTGTTTATGCTGGTATTAAGTTTCCATTTCATCAAGCATAAGTTTTGCTGCCTCTCCAGCCAATGATTGCTACTTGCAAGCTTGAAAAAAAATGACAGCTCCCTTCCCTACCCAAATTTGGCACACCCTCAGTGTAACGTTACTGTGATGAACCTTCCCTGTCATTCCTTCATTTTTCCACACCTTTACTGACTCGTTTCCTTATTGTATGGGTAGAATTACTGGGTTTATTTATTGGGCTGCACATTTCTAAGAACCTATTTAATGTGCAGTTTCATGAGACAGTTTTCATGGAATATAAACTTCATATTCCAGCTCTGGAGTAACAGATTCCTTTTGCCTTGCACTGACTAGCACACAGGTCTCTAAAACAATACCTTCTTTTTCTGCTGGAAAAGGTGAGATTTCAGCATGCCACACCTAGGAGCTAATCCCATCTGGGAAGGCTGCTGCTCCTGCTGAGTTTGGTCCCATTGTATTTCCAAGGAAGACGCTGTAATTAAGGAGCTGATTCGGTGTCTAAAGACTCCATACAGTCATGAATGTCCCTTGCAACACCATTTTACATCAGTTTCTGCTACCTGCATTATAGAATTCCCCTCTAATGTCCATTTATTCAGGTAGTAAAAATCAAACCAGCTACAAAAAGTCACTCATAGCCTGGCTGAGCTCTGGGTGTCTGGGTATCTCAGAGGTTTCACAAAACCTTCTGCATTTCACTGCAAAAATTACCATGCTCAGGTTGGCCAAATCAGGGCCATATTTTCATTTATGTAAACCATACTTGTGTAAATCACAGAGGTAATGTCTTTTCCTTTTACAACAGAGCAGGAAGCAAATGCAAACGAGGTTTTCTTCCCCAGGTGAATTGGGATATTTTTGCATGTTATGTAAAGAGCATCACAACCTCCAGGTTCTGCCCTGCTTTACTACTGTTTCCTTAGCCTGTTTTCACAGAAAATTACCTGTGCTGATCTAATTATTTATTACAATTTGTGTGGGCATTGAGGTATTGTCAGAGATCTGCATCTGAAAATAGCACATGATGTTTGCAAATGTTTTATTTCAGAATTGTTTAAATGATTTTAAGGGCAAGCAGTAGCCCAGGTGTTAAGAAGCAGCTCTTTGATGGCACTTTATGACAGACTTTTCTTGCATCATCACAAAAGCTGAAAGAGTCTCCTGTTAGCACCATGTCATTCCAGAAGCCTGAGGTTTACTTGCTGAAATAATTTAGTGGTATTAAACGTGAGTAGCAAAAATTTGCAAAAAAAAGAAAACTGAAAGATAGTGTGAAGGGTGAATTATTTCACATTTGCTTCCTGTGTGATCTTTACTCTTTCATCCACAGCATTTCCTGTCAGCTGCTGGCAGAGACAGCACAGTGGGTTAGAAGGACCCTCGTCCAAGCCAGTTTGACAGCCACATTCATCAAAAATAGATACTGGCTATTTGTCTGGTCTTTCACTCTTTCATCATGAGATAATTTTCCAGTTGTCTCTCCATGCAGCACCATAACTACAGCTAAAATACACTGCAAAATGTCAACGTTTAGAAAAACATCTCTGGAACTATCAGTGTCTCCTGGATCTGTTCTCCCACAGTTTTGCACACAAATGTACATGTGATGATGAGAGGCATTATGAAATTCAGTTTTTAAATAAGATGTGGGGGTTTTAACATAGCTGTTTTACTTCATGCTGTCTTGTCATACAAAGTCTTTGAAATTCATTCTGGGATTTTTTTTTTTTTTTTTTTTGGTGAAATTTATTTTCTTTGCTTAGGCAGGGATGGATAATTAAAGCCACACATCTTGGTTTCTTTGACAGAGAGTCATGTTCTCTATCTAAATGCTGTACATTGCATTGGATGCCAGAGCTCAGGTTTTGTTTCCTTCTCATGCAAAAAAGCACCTTCCTAAATAGTCATCTATTTACACTTTACTGGTATTTAAGATGAATGTTGTCCCAGAGACTCCAGGGTAGGACAGACAGAACACAGTCCTGTTACATCCCTGCAAGGAATCCTCACGTTAACCTGAGATTACTTTTTTCTGAGCCAAGTTATTGCTATTTTCTGAATTTAGGGTTATATATAAATCAGCCAATTTCAGCTGTATTTAAAAGCCAGTGCTATTGCACTTTTCCTGTGTCTTGAGACCCCCCATAAAGCACATTAATTATTATTAAAATAACAGCAATATTAAAATAAATAGCCTTTTTTTTTTTCTTACAAAAAATGGCTTTTTTTATAATTCCAGAATGTCTTGTTTAATGACCATTATCCAGCCATTTAAAATAAAGTCTTTCAGGAAGGATGTCTTCATCCTAAAGAATATTTTAAATTGGCTTTTCTATTTTTCATTAAGATCCACCTCAAGAAAAGCAAAGACCGCTTTTCAGTAGAGACAGGCTCCCAACATGTGCTGCCAAAATCTGTGCTTGTCACTTTTTTGGTGGAAATAGTTATTTTAGAATTGTTTATATATTATCAAAATTAGGTTCCAAAATGAGCTGCAGTATCTATTAAAAAAGGGGATAATATTATTTTAGAGAAACTAATTGGAAACTTGTTTTTAGCTAAAGTAGTTATTATTTCCATTATGACAAGCTGGAAGTCAATGAAATTCACCTTTATCTTCTGCAGCCTGGCGTCTCACACTATTTATTCAAACTGAAATTAAAACCTGAGAAAATCCCAGCGAGACATTTTGCACCAGTTAAAAATTATTCTTCTGGAAAAGAACTTTTGCTCAACAATTTCATTATGTTGTTACAAACATATTTATTATTAAAGGGGGATACACCGATTAAAATATATCTGGCCTTGCATATCTCCCCCTACGCTTAATTTAAAAATAGCTTAAAATTGTACTTTTCTAAGGCAACTAAATTTCAGGAAATGAGCACCTGAAGGAGGGGTGGTGCAGCACAAGGAAAACCCATGGGAAAACTGATGCTCTGCCAGATTTGGGAACCAACTGGGCCCTCCCAGTGCTGTGTAAGGGCAGAGCCCAGGCAACCCATGCAAGAGAAGGGCAGAAAATAAGGCAGAAATCTCTGTCTGCATCAGGCTGACTCTACCCTACCCTGCCAACCTGTGGCTCTGTGCCCAGGGGAAAAAAAAGAATATCCTGCTTGGACTCGCATGGCAGAAAAGGGACAATGTTGATTCTGCTCACTTCACAATCAGAAATAACACAAAAAAAAGCAGCTGGATGTAAACTTTTGCCAAGGCACAGGTGTTGTCCTTGAGTGAGTTTAAAGCTCTGTCCTGCTGTGAGGAGTGCCCCACACAAAGCCACTGGATCCACGGAGCGCACGGCCCGGCAGTGGCATTGGGAAAGCATCACCTGCATATGGGAGCAGTGGGCTGAAAAATTGTTTTCTACTCTACTGACTAAAGTATATTAAAAGGGATAAGGTCACAGGGGTGCAGGCTACTTTTCATATTTTGAAGAATTTTTTTTCCAGAAGTGTAAAGTGATAATTGCATGAGGACAGGGTGGTTAATAATTTTCCGTATTAATTCAAACGCACAAAAGTTAATTGCAGTTTGGCAGTCTGAGATATACAAATTAGGAGAGTTTAATTCTGCTAATCCTCAGTTTAAGTTGCAGGGTATTGAATATAAATATGATTGTCTCACAAAGGGATGAATCCTGCCTCCACCAAAGCCAGTGGGAGCTTTCCCTCGGCTTCAGAAGGAGCTGGGTTCAGTCCCACGTGTCTGGGTTAGCTGTGCATGGATGAGAGAACTGGCTCAGGGAAAGGGAGACTAACATGATTTTTCTCTCAGAATATGGGCCAAAAATTCCTTGGAGATCCTGAAAAACTTTGGAAAACTTCCCCAGCCCTGCTATTCAATTCAATCAGCTATTTTTGGCTACTCCCGTGCTCTGTGGATGAAGTTGAGCTCTCTGTGGTTTTCCATTTCCCACTTCATTGTCTGTCTGATCAAAGAGCCAATGCCAAAAATCCCTAAAATTCAATGGCTGTAGCACAGCCTGTGCCATTTCACATTCAACAGCCTGCAACAGTCCATCAGCTTGACCAAACTCCCCTCCTTCCCATCCTCCACTTGTTTTACACAACTCCTTTGAGAACATGCCAGACTTTAGCCCCTTCCTCCTGTGAGTAAACTGGGAGATCAGAAAAAAGCCAAGTGAACTTACTGCCAGAGGCTGGATATTCTAGGTGAAAATGTTGCTGTAGGCTTCAGCAGATGTAGGATGAGGGATGATGCAGATGAGGATGCAGAAGGATGGTTCAGACCTCTGCCCCTGAGCTAGTGCATGTTTTGGGGACAATTCTTGTCTTTGAACACCTCTAAAATGGCAATAAAGCTATTTATCCATCTTTGCAAAGAATTTGCATACCTGTATAACTGAGAAGTGCAATTTAAGGTTGATCAAGTGAGAAGGATATAATCTCTTATGGTGTGATGTATCTGGGCCAAGCACCCTGCTAGCATTTGACTTGAATTCCTGTGCACAAATGACGTGATAAAAATAATACAATGATTAGTCCAATCAGAAATGTGTATTGCTTGAAAATACCTATTTGGCTTGAAATATTGCAAGAAAATCAATCCAGGATCTCTATAGACTTTCATAAGAACACAAGTTACCACATACACCTGATGTGAGCCAAACCCCCTCATTTTGAGTTCAGTTATCGCTGACCTTTCAGATATTTTTCATCAATTTACAGGGAAAAGCTGAACCCAGAGTGTTTTCCAAACAGTTCTCCTGCCTTCCTGGTGATTAGTATTATATGCTGTCTTAATTAAACAGCTTAATTTACACCTCCCATCATGAGAGGATATGAGCACCTGAGCAGATTTATCTCTCTGGATTGCTTCCCTCAGTCACTATGAGGCTGCAGCAATATTTTCCCACTGGACCTTCAGAAATGCAGAAACAGAGATGCTCTGTGATTCTAAGTGAAATAATTTTGATGTCACAAGAAATGTCATTAAAACCACTGCAGTCTTTTAATAAGCTCCTTCTTGGGAGGATGGATTTTCAGCCTCTTCGCATCAGCGCTCAGCAGAGTAACTACAGGTAAGCTTTGTGCCCATGTCCCTGTTACAAAATCCGTTTCTTGAGGGTTTATAATTACAAAATGCCTATAAAAATTTACTTTAGTCTGAAGCTCAGGATATAGTTTCTCAGATGGGGAGGAAATATTGCTGGCTGAACTTGGTTTAAATCAATTTTGAATTTCAAGAATACAAAAATAATAAGGTTTGTGGGTTTTATATGCTTTTTCCATGGTTCTATAATTCAGAAAGAAATCACTTTGTAGAATAAAGTGTCATGTTTGTTTATACAGCAGAGCGGGAGAAAAAATTACACAGATAAAACTTTTTATAGTGGTTAGTGAAAATTCTCAGAAATTCATTTTCTCAAAGAATTTCCCTATAGTGTCCTCAGATCAAAGCCTTGCCCTGAATAGATATGATAACGCATTTTGCAGGAACTCAGTGGGTTCTGGAGAGCCCTTTAAAGCTGGGGAAATAAGGGATGGTGGTTCCTGCATTGGGTGAAGATTAGTCTGCTTTATTCCCATATCCTGGACAGCAGAAAAGTCATGGATGGGCAAATGGGCAAAAGGCATTGCTGGGACACCCTGGCCCTGTGGCTGGGCACAGGACACAGATGTGTTCAGTCAAAACTGGCTCATGCTTAGCTCATTCCTCATGTCCACATTACAGTGCTGAGAATGCACCCTTATAAATAAAAACATCAATAATTTGGCTGCACACAAGTGAGAATTCCCATTTATACTGGCATTGCCAAATGTCTTGCAATATTTAGCCTTTGGTTTTTATCAATAAAGGATGGAATGGTGCTGCTAAACTGAAATATTGGCAACATGAGCAAAGCCCAAACACAGACAGGAGAAAAAAGACAGAAAACATACCCTATAAATCTTAGTGTAATATTTTTTATTTCATTTGGAATTCAAAATCAAGTCAGTTTTATCCATTTAAGTATTATTCAGTCTGTCTATGTCAGCTCTTCCCCATTAGACAAAATGTTCCACTTCTCAATATTCTACTTCTGTTTCAAATTGACAGGGTCATTTTTCACATGGCAAGCTGAGATTTAGGTGATATTAAACCACTTTGCATACTACAACCTAAAGCATGCTGCAACAAAATAAAACCTGCTATTTTCTTCTTCTGCTGTCATTAAAGATGCCTTTCCTTGCTAATCTGGTGGGTTCCTGAACACCTACAGCTTTCCTTGCCCCAGGGAATACTGATATGATATTGCAGGTTTGGAAATTCCGTTTGGGCCCCTAATCATACATAACACTCTCTTTCTCCCATGAGCAGCTTTCAGCATAAAGCAGCGAGATACAGCCAGTCCTTGGTGACCTCAGGGCCCACAAACAGGCAGTGCAGGGGAACACCCAAAATATTGCAAAAAAGATACACCTGCCACTGGTGAACTTTTTCCTTACATTTCAAGGGAAGGAAAGGAAGTGTTTTTAACTAGTTCAGTTAAATTATAAATTTTAAGCCTACCACTAGGACTTCTTTAGAGTTAATCTATATAAGGAGATTTACCTTGCTGTGTGCTATTTCCTCCTTGCAATGATCAAGTATGTCACTCCCACAAAATGCCTGAATAAATGATTTTTTAAAAAAGACAAAAACCTTATCAAGAAACACGGCTATAAATGCATTTGTCCTTCCTTCAACTTCAGGCTTTTAGTATTACTGCTTCAGATTCCATATGTAAAGGAATATATTGAGTATGTGTGTGGGTATAAGAGGAAGTATGTATATCTTCCACGTCTGGCTGAAATCCAAATGTGTTCCTAAATCCCAAAGAAACGCCGCCCATCTGACACCCTGGCAGTGTAGGAGGGGGTAACTGCAGGGGAAAGGGTGGGCTCAAAGGAGCAGACAGTGCTGTGCAGAGACATGCACAGATAGCTTGATGAGGATGGTTTATTCCATTATGTCCAGGAGTTTAAAAGCCCCATTTCTGTAGCAGCCCTGGAAATCCTAGAGCAGATGTTGGACTAGAGACAGATCTTTGGAGAACAGCTTTCTGCTGTTGCACCGTGTTTGGTTTCCTATCAGTTCAGTCATGGCTCCAGGAAGAGGTGCTCTCAATGCTAAAAGGCATTGGAAATCAGATTTTTCTGAATATGCAACCACAGTTCTTGCAACAACACAGGAAAAAAAAAAAAAAAGACACAGGAGCATCATCACAAAATTAATCACTTGCTATAGTCCCACAGCATGAAACAATCAATATACCACGAAACTTCACTGTTTGTCTACCATCTCTTTTCAATATTTTCCTTTTAAATGTCATGGAAAGCTAAGCAGTCTGATTTCTCTGAGTGAACCTTCAAAAATGCATTTTTCTCCCTTAATAGGAAATTTCTGGTGATCACTCCTCTGCTTCCTTTGGCAAAACAAGAGTGATATTCACCCATATTAAAGCAGTGCTATGCAATGGTCCATTGCGAGAGAATTCAGAAAGAAAAATAAAAATAACAAACTGCATGAAGGGTAGCCAGACAACAGATACATTTCCCAAATGAGGAAAAATGAGATTCTCACTGGCCTTTTTCCCAGGGCAGGCCTAAGCCAGTAGCTTTTCCCATTCTTTTACAACATTACTCCACTGCTTTTATTTACCTTTTAGACCCTGCAGTTTCTTAGCCAGTATTGCATAAGGTCAGGGGAGGTTCATCAGTTCAGCTCCTCTCTTTCAAAGACTTTAAGATAGTGATTTTTTTTTCCTCTCTCATACTGAGGTAACTTCATAATGAAACACTAACTTGGAACCCATAAATCCAGTTACTTTCAAATAAGTTTCAGATGGGCATCAGGACTTTAAGGGACATATTAAAAAGAAATGGATTTTTTTCTGGGTTTGTCCAGTAGCATCCAGGACTCATAAAACTACATTAAATATCAGCTTCACTCTTCACAATATTGCAGTGATGAAGAACTAGCTCAACATTGATTTATTGATCTATAAAAAGACAGATATATAAGGTTATTAAGTTAATACGTCAATATGTGAAAAATCTATTACTTGGGTTTGTTAACATACCTGTGTTGGTTAACAGTGGATATAAAAAGGAAAAGGCAGACCCCTCCCCTCTAAAACAACTGCTCACAGACAAGGATTCAGCACAATGCCTTTTCTGGAAGGTATCTACTTCTAGGATAGAGTCAGTGAGAAGCACCAGTTGATTTTTATTTGCTTCCAAAACTAAGTTTTATATTTAGTCCATATTCCAAAACTTGTATTCCATTTTTCCAACCTCAGTGTCCACAGCTGTACCAGGACCTGACATAGACTTACATTTGCACATGTGTCTGAATTATTTGGCTCATTCTTTTTCCTATGAAGTTACATGCAAGAAGTGAATGTTCAGTGTTTGAAAATCAGTCATGAGCCCAAGTACGGATTTAAGGATATACATATATATATACACATATTCAGAGAAAAGTGTTTCATTTCACAGATGTAAACAAAATCCTTTTAGAGTCAGAGAAAACAAGGTTCTTGTGGTCCTTCACTTTGGATCCGTTCAAGTTTTCAATGATTTATGCATATGCAGAGTTTCTGTCGCAATGGGTTTGCTTTTGTCACATCACCTCAATTTTTCTAATGAGTTGCTAATGAGAGGTCAATTACTTATGGAAATTAGAAAAATATTCATTGAGGAACTGGTCTGAGGCAAAGTGTGCCACCCCAAAACGTTGTGATATAAATCATTATGGCATTAATGAATATTTTACTCTTTTTCATGTTACAGCTTATTTCACCAGCCTATAAAATGGCCTTAATGTGATTTTGAAACAAGTAATGAGTAAATGAGTAACTGCCCTACTGTAATCATATTGTATTTATGATAACCACAGAATATCTTTGTTGCTTTTGCTATAAATGGTTTGGTCAGGCATCAACATCTTGCTGTGGAACCTTCAGCTGATCAGAACAGCGGTGTCAGGAACACCAGGTTTGCTGTGCTGAATCAGAGCCCCGATCTGACACCTGCCCCAGCTCCACTTCCAGACATGCTGTGGGAGGAAAAGGACACCCAGCACTTCACTGGCAGGATAGAATCCAAACTGGTGCTTGTAAACTGTCCTCCTGACCCCAGGTACCCTGCAGGGAAACATCCAGAGCCTGCAGCACCTCATCCTGACCCCGCTGCTGGTGAACCCTACCTCCCTGCTTAGCTAAAGACCACTGAGAATTGATGGCAGGTAAGAAGTTAAAACATTCCCTTCACAATTCACCTTCCTTCTGGGCACCTATCTTGTGTTTTCTAAGGGTCTCAAATGAATGGTATAGAAGCAGAAAAAAAGAGGCAGAAAGAATTCCAGGGACCAAGATGGATAGTGGGTTAGTTGCAATACCCTGCAATTAAATTTACAGGCCAGGGATATAATTCACTGCTGAAATTCTGCTTTGTGCTGTTGTAAGTTATTATTTCAGAGCAGAAGCTGAAATGGCCAGAAAGGGAAAGTGTACAAGCAGAAGTATAATTGGACTGCAGTATTTCATATTGATACCCTAAGATTTCCACTGCTAAGCACTGTTTCAGTCTGACCAGGGTAACACTGCAGTGTAAGATCTCCCATACTCAGGCCATTAGATTATCCTGTGTCCCCTGCAGGCACTGTAAATCAAAAGCAAAAGATATCCTGTTATGTTCTAGAGGACAGTTTTGCTGGCCTTTCTTTTCAAACACAATCTGAACACACATGTTTTTTATGTGAGTCTCATTTACTTCAGCTTTACTGTCTTGAATACAGATTTAAATTGGGGGGAGTGAAGGAAAGTAAAAAAAAAAGCAGACCTTGATACCCAGCAGTTATCCATAGAGAAGGAAGGTGGCAGCTGGTTAAATGAAACTGAATGCAGCATCACGTGGATGTGATTTTCTGTTTCTAAAGAATTATGAGGTCTTTGTCCCTTTGAACCAGGCTCATTTTGGATTTAGGTGAAATCCTTTCAGGTTTTTGACTCAGAACCCATCATTTTGGTGCAGAGAAATCCACCGTGTGTATTAAGGGGTTGGTCCAAAGTACAGTGCTGCTACTTCATATCACATTGGGTGGCACTCGTTTTATGTCCCTAATTCCCCCTCCCTCCCTTCCTTCCTCCTTGGAAAGATAAACGTGTGAACAACAATGAGGTATCCAACTATTAGCAATATAGTTCTGCACAGATCAGCTCCATGATGGAATAAAGAAGTCAGCATGGATCTAAGCACCTTCTCTTCATATCATAGCAGTCATGTTGTTTTCAGGAGCATTTTTGTCAGGCAGTGATGAAAGGCTGAGAACAAAGTGAGCAAAATTTCCTTTTACTGCTTAAAAATTCTCAGCTGTTTTGCTATATCAAAACGCTGTCTCTTTAAACAAATCACATGGTTAAAAATGCCAAGTTATAATTCAGCAACTAACTCTGAAAATGACAATTTAATCAATCAGAACCAACCCTCCTGAAAAAGAGGGGTGGAAAAAAAAAGAAAAAAATCTTAAAGTTTTCATGCAATGCGAGTGGTTGAAACTATAAAAATGTTCAATCACTGTAGAACAAGCCTGCAGCATCAATGTTTATTAAAGTCAGGGGAGCCATTTATTGACCTGGGAAACAGCAAAGCACCAGCAGCACTGCTGGATTGCATTTTTATAGTTAACAAGCGGAGGGTGATATTTTCCTTTTCTCTTTTAATTGTGTTTCCATCAAATCCAGAAAGTTAAAAGCCTCCTGATTTTTAAAGGAAAACAAAGAGAAAGATGCTCCACACCATTCAGCAGTCATTCTCTTTGCTCTTACTACTAACATGGGGATTTATCAAATAATTTCAAATATTTAGGCTTCTCCACATGCCAGCAGAATGACAGACCAGCATGTGCTCTCTCCACCACTTCAGCTGACAGCGGAATATAGGGAGCTACCATTATGAGGCTGGTTCTTTCTGTAATCAAAAAGGAATTACTTTATTTATTCATACGAAGGTCACCCTGCCACTGGACCAGCCAAAAGCACTCAGAACGAGCTGTCCTCTCCAAAACTAACACCAGGCATTTTATCCAAAGACACATCTTTAGTTGCTCTGGAGATTTTGTAACTCTGTTTTGAAACAAGCACATTTTTAAAACACACCTTTCCATGCTGCATAAATTGTGAACTGCTGAAGGAAAGAGTCAGCAACATTAACTGTACTTACAGCATAGTTATATATATATATATGTATATGTTACCCAAATTTCAGGAGTCTGGCTCCTGCTGCATTCTTTCCATATCATCCCCATCCACAGGAAAATCAGCTGAGGAACAGGGGGCAGAGATTTAGAACATCCTCTGTGTGTCAGCTGCCACCTAAACCGGAGTCAATGCCAGAAAAGCGGACTTCAAAAGCGAGGAGGATGAATCAGGGCGGTGTGAAGGAGAGCTGGAGCTCCCCGTATCCTCGGTGGATGGAGGTACAAAGCGGGATGAGCAGCGCGGGCTGTACATGAGCGCATCAAAGGTGGTGAATATTGTAACAAATCCCCCGGCAGGCAGCACCTCAGCAGCTGCCAATACACCGCATGAATTAGCGGCTCCGAGCGGGGTGGGAGCAGGAGAGATGAAGATCGAGTCCTCCCCGTGAAAGCGGAGCCTCTGCCACGTGGAGGATTTCACACTCTCTCCGTGGGGAGCGCAGGGGACAAAACTGCTCTCCTGATCACACCCAGCCGCACGCAGAGCTTCACACCTTCCTCCCAGGTTTGCAAACAGACCTCCGGCAGCTCCGCTTCTCATCTGCTTCTCCTCATTCACAGAGGAAAACACATAATGTCCTTACTTAAAACACACTGGAGGAGTTTGACACAATTAATGATTCGCCTGTCATACTCTAAGAATTTTGATATTTGCAAGGGCGGGGAAAAGGCTTCAGGTATTCTGAGAGCTGTAAAAAGCTGCTTTGGAATTCAAAGACAGCTCATAGGAAAACAAATCAACTGCTAGGTTGCTGTAAGGTTTGAGATACCCGTTTTGCACTAAAGTCACACTACTACGAGAATATGAATAAATAAAAGGTTATGAAAAAGTAAGCCAGGAGTTCCCTCAAATTAGATCCCATTGGCGTGAAATTACTTCACAGCTGCCACATGTGTTGTTCCAAGAGAGATTACTCCTTAAATAATGTTAATGACAACTTTGATTTGACTTTTGTAATTACTAGAGGGAGAAGGGACCACATTTCCTTGGAAGAAAAATCTTTTATCTGCTTGTTTAATGTATGATCTTTGATGAGATGAAACTCCTTTCCCCCAAGTTATTTCCTTGAGTATTTTTGTTTTGAAAAATAAATTGATTTCCAGATTGAAAATGGAGCTGCTGTGCAGCACTTGCAGGTGTGGAAGAGGTGTCTAATTGTCATTTACAATGACCCTCGATTCCTCTCTAAATAAAGAGAGATTCTTTTTCTCTCCCAATTCTCCTCACCCTCACTTCAGAAGCAGGTATATTTACAGGGCTGAGGTGCCTCCACCACCACCAGTAAATCATAAAAATTTCTCCTGCAATCAATGGAGTGTCTTCACATTTACCAGACAGTATAATCTGGTCCACAAGGCAGCTGATTGTTATCTATAACCTCCCCATCCAATTCAAGTGATGGGAGATACAACCCAAAAATATCCTTTGGACTTTTTTACTGCCAAAATAGATCAGGTTCTTTGGCAGCCTTTTTACAATCTCCACTTTTCTAAATAAACATCACAGAACCTATACTGCTTTTACTGCAAAATGCTTCTCCTTGCCTGAATCGAGGAGGGTTTTTAGCTGACAACAGACAGCAGCAGCAACTCCGTGCAAGCCTGGGGTGCAGCACCAAGACACGGGGTGCACTGGGGACCAGGGAGCACCAGGAATAATCTTCATGCTTAGATAAGGTGAAAACCCCCTGCACTCTCCCCATCCCAGTTATACACTGCGTGGTGGTGTAAATTATTGGAATGCAGCTCCCAAAGAATTGGGGGCAGGATGCTCCTTCTCAACCAAGGTAGAGAGAAGCTGTTGTGTGCAGTGTCCAAACCCCAAACAGCCTGTGAGCAGAGTCCGCTGAGGAATTGTTGAGCTGGGATGTTCTGCAGGATGGAGGGACAGAAACAGCTCTTGCAAAGGCCACCAAGCAAAGCCAGGCATTTGCACAGCTCAGTGGCTGCAAAGTGCTGAGGAGAGCACAGTGCTTAGAAGAAATCATTCAAAGTACATTTCTGGACTGTAAATGAACTGAAACTGTTCAGAAAAGCCCTGACATTGAAGGCCATGCAATTAAACACAGGGCTCTGATTTGCAATGATCAACAAAAAGCAAATGCATTATTAAAATGTATGGCAAGTAGAACATAACACCAAAAATGGACAGATTCTGGCTGTACTGTGTCATTACATTAATTAACAGCTTTCCCCTGTTGGTTTGCTCACTAAGATTCAAACATATTCATTCTTTGATGAATATTTGTATTCAGAAAATGGCAAATTTCTTCTCAGCCTTCTTTTGTTGGGAAGGGATGATAGCTGTTAATGAGAAAGGGAACAGAGAAGGAGCTAAACAGCATAGCTCCTACACTAACAATGTGACTTTCTCACTGGGGCCTTGAACTTCAGAACAGCTTCAACTCATTTACAGAGCCTGGGAATGAAGGCGCCTTCCCTATACGAAAATTAAATATTTTCATGCAGTGTTATGACTTTGCCTTGAAGCATTTGTGGCTCCATGTTTCATTGGCATTTGTGGTCATTTTAGTCCACTGAGCTTAAATGTGTAATAAGGATGCCTGGATATGGATAATTCTCCCTCCTTTCCCACTGCAATCAGGTTTTGTCCTTCATTATACCTTTCTGTGGAGTCTATTAGAGCATAAATCTTTACAGAGTTCTTCAAGCTTTACGCATATACGGGAACTTTTCTCCCTAAATTGTCTTTTGGAGCACACCAGTTTATTAAAGTTTTGAACACTGAACCCTCACTCTCATTGCTTTATCACCCAGTTTATGTGCCAAATGTCAAAGCAGGCATCAGAAATCTGATTTATGGGGATATTTAGAGAAATTGTGGTACATGCTTCTGACTAGGAGTCAGCTGGCAATTCCCTATCAGGATGTCCTCCTCAGCTCCCAGTGCCCAGCATGGCAGTGCAACTACAACGCTGCCAACACTGAATTCACGAATCACAATTCAGGACTAACAAAGCTTTGAGGCTATTTGTAATATCTTTGAATTTGTGTGCTTTCCAGATTTAATCACATTTGACCCCTTTTGTGATTTTATTTTTTAAAAAAATAAAAGTCATTTCAGACAGTAAAAAATTAAAAGCTTATGAACTCAAGCAGTCTCCAAATGCCAGTGTGAGATCTATTTTATACTCTTCGAAATATCAGAAAATTATGGATGAAGCTGTAAGCCGGCAGTACTACACAACACACAAGCATGGGTAAGGCATGTAGGTTCCCCTACTGATTTACCATTTCATACCAAAGCGGATTTATGTCCTGCTCACGCCCCCGACCTCCCTCAACCCGCACAGCCGTATAGTTTATTTCTATCATTGCTTTCGCATCACCAGCGCTGCCCCGGCGGCTCCCGGGGCGTGGGCAGGGTGCAGTGCCCGCGGCCGCCCCCGGCCGGAGGGTGGAGCCGCGCCGCCGCCTCGCCCCGCTCCTCCCGCGGCGTGCGCGGCTTCAGCGCTACGCGAGCGCGGGGATCCGCCGCGGCCTGCGGGCCGCCATGGCCGGGGAGGTGAAAACCAAGCTGTCCAAGAACCTGCTGCGCATGAAGGTGAGGGGGAAGGAGGGGAGGGCGTGCCTGAGGCCTGCGGGGCGGCTGGAAGCGGCGGTCCCGGGGCGGCAGGGCCGGGCCGGGCCGGGCCGGTACCCATGGCGGGGATGGGTGGCCCCGGCCACACGCGGCCGTCCCGGAGCGCTCGTGTGAGGCATCCCCGTGCCCATCCCCGGCCCCGAGCTGTGGGTACAGATGTGTTTAACCACGGTCCGCACCCCGGCCCTCTCGGGCTTGCTGGGCTGCTGCCCCGGCAGGACATCGCTGCTGCCGGCACCGAGCTGATGAACGCGGCGAGCGCGCTCGGGGTTACAAACTGCAGAGTTCGGTGCACAACAACCCTTCGGAGCTTCGGAGAGCAACTTCATGATTCCAGCAAAAGCCTGGCCTCAAGAGACAGCTCCAGCGCACCTTTTGGGAGGGCTTTCGTTCCGCCTCGCTCCTCTGCAGCTGGGTTGCTTATTGTGAATTTAAATCTATTAAATTAAAGATTTTAACAGCACATCGAAATGCAAATATCAGTGCTGCTTGCTTTACTTGGGGGTGGGGCTTTTAGTACTGAGGAAAAAAAGTTTAGGTTTGTGTCCATTTTTATCCCTGTTTACCTTGCTGGCTAAGAAAATCCCAACCCTGAATGGGGATAATATCCAGTATTTACCAACTTTCCCACCTCATAAATGCCAGGGATCTTAGTAACATCCCGATGTGCTTGTTACCCTTGGAATTGTGAATCTCATGTCACCAGTGTGAAATTAGTCTCTAGTCAGTGGCTAATGGATTCTGCTTCACACCATGTACTACAACTCCTAATTCAGTAGAGCACGTCCTCCTCTGATTGATGGTTCTTTATTGCTGGAAAACAAGCAGGAAAAGCTGAGTTCTTTTTTTTGTTGTTGTTTTAATGTTAGTATTCAATTTTTCTAACTGAATATGATGGGGCTTTTGTGGCCCTTCTTGTTTGTGATGTTTTATTTAGCCATTTTTTTTCCCCCCCACGTATTTATATGGGCCTATATTTCACATTCTGACTGAAAAGAGTTAGCTGACTTAAGTTCAATTTTTCACATAAAGTGCACTCTGCTACAGTTGGATGATGGACTATTTACCCTAATTAACAGATGCTGCTAAATCTAAAACTTGTACACAGAAGGAACAAAATACATCTTGCCTCACTTTCAAAAGGGAGTAGGTGTTGAACTGAGTCAGCCAGCAATGTGTGACACAGTCAGACTCCCATAACCTGGATGGCAGCATCATTATTTTTCCCTTATTTTTATATGATACATTTTTTAAATGAAAATTTTCTTTCTGTTGTTTGCCAGTTTACTAAGCCCCTGGAGATTTCAAAAGCAGGTTTTTAGATTGTTTTTCTGTGGAAGGCTGTGGAGAGCCAGCCACGTGAATATGCTGCCATGACATTTGCAGGTTCACAATCTGAGCAGTACTAACCAGCTTTGAAGAGATCAGTAGGTTTTTGAAAAGGTCATACGCAGATCTTGTATTTAGCACTTTGTTTCTGCAGATCTTCCTGTTTACAAATGTTTTAATTAAGCCTTTAGCAGCTGCCCCTGCAGGTAGTGATCCAATGGATTACCAGAATTCAGCAGGTGGGTGAAGTGGCACCCAGAGGTGACGTGTGGTTGGTGGTGTTGGAAGGACCATTTGCAGTAAATCCTGGGCCACATGGAGACAAACTTTAAGATCCTGCACTCTTTGGTCTGGGTCTCACCCAAACAACTCCTCAGTTACTGACTTACATATTCTGTGCCTACCACAATGGGTATATTTTTAATTTATCAGTGTGTGTTTACATTCGAGAGAAACCTGATCACATAATTTTTATCTAGGTTTTTCCTGTAGTAATCTTTAGGAACATAATCTTTAAAATGGAGTGTGAAATGATTATTTAATTGGGTTCTTGTAGAAGAATTTCTTATGTTGAGATTTCTGACTGGCTAACCAATTTCCTTGAGCAATATGTTTTTCCACATGATCGATTCACTTATTTTCCTCAAGAAGATACTGTAATTTTAATTGGAAAGCTTTGACATATTCTGAATTGACTCAGAAAATGGAAGTCAATTTTTTCTTTCATTAAAGATCTTGTACAGTGGATGCAAATAGAAATAGAAATAGAAAATGAGACACTAGCTCTGTTGGCTTCTACTTCTGAGTTTGGTTTGGATGGGCATTTTGTAAAGACTGAAAAAATGTGTGGGTTGTTTATAGTACATTTATTGCACACCTATATCACCTGTATTTTTACAGGACTGTTAGCCTTGCCTCTGTCTGGGAGTTAGGTTGGTATAAATGTTGACCTCTGACAGGTTATTCACACACTTCCTGTTGATCCTCAGGGAGGTCCCAACTTTTGCAGGAGGTGGGACTATATGGATTATCACCATAAAATTTTGAAGAGTTCTGTTTTTCCCCAGCATGCTTCGTTGACATTGTTTAGACTTAATTGTCACTCAGTTCAGGCACCTGACTTAAGACAAATGGAAATTAAAATGCTGTTTCACAGGCCTCAGGTCTGTAGTTCTGTGCTCTCAGCAGTTTTTTATAGGCTGTGACAGATGTCTTTTTCTACTCCCAGCTGTTGAGAGGTTACTGTTCCTACCTGCCTGTTCCCATCATCTGACAGAGGTTATCACTGAGGAAGCAAGTGACAGGAATGTCCTTGTATTAGGAAAAAATAACAGTCTTGCCCTGAACTTCGTTACTGGTCTCAGCTATTTTGGCAGACTGTTCCTGCAGTGAGTTAGCAGGTGCTTAAATACAGCGCTGGACCAGTGGGTCAGTGAGAATTGAAGAGCTGGGAACATCTTCCTTTAGCACAGCTGGATAGAGAGGACTTTTCTTCATAGTCTGGTTTCAAAGTCTTATATTTTTCCACTTCCAAAGGAAGATTTTTGCCTTCAGAGCTACAAACACAATCCAGTTCATTAAATCTGAGAAAAGAAGAAGATGGTTGAAAGTATAGATGTTTCAAAAAATGGCCAGCCTGGTATGACCTCTAGCTCTGAGCTCCAGTGTGTATGGGTAGAGTTGGTTCCTGATGTACTGTTGAATAACTTCAACACCATTAGCTTCTTTCTGGCCTTTGCTGAAACATTAGAAAAACCTTAGTAAAATTAGGGAATTGTGACAACTCCAAGCCATCAAAACTAGCCAGGACAGGTCTGTTTCTTTATATGTAAGTACAGGTGTGACTGACTGTTGACTTTAAGTAGACAGCTGTGATCAGCAGCTTTTTTAATTTTCCATTGTCTGTTTGCCCAAACTTTGACTAAACTCAGCAAAAAAAAATCACAAAAAAAGATATTACTTTGTTATCAACTGCTAAACATTATGTAATGGATAATTGCCACCATGTAATTACTGCATGTTCAGAAGATACTCATGATGCAGAAAACAGAAGCTGTGTGTTTTTGTCTTTGTAGTTCATGCAAAGGGGTTTGGATTCACAAACTAAAAAACAACTAGAAGAAGAAGAGAAGAAGATAATTAGTGAAGAACACTGGTATCTTGATGTACCAGATCTAAAGGAAAAAGAGTAAGCTTGTAATCTTTTGTATTTCTGATCATCATTGTATTGTTTTGAAATGGAAATAGCATATTCATATTTTTTCCTATAAGATAAGTATTATAAGTAACCAGTTAACAGAAGCAAAAATAGTGACAGACTGGCATTACAACTTTTTTTATTACTTATTTTTATGGCTGTTCTTGAGGTTGCCTAGTGTAGTTTGACCTACTTTCAATTCTTCTGTGTTTTGTTTTCTTTCACTCACATTCTTCTTAGATGCATGTAATTAGTTTCCTTCAGTCAGGATCCAATTCATTCATTGCTGCTTTTCCCCTTTGCTTGGAAAAAGAAGTTTGAAGCCTTGTGTTAGTAGATTCAGCTCCAGTCACGTGGTAAAGTCAGTTCAGGACAGTTCTGTCATCTTGTGTCCAGCCCACTTCAAATCCTGGTTCTGAAATAGGACAGATAATGGCAAAAATAAAGGAAGGCTTAGCTAACAAGGAAAAATGTGTCCTGGTCTTTAGAAAGGTGCTTTAAATAGCAGGAGGACTACTTTTGAAATTGCTTGGGTTTCATCCTTTCAAAACTGCAAAAAATTCCACTGAGGGAGAACGTACATAATTTTGAAAAAGCTGGGACTCAAGGAATTAAGTAGTTGAACAAGGCCATTGATAAACTCCTTTCCATTACTCTTGGTGGATATGACAAAAAGGCATTTGAGCTTCAGTTGCAGCAAGGAGTGTTGAAGCTGGACATTGGGAGAACTTTTGTAACAATAAGGCTATTGAAGCTCTGGAGTAGATTGCCTGAGGGGACACTGGATTCTTCATCATGGGAAGTCTTTTGAGGACAGGTTAGCTGGACCTCTGCTGTTCATGGCACACATGTAACTGATACTGCCTTGAGGCAGGACAATGAGCTCAATCTCTTCAGCCTAAGTTGTGTGATCATGACAGTTTGACTTACATGGGAGATGATGAGGGAACCGGTACACACGTGTGAGGAAAAGGATGGAACAATCCATGGAAGTACTTTCATCTGACACGTGTATTATGAATGCCTCAGGGTCATGTTTCTTTTCTCACTCCATGCTCATTAAAAGAGGGAAAAAAGGAGGGAGAAGGGGGAAATCTGTGTGCTGAACAGAGAGTGACACAGTGTTTTATGTCCTGACAGACTCAACTAATGCCAGGTCTAACAGCACAATGAAAAATTAATTAGAAGCTTTTGCTGGTATAGTAGTGCCACCTGGGGAGTGATATTTATGTGGTATTTTTATTCTGGAAAAAGTATTAATGTAGGTGGAACCATACCAGCAAAGAGTGCTTTTTGTCAGGAGAGTTAATTTTGCTTGTGGAACTGGCACAGCTTTACTGGCAAAAAGGATTCCTTTGCACTCCAAGCTCCTTGTACTGAAAGATTTATCAGAGCAATTACGCAGAAAGTAGTTGATGGTTTAAAATATATTGTGGCTTTGTTTATTTGTGTGGGGGAAGACAGCACATCCTTTTTGCATTTGTTTAATTTGATTATTTTAAAGTGCATGGTTTGACAAAGTGCTGGGTTTGGGGTTTCATGCAGGAGCTGTATAATAGAAGAGAGAAGCTTTCTGCGATGTGAGGATTTCGTTTATGGCCGAATGTCCTTCAAAGGATTCAATCCAGAAGTTGAGGTATCATTTCAGTGTCCTGGTTTGGGGTTGTCTCACATTAGGATTGAAGCCCTTGGGGATGGGGATTTGAGTGTTTATACTGCAGCCTTATTGGCCTTTGCAGCACCTTCCATAAATCCTTCCATGTCCAGAAACTCCATCATTCAACCTTAAATGTTGATCAGTGCCACATCTGGTAAATAGAATCTTTTTACCTTCCTATGTTTTTGGTCAGTAATTGCATGACTCCTGCAGATTTTCCCTCCCTGAAGTGAGGAGAAACCATCCCACATACTGCTCACCAAAACAAAAGCTCACTTTTCCTCCTGACATAGAATGCAGAGTCCAATCTACAAACATTCAACCCTATTTATTCAGCACTTACTTGTATAAGTAATGGTTTAGAGTTCCAAAGTAAAAATGCTGGGCAGGAGAGCCTTTAATTTCTTTCTGTCATGATTCATGCTGATAGAAGTACACAGGGACAGTAATAAAAAGGTTACCACTGAACTGAAGCAGAGGATGAAGGTGTAAAGGCTAAGAGATTTGCAGAAGGCTGTGCAAGGTAATTTACTAGGGGATTCTTCTAGTTACTTTGAACTTGCTGCCCCTGTGACTCAGCATATGATTGCTTCATGGCTTTTACTGTAAATCCTTGAAGATACTCTTTCTTGTTAACAAAACCATCTCAAGGTCTGTGTGCTAACATCACGATGAAAAATTAATTATGATCTAACTCTCTGGTCTCCTGGAGATGTTTGTAGTGCCCTTTAGGATGTTTGAGTAGGACAATACACTGAAAACACTGTCTCTCTGTTGCCTTTTTTCCCAAAGGCAGACTCTAAGCTCAGCTTAGCAACAGACAGGCACGTTGCCTTTTCTTCATGGGTTCATAACAATAGCATAACAAGGAACAGAATATAATTATTAAATTGTATTCTTACCTTTTGTGCTCTTCTAGCAGTGAATTTCAGCACTGTTGCCATTGTGTCATGGTTACATGTTTAAGCTGTTTCTCACTTCATTTTCAGAAGTTAATGATCCAAATGAACTCTAAGTGCAAGGAAGAAGAAATTGAAGAGGATGATAAAATGGAGGCTGATGTGTCAGATGAAGAAATGGCCAGAAGGTAAGTTACATTTTATGACATAATCAGTACTATCTAGGAATATGATAGGTTACTGTATTATATGTGGGGAAATAAAACCCAAAAAGGAAACAAACAAAATTTTAAAAGCTCACAATAAATATGGAACTGTACCAGATTGATTTTCCAGGAATGCTGGTGTATGTTCACTTGAATCTCCATCACATTTTGGGGGTAAAATAACTTGTAGGGGTTTTCTGCCCTTTGATATCCAGGTATTCCATGCTAATACCCTCCTCATTACCAGTTGCTAACAAATTGAAGCTATCAGAATGAATAATAATGTAATAAGTCATGTAGTACTTGTGCTTCTCCAAGCTTTTAATGACCAGGTTTTTTATACCACTTAAATTGTGGATTAGGTTTAGGATATGCTCCACAATTTTTCCTCTGATTTTAGTAAAAGGTGTAATTTTTTTTTTATTCTCTCTACAGATATGAAACATTAGTGGGAACAATAGGGAAGAAATTTTTGAGAAAAAGGGACCAACGTGTACTCAAGAATGATGATGAAGATGAAGATGATGAAATTGAAGAGGGGAATAGTAACACAAGACCTAGTAAAAGAGCTAAGAAAATGTTCTTAAAACCTCAGGATTAATGTCAACTTCACAAGTGGAACTTGTTACCTAATGCCTACCAGAGTACCAAGAACTGGAGATTGTTTGGAGTTTTTGCTATTTAATGTAAAGGGTGGATTTGTAAATCTGTTCTGTTCTCACTGATATTTCTACCATCCACAGGACAGACACTTTCCAAAGTGGGTGTTTATATAATGGATGTTGTACATCCTTTCCTCTCTCAGCAGCTTTTCATGAGTGGGGCACTCGTCCTGTCAGTCTCTAAATGTTCTGCATAGTTAAATTAAGTGTTGCATGCAATCAAAAGCAACATTATTTACAATTTAGGATAACATCTGAAAGAAGAATTTGGAGTAAAGATGAGCTGTGTCCAATTCAGTAAGGCAGTTCAGCTTTCACTGCTTGCTTTATTACAAAAATGAAACCTGTGCTCTCTTCAAATTGAAAAAAGTCAGCAGAAACATGCTTGGTTTGTGAGCTTCTTTACTGTGCTAAAAATAAGATGGTAAGAACAGAGATAAAATCCACTTTATTGAATTTTATTTTTTATAAAATTTATTTTAAAATAGAGGATTTTGTAGTGAAACTTTTTTTTATTCAGCAAGCCAAATATTGGGCGATGTTTACAGTTTGACATCTGAGCAGATTGTGAGTCTTAGTTTCTGCCTTCCAAAAGAAGTTTGCTAATTTTGCCTTTTTCAGCAAAAAAATCCAATCTTGTAATTATGTAAGTCTTGTCACAAAAGCATAATAACATTTTCAGAAACATACTTGAAAGCTGAATAAAAACTGTGGGGCTTTGTGTTAATGATTGTGGATTAGCTTATTTAATGTAAAAAAATTATGCTTAATATAGTCTGATACAAGGAGTGATCTTGTTTTGTGCTGGCCATGGATGTCCCCCAACATTAGCTGAGTGCACTGGTTTATTTAGCATGTGATGAAACCATCTCAAGTTGTGTTAGGGTAGAAACACAATTCTCTGGTCACCTGGTGCTCTGGACCTGTTGAAAAACATCAGTGTGGTCTTGTCTAATATCAGAGCAATAATCTGTGTGCGGCCTTTCAACAAGAAATATTTCTATTGCTGCATTTCTTCAGGATGTCCAAGTTACTCATCCTTAATGCTGGCTCTCTGGAGAAAGAGAAATTTGTTAATTGAAGCAGGGAGTGGCCATTCTGCCATAGGCATGAGGCTTTTTTTTGGTCTTTTTTTAACAGCTCAGTGAAGCAAGACGTGAAACTCAATTATTTAAAGAAGGGCACACTGTGTCTGCTGTATTTTGCATGTGATATATGAACTATGATCCATATATCAGGATCACCTAATTAGATATTCAAGATGGATCACACATGGAAAGAGAAATATACTTTTAACCTAGTAAGGGGACTTCCTGCAGGTGAAAAGGCTGTGATTCATGATCTGAGATAGCTTTTCAGAGCTAATTAAATGCTACTGGTTCAATTACTTAAAACCTGATCATATATTACTGCTAGCTGAAAAGGAGTTAATGATGGCAAGACATTTTTCTTCCCATGGAAGATGTGACCTGAGCTAAGAAATGATTTATTGTTGGTCATCACAAGAAAAACTTGGAATATATCCCATTATTCTTTCTTGCTTATTAGCAGGAAAATGATTCCTCTCTCTCTGAATGCATTTCTTGAATGGAGAGTGAATTTCTGCATAGCTGTGCTGAATAGTTGAGGGGTTAAGTGTGTTCTGGTGAACCACCAGGCACCAGGAGATGTCACTGCAATTGCATGTCCTGAGAGACCGTGGGTTGGGGAAGTTTCCAGCAGTGCCATGTAAAGAAGCTTTTGGGTGATTTTGATTTGGTTATTTTGATAACAGCAGTGGCTGAGATGAATTTTATGTGTAGTCTTCCTTTCTCAGGGTTCTGCAGCAAATTTTCCTGCATTGCAGGGTTCTGTTCTGTCCAGGGTGGGTAATTCTCATGCAAGGGCATTCTGCCTCCTTAATTTCATGGCATTTCCTGAGGGATAGCTGGATACACAAGTTCACAGTATATGGATAAGCACATGGGAAGCTAAAGAGCTTCCTAGAAAATCCATGATTTTGAAATTTGGACAGAGGAAGGTTGGTTCTCTTTCCTAAACATGCCCAACACCAACTGTGAAGAGAAGGTAGATTTTAGTTTAATGTCTTTAAACCTGGGGGCTTTGCTGTTCGCATTCAGCTGCTGGCTCAGTGATACAGTAAAACCAGCTACTTATTTTTAGCACAATCTTTTATTCATAGGGCATTTGCAAAATGTGCTTTTTTAAAGCACAGTCCATAGTGTGTTACTGTGAGCAAGACAAAACCAAAACTCAGCCCTGTGTGACTTTTTAAATGTACTAAATGTACATTTAAAATGTACTTTGCATCCAGAGTTACAAGCAGACGTGGTGAGATCTGAAATACCTGTCTGCATTTCCAATTGTATAAATACATGTATGGATGGATGGGTTTAAGTCTGACTCAAGCTTCCTACCTGAGGTAGAAACATTCTGCTGTATAAAATCTGTGCTTGAACTACTCTTGACAGAGGTGTAAGCATAGCAGTGAAATATTCATAAAGCAAACCTGCATTGATTCAGGCTTTCTTGGCTCTGACACAAGCTCCAGTACATTTTATGTGCAAGCTCCTAAGCTGTAGGACTTTCCCACGTGGTCATGTTTCTAAATGAAAAGTGTTTCTTCTTTGAAAACAGAAGCAAGGTGGGTAAGTAGTGTTTTTATTACAGAAAATGGCTGCCTGCAAAATGAAGCTGGTGAAGTGTTACCAGACACCAGCAGTGTTTGTGCCTGTGACCCTGAGGTGCCTGTGGTTGGAGGTGGTGCTCTCTGACAGCTCACATGTCTGTCCCTTGTCATGTGAAGTTTGGTCCCTCTCTTTGTCAGGCTGGTGGTGCTTATTTTGTAATAACTGCTGGGCTTGAAAATATGGAAGTATTGAACCTTCATCTTTCTTGCTGATGTTTCTCTTTTAGTTCTATTCTGCTTAGTATTGGATCTTAAAAAGCCCAGAGTCCAACTGAAGTGAGCCATCCGGTGTGAATTTAGTAATGCTTGAGCTGATTAAACTTTGGTTCCTGGGGAGGGGCAGGATGTTCAGTGGTGCTGTGGAGTTTGAACCGTGTTTCTTGTGCTCTGTGTCTCGTTCTCTAATGAGACGCTCCATTATGCAATGCTACAACCGCGAGTGGCTGTCGTTGCCATTGGGCATTGCCTGTGTGTGTAATGGGCAGCTGGGCTGGGATTCTGGGACTTCATCCAGCATTCAGACTTTAAAAGAAATTGTCTTGTCTTTCTCCTGATTGGAATACCATACTTTTAAATTGTATTTGGAATTGGATGCGTCTAGGGGTGGAGGGGGGGCGGTTTCTCAGCATTTGTTTTGCTTCATTTGAACAACAGTCCACAACTAAAACAGCAAAATCGCTTAGGCTCTCATTAAACCTTTGTCTGAGAGTGCTAATAAAGCATCGTGGTAGGGAAGGATGGCAGACATCCCACAGTTCCCTACTGCATGTGAATTCAAGTTTCTGTGAGAGCTGATGCTTTAAGGACTTGGTGGTTTGTTTTCTTTTCAGGCTGGGAGAACATCAGCTTCTACAATACTGCCTTGCTAATGGAACCCCAGCATGAGGCCTCAGGGTCTGTTTGGTTTTGTTTGGTTTTACACCATTCTCTTCTCAAACCTCTCAGGCATTTGGGGCCTGGCATTCACACCTCAATAAACTGCTTTCATCAGCTTTTGGGGAGTTTTAGTTAAACTGTGAAACTGTTCCTTTGCTGTATGTGTTGACATTTCTTCCTGTGATTTCATGTTTCTCAGTGAGGACCTGCTCACAATTGTCACATCAAGATGAAAAATCCCTCTTAAAGAGTGGTTATTAACAGATGGAAGTCAGGAGCATGGTTGGAGTGTCAGTCACCAGCAGCTCTGTAGATCTTTGGTAAGAACCAAACAGTAGAAAGGGTAACTGGGTGAGTCCCATCACTGCAGCCCCAGTTAAATGCTGATAGAAGCCCATAACTGCCCAAGAAACCCTTGCATACCAAAATCCAAGCAATTATCTGGGAGTAACAGCAGGAAAACCTCTAGGGGAATTGGGAGGCAAAATAGCCACTCTGTTAATGGCTTTCCTCAGGACAAGAAAACAGCTGTGGTTGATGGCACAGATGAAGAAATGTGGTTTGGTGAGCTGGGTAAATGAGAATCCCATCAGATGGAGTGGAGGTGGTCAGTGTTTTTAAGTTTGTAATGTTCCCTGAGGTCTTGGGGAGCACTTTATCATGATCAACTATTTAGAAAGGAGTAAAAACCCTTAATGGGATATTAATATGAGGGAATAAGCTGAACACAAATTACTGAACAAATTCCATAATTCCATGAACAGAAAAGCTGTGTTCTGGCCTCAGTAAGATCTTTCAGTGTCCCCTGTCACCTCTTGCTTGGCTCTCAGTTCCTTATCCCTGTGCACCCAGGCCATGACTGCCACCACAGCTGGTCACACAAAGAGCTGGCACACACCACAGCCAGTCCAGAGCTGCTGATGACTCCTGGGCCTCCTCTTCAGTGATCATCTTCCTCAGCTACAACCTCTTCATCCAGGTACCTGTAGGAACTCACCATCTCCAACACCAATGCTGGTGCAATTATGTCAGGGAAGGTTTTGATTAGATACTAGGAAAATTTTTTCACAGGGTTGGAAGGGACTGGAAGACTTTCAAGGGCAGTGGTGGAGTCACCATCCCTGAAAGTGGCACCTGAGGACAGAGTTTAATGGTGAACATGGTTATGATGTTGGGTTGGTTGTTGAGCTCAATGATCTTAAGGACTTGTCTAACCTCAGTGATCCTGTGATCCTAAGAAGTCTGAGGTGGGAAGGGTTGGCCAGCAGATCAGCAGCATGGTGAACAGCCCTCACCTGGCAGATGGTGTGTGCAGGAGTCAGTGCAGCCAGGGCCAGCTGTACCTAAAACAACTCATAATGTCTTTATTTGCCTTTTATTTATTATCAGGTATACACTTACAGCATTTGTGAGATTAATGATCAAATGATGTTTTTGAGTAAAAAGACTATTCAGTGGGAGGAATCAACATTTGACCAATACTCAGGCTTATTATGGACTGGGGAGAGTGTTTTTCAGCATTTCTGCTATTTTTTGATGCTTTTTAGAATGTTTCCCCTTTCTTAGTGGTTTCCTTGGTTGGGCTTTTTGAAGAGAAGCATGGTAGGAGGAACAACATTTTCTGAAAAATGGGGAAACATGATTGTGAAAAAAGAAAAGGGTTCCTTTAGATTTGGCTGGCTCCTTGATTTTGG
Source organism: Poecile atricapillus (assembly GCF_030490865.1). Lineage (NCBI taxonomy): Eukaryota > Metazoa > Chordata > Aves > Passeriformes > Paridae > Poecile > Poecile atricapillus. Next base: position 17,625,512 of record NC_081258.1, on the reverse strand, counting down.
GTTGTTTTTTTTTCATTTTGATACAGATGAACAAACACTAATGGCATTAAAGTTCCTGTGCTGCGTGTCCACTCAGGACAGCCATATGGACACTCATGTTTGCAGGACAAAATTAAAGGTATAGTGAACTTAGCTTCATATACAAATATAATGCAGTCCTCAAAGTACAGAATTTCCACCCCTTTTGGGACAAAAGTAAATCTAAGCTAGCTGTGACATTTAAGTACCAGTCACAGTTTATAGGATGATTACATCTCAGGAACAAAGCTTAGCAGTTATCTCCTTAGAGCCCATCAGCCACAAAAATACTGCAATATATAGAATTTTCATCACCAGAAGAATAGCTACGTACCAAAAATTACTTGGGGCAGTTTACTGCAGTAATGGCCGGAGGGATGCACATGATGATGATTTTCATTTTGGACTATGGTTTGTCTAAGGATGATGGTGAAAGAATTATGCCTCCTAATGCTCCTTTCCAAGATGACAATGTTTTACTCATATTAAGGGTAGAGGAATGAGATGGGCTGTGAGTGGTTGGATCTTGTGAAAAATGAAGTTTCAAATGTGTACTTCATTGTCTAAATGCTCACAGATGACTTGTCTCCCTATAATAACCTTAGAAAATGTGTTGGCAGCATATCACAATTAATAATCCATACTCATGTGCTACAGGCAGTCCAAAATTCCCAAGCCATATTTCTTACCCAAACTTATAACCAGATTCAAATCAAATCCTACATTTGTGCCAAAAATTGAACAGCAGTCATGTCCCAGCAAATCATTTCACCTAACTGACTCGAGAGTCTTAAATTCCTGATTTTTCCCAAAGTGAAATTCACATTAATCTCATATTAATGTAAATATCCTTCAGTCACCTGCAAAAGAATCCCATAACCTTGCAGTAGGGATTGCACAGACAGTGGAAGGTGCTGTACACACGTAGCATTACTGTAGGTTTTCCTGGCCATCTAGATTGTGTAAGATCCTTTAATATTAATGGGGACAAGTTTTCTCTCAAGGGTGATGTTGAATTTCTCTTTGAGGGTTTTTTCCACCTCTTCGTCTTCGAGAGCTACAAATTCTACCAGATCCATGTTTTCTTTGTAGTTGTACGTGATTTCAGTGAACGTCCACCCAATTAGCGCTCGGAATCCATGGGTGGTCTGGAGGGCGCAGATGGACTTCTTTGTGAAGAGGGAATCGGGAGAGGTCTGGAGGTATGTGCACTGGAAACGGAAATCTTCCACTGTCTGTGGCTCAAGGCTGAACATATAAACTTTCCGACACTCGTTTTTCTCCAGCAGGTCAGAGTTGGAGAAGCTCTGATTGGGGATGTATTGTTTCCGTCTCATTTTCTCCAGGTACCAGACACCGTTTTTTTCCGTGAAGCGGAAGACGCCGGGAACCTGGGGCTGGTCTTTCCCTGACACAAGCTCCATGGGCTGCCACATCTGGTAGGACACCCCGAAGCCTCCATCAACGATGTAGGCTTTGCCATCGATGACGACCTTCACTACGAGGTGGGTCATGAGGGTGGCGTAGGCGTTCTGGTGGGGGTTGAACACGTACGCCCCCAGGAAGCTGGTGTCGTACCCCAGGCCCTTCAGCACCCAGCCCAGCAGCTGGTTGTTCTCCATGCACCAGCCACCCCGCTTCCTCTGCACAATCTTCTTGTAAACGTGCTCCAACTCCAAAGTAATTTTCTCCCCGCAGTGGATGCTGAGGTTTTCGAAGGGAACGGCACGGATGTGGTGCTGGAATATATCAGTTAAGGTTTCCAAATCTTGTTTTTCAGTGGAGCCTTTATAGCCAGTTCTTGCAAAATACTCTTCAAGGTTCATCTCACCTGTAAAGGAAGGAATTGTGTTTTGGTTTCTTTACATCGGTGATTTAGGATGCTGTGAAAAGCTGCCCTAGCTCTGCCAGCAAAGATTCTTTAATGTACTGAACCTCATCAGAACAGCTTTTAAAGGAAACAGGTATTCCTATCAAATGGTTCCCTGAGCAAAGAGCAGTGCACGTGAGGGTTTGCTTTTGTCTTAGAGTCATCCCTCTGGCAAACAGCTGATCCCATTTCAGTTTCATGCGAGGCGGCTGCGAGATGGGGATTGCTGTATTTGCATTGTAACAGCGGGGTTAAGAAGAAAGGTAAGATCATGCTGGGGAGTGTGTACAAGGGTTCATGAGAAATGGTCTAAAGCTGCTGTTCAGTGACAGGACTGTCACTGGGGGAGGCAGTCTCACCTGCCAGTGGGAGGGAGGACAGTCTGAGCCAGGATTCACATGCTCTTTTCATGAGTCTGCCACTGATGGACGTGACAGTAAATGAATCGCTCGTTCAGTGCACGTTGCTCTTCAACCACTGACAAAAAGTTAACATGAAAAGTAAAGTGACAAGCTTTATTCAGATAATTGCAAGTGAGAAAATGCTGACTTTTGAAAGAGTCACAGACCACTGAGTCTTGTGTCTCCTCTGAGTGTTGTAGAAACTCATTTTGGTGTTGGAGTAACGGATCTGAATGGAGGTGAGTGGCCTAAAAGACAAGGAGCACATCTCCATTCCCTCCTGTGCCCTCTGTCTCACAGGCCACCCTGAAAATGAACAGGGGCTGCTTCTATCTCTCTAGTCCCAAACATTCTCAAAATTCACCAAACCTTAAACTCAGCAGTGAACTGTTGAACGTTTACTGCAAACTAGAATTTCTCAGGACAATTCTCAGTGGCAGATTCATGCTGTGCATATTCCTGGTGTAGAGGCAGCTGTCCCAAGTGAATGAAGAGCACCAGCAAAAACTGCACATTACCTGCTACAGGGAGGAATTTAGCTTCCAGTGATATCTACTTGTATTGTTGGAGGATACATTCAGTGTGAGATTTGTTAAGTGTAACATAAAATCACGGCACTTTTGATTTGCAGAATCTGAGTATATCTGATCCTACTGTGAATGCTAAATGGATCACATCCAGTATAGAGCTGGTTCTCAAGTTTGTATTATTTGTAATTTCTTTCTGCAGCTCCATAATATGCTTGATCAGCATTAGATCTGGACTGCAGGAGATGAAAGCCACTGTTCTTTTGAAATGTGAGCAGACCAGATGAAAAGGCAGGTACTGAAAAAATCGTCCCACAAATGTGACTATGATTTATGCAGAGAAAAACATCAGCAGAAGAATTTTAAAGGTGCAAATGAAGGTGTTCATACAAAATTATTTCTTACCAGGACTATACATAGTATCAGCAATTCCACTGTTAAAAATATGTTATTTGTCTTCCTTTATCCTAATACATCAGCACATGGACTTTCTGGGTTGCACAGCCCAGAGTCTATAATTTTTTTTAAGTTGTTTTTAAAGAGCTGTAATTTTATTCCCTTAAAGCAGAATCTATTGATTATTAGACTGAACTTTTGCTTCCTTTGCACTTGCAATACTTTTAAAAAAATATAAGTATCTAAAAGCATGACTTCCAACAAGAAGCTGCAGTTCTAAATTCATATCTACTATTGTTCTTAAACAAAAGAATATTTTTTATAGTGAAGTGAGGCTTCTCCTGAAGTGTGAAAGGTAGAAGAATTGAAATTGCATATCACTTTTTTGCCCTCTTTAAGAGCCCCTGTTTAGCAGGTGATATTTTAGCTCTATATCCACACATTTTTAGAACACTTTTCCTACAGAATGTTGCTTACGTTATTGTCCATGACCTTTACCATCATAAAGAAACCAGGTTTTTTTGTATCTTTCTTTGGAGGGACTTTTTAAGAAAATAAACTTACCTCTTATGAGATCCCTTTTTATTTATTGAGGTATTCAGTTTCTGAGTGGTTTATTACAGGGGCAGCAGCCAGTGAAGCCAGGAGTGGATACAGATTGTGAGGGCTGTCTTTCTAAGCTCCGCTGGCCCTCGCTCCTGAATCTTAAATTCCAAGAAAGGGCAGAGTCCACCCAAAATGAATTCACATTTTTGGACTTCGCTGATCCGTGAGCAAATTAAACTTTGTTTCTTCTTTATTAGTAGATGTTTATGCCTTCCCCTAGTTAAGACCAGAATGAACTCGTTTTCTGAATAAAATAATTACAGTAGGCTGTTGCAAATGACGTTGTAGCTTTTTTAAATTAAATACTGCTATTTTGCAAGCCAGCACTTTGCAGTGGAGGATGTTCATCTGTGCCCTGATGGGTACACTGAGGTGCCAAGGTGTTGCAGGCTGTGTCCCTGAGCTCCATGGATGCACAAATGATCTTTCTTTGCCCTAACAGGAACTTTTTCAGTCCGTTCAACTCCTCAGCTGCAGCAGGGAGTTATTGTGGACACACCTAATGAATGCCATGGCAAATATTTCTTTGCATTTCTGCTCTAAAACGTGGCCTTTTTGTTTAATTCTCCCCCAGTCAAGCCTGCCTCCCCTTCATCTGATGGAGGTGAAACATCAGAGGAGGCCTCTTTGGGAAAGGCAAAGATCACATTAGACTGCACCTGGGGAAGTTTTAGGCACATCAGGTACCCCATAGGTCTGTGTGCAGAATACTGTTTGTAGTAAATACAAAGACTTTTATCTGTAATGCTGTCGTGTCCTCTTGACATCACATGAAGGTTTGGTCCCAAAAGTTTAGATTATAGTTTGCAAAGACTGACCTAGCTTTTTTTCCAGTTTTGATACCAAAAGCCTGATTTTTAAGAAGTGTTGAATCATCTTATCTTCCACAGGTTTGATTTTGAATTCAGAGACACAGATAAATCAGAGTCAGAAAAGGTGGGTACTCAAAATTAGAGAGATTTGGGGAGGGCTTAGGTTCCCTTGGATAAATATCTTACTTTAAGTCAATTTCTGAACAGGCAACAGGACTCAAATCCTTCAAGTTTTCATCTGTTACTCAGCACCTAATGGTGGCTTGTTTTGAGAAAGTCTTAACCTTTCTTTTTACTACAAAGTCTTTAAAAGCCAAATTCAGCTCAGCTTTAAGACTGTTAAGGGAAGTGAATAATTTGTAAAAGTTGCTGAGAAGATGGGAAATAATGCCAAAAAAGGTTATAGGTCTTTCATGTAAAATGGTAACACAACCTCTCCTTCTGCATCATTTTGGTCTCATTTACCGCAAAATATATCTGCAATAAAATGAGTTCTTGAGAAGGTGAACAAAAAGTTAAGTAGTCAAAAAGCAATTTCCATATGAGCCGAACTGAGCTAGTAAGATGTCTTGCTTTCTAAAGAAGGAGAGGTTTAATAAAAAATATGCAATTGATATATGCAGTTAATTAGCAATGTACTAGAATTTACCAAGCTTGATGACTAGCTCAAGTTAAAAATGCAATTATTGTAATTAATGTTAATTTTAGAATTTTTCTCCTGGCTATTTAAAGATCTATCTAGCACAGTGTTACAGTTAGATCTTATCCACTAAATTAGGTGGCAAGCCACGAACATTTACTGGTACTAGTTTGTTCTCCAGTACTATATTGAATTTATCTTTCAGTGTCTTCTCAACCTCTTCATCTGTAAGGGTTGTGATGTTCACCAGGTCCGTGTCCTCTGTGTAGTTGTATTTCATCTCACTGAAGGTCCATCCAACCAAGGCAAGGAACCCATTGGTGGTTTGGAGAGTGCAGATTGACTTCTTCCGAAGGATGTTATCTGGAGACACTTGGAGGTAGGCATTTAGCTCCTGGAAATCATCTATATGCCGTGGCTCGAGAGTAAATCTGTATATTTTTCGGATGTTCCCCAGTTCTGGAGTATCAGGGAAGTCACTCTTACTGTGCTCAGGAATATAATGCTTCCTTTTGACTTTCTCAAAGTACCAGATGCCGTTGTCTTCCATGAAGTGGAAAATGCCAGGGACCTGGGGTTGGTCCTTCCCAGAAATCAGCATCAGTGGCTGCCACATCTGGTAGGCACCACCAAACCCAGCATCTACTATGTAGGAATCTCCCTTGATCACCACCTTCAGCAGGATATGGTTTATAACAGCAGTGTATCCCTTCTCTGCTGGCTCATAGCTGTTTGCACCAAGAATACAGACATCATACCCTAATTCTTGCAAGGCCCAGAAGAGGAGGTGGTTGATTTCCAGGCACCATCCACCACGTTTCTTTCTCACAATCTTATTGTAAGTAGATTGCAAATCCAGTTTGATGGCCTCCCCACAATGCATGCTGAGGTTCTCAAAAGGAATGGTCTGGATGTGATGCTGGAAGATGGCTGTCAGGGTCTGCAAGTCTGCATCCTTATGGGGCTTGCTGTAAGATATTCTTCCAAAATACTCCTGAATGTTCATTTTGCCTGTGTGAGCAGAAAAGTAGCCAGTTACTGCTGTGCAGCTGTCAAGGGGTTCACTCCTGTTTCTGTAGAACAAGTTAACCAGCCTGCAAATGTAGTCTGGGCCATTTTATTGAGGATCTCAAAGAATTTAAAGTATTTCTTTAAAAAGAGAAAAGGACAGGAACAGGTGGCAATAATGCTTTCCCTCTCTCAGGGGCTGCCTTCAAACCAGGTGGATGTTTTTCCCATGGGAAGATACAGCACATGCCATTACAGAATCTGGCCACAGAGGAGGGTCCCACATGACAAAAGTTTTTGAAAATCAAGAAATAACATGTTTGCAGAAAAGCTGCCACACCATACCAGCATAAAAATCACAGTAGGATCTTACTGTTTCTTTTACCATACCAGGTAAGCAATTCTTTCTTTATCCCACAGGTAATTTAACTGGAAGGTTTTGCATTCGTGGATTCAGTTAACTGGGATTAACATCTCAGTGTGCCACCATTTCAGACAGGTTTCCATGTGAAGTAGATCGTTGTTTTCTTAATCTCTTAAATTTCCCTGGGGAGTTTAGACAGGGCTTTGACTGTGAAAGGAAGGGACTTTAATTTTTCTAACCTAAGGATAAAAGGAATTGATCTAAAAGTACATACAAGGCATATTCATAATCTTTTGGTTTCTTTGACCGTCTTTTACAAACTAAGGGCTTTAGTTTCAGATCAAATTATTGGAAATATTTTGTGTCTTTGTATCTCTGATCCCCTTTCATTAGCAGAAAGACACTGTCATTGGTACTGGTTGTGTGGCCAAGATAAAAAAAGGCTCCCTGGAAGACTTCTAATTCAGTGTCTCATCTTCTCTCTGCAAGGATTTATTTTGCCTTTAGTTTAGATTTAATTTGGCTTTTTTCCATGCAAGGATATTTGTTGTTCAGAGCAATTCACAATCTCTTAAGGCCTGTGTTAATTTCCAAAAAGTCTGAGGATTTCTTGCTTCCTTCAACTGGTTGAATGTTCCCTGGGAGGATTTTCCAAAAACCTTTTGATGTGGATGAGATGGGACAAACTTACCTTCCACTGAATATTCTCAGTTTTAGTCCAACTGTTTTCCCCCAGGGGTTTGACCCCATGTCCATGCCAGAAACTTGTGAAAATCCCACCTCAAGTCCATAGGTGGAAGTGCCCCACCCCAGCAGATGAGCAGATCCAATGGCCTTATCTCTCAACTTTAACCCCAGTCTTGATGCCAGCAGCACAACTCACATGACTTTGTTGTGTTGCTGCTGATCTGTAGTAGTACCAACAATCAGACTAATGCAGACCCACAGGAAAATGTGATAGAATAGAGAATTATCCCAATAAGGGAATAAGAAATAAACATTTTCACTTCAAAAGGACCCAAAGAGTCTACATGAAAAAACAGTAATGTCTCTTTGATACTGCATTTCATGATTTTTTTCCATCCCTTTTTTAGGACAAGGGCACTCATCTCTGGCAGGATCTCCTTGGAAACAGTTGTAGAAAGCCATTTCCTTCCCAGCACACAGCACACGTGTTCACTGGCAAGGCTCATCCTATGGTCCTCTGCCTCATTTTTTCTTTCTTTTCCCACTTTCAACAATTTTGCACCCAGGTCTGGGTGTCCCCATGACATGGGGAAAGCACAGGATGAAACCAGCTCCTCTCATCCAGCCATGGAGAGCCCTCATGGGGCACTGGCAGTGAGGCCTCAGGAAAATAATTTGGAAAACCTTTTGGGAAACTCCCTGCCCATGCCTCAGTTTCCCCAGCTGCCCCTTCTCTGGCCCCATCAATTTAAAGTCTGCTTCAGAGACAGCCTTGCGGTGGCTGACAAAATGTGCTCTGATCTCAATGAATACTTAAAGAGGTTTAAGTATAATAAAGCTGCACTACAACATCATTGACATTAGGGAGCATCCACATAAATCAGCGTTTACTCCCTCGCTGTCCTGGAGGCAGGTTTTTCCTTGGCACAGCCGTTCCCTCTGTGCGAGTGATGAGGCTGCAGCAGTGAGCAAGCTCTCTCCCTGGGGACACTTTGCGTTCCAAAACTGAGTTGCCAAATATCCCGAGCCCCAGTCCAGCTCTCAGCCTCGTTTGCTTCTGCCCCTGCAGCAGCTGAGCTTTGCTCAGCGTTCCTGCGGCTCCGTGGATAGTGAGATTCAGATGTTAGTTCTGCCTGTCTGCACGTGTCCCCCGGGATCGCTGGGTCCTTTTGTAATTAGGCTGAATATTAGGATCAGTTCTCCTCTGCTAAAAACCATGAGGGATTTCCAAGGCTGGATCCTCTTGCACATGCCTACACTGTTTGTTTGATTCTGAGTTACACTGTGAGTCAATAGCTGCATTTTTCGTACACTCTGGCTCAGCATAAAGGGTTAGTTTAACTCTCACACACTCCATGTTGCGCTTGGAAAATGCCCTTGCAATGCTCTCTCACCACCAGCCCTGTGGTTCCTGTAGTTTATGCTTTGCTAGAACACCTGCAGTGCTGTGCACAGGGTATGCAGACTCACAGGGGTGGGCATTCCCAAAGCTGCAGGATGAAGTTAAAGATCAGGCATGCAGTGCTTACCTCGCAGGCAGGCAGCTCAGGCTTTCACCCTGGGCTGTTCCAAAGTTCCCAGGAAGAGCTGCACTGGCAACTGCTGCTCTTAAAGGTCCAGGCTGCCTTTACTGCCTGGCAGGGACAGCCTTATCCTCCAGCAGAGCAGCCAAAGAGGGGAAAGAGTTTCTTCTTTTATAGCAGTTTAAATTCTGATGGTTTTATTGGTTTATTTGTATTGGCATATGTGTGGAAAGTCCTGTCGTGCAATTCGTTGAGTTAGGTGCTGCACGGAAGGCCTGAAAATTATCCAATCCCCAACCTGCTTATAATATTGAGGAGATTTTAACCTTCCACATCACAGAATGACAGCTGAAGCCCTGCAGGAGTGAAAAGCATGGGTATCATAGGCAACTTTTCTAAGTGGTTATAACCTATAGACCTAGCCTCAATCCTGCAGGTCACCCAGGGGCTTCAGTGTCTGGGGCACCTTGGTGGGCTCTCCCGTGCTAAAGCAGCAAAGCAGTCGTGAAAAAATGATGCAGATTTTACTTTGTTGACACTGATGTGGTCTGGATCCCTGTAGGAAGTGACTTATGATAGACAGAGTGTAATCCAGGGCAGGAAGGCAGTGATTTATTGCTGGGGATGGCAGCTGTTGAACTAATCACACCACACTGAGCTATTCCTCGTGGCTGACACCAGCCCCTGCAAAGCAGCAAGGTCAGATCTGCCAAGGCACATAGTTGTCTAAATTCCCCTGGGTTCAAAGAGAAGCCCTGTCCTTCAAAAGGAAAGATGGACTCTCAAGAGAACTCTGAGCTCCCTGAACCTGCTGTGCCTTTAAGTATTTGCCTCCAAAGTTAGCGATAAGGAAAAAATGAACTAGTGCAATCTGAAATGAAAATCTCTTTATTTTTTTCCTTTTTTTTTTCCTTCCAACAGCAAGTTTCATTGCATTGGTCAGCAGTACACTGTGCCTCAGTGGGTGAGCAGGAGCACTGAGCTGGGCTGTGCAGGGGCAGCACCTGGGTACATGCTCCAGAAAATAAGTCAGCAGAAGGAAAAGCGGCTTTCCCTGTTCCTGCCCTCCACACGCAGCATCTCAGGGGCAGTGGACATAACACCCTACTCTGATCTTAAAGGTCTGATTTTACAGCTCTGGACTCATTCCCCTCAGCCTGTGGAACCCTACAAAGGGCAGGAAACACCCTGACACAGGGAGAGAGGAGTGGGCACAGCTCTTTTTAGGTGTTTCCTATGTTTGTTCCCACAAAGGATGGAGATTCTCAGCTCTGTGTGGGTCTTCTCCTGCCCCACAGCTTTGCAAGACCTGCCTGGATTTTCACCTGCATCCCAATGCTTCGTCCCTGCTGTCCCACTGAGTTTAGCTCCTTCAGCTCTCACACTAATTTGGGAGCCATAGAAAAACACAGGTCATAAACAAGCCAGATCCTGGGACAATTTCTTCTGAGCATTTGTGTTGCAAGCCGCTGGTCCACACCATAAGAAGCCTCTCTTTCTTTTACAACCACATTTCATTTTCTCATAGGATGGGAGGGCCTCATGTGCTGTAAAGAACTATTGCACCCCTGCAGCCAAGCACATGTAAGTGAATTCGACTCTGGGAAGACAGGCGTGTCAGGAGCTTGCTGTGTCGCTAAGAAATTTTTTTTTGAACATGCAGAATAGCAGCTTTTATTAAATTTAAACTGCTAGTTCTAGAAAGCTGCACGTGCTTCATAGCAAGTGAAAAAGGTTCAGTGAGTTATTGTGTTTTTAAAAGACTTAGCTGGAAAATATTAGCATATACAAATAATCAGGACAATTTCAGTGATTAATAACTTTTTTTTTTTTTACTTTGGGAATACATGCTGTAATTTAGGGGGAAAAAAACATCTGAATAATTCTAGTTCACAGTGCTTGATTTTTTATTTAATTGTAATTCACTAATATAATTTGCTTAATTATAAGTGCATAGTTGTAATGCTTCCAAGATTTGTACATAAAGGAACATCAAGCATCTTCTCAAAGGGCAAAATGGTCACATTTGAGTAATTTCTCTTACTAGAAATCTTAGCCGTTAGGTATGTGATTAAGATTCATGGTTTCTCCTTATATCAGTATAATTAATATCACTGCAAACACATCCTGAGTAGAACAGATATGTTTCAGAAAAATAATTCTGTGCATGTGTTTGGGTTCAGCCATAATAATTAAGGTGCAATGACGCCCGGAGTAGAGTCTGCTGAGAGGAGCATGTATTCCCAGCAGTCTGCTGCTGAGTGCGAGCAAACAAAATGCTCAGGAGATGCTTTCAGTTCAGAGAAATGCTGCTCTTTGCTTATGTCACTGAGAGACCAGGAGCTGTGCAAAGTCAGAAACAACACATTTCTTATCATCAGTTCTAAATCGTAAATAACCTGTCCTCAAGCACTCACATGGTGAGTTTGCACAGGTGTGAGATGGCCTGACTGCCACGTGAGAGGGTGTTGTGGATGTGAGAGCAAAAAGAACAGGCTTGTGGCTTAACTGGAGAAACTCAGCACAGGATGTCTTTGTGGTTTTTTGGCTATTATATTCCCAAAATAATATAGTATTCATTTAAGAGGCAGGTATGATTTTCCCCAGGTGGAAGCACCAGGTAATAAAGACAAAGATATACAGCTCCATCATTCTGCCCAGCTACACTGGGTGCATTTAGAAAAGCTTTTAAGAGACGAAAGAAGTAGGGAATGGGCTGAGTCTGCTTCCCACTAAGCACAAACAGAAGGGCAATGATTTGATTGAGCTAGGCAGAAATTATTTGTACCCAACCTAAAAAGAAATGCAGGAATAGTTGTGAAAATCCATTTATTTTTCAGATCCATGCTCGTATGTTCTGCCTTACACTGGTGTAGGTGGAAGGAGAAAGATTAACCTTTGGATGCTTGTCAGAAAGAGAGGGAAGAATTGCCTGTAATGCCACTGGATTGAACTGTAATTCAGGCAGTGAGTTAGAACAGAGAAAACCTGCTCGTATTGACAGGTACAAATTTCTTGTCTAGTGTTATATTGAATTTCTCCTTCAGTGTTTTCTCTATTTCTTCATCTGCAAGGGTTCTGATTTCCACAAGATCCGTATTGTCCCTATAATTGTACTTCATCTCAGTGAGTTTCCACCCCACCAGTGCCCGGATGCCGTCGGCAGTCTGCAGGCTGCAGATGGACTTGGTCACAAAGAGCGAGTCAGGAGCTGTCTGCAGGTGGGCATTGCAGCCCCTGAACTCCTCAATGTCTCGTGGCTGAAGGGTAAAGAGATAAATCCGACGGCAAGCTTCATTTTCCATGTTCTGGGAAGTAGAGGTGCTTTGGTTGAGAACCAACTGCTTCCTTTTCACCTTCTCAAGGTACCAGCTCCCACTCTCCTCCTGAAAACGGAAGACCCCGGGAATCTGAGGCTGATCTCTCCCTGAAATCAGCTCCATTGGCTGCCACAGCTGGTAGGCCATCCCAAACCCCCCATCCACAATGTAGGATTTTCCCTCAAGCTCCACTTGTAGCAGCAGATGATCAATTTCATCTGGGTAGCTGTCGAGCTCTGGGACATAAACTTTTGATCCCAGAAGGGTGACATTGTAGCCAAGAGTTTTCAGGACCCAAGACAGAAGGTAGTTGTTTTCCATGCACCAGCCCCCACGATTATTCCTCACAATCTTGTTGTAGGTTGCTTCCAGGTTCAGCTCAATTCTTTCTCCGCAGTGGATGCTGAGGTTTTCAAAAGGGACAGCTTGGATGTGGTGCTGGAAAATATCTGACATGGTAGCCAGGTCTGGCTTATTGTGGGAGCCCCGGTAAGAAATTCTGGCAAAATACTCCTTGATGTCCATGCTGCCTCTGAGAGAAGGGTGGGAAAAAATAATAGGCTGTGTCAGAACTGGTGGAAGGCTCTTCCCCATCCCTTATAATGGGGTGCTTGGAAGAAGAGCAGGATTTGACTAATGTTTGTATCAAAGGCAGCTGAGTAATTGTGCTGAAAGAAGCCAATGGGACACTGCTGATGAGTACAAATGTTATTTTTATTTGCTTCTTTTACAGCTGTGATGAGAGGCTCCAGCTGTGGTAAGCACATTTCAGCAGAGTTCCTGCCCAGCAAAACTACAAATCTCTGTAGGAAGGAACGAAAGCAATAGCAGCGATGTTTCCCTGCTAGAAATTATAGGAACTGAGACTCTCCAGATCTGAACTGCTTTGCTCGTGGTTTGACTCAGCAGTGCAGAAGCAGAAAACAAACCCTCCCACTCTTACAGTGTGATCCAGAGCCTCTTCTGCAACCAAACCTGAAGCAATCTGTCCTGCCATGGGGTTTTGTTCATTATTTAGGCAGGCAGGCATGAGCTGGTCTCCTGCTCCTGCTCTCCGTGCCGGCAGTAACAGATGTGACCTGGAGTGCAGAAGGTTTTTTTAAGGTAGAAAAGGCTGTGGGAGGTTTTTTGCTGTGTTTCCCCACAGCACAGCTTAGCTCCCCAGTCCTGCTAATCACAGCCCTCCACCAGCAACAAGAGGAAACCAAGGTTTGGGCCTAAACCACGAGGTTCAAAGGCCTCGCATTTTCTGAGATCATTTTTTGGGACACACTTGCTCCTTCTGCTCGTGGTCTTCCCACTGGTGGGTGGCTGCCTGTGGGTGAGGGAGAAGGCATTGCCCTCCTCTGGGATGGCACAGGGCTCAGTGCAAGGCTATTTCACAAACACAGGGGTGGAAAGCAGCTCGAGCCCTTCCAGCCCTTGATGAGATTTTGATGGAGCCAAATACTTTTGTTATTTCTCCCCAGGCACTGCTAAATTTCAGACATCTGTAAGTATGGAGCAATGTTGTTCTCATTATTGACCTGAGAGGTCCAAAAATGCTCTCAGGTTTCTGTATGCAACTCCCAAAGTAAAATCAAAACAAAAATATCCAACTGTTCAACAGGACAGTATTCCCAATCTGACAAAAAATGGTGTTCCCAAAATTGTATGGGAATTTTGTCAGTACATAAACAAAACAATGAACATGAAAAATTCCCGTTTGGTGTAATATCCTGGCAGAAGCAGAGGGGGCCATGGTTTGGGTCCCCACACGACCTTTGGGATACCTTTACAGAACTCTGACTATTGCATCATGGCCACCACCGTGTCTCAACATCCGAGCAGGCCTGAGTCATCCACGACAGGGTTAAGAGCATCACAGTCAGGAGGTTCTCTTTGTTCAGCTTTTGGCTGTTCCCAGGATTTTCCCAGAACTACAGTTCTATTCATTTCTGAAAACTTGGCACAAGCTTAGTTCTTGTTGTGTGAATTTTAAACCAGCATCACCAGCAATGAGATGTTTTTCCCTTTTTCTCCCTTCCTTTCCCTCTGCCACAGCAAGGAGAACTTTTTACTTACAGTGAAGATGTTGGTGTGGATTTGTCTGTCTGTCCATCTCTTGAGGGTGTTTAGAGGGCTGTTTTAATGGGGATTGCTGAAATGAGGCAGATGGCACAAATGCCCAAGTTGCTTGAAGCTTACAACTGAGTAAATAAACCAGCGTATCTACAACGCCGAGCAGCTGAGCTCCTTGCTCTGCCCTACACCATTTCTGCTGTGCTTTGTCCCCAGCCAGATTTAACTTCCTGGTTAGAGAGCATTCAGCTACCAAGATCCAGGGGTTAAGAAAAAGACTTACCTGGAAAATCAGTTCAAGTGCCAGTGTACCTCCAGGGCTTGGGGTGGTTCTAGGCTAAGCAAGTGGCGTGGCTGGCTGTCCTCTGCTTAGCACAGACAGGGTTTGAGGACTGCTTTCCAGCTGCTTTTCAGGGCAATTTCCTTTCCTTCAACTTGCTTTCACCCGCCTCTGTCAGATTGCAAAAGCTGAAAAAAAAAAAAAAAAAAAAAGGGAAAAGAAACACCCCGAAGGGTGGAGCGTGAGAGCTGGAGTGAGCCAGCAAAGCCAGCAGCAGTGTAAACCTGGCTGTTGTTAGAGCAGAGGCTGCTTCACATTTTCACTTGTTTGCTGCTGCCTGCAGGGGCCTGCTCAGGCTGTCACCAAAATAGTTTTGTTTCAGTAGCTTGCTGGATGTACTCGGGTGATGCAGTTTTCTTCTCCCAGTCATTAGATTACTATTTGTTTGGAAATGTGGGGAAGGAAAGCTCACATGCATTCAGTCTGAGAAGGTTTTGGCACTGCTTCTGAAGAACAGCAAGATTTCAGCACAGTAACCTGCGCCTGCAACCTGCTTACCCCAGTCTGCAGCACAGGAGCTTCAGTGCTGCCTTTGCTTCCTTTGCTCTGTGTGATTATTACAGCAAATTTAATAGAATATAAGAAAGCACCAGGCCAGCAGTGTGAATCCTTTGGTCTTCACCCACAGGAATCGCCTGCAGATGTTGTTGATGGTGAGGATGCTCTTGGCAGAGTGATGACTATGAAGTATTAACACATAGGGAGCTCCAGCCTCTCAGAGTATTTAATATTGCTTTTGTATCTCCCAATTTTGTTTGCATTTTGTCAAGTCTGATTCATTCCCTGACATCTACAGCTGGATCTTCCCTGTTAGCTCCCCGACAGTAGTTCCAGTCCTTCACATTTAGTGTCAGTGCCAAGCTCCATTCAAACACTGATTTATTGGGATAATTAGCAGGGATAATAAATCAGATGAAACTAAGATATCTGTGACAACCCATTACACAGCTCTTTGGCTTTTTATCATCCCATCAGTGGCCCATATGTGACCCCACAAGAGAGAACCCAAGCCACAAGATGCTGAAGGGAAAGGAGAACCTGCCCTCATCAGGCTCATCTGGGCAGATCCAAATCAGTACAAAGAGAAAGTTCATACTCCTGTCTGAATCCTACTGATCTTTTCTTCCCACAGAACCCTCATTTTGACAGGGAGAAGCCAAAAGTCAAGCAGGCAGATCCCAGTCCTGATGGAAACCCTCCTGATATTCCATGGACCTGTCTCTGTACAGGTGAGGAGACCCATCCATGCTCCTTGTCCAGAGAGTTTCCCTTATGTGAACTGGCTCAGGGTCAGTGCTAGGGAACTTTGGGGTCCAGTTTATAAATACAGATGTTTTCTGACCCAGGAGGAGTAAAACCCATTTTCCCTGGTACTTTGATGCTCAGCTTTTCTCAGCTCTTCTCGCTAAAACCTATCTGATATTGAGAATTTCTTCCATGTCTTTCAAATTCTCATCCCAGCTCACAACCCTGCATCACTCTCCTTTTTCTTCACGCACATTTTACAGCCAAGCCATTGCAACCACGAGCTCCCCAGGAGTGCCCAAGGCCAGCACAGGGCAAAGCTCAAAGCCAGGGAATGCTAAAGGTAAGGAAAGGCTGATCTTGAGCCCCAAGCCTTGCTGGAGTTTGTTCAGTGCCTTGGCAGATCATCAGGGCTAATTCCAGGTGGGGCAATAAACTGCAGTGACAGCTGTGGGTGATGGCCACAAGGTGCCCTCACCTGTCCCCAGGAGCCACAAAGGGCAGAGCTGGGATGGGGAACACAACAACCACGGGGGGAGTGTGGAAATGGGAATGTCCTTGGAAAGGACACTGCTGTCCACCTGGACACTGAAACGCTGCTTCCCAGCCTTGGCAGGAGCCAGAGCTGGCTGAGATTTTTCCAGAAGATCCTCAATGTAATTGCACTCACTTTTATATAAATTTAAACTGCTGACAGCATTAAATTGAATACTGAAATCCTTCTCTCATCCTGACTCTCCTGAGAGGCCTCATCAAATATCTCTCCCTCCCTGCTTTAATGGAGCATTAGATGCTGAAGTATTTACTTGGGGAAATAAAAGCATTGGGTGCCCTATTTGAGGTAAAAGTCAAGTGTCTGGTCCCTTCTATAATCAGCTCTCTGGCACACTGTATAAAAAATGAAGGTGCATTATTTATATTATTATATAATATTATATTATGTTATATTTTCTTATATTTATTATCTTATTACAAGGATGTCTAACATACAAACTATACATATATATAGACTCTTAAAGTAATAAAGCAATTGAGGTGTTTTAAATGGAATTAGTCTGACATCTTAAACTTTTACATGAGGTCAGGTCCTACTGAGCTCTGAGCCAAGTGTCTGGCTCTTGCCTTTCATTTCCAAAGGGAATTTGATAGATGCAGGCTGCCCTAATCCAAGACTGGTAATAATATTCACGCCTCTAAACATATTCATAGTGGCAGTACTCCCTCATGCTTGACATTCATTGTCTTCCTTAGGTAATTCCAGATATCAAAGCTGTGGCTACGTGTCTTTCTGGATTTGTATTCTCAACATCCACCATGTGCAGCTGGGTGTTGTCCATCCAGCCAAAGGATGAGCCTGTAGCTCCAGCAGAAACTTTTCCCCATGGCACTACAGAAGGGAGCAGCTGTGCTGGACATTTCTTGGCTTTTCCTCAGTGAAGAAGAGGCCAAATCTTTCTTTTTAGTGTTTCCTCTATCGCATCTTTCTGAGGGCTGCTGGGGGTCAAAAGTTATCTCCTCTGCCAAGATGAGGTTTTTCACACAAACTAACTCTGATGGTGTTAATGTAGACCACGTTGGTCTGCAGATCCTTCCAGCTCTGAGGGTTTCAGCATGAATCTCTCACACATAAATGGTCATAATTCAGTTAAATTCCATTACAAGGGGAGCAACTGGCTTTTCTACATGCATGGTTTTATCTCACAGAGGCTTTAACGGAAAAATAGAACATTTTAAGTAACTGCTTTTAATGTAAATGTGCCTATACATCTGCCAGTTAGGAAGATGGAGAATTTGCCTCCATTTCACAAGCAATAATCACACCCCTAACAGGCTGCTCCTGTCTCCATCTCATGGGCCTCCTCTCCCAGAGATGCCAGCAGTGTTGTCAAACTCTGAAAGGGCTGAGAGAATGTCATGGAGACTGGAAAGCAGACTCCATTATTATCCATCACTCATCACTGGTAGCTGCTGGGTGATTGCAGGGCCATGAATTCTCCTCTGCAGGGACAGAAAGGCCTCATTTGAAAATATAAATGTTATATTGGTCTAGCTCAAAAGTCATCCTGTTACAATGAATTAGCTGATCATCTGCAAAAATTCCTGCTAAGCAAATACATAAAATAGCCTGTTACCTGGGCACACATAATTACACCCATTTTGGTACAAGCTGCCTCACCAAGAGGGTTTGCAAGTCAACAGTCTCTATCACTGCCAGGCCCAGGAATGGCTGGGTATTCCAACCTGTGCACCACTTGCAAAAAAATACAGTTTCAATATTTTTTAAGAGGAAAATATTCTCAAATAATGTAACGGTGAAATGACCAAAGGAGGGTGACATGTGTATGAATACAAGGGGGTGATGTGCACTTGCTCAGCCTCTGAAATTCCATATATATATTTCTAACCTCTAAAGAAAAAATATTGGTAAATATGCCCAAATGCAGCAGCAGTCACCATTTATGAGCCGTGAAACCACCAAGCCTCATCCTCAACAGGGTTAAATTGTCCTCATTCCATCAGAACCACGTGGCAATGCTGCATCCACTCACCTGGGTTTGGGTCTGCTCCTCAAAAGAGCTCCTCCAAAACCAAACTGCTGTTTCAGTGCAAAAACCCTCACGGACTTCAATGGGAATCTGGATCAGTCATAGTTCAGGCAATCAGCCTGGAAGCATGCAAAGCAGGAGCAATTACATGAGTTCTGTCTTTCCTATTACTCAGGTTTTATATTTTCTTTTTGGAGGTAGATGGGAAGGAAACCTTTTATCTTGGTGAAGAGTGTTACAGTGACAGCAAAGGGGAAAAAAAGCAACTGTGCCTTTGGAAAACACATTTTCATTACAATGTACTAACACACATCACAGAAATAATATATGTTTGTGATGACAAAGTATTCCCACCACTCCACTGCTGAATTTGGTGTACAGGTGGGGAAAAGAAAAGAGAGATGTTCTGGATTAAAAATGCTCTCCCAGACTTACCTTTACTGGGATTTTATTTGCTTTCTGCCCTGCAGTGTGCTCGGGGGGACACACTGCTGTGACTCCCAAGTGGCGCTGCAGGAATTTGTGCACTCTTCAATATCCTTTTCACAGGTTTTTCCTGCCTGCCCTGTATGTTTACAGCACAAAGCAATGTGCACCATGTAGAGGTGCATGGAAAAGAAGAGGTGAAGTTTCAGGAATCATCCCTTTCCCAAAAAAAAAACTCCACACCTGCTGGGATGCCCCACACGTTACCCATAATAATATTACTTTTTTTTCCTAGCAAGGAGCAATTTTATCCTTGATCATACAAACTACTGAATGGGCTTTGCTGTGAGATTATGAACCTGATTAATTTGACATCATCCCTGAGTATTTTCATCCCATAAGGTAAAAGGCAACTAATTTCCTTGCAGTGGTCATGGTCTTTCCTTTTCCTCATCACACCGTTGCAAATTGATGCTACACCCAGGGCAGTGTCTCCTCACAGGCAGATGCTGAGGATTCTGCCATGATGGAAGATTGTCATCCACCTTCCAAACCCTTATTTAATAGGAGCTGTGGTGTGAAATTCTGGTCAAACAGTCCTTGAAAAGTAACCACCTGCTTTTTAAGCATCTGGAGGCACATCTCTTCTGCTCCTCTATTTAAAATAAATAGAGCTGTCATGGAGAAAAGCCTGTGGTTCAGCCACGTCCCTCTGAGACCAAACCAAGCAGTAGATTTGTCAATTCACACTAATGCTATTTTTAATTGCTTTCTCAGCAGTTGTGCTGGGACCTGCCCAGCACCAGACGCTGCACCTCGTGTTGCAGTGCAGCCCCTGCCATCCCCTGGGCCACACAAACAGACTCAAACATGGTGCTGACAAATACATTGTTGTCTCTGGGGCTGGAGGCCGAGACCCTGAACCCGGGGTGGCGATGGAATAAAGTGCCTTCAACTCAGGATAGCTTTCTGCTAAAATATCCAAGCTGTGCAAACCCTTTGGGAAATTTCCAAGATGCAGCAGGGCTCAGCAGCCAGCCAGGCCAGCAAAGCAGCTGCAATGTCCTTTTTCCTCATTTTCCAGCTCCTATGGGTGGCATCAGGCGCTCCCCAGCTCTGCAGGGAAGATGGGGTGGGC
Organism: Poecile atricapillus; assembly: GCF_030490865.1. Classification (NCBI taxonomy): domain Eukaryota; kingdom Metazoa; phylum Chordata; class Aves; order Passeriformes; family Paridae; genus Poecile; species Poecile atricapillus. The sequence goes on along the minus strand of NC_081258.1, from coordinate 17,605,584 downwards.
AGATCTGTAAATCCTTCAGAGGGTGAAACCCTTCCCTTTCATCCTCCATGAAAGCACTAAGCAACCTCACCAAATCACGTCTTTTGCCAGGTCCTTACCCAGTTTGCAATTATTCCTCCAATTCCTGTCTATGTCAGCAGAGATAATGACTTTCCAGACAGTACTGTATCAGAATCTTTACTGAAATGCACTGCCTGAAGTCCCACTACACATTTCTTCCTCCTAGAAAATCTCATACCTAATCATAGAAACCCAGTAGTTAATGTGTGCTACCATTTTTAATAAAGTCCCATTCTGTGGTTATTGCTCACAACAGTCAGAGGCAGCCATAGCATCTGGTGTGCCTGAATCTGTCTCTCCCCTTACACATCTCTCTGAGGGGTATTCTCCAGTGTCATCCAAATTCAGACAGTGAGAACACATATTCTGCTTTCAGCTAATAATTGAGAGACTAAACCTGCCTGGCTGCTGGGGACTCCAGGGAAGGGCTTGGAAATTGGCTGAGAGCTTCTTTCTCAACTTTTGTCAAAGCAGCTTCTGAATGTTTCATCATATGAACATTTGCCTGCATATTTATGTGGCCACAAAGATTCCTGGGTTAAAGCTGCAAAATCAATTCACCCACTGCATCAGTTCTCCATCCCCATTGCAACTCCAGCTGACCTGTCTGATTGGGTTTTCATCACTCTGCACAATGAAGACACAAATGGGTAATGCCCTGGCCCGTCCTCCTGGAGAAAGTTTTTCTTTTAATCCTTTGCTAATTAATGTACCATTAATGGGGTTCAGCCCCAGCAGGGGGACAGCAGAACTGAACTCCAGCCTGGCCAGGTGTGAAGGATCTGTGACATGACAGTGGCCAGATTGCCTGGCTGATACAACCAAAAGAAAAACCTTTTTTTTTTTAACTGCCATCAGTCAATCAGTAACCTGGAGTGGAAAACACTCAATCCACCTCACAAAACCAGTTAGTTCCTACTGCTGCCAAGCACAAACCCAAATCCCACTTTGGTTCAAGGTGCAAGCCTGGATTGTAGCTCTGCTGCCCAGCTGGCACTCCCTCTTTATTTGCCTTTTCCCTCGTGTCTGTCTGGCACTGAGGCAGAGCTGCTGCCACACCACAAATTCCAGCCATGGAATAGGGTTCATTTTGCTTTCCCCTCCCTGGGGACTAGCTCATACTTTCAACGCTGCACATCATTTTATTAGTTCTATTCCCAGTCTCCAAAACGTCAAGTTTCTTTTATATGAATGTGCTGCAATTTAGTACCATCAGCAAACTCTGCTGAAGCAGGGAGAAACACAGACCCAGGAAAGATCCCTACAGAAATCATCCCCCAGCCCTTCCACAGCTGCGGCACTTTGCTCTCTGTCAGCCCTGCAGCACTTTAATTCACATGATCTACCCTCACTTGTAACCCACCTCTTTCCCTGGCTTCTGATTTTTTGTGCTAAGTGCTTAAAATGCTGATTTCTTTTTTATATATATGTTTACTGTTTCCACTGGTAGCACCTTTATGAAACATTAATGATCACTAGATGTCACTGTGATTTTATTCTGTCTCCAGCCCTACTGAACCTTTGTGATCCCTGGCCTCTAGAGAGCTTGCTTGAAAATCCTTCTGAAGAATTTTTTAGAGATCAGAAAATTACCCAGCTGCTGTCCCTACAGAGGGTTTCCTGGGCTGGGAGGGGAGAGCCAGCCTTGGCTGAGTTTTTTGGGGCAGTTTTTGGCTCTGGTGTGTGAATAATGCAAAACCAGGCAACTTTGGGGCCAAACACACGTGTGTGTACACGTGTCACGCGTGGCTGCACACACAGTTTCTGCTCAACACGTGAAAGTCCTGTTAACTCTGTGTGAGTTATTGAATCCCTCTGGTGTGTGCAGCCCTGCAGAGCTCTGGCTGTGTGTGGGTCACCGGGGCTGGGACATCTGTAAGGCTCTTCTGCAGATTTCCCTGTAGCTTTAAGGACCAAATACCCTTAAAATTTCATTGTTTTTCCTTCCTAATCACCTCACTTCTCTCTCAAACACAGAACTCAGTTTCTCTCACCATCACCTAAGCACTCCCATCTCCTTTCCTTCCATCCAAACATCCCATTCCTACTGTAACTTCAGTTAAAACCACAGGTTTTAGAACTCAGAAAACTCTATAGAAGCATCTTTCCTCCTTTCCTTATCTTAAAAGATGTTACAGAATACATTTCTTCAAGGCCAATGCAAATCCACACTCCCTATTTCCTGAATTCTTGATTTCTCCATTGTACTTAGCCTTTGGGATTGGCAATTTAAATATTATAGACCACACTCCTACATGGGCACACATGGGATTTAGTCTTTTTTTTATTTTTTTTTTAATTTGAAAAAATCCACTGCTAAAATTGGCAGAAACGCCTGCTTAAAAATCATCTGTCTCCATCTTACGACATTATCCAGATCAGCAGAATAAGACTTCTCTCTGCACTCCAGTCCCACTGGGGAATATGCCAAAATCAGGCCTTTCAAGAAGAATCAGTTCCTGGGTGTGCAGCACTGGCAGCTGAGCCCGAGGAACCAAAGCTCTTTGCTGGCATCTTTTGGTGAGCAGGGAGAAAGGAGCAAGGGCCACGGCAGTGTCCTGTCCCTGCAGTGACATGGGACAGAGGGACAGAGCCTGGACACCCCCAGGAGAGCTTCAGAGCCAGGAAAATGAGTTTTCTGTGAAGCAGTTACAGGGAGTCAGGGTGGTGTGAGAGCTGCTGGGGGGACGTGTGCTGGGTAGAAGCCAGCTGAGATTTTTGTAAGAGCTTCTTGCCCTTTGAACTCATCCACCTTGACTTTGTCACCTTTTCCAGGGTCACCACAGGATTTTAAAGGCTCCTGAGTGCAGCCACTTCTACAAGCAGGGGTGGGCTGCCTGGGCAGGGGGAAATGCCACAAATAAAGGCACCTTCTGGCTTGCTACTTTCACCCAAATTACATGGCCTGTTCACCTCTAGTAATTGCAACATCCTGGCTGCTCTGCCACACCTGGTATCAGCACCATCTGGGTTTTGATGAGCCTCTCAGGACTCATTAAAGAAATCCTAAATAAGCGAAAATGCTTCTGGACAAGCATTTTCTTTTTCTCTGGAGCCACAAGAGGAGATTTGTTGGTGATGACGTCAAACACCTTTTGTCTTCTGTGTCAGCCACAGCCTAAAATGTTCTAAATTCCCTTTGGATTCTGTTAATTAGCTGAAGTGACACAGTTCCCTCTTTAGAAACTCTCCTCCACGTCTCACTCAAGAGCACAAACCACATTTTGTCTGATGAGTAACAGCAATAGACAAATTCAAAGGTAAAGAGACTATTAAAAGTTTTGCCACTGAATTTAGGCAAACATGAGGATTGTGCTGCTTAATTCACTCTGACTCTTTAAGCAAGAGGCCTAGAATGAAATTATAGTACCCATAAACAGATCTCACTTATCAGCATGACTTGGAACCTTGTTACATCATTACAACCACATCTCTGTTAGATTAGTGCCCAGCAGGCAGGAGACTCGTTAACTGGAAACTCGTTAGCCCTGGGAAAAAGCTGATGTAGAACCACTGGTGGCTTACCTGGGGCAGGAGGAGTGGGTTTGGGGTAGGTTGGATGGAGCACCTGGGCTTTGCACTTATCTCTTGTCAGGCTCAGGGTCCTGAGGGTTGATGTCTGCGGTGGGCACATGAAATCATGCCAGCTCTCATTGTATCCCTCTGCCAGGAACAGCACTGGAAGGTCTTTCCTCGAGATAACTTGTAAAAATTTAAGGAGGGACAGAGAAAACAAAGGTCTAAAGCAATTAAGTAATGGAAATAACATCCTGAATCTGCTTTCATATATACAGCAGGCTCCTCTTAAGGAATTGCATGCACTTTCTTACTCATTTTGAAGGACCATAGATTACCTGGAACCTGATTGTGCAGACATAAAATGCATTGAAACAGTTCAATTACAGGTGTGACAACTTTAAGCCCCATTTAAATACAGGCAACTCCCTAAACACAGAATGTCTCTCCAGGTCATTGACTTACTTCAACAAATTCAGCTCAATCAGGAACCCTTTCAACAAAAGCCAGCATAAACCACTGTCAGTCCAAAGTGAGGGATTGCATATTAAGAGTTAGCACACATTTCATTTCATCAGTTGGAAAACAGATTAATATTGCATGGAAAATGGTTCAAAACAAGACTGAAGTTATGTAGAACACCCTTACGTAAACATTGCTGTAAATCATATTTTTGAACAGATTTAATCTTTGTTTACCCAAAAATACCCCAGAAGACTCACTTGAACAATACAGTGCTATGAATTCATAGCAGAGATTAGTTAAAGCAGATGGTGAGCCTGTGAGGATGTGCTCCATCAGAGAAAACGTGGCCATAATTGGATTTATTTTAATTCAATTCACTTACATTTTGACTAAAGGAGAAATGCGGGTAGAGTTCCTCCTGCAGACAAGCCCCGAGGTTAGGGCTTCTTGCTCTCAACTCCATTTTGAAAATTGGACTTGACTGCAAAAATAGCATTAGGTGTTTATAAAAGAAAAGTGAATCCCCAGTCTTGAAACATTTATTCCTGGTCAGCCCTTGCCTCCATAACTCACTCTGACTGGCACTTTATGCAGGTGGCCCTGAGTGAAGTGAGAGTCCCCATCAGCAGATCTGACTTACTGAAGGGTTTTGTGCAGCCCAGACTGGTGTGGGCTGTAGGATGTGGCACTGCTCTCCTGCAGAGGGTTCAGTTCTCACTTGGTTTGCAGCAGAGGAAGGACACAAATTCCCGTGGGGAGGTGATGCTCCTGCCAGGCGTGCAAAGCCAGGGAAAAGCAGGCAAGAGCCTTCTCCAGCCACATCTGGAGTCTTGGATGTGTTTCATTCCCACCTCTGCAGCCTGCTCCCTTCAGGGATTTTCTTTCTGCCTCTTTATTTGTAGGGTTTTTGTATTCCCACGTAGCTTATCTGCTGCCTGAGTGGTACCCAATCATCATTTTTAACCTGGGTTCCTGTTAAAAAGAAGACTGCTTTCTCTTTCCTCCTAGAAGGGTTCTGGTGGTCTGAGCCCTGAGGATTCATGCTGTGGTTGGAAGCACTGCAGCACAAAAGGGGAAGGGGTTCATTTCTCTCTGTACTGAGCTGTAATGGATGTAAATATATCCAGTAATTACAGTCATATTGCTGTGCAAACACATAATAATTGCAGCTCTCATTTCCTGATGAATTATACATGACTGGCCACCCATTCCTAGCTGGACACGTGTTGTGTTGACTGGCCATGCTGAAACCTGTCAACTGCACCATCACAAGCCTCAGTTTCCCTTATAATTTCTCTCTTTCAAACTGCCCCAGCAGCCCATGAGTGCAGGACACGTGCAAGCTTCTGCCCAGCTGCCCAGAGCCAGGCCAGCAGGATGAGCACGGGGAGATGTGGCACTGCAGGGGCAGATGGTGTGTGGGAAGGAATGAGCTGCCTGGCCGTACACCTCTGGTATTTTTTATTTCCTTGAAGCTGGGTCTGTGCTGCTTCTGAGTTTGGCTGTGAGGAGTCCTGGCTGGGGGAGGCAGTGCCCAGCTCGTGCCAGGCTGTGGCTGCCTGCTGAGGCATGGAGAGCACACCAGCAGAAACACAGTGCTGCCACATGTGCCAGCCTTGTCCCTGGCTCAGGCACTCTGAAATTACTGCTGATTTGTTCGAGCAGAACCCAAATACAATTTCACTCATTCATCACTGAATCAAAGCCTGTTTCCCCATTCCAGGCACAGAGCAATGGGAAAAGACCAAGCTGGCATCTGTGCTCAGCCTTAATGAGGGTAACCCTTCCCTGAGCCTGCCCTGGGGGAAACAGCTGCCACGAGCCCTCCAGCACACAGGTGTTGCTTCCTTTCTGCAGTTGTTTCTTTCAACCTTTCCTCAGCCACACTTATCTACAATTGCTGATGCACCGTGGCAGCAGCCTGTTCTTGCAGGCTGCCCAAACAGCGTGTCCAAACTCAAATCACATCAGTGTTCCTTGTCTAAGTACCAGTTTTACTTGGCCTGAAACCAGCCTGTGTCCTAGCACCCACCCAAAATCTTCCAGCTTCACTCAGTATTCCCTTTTGGATTTGCTAATTAACACATAGTGCCACATTATGTTCCTTGCAAATTTGCTTTTCAAAATATTTCTGTAATTGGCCCAAATTTCTCTCACCAGGCATCTGCAAACCAATCTTCCTGTGATATGTTTGGGCACACAGCCAGGCACTGGGATACTGGGGACTGCTCTAAAGGAAAGCAGGATTTGTGGTGCAAAAGGCCACTTTGGTGACATCACCCATTTTTGGTGTCTCTAAAGCATCGCAGGTGCTGGGTATGACCAGGAAGGTGGGACAGAACTGCTTAGACTGCTGCACAAATCATAGCAATTCCAGAAATATTATCCTTGATCAAGATGGGAAGGTCTCTAAATTCAGGCTGTGGAGTCTGTTGTTCTTGAAAGGTTCATTTCCATAAGTGTTCTGTGCACAGCCTGCTGAAATGCCCGGAGCAGAGACACTCTCACCTCCAATGCCTCAGAGAAGCCCCAGCAGCCACTAGATGTCACCAGGATTTTACTTCCTTGGTAGTCTGTGCCCAGCTGGGACCATAAGAAAATAAAAGGAAAATTAGTAATCATTAATAATAAAAACTTATCCACCTGTTACAATAAACACAGAGCTCAGAGAAGGGGAAAGTGACCCAGAATCCTGCTTTTGTGTCTCCCATCTCTGGGAGCATTTACAAAGAGCACCTGTATGCATGGGTATGACTTTTGTCTTTTTATGGCAGGAGGATAGTTTGATATCTTAAAAATTGAGTTTCTCCAGCCAGGCATCAGGCAAAACCTTAATGCACTCTGTTTAATTATCCAACTTTTTTATCTGTAAAATTATCCCCCCTGTTTGGTATTCCTGCCTGGAAAGAAGCAGCTAAGGGAAAACAGCACCACCTGGGCATTAAAGTGGACAAGGGAAGATTTGGGTATGAGATGGACCAAATGGCTCCACTTGCAAATAAATCAGCAAAGCCACTTCTGGGAATTCCTCCATCTCCAAAACGTGTAAAGCCATAAGAAAACAAAGTGCCCCAGCGATCAGTGCAGCTGACACATTTATTTCCATTAACCTGCACTGTTAATTATTAACCTGGAATCTCACCATTCATAATGCAGGGGATAACGATTAGATATTGTGCTCAGGTAATCTCAGGAAGATCCACTTTGTCTCTCACCTCACAGGCACAAAATCATATCAAGCCAGCCCCAGGCAGGGGTGGGATTTTGGCAAACCATCACCAGCTCGGAGAGCACTGGAGCCTATCGCAGTGTCCCAACTTCCAAACCTGTGCCAGTGTAAAATGCAGGAAACCTCCCCAGAAATCAAACCCATGATGCACAGAGCAAGGGGTGTGTGCCAATCCTGCCAGGTCCCTCCTGGAGTCTCCCACAGCGGCAGCACAGCCCATGCCAAAGCATAAAAACCCCTCTTTGTTCTTGCTGATTCTCTCCCTCGTAAACACTAAGGAGCTGGTGCTAGTTCAGGTGTCTGCCCATTAGATACAGAGCCTACAGTCTGACTTCTAAGATATTTAGATACTGAATAGAATTATTTTGTTGTTTTTTTTTTTTAAAAAAAATCCCTGGTCTTCAGCTGTTGGGGCTTTTTAACACAGATATTTTCACTGTCCTCTCCCCATGGCCAAATACTGGCACAAACCATAATGCCTGCAGGTTCCTCTTTGGCTTTTATATTCTCAGTCCAGCTCATCCTTGTCTTGTTGTTCTGCTTCCTTGGGCCCAAGAAGATGTTTGTGCAAGTCCATCCCCCTCACATACACCAAAACCCAGCAACATAAAAGCCCTTGAGAAGGAGCAGAGGTATTGACCTCAGCTCATGCAGTAATTCAGCAGATCCCTGGGAGACCACCTTTGGTGAAGCCCTAAAAGGCATAAATTGCTCTAAATAGGGGTCTCTTCCTTAATTAATTCCCTTCAAGATTTCCATAGCAGGGTGAAAGTGTCCATACCCCAATCAGACCCAGATCCATCCCATTTCTCTGCTCAGATCCAGAAGAATTACTGGAGATAGCCACATCTGCTGAATGGATTATTCTGGGCCTCCTACAGCACATATTCTTTCAATCTGAAGTCTGCTGTCATCCAAGGAAAGTCAAACAAAACAGTCTTTACAGCTCTGTCTGAAGACAGCTTTGTAAAATAAGTCCAGGGATATTTTCATGTTTGCCTCATGACACATAAAATATTTAATACAAAAGAAAATATGCCTGGCTTGGAACTTCAGCCAAAGATGGCAAGTCCAAAATTATCTCAGCTTAGAAATATTACTAACCAGAGTGTTAGTCTCAGGTTTGGCTTGTGATCACTTCTTCCAGCAGTGCTGCTACACTTGGAATTAACTGAAGTTTTTGTATTTTCCATAGAAAGAAGGTGAAACAGGATATGCATTTCATGGTGGGTTCTTACACAAATATAAAAGAGCAGAAGTTACTTATTTTAATATCTTGAAATGTCTGTAGCTTTTTCTCTTTGTACCCTGCTGCTGATTCAGTTTTTTCTGATAGTAAAACCTATGTAATACCCAGAGGGACTGACCAGAGCTCACTTCCATAAGGAAGGCAAAAAAGAAGTGTATCTCCATCTTTCATGCCACATTTTCCATAATCCTCTCCTCTTGCTTCCCACAGCACCCTGCCCAGCACAGCAAAGATCCCCTGACAGGTGGGGAAGGTGATTCTGTGCCTTCTGCCCACCAGAGACACAGGTCCCACCTCTGATAATCCCTCACAGGATCACAGCCACAAGGTCTCTGCTCAGAAATCAGGCACTACTCAAACTCCCCAGATTTGCCTTTTCTCTTTAGGTTGTGTTTTTTTGTTTAAACCAGGCAGGTATATCCACCCAGGGCTATGGTCTCTTAATTCTCTTGAATTAATAAAAAATGCTCTTTTATTCCTAATGTCCAACAAGAGGTGAGGGCTCCTCCCTGTGTGTTGATCCTGCCATTGTGTGAGAGTGGCCACTGTCCCAAACAATGACACTTCCAGTGCCACCAGAAGCCCCAGGAGTTGGTCACCTCAGCAGTCTCTGAGCTCTGATTCACAACCAACACTTAAAAAAATAAAGCTGCAAGTAGAACAGATGGGCAATTCTTCCTCTAGTAAATCACCCAGCCCAAGGCTTCGTGTCTCAGAGCCAGGTGCATGATGAGACCATTTGGAGGCCAAATTTTCCATGACAACCTCAGTGCCTTTAACAAGTTTCCCCTAAAACAAGTGCCAGTGTCAGTGGTGGCTGGTGTAGAGGACCTGCCACTGACATGAATAATGCACTGGAACAATGCATCCTGCCACTTCTCAGCCCTGTTAGTTTAATAACACTTATTTAACTTGTCTTTTTGCATTAAGCCCAACACTTTGGATGCCCTGATGTATTTTATGATACTTTCTTGCTGTTGCGTTTGATGGTCCTATTTGTGATTCAGCAAATAGCACCTAAGTAATCAATATTCTGTCTGGGTGGACATTTTATTTATCTACAGAGCCACCATATGAATTCAGCTGGTTTACTAGGGGTCAGACGCTTTTCATCTCCTCCATGAGCCATGGAAAATTGAAAGATTTAAACCCCCTTTGAATTCCTTTGATTAACTCACTGAAAATATCACACTCTTTTTTTCAAACTCAGAAGCAGAATTATCTTCACTGTAAATCTACCTCATTTTGACACATTGATCTCTGCATAATGGGTAACATCAAGTGTTGAGGCATAAACTGGAAGCAGAGGAAGAGTTATGAATGGTGCTGTTAGCAATTATTTTCCATACGCACACAGTTCCTTTGGGTTGGTTTAAAAAACCCAACAAAGCATAAAATTGATAAGAGCTGTATAATTGGCTGTGGGGGAACAAGGTCTGGGATCCACTCATTTGGGAATTGCACCCTTGTGGCACAGAGCACCCACCCTGAATCAGCAAATGGTCCATCAGTGTTCCACACTCACCTCAGTCTCATCCCCCCAGCTGGACCAAATCCAAGAGCCTGCAATGCCACTGCTTTCATCACTCTGTTTAAAAAACAGGGGAAATTCGTTATGTTTCAGGAAAGTGGAGGAAAGGAGAAGCTGAAGACCAGATTTCAGCTGCTTCCCACCTACCTCGTGCAGCTGCACAGTGCCACGGCTTGCAGTGCCAACAGGGACAGGGAAATCCAATGACTAAACCAACAGAAAAATGAAAATTATCTCCTGGACCTCTCTCATATATTTTTCCTGCTGGCATCCTCGATTATTCTATTATTTTGTAACTTTTTAGAGTTAGATTTTTAATGTCACTTAACTGATCCAAACCTTTCACATGAAAGTTGTATCTTTTTATAGAAAAGAATGACTTAAACCCCATTTAATTAAACAGGGAAATCCCTATACAGACACACTTATATCAGTTTTAGTGACTTCTTCCTAGTTATTTGACCTGGAACTGGTTTAAGATTAATTAAAATAAGCCACTCTCTCAATACATGGTGACTTGCATTCATTTAACTAAATTAATGTGAAAAGTGGAATCAGATTAAACAAGAGAAAATTCTTCATGTTGGCAGGACTTAATAGCAATTGTTGGTGTGATTTAGACACTGCTGCCCATGACCACAGAAACTTCAAATACACTTAATCATTTTATATCCTAAGTTTAATCATCTTATCCTTTATGCAAGTGAGGACTGACTTTTTCCAGTACTATCAGGCTGAGCACCTGGACAAAACATCCGTAAGTTTTCCCTGGATAGTTTTCAGGGATGCAGAGCTGAGATCATGATAGTTCTTCTCATCCTTCCCATTTTAATACATCAACTTGGTTGCAAAATTTTTAGCCTGTATTGCCCCCACTGGTTTAAAGGAAATGCACAACAAGTCCTGTGAGGATAAAGACAGATCAATGTATACTGTAGCTCCATCTCAGAAATAAATTAGATTGGGTTGAAATTATTTGCTCACAGAAATCTCTTTAGCAATGTATTTTCCTGTAGACATTTAAATATTATTCAATAAGGCTTTCCAGCGACATGCTTGGTGCCAATGAAAAAAGGAATACATGGGAATAAAAGTCCTGCAGGTGAAGCAGAGGGGCCAGGAGCTGAAGGGTGGGGAAATCCTGGTGGATAACCCAGGTGGTTTCAATGGAATTCCTCAGTTCTTCCTTCATTTGGAAATTAGCAATGCTTTTATGCAACTTGGATGATTTTTGTCGACCACTGAGATGTGTTTTAACCCCTCACAAGAAGGTGGGTATGTGCACACCCCCAAAACACCATCCCATGGCCCTGCACCTTTGGGCTCATCTCTGCTCTCTTCTCATTCAAACTGTACACTTTTATACAGGCAGCAGTGCTTTTGTCCATGGTTTACAGGAGTGTTCCCAGGATCTGTCAGGATGTTTGGGTTTGTTCCTGCACTGCTGGCTGAGCACCCACCTCCCACGCCAGCGGACAGCCAGCCACTTCCTCACAGCCATCATAAACAGTTTCCATCACAAATTCCACCCAAGGGCATCAAATCCGTGCCTTCAGCGGGACAGCAGAGCCAGCTCTTGGCACTGGTGTCACCCTTGTGACCCTCTGTGACCCTGCTGCCCCTGTAAACGCCTCTGGCTCACACATGGAGATGGGGAGGGGCCTCACTGGAGCACAGAAGTTGGAGATATGAAATGCATTTGTCAACACCACAGCAATAAGAGGAGGTTGCCACAAGGTCGAGGGAGAAGCGTCCAAAATCAGGGTAAACAAGCTGGCAGGGAGCAGCAAAGGAGGTCACAGTCATGCAGGATGCAGCCCCTGGCTCTCTGGGAATGGCACCACTTCAATGAGCTCTTTTAAAGAGCTTGAGTGACTGAGTCTCTCTTTCCAACCAGCTGCCAGGTAATAACAATTTGTTTGCTATCAACCATCTGACGCAGAGACAGTACCGTGCAAGAATCCCAGGGCTTCTCCTTCTGTCAGACCCTCAGCTAAAAAGAGTCAGTGTGCCTCTATCCAATTTGGCCATGAAAATGCTGGTGAGGTATCACAGCAGCCCTGGCCTGAGAGCAGTTTGGCTCAGAGGACCTTCAGCAGTTTTCTGGCCACCTGATTTCCTGCAACTGGGAATAGACTGGCTGGAGGTCAAAGAGGAGGAAAAGCAAGAGAGGATTGAAGCAACTTGTGGGTGGTGATAAGCCTCTTCTCAGCAAGCAAAACAAGGTGACCTTCCTCTTAGTAGCCTGAATCATGTTCTGACAATGTTTGGGGGTTGATTTTTTTAAAGGGATGATCCTTTACCATGTTGAAATACTTTTCCACTGAACTTTTAAAAACCTTTCCTGGTGACCTGACTCAAGGCTCCGTGAATCATCAGATGTTCAATCAATCAATCACTGACTTTTGCTTTTTGTAAAATAGCTATTGATGTTGTATGTTGTTAGTTTCTTGGCACCTTACACTAGAATTTCATCAAAGCAAAATGCTGATGCAATTAGCAAAGGATATCAATTTATGCAGCAATTCACATTATCCCTTAAAGCTTCATTAGCCTCAGAAGCTCAGGCACTGGAGGGAAAATTTAGGGAAGTGCTCTGTTAGCTTCTGCAGCTCAGCCCATCTGCGCTGCTGCAGTGCTCCCACATTAGGCTGCCCTTTGCAGCTGGGAAAGGGAGATTTGGCAGCACCCAGCTCCTCAGCACAGGGACATCAGCTGCCTCCCTCTGCCCTGCTCAGCCTGAGCACCCTCTCACCCTTGGGCATGAGTCAAAGCTGTTGTGTGGGACTGGACATGTCTCAACAGCCAGAGTCAAAGCAGCCTGGGGCATTATTTGCAAGGAAAAAGAAAACAAACTAAAATTCGTCGTTCCTGTCCCACAGATAGTCTGGAGCTCCTGCTGATGCTCTCCTTCTGTGCCAGTGTGCCCTGACCAACTCGTGCTTCTCCTCTTGCTCCCTACAAATGCTCCTGAGGTCAACGAGGCATAATTGCCCCATTATTTCACAGAAAAGCCACCGATGTCAGCAGGAAGCAGCTGCTGGTGGGATGGAAACCTCACTTAGCAGCCCTTTTGCTGGGAAGGTAATTTGGTCTTTAAAACTCTGAACACAACCACCCCTTTATACCTGTTTCACTGCACTTACCAGTAAATATTTGACCTCTGGGGGTTTAGTGTAGGTTTTTTTTTCTCTTTCAGCTGAATAACTTTCATTATGCTGATCCACGTTGTTGTCTGTTTCTCTGTAATTCTGAATATGAGCCTTGCCCTTGACTGCACAGCACAATGAAAGCCTCCAGGTCACAGCTTTCAAAACACTTGATATTGTGGTTTTTTTTCTTTCTGGAAAGAATAAATAATACTAACCTCTCTTTTATTGTAGAGGAAAGCATAAAAAGGAAAAGGCTTTCAGAGGCATGTCAAAAAGACTGGTACTGGGCAGGGAGGATTCTAAACCCATTGACTTATTTGCACAGCTTGACACAAAAATTAACTCATCTCCCAATTAGCTGAATAATTGAAGTGCATCATCAGATTTCCAGTCACATCAAGGAGACAGATTTACTGGAGAAGCCAGGTGAAACAATATTTTCCTTTTGCCTGCACATCCCAGCTGGAGCTGGCTTGTACAAAAGACAGGTGTTGCCACAGTGCTGTACCTGGAGATGAAGGCTCAGGGAGACAACACAGGCTCAGGCTGGTCCCAGACAAGCAAAAAGTAAATGGTCTGCATGTTCCTACATGCAGGTATTTGATTTATCCCACTGTAAAACTATTCTGGTACAAATCCTACCTCTTATTATTCTTAATTTTTCTCTTTATCATCCTAGTTTTCAACCTTCTAGCAAGTTTGCGAGATAAAAGAGGTTAAAAAAATTAAAGTGCAATTAATTGTGCTATTTTACTTGTCTACAGTGACATACATTATTGTCTTCTTAAATTTTTTAGCAGCTTGGAAAACAGCAGGAATTAGCAGAGGATTTTCTAAGTGAACTAGTCCATTTAAATTAACTGCATTATCCAGCTTCCTTCTGGCTCCATGCTTGAAAACAGCAAATCTGACTGCTAAAAACCAACATTATTACTGTGCTGGAGGTGAGAACAGTCTGGTGGTAGGGACATACATGGGATTTGGAGAGAGACCCAGTTCCATCTTCCACGACAGGTGTGTTGAGTGAGCTCAGGGATGTCACGTACAGACAAATTTTTAGAGGCAGCCACTTGCCTGCTGATGCAGATCAGCAGCCACAGGACTCGTGGGCAGGAACTCCTGGGGCATTTGCTGTGCTGAATTGAAGTGCTGAATTGCAGGCTCTCAAGTCACATTAATATCAAACTTTCAGCAAGCACAGACCTTTTAAATAATTGGATCTTAAATTTAATTAGAGGACCACTTCAGAAGATCAGGTACGAAGAACCCAGTGTGGCCCAGTGCAAACAGGGCATGTCAGTGTCTGTGGCAGCTCCTGGCAAATCCCAGAAAGGAAACAAATCCCACACCTGACACCTTGCAAAGGAAACACTGGAGCTGATGTTCACTTTTCCAAATCTCACATCCAGGATGGGACACAGCTTGGCTCTGCCAACACTTCTGGGAGCTTTCCTGTATCTGGTTTTTCTAAACAGGTGTTTCTGGAGTGTCTGTTGACACCCAAAATTTACACCCCTGATCCAGCTGAGAGTCTCTGCATGAGACAAAGCCAAGATGACTTTGCTCTGAAATCCAAGACACTTCCTCACACCAGTGGCTATGCAGGAGTTACTCTGACAGGATTATCTCAGTGCTCTCTTCCAGCTTTCCCTTCACAGCCAGCCCATCTGATCCATGGCAGGATCGTGCACAGCTGGACACAGCAAGGCTGAGCCTCTCCTGCTGCCATGGGCAGTAACTTCAGGAGGAGCCCAGAGGATTCCTTAGCACACCCCTCACTGACCACCCCATGGCCACTGCCACCACTGCTGGCCAGCCACAACCTCCCCGAGGCCAAGGAGTATTTCTGCAGGACAAACAGGACACCAGGTGCTGCAAGGGTGCAGCCAGGTTCCACCCCTTTCTGCTTTTTCAGCTGCATCTTCATGACAGATGGCAGATTGTGACACAACTACAGCGTCTCCTGCTCAACTGCAGAGCAACTTTCCCTCCTGGCTTCATAAACTCCATCATTGCACAAGCCCTTGGTGGCAGCTGCTGTGAAATCATGGAATAGTAAGAGGCTGTAATTCATATTTCTCTGAACCTCTGCAGATTTGATAAAATTGTATTTCTGGATAAGATTTAAAAGAATAAAACTCATCTAATTAAGAAATACAGCCAGGCAGTCACATAGATTAAGAAGAAGAAAAAGAAGTTTCAAGGTGAAAAATTGAATCTGCCTAGATGGACCCAAGAGAGGAGTGTAAGGGCTCTGGAGGGAGAGGTGCACTTTAATTAATGCTGTCTGGTGGGAACCTCTACCAGATACAGCCTGAGTACAAAGAAAGAAACAGAGCCCATTGTCAGGAAAGGAGAGGTGAGAAGGAGAGAGTTCTCTCCAGTTTAGTTTTAGTGCAGTAAGCAGAGACAATTTTTCTCATTACTTCATGTTTCATTTTGGTTTTGTTTAATTCCTGCTTGTGTTACTTATCCAGACGTTATAAAAAAGATTTAAGTCCTGGTAAGGGACTGATGGGCTTCAAACCTTTCACACTTTCCAATTCAACATAGATGACCACAAGAAAAGACTGCTGGTGTTGGGGCTTGGCTTCCTCCCCTTGAAATGCTTTTTGCTTAGGAAAAACAAGCAGGGAGCCCTGGCAGGGCCCTGGACAGCCAGCTGCATCTGCATCAAACTGCAGCGCTTCCCATGCCTGGGAAGATTTCACAATTTCTTCTTAATGATGCATGAAGTATGATTTCATTTGTAAATTCAAGCCCTGGATTTTTTTTTTCCCCTTGGTTTTTGCTGTTTACAAGGATCTAGAAATGAGAACATCCTGTGAATCTCACTCTGCATATTCCTGGCAGTAAGCATTTACTCAGGATGAGATTATCAGATTCCTCAGTTCAGTGCATTTAACTAAAGAAGGGGACACTGTGTGTCTGCAAGGAGGTTAAATGGTTGGCACTTCTCTTTCCTTAACCTGGGAAGAAAATCTGCAGTTAGTTGCTGTTCAAAGTAATTAAGGCTCTAGGCTGGGACAGAGCGTCCTGTGCTCTTTATTGCAAACCACCTCCTTAGTACATTCCGATTGGCTCCCACTGTTTTTATCACTAGGTTTACATTTATAAAGTGCACAATCATCATTTTTTTAACAAGAAAATGCAGCCCAGACTTGTCCATTGCAAACAGTGAGAGCTGCTGCAGGTCCATCAGTGTAACAACAGCAACCGGCCACGTGTTCAGAGCAAAAACGCACGCGAAGACAACGATGTTTTTATAAAAGCACCAAAAACTTTCTACAAAATACACAACCTCAAAGCTGCCAGATCCAGAGTGCTTCCTCTGTTTTCCAGAGCTGTAAGGTTACTGCACCAGTAAGAACCAGTCTGGGCTGGGTGCAGTGCAGTATTGCCAAGAGAAGCCTTTGGTACCCCCTGCCTCCCTGGGTTGTGCTCAGCAGACCTGACACCTCGGGAAAGCAGCGTTGGCTTTGAAGGGAGATGTCCTGCAGCCAACTCCAAATTTCCTGTGCCTGGTACTCAGGATGCCTCATTACCTGCTCCTGATGGCACCTCACAACACACCATTGCCTTGCTTCTTGTCATTTTCACCTCTGTCATTGAGAGACAGGCGCAGTTCCACCTGTCCCTCCTGGCAGCACACATCAAAATGACACATCCTCAAAACACCCATCTCAGCAGATGCTGCTCAGCCATGGAAATCCCTGCTTCCCTTCAAATCCTCCAGGTGGTACCTCCACTCCACTCCAGCCTGATTTTCCTCTTCATCTGCCACAGAAAAACAACTAAATCATCTGCTTGTCTCCCTGTTAAATCTTACAGCAGTTACATTATTGGAGTTAAGGACACCACAGCTCAACAGCAGAGGAGGTGTGCTTGTTGGGTAAAACTGGCATGACTTTTAGGGATTCTTGGGATTACTTTTTTTTTCCAGTGCATTGCATCATTCCTCCCATCCCAAAGCATCTCTGTGGGTGAGAGGATTTGTTGCTCAAATTCAGGTATAAATATGCCGTAAATATTTAGCAAAGTGTAGTAAATTGTCTTGTTAATATGCTGGCAGAGAGACACAGCCTCTGATTGCTGTCTGAGCAGTTTTCAGAGTGGTTGCAGCCGAGCAGGCAGCAGCATGTTCTGCTGTCTGGATTTTAGGGAAAGGAAGATTTTACCAATGAATGCCACCCCCAGGGCCCTGTGAGCACTGGCAACAATTTGGAGGTGCCAGCAACATTCCTCCAAATATTGCACACAACAGATGGGTTGTGCCCCAGCAACACCTACTTTTATTGTTGGTCCCAAGTCACACTGAAGCTGCTGAATAAATCAGACCAAGGGGAAAGAGGAGCTTCAGCTGCTTGAGGTTGGGAGTGAGTAGAAAGCTGCTTACAGGAAAGATCAGTGAGCAGCTCTTCTGCCTGGAATAAATTGGATGGTCAAAGTCACCCTTGACACAGGCAGAGAGCAACCAGCTTAATGGCATGGAGGGGTCACAGAAACTCCTCCTTCCCAGAAGATACCAGTGATATTTGGCACAGAGAAATTCTGTGATGCTGAAACAGCTTGTGAGACAACCCGTGGGGAATCCCAGCTCATTAGTGTAAAAATTAAGACACTTAAATGCTTCAGTATTGAAAAACTAATTACTGCACTTGTAGAAACAACCATTAAGAACCAGGAGCAACCCAAGCTACAACAGGGCTTCAAAAGGTTAAGGAAACCAAGCCTGAAGAGCTTCCATTTCTCTGTGGAAGCATTTGCCTTCTCTCCAGGGCCTCCTGCAATAGCAGCGTGCGTGGGGTGCTGCCCTGGCCATCCTGCAGGCATCACTGGTGCTCTGGCAGCCAGGCTGTTTGTGTGGCAGGATCAACAAATGGATATAAAATAACTGCCCATTCCCCAAAGGACACCCAGCATCTGTCTCCATTCCCAGTGACTCCACTCCAGCAGTAAATACAGCCAGAAGAAAGCAGCTCTAACACAGCTCTGATGGGCAAATGCTGTCCTGCTTGTGCAAACAAGCACATCACTCTGGAAAGAGAGGGCCTGTGAAGGTGTTTCACACACCCAGGTAGGATCCTGCCAGGCCCCTCAGTGCTGCCACAGGCTGGGATGGAGCCAGGGTCAGCCTCACAGTTGCTGTCCCTCCATATTCTCCACATTCTCTGCTTCAACAAGGTGTACAGCTGCAGGCTGGACAGCACAGGAGCAAGGATGCTTCAAGACCAGCCCAAATCAAGGCCAAGCAGCAGCTTTGGGGAACCAGTTTCTGTGGTGGCAAACAGTAATGTGAGAACATCAGATCTTAAGAGATGGGCAACCAAAACCCCTTTCCATCAGCCCTGATTCCCCTCCTCACCCAGGCACATGGCTGCCAGAACTGAGTGTCCTCCAGGCTGAGCAAGCACTGTGGAGTAACAGAGTAACCAAAAGCAGGGTCTACACTCAGCAGATACCAGGAGGTTGTGCAAACTTCGTGGGGAAGATTAACCCTTTCAGAGGAACTGAGTGTTTTTCTAAGCCAATTCCCTCAGAATGGTTGGGATTATTTTCTGTGGGCACTGGATATTTTTTTACAGTAAGGTATGTAAAAGGTGTCAAGAGCTGCCTCTCAGCTCTCCACAGTCAGGAAACCCTAAGCTTTTCCTTCCAGCCACAAAGATTCACAAATTCAGTCATTAATCCTGTAAAAGACAGACAGTGGGGTGCAAGCATCACATCCTACAGTTAAAAGTCTCTGATAGCATTAGGGTGAAAGCCCATAATTCCTTCCTTCCTCACAGAGTAAGTCTGTGATGCTTAAAAATGCTTTCAAGAGGCTTTAAACCAACTAACAACACAAACAAAATCAAAAAACCCACTTCACTCAGCCCCTACCTGTGCACCTCAGCACCAGCAAGGACATAACCTCTCCCAGACGAGGAGTGCCTGTATCTCCTCTGCACAAAAGCACCTTGATAGATTTCAGCTTTAAGCTCTCACTGGTACATGGCACATCCATCACGTTGCCCTCATTCAAGCTGAGGCACCCTTTCCTCCCTGGTGCCCAAATTCAGCTGACTCCAGTGGAGCTGGGCTGTTGTGCTGCTCCCCTGGAACACCATCATCCATTACAGAGCATGTGGGTCTGTCACCACGTCCCATTTGCTTCTCCACACCATATGTTAAACCCGTAGGCTGAGCAGAATCATTTATCTTCTTGTTTTTAACATCAATCCTTTTTTAATATTGCAGTTAGCCTTTCCCTACCCTTAAGGACACTTGCAAAATGCAGAGGGAGCAATGGCATGGCCCACAGTCACGGGTTTGGGTCTCTGCTGGTGAGTGGATGCTGTTTTGGGGACTTTTTGTGGGGTTTTTGGTTGGTTGGTTGGGGTTTCTTAACCTTTGAGAGCAGTGCTTCCTGCTCTAAGGCAACACACTGGCAACCATAATGGCAACATTTGGGAAAAAGGGATGTAAACCTCACTATAGTATTGCATGAACATGCAATTCAAATCACACTATGAAACAGCCAGCTCCCAACATCAACTTCTAACACATTTCCATGTGATAAAACATTTTAAAAAATGCTAAGTTTTTAAAGCCTATCACTCCCTTAATTAATCTATGCCAAGCATGCAACATGATTACATTGCTGTCTATACATTAAAACACTGTTAATTAAGACTGTTTGCTCTGCTTTCCCCAGTTCATCCTTTTAATTAAATTAGTCCTTTAGGATTGTGCTTTTCAGGCAAAAAAAACGGAGCAGGTTGTCCAGAGAAGTTGTGGATGTCCATTCCTGGAAGCCAGGTTGGATGGGGCTCTGAGAAACCTGGTTTAGTGGAAGCTGTTCCTGCTCATGGCAGGGGGAGGAATGAGATGAGCTTTAAAGGTCCTTTCTGACCTAAACCATTCTGTGATTCCATGAACTGAGTTTTTCTGAGAAACTAAAGGCAAAAAGAT
Source organism: Poecile atricapillus (assembly GCF_030490865.1). NCBI lineage: Eukaryota > Metazoa > Chordata > Aves > Passeriformes > Paridae > Poecile > Poecile atricapillus. The sequence continues at coordinate 17,585,428 of NC_081258.1, read as the reverse complement.
GTTTTCTGAGCAGAAAGCCATAACACTGATTCCTAACCCTTTGTCTAAAAAACAGGACTTGTCCACACAGCAGTAAATCACCCTCAGGCCATTCTCTGACACATCATCTTCATTGTGAGGGCTCTGTTGGCTGTGTCATGCACGCACCAGAGATTTCCACTCAAGTGGATCGGTGTCAGTGCTGGCTGCTGACAGTGCAAGCCCACAGGAACCCCAGACAGACAGACAGACAGACAGACAGAAGTGCCTTCTCTCACAGATTGCTGATATGTAAATTACTATGGCTAAAGGCCAGAAGTGTCTCTTTTTTCATTCTGAAACCAAGTACACCGTGGTATTCTTTCCCCCAGAGAAAGAGAGCAAAGGAGTCAGCACTGCCAGGCTTGTGTGGGCTGAGTGTGGGAGTGCAATGCTTCACCAGCATCTCCCCTTTCATGGGGATGTGGAAATACAAGACTTGTGTCTCCCATTACCACCCAAAGCAGGTCAAGCTTGGAGCATCCATCCCTGTCCTCAGCACCCCATGTCCTCTCTCTCCATGGGATGGGATGATACAAGACCAAGAAATGCAAGACTTCAAAGTAAGTAAATTTATCACAGGTCACAGACTCTTAAATGACACTTTAACAAGTCAGGTGTTGAAGGAGTGGTGGAACACAGTGGGTAGGTCAACCTGACCCAGAGTGTGACATGTCACTGGAGCTGACTCTGCCCAAACCCATTTCCTGAGAATCATCCTCCTTTCTTCCTTCTTTTGCTATCATTTTGTTTTCTTGGTATCTTTCATCCTCACACCCCTTGATCTTTGCTCCACATTCTGGCTCTTATTTTGAAATGTGTTCTTCAATACCACAAGGGAAAATCCCAGATCAGGGAAACATGGCCAGAATGTACAACTCATAGAAGAAAAACAGTCTAATAACAGGTCATTTCTGAAAGGCTCTGTGGAAAGAGCAACACACTCTGCACTTCCAGACCTCTCCTGAGAAATCAGCAGACTGGTAGCGAAGGCTCCAGCAGGATTTGAGAGCCATCCTTTGACCACTGAGCTGTCCCCCCTTTTCTCACTCACGGCAGATGCTGAGATCCAAATTCTTAGCTCCTAGGATTAGTTTCCATCTTGTTCAATGCTCTTTCCAGAGCTACAGGCAGCAACATGAACAGGGATATAAACTTGGATCGTTTAACCTACGTATTCCAGGCATGAAACCTGTGGAGACTGTTTATATCACCATAATTACTTTCATACAGGTTGTTAAAGTCAGATTAATTAGCTTAGGTTACAATGACCTATACAACATGCTTAAAACCCATTTATCCTATTAAAGGGATTTAAAACTCGCCTCCTTTCATGAGATGTCAGTGATTCTTGATTTATGGTTTGGTCATGCTTTAAAAGTAAAAGCAATTACCTCTCTTGCTATGGTAAAAGCTCACTGCCTCAAGGTTGCCAGAATTCATCTATAATTGAACAGCAACAGCTCTGATGTTCAGCTTGACTGACAAAAGCATTGGCTATCGAGATCCTGCCTCGATGGTGTCTGCATTCCAGGGACAAATTCTGTCAGGAACAATTGCACCCCAAACCCATTTGTGCAGGGTGTTTCCTAGCAGTGGCAATACTTTCCATTTATGTATCCTCAGGCTTTTGGATAGGAAAAAAAATAATAAAATCCCTACCCAATTTCCTCACAAGTGACAAGATTTTTTGTTTGAACGCTTTTCCTTTGAAGCCTGCATGAACTGGATTTCAAATTAATTCTCTGAGAGTTCCTAGAAATATGATGGCTCTGTGATGCACAATGCCCTTGGGGTTTGCATCAGGAATCCAGCTGACTTTCAAAACAAAGACATAAACAGGGTAAAACAAACAACACTGTGACCCAGAAAAGATCCCAGAATCAGTCTCTTTAGGAAAAATATCAAAATTCACATTTGTCCCAAACATGCTGCAAATATGATTGGTGCCCAGATGGGTTCTGATGGCTACATGTGGGCTCTTGGCTTCAAGCAAATGAAATGTGACCCATTTTGGTTGTACCTCTGCAATGCTGTGCCCAGGCAAGCAAATTTACAGCAAAACCAGAGTGTTTTGACATCACTGAGACCTGAAATCTCCCTGGAAGCATCCTCTTGAAACAAACACAAAAATTCTAAAAACTTTTCATATGCAGCTATAAACAAAAAAATCCCTCACACATGACAGAGGAAGATGGAAATTATTCCCCCTTTTCTGAAGATAAAAGGGACTCAAACTGGCAAAATCTGAAATACTTTAGAGATAATTACATTTCTGTTCATGCTCATTAAATTGGACTAGGTGATTATTACCTTTCTCCCCATTGCTGGTTTTGGCCCCTCCTATTAAAGATGGGTCTGACCAACCTCCTACAGAGCTTGAAAGCAGTTTTAGGATGAATCCTTGTCCCTGCATGAGTCCATAACACTCAGTGACCTGGAGCTCCCCATTCTCCTACACCACCTCTTCTATCCAACACAAACCCCCTGTCAGAGCTCTCATCTGAGCACACTTTAAACTTTCCCAGCCCTTTTCCTTCCCTCCAGCCACATGGACAGTCCCACACATTAACACTCCATGAAGTGCAGGGTTGGTCCTTTGGCAAGTGGCCACCAAAACTTCCCCACCTCGGCCCGTCAGTGACACAACCACAAAAATATACAATATTTTACCCATCTTGCCCAACATCGGGCAGGGTTGTCATCAGGGGCCCCATAAAGAGGGGAAATGGAGCCAGAATAATAAAAAACTTATATAAAAAAAATGGTTTGTAACTCACCTTCTGTCTCCAAAGCTGCATATCTTCAAATCAGTTCCTCACATGAAGGAGGAACGTGAGCCAGCCAGAGCAGTGAATGCAGAGCAGGAGAGTGGGACTCCCCAGGACACCAGGCAGGGAATTCCTTTGTAAAAAGCATCCAACAGCATTTACTTCTTCATCACAAACTTCATTCCAGAGGCTGGATCAGAGGGATGTGTATAAAACCTGTTCTTTAATCATGATTTCCACAGTTTATAACCCCTTTTTACTCTATACATGTGTTTGTAATTTATACACACTTGATTATTGTGGGGCATTAAGTGTTGTTTTAGACTATTATTCATCATCCCTTCTTAGGGCCACAGCCAATTTCTTCTGTTTCTCAGATGCTTTTCCTCACACCATATGCATTTTTTAAAAAATATTATCTTTGAAAATTGGCCCAAATTGCAATAATTAAGTTGGGGTTTTTAATACAAGAGTTTCCTCTGCTAGAACTCAACATCCTCTCTTCCCACCCCCCGGATATCTTTGTATCAGATCAGCCTTTATGGTAAGCAAAGGACCATAACACCCAGACATTTGTCCTCAAGAGCATGAGCCAGTGTCAGCACTAACATCCACGTGGGCACAAACACCTACAATTTATTCTGCAGTTCTGCCACTCTCACAGATGGGATTATTTGCATTGCAAGCCATTAGCAAAAGAAATTTATTTCTAATACTACAGCCCATTAAATGACACGTAATTCAATAATGTGTTACAACAGAATTATCTTTAAAACACAAAGTAAGATCCCTGTAGGAACAAAACAATAACAATTTTTGATATCGCAATTATTAGAGACCTGCTAAAATATCTTTGTAGTTAGGTGAAGAAACATAAAATGACTATTTAGAACAGAAATTTCCTGGGAAATAAAAGTTTAAAAAAATAAAAAGAAGTCAAAACTTTCAAGTTAATGCCTAATTTAATATGTCTGCAATGTGCAAGATAATATTCCTATTAGGAAAGTCAAGGGGAGAAAAAAAAATTACATCTTATAACCACCGCCAAATAACAAAGCAACAATTAAAGATTGTTATGGAGATTGCTAGGCAAAGCAGCTGACTGACTGCTAAGACAAATTTCATTGCACGGTGTGCCTAAGGGCAAAATTCCAGCCCACAGAATTTACACCCAAATTGGGTGTGAAGGGAAAAACAGCCACCTCCATCCACGATGGGATGGAGATAGGCTCCCTGGCAGCAAGCTCCCTCGCCCTGAAGGCAGCCAAAATTCACACCCAGCTCACCCCCAGCTCCACACTCACCTTTCCTTCCAGCTCAGGAGCTGCCTTTGAGCCAGCTGGGGTCACATCCTGCCCAACACAGGACAGCAACAGCCATTTGTCCTTCTGTCCTGGAAAAGATCCCCAGCCCCTTCCCCCTCAGTGCTCTCCTGCTGTGGGAACAAGGGAGGGGATGGAGCACTGATCCCCAAAAACCACAAAGGGTGAGACGAGACAAAGAGTCACAACTGTCTGGTTACTAAATATTACATTTTTTTATTACACATTTTTGCTGACACATAAAAAAGTTAGGGAAATAGATAAAGAAAGAAATTGGGAGAGAGAGAGAGAGGGAGAAAGACAGTCTCAGATTTCCTGAGTTCAAAACATCAAGCACACCTCCTCCAAGGAAAGCAAGTCTGCAAGCAGGGCACAGATATAAACCCACAGGTGATAAACCTCTAGCAAAAGCAGCTATTGTGGCAAAGTGTGCAGGACAGGAGGGTTCCCCCACTGGAGCACAGATTCAAACAGTGGCCCGAGCCCCCTGAGCATCCTCTGTGCATTTACAGGAGTCTCACACTGATGTAACAGACACAGGACAGTGATGGAACAAACACCATCATTGCAAATTAAATAGTGATTTTGTCCAGTTGGGTGCAAGAGCACATCACACGAGTAGGATTATGACAAAAGCTTAGAAGTTGCTCAGAAAGGAAAGGAAAAAGTGTGTCTACATTTAAAGCTCAGAATGTGATCACCTTTAGTTTTTCATCACTGGAAAAGAAATGCATCTTATCAAAGACAGGACACATGGCCAAACCATGGGACTTGGGGGGATGAGAGTTTCTTTCCAAAATATCACAGCCTTTCAAAGCCCAAGGATGTGAAAGACAATGCAAAAAGACAATAAGGTAGGAGAAATACAGGTGAGTTGCCCAACCACTTGCCACTGGTTTATGGTAAGGGGCACCAGAGAGGGCACCTGGTGCTCCTGGAATGAAATTAGGGAAGGGGAGCAACCCCAATCTATCACAAGTTGGGCACTGGACTCCAGCAAAGCCAGACGAAGATTGACTGATCTTAGACAAGTCAGCATAATCTCCCCCCAAAGCAGAGGGAGACACAAGAAGGTATCAGGAGAAGTGGGAAAAAAACATTAATTCTTTGTAAACCCAGACTTGAGTAAGAAATTGTATAAAAAGAAGTGACATCAGAGTTTACTAACAATTAGATAAGCACAAGCATATACAGGCAATGCACAGAATGACTCAGACAGACCAAATTAGCAGCTGATACACCCACTAGGACTATTTTTATTACTGTAGGAAGGAAATTGTTCCTCTCTTCATAAAGATCGTGATCTGTTTGCATTCATTTCCCCACCCCCCCATGCCAAATAATTTCTGTTGCTTATTCTAGCAAAGAGAATAAATTACAAACTTTAAAACACTACATTACAAAACTTAGGGGGGAAAGGACAATCATTTCTCAGGTTCAACAGCAACAGAATGAAAACACCAGACCCAAATATATTAGGCTGAAGATGTAGAGAAAAAGACTTGCATTACACAGTTCTAAGTCTCTTCAACAATAGGAATATATTTAACTTCTTACAAGATTTAAGGTTGGTGATTCTCTAGGGGTTTTTGTTTTGCTTTAACAAAACATGTTCTGCATCTCTCTGAGTTGGAGATGCCTTTAGAAGCAGACAGGAACTATATAATTTCATGAGGTACCTTACACAGAAAGCAGGACACAAAGACAACAGGAAAACACTGAAATTCCTCAAAAAATGCCCCATCTTGGAATAGTCTTCTGTTTATGTTTATCCACTGCTTTTCCACAAACATTATCCTCAACACAAAGATTTCCCTCTTTGCAGGGCAGTGTCAATGCAACTTAACAAAGCACAGTAAGTAGCAATGTCCTTACAGAGTTCTTCCCAGCTACCTCATCCAGGGAGATAAACACCAGTGGACACCTCAGAGGTTCTTGCCTTCATCTCCTGATGCTCTCAGCTCCCTTGGTACAGAGCCAGCACTCAGCATCCTGCTAATGAAGAAGTCGTAGAACCAGAGGGGGAAGCAGCAGAAGATGCAGAGGGGGATGTAAGCCCCCTTGCCAGGGGTGTAAAGGCCCTGGGGTCTCCTGGCCAGCAGGGCCTGCAGGACAGCGCCCAGCACGGGGGACAGGTCGGGGGCACAGTGGGAGGGCAGGTGGAGGAGGTAATTCCTCAGCCCCAGGAGATACTCCTCTCCATAGGCCTGCCTGGTGTCTGCAGGGAGGTTCTCCATCAGCTCCTTCTCTTGTTTATCCCACTGCTCAGCCGTGCCTTCGATACCTGCAGCAGCAACATCACAGGATAGCACAGGGTTTGGGCTGGATTTAAAAAAATTAATCTGTAATTAATAGTCAGAGTTGACCTAAACTGGGTCAGTGAGGAACAAACACCACAGCTGGTCAGCAGCCAGTGCTTTTCTCTGGAAGAGGAGGAAAAGCACGAGTACTTTGTGCTACACAAAAAGCACAAAGTTCATGCCCCATTTGGCTCCCTGCTCTACCTAAAAATGCTCTCTCACAGCCAAATCAGCATTTCTTCTTTCCCCCTGCCATTTCTTTCTGCCCCCTTTCCACTTTGCCATTCTGTCCTGACTCATTTTGTGGATGTTTCCAATCAGTATTTATTATAAAAACTGAGGACAGACAAACTAAGATGATTCACTTGGGCTGGCCAAGTGCTAAGCTGCCCTTTCACAAGAGACATTAGTATTTCAATAACTAGTTTCCTGAAGGATTAGCTTTCTATTAGGACAGATTTAGAACCATAATTTAATCTATTTGCCCACCCCATCTGCATAATGTAGGAATGAAAATAGAGGCTTCTCCAATGGAATTATTGCCTAACTACCAAAAATTTAGCATTGCAAATAAAGAAAAATCTTTAAATAAATATTTAAATCTCAAATCCCAGGACTCAATTTTACCCACAAACCTGAGAAGCAGGGCCCTGAAGGTGAAGCCTCAGGCAGGTTCCACTGACCACACAAAGCTGTCAGAGCCCAGAGCCTCACAGGGCCCCTTCCCAGGAGGGGAAGCATTCAGAAAAGTAGCATTTTATGAAAAAGACCAATTTGATTTACACTGACATAAAAAAATGCTCTGGACAGGCATGGGGTGCAGTGAGAGCATGTGCAGCAGGAGATGAGTCTGGAACCTGGACAGGCTCTGCAAAAAGTGCTCAGTTGAAGGAGGAGGAGAATTTGGAACAGAAAGCAGCAGGAGCACATGGGGAAGGAGTGGAGAGGAGAGGTCAGAGGATATTGACAGCAAGCAAGCAAGCAGGATGACAGGTATTGCTGCAGATACTGCCATGCCAGACAGAGCAGCTCAATAAGGAGAGCTCTGATGCTGAGGAAGGAAGGAGTGACGGGGCACCTGAAGCTCCCAGGCAGGACAAGTGAGCCGTAACACTCAAACTGGCCACACAGTGCTGCTCCTTTGCCAGCTCCAACAAAGCTGGAGCAAAGAGAAGGCACCAACTGCCTGAATGCTGCCCTGTTCCAAAGGAGAGACAGCCCTGCCCAGGAGAGGGGAGGCAGGCAGTGTGCAGAGCTGGAGAGAACATCTCTCACAAAAGACACTGAGCATCATTTCCATAACCCACAAAAAGAATGGGGAAAAAGGTCCAACCCCTGAGAGTCACTCAGGGCTCTGTTTGAGCCTGCTGAACTTCAGGGAAAGAGGCAGAAAGAACAACCCAAAATGTCAAACACCAACCTGTTCTGAAGCCTGATGGATGAATTGCCGTGACTTTAATGCCCCATTTGGAAAGCTCTTGCCTCATTACTCCAGAAAACATGGACAGAGCTGCTTTGGATGCCCCGTACGCAGCATACCTCGGTAGTGGAATGCCTCCTGCAGGAGCAATAGAAACCTGATAAACCTCAACAGTGGCTCTTCCCAGCCTTTATTTTCATGATTTAGAAGGGAGATTATAGCACAACCAAAATTATGCCTTTCTCACTGAGGTTAAAGACAAGTCAGTGAGGGAATCATTTCTTGCTAGAGGTTAAAAAAGAGTGAAAGTTGTAAATTAGCAGTTGCCTACAGCAGTAACACTCAGTAACACCTGGAAAGAGACCTTGTAGGGCAGAAAAAATAAACTGGACTGCATTTAAGGGTAAAAACTGTTGAAAGTTATGACTGTTGATTTGAGAAACAGAATGTTTTAGTTCATATAAACAGTGAAGCAATGGTTTTATACTCCAGTTCTTGTCACTGTAACACAAATTTCAAGCCCCTACAATAAACCACAGTTAAAACAGGGTAAGTAATCTCAATTCTAGCTTTATAAAGTCAACTTTCTTTCTTGTTCTTTCCAGAAAGGCCAAAGAAAATAATGTAAGAGTGGGGAAAACCTCTGGGGACAAACCAAAGCTGGAATCTCACCCCATGAGTGACTGGACTCCCTGACACCCAGCATAGAAACAGACCCCCTGCCTACAGTTATATCCCATCTTTTTCAATCCCAGAAACATTTGTTCAGCTGGGAAAGCTAAGAGAACACCCAGTACATTTACAAAAACAAAGTTTCTTCCAGAAAACAGTATCTTCCAAATGCAGAGATTTCCTCTGCCCCCAAAACGGGCAGACTTTCATTCCTTCAGCTCTACAAAAATACAAACATGCTTAGATTTGAGCATCTTCTTCTTCAGCCCTCCCACTTCCCCCACAAGGTTGGTGTTATCACCACCAGGTTTAAGATCATCACAGCCACCACAGGCTGTGCTGGGAGCAGGGAACAGAATGGACAATCTTTTCCTTGAGCACATCCCTCCTCCTCCTGCCTGCATGGGCAGCTGGGCACATCCTGCCTCTGTTTCACATGCTACACACTCATCTCCTTGTGCTTGAGTATTTCAAAGGAAAATAGCTCAGATACAGGGGGGATTTTCAGGTAAGTCACTGGTGCTATTGGGTATTGTACTGGGGTGACCAAGGTATGACAGGAGCTGTTTACACAGAGCCATTCCCTTGAAGAAGTCAGGCCAATTATATGTTAATTATTCTTCTGTATGCATCTGAATAAGCTGGATTGGTTTGAGCCAATTGAATCACATACTTTTCCCTCTGAGGTCAGGCTAACCTGAGCCCAGTTAAATGAGCCCTACACAGACAGGAATAGATTCAGCACAATGAGACCTCACTGACTTCTCCACTAATGTTTTACCAAAGGACCCCCAGACCCTGCGTTAAGAGAAAACTCATCACCCAAACCAGCCTGTGTGCAACAACATCTCTGCAGGCAGCTAGAATTTAAACATCAGCTCCTGTAAGGGCAAACTACTCAGCACAGGGATAAATGCATCTATCCCTTCAAGGCAGTTCAGGGATTCTCATCAGGAATTAAGACATCTGCCCCAAAACACCCACGGTGAGAGCTTCACTTGGGTGCACAGAGGAAACAGGGATCTGGCCTCAGAGCAGCAGCAGCAAAGTTCTGACAATTCAGTCCTGATTTCTCAGAGTGTCAGCAATAAACCATGAACACAGACATGCAAATACAGGTCATATCTGGGATTATAAAGAGAAAACAGTGCCAGAGCTGCAGCCACATCCTCAGCATAAGGGGAGCACTGGGAAACACCTTCACAAGTCACCCCAGCAATGCAGCAGGACTGGGGGGGACTCCAGCTGTGCAGAAGGGCACAGAAAAATGTGGGGAGCACATGACCTAGTAAATCCCTAAGAGATCTTACTCCAAAATACTTTCCAGCAGCATGACCTCCTGCTTCTAGCAGTTCTCATTTTCAAAGGAGCATTCTTGCCCCTCAGCTGTTGGCTACCAGATACTGCATTACTGAATTACATTAATTCCTACATCTTACCATCTCAGCTGTCCTCCTAGAATAAAAGGTCATGTAATAAAGACATGCATATATATGTATATTAAGCAAAATTCATGGGGAAAGAAATGGAAAGCATATGTTAATTTTTAAAAAGGTTTTGGATTTTTTTTTTCATGGAAAAATACCACTTTGCTAATAAGTTAGGCCTAAATATTTCTAAGACATCCAAAATATTTTTAAAGAAATATAAACACACAGCTCCCAAGTTATCAGCATATATCACAAACTGAGGTGGTCACAGACTTCTGCCTGAACATGTTATAGAAATACCTGTGATGTATCACCCATATTTATGGAAGCTCACAAAGTTATCGCTCATGGTATCTAGAACACAAGGTCTGAATTTCACTGGGTTTTTTGTCACAGCATATTTTTAGCCACATTAAACTCTTCTATAAAGGCTGTTTCCTGGGAGTAGTGTCCCCAACTAAAGAAAAACCTGGATTTATTACCTTAACATTTATTCCCTGGGTGTATTGACAACCCAGACAAACCAACACCTTCCTTGGCATTTGCTCCAGGACTTTACTTGGTGCTTTAGCTCAGCTCACCTGCCATGCTGGACATGTTCACCAGCCTCCCCCGCGATTTCCGGAGCAACGGCAAGAAGGTCTTGGACACCTCCACAGCCCCAAAGAAATTCACCTCCATGCAGTGCCTGTAGGTGCTCATGGGGAGCAGCTCCCCATCAGCAGGGAAGCCCAGGATTCCTGCATTGTTCACGACACCCCAGAGTCCTGGCAAGAGGAGAAAGCATAAGGCTGCGACACACCAGGGAAACAACTCCATAAGGATTGCACCAGTGAGACCAAGAGATGATCTGCATCTGTACATGCACATTCCCCACTCCTTGACCAGTCACTACCATCTTCACATATCCCAGAAAACAGAAATCATTTAAGGAAATACCCTGACTCCCCAAGACTTTACCCCAGAAATGCCCTACACACCTAAGCCAGCGGTGGAGAGATGCACCTGCTAACCTGCTACATCAAGACTTCCATTGTAAAGGGGGGAAGAAAAAAGCTGTACCTGCATTTTGCACCTTCTCTGAGACTCTCAGATAGGCCTCCTTGACCTGAGTGGTGTCAGTGATGTCCAGCTGCAGGACAGAGAGTCTCTGGGAACAGGAGCGCCGCAGCTCCTCCGCCCCAGGGCCGTCCTTGTTCAGAACCCCAGCAAACACAACAAAACCCAAACTGTCCAGGTATTTAGCCAGTGCATGTCCAATCCCAGTGTCACTTCCTGAAAGCATGAAAAAAACAAGGAAAGCAGGTCTGTCCTACACCACCATTAAAAAAAAATATTAAATAAATAAATACACACATTGGAAAGCCATGGAAATCTAAACAAAAATATGATGACAAAGTCCCTGAAATACATATGTCAGTAGAAAGAAAGGTTCAGATCTGAAGTTTGAGGAGCTGGACCTTTAAATGCTCCTCAAAGACAGGCTGTGTTCTGACTCAGAACTGGTGGAATCAGCTCACCCTCTGCCACTGACAGATGCTCTGACTTTGCACATCGAGAAGAAATAAAGCCCTACTTTGGTTTTATACAAATATTCAGACTGAAACCTGATAACAAATGTATCCAAGAAAAAAAAAACAAAACACACTAATGTTTTACTTTGAAATAGCCAACAGACAAAGCAATTATAGGGCTTTCAAATTCACATTCTTGGATTCTATTTCTTCATTCTAAGAAGTAGCATTATTTCATTCACACATCTACCACACAGATCCCTCAGATAAGCACTTATTATTACAGACTGTAACCAAGCCAAAACAAAGCAACTGTTGCTTTACCTGCAAAGCATCCCAATGCTTTCAGAACCTAAGAAAGCTTCCAAATTACTTTTTTGTGCTAAGTCAGCTATTGAATTCATGAAAATTTGCATCAGAATTTCTCTTATCCTCTCTATCCTCTTCCAGACTTATTCCCAAACTTTGTCTATATAAAGCACTGATCTAGCAGCTGCAGGAAGCACTATTAGAGCAAACAAAATGAAGGATATTTAACAAATAATTTGATTCACGAGTCTCTCCCTGTGACAGAGTATTTTTGCTGCTGCTACAGAATAAAAGACAGAATGGTTTGGGTTGGAAAGGACCTTGAAGATCATCCCATTCCAACCCCCTCTAAGAGGACAAGGTTAAGAGGAAAATTAGGAATTTAATACATTAATAAAAGTTTTAGTAAAGCATCAGCCTGTTCCACAATACTGCACCACATCCTCCACTACAGCAGAGAAAGCTTCTGGATGCTGCTCTGCCCTGGGATCCAGGATCTCCTGCAATATCAATTTACTACATAAATGTTAAGTTTCAAACTCTGGCTCTGGAAATCTGAATGTGAGGCAAAGGACTGGAACTCCTGCCAGATATTTTACTATTTTCTTGTTTGTGAAAGAGCTGCAATACCCCCTTATATAATAACCCTACTATAAACTTCTGAGTGTTAGTCTGTGATTTTGGCACACCAAGAAAAATATCAGAACTATTCACTAGTCTGTTCCTACATTCAAAATATGTAGTCAATAGAATTTGACTGCCAAAAGGACTCATCATAGTCATGTTAAATACTCTTTTCTGGAATCTCTCTTTTAACTGGGGCTTTAGTCTTGAAAGGTGAAAAATATTAATTCCAGGCAGCTTGAAAAACACACATACTAAATGTCTGGAACAATCAGTGCATCTTGAAAAAGTAGAAAATAATTACTTATGCTCTATTTAATTCCTAAGAAGAAAAAAAATAATCTTTTTAGCATTTTTGAAGTCTGCAATTTGCTGAAGATGCACCAGAGCACTACGAATATCTCATTAAGCTTCTCCAGTCCTGACCTGTCAGAATAAACCTGCATTCTTTGAATTCCCTAAAGAGACATGAAGAAGCCTGTAAATACCCCAGACACAACAGATTTCTAAGTTCGGGGGTGGAGTGACTTTCCTTCTTTTTCTTTTAGTGAAAAACCCTACTTTTAGATCAAATCTTTCCTCTTTCATGATTCCCAGCAAGTACACAGCAACAGCTACATATTACCCAAGTTTTACGGTGCAGCTTTAACTTGAAAATGGGCAGAATACAACACAACTTGAATTTGGGATGGGCATAGCAATTCCAAGAAAGCAATAAAAGTTGTTTTTATCGTTGCCTGATGCTGGGTTTGTCCCTGTATTTTTTTATTCCAAAACAAGTATGATTTGAGTTTCAGACCTGTTATTGAAGTCCAGAGAAGCTTTACTCTTCCAACTTCTAGAATTCAAAGAGTCTCAACAGGGGAAAAAAAAACAACAGATACTTCCCTCCCAATCACACTCTTTCTTCTATGCCAAAAATAATTTGTGGGTTATGAGAAGACTTACTTTACGGAAAGCAATCACTTCTGGCTGTGACTGACCCATTACTGAGAATTTACAATTAACTCATGCTGAACATGCACCAAATCACTCCCCCAAGAATGGAAAGACCAAATTAACTGGAGAAATTCATCCCACTGCACACAGACTAACCAGGGACAGAATTTTACAACTCCTGTCTCTTCAGATCTTGGTAGTAATTTAATTTTTAGGGAAGGTGGCTATTGCAGTTACCACTAAAATGTTTGCATGCCAGAAGCTTCTGTTTAAGGATATTGGAACTCTTACTCCCAGCAAGAGGATCCAGAGCAGAGTTTCAGCAATGCCTTTGACCCTGCTCACATGCCCACAGTTATCCCCATGAAAACACATTTTGACCACTGGGCACAGTTTTTCCCCTTATCCTGGGAACTGCTGGCTTAAATAAATAATGCAGAGCAGCACTGGTACCAGGAACATCCAAAGAGGACCAGAACAACATGTGACAGAATGCAGGGAGAGCAGCAGAGCTTGCCCTAGCCTCTGGCCAAAGGCTCACAAGGAATATGTGGCAGGTGCTCAGGACACAGCCACGCTCCTCAGCTTAGTGGGGCTGAAAGGCAGAGGGAAAAAGAAAAAATAATTAAAATCACCGCTTTCCACAAAGTGCCTGCCTGAGGACTTGTCCAAACTAGAGAAAATTACACCAAAATCTACCTAAAGACACCTTGCAGCTACAAATGCACAGGGACACCCATCCTGTAGTTGGTATGGGGAAGAATACCACAATCAGAGCAATTTAACTAAACGAGATGTTGAGTAAAACTTCTGTTTCAGCTAGTGGAGTGGTTGATGGATTGCACAGGGTTCCAGTAAAGACAAAGAAGAGTCTCCCCAAATTAATCAGCTGTCAGAGATGTCCAAACTTGCACTTCTTCAGGACAGTTGCAGCACAGATACAAGGAAAGCGCATTCCCTTACTGAGTTATACCAAACATTCCTAATTCCCTTACATTGTTCTAATTCAGACTCCAGAGCAGATAAGCTCCCAGAGAGTACTTTTTCCTGAAGATCTGCAGTCTTAAAAATAGCAAGGAGATGCCCAAGCGCAAGCACATCCCCAGAGTCTGCAGGGGTGGAAAGGATTGCTCCCTATTCCCAGTACCAATATCCATCTTCATCTGACACACTTGCAGGGAGAAAAACAGCTGGCAGACAAACTGCAAGGGGAGAACTTGCTGCTCATCTGGTCCTCTCTCAACTTTTATACTTAATCCCTGTATTAAAGCTTGCTAGGCAAATCTAAATTATTTCCAGGTGTCCCTATAAAACAAAATGAAATTCTGCTAGAAATTGCTATATAAACCAAAGCAACTTAATTCAGCATTCCAGAGGGGAAAAACGACAGAAAATAAAACAAAACCCAGCAAATTAAGAGTGCAAGAAGCAGTAGGCAGGCACTCCAGTTTAAAGGTTTGATTAACACAAATAAGTAATACCTAAATAAACAACACCTAAAGTTTTAGAGGAAACAGGAGAAAAGCCGTAAAACTACAAAAATGCCATCCCTGCAAAATAAAAGTGGGTTTTGAGTAGATCAGAGTGGTAGTAGAGACTGAATTAATTAGCTCTGAACTTTCCCTGCTAGTGAAGGGAATTACTCCCTCCTAAATGATTTCTCAGAGGGTTTCAAAGAGATGGCACCAAACATCATGTGCATGATAGACACAGCGTGCACTATGTACACACACCCCCAAAAGACAACCGTACATCCATAACCAGCGCAATTATATCAGGTAAACAAAAGTAATGTATGAATGTAGTGTTCTGAGGGCTCCCGGGAATTACTGTCTCTCCTAAAAAAAATTAGACCATCATAAGTATTCTTATGCTTCTTGCACCAGTTAATTTCACAAGTATGTCTAAAAAGCTACTTGTAAAGATTAAATGAGACACTAAAAAATAATAGCATCTATTAGGATGCTTTTCTACTTAATTTCAGAGCACTTATTTACCTGGAAAAAACCATCTCTGCCGAGGCAAATAAAACAAGCAGAAAAAGAAAGGATAAAAGGAACTCTCAAAAGCATGCACTAACCCGAGGACAAGAAGTTTTCCAGCCCACTTGTGAGAAAAAGCAGGCTTTGTTCGCTCCTGTGCCCCGGCAGCACACCTTACCTGTGATGAGCACGGCTCTGCCAGCCACGGGCAGCAGCTCGCTGTCCCCGGGGCACACGGAGCGGGCGAGGCACACGGCCACCAGCACCCCCAGCAGCCCCCCGGCAGCCCCCAGCGGGGCCACACACAGCAGGGCGGCCAGCAGGCTCCAGAGCAGCACCTTCGCCTTGCCCAGCGGGCTCCTGTGGGCCCTGCGGAGCACGGTGACCCCGAGGAGCGTGGTGACACCAGCGCAGAGCCACCCAAGGGCGCTGCTGGCCGCAGCATCCATCGGCAGCGGGGAGCAGCCGGCACTCGCACCCCAGCGCCGGCCGGGTGAGAGCAGGTATTGCTAAATGCAGTGTGTGTTATATAGGAGCAGGGGGTGGGGCAGAGGAAGGGGACTCTGTTTAAAGGTTTGACATAATCTCACTTACCCTTGGCATCAGCAAGGAGCAGGAGTCTTCCTTTGCTTACCTTTCATTCCTTCTGCCTGACAGCTCCACCTTCTGAACAATGTGCTGGCTGGATAATGATTGACAGCGCCGGGAATGGACATGATGTAGCAAGCGCTGGCTCCAGGAAAAGATTAACTGCTATATTCTTTTTATGTCTTTAAAGTACACTTTCCTAGACAGTGAGAAAAGGAACAGTTTCCTTTATGAGGAATAGTTGGGCTTTCCTGCTTAAAAAACTTAGGGTGTAGCTTCAGTGGAACTGGTTTTTGATGGGCAGTGACAAAAAATGAGTCAGGCCAGGGTTATTTAATCTCTGGAACACAAACTATCTTGGGCTTTATCACATGTGGATAACCCTCCTCTTTCAACAAAAAGCCCCAAATTACCTTCTCTGCTTTAATGTCCACCTTTGCCTATTTGGCTGCTCCACATTCAGCAAATACCTGCAGCAAATTGACATGCAGAGGGTGCTGGGAGGCTGGGAAGAGGTGATTGCTGGTTTGCCATGAGGGGCACACAAGATGAAGTCTTCAGCTAACCTCCAGTGATGACATTCACCTTGGTTTTGACAGGAATCACTGCCTTGAGAGCCATAGCAAGTTGTGCAGGGGGAAAAGTTATCAAATACATTAAAGAGATTTAATAGCCACTGTGTTTTTCTGAAAGTTATTTAAACAATAAAAGAAAGTTAAAAGCCAGCCAGCCAAAGGGATTGAGATACAAATGAGCCATGCATATTTAACCCAGTTTAAAAATCCCTAGTGACTGATTTGAGAACAAGCCTACGTTGCCACAGAGCGGGCTAACATGCGGTAGCTGGTTTTCCAAGGCAACACGGTGCTGATCTATCTGATTTCAGATGTGAAAAATTGAAGCATGTGGTGCAAACCTGACATGAAACAGAGCACATTCCCATTCCATTATGCCTTTGGGGTTTTAAGAGATTACAAATCTGTTGAATATACACTTTACCAGCCAGTGAAAATGTTTACATACCTCTGTAGGTAGTTTACATCAGAGATGAAGTGACTTTCTTAAAGGAACATCACCCTCAAGGTCCGCTCATCATTCGTTACTCTTGTGAACAGTCATTCACCCATCCTCCTACCAGAGCACAAAAGGAAAAACATTTTCACTTCTCTTTGACATTTGCTGCTTCTGCTTTTACTAGCATGCTGCTCTTGAGGTCAGCTATACCTTGCTGTCCATTAAGGTGTCTTCTTAAATATTTTCCTGGGGAATTTTGCTCTCTCCATCACTGGTCTTTGGCACATGATTTAGATGATCACAAATGTGCTGGCATTTAGAGCATGAGCTCTCACACTTGAGGGTACAGTGAGATGAAGCTTTTCCATAGTGGGATGAGGGGCAGGAGTGGTCGCCTCCAGCCTGTGGGGATGAGGCAGAGGTGGGCAAGGGGCCACGCTGGGGTGGCCACCATGCCTGGTACAATGCCATGCCTGCAGAGCAAGCTCCATGAGTCCCCCTCTGCTCCAGTCTCCCCTACCACATCCCCCACAGAAATGTGTTTTTCCCCTCCCTCAGACACAGCTGGCAGGGTGGGGATGTTTGGAAAGCTGGGGTGCCACACACCTTCCTCATA
This sequence comes from Poecile atricapillus, assembly GCF_030490865.1. Taxonomy (NCBI): domain Eukaryota; kingdom Metazoa; phylum Chordata; class Aves; order Passeriformes; family Paridae; genus Poecile; species Poecile atricapillus. Next base: position 17,567,909 of record NC_081258.1, on the reverse strand, counting down.
CACCCACCCACTCTGGTGCACAGACACACCACCTGTCTGCACCCACACCCAGCAGAACAGCTGAGGGACTGCCTCTGTCTGAATCAATGCTCAGTTTATCATTTTAATAGGAAATACAACCACTGAAGGCTTCTTTTAGTGAGAAGTTGACCATGTGTTCATCTGCAGGGTGAATAAAATTCCATGGTAATGTGCAGATGATACACGTCAGAAAGGTTATGATCTAAAACTGGCTGAAAAATGCTAGTGTGGAGTACCCACTTCACAAAGCCTCTGCACTTTCTCTGACACCAGCAATGACAGATTGCTGCTTGAGGATTTTTCAGCATAATTTTGCCACAAGATAGGTTTTATCATCCCATGCCAACTTCTCGTCTCGAATAAACTCCTCCTTTTCTCTTTACCCCTTTGAGACGTCTCCAGCTCTAAAAGCTGTATATTAACCCAGGATTGCAACTGAGTTTGCATTCCTCACCTTCTTCTTATAGTTTCCTGGAAAAAGGAATTCCTCCAAATTGTCAGGATTTTGCATCACCATGACATCTGTGTTACAACAAGAATGGATTTAAGTTAATTGATTTGGGGCTAAGCTCACCCTACCCTTGCCAGGACTGTTCTTTCTTCCAAGAGAAGAGGATGGCTTTGCAAAGCCATCTCACAATAACTGTCCCTTGATACCATGGCAAACTGCAGAGCCTGTACTAAAGTCTGGACCCTGATTCCAGAGTCAGTCCATGCCAGTGGCAAACAGCAGCAGAGAAATGATCCTGAGCATCCTCCTGGCAGCTGTGCCTTTGCTCACCCTCACTGAGCACTCTGATCTCTGTGCCTGTTCCTGATGTTTCTCCTGGGGACTTTGCAGATCTCACATGTGCCCTACCATCTAAATCTCTTCATGATACATGGTGACTCTGGAAAGTCAGCTCTTCAATGGCAAAAGAAGATGGCTTTCCTGGAGAACAATCACTCCATGGTAATCAGCAACATGAACAGCCAGTCTCTAAAAATTCAGCTTGCCTTCCTTCAAATCCTCCAGTCACAGCACCTTTCACCTGCTGTAGTATCCCTGCAGAACACTGTCCCCAGGACAAAGCAAGGACACCCCTCCAGTGTGCAGGACCTTTATCACAGACCTCAAATTCTTGCCTCCACACTCCCATTCTGGAGGCTAAATCACTTCTTGAAAGACATTCACTTAGTTCCTCCCCATTTCTTGAAGCTCTTGTCCTGTCACACTGTGCTGGCTGTGTTTTTCAGCATGATGGATGCAGCCTGTGCTTTTGGTTGCTGTTCTTAACACAAAAAAAAAGAGCAGAAGACAGGTTCAGGTTCCCCAGTTCCTTTGAAACGTGGTGAAGCCCAACCTGGTCACAACTTCTTTGAAATACACCACCAAGCTCTTCCTTGGTTCTGCCTTGGTAATGAGCTCTCTTCTGTCTTTGCTTTTCATGGCTCCCTTTTGAGTTCAGTGATTTTCCTGATGTATATAATTTTTTTAAGCCTCTGTGACTTTCCAGCATAGTAAAAACTTCCAGTTCAAACCATGAGGTTTTCAGGCATGTCTCTGTTACCTCATCCTGCATTGATTTTCAATTCTTTGGCCACTTTTCCCATGAGCTTTCTTTGCTCGTTATTTCCAACAATTTAATAGTCAGTATTTTTTCCTTTCAGCATTTTCCCTTCAGCCAGAAGTACCACGTGTCATATCCAACAGCTGCTGTCCCCACTGGATACCACTGATATTCTGTCCCAAGTGGAACATCAATTACACTGTCTAGAAGCATGAAGCTCTTTTCCTACACATCCAATCTCTGTTTCAGCTTTCTCTGCTAGTCACAGATTTGTTTTTCATTTCAAGTTATAATTTCCAACAGAACATGTCAATTTACTATTTTATCTGTTTTGCCTGCTGATTCAGGCTTTTTTCAGCTGTGGCTCCTGAGAGCTCCTGCTGCCAGTGCTTCCTGTTCTTTTGTGCCTTGGGTCAGGGCTCTGCATTTTCAGGTTCTGTAGGGAGGTTTTTCCTGGAAAATAATTTCAGCACAAAACAGGTTGGAATCTGTTTCAACAAATGAGTCATTAAGCAGGACAGAAACATTATTCTACTGAGTAAGTACATATAGGAGCAGGCAAAAAAAAAACCAAAAAAAAACCAAAAAGCAAAGTTACTTTTATTGCTGCAGCTTCTGAGAGAACATAAACATCTGGATTTTGGTGGACTTAATGACTACATGGACACTTATCAGGCTGTCAGTCCTGGATGCAGAAATTGTTGAACTTCCATCAACAAAATTCTGCAGAGCTCCTGTACCAAGGTTGAGACAATCCCTGTTTTCTCTTCATGCCCTCAGCTTGGAGCACGTGAATTGTCCCAGTAAAGACAACAAAACCATTACCCTGCCTAATGCTAGAAATGCAGCCAAGTACCTTTGTGAATTCAGATATCTGAGCTCACAGGCATGAACTGAATTAAAGCAAAAAAGGATCATGCACAAGTGAAAAGAAAGCTGTGCAACCTCTCCTTTGTCGTCAAATTGTTTATTTAATAGACCCTTAGGGAAAATAATTCCTGTCAAATAAAGTGTATATCTATTAAAGAAAAGTAAGAAATATCTTTTACCTCTAAGCTGCTGGAGATTTTGTTTTTAGAAATATAATAATGGTAAATATTGTAAATTCAGAGATAGATCCTGAAGATCATCCCTTGGCAGTGAACAAAAAACTGTAGCCCATCATTTCTAAAAATTCCATACTAACCAAACACAATAATACTAACACTAATAATAATAATAATATTACAACAGCAACAACAACAACAACAATTTCCTCAGCTAAATCTCCTGTTATTTTCTCAAATGTAAGGAAGAGCCTCAGAGTGAAGAATGTCTGTACTGATGGCAAATTTTGACCTGTAAATGAAGCCAAGGGCTGTAATTTCTGCCTCAGTTTTTACAAGAACTCTAATCACCCTTTGTAAATTTTCTGCAATAGACAAAACATCAGAGAAATCATTAAAATTATGAGCACTCCTTTGTATTTGCAAGGGAGGTTTTCTCCCTGAACTCTCCACACATCCATGTATCTCTGGGCTTTCAGGAAGAGCTAAAGGAGGATTGCACTCTTTCCAAAATAAGTAATTTTTATCAACCCAATTGTGATTATTTTCCCAGAAGAGGATAGAATCAAAAATACTAAAGGCAATTAGGCACTCTTTAGGAAGTTAGCCAAGAATCATCTCCAGGTTATCCTCATGAGAAATTACTCTTGCTTGCCTTTTTTTCTGTCATCCAGTAACATGAAACAGTTTTCAGAGAACCATCAGTGTGAGAGAAGAAAAGATACCACTTTATCTTAGTGCACTTCTCTGACAGCACAGACTGTTCCCTAAAATTTCCCCTGGTATATTCAGAGTAACATCCCAGTCCTGTCTAGGACAGAGCACAGCATAGTGCTGCCTCAATAAATGAGAATTAAAGATATAAGTTGTACTCTCAATGGGAAGTTTAGTTTGTTTTTCCAACTAGATTTTTATTATATCTCCCTATTCCCTTCCCTTCTCTGCAGCTTTGCCTCTCTGAAGTTGATGGCAGCATCTCTGTGCTTAGAACACAAAGGACTGACACATTTTCATAGCCCACAGCCTGATCGTTTCTTTGCAGGTGCTTCCTGAAAAGCAAATGCAGCTTTGCCTGCCTTACTTCTGATGCTCTGCCCTAACCACAAGTCATACCAACCACATCTACATCAGATAAAAACCACACTTTACATCATCTTTCTGTAACTGCTCCTCCTGCACGTCTTCAAACACTGGCAGGTTGGAGACACATCTGGTTTACATCCAGCCTTTTCCATTACATCTTAATATTAGACCACAAAATGCTTTCAAACATTTAGGTATTATCTCTGCAAAAGTCACATAATTCTGGTGCAGTTAAATTCATAAATAGCAATGTAAATATAGAGGTAAACCCAGAAAATTAACAAAACACGGTAATCAAAAGTCTGATTAAAGCATGTGTGGACAAATAGAAACTGTCTCGAAGAGTCCCTTTGAAGTGGGGGGATTTACAACATCACCAACATAACTCGCCACTCACTGCAGATAGTGACAATGTTAAAAATGAATCACACATAGCTTAGAGCCCCAGAACATGTCTGAGCTTTGAGAATGGACTCTGCAAAGGGGATGAAAGAAAATGGGTGGTAGCATCTCCCTGTTGTGATTTGGGTTATTAACTACGCACATCTGCCACGTGCCTTCCCTCCACCTGCAAACTCTCAGAAACATCTCCGCCTCTCATCAGTGGAATTTGCTTATTTTTAGATTTTCCTCGGAGTTACATCAGCCAGCCTTTGAAATGGAAGCCAAAGCAAAATGAGATGAAAAACGAGCCATGATTCAAAAAGCATTAAGCAATCAGCCATGACAAAGTGACACCTGCCCTCAGCGCACTCTGTTTGCTGTCACTTGAAGGACAAGCCCCTCGTTTCCAAAGGCTGAAGCCGTGTACTTTTCCTGTTGAGGAATTGTGACCTCACTCTGTGTGTAATCAACAACTTACATTATGGTTGTGATTGAATGCTCCGTCCCGGATGTCCCCGATTTCCCCTTCAGTGCTGAGATCTGAAGGACGTTCCCATTCCTGGCGTTTTTCAGCCATTTTTGAGCTGCTTGTAAATGGTTACAATTGTCAGGAATGCCTTGGTGACAGATGATCCTGCCATGGAGCAGGGGGACAAATGACATCTCAAGGTCCCTTTCAGGAACTGGTGGGCCTTTGATGGTTCTGTGGCAGGCAGCATTTTAGTTAAATGGTGTTTTTTTCTCTGGGCAATCCACTGGCTGTGGAAAATCTGTGTATTCGAGGTAATTTTTTGTTGGTTTGCTTCCCTTTATTATATTGTCCATCTTAAATATTTTTTATCATGCAGTAACCTTCACCCTGACTCAAAAACTGCTTGGATGTAAGCAAATTTAATCCCATTAAAATCACTGCGACTATCCACTCATAAAACTATACAGACGATTTAATAGGTTGCTGAATGACAGTCCTGAGACCCATTAGGCCAAAACGTTCCCCAAGAGCCCAAACTCACAGACACTTATGCACATTGCTAAAAATAAACACAGATATTCACACGCAAGTAAAGAAAGAAATACTCACAACCATGTTTTTAAACATGCACACCTGCAGAATTAGAGCCTGCCTTAAAGACCTTCCCCACCTGGATTTGAGATTCATGCAAATGAGCCTACATCATAAAACCATTTATTTCTACTTTCCAGGTGACACAACTAGCAAGTGCAACTTTAAAATGAACTTCTCCAAGTTTTAAAGTCAGTATTAAAATATTGTCAGGCTCCAGGTGGAGGTCATTCCCAAACAGGTACAAATTCAATGGGGATAAATCTGCAGAGGGACTTCAAAATAATCATCCCTGGTAAGGGATCCCTTCCTGAGCTGTGCAGAGCTTGTAACTTGTTATTAATACTGTAAATTATTGCTTCACTTTTATTTTTTAATTTCAAAACTGTTTTTAACAATATATACGACAGCCTCAGGGCAAACGTTTCTCTTGGAGGCACGCAAACTTTGCTGGAATCGCTAAGGGGTAGGCAGGCATAGCTTCAAAGGCAGATTTGGGACCTATAACATTAATTCATCCACCAAATGGAGCTCCAAAATCCATTAAGGAAAAATAACTAGTAACCATCTGTCTTTATTCATCAGGCTGAAAGCAGTTAATCAAACCTAGTGGACATTTTTACTTTCTTCTTTCTCTCTCAACAGCTTTGAACACAGATGCAGCCTTTCCATAATTAAGCTGAGCATTGTAGATCCTAGACAGATTAATTCTGGAGAGCTTGTCAAAAATGTCAGATGGCAGACAGGTTCTGTGTCTTGTCCCTGGGATTTCTGGGATTTTTATACTTATATCTACATATATGGGCAGATTCAAATGCAGTTATTAAAATTAATTACCATTTATAATTCTTAACCCATTCTCTACAATGTGGTAGAGTTTTCCTCTATGTGTTGGGGATGGAATCCAGGACAGGACCTCAGCAGTGAACAAAAGTCTCCAGGAACTGAGCTGAAATATGGGCTGCAAAGGGAGCTGATTTTGCTCACCACTGAACCACACTGAGGGGCAAAAAAATCTGTAAACACATTGACAGTGTTCTGAAACAGCATAAAGGTGTTCCAGGTTACAGGAGTTCTATTCTAACAGGCTGAAATGTCATTAAATAGCTCATGCCTAAGAGCTATTCCAGGCACATGCTTTCAGGAAAGTTCTCAGACAGTTTCTATCAACTTTAAAAGGATACACACAAGTATCCAAGGAGGCTTTTAGTTCTCAGTTACTTTTAACAATGAGCTCATATGTGGGTTTGATTCCCTTTTTCTGAGTTCTAACATTTTAAAGCAGAGAGCATATCCAATTCTTAAGGATTTTATGTTACCTGTTAAATATTACGTTTTTTCAATTTAAGCCTACAGTCAAATTTATGGACTGAAGCTAGGATTTAAAATACCCTAGAAGTAATTTTTGCTTCCTTCAAACTGGGTTTTTATTTTTAAAGAAAGTAAAAGATCACGTCAAACACATCTTCGTGCTGATAAAAAAAGAATTTCAATGTCATTTAAAAGTTCAAAGTTTAAAAGTTCTCACCATTATAAATAGTTACAAAGGAGAGTCACTTACCATTACATTTGATAAAATAATGCAGCTTGAAAATGAGATGTGCCAAAAAATGAGAGATGGTCCCAGAGAAAGTCACTCAGTGACTGTAGCAGAGAGACAGGTGGGGGGTTTTCCAAGCAGCCATTAAAACTGGACCACAGGAAGTACTGAGGCAAATCAGTAGATACTAATCAAACTTAACTAGTAAAATTCAAACAAAATCAAAAAATCTATATGGAATATGTTTGTATCCTTAGGAGTACAATTTTCCCTTCCTATGTTTAACTGCTGGTAACTGATTAATCCTTAGTCTTCTGTCCCCACAGTTACATTGGAAATGGCAAATGAGGCACCCTACTACATTTGGAAAAGTGGGAAAGAATTAAATATCTCTAGATACCAGACTCTACAGCAGAAAATAGAGAAGAAAGGTATTTTGAAGAAAAACCCTGCTGGCACAATCTCTCTTTCAATGACACTTCTTTCCACCAGAATATTTATCTGTCATAAATGCTCCAAGATGTAAATACCATTCCCACAGAACACATCAGTGAACTGAAGCAGAGTGAAGAATTTATTTAGTGAAAAATCCCAGCTGAGGACTCCTGGATGGTGGCTCTCAGTCCTGTGCTCAAATACACAGGGATCATCCTGACGGGAAGTGCTCTTGGAGCACACGTAGGCTACACCCCATCAAATAACACTTTACAGGCATCACAACAAAGGACAGCTGACAACTGTGCTGTAGAGGCTGATACAGGATTTCTCTGGATAATGAGAAAAAGGTTTTCTCCCTGAAGATGCCCAGCTGAGAAAATCCAAAGTGGGCAGTGGAGACTGGAAGGGCTCATCAGAAAGGTGTCAGCATTCCTCTGAATCAGAGAGGAGTGTAAGAAATGTTTACATATGTACATATGTAAATGGGCATATACAGGTAGGGGAAAAACTGCTTTCACACAGAAAGACAAGGAAAGAAGATATTACTAATCCATGGGAATCATGCCAAAGGCATGAATAAAAATGTTATTATATGAAGATTTTGCCCATGGCCAATTGCAACTGTGACACACCTGGCCTCAGTGTTGTGATTCACAAAGTGTTTCCTACACACAAGAGAATCCTCTTCTATCTACTTTATCTGATGTTATCATCCTCACTTGGTTCATGTCTGTTATCAGAAACAAAATTTCAGCATTGATAAATCCAAGCAGAATTACTGAAGATAAATAAACTAAATCTTAAAAATGACAAGAGTTTTAAAATTCTGAAGGTGAGGCTCTTCCTACTCTTTTGTGGAAGGCACAGATTGTTCAAACTTGAACCAACTTGCCATCAAAACAAGTCTCAAATCCAAGATCTTCAGTGAGGCACGAACTGTACCTGCATTGCAGCAGAGACACATTGAGCTAGAATTTATGGACAAAGCAGCAGTGAGATGCTAATCCAGGTGAGGCTCCTCCAGAGTGCTGTTTTGCAGAATTGCTACAGGTTCAGTCCTGAGCCTCAGTTTCACAATTGTGGGAGGATTCTTTGCATCCCACTCTTACCTCTCCTATCACCTTTCACAGATTTTCCTTGACTCCAACTCCAGCTGGAAGGAGCTGAGGGGGACCCTGCCACCCATTGTGTCCTTTCTGAGAACAGAAGTTCCATGAAAAGCTCTGGATTTAACCAATGGAGGTCAGAGAGGAGATACCTCACAGATGGAAAAGTACAAACCTGAGTCTCAGATGAGTATTTTTAAAGGCTAAGAATTATGGAATCACTTAGGTTGGAAAAGACCCCCCAGGATCATCGGATTCATGACAGGAATTGGTAACACTAGAGACTTTAAAACTGGAACTTTATACTCTGAAATTTTGTGAGAATGTTAAACAGCTACAGCAACCTCATGAGGGTAAAGCACAATCCAGCTTTGTGCACACCTGCACAAACAGGAAAGCATCCAACAAATTATCCATGAATGAAGAAGTTTACAACAATGCAAGACAAAAAATAAAGTCAGAAATACAAAGACTTCTAATCAAAAGGGGAGAAGTGGAAACAATTATTTTCATCCATTCCTCTGAATGCTGTTACATACTTGGGTTTGTGCTGCTACAAATGTGTCCTTTTGTAATCTCTAAAATCTCTAAAATTCCAGAGAACACAGAAAACTTTTATAAAATCAGTATTTACAGTAAAGGATCTTGAAGACTTAGATGAATGGTGTTAAAGGTTTACATTTGGTACCTCACCTGCAAGGGAACAGTTCAACTACTAAAAGAGTCAAAATTGGACAGCTCCATCACCCAGAGAGTTCAGAGAGTGCAGCTGAAATACAACAGTCATAACTCAAAGGCTGCAGATGCAGCCACAGAACATGGGTACCAGAGGGGAAAAATGACTCTGACAACCTTTGTTAGAGTGCTGTTGTGAAGCCTTCAGCATGAGGCACAAAACAAGCTCCAGCTACTACACGTGAACAATACTCTGTAGTAGTCACATACACATGTTTAATTTAGCTTTAGTTTATACACTAAATATTTCTCTATAAATTCCATGAAGGAAGAAAGTAAATTAATAGTTTGTAATATACAACACCTTCACCCCAAAATATCAGTGATGATAATCACTTCAACTATTATGGCCGGAAGCACCAAGCAGTCAACTTGTTCAAGAAATTCAGTAACCCAAATAATAATAAATAATTATAATTTGAAGAAGTTTGAATTATGGAACTCATTAATGATGCCATATTGCACCAAGACTACCTAGGAAATCTGGATTTGGTGGCAGCAGAGGGTAACTGATACCCCTTACTGAAGTGTAATCTAGAGGAGATGGAGCCCTGCCTCCTTGTTCAGCCCTGCTTGGACTGCTTCTTTTTGTACCAGAGATAAGGAGGGAGTTTCCAACCAAAATGGGAGGAATGACTGTAGCCTGTTCTCACAAGGGACATCCCAACTCTGCAATTCTCTTCAAGTTAATAAACTTCAGGACATCAGGGGAAGCCCATCATGAAGAAAACCCTCCAAGGGTTTTGCCTCTAAGGCAAAAGCAGAGTGATCCATTTGCACACGAGACACAGGGAGTTTGGCTGTATAATATGTTCTTATTGACACCTCCAAACTCTGAGTCATTTTGGCTTCTCAATCACAATTATGAAAGGCATTTTCTCCATAAGCAGATAAAACATGATGGGAGGTGGGATGGTTCTGCCTGATAAGTGTGCATGCTGATGCTGCTGAAGTGTGATTAGCTGCCTGCTTGAGATGATGCCTGTTCCTAGCACAGATTACCTTTATTTATGGCACAAGGGAAAGGAGCCAGGACCAAAACCAGATGAGAAACAAAAATGGTGAAATCTTCTGGCTTTGCCATTTAACAATATGGCACTGAAGGGATTCTCACTGGCCTCTCAAACTGCTTTCACAGGCTTACCCAGAGCAATTTTTATAAGGGCAAAGGAGCTCGGGCAATGTAAAGTCGGAGACTTGGAGAAAACATTTTCTGGTGCAGTTCTTTCTCTTGGAAAGTGTTAAAACAACAACTGCTAAACCAGGCCTTCTTTGGCACAATTTTTTTTTTTTTTTTCCTTTTTGTAACTTGAAGATTATGCAGACTTGAGAAACCTTCATTATACAAGAAAGCCAATTACTAGAACATGTTGTTCCTCTAAGTCATCTAGAAGAACATTTCAGCTTATGCAGTTTGTCCATAATGTGTTTGATGTTTGATTCTTCCATGTTCCTATGATGAATGAAGAATTAAGCTGATGCATGACTGGAATTAATCCAGTGTTTTCTACTGGCACAAAATTCTGTTTCTATGGGCTGGATACTCTCTGAAAGACATTGAAGCAGCACTTCAAATGCAAAGTTCCTTCAGAACTGTTTTACAGTAAGAATCAAAGAAAAAAATCAGATATTTTCATTCCCTTGTTATTTAGATCTTGCTTCTCCTTCAAAAAATGCAAAAAATCAAAATTTGTTATAACCAGATGCTGCACCCACGATTTCTTCTACAAGGAGTAAAAATTAGGAGCAACAATAACTTGCAATAAACTACTGTAACTTATAGCACACCTCCAGTTGAATAGATCCCACTTTGAACAGCTTCTTCATGTTATCATTCCAGGATAAAACATGTCCAAAAAAGGCTTTTGAACAGAAGAAAAATGCATGTTATAACTGTCTCATCTTTGTAACATCAGTAATTTTTCCCCATTTTAGAGTTACTTGATTTATTTAGTTTTGACTAAGTGCTTTGAAGCTACAAAATTTTTGTTTCTGAACAAATCCCTTTAAAAGGAAAACTCAGGCTTGTGTCAGAATCTCTTATCTTGAAATAGCTCAGAATAGAGTCACACATCAGGACATGATAAAATGCTTATGAATTCTGAATTCTACAATCATTAGTTTTGTGGAACAGAATAAATCAGTACCAAAGATACACAAGAGTGTGGTGCTCTTGCAAACACCAAGATGCCATTAAGGAAACCTTATGGAGGTTATCTCGCTCAGGCACAGCTGAAGCAAGGTTTTGTCTCTCTTTTAGTTTGATTTCCCCTACTTCAAACTCTTACCTAATCTCTCCTCTGCAAAATTATGTAATTTTTGGAATGTTTTCAAGGTCATTACAGAACTAAATGGTAGTAACATTTTTTAAGCCAGTGTCCTGTTTCCATGCAGTTCGAAGTGCCTGGAAATGGGAAACCATTGCCTAGACCTTGAACACAGAACCAAGAATAGGAAAGCACCAGGACTGTGAAGACAGGAAACATTTCCTCAGCAAATACACTTCCTTTCCCCCTCATCAAGTACATTTTCAACTGAGAAACCCAAAGAAATGCTACAACAGATTCAGACCTTGGTGTTCTTGCTGACACATCTCATCCTCACCACCAGTGACACAGTTACACACACACAGAGAAAATTAGCACAGTACAAGATATGGATTAATGAACACATTTTGCCTTGAGTTTGTTCTACATATGGTATCTACAGCACATGATTAGCTGCCTGTGAAGCTGAAAGTTCCCTTAGATCCTTCCAAAAGATCAAAGTAGCACCATCAACTGGATGTTCAATTATTAGTGTCAACGATTCACAACAGACCAACCTCATCTTGCTTTTGCTGGAGGGTAAGATTTCTGTAAACCCATGGATAGCTGAATTAAATTATAAATTACTTCAACATGAAATCTCTCCTTGTTATTAGTGTGGTAAATAAGGGCATCTGGATGCACATCAATCACACTTGAAACTGAATCAGATAATTACTGAAATGTAAGTGTATAATCACCTTCTGAAATAGCTTCCTACTGAGAATTTAGAAGACTTGCTTTAAGTAACAGAATCAAAGACATTCAGCACTGTATTCCAAAAGCTGTCCTCCCCTACTCTGAGAGCAAAAACATCTGTGAGAGTATTTGCAATAAGACATTTCTTAACATACTAACTTTTAAAGTATATAATCCTTTCAGGTACAAGGAGGGTCAACCATTGAGTTCTTGCAGTTCTGTGTGCAATATTGAAATTATTAATGAGGTGACAGGATGAGCTAAAATTTGGCTTTTATTTCCAAGGTGCTGCAATTACATTGGATAGCATCACCTTGTACTGCTAAGGACTAATAGCAGTGCAACAAACAGATATCAACACCTGGGAACATCAGGTAACACATCAGGTGAAATTACCACTTTACAAAACCACATGAGGCTTAAGGGAGCTTAAGATCAGTATCACAGGAGCAAACACTGACTTCAGACACTTGGACTGAAATGCTCAGGAGTGGGTGAGTCCCTGCAGATTCTGTTCAGCTCCGTGGAGGTTATGAAGATTAATATGTACTCATTCTAAAAACTGGGTTATTGATGTGCCCTGCAGGGTACACAAAGAGAAGCAGAGACCACAAACAGCAACGTGTCATCAAAGTCAAAAGGGAGAACACAGGTTATTCTCAGTCCTATGCTCAACCATTCACTTATGCCAAAATACGCAAACTTTCTTCCCTTCCCTTTAGGATAAATAAGTGCCACTTTTGGAAATGGGATAATGTACATTTTTTGAAGCATTGCAGAATGGAAAAGAAGTTAATTTCTGATGGCTCCACAGAAATGTATGCATGACTTCCTACTGCTGAATAGACACCTCAGAATCAAGCTTGCTCCTTAAGAATCTTTGCCAACAGAATTCAAAGCATTTTCAGTGTCTTTTATAGTAATGATTTTTTCATAACTAATGTACTGAGGATGACCACAGTGCAACCCACCCAGACAATCCAAGTTAGCCAAGGCATGACTACTGAGCCTAAATTGTGCACTCTATGAAGGAAAGCTGCCCTGTGCCAGCCTGTTGTTTACACCACACAGTGCACATGTGTGAAATACCTGGCTGGTAAATAAAACTAGCATTTTTATCCATAACACTTTCCCCCTTGAAATACACTCCAGTCTCGTCAAGACTGGATGTTTGGTTCTAATTTTGAACATTACAATTCTAATTTCCTTCACAATGTATGTTCTGTTTTCACCTCTTTAGTACTGTTTTAACCAATTGGTTTCATGTTTTAGTAAAGCCATAAACATGGTTGGTTCTACTTAGTTTTAAATCTTGTTCTCTCATTGCATTGTTCAATGAAAAAAAAAATCACAATTAAGTAATACCTAAAAGAAATCAATCAAATAGTAAGAAAACAGTAAGCTAAGGTTTATTTCCCCAGTTGAAATATTGCCCTGCTTCCTGAAATAGTTCTGCTGGCACACTTTGTATTTTGATGACAAAAAGAATTTTACCAGCTAAGTATTTTAAATTGCAAAGGGAACCAGATGAACTAACATACTATGAAAGAATAATTAATTATTTCATTGCTTATTCTTTCTAGCTTGCACTATTTACAGCAGCTGCTTATTTAGCTGATTTAAGGATTCTTTTGCAGCCCATTTCAGGTTCATTGCAGATAACTCCCAGTTACACTGCAAATCCTTCTATCCTGACACATCTTGCCCTAATGTGCAATTCAAGCAATCTCTTCAAGTGGCTGTAGCATCATCTCGTTCTCTGCATGCTGAGATACATGCAAGGCATGTATCATGTATCAAGGCATCTTTAAAGGGAAAAGTAGGGTTCAAATGTTTTTTTTTAAAGACACAATCTCAGGCCTAACTATAATATAATTCTATAATTATAAATATAATTCTATTATGTATTGAATAAAACTGGAAGGATATTCATTTGATAGAAAAACAGAACTTACGATATATTCAGAAAGTCCATAAAACCTTAGGAAAAGCAGTCTTATAGGAAATGAAAAACCAGTAATAAATGGGTTGTGCAAAACCAAGACCTGAGAGTGTCAAGTCTTAACACCAGGTCTGTCAGTGTAAAATGAGGATGATATTTACCCACAGCTTTCACAGATGTCACCATTTTGAAGGAATGAATGTTTCTTCGCTATTCTCTGAAGCCAAAAAGGACAGCTCACTATAATGAGAAATAAAACTGATAGTGGCTTAAGAGCAACATCTTTACGGTATCTAAACCACAGCCTCATTATAGTCACAATAACCATAATTAGGATGGATACCTGACACTATTCACTCTCTGCAGATGGCATATCAGGCAGAGAGCAAGATAAGCAGAAAGTACAGAGAGGACCCTCAGTCCTGCAAATTGTCCTGCACAGACACATCACAAAGTCCAGGGGACAAACGTCATCCTGAGGTTAACAGCTGCCTGTGCAAACAGAGGGATTTACTCACACCACACGGAGTGTGAGGTCACTGTTCAGAGAGCACAAAGCTCTGTGAGTTATGAGGAGAAAGTGGCTGAACATGGAGTTTTCATCCTTGGAAATATTCAATGCCAACACAAACCCATTGAACCCCTCTGGCTGAACTTGCTTTGTGCAGGGGTTCAACAGGGCGAGATCCTTCCAGCCTCAGATATTCTGTGATCCTTCAATATTCCATTCAAACACAATTTCTTTGATCAGAAGAGAGCCACCAAGTGCCCTAATCTCAGTAAGACTCCTCAAAGGTAAAAAAATCTTTTTGTCCACAGATCTCAGGGAAAGTTCAGGACTCTTTTGGAGTTTGCAAAGGACTCTTAAACACTTGGGAAAATATTCTCAAAACCTTCATCAAGATTACGCATAAATCCTGAAGGCATATGCATCCATACAGAATCTTTATATTTAGTATTTAGGAATATGTAAGGGGTTTTTTTTCTGCTTGCGGGCCATAATTCTTATACCTCTGTGAATACACCATTGATTATATGTTTGGATGGTATCTTAGGGAATGCCTCAAGGCTGTTTCAAACCCACTCTCCTGCTATACAGACAGGAGACAGGAAAATCAGCTATGACTGAGGGATGCCCTCCACACCAGGCATTCCACACATCTCCACAGGTGCAGCAGCTCTGTATAATAAGGTACAGCACCAGCTCCATCTTGAAATTTCTGTTTAAGAGTCCCAGAGGTTCACCAGCAAGAAATCATTGCTAAAAATAATAAATCTTTAGTACTTGCAGAATTCTTAGGGTCTGTTTAGTTCAAATTCTTGCCAGCCATCCATCAAAAATACAACAGAGCCTACTGTGCCTACTTCTGTCAAGGTTTTGCAAAACAGAAACTTGTGGGGTTTTAAGTAGTTTTGACACTGAATCCACTCTCTGCCATTCCACAAGTGGCTCGGTTCTACAAAATACACCCCAAGCCAGACTTTGATCATGTAATTCTTCATTGTTTCCCCATCACAGCTCTCTCTCACTGACTGCTGACGCTGAACTCAGGAGCATTTCTGCCGCAGCCAGGCAGTGCTCTGCAGGGTCCTCCCACTGCCAAAAACATCTCAACCTCTGTGTGGGGCACAGCAGATCCCCCTGAGTGTGTTCCACAGTTCAGGCTCACGACAAACGCAGCAGGACAGCCACCTGCATCCAGGGAGATGGATGGCACAGCTCTGCCAAACATGGTGGGACACTCAAAGGGACCTTCACAGCACCAGGGAATCACAGGCTCATTAAGGCTGGAAAAGACCTTCAGGATCATCAAGTCCAACCTTTGATCCAACACCACCTGAACTAAACCACAGCACTGCCATGCCCAGTGATTTCTGGAACACCTCCAGGGTTACTGACTCCAGCACTTCCCTACGCAGCCCATTCCAATGCTTGACTGCATGGGCTCCCCTGCCCATGAAGAAATGTTCAGCAGCAAGCCCAGAAACTCCCTTGTCCACCCAAATTACCCAGAGTCAAGCGCTCCTCAGCCCCTCTCAAGTGTCTCAGAGCTCTGCAGTCTCATACCCTGGGATGACACTTGCAGGCACCCTGAGGGAATCACAGGATGGTTTGGGTTGGAAGGGACCTTGAGGATCAGGTAGTTTTACCCCCCTGCCATGGACAGGGACACCTCCCACTAGACCAGATTGCTCCAAGACCAGGGACAGGGCAGCCACAGCTTCTCAGGGCAACCTGTGCTAGGGCCTCACCAGCCTCAGAGGGAAGAGCTTCCTACTATCTGATCTAACGCTAGTCTTTCCTTCCAAAGCCATTCCCCCTTGTCCTGTCACTACGTATATTGCAAATAATCTTGCCCCATCCTTCCTCTGAGTTCCTTTCGGGTACTGGAAGGCCACAGGTCACCCTGGAGCCTTCTCTTTTCCAGGATGAACAATCGCAGTTGTGTCAGCTGGGGCAGCTCTGCAGGGGGGTCTCACCTGAGGGGGCAGAGGGGCAGGATCGCCCGTCCCCTGCTGCCACCCAGGGGGATTAGCCATCCATCAAAAATCAGCCCAGGGCACGGGGGTTCAGGGCTGGGGCAGCTCCAGCTCCCACCCAGCACCCCGAGCTCTCCTCCCACGGCTGCTCCAGCCGGGATCCATCCCGGGCGCTGCCCCTTCCCAGGCCTGCGGCACGAACCCCGGCAAAGGCTCCGCTTTCACCACGGCCCCGCGAGCCCCCATTTCAGAGCGCCCAGGCTGCGAGGGGAGGGCAGCAGCATCCCCTCAGTGCCCGCAAACCCCATGAGCACGGCAGGCCGGCAGCAGCACGGGCAGCACGGCCCAGCGGCCCCGCCGCCATCTCGGGCCGCCCCGCCCCGGCCCGCTCCGCTCCCCGCGCTCGGCACCGCCCCGGCAGCTCGGCAGCAGCGGGCACGGCCGGCACCGCCGCTGCGGGGGAACCCGGGGGTGACACGGCCCCTCCGCAGCTCCTTCCTCCGGGAACAGCTTCCCTTCGGAGCCATCCCGGCGCTGAATCGCCTCCTGCTCGCCGGCGGCTGGGGAAGCGAAGGGCCGCGATCAAAGCGTGAGCGAGAGCGGTGAATAACGCCGGGAATGTGCGCGGATGCTGAGAGGCCGATGGGTTTTGATGTGTGTGTGTTTGCCGTGTGTTTTGTAGGTCAGTTCCAGCACACAGTGCGAAAGGAAAGAGGATGGAAGAAGGAAACGCTGCCAAGGAAAGAGTCCTCATTACTGGAGGAGGGGGTTATTTTGGCTTCCGGTTAGTGCATTAAGTAGTTACTACATACAGGAATAAATGTAAGAGATTGCTGCTGGGGAGGCAGCAAAATCCATCTGTAAAGGAGAAACCGTGTGCCTGAGATACCTGATCCAGGTGGTCCCGTGTTCTGGTTCATCCGGATTCTCAGTTTTAAACGAACCCAGTTTCTGTTTCCAGAGGCTGTAAGTAACGCTGGTGTCCCGTTTCCAAATGCCCGGCATCAGCTGCCTCGAAGACTTTTACCTGTGTGCTCACCTCTCTAGAGGGGTATGGTCACCATCGTCAGCCTGCTCTGAAGGACAAGCGTTCACTGGTACACACATTTTTCTTTTGACCTGCAAATAGTTACACGTGTGCTTAGCTCTACAGATTAACAACTCCAGCTGAACGCTCGAGAATATATTTTTTCCATGAACAGTGATGGTTTAGAATTAGAGTTGTTAATAAGGTGCATATTTCAGTGAAATCCATTTTCCCGTGCTGTTGCTGGCTCTACAGGCCATGTAAAGAAAAAATCCTGTTTTGAGCCCAAGACTAACTACTCACAGAGGGGAGAGAGATCACAGTCAGGACCAGAAAATAAAATAAATTTCAATTTAGGGGAAGGAAAAAAAAAATCTCAGAAGATGCCTGACTTTTGCTTGGCTTCTCCCTTCACTCTCATGCCCTTAAAGCACAAAAGACACACAAAAATGTAGGAAAGGAGAAGAGAAACACCAGAGTTACACTTTGTGTCAATACCTGTGACTTGGAGTAAAATGTAGACATGTTGCAAAATATTCATAGCAGCTTAGAAGCATCTCTTCCACTCCTCCATAAATTTCAAACACAACGGCGCAGACCAACCTGTTGTTTTGACAGAACTGGGATGGCACAACAGCAGTAAGATAAAACAAAGGGGTTTTGGGTTTTTTTTACTATTTGGCAATAGCTGCATATCTGAAAGTTGCTGTTGCTGATCTGAAGGGGACAGAACTTCAGTTATTTCTGTCCAGAATTTTAATTTACAGTAGTTCTGCCTCTTTCTTCTTTTTTTTCTCCAAGTATTGATGGAGTGTGAGAAATCAGCTCAGTACCTAAACTATCAGAGCTGAATCTCCCCTATAGTAGGGGGCTGAGTATTTAACAGACTCCCATCAGAAGAATAATCAGCATGAAAACAGTTAATAATTTTCTCTCCCTTCCAGCTGAGATGTTTCATACACCATGGTGCTGTATCCTAACACAGGGTTTCTGTCATGTTTCAGTTTAGGTTGTGCCATGTATCAAAAGGGAGTCGATGTGATCCTCTTTGATGTCATGAAGCCACTTCAAACCATGCCAGAGGGAATAAAGTTCGTGCAGGGGGATATCTGTTGCCTGTCTGACGTGGAAGAAGCTCTCAGAGATGTAATCTGCGTATTCCATATCGCCTCCTATGGAATGTCTGGCAGGGAGCAGCTGAACCGAAAACTTATAGAAGATGTTAATGTGAAAGGAACAGAAAATGTCATCCAGGCCTGCAAGAGCAGGGGAGTGTCGAGCCTGGTTTATACAAGTACCTACAACGTGATATTTGGAGGCCAGATTATAGAAAATGGGGATGAGTCTCTGCCTTACCTACCTCTGCACCTTCACCCTGATCACTACTCCCGAACAAAATCTTTAGCTGAAATGAAGGTGCTGGAGGCAAACGGTGCTGAGCTGGGAAATGGCAGAGGTGTCCTAAGGACCTGTGCTCTCCGCCCAGCGGGGATCTACGGGCCTGGGGAGCAGAGACACCTCCCAAGAATAGTCAGCTACATTGAAAAGGGACTGTTTAAATTTGTGTATGGAGACCCTCTGAGTCTGGTAGAGTTTGTACACGTGGACAACCTGGTCCAGGCTCATGTCCTTGCCTCTGAGGCCCTCAGAGCCAGCAAGCAGCACATTGCTGCAGGCCAGGCCTATTTTATTTCTGATGGCAGGCCTGTCAATAACTTTGAATTTTTCCGACCGCTAGTGGAAGGTTTGGGTTACAAGTTCCCGACCTGGCGCCTTCCCCTCTCCCTTGTCTATTTTTTTGCATTCCTTACTGAAATAGTTCATTTTCTTGTAGGGCGCGTTTATAACTTCCAGCCCCTGCTTACTCGCACGGAGGTTTACAAAACTGGTGTCACACATTATTTCAGCATGGAGAAGGCCAGGAAGGAGCTGGGCTATAAGCCCCAGCAGTACAGCCTGGATGAAGTGGTGGAATGGTTTAGATCCCAGGGATGTGGACCAAAGCCAAGAAATTACACCATGATGCACCTGGTTAGGGATGGAGGACTGCTTGTGGTGCTGATTGCCATGCTGGTCTCCTGGTTTCCATCTGCAGTGACATTTTCACTCTGAAAGATTAAATGCTGAGAACAGAATTTAGTTATGTTCTCTGTTTACTCTTAAGTTTGACAGACAGGTAATAAAAGATTTAAAAAAAAATACCTATTCATGTGATTGAGGTAAATAACAGCTTTATCCCCAAGGAATGGAACTACTGAGTAAAAAGGTGTAATTTTTTTTATATACTTTCTCTTCAAAGTAAAATGGATCAGATCACTAACAAGATGAAGCTCAGTATTACTGCAAACGGCATTTTATTCTCAGGTACAACAACACAATACAGGGAACGGAACAAATGTCCTTAGGCTGACTTTCCTCCCTGATGGGATTATACTCCTGATCCCTGCCCTTTATTCCCAAAGAGTTTGTGTTACATGATCCAGAGGAGAATAAACTTATTCTTTGATCACATTCCAAACCCCAGTTCTGCCTCCCAGCTTGGATGTATATATGCCTAACCAAGATTAACTGATAAACTGCTAGACAATAAACAAATGGGGCTTTCACATGAGTACATTCTGGTATGCTTTCCTGAGCTAACTCTGATATCTAATGACATTTCTGGAAAATGCACCATGCTTAATCTAAATTACAGCAAACTGCTTGAAGCACCACAGATTTGTAGATTTTTCTAACAGTAAAATATGCCTGTTTAAAATGAATGAGCCAGCTGAAAGTGCATTCATAAATAAAACCTATGATTTTTCCCAGCATTATTGAATGGTTAAACAAATAATTCATCAAAGACATTTGGTGAGTGATTGCATTCATATTCCACTATTTATAAAACACTTTTAGTCTTTAATAATATTTCTTTAACACCTGACACCATCTGAATAGAATTTCAGCTTTTTAATAGGAAGATAAACACTTGCTATGAGGAAACTCATAATTTTGTGGAATTTTAAGGTTAGAAGACTATGAGTACAGGTCACTATTGTCCCATGCAATTCCCTCTGTCAATTTAATATAGAAACTGAGAAACTTCACCTCAAATGTTAAACACAAAGTTGTTTTCCCTTAACTCATCAGCAGTGCAGCTTCTGTACCCTTTAATGAAAGCAGAATCCTTCAAGAATTTAAAACTTCTCTTTAAACTTCAGTATTTCTTTTTTAATTGCTGAAGTTACACTGATCTCAAATTAATAATAACTTCCATATACTTCTGTTAAACTCTGCTGCAACTGAAACGGAGAAGTGATGAATAAGAAGCAGAGCAGTTCCATTGCACTGTTAAAGGATTCTCAGAAAACAAGAGGGCCTAAATAGAGGAACCAAGCTAGAAATCCTCAAACACCCCTGCATAGAAGATGCAGATTTTTATTGCTTATGGTGACTGAAGACAGCATTATTTTTTGATTGTTGAGCTGTCTTCTTGGTAAGTTTACTTTAAAAAAAAAAAACAGCCCACACTATAGATAACTTCTTGTATTTTTTTTTTTGTTTTAAATCTGATTTTGTCCCTCATTTCCCTACCAGTAAGGACAGAATGAAAGAAACTAAATTTAATACTTAGTTTGAGGGACAGCTCAAGAGAGAACTCACTTTTTTTCCCCCTCTCTAATAGCAAATAAGCTGTTTGTGTAGCAGGAGTTATAAAGAGCTTATGTGCCTCCAACTGAGCACTGATGGCACAAGGGCCACTCTCCAGGAGTCATTAATATACAACATCATCTGCAGAAAGAAGAAATCTCTTTAATAAAACAGAAAAAGACATTCATGACCTCATGAAAGCGCTGGGCCGATGCTCCTTTCCAACAGCTCTGTTTTTTCAAGCAGAAACCACTTTGTTCTTTTCCCCTTTAAGTTCTCTGGCTTTGACACAATGTTATCAGAAAGAGATTAAAAATTCTAATGCCAGCAGAAGACAAAACCAAAATGTAGAAGAAATTGCACAAGCCTGTTGCACAGAAACAACATCAGTATTTCATGCCAAGTCTTGTAAAAAAATTGTTTTTATCATCCGGAACTGAACTTCTGTGCCCCAGAGGAATTTTCTCTGCTATTTGTAATCTTTTAGCAAAACTCAGCTACTGCTATTTATAATTATCTCAGTGGTGGGGTTAGTGAAAAACATCCAGGAAGGGTCCTTAAGGCATGAATCCTAAATCCATACTGTCAATACCAGCTGAGGTTCAGGTCCTGGGCAGCTTTTGAGGTGCAGCAGCAGCAGCAGCTCCTGGCAAGACAAAAATAGCCCAACAAAACCCCAAATACCAGAAGTCCTGCAGAAGCTGAGCTCAACACGTGAAGCTTTACATCTGCCTGGAGTCAAGGACAGAACTCTCTGATAACAGAGCACGAGGTACTGTTTTGTCCTACTGGCCCAAGGGTGTGATCCAGCACAGGGGATTAATGTGGGGACACACCTCAGAGCCATCATCAGTGCACTGCAAATTCATTAATCCCCATCAATTAGCTCCATCTGTTAAAAAACAGAAGTCCTGACCACAGCAGAGGTGAAGGTTACACTTACTCGTTCCAAAAGTAAAACAGGCAGCCTGTGGCTTGAGATACTCTAAATTTGCTTGAAAATTCCATCCCTGTAAAGACTGTCACAGCTGCTCTATTTGAAGTATTTTACAATGAGAAGTCTCTCTCCTTTTTCCTGGTTTTTGTCATTACTGCTTGTGCATGAATAGCTGGGTAAATTAGGGTAATTAATTCAAGTGTTGTGTCTCTTTTCAAATTTTAATTTATTACCTGTTTTCCAGAAACTGAATTGCTAGAAATGCACCTAAAAACTGAAAGAGCAAAATGAAAATATAGCTCAGATTCAATTTTTCCTAGTCCTCAAAATTACTGAACAATTGCTAGGTGTCTCATTATAAAGAATGATGGTGATGTTTAAAGTGAATAGTTTAAGAATACTTTGTCAGCTACATAACCTCACAGTATTTCAAGGTACAAATTTGCCAGATATACATGAAAACTTGTATTTAAATATATTCATTTTAAATTCTTAATCAAACCAGATTTTTCTAGGTCCTTCTCCTAAGGGACCCATCCAAAATGCCCCTTTGTTTCTATTTATTACTGATTTCCACATACTTTCCAAAGTACAGTGGCATATTTAATAATTCACTGTGAGTTCTTCAGAGAAAAGAGTCCTGAACATTGGTAATTTACACATATTGTAAAGAATCTGGGGATTAAACTGCAATTCAGGAGTACACAAGTGTTGGGGGAACTACTGCTTTACTTTAGTCAGGCTCACAACTCCCAGTTTTGCTGGAGTAACAGCTAAAAATGTAGACTAGCAGTGAATTAATTAACATTATATTAATAATGAATTAATTTAAATTCCTTTAAAACTAATAGCATGTTTATAAATACTTTTTATAAACTCTGTTATCGATCAGAAGGCAAATCCATCTCTGAACTGATTCTGAAGGCTTTCATTATATTTAACTTCTATTTCTCATGATATAAAGGGAATTTCAGTCTGGAACAAAGCCAGCTAGTTGGACTGCAGTTAAAAATGCTGACACATAATTGTAGCAGAACTCAACCACTGCACTTCAGCTTCCACACCATATTTCATATTTTTCCAACTGGTTTAGAAAATTCAAAGATAATGCACAGCTCACACCATCTCACCATCTCCAAGGTTAAAAAACTGCAAAACAAAATGCTTTCAACAGAGAAATACAGAGATATGCTGGGGTGGAAAAAAGTGAGAACAGGCAACAAAACACCTAAATGTAGCAATTTTTTGGACTCCAGAACTCAGGAACACCAATTCTCACTAAGGTGATAAAGATTGTGGCTGATTTAATGACCTTCTAGAAGAATTAGGCTGCAGACACCTCATACAGATTCATGTTCAATAAGCATGTAATTTTGATCAAAAAATGAGAAAAATTTTGTACCCAAGACTCCCAACAATTAAAAAAATCACCACATAAAGACAGAGTGCATTCACCAAGCAGCAGTTCTCCCTGTGCAAGCTCACAGGCAGAAAGTGTTCTGATAGAATTTTTTTGTAAACATCAATATTACTCTTCTTTCAAATTACCACAGATTTAATCTTTGCCTTGCTCAGATTTTATTGTTCAAACTCATACAAATCTGATTCTCACTAGAGCTGGAGTTTGTATCTGCCTCTTACTGAAAAAGGTTGGTTTGGAGTCACAAGTTAAACTCGATCTTTGACCTTTTCCTTCTGCCTTAGTTTTGGAGCCAGAGGAAGTGCCGTGATAACCATGTCTACTGAAACAAACAATCATTAAGTCAGTTCATCTTAAAAACACAGAAATGCCCTTCTTCCAACCTCTAGCAGAGCACACCATACCACACTAGCAGATCACTTTTCAATAAGAACTCACTGCCTCAAATGACTGGCAAAAGTAACAAAATTCAATGAGCAATGCTTAAACAAACCTGGCATCATTCACATCAATTTGAGATATCAAAATTATTTATTAAAATAAGTTATTTCAACGATTTTAAACACTTTCTATAAGAATACAACAATTTAACAATTGTTAACTTCAAAAATTTATAAATGTTTTCCCTCCTGGATTAACAAAATTGGCACACACATTCAAACCTACTTTCATACTCAAACAGTTGCAACTGTGATAAAGCTGCTACACAGTCTGCCCCAGAGAAGAACTGGGAGGTGAGGTCTTGGAGATAAAACACAGAAAGCAAGAAACAAGAGAAGAGTTAGAACATAGCCTTGCCCACCACGTGGAAGTCAGCAGAAGAGTCACTTCAGGGCAGTATTTTCATTCTGCACATTTCAGACATCATAGTCTGGGGAAAAGTCTTACTGTAAAACAAAATGCATTTGCATAAATACTGATGTGCCTCTTACAACTCCTGACGTTATGCATGAGGGAAGAATGTGCACAGGACCTTTCAAAGGACTACAAAATGAGCTATTTCTTAAATATTTGCACAAGAGCAGCATGAGGGACTCACTCCTGTGTCCATGACACCAGTGGAGGAAGCCAGGACTAGTGGACAATTTGGTTGGGTCTGCTCTGGAACTGAGCTTAAAAAGAATTCTGACAGGCAGAACAATCCAGACCTGGATAATGAATTTAAAACCAGCTCTACACAGCAGGCTAAGTTACAGCTCCACCTCCCAAATCCACAGCTGATATGATTTTTTTTTTCTTTGTTTGAGCAGGGTTTACACCCATCTAATCCTTGAACAGGTCAATCACAGCTGGGTACTGAACAGTTTTCAGGAAGGAGGATGAAAAGCAGAGAATTGACATTAACTTCTCTCGTTTTCAGTTGGGCGATTAGTAATTAATTCCTTTATAATAAAAAATTTACAGAGCCACCCCATTGTGGGATACACTATTATAACACTTTCATCTCTGAGACAAGACCATCTTTACAGAATAGCTAAAACCTCAAGGGGGTTCCTCAAACCATCATCTGTGAATGCACAATGGCATCAATTAAGCGCTTCTTGAAACAACAGAAGTCACAGCGTGGGGAGCGAGAGAAATTGAAAATGCTGAGGCAGCTGCAGCAGGCCATGAATCCCAAATCCGTGCAAGTCCTCTGTGATCAGAAGTACAGCTCTGTGGAAGCAGCATTTTGTGCCTCAGGCAGTCACTCTAAAAACTAAACTCCTCTGCAGACATTTGAATGTTAAAGTTGGGAATATAGATAGCAAAACTCATCCCGTGTAGAGGTAAGACAACCTGGAATTTGATGGTATCAATACAGCGCTAGCACAAAGGACCAACACATACACAAATTATGACAAGAGCTGTTAAATATTCCATCAAAGGCCTTTAGCTCTGCTCTGGCAGGAAGATACACTTGCTAATCTAACAAGTATTCTCATCTGCAGCTTCATGTTCTTGATTTGATTAAAGGCACCAGAAGGATATACCTCTATATTTGTGCACACTATCATTCTTGGATTAGTTACGTTTTGGGAAAACGGTCTACATTTACAGAACACTATCATTTGACTATCGTCTACACAGGATTGCAAGATTAAAAATTGACAGTTCATTTAAAAATTCATTTCTAAGCACATTAGCAGCTGAAAGGATTTGCAGAAATGATACTGTACAAAAGTAAGTGCTTCTCAGAATTTTAAATACCTTCCCTTTCTGCAAACAAACAGATATCTCCTACTGCATATCTTTTCCTTCCAGTGCCTCGAGGCTGTGAACAGAAGTTCACAGGGGCTATGAATAGAGGTTCACACATTTCTCCTTTCTTAAACCTTTAAAGAGAGTTCAACAAGAAAAACACAACTACAGTCCCAGAGGGTATTTGCTTTCAACAAAATTAACATATCTTGTTCTCGAAAATGTAACAGAAAATTTTTAATAAGAGACAATAGCTGCCCAAAATATTTTATACAGCATCAGCAGCACGATCTGCTGTCTCGAGGACTGTACCATACATGACGTGACAATGCTGGTGTAGAAGTGCTTTTAAAGCATTTAATAAATTAAAAACGCACTACTAGTTAATCTTGAGGAGCCAGGTTGTTAAAGTGGTGTGATTCCATGCATGCAAATTGTTGTGACTGTCTTATCTACAGCCTGTGTACACACAGGAGACAACTTGTACTTCAGGTATTGAAAATGAGAAATGAGGTCCATCCAACTACACATACTCAAGTTTTAAAAATCTTGAATACACAGAAGTTCTGGCCTGCACAGAGGGTTTGCTTTGTACAGAATATAAATTATTAGGTATTAAAACAGTTTTTCTTAGAAGAAGAAATTATAAAGGAAATCCGTATTTCCTCTTCCTGCTCTTCTTCCAGTCATTCCATCTGATGAGACCGTCACTGAGTAGGACGACCAGGGTAAATTCATGTCTTCCTGAATTGCACCATAAAGCACACATCAAAGAATGATGGGCTCTAAGAGTAGAATTTGCTGTTACTGACTTTCTTCTCCTTTAATCTTAAGGGAAAAGATAAGGAAAAAGTCAAGCCTAATAGGAATTTCTCAGAGGAAAACAGCCTACTAAATTCAATGTACTTGGATAACAATGGCAAGTAATGTATCAGCAACGAGCACTGCAATTTTTTCCCCCTAATAAACAGGAGTAAACAAGTGATTCATGCAGCTGTTCAGCACACACAGAAAAGGGCAAGACTATTTAAAGTCTTGAGGTCTGCTCAAAATTTCTTCTTGGTACATGAAGCTTCCCTCTATCTCCCTCACACTTGGCCCAAAGGTGGCAGCAAAGGAGAAGGAACCTTCCCCTAAGCTCTGGATAATGCACTGACACTGAACTGACAATTCTGTGCTGTTACAACTTAATACTGGTTTTATCTGTTGTGGTTTGTGTATCTGTTCTCACATATCTCATATGTGCATGACATTTCCAGGGACATAACTCTGATAGTGTAGCAGAAGTGAAGAGGTTTATTTATTTGTCTGTATATACTCTCAGGCTTTCCTCCTGGAAAGCGGCAGAGAGGGATACAAAACCTGACAGGATTACAAGTGTCATTGTGATCACTGCAACTGAGATTTCACAGAGCACACATTCTTCAGCTTCTGCTGGCCTCTAGTGGCTTGAGGCCCAGCCTGGCTTCTCTACAGCCCTTCCTCCTTCCAGATGAGCTCATTCTACCCTCACCACTCTTTAGATGCTCCTTCTGATATGTCTGAGGTTTCCTTATCATAAATCTTGTCTAGACAGAGCAACCTTGGTAGGGAGAATGATCATCAACTCACCTGCGGTTGCAAGTCTCTTGATAAATCTGTAGTTTGTGTTCATTGACACTGAATTCTTTCAGTATAGCATCCCTGTTGGGATTCCTCAGGTTCATGTGGGTGTCATAGAGGAGCAGCTGGGTATTCAGCTCCTCCTGGCGCTTCCGAAGTTGCCGACACGAGGAATAAAGCTCCTCTTCGCTTTCCTTCAAAGGAATATTGGAAATCAAGATAATTTTGTAAAACATGTTCCCAAAATGACACAGAATCAGCAGAGTTTGGGGAATTAGTTTGTTTTCTCAACCACGTTTTAATAACTGCATAGAATTTTTTATAAAATTAGTTTGATAGGAGTTTCTAGAAACAAACTAACTTTGAAAGTACTAAAGAAACCCCCTCAGCCCTACAGTATGACCAGCCACACCCTCTGAATCATCATTAGGGGCATCAAGGACATTTTACCACATGTCACAAAATGAGTGTGACTAAACACTTCTGTTGGATTATTTTTCCCTAATAAAGCATGTCAGTCTGTTGAGGAAAGAACAGAAAATAGTGTATCATGATGGCGTATCAGATTATAATAATATTAAAAATACATTTTGAAATGTTTAGGTTTTGGCTTTTCCATCATTTTTGTGTATCATGTGACAAAGTGACAATTCTGGGGATTTTCTATTGAAATGTAGACTAACAGTGAAAATACTGACTAGTAAAGAGGACCCCTTACAGCTGAAAGTACTCAGATGGTTAAGAAAGAAGGACAGATCCTGTATTTCTATGGCAATTCAGTACTTGCAAGGAACTGAGTAGGTCTGAATTTCTATTGTGGCCCACACTAGGAGGTCTCAAAATATTCCACAACCATAAACAATCATCATGATTCCATTTACGACTTCAAATTATTTTAATACTTCAAAACTTTGGATGCAAAAGCTGCCTCGTCATAGAGTTACTAGTGAGGAATAGGACTGGCAGGACTGAAGTCTTAATTTTCACATCAGCAGCAAAACAAGATACTCCTTCTACAAGAAATGACATGCAATCAATAAATGTAATAAATCCAAACATTTTCAGAGTCAGCATACTAATAAGAATGCCTCTTTCTGCATTC
Organism: Poecile atricapillus; assembly: GCF_030490865.1. Classification (NCBI taxonomy): domain Eukaryota; kingdom Metazoa; phylum Chordata; class Aves; order Passeriformes; family Paridae; genus Poecile; species Poecile atricapillus. The sequence continues at coordinate 17,539,613 of NC_081258.1, read as the reverse complement.
AGTCCAGATCTAGGAAAACTGATAGCTTAGCAACATACCTACGGGGTTTCAGTTACAGCAACAATATCCTTTCCTAAATCCTTTTTCCTCCTGAAACACATTCCTATGCAGGCATGGGTTGAAGCAACTGAAAGAGCCTCAGTGCTATGCTACAGATCAAGATTTAAAGAGCAATTTGTTTAATTTTTGTTTGTAAATGGGTAGGAAACTTTGTATTCCCAAATCACAAAGGAAATGCAGATTGCTAATTACCAATTTGCAGGTGTAATCATCAAGATGCGTATGGTACCACTGTTAGCTCTTGTAAATAAATGTATCCACAAAGGTACAGCTTAAACTGCATTTTAAGATGTCTGCTTCAATCTTTAAGTCAAGAACACAGACACCACCGGGGCTGACTGTAGTCAGAAAAAGCTGAAGAAATACTTTGCACTTTCTGAAATAAAATGCACTTTCTGAAGGAAGTAAATCAATTCTCAAGCAAGTAAAACATGCTTATAAGTGCAACAATCACCTCAGTATAGTACAATTCCTACAATATCAAAAAACCTGATTACGTTCTACAGGAACTATGTAAGGCCCCACATAATAATTCACAAAAGTGCATGCTTATGTCTACAATATATTTGTTTTACTATTCCTGATAAACTCCACAGCCATCTGTAATTCCTTATTATAATTTTGTATTTCATCTCCAAGCACACGCAGATGGGTTCTGTATATAAACAGGCCTGTTATTAAATGGCATTATTTTATGGAAGGCCGTTACTTTTTTTAAAAAAAAAGCAGAGGAACAGAGGTAGCCTTGATCATTTTTGATGCTTCTTGAATGATCTGGCAAAAATTCTAGAGTTGACAACTATGGTGAGTTTGGGTTTGTTACTGGCTACCAAACAAAAGGAAGTTTGGGAAGTTCTCCTGCCCGTGCATTACCACCAGGCAGTGTAAAAACACTGAGATGAGCTGCATCTTCATTTGGCTTAACAAGCAGAAGGGGATTCTAGAGTGTGAAATGTGCTACTGTCAAAGGAGTAGTGGTGACAGATTGGGGGACAGACTGCTGCTATGAACAACACTTTGAGATCTGCTCCTGCCCCAGGCAAATAATGATCTGGAATCCTGAAGAGAAACCATGGCAGGAGGGATTTGAAATGTATCCACAAGTGATGTCCATGCTCAGCATTAGGCAATGGTGACTTTGTCAGTTTTCTCAAAGGCAGCAAGCCCAAACCCAGCAGTTTACCAGGCCTCCCCTATGAGACTAGAGTCCATGATATATGAACAATTTAAATATTACCTTGAAAGGATTTAGGTCTCTCTTCACACACACATCCCTAGTCTCAGCTTCTAAGCCTCTCCTGCTCTCAGAACCCTTGGCTGGCCCATAGAAGGATCTTATAGGAACCTACAACAGCTTTCAAACACTGTCATTTTACATCAGGTGTTATAAGGTGGCTTCGTAAAAACCCCCATAAAGGATGTTTGAAAAAGGCCTCCACTCCTTTGGGAAGAACAGTGTGACTGAATTCAGAAATTTCCAGTTCAGAGTATGCAACTGCAGGTACAAATCCCTCCAGAGATATAATGACTTAGAGTTCACAGAAATTGATGTTTCAATCAGAATAATAATGTAACTGGTGTGAAGCGCAGCATGGGCCTGAAAGGGTTGACAACTACAAATAAGAAGTTGAACTTTTTTTTTTTTCTCTGAATCAGAAGGGTGCTGGAAATCACCCTGAAACAGCCACTTCCCAGAAGCATCTTTAAACTTTCATCATATCACAAGTGAATTTAAATCACACCATGTATTATTGGGAAAGAGTCTGAGAAATATCCTACAAACCAACATATACAGCAGCACCATTGGAACACCAACAAACACTGTTCACAGATCAGCTGCTTTAATGCCTGGATTCATGAGCATCATTATTTTTCCCCTATGTGTTTTAAAATACTACTATTTCAAGCAGGTGTTTAGAGAGACTTAAAAGGAGCAGATTAGCAGTTCTTTAAGAACCAGATATGTCTTCTACTTGATGGGTTGTTTATTTTAATGAAATACTGGGAGAAATTACTATCTTCTACTGCTGAAGCAATTTCTTTTTATGTAGGACCTTTAAAAAAAAGATTAATCTATGAAACCAAAGCTGATTTTAGCTAGCTTTGCATGGCATCAGTCAGTTAACAAGGAAAGACAACGACCAAGCTGTTACAGCAAAAACTATTGGAGGTAATGAGGCTTTGTTTGTGCATTATTTCTTTTAACAACCATGTAATCTGTCCACCCAGAGGGAGAGTAACTCAATTTGTGCTATTTGTCTTCCCCAGTACCTGCAGAAGAAATGCCTGACAACAGCACATCAGACACAGAACAGAAAACTGAATCCTCAGTTCCTGGTTTCCACAAAAACTGATAACAGACACACTAAGAGCACACAACAAACCCCAGTGCTTCTCACCAGAACTTGCTGCATCTCACAGTGCACCAGAAGTGAGGCCAGCTCTATATCTTCACTGTAGCCATTCTTGAGAGGAACTGACCTAAAACCTAGGGCAGAGGGAAGGAAAACAAAGGGCAATTATAAAGTCCATCAAGGAGGAATTTGCAGTCACAGAAATGATGCAGACTTCGAACATTCTTCAGTTCTCAAGTGCTCCTCTGATGAGAGCAGGCTACCCTATGGCAATTGCAGAAAAGCAAAAAGCAAGACTGGAAAAACTGAGAAACTCCTTGAACGCTCTTGAAAACTAAAGCCAGAGGAAGGAGCTTCATCGAGGCAGGAGGGAATCTGGCATTGCAGAGGAAGGCACAATACAGCAATGCTCAACAGCACCTCATTATAACCATTGATCTCACCTGATTTGATTCCTTTGATGGGAAAAGTGGCGTGTGCTAAGAAGTTGGGATCACTGAACATATCCTCCTCATAAACAACAAAGCGCAGGAATGCCAGATTAGGGTCGTAAATTTCAAATTTCACTTGCTCTGCATAAGGTGCCCAAATTGGATTAAGGCCATTGTCATCTGTAATGAAAAGGAAACATTTGCAGTATGAAGCAATAATTTCACTTCATTCACATATGGGTATGTATCCCAGTACATTTTCTAGGGATACAGAAGCCCAAAAATTCTATTTACCATCTGTCTCATGTTGTAACCTTGCTTCAGAAAGTTTGTATTTGTTTACTTGGTGGTAGGGGTGGGAGGAAACTTGGCAGAGATGAAAATCCATGAAGAAAAGCTATTATTTGTATTCAAACATATCAAACCTCCTTGGACATGTATTTGTAAAGAAAAGAAAAAGCTAATTAATTTCTGATATTCATAAGCCTCATTCTCCATATCCAAGAGAAAGCAGGAAAAGAATTAGGAAGACTCATGTACCTCGGCCCAGTTTTTGTAGTTATGTACAGAACACCAAGATTTGGTATATGTGACACAGCCAGGAAGTTTGCTGTCTAAAGTCTTGGTCTCTTCCCACAGAAAGTTTAAATCATAATCATCTTCTCTGAAGTACCAAGGAGCCACAATGCACATTTTGCTCCTGATGCTGTGTTTATTTTCCATTGGTATCACTAGTTTGGATAATCAGAACCAAAGCCTGCTTTTTACCAAAGGAGCACTGTTGTATCCAGAAATACTAAATGATGAAATATGAAGTGGCTGAAGTACTGCCCCATTTCAGAGCACTTAAGTTCATGCACACACAAACACATTCCTTAGCCAGAACTCCCCAGCACTGAGCTTTGATCAAACTTCTGATGCATTTCCAGTTACTCTATTATACAGCCCTATACACCCAAGCTGCCTCCAAGGGGGTGCCAGTCTTAGAACCTCAGTTTAAGTAAAAACAGTCTAGAGATTACAGTAGTAGCTCCCCATTTGGGCCAGACTTTTGGGAACTGACTAGCAATGTTGGAGGCACTCTCAAGACAGTAATTTTTTTAAATATGCAAATACCCAAACTTATGCATGGGCAATAACACAACAGAATGGGACTTTTTTCTTCCCCAAACAACAAGAGCACTGTTTTTTCTAAATTTGATATACATTTAAGTTTCTCAAATTAAAGGGCCCCAAGATGAGCAAGAGAACAAGCCTTTGTGACTCATCAGTCCAGAGCTACATTTACCTTACTTCCCCCCCATAATGTTCATCCTCTGCTCGCTTTATTTAATACCCTGGAAGTAGAACGGTATCTCTGCAACATAGATACTCACTCACAACTGTTGTCTTGAATTTGTTGTTATCATATTCAGCCCCACAAATTTCAACTTCTACAAAGGGACAGGCGATGCTTCTACCAAGTTTAGGGAGATGACGAGCACCTAAAACCTGCAAAAGCAACTGTAAATTACAACCACCTCCAAAGGAAACTTGGCATCACTGTTGCTGAACAGAAGGTAGCTTACAGAACTAGAGGGGGGAAAAATCCAGAACATGGAAAAGCACATACTCTCTCCATTGAATATGTTTGCATGTATTATCTGTGCCACCAATAACAATACCTCCCATAGTCTGGGTAATTCAGTGATTTTCACTGTGAAAAAACACAAACCAAAAAAACCATTGCAGCTGACATTCATTACACAGAGTGTGCAGCTCCAGGCCAGCCTGTAGCATAAGTTCTGTTATCTTTCTTCTGTGTTTATTACGTACTCATTTCAAGACATTTCTGCTTTGCATTCACAAGCCTTGTTTACCTCACCTTTAAACTGTAGTGAAGATTAATTAATGTGTTCCTTCTTTCTCAGAAAACATAGTTTTAAAGAACCTGTCTTACTGCATAGCAACTGAGAGCAGAAACAAGTTCAACCCTGTTTGGCACCCAGTCAAGATGGCAACATTTTCCAATGACAAACTCATCTCTTGAAGAAAAATGAGAATGACATTCAGATTAAGTTATAGTATATTAAATATGAAGTGGGGGATCAGCTTATTAGGTTTCCTGTTTAGTTTCTGTATTTCATTATAAATATCTTTCACACTCAAAATCTAATCAAAAACTCAACTAGTTAGTCTGATGCTAATCAATTTCTAATAGGACCCTTCTACAAAGAACTCATTTGATTGGAAATTCAAGTTAGTTCATTTCCTATATTTATTAGCAATTACAAAAAATCATCCCAGGATTGTGTTTTCAGTCCTATAGCATGTTCTTCATTAGCATGATAAAGACATGTATTTCTTTTCAGGAACCAGTGAAGTTAGTTTTATTCTCACACTGACATTTGAAAAGAGTATTTTGACAATCTGTCAGAACTTGCTCTGAAACATAATAGTTTTATTTTTAGTTTTTTAGATATTTATGACTTGTAAAAAACCATAATTTACAAAAGAGATTTACCCTCACTGTCATAATCATCTGCAATTTCCTCTTGGAGTCATTTGGCATTGGGTCATACTCCTCATTTCTCATGCTCTCTGGCTGCAGCACGTAGCCAGTGCGTCCATTCAAGGAAAACAAGGCATGGTTCAATTGCATGTATTTGTCTGGGGAGAGAGTTAAACAGTCACAACACAACATCCTCTGAAATAAAGCTAAGGAAATACCAGATTAATGGCTCTTCCCTGTAATTCTTTCTGGCCACCACTTCATCAGAAAGAGCTGGAAAGGTGGGAAACATGGTTCCTTCAGTAACTGAATCTGACAGGCCATTTTTCATCAACTCAAATCCCAAAAAAACCCATCTTCATCCTCAGTTAGCTTCCTAGCAGTGTATCACAAACTAGCTGGCCTTCACCAGGACGTGGAATACAGCCTTCCCTGTGGCTGCACAACCATTCATCCATCTGAAACTCACTGTAAATATCTCTGCTTACCACAAAGAGATCAAGATGAAATAAATCTTCTAGGGCTTGGGGCAGTTAGGTTCAGAGACAAGGCTTTTGGAGACAGATTTCTGGGGCCCAGCTCTGAATGGCAATCCACACATTAAAAAGCAAATTTCAAACACTGCTTCTTGCAGATAAGTTCAAATAATCAGGACGGTGATTAGAGGGGCCGAAGGGCCATAAAGGGGCTCATTTACAGTAAAACAGAAGGTGGATTAGATTCTTTTCCAAAAGGAAAATTACCTGGAGTTTGGAAGTTCAGAGCCACCATCTGGGAGCCACAAAACCAGAGGCGAAATGGGTCATAGTTGGATGAGTCAACCCTCTGTCCTTTGGGATAGACACGGGTCAGGCCCTTCAGGTTGTACTTCAACAACTCCAGTGGCTTTTGCTTAACAATGCTCTCTGCCTTGGTTTCCACAAAAGAACGGATTTCTCTGAAATCAGGATTGTCTACACAGGGATAGGAGGAAGAAGAGTGAGTACCAAAGGAAGAAAGAAGTTGACATTTATACCATATTTTCACCAACACTTTGTTTTGCTTTGTTTTGCCTTGTCTTTTAATGCAATAATTGGCACAGTTTTCAGGCAGACACAGCAAAGAGGTTGAAAATCAAGCCTGAAAGTTAAAATTGCCTTCCTGCCACATGCTTTACAGAAGGGCAGACAAGAGCCTGCAGTCATGTTCTCATCTCATCATTGCTAATAATGTACTTCTGATCACTATAACACATATTTAAATGAGACATCTTTTCCTGGGTCTAAATGGGGAGAAGAAAGGGTGAGCCAGGGTTAGCCAGTGCCTCAAAAAATAACTATAATTATAATGTCTTAAATGCAGTGACAGCTTATTAAAAACATTTGCAAAGAAACTTAAAGAAAAAGGGCACATTTGCTAGCTTCTCCAGCACCAATGACAAAAAACTGGAATAAAAAGTACATATTTCAGTGTCAGAATCCACAGCTGCACATACACAGGCCCAGTTATATTATGAAACCATACATTATTCCAACAGTTTAGTCCTGGCAAACATGTTCTTACAGTAAAAATTAAAAACTGAACAGTAAACCTATTTATGAAGGTGTCTTAACAAACAAAGCACAAGTGTTAAGCCAGAGTTTTTAATCTCAGAGAAGTCAATTGACACATAACTAGTGAGTTTCCCCATGGAACATACATCTGAGAGGGTGTCTCTAGTTAACTAATTAAAATTTATGACAGTTCTTTTGTGATAGATGAATAGCACCAAGTTCCCTGGTGTACAATTTCAAAGTGCTATTGAAAACTGCCTGGGTGAAGCAGAACTTTGTTTTCCAGCAGGACAGATTTTATCTTCAGACCTAAAATCCCAACTAATGTCTGTAAAGATAGCATAAAGGATAAAAATCAGATGTAATATTAAAGGCAATACCTAAATTGTCCTTGGTTTTGCTTGTTGGCTTGCAGTAGATTACTAGATCAGATAATTCAATAGCAATTAACTGATTCTTTTCCCAGTATTTCCTCCTGTTCTCCTGGAAAACATAACAAAATTTTAGATTATAGGAACATTGAGTATTATGGCACAGGAGCTCCAGGGTGCTGGAGCCTTCTTTGAATGTCTTCTTTGGTGCCCAGATTCCTATCTGATACCTTATACACTTGTATATTACACAGATGTAATGCACTTTCAGACCTAGCTCAGAGAACAGAGAACAAAATGGTAAGGTTTAGTTGGAGATGTACTTTTAGGAGTCTTTTTGGTAGAGAGAAAGGTGTTGTTTTATAAGCAAGGGCTTCAGTTCTTCCCTGATCAGTCATGCTCAGAATCCTGGCAACATTTTTTTTTTTCTTTTAATATGGCTCTAGTCAACTCAATTTTAGTTACATTCTTAACCCTATACCTCATATAAATGCAAATGTATGCAAAAAAAATGCAGAGGGTAGTAAAGTGTTTCTGTATCTATTTATAATCCTTGGCAGAACTTAAGTCTTGTTAGTAACTCCCAAACAGTGAAATTCAAACCCTCTGAGCATCATTCCTATGTCGTTTTCTGTTTGTGCATCAAACCCATCATGTTCTGTATGGAAAATCATGTTAAAAATCTTGTTGAAATCCCCAGTACCAAACCCACTCTCTCTACTTCCATGTTTGCAAGCACCTGCTCTGTGGAAGCTGAGCAGTGTTCCCTGCCAGCAGAGACTGGGAACTGCTGAAAGCAGCAAGACGTGTCCTGAGTGGAGACATTTGGGCTGGAGGATTTTCAGGCATAAGAAGCAGCTACAGGATAAAACTTGTTAGAAGAGTCCCATACCGAACACTGATTTGCTTTGGCACAAAAGATCATGGAGCAGCAGCAATCAGGAAGTCTTCCAAATGAATTCCCTCAACAAGACAAACATAAAAGGAATGAAAATCAGAACTAGGGAGCCATGGGTTTCCAGAATATCTCATTGAACCAGAGATTATACATTGAAGTCTAAGAAAAACAAAGAGGAATATGATGTTTAGACTTGGAAATAACCTTGGGAAAAAGCTGTACAAACCTCATTGTACTTAGTGATCAACCACAGTTCCCAGACACTGCTCAACAGTAACCAGAGCTCTGAGCAGCAGCAGATCACTTTTTGATGGTATGGACTCATTTCTAACCAGAACCCTCTAGACATAGCCAAACAGGAGAGCAAGGAAGAGCCACCCCAGGGAGCAGGGCAAATGTCAATACTGAGCAGAGATTACAAGAGATATGAAGCTTAGCTTTAATTTTTTTGCATAACAGACATTGCCCAAAACCAAACTCATTTAAAAATCCCCATGTATCACACTGCAGCACAGTCTTAATTCACTGTGCTTTTCTCCTTCCCCAAAATTCAGCCTCTTAACTGTACTGGCAACAAGGGCCTTTCCTCATCTTCATCCCCTCCCCATGCAGCAGTCAGTCTATCATGTGAACTTTGTAGAGGCCACACTGTGAGAAAAGCCTCCCAGCTGACAGAAATGAGTTTTAAAGCATCTTTGAACACAGACTGTTTAATACTTCTCTGACTGTATGAAAAGAGAAAAAGCTGCCAGGCTCCTGAAGAGCCATTGTTGTAGCATAAAAAACATTCAATTTGGGGACACTTCTTTTAGGTCATGTTTCTCTTTTTCTCATTTTTACTTCTGAATGAAAGCCTGGCACAAGAACTGTATCTCTCTTCCCCCAACAATAGGTCAACAGCTCCTGTGCTTCTCCCCTTGCTGTATTTACAGTCCTCTGCTTAAGACATCAACTTGTCTGGTAGAAATAGGATCAGGACGACCCTTAGAGCACTTCCACTCCGTGTGACAGCATGAACCAACATGATACTGATACATTTTCCATCAACCATATCACCTACTTAACAATAAAAGGTGAATAAAAGCAACCAAAAAAAGAGTATCCTTAAGCATAGCCAAAGTAAGGACTTTTTGGTCAATTCAGAGACTTCTTAAATACTAGAAAAAATTACAGGGAGGTAAATTACTACATCAGAACAGGAAAAGCAAGTCCTGAAAAATGTCTTTTAAGTGGCAGTAGAGGGACATAGAAGCTAAACTTAGGCAGAATCCTTGAATCTTTAGGTAAGTATATGGAAATACTATTATTGAAGAACTGGGAAATCTGGAATGTGGTTATTAGTTACAATTTAAGCATTAGCCAAACAATCCTCTATCAGTACCACTGCATTCAGTGGAAAACAGAGTTAGCAAAAAGAATAAGAAGAGTTTAGGGAACGGCAGCTCAGATTTCACACATCCTCTCTGGTGGATTCACAGATCTGAAAAGAACAGTCTGATGTCAGAGCTTCTGCTGCTTAACACTGGGATGAAGCAGTGTGACCAGATGGAAAATTGTAGTGGTATCCACTCTGGCCTACCAAACACACTTCACTGAGGGGCAGGGTGCAACACAGACAGTACTATCCTGGAAAACTCCTGTTAACATCAATTTACATAAAATGCTAATTCATTTACCATTCCCCAGACAGATTATGGAACAAGAAGCACAGCATCAATAAAATGAAAAGACAACAGCAATATGCAAGAGGGTGAAGGACCATGTGAGAGCCACATTTAGCAGTATAGGGCAGCTAAAGACAAAAGCTATTGTAAATTTATAGCAGTACATTATTAAAACAACAACAGATAAATTTGCAGCAATACCTCTTCTGCTGTTTTCCAAGTGATCTCACGGATACTTTGGTACCATTCAAAGAGTTCTTCTACTTTATCAGTTGCAAACTCAACACATGGATCTTCTGGATTCTTAGGTTCCAGAATGAAGACAAAAGGCTTTTTGTGTTTTCCTTGTGGCATTTTCACTGTTAGGTAATACCATAGCAAGAAATTTATACTAAAATCCAACAGCTCTTTTTCTAAGATGTCATTGTTGATTTATTGCAGCATTTAGTATTATGAAGTTTCAACATATTAATTCTGCTGGCTATATTAATACAAGTAGGTGTTTGAGGGGTTTGATTTATTTTTTTTTTTTAAATCTCTCCTGCTAAACATAAAAGAACCTATTCAATAAAGGTCAGAAGTCCATACATAAGCATTAGAGAATACACACCAACGTTGTATGTATTGAGCACCAGGATGCCACGACACAGAGAGCCCAGTGGGTTGTCCTCGATGATCTGAAAAACATGAGTTAAATCTGACCCTAAGTCTCCTGAGTGAACATGCACAGGACATTAACAAATAATAAATGTGCACCATTAAGCCTCAGCTCTCCAATCTCAGCTTTCCTGAAAGGATGCTCACTATAATGCTTGAAAGCCTATTTTCATAACAAGTAGTCAAAAAAAGACTACTTTGTAGTAGCTTCTGTCCTGACACAACTGTTCATTTTTCAAGTCTGGTTAAGGTTACAATAACCAGGGGGGAGAAAATGTAATACTTGTGGTTCTCTCCAAAGACTTCTGGAAAATCATTGCAAGTGCTTCAGAAGAACAAAAGAATTCAATGTTTTAATTTTGAAATTCAAAAATGTTAAAACATATTACTGTTCAGTTGTTTTCTTTTGTTCAAGAGCTCTTTGTCCAAGATACAGGACCAGATTTTTTAGACTATTTTGACCAACAGGATTGGTTTATACATAAAATCTTGATAATGGAGAGTAAAATGACTAGTAAGGTGTGTTTGGACATATAATTTTCTTATTTGCAAATATTAAGACAGTGATTATACAGGAATACTAGTTAAGTTTCAGGCATTTTATTGTTTAGCCAAACTGTGTAAAATCTAAACTGTTTAGGATTTTTATTAGCAGGAAACAACCAGAATCTCCTAAAATGTCACCAATTCAGCTATCATAAAATCATAGATACATGGGGATCTCTTCCAACTCAAGATATTCTATCTTCTTAAATAGGTTTCAGCCAGGGATGTCCTGACAAAAATATTTAGCAGCAGACAACAATGAAGAATCCATTGATCCCTCTGTTCTGCTTTCTCAAACACAGCATGTGGAATTGTGAGTGTATAAACCAGACTTCCAGTAGGTAGCCAAGGAAATGTAGGGGACAAACCGTAACCCTCACCTGATTTTCAAGCTCAGCAGAGTTATCAGATGACAGATCTTCAACATAATTAGATGGAAAATAATGTTGGACTTTTTCTCCATAATCCCCCTTCCACCTGAATTCAAACAGAAAAGCAGAGAGAATGAAAAAAAAAGTTAAAGATCTTCAAAAGGCCATTCATGAAACAATAATCCCCAAGAAATTGGTCATTAATACCCCATAATAGTTTGTCTAGCTGGATATCACCAAAAATATAAATGATGAAGTAGCTAAGAGCTCTAACAAAGTGATCATTAACTGTAGTAACAGATGATTTCAGAGGGATTACAGTTACTGTAAACTGCAATTAATGACTTAAGAGGCTTTTTCCCCCTCCAGTACTAAAAATACTATTATGTGGTTGATTACCCTGTAGAAACTATAGGGAAACATTAGATTCCCAAGCTTTCCAAGCAATTTACAAGCCAGCTAAAAAAGAAAACCTGTTATGAAAGGAGACTGTACAGAGCACTAAAATAGGTGGGTTTGATTCCTGAGAAATGCTTAGCAGAGCAAGGACAGAAGTAGAGCAATGACTGCAATGACTTCCCAGAACACAAAGATGTTCAGGAAGGATGGATGTAGAATGGGAAATATATGGGATATACCAGGCTATGGAGGTTCTGCAGGCTGAGGTTATTGCTGTGGGATAGAAAAGTAAAAAAGACATGAAAGGAGAATTGAAGATGACTGGATTTTGGGTTTGGGTTGTTGGTTTTTTTTAATACACTGACATAAAGATTTATAAGGGCACAGTTAATAAGCAGAAATCAAACAGGCAGTTTTAAAAACTACTACTCAAAGCTCATTTTTTCTCCATCTAGTAAGTCACCAGAAGTCCTCTCAGGAGAAATCTTTGTCCTTACCAGCCTCCAGTTTCCTTTGTGACATTATGAATTAAAGCTCCTCGAGAGAAGCTCAGTTCATCACTCCTTTTGGCTCTGTAGTCATACAAGGCTTTCACTGTTCTCTGAGGCTTTAAGATAAACAGAGCATATGGGTCATCTGGGGGGGACAGGTCATAAAATAATCAATAATGCAATCTTAAAACAAAAAAAAATAGGGAGGATTGGATTTTTTTGTTGTTGTTTTTGTTATGAAGCCTAGAAAACAAAATACTGAAGTTCCAGAGTGACATCTATTGGTGGAAGTAAGTGATGCTACTTTGGTATTCACGTATCAGCTTGGGAAAAAAAAAAAGAAAAAAAAAATTAAGGTAGAAAACATAAAACCAAAAATTAAAACAAAAAAAAAAAAAACAAAATCAAATTTAAATCTTCTATTTTTATAGCATATATTCATAAGCATTTGGAGTTTTCAGGCTTAGATACGTACAAAAACTCCACTTCAAAACCACATCATCTATTCTGCTGGTCACATTTCCTTTAGGAAGACATAGTTTTAGCAGGATAAGCAAAACCTTTATCTGAATTTACTACTACTCAAATGCTTCAGCAGCAATACAAATTCACTGGGCAAAAAGACTAAAAAGAATTACAGTCACAAAATTTACAAGTAGGTGATTTTCAAGAGAATTTACAAGTAGGCAGGCACTAGCAAGAATTACAGGTAAGTAATGTGTGCTGGGACACTTGTTTTTAAAACAGTATATAAAGGATAAAAACTCTAATAACTCATTAATAGACCAAAGGCACCAAATTTTTATGGAAAGCATGTGAATAAACTCTGCACTTGTACGTGCAGAACATGTTTGCTAATGGAACAAGAGTGCACAGACACCCACAGACACGGAAATTTTCATGTTGTATTTTCTTCCCATGAAGACGTGCCCTTCTCAAATTGAATCCTCTCACAGGTATTTCATTTTGGGAGCCCACCAAATCAAAAAACTTCCACAGACCCAGGAGCAAAACGTGCCCATATTGCCAGTCTGAATGAATCGCTACAGGATTTGCACACGAGAAAATGTGTGGGTACAAATTTTAAAGAGAGGCTAGTAAAAAGTCACACCCTTTAAATTTCTACTGTCCAGTTCCCCCTAGACAAAACAACCTGATGCTTTCAATTCTTCTTATTACTGCCAACAGGAAAACAAGAAGTCTAATTTTTAGAAGTCTACAGTAAGTGTGAGTATCTTTCTTTATGCATACCACTGTGGGGGTGATTTCACTGGGCTCCACATACATCTTGACTTCATAGAGGGAATTAATATCTTTTTCCTAAAAACAAGAAAGAAAAAATAATCAAGTTCCAGGAATCAGAAAGTTATAAAAGTACTTTATGATTATAGAACATTTATTTTGGAAACCACCTTTATGACAGCACATAGGCCGACAGAAGGAACAGACACCTCTGTTTTGCTCACTTCCATAGCTGAACATAACAGAAGATGAGTGTGTTATTTAATTAATCTATGCCTCAGTTTAATGAACAGTAAAACCCAATGAAACAGCAATACCATATAAAGTATTAAAGTATTTGAATCATTAAAGTATTTGACTGATCTCCTAATCAGTCAAAAGCTTTTTGATTGTGAGTACTCTTCTATGTGCAACCAAAAAAGAAATACCCGCACTTATGATTTTTGTGTTTCGGTACTTTAGTACCAGTACAGGTTTCACTATTAGATAACTCTGCAACAATATACAGAGTCATATTTTTAATTTTATCCTCTGCTTGTGATTCCGTTTGAACCCAGTTCTAAGATACAGAACCTTTGCTATAGACAACATTATAAAAAATCCTGAGGTCTAAAATCTTTTTAGTCCCTTTTAGACTTCCCAGAAAAAACAAAATCCCCAAGTTTTGATTTCCTCACACCTGCCAGATGTGGTTTCCTACAGCTTCTAAAAGACATACACTTGAAAAGTAAAGACAGCACCTCGGGCTTTCCAAAGCAAAGCTCCCTCAAAATGAAACACATCTATCCAGAAAGTAGCCCTTTATCCTCAGCTAATTATCCAGGCTCCTAGTTTAGTCAATGGCTAGAGACAATATTGCTGGGGAGATTTCCTCATGCTTATCTCAGAGTGATCCTTCAGTGGTATTTTTTACCACAGAAGGCAGTGGGACACCATCCCTGAAATGTCCAGAGTGAGAGGCACAGGAGAATATTTCATTTTTTCTGAAGCACTTAGCAATTGGCATCTGCATGATCATTTAAGATCAATGCCCACTTCAGCAATAGAAGACATGCCCAACTGTAGGCAAGGTTATTATCAAAAACTCATTTTAGTAGGGCAACGACCCCCAGTACACAGTGGGGCTTCTCTAATGAAATCATGGGGAATGCAAGAGTCAGCTTTTTATCAAAGATGAAGCTGTTCTTCACACCTTTGTGAGAGAAGTCAGTATAGCCACCTCAATTTCACAGAAAGTGACCCGCTTAACCTCTCCCAGAGATCCCATACCAGAGCCAGAGCTCAGCCCAGCCCCCCAGTCCATCCCAGTCCATCCCAGTCCAGCCCAGTACCGTGCTGTAGCGCTCCAGCAGCTCCTCCGTCACAGGGTAGCGCAGCTTCATCTTCCTGTACAGCGGGTGCTTCTCGTAGTAGGTCACCAGCTCCACCAAGCTCTCAAAGTAGGCTGAGGTTCCCAGCACAAAGTGCCGCCCCTCCTGCTGGATTCGGAAGTGCTTCACCTTCCCCTCCGCTCTGTGGAACAAGGGCACAGCTGGGAAAGGTGTCAGTGCTCACAGGGAGAGCACCAGGGCTCTGAACTGCACCAGAACTGCTTTGTGCACCTTCCTCGTGTGAAAGGATTTCTCTCTCTAACAAAGCCTCTTTTATTCAATTATGATTATTATAATCTTTTAGATAGCTACAGAAATCAGTTTTTAAAGGAAAAAAAAAAAATCTCTTGGGCTTAAACAAAAGGTTTGTGTTTGCATTGATAAATGCAGAAAAGCCATCCATTGACAACCATCCCATCCAAAAAGACCCCTACACCCTTTTCAAGCTGCTGAAGTTTTGGTACTTCTTGTTTTCTCTCGTGTGAAATGGCTTTATTGAGATGCTGCAGCTCCAGCCACTTCAATGTCCACCTTGGTAACAGCAGAAAACTTCACCCCAAAGTACACAGGAGACTGGGAATTTTTGATATCTTCAATACACAGTAAGTCATGTAAGTAAGCAACTTTATACGTTGCTAAACTACGCATTTTCAGAGAAACACAATTTGATCTGAAGGTGTGATGCAGAACACTACAATTCTATATATTTCATTAATATTTTTACAAGAACCACAAAACTGTTCAAAACTATTTCCCCTGGTGAGAGGAGCCAACAATTTCACTTTGACATTTCAGTTTTACGAAAGAAAGTTTCTTTTTCTTCTTTCTTTTTCTTCTTTCTTTAAAGAAAGTTCTATGACAGGTCAGGATTTCTAGAGGGTAAGGACATAGAATCATTGATGAGCCTGTACCTGTGCACTACAGTTTTGAAGGAAACTTCAAAATAACACTCTTTAGCAAGGAGTGTCAGGGAATGAAAGAAGGGCCACTCATAGTTCTGTATGGGAAGAATGGGACAGCTGGTGCTCAAACAATCTTTATAAAAGCATAAAGGTTCAGGCCAGTCACAAATTATCTCTTGCACACATTCTTATACATGGACCTGCTGCACAAATCAACCACGCTAATTATTCAAAGTTTGAAAGCAAGAATAGCATGACTCTAAAGAGACCATTATTTTTTTAAAAGAAAAACCAGAATATTGTTGGGCTGCTAGGTAAGGTAGTCCTAACCTTATTTTCTTACCTGAAAGTCATGGCAAAAGAATCAGGCTCATCTCTCTTTCTAATGAGAAAGGCTCCATCCCGAGGAATTCGCATGAGCATGTCTTCTGCCTCACCCCGACTCAAGTTGTTATAGTACCAGCTGCAACAGCGAAAAGCCAGAATGGGCAAAGCATTACATGGCTTGTCAAATGTCATTTTTGAAAAGTAACAGACAGCGTTATTAACAACAGAGTTTCAAACATTCTAAGAAAAATTATGCATTAGATTTTCCCTACCTTGGCACCTATGACAGCAGTTTATTACAAAACATTGTAAGACAGCAGTTTATTTTGGATGAAAGCATCAAGAATATATCAGAACACCTTGTCTGTCTGAAATCATAAAACATAAATCTGCATTTATTCCTAAAACAAAGGCACTGCATCCTGCTTTTAGTCTGCCATTCGGTTTTCAACATTTATTCCATTCTGACACAGTAGATTTAAGATAAAGCCTAAACACAGACAAAAGAAAGACACCAGCAATTTTAATTTTTATTCAAAGCTTGATTTTATCTTCCACCATAGGGATGGGCTTGTCTTGGATCCAATGTGCCTTCAGTGAAGCTGTGGCCACTTATACTGTCAGTGTAATTCCAGTTTATGCAGAAAGGCAGGAAAGTCTAACCCTTAAATTCTCCTTCCCCTCTCACTGGCTTCCAAAGTTATCTATGGGTAGTCAGTAAATCCCAGATCCCAGGGGGGCAAAAAAATAAAGAATTTTAAAGTCACAAATTAGTACTTTACATGCAAAGATTCACTTTTGCCCACTGCAAAGAAATCAGAACAAAGGGCAATGATAACAATATTCTGCCAAAAAACAAGAGCAAGCTCTGCCCAGGCTCTATGGCAGACAAATACCAGCTGCAAATAAGCACCATGCTTAATTCCTGTCACACGGGTTGAAGTCAGCCTAACCAGCTCTGACAGGGTGAGGTGGAGGGTGGGGTGAGGCAAATGTAGCTGTTGGGCTCACTGCCCCAGTAAGAGAGCTTCCAGATGGCACAGACCATAACCACTTAGTTGCCAAACCACAGCCAACTACTAAACAACCAACCCGACCCTTTGGGGATTGTAAAACATTGCACAGACAAAGGAAGAATTGGCACATTTCCACAGCATTACAGTTCTCACTGAACTTTCAGTTGCTGCTGGGAAATTGCTTTCCCAGTGACCACGCTCTTGTACCAGGTTCTCACAAAGTCAGTGTTCTCCCTCAGCATCTTTCAGGAAGCCTATTCCTCAAACTTCCACAGACAAGCAACACTGAAGTGTGCTCCTGAATCCAGGGAATTTTCTGTGCAAAAATCCCACCTAAAGCAAGGCAAGGACACTGACATGAGAGCAGTGCTTGGCTTCTGTACGTACTCTTTGGTCTCGTGAGGGCTGGGGTTGGGCACAGCGTCGGTGAGGCGCAGCTCAAACTCAGCACATCGCAGGTGGGCCTCCTTGTAGTGTTGGATGAGATCATAGATGCTGTCAAAGGTGAGGTTGTCTGTCAGGTAATATTTCACAGTGTCCCCATCACTGGTGGAACGGATCCGGCAGTGCTGGACTCTGCCTGACCTCCTGAAGGAGTAGAGAGGGCATAAGGGAAATACAGAGTTTGTAGCAGATTTTATTCTTTTGAAGTATTTCCCCACCCACTCCTGGTCAGCTACTTAGTGAGCTTGTGAAGAGGCAAGAAATCTGTGTCATCTCATAAAACAGCCAAAGTAGCAAGCAACAAATGTCCTGACAAGGGAGGTTACAGGACCAAAACCAGTATTTTTCAACTGACAGTAGTTTTAAATATGGCATAAACTTATTCTGCAAAATTTGCTTTGACAGCTCTCTGGGTCAGAAATCCATCTGACACTATTCCTTGTAATGTTCCAGCCAGAAAAAAAAAAACCACCAAACCCAGACAAACAAATATCACATTAAATTTGTTTGATAATGACCATACCAGAATGACAAGGTGTAATCGTCAGGGAAAGCTTCACTTTCCCTGACCAGGAATGTCCCATCCTTGCCACCCATTTCAGCACAATATTCCTGGAGCAGTTTCTCAGCAGTTGTTCTCCCTCCTTTCATTTTCCCATGGAACCATTTCTCTTTCAAGTGCAGTTCAGTTCGTTTCACCTCCTAGAGCAGAAAAGAAAGAATTTTTTTAAGTGCATTTCTAATTTTATCACTTTGAAACTAAGTACTTGTTATTGGTGATATGTAACAATCTACTATTTCAGGATTTCAGCTCTTCCTAGGCCTGAGCTCTCCAGCCAATCACTTTTATAATTACCCTGCTTTACCATCCACAATAGCCAAGTAACACATTAGCAACACAATATACATTAGTTCATTCTGCTTAGTTTGAGAATAGCAGTAATACTTAAAAGACTTAGTGCACACATCAGTTTTAGCATAGAAGTACTGAAATTACATTTCATTGTCCTTGTACTCCTCCACTAACCAGGGGAAAAAGTTACTTTATTAAAAATAAGGTTAACTAAGGTTGACCTTGGCAAAGACCCTTTTATATATTTTTTTATTGCCACACTTGTTATCTGAAACAAAACGTCTACAACTTCATCAGCATAAGAAATATACATCTGTAGACATTTAAATAATCTGAAATAACAAAAAGAGAATGCTTAAATAATAAAACACAGCCATCACCTTTGATGAATCTTCATCAGCACTTTGTTCTATATCATCACTGAATGAAAGTTTTTCATCAGCAATAGCACAGTAGTGTCGAGTCCATTTCTGAAAGTTGGGAGATAATAAAACCATTAACAGAGGGAAACTCACTAACCACTCTCAACCACAATCTCAAAACAGGGTGCAACAATAAAAAAAATAATTTCTTCCCCTCATCCACAACTGTTCAACTGATAGTATTACTTACAGAAATATTAAGAAAATTCATGTCAGCTTTCAGTATTATAGAACTGATTAACAACCTGTAGCAATGACACAGAAATAATACCTGTTCTATTGTGTCCCACATGTAAAGTTCTCCTTGTTGCTTCTTTTCTTCTTTCTTTTCTTCCAAGTTCACATCAATGTCTCCCTTTGGCCCCAGTTTTTTGTGCTTAAAAAACAGAAAAAAAAAACAATCAACATTCATACACTTAGAATCCCACACAAAATTGGTCATAATGTTTCAGCACACTCAGTGTTACTGGAAGTATCTCCCTTCATTGCACAGCCACCTTCTGTCATTATCATAACAGCAGCTGTTCCACAAGGAACAACAGGGCAGGAACTTCTTTCTTTAAAATTAGATCCTGTAACAAAGGTTAAAAAAACTAGTAGAGGTATCATTGAAGCAGTGAAGAAACAAATAGTTTGATAAGATCTCACCATTCTTTAGAGAACAGAAAACATGAAGTGACACATACCAAAAAATAAGGATAAACAGGAATCCTTCTGCAGAAAGTAGTACATAAGGAACAAAAATCAAAACCAAAGGAAAAGATAAGGAATTAAAATGAATGAGGAATTCACCCTTTTATGAGAAAAAGGAGTACAAGAAAATCCTTTATGAAAAAAGGCGTCAAGTTCTGCTTTCTTTAGAGTGTTCACAAAAGTGTCTCAAGGGGCCACAGGCAATAACAATTACTTAACTGCACTTAATGATGGGATTGCCTCATATCAGACCTCAACCACACTCAGTTTGGCACAGCCTACTCTTGGCTGATTTCAGTTTGAGAGGCCTATCTGAAAAATCTCACAGGCCAGTGGAGTAGGTGTTGCCTCTGACTGTTTACTGACAACATTTTCCAAACAAAAGCCAAACAACACAACCAGCTCACTGGCAGGTGCTGATCTATTTAAAGACTCGTCAATGCTCTTTTAGACAGCACAGAGTGATATGGATGTTCTCTTGTGCACATTCTTAATAGTTTGTAATTCCCTTTAAATCAAATCTGTCATGTTACTAATCATGTGCCTATGCAAGTCCCCTCTCTTCTCTGCATGGAAAAAACAGTCTGGAGAGAACAAAAAAAATCCCCAAAAACTTAAGCACAGAAGTTTTCCACCTTATAGCAGGATTCTGTTATTTCTAATCTTACATTCAAGAGCATATTCTTATACCTACCTACCCTTATTTCCTCCATTCAGATATCTAATACATAGGATGCAATACTGTCACAAGAGCAAGAAAACAGAAGCATGAACAAAAGTAATTATTATTTTACTACAGAGATCATGAGCAGCCCTGAGATTCTTCACCAAATTTTGCCATTTGAAAAGTTCTACCAGAGTTTCAATCTGAGAAATCTTCTTTTGGTTGTGTTGTTGCTGCAAAACAGAGCTCATAAAATACATGCACTGCCCACAAGGTCCAACACAAACAGAGACTGCCTTCTCATAGTACTGCCTCTGTTTCACAAGTGGCTCACTAAACTGCATATTTAAATCACACTGAGTTAGCAAACATTCATCAATTTGTGAAATCCTCACAACTTCCGTGTGCAGCCGCAAGTGTTTGGGTTTCACTTGAATGAAAGGCAGTTTTTGAAAAAAAAATAGTAATACTGATCTATCTTCCTATTCAAGAACATACTTCTATCATTTTTAAGCAGGCCACATGGTGTAAAACATCTGTGATGAACATCTGCAGCAGTGAACCCTTGTTGAAATTTAGCAGTGACATTTCAGGAGCTGGAAGACCTTTAGAAAAGAAATTACTTTTGATCTGGCTTGAACTGCCAAGACTTACTGCAAAGGAAACCAAGAGCAAGCACTTTAATACAGAGTTTTACAGAACACTGTTCATTACTGCCAAATGTAACCAGTAAACCCTTCAAGCAAGGGGTTTCTTGAAACTTATCTGTGAAGTCAGGAACAGTATTTCAGGCTCCTGCTCTTGTTCTCAAAGCAAGCCTACCTTGATGATGATTTTTTCTTTCAGCTGGGTTGGTGATGGGAGCTGATCTGCACTGGCTTCAACAGGCTTCATCAAAAGCTGATCCCCAAACACCTCCTTGAACACTCTGGCCATGTGTCGCTGCTGCTCCACACTGCAGTGCTCTTCAATTGACAGAATGACTGGGTATCTTTGGGGGACAAAACCAAGGTGAACAAAGACAATTTCTTTTTGTTACAGCTGGCAAGGCAAAGAAGACAATACCCTCCCTCAGCCCCCAGAAGAGAGAAAATATTTAAAAGAAGCAAGACAAAAGGAAGATACAGACACAACAAATAACAGATGTGCAATCAGAATTGCCAGGGTCAGAAGGGACCTGTGAAGGCCTATCTAATCCAAACCTCTTCTTTGGGAAGGCCCAATTCCTAGATTAGATCATGTTGTTCAGAACTTTATCCAGCCAAGATCTGAATATATGCAAGGACAAAGATTCCCTCCAAGCTCTTTGGGCACAGTTTCACTGCTAAGGTACCATTATGTGAAAATTTGTTTCTCCTCTCCTCAAAATCATGTCTGTTTTCCATCACATGTACTCTGAGAAGAGTCTGAAAGGGTAATGCATCCCATAGTATGGTTGTCACTAACACAAAGTTCCTTTGCAGACACTGATCCACATGGGAAAATACTGCCTCTCTGTGTCCAAGTGGTAACATGGAAAAACAGGACACTGACAGCTTGATTTCTTCTCCAGTTATTGGGTAATATTTTTCATGTTAAGGACATCTCAACACAAGTTAAAGAAGGGCAGAGATGCAGATCTAAACTGATGTTACCAGTTCAAGAGACATGCTATGAGTTCTGTATCATCTCACTAAGACCTTCCCTACAACAGGAACACCACATGACAGACTTATTATTTGTCAATTGTAGTATTTTGTTGAATTTTTAAAAGATTTAAGACATACTATTAAGCCCTTGAAGTTTCACTTTCAACTTAATAAAAGAAGATCCAAAAAAGGAGCCAGAAACCACTTTAGGGTGGCCACTATCTTCCTTAGCAACAAATTGTTATGCACTGGGACTCTTCCTCAAAACAGCATCAATTAAAGACTCACATGTGGCAATAGTGAAAGCGACTGGAATCCATTATTCTCTGATTACTTTTTGCTCTAGATTACAGAGAAATTAAGTTCAGAAAGGTCTAAGTATATGAAAACAGGCTGAAGGAAAACAAAGCTTACTCAGATGTAACAAAGGCATGGTCTTTGATTGCCTGAACTACATCATCAAATTTGATCTTTGTTGTCCGTGTCCACCCATGGTAAATGATGGGTTTCCCATCAGGACCATCCCAGCAATCCACTAAGAAACACAAACAATGGAAAAAGTAAGAGACCAGGTAGCTCCTTAAATGAATCTGGTAAGACTACATCCAAAACTTCAGTGTTCTATAGACTGATTCATAGACCTTAATGTTCTAATAAAACATTCTATCAGATTAATTTATATCTCTCACAGAGGAAACTGAGTTTACTTAACTAAGAGCAAGACAAATAAACAACATTATAAAATGTTCCCAAAGCATTATTATGTAGGAATCTGGAAATAAGAGATTCAGGCAACTACAGTGTAAATCAGCTAGTTTACAGTAATTTTCCAGGGATAAATACACTCCAACAAGTGACAAGCCGAGAGCTTCTGTCTTTTGTTGATTTCAACCCTGAAACTCTAATTTGAGATACAGTTTGCATTAGTCAAATAAACAACATGAAATTAAAGTGAAAACTCTCAATAAGGAACACAAGCACAGAGCTGAAGACACATACACAATTGCTGGGGAACAAAGACATTAACTGATTTACAAGCAAGTTAAACAGGATGACAAAAGGCACCACATCACAAAAATCTCTGTGCCTTAAGCTTGTCTGTATAACAATGAAGGTAAATAAACTATCTATGCTACACAAGTACTCCAGCTTAAATCCTAAGCTTTCATACAGATGCAGGATTGGATTTTTGGTGTAAAGTGAGAGGAAATTTAGGAAGACTCTTAAAAATGCCTGGGAACATTAATCAGAGGAAGTGAATGAGGCATTGGTGAGACATAAGGAAAAATAATTTAAGGAATCAGTGATTTTTATATGACTAACTTCAAATTCAGAAAACAAACAGTTCTTGATTTCAGTTCTTTTTTCCTTTTTCGTAAACAGGGGAAACTGTACAGAAACCACTCCACAAGCTCTTTACTCACACTCAATACATCGACATCCCATCCTGAGGCACCTGATGTAAGCTTCTGTAGAGGATTCACTGCGAAGCTGGTCTCCTGTCAGGTATCTAAGGAGTAAAAAGAAATGGTTACAGATAGTCAATTTCAACCAGTTCTCACTCACTCACTGGGTGACATTTTGCCTCCTGACATGGACAGTGATGATTTTTTTTTTGGTAGCGGTGGTGGTTTGTTTTGGTTTTTATTTTTTTCTAATTCTGATGGAAGAACAAGACTTTGCTAAACCTGATGCTATCAGGTTTTTGAATGGACCAAATTATAGGAGGCTCAATCTAAACTCTGACATCCTTCTAGAGAGCAAATCATGAGCTTTGAAACCTACCTAAACCTCATCATACTCAAGCATGAGCATGTGGGAGGGATGTGGAAGGTATTTAGAATAATATCACACCTTATACTTCAAAATGCACCTGTATGCTATATCCATATCCACTTTATTGCATTCCCTGCGTGATTTTATTTGTTCATCTCTCCTCCCTCTCTTTACACCTTTTATTCTACTGCAATGCTAGACAAGCAAATCCCTTTCACTTGAAGACAGTTCAAACTCCTCATCACATACTTTGTACAACTAATGAATTCTGACATGAGCTCAATGAGGCTATCGGTGCTTGAGAAAAAAAGAAGCCACTTCAGTAACTTAAATTTTTGAAGGGAGAGAGGCTTTCAGACAGTTTCAACTCAATACACTTTATTTTTTAACAGGACTTGGGTTTTCTGGCAGCTGAGCTGAATTATATCTCAAAACCTGTATTTTCTTATGAGAAAGGGAAAAAAGAGTCTCAGAAACTTTATTTACCACATTTATACCACACTGTAAGAAGGTTTCACACATCCACACAGCACGTTTCTGGCATAATTTATTGCTACATTTGTTTGAACTGGGATAGACGACGGGACTTTTGGTAACTTACGTGTTATGAGAGGAAGAAATCCAGTAGTGGGACAAAGGATTATTCATGTTCTGCACATCTATTGAATCATATTTCTCATCCCAAATACTGTTTTCTTTTGCAAATAGGTAAGCAAGGAACTACAACACAAAGAGAGAGACTGAATTTAAACAGTTTTACCCTATAAGAATAAAAGAAATACAGCAATGCAGCAAGAGGGGCCTAGAGGCCCTGCCACCCAGTGAAAATTCTGTGAAAGTAGTCTGTGAGAATTATTGCAAAGTACCATTATCTCACCTCATCAACAAAGAGGAAAGGTTCAGCAGTTTCTCTCATAGTGTCATCAATAAACTTCGTCATTCGTTCTCGGACTTTACTGAGATCCTGTGCCCAAGATTCCTTCAGATAATTGCAATACAGTAAAAAAAAATTTTAGAAGTGGTGTTATTCAGTACAAAAATCAAGGAACAGAGTTCTACAGAGAGATACACACTACTTAAGTACATATGTGCATTGACAGGGAGAAAAAAGCTGGCCTCCTTGGACATGCCTTAACTCTAATCTCTCTCATTTCTAAGTGCAAGCTGAACATCCTTTGAAAACAGTGAAATCGGGAGAAAAAGAAAGCAAGCTTACACAGGAAGTGTAGGTCTCACTTTTCAATCACATTTGCAAAGTGCCTAGCAAATATTGCACCAGTTTTTCACATGAAATCTGTGCTAAATAAGATTATATGAAATCCATGAAGACACAGTTCCAATCCCTGCCTTCATCCTTATCTGCTTGCTGGTACAGTATCTAGCTGGCTCCATTCATTAGGAAATTACCTTTGACTGGAATGCAGGCAGGCAGCAATGTGAGAACTGCAAAAATTGGCTGCCATGGCCAAGGCATTACCCCAATGGCCCTCTGGTGACAGCAGTGACCAGGCCAGGCATTCATCTCTGACTGCATACAACATTTACTTCTAACCTTGTCTGTTTATCTACATGACTAAGTGGAAGCTTGTTAAAACCTTATTTACTTTGTCCTCCCTCTTGTCCTCTGGTGTACCTTCAGAGGCTTTATAAAGATGAAAAATAGTAGTTCTTGTGGATGTCAATGGAAACAAAGGAAAAATCTTTACAAGGCCCAGTAGTACAGTGGCATCAATCATATTCTATGAGTCTTCACATTTCTCTTAATGAGCACAGAATTCTGTGATACAACCCCAAGAAAAAGAGTTCAGTATTTCTGTAACCTTCCCACCTGCTGCTCGTGTAGCAGGAATCTCTGGAAGTCATGGAGGTGAACTGCTGAACCATCTGGACGGTCAGTATTTCTTAAAAAAAAGAAAGGGAAAGTGAAGCTAAAGAAATGAGAGGTTAATCAGATGTTAAAGCAGCAGATGACATGGGTTTGTATCTTGGATTTACAGTGCTGGTGGTGCTGCCACCAGCAAGAGACAAGGTACCATCATGGTACCAGGAAGGTGCTTATAAATCTACGTTTTAAGCAGCCTCACAGTTTAACCCATTACATGACCCAGAGCTAAGATAATACTCAGTACTCAGAGCAAACTTTTAAAGTTATTTCTTTAATCTGTTAGTGTCATATTCAAAACTAAAATAAACCAGTTTAATCCACAATCAATGGGTTAGCAATGCCTGGGACTTTCCTGCTGTACACATCTTACTTAAACTTTCAAGTCCATCAAGTGGAAGATGCAGAAACCATTACTATCAGCATTCAGCTCAGGTCTAGGCAAAGCCTGTGCACCACATCACCCTCCAGAATGAAACAAAACTTTCTGCATCAAATTGTCCTTCTATAGCTCTGTTCAGCTCTTTATAAAATCAGAGGACAGGCAACTTCAGTCCATACCATTTTTGTAATCAGAAAGTAAAAATCATCAGGACTTCCAATGTAAGTTTACCTTTTTGAATGCAAAAATATTAATGATTGCTTTTCACTTACTAAAACATCAGAACAAAAAAAAAAAAAAGAAAAGGAAACAAAAAAAGACAGTGAGGTAATTAAAAAACAATCCTGCAACACTACACCCATATGAAAATGCAGTAAAATAATACAAATGAAGAGTCTCACCCAAG
Organism: Poecile atricapillus; assembly: GCF_030490865.1. Taxonomy (NCBI): domain Eukaryota; kingdom Metazoa; phylum Chordata; class Aves; order Passeriformes; family Paridae; genus Poecile; species Poecile atricapillus. The sequence continues at coordinate 17,513,341 of NC_081258.1, read as the reverse complement.
AATGAAAACAGAGGAATCCTTTTTGAATTCATCAAGAATCTTAAAACAAACAAAAAACAAACAAAAAAAGAACAAACATAAAAAAAGGGAAAAAAGAGTAATAACAACAGAATATCCAATTTTCTATCTAAGTCCATCTAATAATGTCCATTGTTTTGGAAAGGGGAAATAAACACCTGTCGGCTCTAGAAGAGTTGCATACAAGTTGGCAAGACACATTTTTAATTAAATGAATAAGAAAAAACATACTGCCAAGGCTGGCAACTGCACTTCAGGCCTTTCAATGTGAACACAATTCTCAGACAAAATACTTGCTTTGATATAGCATCTTATACAAACAGATTTCTGGGGAGCTTTTTGTGCTTGATATCCCTGAAAAACTGGAATTAAGTATCATCCATCACATTTATTCCAGTGAATATAAACTAAATTGTTTCTAGCTTGGCACAGCATCATTAGAAATCATAGGAAACTTATCAAGTGACCCAAAGGACTTGCAAGCAAATTGAGAAAGTTCTTTGCAATGATTCACACAGGGCAATAACAGGAGCTTAAGGAAGTCAGAGAGGCTCCTTACTGTGTGTTTTACTTTTCAGCTTTCTGCTCAAGCTAATTAACAGGACTTTCATGGCCAAAACTAAAATCCTCAGTTAATCTAGGTTTTTTATCGCTTCACCATGATTTCAGCATCATTTTTAAACAGCACAAGCCCTATTGCCAGAAAGTCAGCATTGACTTTGACTATCGAAGCTTCTAGTTTAGCATCTGCAAAATTAAAGTCAAATCCACAATAAGCTCATAGTCAACAAAGACATTCATTCAAGTAATTTCATATCACGTGTTTTCACACAGTTTTAAAGGGTTCCTAACTTTCAGAGGCACTAAAAGTATGCAGTTTCTAGCAGCTTCATGAATCTGCACAGCAAATACAAGGAAACAGTAGTCAGGCAGTTACTCACTTAAATTGGCTAAAATGGAATTCCATTGAATTTATGCCTCCCAAAGACTGTCTGATGCATGTCCCGTAAAGGACTGGCAATCTGGAATATGGAGTTGCTTCTACCAGTAAAAAATACCAGCCAAATCTAATGAAAAGACATTCTACATCCTGAACAGACTCACAGGAAAAATAATTCCTCCTAAAGACCTGTGAATATCTGTGCCTATCTCTACTACCAACACACAAGAAGCAACATGAATGACTTGTTCATCTCCTTAGGCCAATTGCTGATACTGTTATCTACACATTGAGTACAGAACTGCAGCCTTTTCCTGGTACAAGAATGAGGAAAAAAGAAAATCAGTAACAAAAAGATAACCAGCTCCCACTACTCTGATGCAGCAGTTGAACAGCATGAAGGCTATCTATGACAAGCTTACCAATTTCTGTTGTTCAAACATGATCTTCTTGTAGAACAAATGAAATTGTTCAAAAGTAAGCTCTTCCTTGTGAGCGCCTATTTCCTACAACAGAAAGTAGCATGCAATGAATTTAGAATTCCCTGAACTGCACTTGCACAGTGAACAAGTTACTCTTACTCTAGTTGGCATTCTCTCATGCATTCTGTTCTACTCCAACCTTATTTATCTCTAACCATTTGGATTTTTAAATTTATTTATGTTTTTAAGAATACAAACAAGAAAACAGATGTTGGTGTATGACATAGTGCTCCGAGACCCCATCCTTGGCCTTGCATTTTGCACTTTATTTCCATGACTGAGAGAGAAGTAGAGCCTCATTTACTCATTATTAGCTGGGGCAGCAGAAGCAAGAATGTATGATTTAAGGGTGGAGAGTTGGAAAGCAGGAAAGGGTGGGGATATTCAAGGTTCCTGTAGGAATAGAATGACCTTCAAAAGTTATTAATATTGGCATTAGTCGGAGAGAAGAGGTTATTATTTGATCATATTGAAAAAAAATTAAAAGAAAAGAAAGAACATTTATGTGTGCATTTTCTTATACCCTCAGATATAGGTAAAACAAAGCTGACAAATTAATCAATATAATTTATTTAACTGTAGATTATATGAATCAAAAACAATTAAATGTCCTAAAAAGAAACATCAACACTTATCAGATAATACCAAATACATTTAAGTAATCAGGTAATTACCGCAAATTTGTCCTTCAAGTACTTCATGCTGCTCACTTTGAAGTTTACTTGGGGAAGGACAGTTTTCAGCTCTCTAAGACTGATACTGGGGGGAAAAAAGGAGAAAGAAAAAGATAGCAAAATCACCACAGTTGTTTTGTGTCTAGTCAGTTACTCATATTTTCTATCAACACAAAAATGTGACTATAGAAACATTTTAGGTAGGGCTCATCTCACATACCTCTAAACTTATATAAACTTAACACCTACAGGGAAGCAAGCTAGACATGGAGAAACAGGCATTTCAATTCATTTGGAATTAAAAGAACCATGTTGCATAGATATGTATTTCTCTCTCAGCTAGTAATCAGATCTAGATGATCAGCTTAAATGTAGATTTTATACACGGTCAGATGAACTGAAGCCTTTCTTCCACTGAAACTGAATTACAGGCACCGAAAACACCATGAAAAGGCTGTACCAAACATGAGCACAAACAGAAAATAAAAAGGCTCAATTTTCTGTACCATTTTAACCTTTTTCTCCAGATGTTATTGAGTCTGGTAATGCTGATTTGCAGCAGCAAGACTCTTTCCTTCTGCAACATCTGAACATGATCTCAGTTCTCTCTCCCAACCAAGTCTTCCCTTCCAGTTCCTTTTACACAGACCTGATGATTCTTTTCACAGTTTCAGAATTCCCAGTGATATCCCAGCAACACTTCAAAAACCAAAGTTTTCTAGATAACAGCAAGGCAGCAAGTCAAGAGAGCACAGGTACAAGACCTGTGGGTCCTATTGCTGAAGCCCACAAAGTATTAAAGCAATAACAACAGTACCTAACAAAACAAGACTGAGGGACTCTGCCTTGACTTACAGGACAATTCAGAAGGCATTAAACCCCTGCAAGAACAGAGTTGCTTGAAAGCAACAAAGCCAATTAGCATGTTGATGAAAGTAACACCTCCATTGCAAGCAGCTACCCAGTGAGATATTCTCATCTCTATTGTGCAAGAGGGAAAAAGGGAAAGCAAGAAGGAACTAAGCCAAAGTCCATGCCCAAGCCAGATTAGACCTCAGGAAATTCCTGGCTTTCCGCCTCGTCGTCAGACCTCTGGAGAAAAACACTATTAGAAGCAAGAACGAGCACTCCATTTGTACACTAAACACTAAGCACAAGGAATTTCCTCTGGCCAGACAAGTGCAAGAGAAAACAAAGAGTTGGGACTTCATTGCCAATGGAAAAAAATTCAACCTGTGGAACAGGACTTGCATGGTAGCCTTTACAATTAACCTCCATAAAAACCACAGCTCTGAACACAACAGACCTCAGTCTGAACTCCTTTCCTGAATTTTTCTAAAAGCATGAATCATCTAGGAAGAGAAGGAAAAACTGCCTTCTTCACAATGCAAGTCTCCTTGGTCCCATCCAAGCTGCCTTGCTGCAATGAAACAATCCTAAAGCGACAAATGAAACCTCTTCAGCAGATACCTACTGTCAGCCACAGCTGCTCCATCCTAACATTCACTTTTGCTTTGTGAATCCCAACAACACATCCCATTGCAGGGTTAGTTCTCAAGATGCATCAGGGGGCACAAATCAATATCCAGTAAAGGATGGGACTGTGGCCAGTTGAGGAAACACAGCTCTGAAATGGGGTCTCGGCTCACCCTGCATGGTGCCACAGGCTGTCTGCACAGGGGTGTGATTTCCTCCACAGCCTCAGTCACACAATTAAACACCTCACTGCAGTTTGCTTTTGGGAAAAGGTGTACACAAAAGGAAAAGCATGAGCTTTGCTACAGTGATTTGTACTTTAGAATAAAATGCATGTTCCAGGCAAAGAGAAAAATCATGGTGAAATAATACCACAGAAAGGAGGAAAAGCTAATATTCTTCTCAGTGTAGCATGATTTTTGGAAACCCTAAGGAGAGGTGTGCAGTCAAATTCATTTTTTTAAAAGGTCTCCTTTGCGTGTAAAAGCCACAAAGCCACATCACAGATGGACCTGAAAGGACCTACTGAAAGTCAAACACATGAAGCCACACATCACACTGGGAGCTAGAACCCCTAGGACTTCTTTCACATGAGAAGCACCAGGTCAGAGGTGATTCTTTGGCTTTGGTCTGTTCAAATACAAGGCAGAGACAAGCCCGTGGCCAGGCCAATTGCCAGGCGAGCTCCATCTCTACAATAATTCATTGCTCATTCTGAGAAAGTAATTCTAGGTTAAAATTTAAAATACTTATTGTCATAATTTGTTTCCTTATTATACCATGTACATAAACCTGAGGAAATGCTATGAACACATTCAGCAAAAGGCAAAACTCAAGTTGCTAAAGCAAGGGAAAATGCCATTTTCAGGCACCTAATGCTCCACATTTGGAACTATTAATTCTTTATTTCTTTTCATTCCATGTTAGCATCTGCAACAAAAAATCACTAAAAACATCTGAAAAAAGACAGAGCTTCTTACCTATTTTTTCTAGTTTGATCAACAGAATAGATCTGCTTTCTCAGCCAGCTTGTAGAAAAGGGAGAAAAAAAATAAATCTAAGAATTATAAAGAATATACAGCCAAAGAAATTTCAAAATCCATAGACAAAACTCAACAGAAATACTTAAAAGTCTTAAGATTCATCTCTTTTAGCAAAGCAAAAAACCAGTGCAGCATTCAAGGATCCAGCCAGTTTTTTTTAAACACATTTGTAAATATGTACTTTTCTTCTGCATTTTAAAGTCACATAAACAACACAGGAAGGGGAAGGGTGGGCAGAACAGAAAAGAATGAGTAACCAGAAGCTGTGAAAAAGTTAAAGAATAAAGTGAGCCAAAACTTCTGCTAATCTAAACTGAGTAACTCCATAAAGTCAATGATTTCTGACAGATTTATCTTTGAGCTGCTGGCTCAAATATTTGCTAGATGCATAAAAATTAAAAACTAGAGAGAAGGGAAAGGGTTTAGAGAATGTTAAAGAAAATCCTCATTACACTGCATGTCAGTTTTAGATGCACAGTAAAATACTTTTAGTTGCACCAATAGTAAATAAATACATACACAATTTTGATCTAAAAAATGAATGCACCCCTAAGCTAATCTCCAGCCTCAACAGGAATTACTCTTTTTTGACAAGACCAGTGTCAAAGCCACAATTTGGTCAGGGAGCAAGCAAGGGCAGAGCATATCCTCACTAACAGCAGTGGCCACAAACAAAAATGCTAGCAGTAATGAAAAGCAATGGGGTATGGAAACATTACTGAAACCTTGTCCACAGAACTGGCAGTCTGAGCCTGAGCAGCTTCACACACAACATCCTCAGAAGGATAAAAGTGCAGTTTCAAATGGCTGACTTTTGAATTTTCCAAGAAGCTAACACACAAACACCAGCTGCTCTTGTGATCTCATGAAGAGATTTTGTTTTGGGTGCACAGAACAAGGTGAATTGCAAGTTCACATTAATGTAAGAATCAGAGTGTGACTCCAGAGCACCTGCAGCACCTATGTAGCAAAATAGATATTGAGAATTTCCATATGAGGTTTCAGTGTCATGCACTAATTGGAAAGTGTTCTTAGTGTAATTGGCAAGCACCACTTGCTACACCTTAAAAATTTCATTCAGATTTTCCTCTTTCAATTCCCAGTCTTACAAAGTGAAAATATGTCCACGTACCTCTCTGTGATAGCAGGTGTGGGAGCACTCATGACCTCTTGATACAAGATATTCAAGCCACACAACCATTTATCAGTATCATCTTTAGAGTCAGCTGAAAAAAATAGTATGCTATGGTAAACATCAAAACAAAATCAACACAAAACCAAGACACAACTTGTTTAAATAAACCCTAATATGCTGACTAACCTTTCTCTTTGATAAATCTCATTACATAGCTTCATGTTGCTACTAATAAAACTAATAAAAAACAGCATAAATTTGGGGGTAGGTAAGTTCTGACAGAAACTATCTGCTTTTAGAAGACTGTTTATTACAGAAGAATAGTTTCAATATTTCAGCAAAAACACTATAAAACTACTGCTGAGCTCCTGTGGTAACACAATCTAAATTAATTTTCTTATCTTCTGTCTCCAAAGTGGCAAAAGCCCAGGACCTTCAAGAGCAACTTGAAGGGCACAGGCAAAAGAACTCAGTACTACTGTAGCATAAAGCTGGTTCATTATATTCCCAGCAGCCTACAACAAAATTGCAATACACTGGCTTTTGACATAATCACCTTCTATTTATCTTAACCATGCCTCTCAACACAGATTGTTCCAGACTAAATTTTAGCAAGACAAACACAAAGTGAGCAATGTACAGAATTGGTGTAGTGTATATAAAACATTTTAATACAAGTCAAAAAAAGGTCTAAAATTCCTTATGTGTCCTAGCTAGAAGCCAGGTACATCTTCCTCCCAACCCTGCAAATTAGTATATCACTGCCTTGTTTTGTTTAAAATTCAGTTTGCCTTTCCATTTCCCAAACCTGAAGAGTCCTTCCCATCATTTATCATGATTGCATTTGGTAATTCTTCAACCCAGCAGAAGCAAGATGAGGAACTGTGCTGGGCACAGCTTTCCCTAGGAAATACCAGCTAAGCTGAAAGAACCTTGCATGAGATGCAATCTTTACCACCCTCAGCTGGGAAAAGTCCATTTGATTTAGCTGCCTCTCAAATTGCATGAAGGCATTCCTCAATTAAACCAGCTCTGAAAAATTATTTTCACACAGGAGCTGAAATCTTTTATCAGCCTTCAAAGCAAACCAGTTTCTCAAAAGGTGAAGATTACATTTTATTTAAACATACTTTCAAACAATGTTTTATCCCCCAAGGATGAAGCTGGAGCCCAGCCTCAGCTCCCCATGGGAACGTTTTTCAATTAGTTACAATTTTGGAAAGAACACCCACTACCACTGCCAAACCAATTCTTCTCCCAAGACAATTCTGCCCTTTATGATAGCTACCATTCCCTTCAAGGAACAATTCTTTAATATTGTTTTAAGAAACCGTGACAAAGCCCTTCAACAAGGAAAAGGATTTCCCCCTTAACTGAAAGTTATATCATGTTGTTCTGCATTACAGCAACAGCTCATGGTACCAAGTGTTTTCAAAGTATTGGCAGAGTCCTGTTTTGAGAACTGCCATGGGGGAAGGACTATCAGAGGAAATCAAGCTGAAGTCCCTGGCACAGCTGCACGTAAGCACAGCCACTTACTCAAAATTTTCACAGACTTCTGTCAACAATGGTAAAACTTATTTAAAGTTATTAACGGTAATGGGTAAAACTGTTTAAAGTTAAAAACCTCTAAGAATGGATCACAAGCAGTCTTTCATTTCAAAAGCATCTGACTGTAAAAAAATTGTCTTCTAATATTGCAATCTATAAGAAATTAATCCCATAACTAATAATAAAATAATTTATTAAGCAGTATTAAAGCACTTACAAAGCACTCCCCTTTTCTTACATTAAGATTTTCCAATTAAGTTAAATTTTAATGGGTAAAGCACGTTCCCGCTCAGGACAGAGAGAATTATGACTCCAAATGAATTGTCTGTATGGTTCTAAACCAACGACCCACTATAAACTTTTTAGAAATCTCTTTGTAAATTCCACTAGTTAGAAATTTTATTCAGTCTGTACCGTAAAAATTTATACCTCTTTTCATTTCCAAATCTTTGGGTTTGTGACCCTGGATAATCTTGCCTGTAATAAAAAGTGCTCCAACTCTTTCTATAGATATAGGGTAAAAATTCCCTTTGTTTCACACAAATCTCTTCATTTTAAATTTATCACTTTCCAATTTTATTTATGGTTCCCTAATACTTATTTAGAAGGGGTTTAGTATTATCAGGTGACATGCACACAAATAACAAAACTAAAAAAATAAGAAAATAACAAATAACAAAACACAAATAACCCAGACTAAAACTTCATCTTTCCAAATTAATCTGCAATTGCTCACAGGCAATAGGAAAATTTCTGTGATACAGCTGCAGTGTAACTTTTTATGGCTATTATATCCAAAATCATTTTGGCCAAATTGAAAATGTTAGGACAATATTCTGGCCACACTGAAAAGCTGTCTTTAAAGAGGGCAATGTTACCTCTGCTCTTCAGTGCTGAAAACCTTACTGGAGTTATTTAACCAGCAAAAGTCTACCTTGCTAGAAAAAAGCAGAAACAACACTCACACAACACACCACTTGAAAGTGAAACATTCCAAATGCAGCAGGTCACAGAAAAGAAGGGCTGAGTAAAAGGTCTGGCTCCAGATTTTAAGCATCTGGTGCACTCCTGAACTGCAGAAGTTAAAACCGCAGTATTCTGTGCATTCCTGTTCTATCAATGTGTTTGACTTGCTCAATCGGTAGCTTAAAAGAAGAAAGGAAGAAGATAAAAGTACCTGCTAAACTTAAGGTGTTGAGGACAAACTGGGTACCATAAAAAACAGTAAAGCAGTGTTCTTCTCTGTGCTTTGCTTTGCAACGTTCAAAGTCCTTTGAATTCTTTCCTGGGCGAATTTCTTTTATTTCCATCAGATCCACTGAAAGGAAACAACATTCAATCAGTACAACTGCAGAGCTTGAAATGGTAGGATGGATAACTCAAAGTATGCACACACATATAAAATAAAAACCATATATATAAAAATGCAGATATGTATTGGAGAAGAAATGCAAATTCTGCCAGTTTGCAAACCATAAATCCACAAATAAATAGTAACAGATGATAGTAGAACAGGACCAGAAAAAGAAAAAAAAAACTGTCTTATTTTTATTATTTCACTATCACTGATTTTCCATGGACAAGATGCAGACACATTGCCCTTTGGGTCATAGAAAATGTGATTTCACAAATGGCATTAACTCTAAGCAAGTAATTTTCCAATTGCCATGACAACTGTTCAACAGAAACTAAAAAGAAAAGATACAATTCTACCTTACCCACCTAAACCACCCACATATATCTTAGGTAGCCAGCCAACCTTGCCAGCTAGTACAGTAACTACTACTTTCAAGAAAAATATCTGAAGTAGGAATATAAAGAGAAAATCAAGCTTAATAATTAAAACGTTTGTGAGTTTCCTCATGGCCAGCTCCAGAGAGATCTGTGTTATTTAACATAACCTGTTGTATCACTTTCACCTCGCAGCTCTCCAGAGAAGCACTGGAGCATGGCAGAATGGGAACCCTGCACAAGCACACACTTTCCTAAGCCAGCTCCCTTTTTTCAAACCCTTGATAAAGAGCCTGCAGAACAGGAGTGAGACAGCACTGAAATAGAAATATGTGTGCTCTCAAGATAAGATAATTATTAGAAAACTGAGGAAGTGGTTTTGCTCTGCCTGTGGACCAGAGAAATAAACAGCTCTTTCCACTTCTGGACAGTCTTGACTTATGAGCTACAGGACAAAAAGTGAAGAAAAACATTTCATGGCTGCTCTTGAAATGTGTTTATCAGACCTAGCAAGATCCAAGGAAAACAGCTGAGGGTTTTTGTCCATGCATTTAAGAATACCACAATATAAACTGCCTATTTCAAATGTGCACCTCACTCATCAGTAACAGAAGACCATTAACAACAAAATGAAACAGCAGCTCTGTTGCCAGACAAGGGTGAGCTGAACAATGGTAAAGCTTCCGCCTGTGTAATGCTGCATTTCTGTGATGCCAATATGGACAGACAAACAAAGAAGTTAATCAAAAAAATCCTGAGAATGAAACATTAATTCTTCTCAAAAGATCAAAAGTATCCCAAAGTAGCCCAGGCAAAACTTCTACCAGACACTCCTCACAGTCATTAAACAACTTACATTGTGAAAATGAGACCTCAAAGGTTAACCTGAACTAATCATAGGATATAAGCATCTTTCTTAAATGAATTTTTCCAAGCATCATTATTCTCAAGATAGAGGTTTTAATGCCTCGGCCTCCCTCTCAAACCACAAAAACATCTCCTAAGATCTGCATATCTGATTGGCCAAGACCCCTAAATTTAGATGCAAATTTCTAAAATAAATTCACATTGTGCCTATAAATGAATGACCAGGAACCAAAAGCTCCTAATGACTGATCTCCTTCCCATTCAGAGTCTCACTCGGATCCCTTAAGATGCATTCAAATTACCATCCTAAATGTCACCATCTCAAAAAGTTGCTTTTAAGCCACAAATTCACATTAATAACAACAGAGAGGAATCAGAACACAGTCATAGAAAGTACCCAAATGGAGAGGGGAGGAGGTTGCATGGCTGCAGTAAATGGCATGGGACTGCACACCAGGCTGGCTTATTCTAACCACTGCAACCCCAGTCACCTCTTCTGCTTTCCCTTCACCCAACAAATCCCTGCTGAAAAACACAGTTTTAACTTCAAAGTGAATCACACCTTTACTTTCAGGCTCCTTTAAATCCACACACATGAACAACACAACAAAAGGCCCTCTCAAAGTACAAACTAGAAGCAGTGATAAAAGAGATTTCACAACCTGCATTGCTGTTGGCATTTCCAGGGGCTCTTACCTCACACTAACCTCTGAAATAAGCACACAAATTTACTCAATGTCTCCTCTCAGTTACACACACTCACTACAGTCCTTCTCCTTGCATTACAGCCTTTCAACACCACCATCCCCTTCTCCTGCACCAACCTATGTATCCTATGTGTATATACATAGTGGCACAACAATTTTTGTATGCACAGACATGTTATTGCTTCTCCAACTGGTTTTTCAGAAAGAGTTTAGAGTGTACCCTAATTGCTAAACGTTCAGTGAACAGAGGAATGGTTCAGCAAGAGAACAAAATTGGGTGAAAGGAAAGAGAAAGAAATATTTATATTAAAAAACTCGAATTCAAAATTTAACATCCCTACTATTTTCAGGCAACATATTCTATACATCCTACAAAGTCTGGGCAATATATCATTACGTTTCCTTAGAAAATAAATGAAACAGGTACACAGGAAACACAAGTTTTATTAAACATTCTTTAGCTTTTTACAGAAATAAAGACATAATGCATATTATAGTGTCAGAAAATTAATATAAACTACCTGTATGTATTTTAATTACATTTCATAGTGTTGGTTAGGATGTATTACTCTACATTATTGAAAGAAAAGCCAATGTAGAGAATCTAAGGGAGAAAAGAGAAATATGAACACCAAGCATTAATTCTGGTCTTGCAGTAAGCTCTGCCTTCTCCGCAGGTGGTCTGGAGTCACCTCCACATGAAGCCCAGTAACTCCAGAATGGCTGTTACCATTCAACTATGTCAACTATATCAAGAAAGGAACAGACCAGAAAAAGCTGCAACATGTTTCAGACTCAAATTAGTAAATCAACTGTACCAACTTAGTTGTCACGCAGTTACTGTGAACTTTTTGCAGCACAATCTGTCGCTGAACAATTAAAATGTAATTTCATACCCATGCCAGATCTGCAGACACAGCACTTCAGACACACTATCTTTGTACTGCCTTGAAGTACTGGAGCTTTCCTCTTTCTCAATCCCACATGGAAATTGCAGAGCCATATCCTGCCCTGGCTTCACAGACACATATTCCTGCGGCCTGATACACCCAAAAAAACACAGATCTGGACAGATACATCTTGCAGAGTCAAATCAAATCCAATACTCTTGCAGATGCAATTTCCACAAGAAGGGTGAAAGATTAAAACATTCCCTAAGGAAACATGAATTAAAGTATGCTCTGTAGAGAAATTGACTCACACTGAGCAAGACAAGGATAGCACGTCTCCAGCACAGCCAGTCCCCAGCCAAAGTGTTTATAGAAGTCTACTGCCACTCTAAAACCCACAATTAGTTTACATTTCATCCATTCCTTTATGTGACTATTTCCCCAGGTTGAAAGGATCTCCTTAGCAGCCTCATCAGTCACAGATTGATTCTGACAACTCCCTCAAGTGGCTCTTGAAGGAGACCAGACTCCAAGGCACCTTCAATTATCAAGCTGACTCAGGCTCTGATCTGGACATGTATTCAAGGCAATTCAGAGCCTGAAGCTGCCAAACTTCAGCTCCTGATGCTGTGTTATTGTTTAGCAAATCAGTGAATTCAATGGATCATTACACTACTACATACATACTTTCCTAATACTGCACAGATTAATTGCTCAATGCCTTCCAGGGCACCTGACAGAGCTCTTTTCTGCCATGAACTTAACAATTAACTTTTGATCCTCAACACCTCCACTGATCTCCTTTCAAATAACCGTGCAGCAGTGATCATGTTCAGTCACACGCTTGCAGGTCCAAATTCCCACTACATTTCCTTCAGTCACACTCGGAGGTAAATGGTAAAACAGACCCTGAATTTCAATACAGCAGGTGCTGTGCAGGCTGAGGGAAGACATGATACAAGATAACCAAAGGTAGAAAACTGTGTCAAGAGGAGAGCTATAAAAAAACATTACATTGTTATACACAACACAGTGCTCCTCATTGCAGGAGAGAACCAGCAGGGCTGTTTAAACAGAGAGAAGTTCTGGCTCCGTCTGCCACGATGGTGACCTACCAGCCACCTCTGGGTGGGAACACAACCATCCAGCACCTGAAAAGACAGGGTTAGGGAACAGACCCTGCTGAAAACCAGCCAGTGCCGCCAGCAGAGCACCTTCTGTGAGCTACAAGTGTCCATCTAAATTCACTGGAGGAAGGCAAGTTTGCAACACCTTTGGTCAAGTCAGGTAATGTTAGGTTGGAACATCAGGCTGATTGCATATAAATGCACAGACTGCCAACCCATCAAGGCACCCTTGATAGAAAAGTCTACATTAACAGTAAAAGTTTACCTAAATCTGCCATTATGGACTACAGAGTTCTATAAGATAACATTCCTGATTCAAAGCCCAGATTCCCCAGGAGTCTTTCAGTATCTGTGGCCACAAATGGTGCTCAGATCAGAGCTCAGTCATGTACTTAATGAAGGAAAAGAAAAAGCCTACAGAGAGATTCAGAGGAGGCTTACAGAGTCAGAAATCATGCTGTGAGCATTATTTTACTAAGTCTCAAGAGGGCTTAAGGGAAACTACTGGCAATGTTTTGAAGAAAATAAGGGACTCTGACCACCCAAGCTGTGTGCACCAAGACATGGGCCATTCTCTCTATGAATATAATTGCATTTTCATGTGTATATACGTATAGCAACATTCTGCACTCAGAAACAGATTTTTTTTTCAAAAAATTTGCATTACAAAATATTCCAAAGTAGGTTTCATTTTAGAAAGGCAGAAACTGTCCACTGCAACAGAGGCTGTGTGCAAATGAGTGGCCAGTGAATGAAGAAAGCCTTTAGTATCCTTTTGCAAATGTACTTCATGGTGTACATTCACGGCTCTGCTCTCACTTCTGCAGAATTAAATATTAACTACCCAAAGTGTGTTTTTAACAGCCTCTTTTTTTCTGAGCAGCAAGAAAACACAAATCGTATGTGACTCTAGAGGGAACAGGTGAGGCTTCTCCCAGAAAGCAGAAATGTCCTGCAGCATGGCAGTCCAGATTTGGCAGGGAAAGAAATTCAGCTCATATAAACAGAGATGTTTACTGAGACATTCAGCAGCCCAAGGAAGTCATTACATATAAGCCACAAAACTTCTGAAAACACAGTTGCAAGGATGAAACATGAGAGACAGTGTGGTGCACCTTGAGAAAGTACCCGTGAGTACTTTTCCAAGGGGTCCTCTGGGGATTTAGCTGAGTGACTGACATAAGGTTTAGAGAAGTGCACCTTTTAAACCCACAAGGTTTTACATAATCAGGTCACACAGAGCTGGCACGTACAGTAACAACAAATTACTACTAAATTCATAACTTCTCACTGGATTGCTCAGTACAGCACTGTTAAAGTGCTTCCCAGTTTGAGCTCTGAATTCAAGGGGGTGTACACCTGGCTACTGTTTTCATATTAAAAATTAAAGGGCACCTCCACAAAATGGCATAAGAATAGGGTAAAATGTACGTATGTGCTCATAAAAGTTTACATTCTTCTCCATGCAACAAAACAAAACAAAAATATTGGCATATAAACCTGACTTTGGGAAAAAGATGGAGCACCTACATCTCACACTCACTTTCATCAACCAATTTAGGGGTGCTGGGTCTGTGTACTTCCTTCCATCCCTGTTTTGCTGGCTGGCCATGACAGGAAGTCTGGTCGTTGTAAGTTAGCATCAGACATTGCAGAACTGAGCTGCTAAAGGGAAGACATAATTTGAAAAGAGCTAGAGGCTACACACGTTCATTTTTTCATTTGACCACAGAAACCAAGCTTCATGTACTCAGCTGAAGACTTACACAAAGATCCCCCAGCTAATAACTGAAATACAGCCATTTCAAAACACACCAAAAAAAGGTGAATTTTAATGTTCCTTTACTCCATAAAGTGAATCCACTCCAAGAAGTGGATTCACTTTACAATGACATATTGTTCTTTAATAGGATTCAGTATACAGAAAGCAAATGACAGAGCAGAAACACAGGGTTTTAAACCTTAGTTAAGTTTATTTATTACTTTAAGTCTGAAACAGTAAGGAAATTCAGACAAAAGTTCTTCTAACAGTAAGGAAAACAAAGGTCCCTACTAGAAATCAGCAAGATCAAGTGCAGTATTCAAGCCAAATTAAGCATTTATTTTACACCCCTCACCAGAATACAGAGATGCTCATCACTTCTCCCAGAGAAGTGGATCTGTATATGTTTATATCATCATTTAGATCTGTAAATGTTTATATCACCTTCTCCAATGAGGAAAAAAATAAAAAAGTTTTCCACCACAGAACAAATTTCTATTGATATTAATAATTCTACTAAATAAATGACTCAGCTTTTTAACATGTAGCAAAAAAAAAATCAATGTTTAAGAATGTGAGCCACATGCATGAACACTCTCTTAGGTGTTAGTTTTTGAAGTTCCCCAACTTCAACTGACATCCATAAGGATACACAGCATCAAAATTTGTTCTCTTTGGCAGTCATTTTAGCAAAGATCTTAAAAGCAACATTATCAAAATTTAATTTCAAGGCAAAGACGCTGCTGGATAAAATTCACAAAATCAAACAATGAAGACAAGAAACCCTAATCCTTGTTAGGTAGAACAGCATTGCTTGTGGCAACACACAGTAGGTTGCCACTAAATTAAACTAGAGATCCCTGCATTTCTCCTTGCCCTGTCAATTGAATGTGGCCTGACCTGGTGCTGTTATCTGTGCAGCCCTATTACAGATGCACTGCTTCTATAATGAGCTTTGACCAATAAATATCCAAGTGCAACATTTGGTCAAAACTAGTGATTCCTGCTTCGCAGTATAACAAAGCACAGGATAATCTTACAGATTGAGAAAAAACAGAGCAGCTCCCACAGGTTCTAGTTCTATTTGTAACATGAATTTACTAAGCCTGTTTTTAGTTTCCACACTCCCTTTACCTGTGAAACATGAAAATTCAACTTCATTTTATGTTTGAGTTTTTTTTAATCATGTTCTAGAGAACAAATTCTGTAAAATCTCCCCTTTTCAGCAGGGAAGAAAATCTCAGGTGAACTTAACACTTGATAACTGTTTTCTGTAGGTTAAATGAAAAATCAGTAATGCTAAATTACTTTTAGATGGCAAATTTATTTTAGAAGTGGTCATTTTTTCCTATAAATTCTGGGAAAATATTACACACAAAACTAGAGCAGTGAGACAATGTGAAATGAGCAGTTCACATTAATTCTCAAATAACATGTTATGCACTGTCAAACATAGGCTTCTGTTATAAATGAAAAAAAAGATACAAGATAGTCCTATCGCATTAATAAAGGTCTGAGCTGCAAAAAATAGAAATGGCTACTATTGTACTGTGGTGTGTCATGAGCACCAAAAGCTTCAGTTTAAGTATAGCCTTTATTCCTCTGCTTCACTATTTTGCAATTACATCGACATGATGTCTACATCTCTGCCATTCCCCAATCCAGGCACCTCATCCTCTGAGAAAGTTTTCAGAATAAATTAATACTAACATTTCTCTTCCCTTTTCTCTTTCACCCCTACCTACACTGACCTCTCACTCTGCATACAGAAGGAGCAGTTTCACAGCTGATATATAACTTTTTCTAAATATGGCTCTCCGATACTTTAAAACTATTTCTTGTTATGAGCTTGCACAATTAAATTGTCATTAGATATATTTATTACGGATTCTTTTGCAATAAATAAAGAACATGAAAAAAAGGGGATCTTTCTTGTCCAAAAATTCAGGGATTAAAATATGATTTATATAATTTTACAAAAGCAGGTCACCTCTTCACGCAAAAAAAAAAAAATAAATTCCTAGGTATTCAAAAACAGAAAAATCATCTTCTGTCCTCAAATAGAATCTTCCTTGAAATGAGCATGCTTGTATTACAGAGAACCACACACTTGCACATTCAAGGATGGTACCACAGATTTCTGACAGTATAAATTCTCCTGGCTGTGACTCATCCCTTCACACAAGGGATTCTTGGAAGAATATGCAGAAACTCACACATTTTCCAGTGACTAATCCAACTGTAGTCACTGTGAGCTTTCCCTTAATAATTGTCCTGAAAGCACTTTGCATCTGAGAAAGAATGGAATATCCATAACGGATCAGCTTCCTGGATATTTACACTTCACCACCTGCTTGCTCTACAAACTTAAATATCATAACTTTGGGCCCTAATTTATTCATGTGCATATAAATGCTGTACCACAATTTGGGAGGCCTCATTTGGGAGTTCCTGGAATGTCCTCTCAGACAGCAAACCCCAGGTGACACAGCCATGTGTCTTAGCACAGTCCTGGCAAATCCTGCCCTCCCTTGGCCACCTCTCCCTTCCCCTCTGCCTGTCACTGCTGTCCCAGTGTGCACAACACCCCTCCAGTGTGGCCAGCCTGGGACAGTCTGAGGTGGGTAGAACCAGCTCCCGGTGTGTGTGACCCAAGGGCATCCATCCAGGCACAAACACAGCTGGAAAGGTTAAACACACAATAAAAATACCCAGCAGAACCAAAAGGAGGCAACACACTGCAACAGACCTTGCTGGTAAGTCACAGCTTCAGTTACCCACCCAATCTGCAGGGATTCATTTCTGCAAGAAAAGGGTCCATTACAGATAAAACAAGAAATTCCTCTGTACAAGGAAACCAAACTTTCCTTCTCTCGAGAAAAAATAAGTTCATTCTCTCAAATGCGTGTCTGGGTAGACAGGTGAGACTAACATTGGAATTTAACTGCTTAACACTGGGCAGTGAAGACATCACCTCAAACTTATGTCATGCACAATCAGAAATACAGTGCCTCTTGATCTACTATTGAAATAACATATCCTTCTCTAAAGGATGCAACCAACCTGTGTTCTTTCATTTAGGGGGAAATACAGAGGTTTCTGTCCAGGTCCTTTCTGTTACAAATTCCTTTTGTAGATGGCAACTCCAGTCTCTCAAAAGGTCAATGTAAAATCTCCAATACTTGGACACTGTGTGATCTGGTCCACACAATAAAGACAAAAATTGTTTAACTTCATTTCCTACCCTTTGTAAATCCTCACTTCTTACCACACCAAAGACCTGGATGTAGTAAGAGTTTTCTGAAGTTTCTCATCCAAAGAAACACATCTGCACTGAACAGGAACGAGCCTTAATTTTAGCAACTCTTTCACTCTATTCTAAACAGATATGCTGGCAGATTTCCAACAAAAGGGGCCTTTTCATGAGAGATCCAATTTAAAATACAGAACAGTGCCACTTTTGGGCCCATGGGGTTGTGTAAATATTTATAGAAGTATAGCTAATCCTACATCTCTCCCTTGCCCTGGTCAATTTATTCCAAAATAAGAATAGCTGCCTTTTTGTTATTGTAAGGCTTAACTTAAATCACTCCCAAAATAATATCAACCAAATTTGATAAAGATCATTGTTGTAATTATAACCAGCTCTGGTTTAAAGGAATTTGAGTGTTCTTCAAACATTTACAGTCCATCAGCAAGAAAATCGGCACTATGGCATCCAAAATTCCCAACACTACACAGGGCAGTTCAGGAGAAAAAAAAAATAGTTTTTTTCCTGCTCTCCAAAGGGAGACTATTAAAATAAAGTATAAAAGTTGGACTCCATTTTCACTATTAGCAGCCTATTTTTGTGTCCCAAAGTTAAAGAACTCTCCTCACTATCTGATTTAGAAACACAAACCCACAGCAGATGCAAACATTGAGTTTTCTGCCTTCTGTAAAAAGCAGTTGCCAAACTTGAGTTAAAATAGCACACACGGAACAGGAAACCATCTTAACTTTGCCACTTGTACTGAATATTAATTCTTTTTGGACTGACACACACACAAATAGCAACCATTAAGATCACTTCATGAATATTAGGTCTTGTACAGCATAAGTTAATATAATATTTGAGATTCTCTACCCTCAACCACTTAAAAAAAAACCCAAAAAACAAAATATGTGGGTTTTATTTGTCACAAAGCCAACACAATCCACCAGCGTATATCTGGGGTCATTCATATATCCGTGTATATTCAAGAGGCTGCTCTATTCAATTATCAAATAGGAAAGCTTCAAATCCATCATTTTTCCACTTTTCAAACAAAAATAAAGCCTGAGTCTCAGTCAAAAGAAGCAACAAATAACTAACTAAATAAATAAATAAAATAGTTCCTTTTTCTTCAGCAAAAACACTGTCAGCAAGCTAAAATTGCTTGCAGTGACTTTCACTTCTAGTACACCAGATACGGTTCATGGTCAGTTGGAACAACTGTTCGTATCATATTCTGGAACAATACCTGCAAAATACAGCTCGTTGGGGCAGATTCATTGCTTTTTAAGACAATAAAACAATATTTTGCTTATCTGTGCTTTAGGCTAGGGACATATTTTCAGACATAAAGTTCCCATTGTTATACACATCACTGAAGCGTTGCTCAATTAAAAAAACTGCTGCAGCACTACAATTTTTGTGGACAGGCAGATGGCCTTTGGCTAAGTCACAGGCCTGGAGCAATATTCCCTGTTCTAGCAATGGCTACCTGGGGATCTGGAAGCCAAGTCATTACCCTGCTGGATCACCCATGTTTAAGAGTCAAATTACAATATTCACCTTCTTTTAAAAGCATCAAAATCCACGCATAAAGCAAACGAGTTAATTTATTACCACAAACACACACCACCCCCAGAAAGTTTGGATAAAAGGTGATTACAAAACAGGACTGAAAAAGTTGATCCCAACACCTGCAATGCACAGTCCATTCAGCTTTAAATTTGTCCCCTCTGGGCAAATGGCTACAACAAGACTTCAACACACAGTCAGAGATTGGCCAGAAGACTCTGAGGTCTCCTTCCCTCACTGAAGTGGTTATTTGCTGCTATGTTTTAATCTTATTGCCCTGTGTGCAAACCCCAGGCTTTATTTACTAAACAATATTCAAGCACTGCTCTCATAACTGAATTCTACATGCTCTCTCAGGACTACTTTTTTGGCACAGTACCAGCAATACACTTGTACTTGCATTCACACACATCATTATAGGAAAAGATAATTACCCTCATTTGTCATGTAAGAAACTGGGGCAATGAAAGATTGTGATCCAGAGTGCCTGTTAACTGAGTGTCCAGATCTGTTTGCTTTTCCCCAGAATATTGAATAAAACCATATTTTCACCACTAGTGATAAAAAAATCCTCCCAGACAACCAGACTTTATTTCCACCATCCAGTGGAAATATTTCCACATATCCAATTGCAGGTCCAGTCTCCACAAGGAATGAGACAGGAATCAATAGAAACAGTAGCAGAGATTTAACACTTTTATGTCAGGAGCATGAAGAAAAACTGCTCAGACAACCCCAAAATCATGCAAATTCTCAGTGCCTCTCTTTGCAATCTTACAGACGAATGTAAGACTAATGCATTTACCAAAAAAATAACACAATCTTCTAAAAATCCACACCTCAACAGACCAATAACTGATTCTGGGATTTCAGACAAACTATTCAATTCCTTTATTGAGGACAAACACTACTTAGCAGCTGTAGAGTAAAATCATGCTCACAATATTTTTTTAAAAGTTACCGTATAGTCATATGCAAGCACTGCAATTACATTGCACCACCCTGAGCTAGACAAATCACAGAAAGCCCAGGCTGAGCTTTCCTGGCATCAGTTGTGTTCATAGGAACTGAGGACTAGTCTGACTTTATTCTTCTATTCTAGTTTTTGCAGCACTATCTAGCCTTACATTCCCCTTCTATTCCCCGACCTTGTTATAAATAGTGGGTTTAGTCAGTTTCCATATCAACTCAAGAGACAATACCAACTCAGGGCCTTGAAACCACCTCATATCTCACAGCTTCATCCTCCTAAGTCATTGGTACTTTACAGTAATGGTCCTAAATAATGACTTCCATCCTGAGACAGCAAATTGCCCAAAAAAAAAAAAAAAAAGTGAATTCAATTTCCTTGTATTTGAAGGTGTTTGGTTGGTTCTTTTTTTTTGGAGAGAAGTAGTAAAGAATAATTACTCACTTGAATTTGTAAGACATAATGATGGAAAACAGTCTGTCATATTCAAAGATGAAACTTTGAGAACAAGACTAAGGATAAAAGCATGTTAATCATATTTAAGTAGTTTCTTCATCTACATTACAACAATTCAAAGTATCTCAGCAAATTTCCAAACTCTTTCACCCAAAATCTTCATCATGTTAATAAAAGGCTTGTTAAGTTACTATTTGACAAGTATGTCAATTTATTAGTAACTCCAAGTTCAGGTACATATTATAAATACTCACAGAAACCTTCAATCTTGTCAGCTGTCTTGCTCCATGCTACCTGCCTGGTTTCCATTATGACTTGAATAGTCCTCCTTTCTGGGCTACACTTCTTAAGACTGAATATTGTCATAACAGTTCCCAATTCCAAGGTCCTTTTAATCTGGCTCTTCTCATACTCAGGCAGCACTCCATAGTCTACGTTCTTTCTGGGCATTTTTTCTTCTTAATCAAACTTGTATGGTTTTCAGTGTCCTAAAGAGAAAAAAATATAAGGAAGGGAGAAAATGCAATATTTAAAAGAGCATTTTCATTTATTTAAAGAACACATTTATGTAGTTAGATACCCAACAGAGACTCCTGCCCATGCAAATGCAAGGCAGGTACATGGCCAACATTAACCCTTGCTGGTTTATCCTGAAAAGAGGCACAAACAGCCTTCACAGAGGGCAGTTCCAGCAACACCAGCTTGTGTAAACTCTTGCACTGTATTAGAATTTAAACCTGGATGAGACCTACATGAGACTGTAAAGCAGGTAAATTTTGAGAACTGTAATGAAGGGAAAACAAGTAATACAAACACTGAGGCGCTGGCACATCTAAACATCAATTTTTTGCACTTTTAAAACTTCATGGTTCTGTTTCTCCTACACAGTCTGCCTTTCCTTACCCACATGTTGGGTAGCAGGTATTTGTGTGCATGCACTTGGGACACATCTTGGCACAAAACAGCCAAAGGAGGGATGTGTACAGAGCATATCTCACAAATGATAGCAAGTTTCTGTGCTCTCTGGTCTCCCACATCCCACATTAGCATCAAACAGCTAATTACAAGCTTGCCTACTCCTCAGTGAGATTATTTACAAAGATGATGGTCTGAAACCTGCTCTTTCACCCATGGATGAGTATCATCATCACACAAGTCGCAGGGGCTGCTGTGACACAGCTCCCAGCCATCGCCCTTAACCCCATCCCTGAGCAGGACAGGTTTAAAGAAGCTCTGTGCATGCAGCCACCAGCCAAGGCGTCTCCTCTGCTTCTCTTCCTCTCTCCTCAGACCACTGCTCTCCATCACAAGCAGTTTCAGTTTCTGTGTTCATGGCTAATTCGACCGTGGCACTTCTCGCTTCCCCTTCCTAACTTCTGCCAGCCCTCACCCCCTCAGCCCGTGTCACTGTCTCCTGACTGCTCTTCGCTGCTCCCTCTCATTAACAGCACCCAACTGCCTTTGAACATCGTGTCACCAGCTGCTTTAGGAGCGATCTCTCTGACTTTGAAGCTGTCCGGTGCAATCTTTCAAATCCCTTTTTGAATTCTACCACTTCAATAAACACTTTTTGTTTTTTTTGAAAGTTAACAGAGAAGCCACAAGAGTCCCTTCTTACCTCTACACTGCCAACCATGTGCTTGAAGTGCTCTGCAGCAGGAACAACTCCGTGGTTTGCAAAACATTATATACATTATTTACTGTTTTATATTGGCTTGTTACAGTAATAAAGAAAATGGAGTGTTCTTTCCTTATACTACTGAAAAAAATTATGTTCCCCAATCCTACAACTGGGAAGGAGTGAACAGCTTTGAAGTATTGTAAGCAACAGCAGATTTATTATTTTTTTTGGCCATAATCCTTGATGATCCTTTTAGACTACCTGAAGATAATCAGATAATCATTTAAATTATGACAGGCCTGAACCTAAGAATACAGTCATCTTGCTACAATGATTTCTTAAAACATGAAATCAAAGGAGGAAAAAATAAAAAATTAAATTAAAATCTTCGAACAGTGTCTGTTTTCTGACAAAAAAAAAAAAAAAGGAACCCTGTCTTCTCACTTTGCTCTTTTCATTAAAAATCATAATAAAACATATATGCTGTGATCTGGGACAACGTTTAAGCATTTGTGCAACATTACACTGAATAATAAAAAACTGAACTTTTAAATGAGTATAGTTTTTCAAGAGATGATAAAAAAATATACATCAACTCTGCCTTTTACAGTACAAGGTATAGCTGTTACAGGAAATATAATTCAGAAAAACAAGAAAAAAAGTTTCTAAATGCAGCTATTTAATAAAGGGCAATGCAGCAGGTTTTTTGAGAGATAACTCCCTTAGTACAAAGGAACTGCCGCTCAGAGGTGGCTTCTTAAACAGTTTCTGTTGAATATAATATACTGGACTTCCCCTTTTAAAGGAGATCTTTCTCCTGAAACTAGAGAAAACAGTGGATTTAATCTAACTTCAAGTTATGTTTTAAGCCAAGTTTTTGACTTAATGTGGAAAGAATATTGCAATATTTGATCAACCTAACTGACCACTGTTTTGGCTACCTGCTCCAGTTTAAGAGTAGCATCACGGAGAGCTGCCTAATAGTAAAAGAACTAACAGAAGCCCTTGGCATTAGAACTTCAAATATCAGGAGCTGTCTTACCCACAGGTGCCCCTCAGCCTTCCTTGCACCCATCACTGCACAACTGTTTTGAATTAACAATCTTTCTACCCATTCATGCAGCAGAATTCTGTGATGACCTTCACCACCCCATTACCTGGATGCCTCTAACCCAGTAGAGTGTGAAATACAAGATGCTGTGTGCAACAGAAGGATCACCGCTCTTCTGCTGAGAAGTTACTTAAGCCTGCGTTGGAAAGATCCAGCATCACTTACAGGACTCAGAAAGTGAGTTAATAATAGTCAAAACATGCCACAAGATCTAGCTTAGACACAGACATGACTCTTTCCCTTTGACTGTAGGAATTACAGGAGCTAAATTTTGAAGGCATCGTGTACCATATGAAAAACCTGGATCACTTGTTACTGTTTGTGTAAGACATGTTTTGATAGGTTTTAATTGAAAAGCCTGATTTGAACTAAAAAGTCTAAAAGACACCCTGCAAGTGACTAAGTGAATATGGACATAAAAAAAACCCCAACCAAATCCTATTTAATTTATCCTGTCTACTTAGTTTTACTTCATCTACTTCAGACTTTAACAAACAAACCCTTCTTAGCAGAAGATCAGTGTACAGCTTGTACCTCTCTTCGTGATAACACAGAGAGGAAAAACTAGAAAAGGCAAGTTACAAATGTATCAGCTAGTGAAGAATATCTCAGATAACCACTGATGAATCCATAGTCTGTTATAATTTCACTCATATGACACAGCAGGTGCTTTCCAGACAAAGAAAGTTAACCAAGAAGTGCAGTCCAAAGTTTGCCACCAGCCAATTTCTAATTTTTTCCATGTGCTCTGGGCATTGCAAAAGGTTTGTTGCATCCTCTGCCCTGAGCTCTGCCTTTGGATTTAGGACATCACCTCACCAGATGGATACCCACCAGTGACACCAGGGCAGTACCACAGCACTAATAATGAATAACAACTGATGCACGGCCCTTGCGATGCAGCTGCTGCCCGCAGAGTCCTGGGCCTGGCGGGGCGAGCAGGGGAGCGGAACCACGCCAAGACGGTGCCCACCTGCCCCGGCCAGGCCGGACCCTCAGCCCGGGCAGGGCCATGGCGCTGTCAGGCACTGCCACATTGCCAAGGTTTCCTTCCTTCTTCTCCGTCAGGCTGAGCTGCGGCTGGGCCCGGCCGGACACAAGGTGCGGTGTGGCAGGGTCACCTCAGGGAACCCCTGGACTCCTTCATCCCCTCCAGCCCAAGTGCTCGCGGCCCCCTGGCACGACGGCCCCTCACCCTTCGCTGCACCCCGGCCCGACCCCCGACCCCGCGCATCCCCCGCCTGCCCTCCCCAGAGCCTCCCTCACACCGGACTCGCCGCCCCGCCCCAGCCCCGCGGCACCTGCTGCTGCTGCTGCTGCCGGG
Organism: Poecile atricapillus; assembly: GCF_030490865.1. Taxonomy (NCBI): domain Eukaryota; kingdom Metazoa; phylum Chordata; class Aves; order Passeriformes; family Paridae; genus Poecile; species Poecile atricapillus. Next base: position 17,488,631 of record NC_081258.1, on the reverse strand, counting down.
CCGCCCTCACCTGCGCGGCGGCTCCGGGCGGCGGCGGGGCACTGCCGGGGCTGCCGCTGCTCCCGCGGCGCCTCTCGGGGCTCTGCTTCTGCCGTCACCGGGAAGGGGCGGCGCCACCTGACCCCGCGGCCACCCCTCAGCCCCGGGACACCGGCCCTGCCCTGCCGCGCCCCCGCAGCGCCGGAGCGGGACCGGGACTCCTCGGGATTCCGAGCCCCGGGGCTGCTGTTGGGAAGAGCTCCCGGCTGGCGCTGTCCCCGCAGGGCCCCGTGCCCACAGCCGGCCCCTGAGGCGCGGTGTCCCCTGTGCCAGGGCCGGCTGTCCCTGCTCGGAGTTGATGTTCTGCTCGTCTGGGGAGGGTGGGTGAGCCTTAGGAAAAGGCTGTACAGCTTCAGTATCGCTGGAGTTACCTTGTCAAGTTAAAACTGACTCCAAATGATCTGCTGCAATTGTATCGCATGCCAGTTTAGGAGTGGCAATGCTAAAAGTGTTTCCCAGATTGGGATTCTGAGGAATTGTGGTAGGACGATATTCTGCTTGCAGGTCAAGCCCTGGTACAGACATTCAACTTGATGTATCAGTCTTGACCCAGACCAATTTGATAAATCTAGGGAAAATTCCTACACCCATAGGCAGAATGGCAAGGTCATCACAGGGAACAAGTCATGCCAGTTCAGCAGATACCAAAACAAATGCCCAGAAACCAAAGCTAGGGGTGCCACAGCATTTGCAGGGAAGATTACGGCCATTTCTGCAAGGGCTGTGCCGTGTTACAATGGCAGGTCCTGTATTCCAAATGCTGATTCCCAAATGGAGATAAAGAATTATCTCCTCTCCTTCCAATATTAGTGGTTGGCACAAGGGGATGAAAAGCAGAGGTCTTTTAACAGAGTAATCTACTCTTTTGAGAGGAAAAATAATTTTCCATAATTTCAGTCAGCAATATAAATGGTTGAACAAACATTAATTGACTTTCACCCTATATGTGCAGAAAATACTGAAACAAAATTATACCTGCAATGAGGTTCTGCACCACCAAATGCCACCAAAGATACTCCCTAGCTACACAGGAAAAAATGTCAATTGTGTCCAGGTCTTCTGTAGGAGCAATTTGGGAAACTCTTCCCAAAGGCAAACTAACAAGACTTTATCAGGGTCAAAATTATCAAAGGGTTTCAAATCAGTATGACCTATCAGAAAAGAACTGAAAAACACATTCAAAATATACCACCACAAAAGGAAGAAAAGCCTGAAACCCTATACCTGGGAAAGGTGTGGTTCATTTAAAATGCAAAACAAAAAGATGACCATTGCAATCTTATCAGAGTCTTCTGTTTTGTGCAGACTTTTCACATTTTTCCAGATATCTAACCTAGGAAAAGTTTCTCCCTTAATAATGCATGACTCAGTTACAAATTCACAGAACAACATCTAACAGGAGCCATGGTAGTAAATGAATGAGAATAGTAGAATGTTTATTGATCACACCATGGTATTTCTACCATACATTATTTTTAGCTCTTCATCTTTAAAGTCTTTAATGTTTCGTGTTAAAACTGCTTTTGAAATTATGTGAACAGTGCCAAAAGCAAGAACCAAGCAGCCAATTTCCCCAGCTGCAGAAGCTAATACCCAAACATCCAATTATGCCACAGAGAGCTGAAGGGTGCAGGTGATCCTGGGCATTTTACAAGCAGGAGATGGCAGTATTCACTTAATGTCAGCTGTCAGATCCAGGAGTCATCCAAGTCAGTTGACAGTGAATCCAAGTTCCAGCAAATACCAGCCCCAGCAGCTCCTCCTGGTTCTGCTTCACTTGGCCAGGTACCAACAGTCTCCTCAGCAGTCATACGGCACAGCTTCAGCACAGGAACCACACTTGAACAACTCAGAAGCCACACAGGCACAGAGCTGCTCATCTTTATGGTATTTGGAGCTGTGCTGCAGTAGTTAAAACACTGCTGCAAAGAAAATCTTTGCTCTAGACCTACTTGTGGTTGTGCCTCATTGGTGCTTTGGAAGGACAAATAAAACCTACCCGTTACCAACATTTCTTGAATGACCTTAGACTTACCTGATGAAATGCTCTTAAAGCCAAGGAGTCATTATATAGCCAGGGAAAATACATATGTTGGAGAGAGTCATAGCTGCAGTGGGGATGATAACAATGAATCCTGAAAATCGCTGGATGTAGCAAAATCTCAGATGGAGTAAGAAATCCTTGAAACCAAGCCAATGAAAGAGTAAATGAAACACCAGTTGTTACTCAGCACATTCACTAGACCTGAAATAAGAGTACTCTGACTTCCTCACAATCCCAACAGATTTAAGTTATTATCAGAATCAGCAGCTCTGCCATCCAACAACCAAACCTCAAAAGTGAGAGCTTCCAGGCAGACAACATAATTTCCTGTAAGGATTATGGATCTCATAGTCACAGATGTCACTGTCAGGTGACATTTCCAGTCCTTTTTTGTAGAAAGAAAGCCTGTAGATATATGTTGAGAGGCGTGGGAAAATTAGTTCTCTGAGTTGAAGAATCTGCCCCAGCAAAGCCTGTGTGTTTAAAAAGAAGGTTAGACACTAGAATAAAATCTTCCTTCCTTTATTCTTTTTTCTTTTCAGTTTAACATCCTTCTTATAATTTTTAAAGACTTCTTGAATTGTTAAAATATCACAATTTATATTATAAGATCTGAAAAATGAGTTTTTCAGCTAGGAGTATAGTTTTACATTTTGGTCATAAATCCCTCAAAGGGAATTTATACTGTTCACACTGACACTCTCTTAATTACAGCATTGAAAAGTCAAACCTTGTTTTATACTTGGTAATGAAGTGTTGATTGCTTCCCCTGGAGAATAAAGCAAGGCATGAAAGAGAAGCACAGGACTGGCTAGGCAGCCTCATGGATATAATAAATAATGGCCACAAAACTGGTACCTCTTCCTCACAGGAGCTACAACGAAAAAACAGCTTCTGTGTAGAAGACAGAAGTTGAAAATCTTTGTCCCATCAATTGCAAAAAATGTTAAAGAGTGATTAGGGAGGAGGAACAAATATTTTAGAGATTGTCACAGACATTTTCTAGCCAAAGGATTTATTAACCACCACAGTACCTGCACTCCTTAGCAGGATGTATATTAGCTCAGCTAGATTTTCTGGTTAGAGACGCAAAACTTATAACCAGATGTTTCATAAAGAAAACTTAATTTTCAAGGTTTGCCTTTATGAACTATTCATCTGCAGGACTCGAGCTGATTTTAAACCTGTCAAGAGAGTTAGCATACTTAGAGTTGAGGTAGCAACAGCTGCTGCAGTCTGGAGGGAAGAGGGGAAGGATGTCCCTCCCAGTGACTCTTGTCAGTGGCAGAGCAGTCCTGTGCCAGCCCAGCTCCTCATGGCAATAGCTTCAGCTACTCTGGGAAGCCTTGATCAGATGCTAGTGATCATCTTTAGTGCTCAAAGGGCCTTTGAAGAATGAAGCTGACCTTTGAGAGCAGTGTCCAGCTGTCGCAGCACAATTCAAGTGATGAATTTTACAGGAGATCCACCTTCAACACCATCACAGAGTGTGACATGTCCAACACCCCCAGCACATCCTCTCAGCATAACAAAGCTCAGGCTCCTTGAAGAGAATCTCTTGTAGAAAGTGTTCCAGTGTGTACTTGGCTCCATTCTTATCAGAGTTGCATTTTAATCTTGGTAAATTATTGTCACTTAATCATAATATTTAAAGTAAATATTGACTTAAAGTAAACTACTAAGGTCACTAGCAGAAAAGCTGACATGAAGGAAGGGAGGTGGCACTTGTAAGTGGCTGGCCTGTTGCCTGCTGAAATGTTTGTCTGAGTCCTCAAACTGAGCTGCTCCTCAGTTCAGTCACCCTGTCTCATGGTATTTGCAAGATCTGCATTTAAAAAATCTTCTGAGGGGTTACTGCCCACTGGCTTCATACACAAAATCCTGTGCTGTCCCTTACAATTTCTGTAACAATTTGCATTTGTAGATGTCAAAAATACTGGAAATCATTATATCACATTTTCAAAGGCATCAGGCCTAAAAGGTGAGGAAGTTTGCCAAAGATCTCACAGCAGTTACACACTTTGGGCAGAACATTGCTTCCAGGTTTTATCCTAACGTCCTGACTTTGGAATGGCATTTCCTTATAGCAAAACTCGCTGTGCCAGAAGAAACCTTTTCATTTATCAGAACTGTATTTTCAAAAGTTTCACTTGAGTGAAAACTCTGCTGTGTGGTTTGGGATGCTTGATAAAAACCCTTTAAAAATACAGGTGAAAATATTTCAAATAAGTATAAAAGTGCATTTTTTTAGACACACACTAATAAGTTATTTACTCAGCATCTTGAGCCAGCTTTGACCACAGAAAACATCAGTGTGTTTAAAGGGCCTGCAATCCCACCCTCAAATGAAGAGTTAAATATTACATTCACTACATCCACAGTGATAAAATGCCAGCAGCTCATTACCAGTACCATCAACAGTGCATTGATACCAGTGTTACAAGGCCTCAGCAGAAAAGCAAAAATGCAGAAGATTCTGCAGGGAACCAGAGGAAATTTTCTCCCGTGCTTTTTAAGCCAATTACATAAAAATCTTTAATTAAAATAATGTTATTTTGAGTGGGAAGGACTGGAAAAAACAGCATTTGACAATAGTTTCAAATGAAGTGAGATGCAACTCAGCAAAAAACAGTCCAGCTCTCCCTCCTAGGCAACTTTCAGCTTTTCATTTCTTTCCCACTACAGAGTAGCACCACGGGTGAGCTGAGGAGAGAAAAGGCTCTGTTACCATCTGCTTTAGCCTCCTGCTCTCACTCATTATCCCTGTAAGCCTGCAGAGAGGTTTAGGAAAGGGATCTTCAGGCAGGCTGGGCACAATGAGCGGGGCTGAGCTCAGCCTTCAGCCTAAACTCGTCCCATGGAGCCCCAGGGGGCTCAGTGTGAGAAGAACACACACCAAGGCTTCTCTCCATGGTCATTTTCCTTTTTCCTCCCATTCTACTGAACTCTTCTTAACACTGATTTTGCTACTGCTGGTGGAAGCTTTTCTGGGATCATAAAACAGAGATAGCCCAGGTCTTTCTCTACTTTCTAGGTGGCTGATTGCAGGGATTTATTATTGTGCAAGGCCTTCCCTCAGGGCACACAGGAAGGGAGGAGAAGTTCCTTGCATCTGTGCTCACTCATGCATAGATCAGCTTTAATCTGACACATGCTACATCAGAAAAGTTTAGAAAAGCCTTTAGTTCATCAAAGCACAAAAATTCTCTGGGGATGGCGAGAGCACGCTGGTCCTAATGCAGATAAGCATGTAGTCATGTAAAAACACATGTCAAAATCTCACTAAAATCAAAATATGATTGAAAAATTAATGATATCCTTGAATGATAATTTCTGAATAGAGATAGAATGAGAGATATTCAACAGGGATATGCCTTCCAGATGCCTGTGCCTTGGAAAAGCATCCATCTGGTTATATCTCCAGGATCAGCATATTTGTATAGAATGCAAATCGCTCTTGCAACTGCTGTTATCTTTCTGCACTGTAGTCATAACTGAGTGAGTCATGTTAAAGGGTCAAAACCTTCTGTTCTACTTTTTGTGATAAGCATCTTTTCAACATGCAGTGTTAGAGATCCTGTGTGCAGATCGAGGTAGGAGCTGGTGTGGGGTGATCTACAGCCAGATCTGTAGTAAGAGACTCCTGAGTATCCTGAGGAGAAAACTCACCTTTGTAGCTTCAGAAGAGCCTCACTTTAGAAGAGCAAAGGACCATTTTCCAGAAATGCAGGCAGGTATCAACAAGTCCTTATGGCTGCTGATCTCAAATACGTGTGTGTGTGTGTGTGTGTGTGTGTGTGTATAAAAATGAATATAGGTAGAATCCTATTATTTCACTTATCACATTAAAAAAATCCTTTCACATCTCCAAACAGATTATATTTGTGCAAAATTCAGAAACTACACAATATGTTTGTAAACACTAGCCACAACACCTCTAAATCACCAACATTTGACTGAATATCTGAACTTAGACACTCTATGAGATGATTTAAAAATAAGGACAAGATTTGAACTCTACAGAGAAAAAAAACAACAAAAAACAACCAACTTTCTTTCCATGGAAAATTTAACATGCTCCTCATTTAACAGGAGACAATGTCTAGAATAAAGAACATAGAAATGTGAATTTACAAGTGCTTATTTGGCCTGATCTCCGATTAAAAATATCTTGCTTAACTTCAGCTGAGCATCAGCTGAGGACTTCTGTGTGCTTGTAATGATCATAAAAATGTCACACACACAAAAATTGTTTCCTCTTTCCTTATTAGACTGGACTAGTAGTTTTCAAATACCACCCCCTCTTTCAAAAAAATGCTTTTTAAATTTCCTTTATTATTAAGAAAGTCCTTTTATTCTGGAGCTAAACTACAGAATATGTTGCAGGAGAGAAGACAAAGGCTGGAACACTGAATGCTCTGCCAGGTAATTTAAACCCAACTGTGTTCTCTCCAGAACCTTTCTGTCTCACATGGGGAATTATTTAACCCCATTTTTGCAAAGGATAACTGCCCTGCTGGGCCTCAAAGGCAGCAATACAGAGCTTACCTTTAATCCTGTGCAGAATAATGAGTGATACACTGCTGAGATTAGTGAGGCAGTGTCAAATGGAGGTTCCTTCCTTTTTGTACTCTGACTCCACCTGGGTAAAAGCACACTGTTAAGACCCCATAAGCATACAAAATCTCTAATCAAGTTTTCAACAGCCTGGGCCTTTTAGTTAATTTAAAATTTAAAAGAAAAAAAAAGTCACCTTTGCTGACACTCACTTCTTCACAAGGACAGATTTTGTTATGGCTGCTGCTGGAAGGGGGGAAAAAAAATTTAAACAAAAAAAGTTGTTCTGAGAAAAAAGTGGAACACAAATTCTGAAATATGTCCCTTCCAGCCAGCAGGACTCTCTCCTCTTGTAGCACCTGCACGGACTGAGCCCTTTTCACACTCACACCATGTGTTAATAACCTGGCTATGTGTTAATGATGGCTCCACCTGAGAGCATCAATTCTAACAGCTTTTGGTTGTCTCAGGCAAATTTTAAATTCTTTGCCTTCTGTTTTCTAAACTTTTGAGATGCCCTTTCTTTCTAAGTTTTTACCACATCCATGGGGTTTATAATTTACTTTTTTTTACAAACACTAAGAGTCTCAGGAACTCTGCTCATTAGGCTTTTAGGAAAATGTCAAGATATTTTTAATCCTTAGGAAGAAAAAAAATCAAAACCTGAGAATTAGAAAAATTCACATCTGTTTTGTGACATGCATTTATAATTTCTATGCAAACATTCAGCTTGTGTTCTGTCAGGAGAAAATGGTTTAAGCATGGAACCTAGAATTTAAAAGTTAGATCAGAAAAGAACACCTGGTTTGTTACCCTGGAGGGAAATAGATTAGAGAATATTCATTTTGTTAACCACTGATACTTGGCACTCACTTTATTTTTTATTTTAAAAATAGTGAATACATTGAAGCTGAATTACACCAGCTTTCAATTGATTTATATGCAAATAATAATCAGAATTTATTAGATCTGTAGATAAATCTATTTAGAAATAAATATGATTTTAAAAGATTGAAGTGCAATACAAATATATCAAAACAGAGTTTGAATATGGCAAAACAGAGTTCATTTTTTGAGATATTTTATGAAAACAAAACAAAATGTGACACTGATGAAAAAGAAAACACAGAAAACTAAAAATTAAAAGCCACGCAGAAATACAGCTGGAGAAGAGGTTCCATATAGGACCTCTAGGGAAAAGTAAGAAAATCCTGCTCCCAGTAAGTGCCAGTCAGCAGCTTTCCCCTGGTCTGGCAGCACAGATGGAGGGAACACACCGAGCTGCTGACGTGATGACAGACATCTTCAGCAGGCTGAGAAGACCTTGGCCACTGCTGTGGCAGGAAAGCCTCAGTAACACAGCACAGACAAGAGCTGAAGTTGTTTCTTGATGATTTTTGTAGCGTGACAACAGCCAGGCGTTAGCACTGGGCAGTGCAATAGCAACAGCGCTGCAGCAAGGAGGGATTTTGGTAAGAAAATTGCCAGACAAAAAAGGCAGCAAAAGAACATCCTTGATACTACAGAAAGAATATAACAAAGTGTTTCCAGCCTCTGACTACCAGTGGACACCAGTGAGGTGCTTTGATGTCAGGGAGGAGATCAGTCAGCATGATCAGAAAGGACAGGGCTGGAGAAGGCGATGTCTCCAGCCCCGTGTCCGCCTCTGCCCTGCTCTGCTTTTAGCTCCCTTCTTGTGAAGAGCAGCTTGCTACCCCCAAAAGATGAGAGATAAGGTCAATGGAAATGCAAGGTATTGTCAGACTGTGGCTATTTCTTTTTCTTTATTTTTTTCAAAGAGAGGAAATAATGTGTGCAGAGCAGCAGTGGTTCATATTGGGTCAGTCAGGAAGTGCTGGGCTGAGAATTTAAAAGACAGGCATTTTTCTTTTGTGGTTCTCTCAGAGAGAAAAAGCCTACAAGAAAACTGGGGTTTTTTTGCTAAAAAATGCAAACTTCGAGCTCACCTAGAGCTAGCTGAGGTACTGAGGTATCAACATCATGTTTCACTCTGAAGAATGTCACTTTAAGCGGAATACTTTGCATCTGTGGCTGCAGTTATTACAGAAATGCTAAATAGCTAGAACCAGCACTCCTTTGGATTGCAGCACAGGTAATAGCAGAAGGAGGACAGGAAGACAATGAGAGATTATTAACTCTATTCCCACAGGTGAAGAGCTGAGCCATAATTGGTTTCAAGCTGAAGTTTCACACACATCTTCATGCAGCACTTACTGTGGAAAAAGGCCTCGTCTGCCTCTTGCTATCTCTGCCTCAGCTCGGCCCACATAGATAAAAAAGAAATCTGAAAACACAAGTCCAAAACTAGCGCCATGAATATTGCAGGTAATGGAAAAAAGAAGATCAGCTGGAGATATATCTCTTTAAGTTACAAAACTGATTTTAATTTGGCCTTTCATGGTTGTTACTTAGCAGTAAACAAGCTGATAATCTTTACTGCTGTGAATGGGTATGGAAAATTAATGCAACAGAACCACTCAGAAGCTTACAAGAGTAGTCCTTGAATAGCATAGTTGGCTGAAATACCTGGAATTCAATCTGCATGTTACACTGTTACATCTACCTCAGATGAGGAAGCTGAAAATAGAGACTCTGTAATTAAGCCAAGCACTGTGTGTTTTGAAATTCGTTAATGAAAAATCCAACCAGCTAGCAAACAACTGATTCTTGTGTTGTCAAAGAGAAAAGGAAAAATCTGTTGTGCCAAGACACCTACGAACAACTTAAAATGCATTAAGATATATCTCAGTTGATATCTCAGTGACAAAAAAAAAAAAAAAAAAAAGAAAATTGAGTAAGAAATTTGTCAATGATTCACTTAAAGAAAAAAAGGCATTTTGCAAAGAGGAAAAGAATCACCAAGCAGGAGTTTTTTGAAAACCTCCATGATGATTAAAATAAAATCTGCACTAATAATTTCTGTTGAAATATTCAAGCAGAAAAGTTGAGAGCAGAGCTGCCTTGGAAATGCTATTTATTGCTGACATATGTTTTACAGATATTTTTTAGACCTTCAGACATCATGGTGTTATTTATGTGTGTGCTGAGAACAAATTTGCTGCCTTCTGAGGCTTGTTCAAAAATGTTTTTTAATCACTCTACCAAAAATCAGGCTCTGCAGAAAAAATTGGATCAGCTGAAGAGAAAAAAAGCTGCTCCTGTGTGTGGAGTCCCTGCACCATGCTGGTTTAACACTACCTCCTTTTCATTCTTACTGTTTAAAGGAAAGATGAATGTTTGAGGGATAGGCTGGTCCTACCAGCATAATAAAGGTGGTTTTTAATTAGTCTTCCCTCTGACTGAAGGAAACCAGCAGTCCTTCTGGATATGTTTTAGTTGAGAAAAAACGAGTAAGAAATGGCCATAGGGTTCTTGTACCAAAGTGCTGGGTTACTGCAGAGGAGAAGAGAGGCCAGGGAGAGACAATCCCAGCTGATTTTACAGGAAATGCATTTTTAAAGAAATTACATACACATTTTTAGCAGCTGATTTGCAACGATTTGTTCAAAAAAATACCCTAAAATCCCAAACACAGAAAAGAGATCCTCTTTACTTCTGTGGGGTTTGTTGCAGGCCCTTGAGAACAAAGAGCAGAATAATAAACCAAAGGACATCACTGAGGCTGTGCTGTGGTTTTGTAGCACCAGGTCACATCTCAAACCCCAGCACCTGAGCTGCTGCTGCTGTGTCACCACGGCTGGGCCACTCGCACAAGAGCGGACACGGCTCCTTCGCTTCTTCACATCACTGAGGGCAGAAGCCAGAGTTGGGCTAAACAAAACTCTTGCAAAATATCCAGGAGAAACCCATGAACCCAATGGAAAGCAGCTGGCTGTTTGTTTTCCTTCCTTATTTGCCCTCAGGTTGTTTGGACTGCAAATATGGTGGAGGCTGATGTCGCAAGGGGGACAGCGACAACTTTCTGCAGAAAGCACTGCACAGGCATCCCAAAAGCAGCAGCACTCCAAAAGACTGAGCCTTTTTCAAGGGATCAGAACACCTCATTGCAATGGGAGCTTCCCAATCCCTCACCAGAGTCCCTGCATGGGAGCAGCTGGTCTGCACAGCCCAGGATTTGCATGGCAGACGCCCTTCCTGCTGGGATGGCAGCAGCACTCTCATCTCCCCAACCCTGCAACTGCTCCTTGAGGACTTCGGGCAACTCACTCTGTGCCTCACCTTCCCCAGCTGCAAAATGGAGAAGAGGACACTTCACTTTGCTGAGATTTTGGGTCAGGAATACAGGAGGCAGTGTTTGTGGAACACTATTTATCAACAAGGCTCCACCACCAATGCAGTGTTGTCATTACAACAAACATTGCTATTGTTTTACTCCAGATGCAATCTGTGCTATCAGAAGTTATCTTGCTGTATTTAAAAACTAAATCTCCATGAGTGTAGCACAGGAAAAAAACAATTTGTAATTCTGAGGCCAATATGACAACCATATTTATTTTTACCTCTATTTTTTCAGCTACCATATGATACAATCATGCTGGTAAAAAAGAAATATATTTTAAAGCAGCAGTTGTTGATGGCAACTTTAACACCTTCCATATTCTTTTCCCAAAGGCAAAGGATTATGTAATAAAAAGAAAGTCTGTATTACAGCACTGAGGTTTGGAATTAGCATGATAAACTGAATTTTAAAACAATATTGGCCCTATCCTGTACTTACAGATAATAGAATTTATGACTTAGAGGTGCTGCCACTGAGAATATAACATGGGAGGAAACTGCTAAAGAAATATTCCAATTTATATATGTCATATTACATTTCTATGTCCCTTCTACTACACTTCTTCAAGCTGGAAGGCTGTGGTGTGCAGACTCTGAGTCTCAGTCAGGAAACTTGCTGCAGTTCCAATTCCACTCCTCCTGCCTGAAGCCCTCAGCAAACCTTCCAGGAGCTCCTGGCTGTGGTTTCAACCTAGTGACCCAGGAACACCAGCGAGCATCTTTGCATGTTTCAGATTCCTAAAATTCTCCTTTCCTGGGACATTAAAATACCATCCATGCTACTCTGGCACTTGCTTTTTTATTCATACCAGGATTTGTGCACATTCTTCTAGGACCATTTATGTCATCCTCCCTTTTAATGACAAACTAGTGATGGTTCAGTGAGTCCAAACATACCAGGTTGTTTCTGTCACTAAGATCTGTTGTTTGTGCAGTACATTTCTACAAGCCATGCATGAGGCACATCAGTCCACAGGGAGAGAGGAGAGATGCCTGCTTTCCTCATCCCTGGGAGCTGCAGGGCAGACATGAAGGAGCAGCATAAGGTTCACTGGTCAATGGTATTAATTTCCATAAGCTGCAGTGTAAAAAACTTATGTGTGGGCATATGAACAGAGCACTAAACACAGGTAGGATCCCCATCCTGAGAATTCCCTCCTCAGCCTCTTATCTGTCCCTTTGCTGTGTCTAATCCTCTTAGTTTGTTGCTCTGCTGCTTCTTCTGTGATACCACAATGCCACTCACTGCCTACATCCAGTATTAGCAGACTTTCTGCTCAGGATTCCTTTAGAAATGTTGCTCAGTGGAATTGTACAAGTTTCTGGCTTGGCTCCTAAGTGTCTCTTCATGCTACACACCCACTGGGTCTTTTCAGCTGGTGTCTTTCAAAGGAGACTCATAAGTGAGCAATTAACCTAACTGCATCAGCCAAGTCACATGCCAACAGCTACATGCCTTGTATTGGATACAATCATACAATTCCAGTAGTTTTGATGTTTCAAAATTATGACTTTCCCAGTGTCCAAATGATTTGTCTCAGGTTTTACAATTTACCTCATCCACGCAGGCTACTTACTGCCTAGTAACTATCTATTTAGATAGTTTACAGCAAAGATGGATTAAAGATCAGTTTAACTGTTAGCTCAGCCTGACTTTCTCCCAGAGACAGGCCAGTTTAGCAGCTTATCTTCTCAAATCTGCTCTCGCACATGTGACCCATATTTGCATGTGGCACACATCCCACGGGACAGCACCTTCAGTCCTCTGAGTGCTGTACTGCCCCTCGTACAAGAGCTTGCTTGGGGTTTGGTAACTGCCACGAGAGCAGGCACACAGGTGTGCACCACACACAGATACCACCATGGGAATTACCCACGGGGAGTGAGCAGCAACAACAGCCTTGTAGTAAAATTAGGCTTAAATAAAATGAAAGCAATGGTCTACAGATTTATAGCTAGAAATGGTATTGAGTATGAGAAACTCAGAGCACCAGAGTTTCTCATAGCTGAGAAGCGGAGTCTATTCGGACTTTCACAACAGCTAGAGCTGTAATTTGATACTTTTATAAAATACAATGATTACTAGTAACAGCAGTAAGAAGACCCTAATGCAAAATAAATTTTTATTCTTACCATCAGGTTGGAACAGCCTGCTTTAATACCTATTCAAGGCAGGGCTCAAGGCTGTGTTTGGTCTTCAGGATGAGTAATATTTTGCTAGGTAATGATTTTTTCCTGGGAAGTCTAGCTGATTAGCTTCCTGATAACCTTGGATGGAGAGAATTAGTGAGGAACAAAATGACATTATAAAGAAAAAAAACACTTACCAAAGAGAGACAAGGACTCCCTGCCTGGACACATGCAGATTGATAGGTTGGCTTGTTAGGTCTGTATTTCATGACCGTTCCTAGAGAAGCTCAGATTTATTATTGAACACAGCGTTGAATGTGACAGAGTCCAGCGGCGATCAATTTTCAGTGTTATCACCGCGGAAAGGGTCATGACCATCAGCACCTGCCAAACTGCCCTCGATCCCGCAGTGGCGGCCGCTGATGGCACATGTCCTGCCCTGAGCCGAACGTGCCCAAACCCGGCTCGTTTCCTTTCCTGGCCGTGCCATGCGAGGGCAGCAGAGATTGCGGAACGGGAGCCGGGCTCTGCGGGGACAGCCGGGTGTCCCGGCCACCCTGACCCTGCCAGCGCTGCTGGACATCCCGCGGGATGCGGAGCCCCACAGGAACCTGTGCCCGGGGAATCAGACGATAAATAAGTCTCTCCTGAGGTCGTAACATTTTTAAACTTTTGCGATGGAGTCACTATCCCTGGAGGGATTTACCAGACGTGTAGATGTGCTCTTGGGGATGTGGTTCAGCGGTGGGCTTGGCAGTGCTGGGCTCATGTTTGGATTCGAGGATCTTAGAGGGTTTTTCCAACCTGATTCCAGGATACTCATTCACCTACAATGCAGAGAGGGGAAAGGATACAGAGCAGCCAAAGCCTGTGAGCGACTTTCACACCTTTAGCAGAAAAAGCTCAACTCCGAGATCCCGGCTGCACCTGAGTGATTTCCAGAGTCTCAGCTAAGTCTGATTTGGTGACACTCAGCGAAGGAAACGCTGTCATTCCCTCCACAGCTCTATCGTGCAGTCGCCAAGAGGTGGAGCCGTGCACCAAATCCCAGCCGCGAATAGGGCGAGCAAGGGCTTTTAGCTCTTTATTCCTCCACTTCAGCCAGGCTGATCCTCAGGCTCCATCCAAAGTCAGCTGATGTTTACAAGCAGCGATAAATCAAGCAGAAAGTGCTGACAGTAATGCTGCTCACTATTGATCGGGTGCTGCAGGTGATGTTTAGGGGAGGGCTGGCCATTCCCACCATCCCCTGGGGAAAAGGGTTGCTTGGGGATACAGTCAGGTACCAAGGACGGAGCTGGTGAGACAATGCTTTGGGATTCTGTTCCGTGTCTGTGCAGGGCTGCCCTGATTACCCTTGCACAGGCCACTTGGTTCGGAGGCTTAAAGAGAGCCGAGCAGTCTGAGTCAGACACAGGGCTTGGACAGGCTGATACAGATGCTTTTCTCTAAGCTGCCTCTCGACCCCATAATCTATTCCTCTGTCAAAATCTTCACCTTCCTCAAAATCTTCACCTTTTCCTACAAGGGTACATTCTGCTTCCTTGCACCTCTTTGCCCAGGGATGTGGTGTTTGCTGGCTGCCAGGGTGGATGCCCTTCTGCAGCCAGAAGATGAGCCAAGGCTGTTTGCAGGAACCAGAGGGACGGAGTATCCAAACATAAATCCCATACATCTGTCGGCAGCTCAGGCAAGGATGGGTGGCTGTTTGAAACTGCTCCAAGCCAAGCACTGTGATTTGGTTTCTTCTGGACCATTCGGCATTGAAATAGCTGCTCCATTCCTGGTGTAATTTTCATGAAGGAAAATTTGAAAATCTGTTAGATATTGATTTTGCAGGAGCATTATTTCCCACTTAAAAACAAACATCTTGGGAAAATTCCCAAGAAGATCTGAATAATACATCTGTAACACTGACAGCCAACCCCTGTGATCATGTGTCTTTCATTGCCTGGGGTCTATTTAAGCTCTGAATCCCATCTGTGATGCACAAGGATGGCTACTGAACATCCCAATAAGTGATTTGTCTGGAAATATATATCCTACAGTAATCTGTTCTGGTATTTGGTGTAATAAAGGGAATATTGTCGTTGATTACCTCACTGATATGTAACTTTCTGCTGGCAAATCTTTCACAGTAAAGTTATAAAAACATCAGTCTTCAGCATCTCTGCCAGATATTCAACTCTTTATTTTCTGTTCTGTCATATAAGCTGAGTAATTTATATGCCTGTTCGATACAAAAGGTGGTTATTATATGTTTCAAGAAAGAGATTTGACAATACCTGCCTTGTAAGAAATACCAAGTCGCAGAGAGGCAAGGCAAAGGAAAATGCTGTAAATCAAGAGGTGACAAGGCAGTTTTCAGATGGAAGATTAGAACACTGTTCAGGGTTCCACAAACAAATATGTTGAATTATAGACAAAAAGCTACTTTCTAGCATTTGTCCTCTGTTGCTGCAGGCCTTTTAGGGACATAAATCCCACTGAAGTCAAATTGTGTCCATAAACTAAATTCCAAAATTAATCCATAAGTAGAGTCTGACATGGAAATGCTTATTATTAGCTTGATTTGTACAAGATGTATAGATATGATTTCAAATAAAAGCAACATTATGGAAAAAATTACGTCAATTGCAGTTTCGTCTGAATAAGGACTGCACAGTATGAATGTGTCCCAAAATAACACATCTGCAGTGATCTAAGTGAAGCTTAGCTAACATTCCCTGCACTGTATTTTACACAGGTAATTCTGTGTGACTGCTTAACCCCAGCTCTAAACACTGGCTTGACAAATGGATGGGGGAGAGCCCCTTGCTCCACCCAGGGAGAAGGAGCAGTGGCTGCCTTCCAACCCGTACCACGTTGCAAGTGGATGTGTTTTAACTGAGTGACTGAACCGGCAGCCAGGCACAAAATGTGGAGACCTAATACAGCAAGAGCACGAGGTGAGAGAAACCTGTTGGGGTGTGGGACTGTGTGGCAATGCAGTGAGCGAGCTGCAGAAAGGTTCTGCCTGGGTCTGCTTTCCTGCAGATGACCAGGGCAGGTAACCCCAGCCCAGCAGGCAGGATTCAGAACACAAAATATTAGGGGTTGGGTGCCAGGAACTGATCATGCAAACTGTCTTAAGCCCCTGAAGAAAATGCCTGAGCACCGTGGGAAAGAGCAGCTCATTGTGGACAAACATCCAGTGTTGTCAATCCAGTGCTGAACTCCTCTCTAGAGGCTCACAGGACAAGCCCACCCTGCTTCTGCCACTCTGTTCTGTCCTGCTTTCTGGGGCAGTGCTGCTCCTGGGCTGCCTCCATGGGGACTCCCCTGCTGTCCCTGGACACCACCGTGCAGCCCAGCAGCCCTTAGCAGCCACAGGGAGCAGGGCTTGTCCTGATCCTGCACAGCACCTGGCTTTTGCAACATCACAGAGGAACAGGAGACCAAGGCACAGGAAGAGAAATTCATCCTCCTTCCAGCTTCCCCTTGAGCAAAGATGTCATTTCCCAGTCTGAGACTGAAAATCCAGACCCTGATTCAGAGAGCAAGGTATTATTATTAGCTCTCAATTAAAACAGGAAGATCACTGCCACTGAAGATGCAAGGGGACATTCCCTATCTTGGAGCAGCCCACCAGGGGAAGGAAAATCACTCTCACATTACACTGGGGAGAGGAATACATGTCACTGCACTTTTGAGGTAGCAGCTCAGGTAGGAGCCTGGTGACAGCAGATGTGATCCTTCCTCTAGAGGAGATCCTGAACTGTGAACGTGCAGAAGTGGATTTCCAAGCTGAGCAATACCTGCTGCCTTGAGTGACCTACTTTTTCTGCACGCTATGTGAATAGGGTTAGGCAACAGTTAATTTGGTGCTGAAAACTGAAACAGTTGGCCAGCAACAATTACCACATGTCTGGTGACTGCCTCAGCAAACCTCAGCGCCCCTGACAGGGGTTCCTGGGCAGTACCACATTTCAGTCCTGTGCTTCGGGAACATATCAAGCAGAAACACAGTCCTTTGCTAAATTGAGCATAATCATTCAAATTCATTTATCAGATCCAACAGGGGTTTTGCTTATTACCATGAGTGGTAGCTTACCAAACGTACTGTTTTTAAGGTTATCTCTTAAATCACAAAAAATCAAAAGCATGCTCATGTTGAGCATCCAAGCAGTCCAGTGCATCTGGATGAGGAAAGCTGAGCAAGTGAGGCTATCAGCAGGATGAACATCCAGCTTTCCCAATGGCCTTGCCACACAGCACAAATAACACCAGCTAGAAAATCCCACCCTACGTCACCATCACTCTTCACTGGGCCCTGTGCTAGCAGGTGTCTCATGATTCCTCCCTACCATTGTTTCATTTCATCTGTGTCAGGAAATGCTCACTTATATCTGTACTCATTTGTATTCATCCCTAGCTGGGTCTTCACTGAGATTTTCAATATTTGTCACCCATATGGGGAGGAGAAATAAGTTAACAAGCAAATCACTCATTTAGACTTTGCATTAGTTTCCCATGCCTGTGCTAAACGACTAATAACTGTTTCCAAAGTTGGGATTCAGTATGATATTTCAGTAAATATATTTCAGCATGATATGGTACTTTGACTGTATACAAATTTTAATTTTCTAACAAAATCTGATTTCTTGATACATTGTCTAATTAAATTGAATAGGTCTCCTCAAAATGAATCCCAGTTACCAGCAAGAGCCTTAACCCTAATAGTTGCAGCTCAAAAGTCTGGTGTATTTTATCTCCCTTTTCTCCCAGAATGAGATCCTGGCACCCTAATTCACAGGCACCAGAGCTGATCTCCACAGAGAGTCGCAATCAAGTCAACTCTTTCTTTGCAGCACAAAGGAAATCACATTTCTTTGAAATGCCGAGGAAATCTGAATGTGTGTTCCTGTTTAGCATGATTAAGGTGTCACATAGCACTCCCACGCACCCCGACACAGAGAACTTCTTGCCGGCTGCTGATGTCAAAGCAAATCAGCTGAAAACACGGAGGGGTTCTGAGAAACACAACTAGGACGCGCCAGGCAGGCTGGCAACGAGCTACCCTGTGTCACAGGGACTGGGCAACCTCAGGGACCACCCCTGAGGTAGGGCACAGGCTGGGGATGCAGGAGTGTCCCCTGCCCCCCAGCAGGTTCCTAATACAGGCATGGGGCACAGATCTTTCATCATGCAGAAATTTCTGCGTGTGAGCTGCTTGTTATAAAACCCTGATAATAACAGTGCATGTATCCATAGCAATTGGGAATCTCTCCAAGGGGTGCACTGCTTTGCTTTTGGATTTTCCCAAAACCTTCTCTGTGTGTGCTGCATCTTGGTCCCAGTTATGCAGGACATATCTCTGCCTATCCCTGCTCTGTCTCTCATCACCCTGATGATTCCGGCTGCCATCCTCTTGCTTTTCTTCAGCTCTTTGTTCTGTATATTTTTGCTTGTGTCCTGTGGTTTGTCCACTATTAACATTAATAATTTAGGAAATTGTCTGCTTCTGCTGAAATCAATTCCTGTGCTACTGCTGCTAAGTGCTGGGCCTGGGCCCAAGAGCTGCTATGATGGGGACCAAACAAAGGAAACAAAATGAGAACAGAGGAAAATAGGCTCCTCGTCCTTCAGCACCCTGTGAATTTAGGTGAGGATGCTCAAAGCCTAAGAAACACTAGCACCAAATTTCAGTTGAAATCCCTTTTTTTCCATAGGTCTCCCACATACCATCCTGGTGCTGGAAGAATTTGGCCTCAGTGCAGGAGCTCCACGAGGTCCATTCCCCAAGGCAAAGCTGCTCAGACACAGACGAAGGGGACTGACTTGGAAAATCCATCACCCCATGCCTCTGCAGCTGCTCACCTAATGAAAACTGTAAAGAACCAAAGTGCTTTTGCAAAGCTATTGATGGGAGTGGCTCTTTTTCAGTGCCATCAAACCTCCATCACTCTGCCAGGGTCCATCTCCCAGAGCTACACCAACCTCACACAGAAGATGCCATCCTGATGGTGACCGATTTCCCTGCGAGTGGCAGAGGAAGAGAAGCACCATGTGCCTCAAGGATCAAGCTGGGGGGACCAAGTTCTCCCTATTTCCTTCGCTGGCCTACACAGCTACACTGCTGAGGGCCTCACATGGGGAAACTGTCAACAGCAGAGGGCATGGACTCTGTCTTGGAGACACATTTTGTGCTCATAATCCCAGGACTTTAATAGCTCTGTGAGGGAGAAAAATAAATAATAAGACAATGAAAACAGTGATTTAGGGAACAGGTATGCAGACAGTTTGACTAAGGCTGAGAGGATAAATTAATCTCGTATAACATCACTGAAGCTCAACTCTCATCTGTGCTGTTGAGCCATGCAGCTGGGCTCCTCTGCCCTCCCTAGAGCAGCATTTTAGCAGAAGGACTCTGTTACTGGGTTTTTTTAAGTAGCTGGATTAGGACACCATCCCCAGACACAAGCAGGCTGCAGCTGTCCCCTGAGGGCAGGAGAGATTGGCTGGCCAGAGGAGGGCTTGTGCCAGGACTGGGGCTCAGCTCCCTCCCCACAGCTGGACCGAGCCCTGGCACACCCTGGGACCGCAGGGAGGACACCAGCATACAAATCCCACTGGCACTCCCAGGGAGTGGGCATGCCAGGAAGGGTGTGGACACCCAATGCCTCCACTTGCCTCCTCCTCAAGGGCTTGGCTGCTGTCCCCTGGGGACCACAGACCCCGATGCTGGGGACCCAGAGCTTCTGTCCTCAGCTGAATCCAAGCCATGTCCTTACTCCAGAGCTGCTGCCCACTCACACACCCGACAGGCAGAGAATGTGAGGACACACTTCCCATACCCACCGGGGCTGGAGGTGCCTGGAGGCTGGGCAGGAGTGTGGAGCCGGTCGTGATGGGTTACGGCCAGAAGCCAGCACAGTCACGTAATTAAATAACGAGAGCAGATTAGGCAATCTCTGTGCTTCACATTGACAAGGCTGGAGGAAAGAACAGAACATGTAATCAGTTGAGGGGGGGGTCTTTCTTTCTTTATTTGCTGTGAAAGAAAGACAATATTACAGCACTGTAAGAGGTGGCATAGCATACGCTAATTGTGCTGCTGGGGATATTTCTCTCTCTTGCAGGTTTCAGGATAAGACTGAGATTTTTATTAAAGCCTAAGGGAGAAAAGAACTGGCATTCACCACGAATTAAGTCCCCAATTCACTTAATGCTTATTCAATAGCTTCTGCCCCTCCATTTGGCTAACCTGCCTAAGAACACATTCACTTCTTCACATCAGCAACCTGCAATCAGAAAAATCACCTGTAATCCAGCTCCCTCCAGGCACAGACCGATAGCTACACGGTTTCAGTGACAGATCAGGCTAAATAAAAAGCACAGACCCACAATTTGCTATCAGGAGATGTCTAAGGCTTCCTTCCTTTGATGATTTCTGCCAAGATATTCCTGCTGAGTCACTGGGTTTGCAGAGCCATGTGCTGGAGAGAGCTGCCAGAGCTGACCCAGGGCAGGGGCTGCTGCTGCCTGCAGAGGCTGAACAGGAGCTGTAAGGAGCACCTGGGCACTTTCCTTGGGCTTTCCTGGCAAAGCTGCAAGCCGGGATCGCAGTGAAATTGTACTGAAGAAATCATCTGACTGGTACAGGAGGTGCTTTAGCTGGATTGTTTCACTGGCTTAACAGGCAACTAGACATCCACTTATTCAGCTCCCTGTTTCCCCAACCCAAGGATGTAATTTGGTGACTCACCACCATTCAGGTACCAGTAATGACAGTTGGAGTTTTTCCCCAAACAACTCATTTCAAATACATAATTCATTTAGATCGTGTTAAAAAAATATGCTCCTGATTTTTGTCTCTATGGTGCTAAACACATCACGTAACGCCTTCTGCAGCAGTGACCTGGCTTACCCTGAATTTGGGAACCATCCAGAAGAGTGAGGCTCTCCACTTCTTTGAGTCACCCTTCTGAAGTGATCTGCAGAGAAACGATCTGCCTGAAAAGTGACAACCCCAGATTGCTAATAAATGTCCCCAGGCTTTAGCAAACCTGCCAAAAACTCGCTGGACTTAGCGCAGCATCTTTGGTTTAGTAAAGACCTCCTGCAAAACACAAGAGGGCAGCTACTCCGGGCTGCAAGGGGACTTGTGCTGCACATGCAAGGAGAGCCTTTGTCCCCATTTGGGAAATTGCTGGCTAAGCTATAGGTGACACCGTTCCCTGGCAGTGTCATTCGTCCTGACACCTTTTCAGTGGGAAGGCAGCTCGTCACGGCCGAGATGTGTGTGGAGTTGCCTTATTTACTCTCCTGGGGTGGCATGAATCAGAGTTGAAAAGTGCAGTATGTTGAAGTCAACCCATATTCCCATGATGTGCGAGCGTGAGTCACTCGGCAGGGAGATTCTGCCAGGGTCCCTCCTGGACGACCCGGCTGTGTTAAACACGCCGGAAAATCCGCGGATAAAAAAATCCCCAGTGACGCACAGGAGCCGAGTAGGCTCCGTGCCTTTTTGGGGAAGCTTCTGAAACGCCGACGTTTCCTCTTGATCAATAATCTGGTTGGCAGAGCAGGGCTTTGAAGCAATCCAGAAAGCTCAGCTCTCTGCTCACACGGCCACTGCTGCCTCTCTCTGGGAAGATGACGTGCGGGGTAACCCCGGGCGCAGGCAGGGGAAGGATTTCTCTTCCACATCTATTTAAATCTGCTGGAAGAGCTGCTGCTTACAGGAATGAAAATGCAGGATGTGAAAGGGCTTTCTAGGGATGGGCAAAGAAAAATCTTAAAAAAGAACAAGTCCCATCCCAAGGTCTCACAGTTGATTTCTGGTTTTCCCCATCATATCCTTTCTCCCTTCTGTCCTCATGAAATACCATTTGTGGGGTTATCCCGGGCTGCTTCCTGCAGCAAGTCAGATGGAACACTCAGACAGGGGTTTCTTGGCCTTAAACCCCATCACTCCTCTGACTGTCCACTTACCCAAGCTGATCCTCCTGTCCCTGCAGCCACCACAGTGAGGACACCACTGTCCTGGCGATGTTTTCTGTGCTGCTGTCCTGACTCAAAACACAAGGAAAAGCCACTGACAAGAATATTTCCAGATAAATATCTCATTAATTTCAACCACAGGCAGCTGTGAGTCATTTCCCTTTGACTACACTCTTCTCTTGTGACCAGAAATTGGGTAGTGGAGGTCTGGTACTGTGTAAAATTCATAATTATTTTGAAGGGATGTCAATAAATTGATAATTATTCTCAAAAATCCAGGCCTAAAAAAAATCCTTTATTTTCTCAAGAGATTTGCTGTTAGTTAATCGCCTTTGCTCCTACCACAGCTGTGGGATAAAATTAAGCCATTTTACTGAAAAACTGTTGGACTTCCTTTAAAGCCCCAAGCAGCAGGTTGGGCCTTCCTTGTACCGTAGTTCTGCCTCCTGGTAAATTGTGTCTTTTCCCCCCAAAATAAAAGTGGCATGAGGTGATTGTTAGCCCTGGTCACCTGTTCTACTGCTGTGGGAGGAAGCACCAGGCTGGCTCCCTCGTGCCATTGGGATTTGGCAGCTCTGCTGTGTCACTGCTGAGCGTTTCCCTCCCTTTCCTTCCCAGCCACTGGCTCAGCTCAGCCACGGCGCGACTCGGAGCCTGATGGATCACAGACCCCAGAGCCTGAGCGCCAGCAGTGCCTCACATGCCAGATGTTTCTCTTTTAGACACAGTGCTGCTTTTTTGCTTTTCTTTTTCCTTTTCTGAAATAACAACAGCTTGACCAAGCCCCAAACCCCCAACTTCTATAATCAAAGCTAGAGCGATGCAGTGGCATCATGTGACACAATCCATCACTGGAGCCTTTAGGTCTGTACTCACTATCCACTTACAAAACCAAACAAAGATTACCAGACTGCTGTTTAATCACTGGGGTCTGCCTTAAAATGAGCTAGAAAAGAACATTTTCCATCAGCTTCCACGGGATTTGGATTGTACTTTTTCACTGGAGATGAATTCATGGCAGGACAGAGCCCTTGGCCACCAGCCACCACGTGGAGAGGCCTGTGGGGTCCTTCTGGGCTGTCAGGACTGCTGTGGGAGCACTGCTCAGGGTGCTCACGCTTGGCCAGCTATGGCATGGCTTCAGCTGAGCACAGCATTGAAATCAGGACTTTATTCAACCCAAACCTCTTGCCAATTATTTTTCATCACTTCACTCACTGCTCGTTAGCCCTGGGTTCACCCTGGTGACTAATGACTGCTCTTGTCTGAATTCAGTGCATTTCTAGAGAATAACCAAACTTCAGGAGAAGCTTCCCATTTGTACTAATGAAGAGGAGGGAAAACGTGATGGTGGGGGAGGATAAACACTGTTGTCATCTCATGAATTTTCCTAATTCTCCTTGGGGGTGGTCTCTGACGCTGTGGGTACTCAAAGGATTTTAACCTGAATCATAGGGGAAAAAGAATTACGCAGAGCCAACCCATGCTGTGCTGGTACAACCTCCCAGCAAAGGAGTGGCCACAGATGGGGTTGTTTCATGTTGCATTTTAGGACACGGAGAAATGGAAAATATCCCACCCACCTGCTCCTCCACAGTCACCCCCTCAGCCACTTGCTGCCTTGAGGCCACACCACATCCCAGGAAAGGAAGGGTCCCCACACCAGGCTGGGCTCCCTGAGCACGGTGTCAGCCCAAACCAGACCCCAAAACCCAAAGCAACTTCACTCATGAGCTGCAGGAAGCCAAGAGCTCTGTTTGGCCTCCATGAAGACGTTGGAGCCCATCAATGGACAGCAGGTGACTCGTGGTGTGGCAGTGGACAGTCACAGAGCCACCATGTCCCCGTGTCCCTGCTGATGGCAGTTCTCCCTCATCATTCCCAGGATGAGCTGGCATGGCAGTGGGGACAAAAAAGGGACAATTTCACCAACTAACTTCCATATGGGACAGGGAGCAGGGTGCAGCTCAGAGGCCCTGGGCAGCAGGGCAGGAAGAGGGGGAGGAGAAGGAAGAGGAGGAGGAGGAGAAGGAGGAGGAGGAGGAGGAGGAGGGAGGAGGAGGAGGAGGAAGGCCCAGGCCCGCAGTGGCTGGTGCTGGAGCTCGGGCGGGTTTCCTTGGCAGCCGCAAGCTCAGGGCACTCACCATACCTAAGTGAAGATTTTGTCACCATGGAAACATTGATGTCATCAGCTCTGCAGCAGCCTCAACCTCAACTGCAACTTTTTTCTCTTTTTCTTCCCCCCCTGGTTTGGGGCTTTTATTTATTTATTTGAGAGTTTCTCAGGAGATGACCCTGGCACTGGGCCTGCCAAAACATCCAGGGATGTTCACCAGCCCAGACCCTCCTCATGTCACTGGGGGTACTGGGGAGCAGTGGGATGGGGCTGCATTTTGGAAACACCCATCAGGACCGTGCTCTGCCCTCTGTGCACTGACCTGTTTTCCCTGCCCTCAAAAATCAACTGCATTTCCAAGAAAGGTGGTTTGGAAGCTCCCAAAATATGAAGAAGGTGACCTGGGCAGAGGCTCGGCACTCTGGGGTCCTGCAGCTCTCACTGTGCAGGAACACAAGCTCTCTGTCACAGGCACTATGGCAGAGCCACCAGCACTCACTTTCCTGTCAGGAGGAGGCAGACAGACCCCCAAAGAGGGAATTCCACATCTCCATGAAGGATGTGATCCTGTGTGAGCATCCAATGGCCACAGCATGTCTCTGGCTGTGCAGTGGAGTTTTCCCCTCGGTGCTCAGGGGAGGTTCCCCCAAGCCCTAAACCAAAAATCTCTCTGACAATGACTACCAGTACATCTTCTGAAGAGCTGTGAAGGAGGAGGACCTGGCATCTTTACCAGGCTTGAGCAAGGAGACTCAGCCCTCTGCCAGCCTCAGTTCCAGGGAGGGATTTCATCCCGTTAGCCACATCCACGATTCCCCCAGAGCCTCCTTTAACTTATCAGTTAATAGTGGACTGTTGCAGAAGTCTGGGTCAGACTGTTCCATCCAAAAATACTCTATCGAGTTCACTGCAATGTTAAAACAAGAATTTCACCTCAGTGAGGGCAGAGCAATGCTGTGTCTGAGCTCAGCTGTCCCTGCTGCCCCTCACACAGCCCTTCCCCTGAGTCACAGGGAGATTGGTTTCAGCTGTAGCTGGGATTTTTATAAAGGTCTGAGTTATTTTTTTTTTGCTACAACGGACAAACCCTGCTCCTACACCAGGCAGAGAAGAATCTGTTTTCCTTACCGTGAAGGGGATCTTGATGGGCCCACCCAGGCACGGGGGCACAGGGATGCTCCCCCAGCCCTGCCACTGCTCATCCCATCTGTCAGGACTGGAGAGAACCACATGGAAGGGAGACAGCTGGTAAAACAGAATCAGAACAACATAGAACTCTCATCAATAGACAGGTTTACAACACCTTTCCTCTTTCATAAACAACAGTCAGCTACAGATGGGATGTTTCTAACATTATGGCCCAAACTGAAATTTGAAGTGTTCCTGATGAATGTGTTTTTGCAACCTTCAGGGATCACAGTCTGCCCCTCTGCAGCAGTAAATAACCAAACCTAGCCCCAAGATCATAAAGCACCTGGTAAATGAGTCACTAACATTAATGAGCCTTGATGTCATCATAATAGGTAAAATATAGAAAGAAAAGTGTCCCTAAGCTAAGGTTTCAGTATTTCAATATAACAAGGTGCATACCAAAGACAGCAGCAACACTTCTTTTAAAGTA
Source organism: Poecile atricapillus (assembly GCF_030490865.1). Classification (NCBI taxonomy): domain Eukaryota; kingdom Metazoa; phylum Chordata; class Aves; order Passeriformes; family Paridae; genus Poecile; species Poecile atricapillus. Next base: position 17,462,879 of record NC_081258.1, on the reverse strand, counting down.
AGACAGTCAGTGGGTTTCTGACCTCATATTCAAAGCAAACTTCTCTTTTTAAAAGAATTATTTTGTAATTTAATGCAAAGGCAGGGATTTTATAGCAAAGGCTTATTTAAAAACAGGAGATTCTGGGTGGGAGAGCCTGCTATGATTTAAAAGTATCTCAGTATCTACTGTGAACAACTCAACTTCAAATGTATGCTGCCTAAGAATTAAAGGATTAATGTTGGATATCCTATCCCAGCTGGAAGAAAAATTAACAAGAAACTGGTTACTATATCAGCTGCCAGATTTGTGAAGCAAACTGAATTTAGGTGCTGAGACCAATTTAATGGTCTGAACACAAACTGAGAGTTCTGTTCTCCTTCACAGGGCTCTGTTTGGATCTTTGTAGAGATTGGAAAGAAAAAGATATTTACATCAACAAGGTTCATCTGTGGCCAGCCGATCTGTGAGGTTTGGGTTTGTATTTAAAATCTGATAGGGCCTACAGGAAAATTACAAAGGTATTGCAGCACTTGTTCTAGCTGGCTGGTGAAAAGCATGAAAGTGAGATTACCTGAAAAAAAAAAATCCAAGTATCAGGCTAGCAGGAAAAATACCTGCATGTTTGATATTACTGACAAAAAGGACATTCCAAGATCTGTTATTATAAAAATGGCTAATCTGAAATACTTACTTAAGCTTATCCCCTGTCAATAGAAAAGAAAATGGAAAAAATTGCATTGTAACGTCTACTTAAAAGAAATATTTTGATGTGTGTACTACATTTAGTTGGAAAAAATCATTACAAATTCAAGAGACAGCAATATTACTGAGTGATGTGTTCTAATGGGCACAGCTGGTTGGTGTTACAGGGGCTGGGAGAGGTCAGCACTGCCCTTAGCAGCACACACTGCCCTACTGCTTATAGATGTTTGCAAAGTTTCAACATGAAAAATCGTTGTACATAAGAGAGAGGAGGGTACTGCTGCTCTCAGCCATCAGGGCAGTGGAAATCCCAAAGAAGGGAACAGGCCCAGCTGTTTTCCAGAGCTCCTGTGTGGAGCTGGCACCCCTGCTTTGCTTTTACCTCATTACTATTTGATTCCTTTACTGCATTTAGGGATTGCTAGTCCAGAGCCCACTTTATTGCCAAGAGGACTTTACCTGAACAGAGGCTTGATGTGCTCTGGGAAGCATAAGGAGTATGAAACACTTCTTGTGCTTGGTGCTGGAGGGCTCAGAGATGGAGCCTCTCCAGGCCCTGGGGACCAGGCCAGGTCACAGCCCCAGGACAAGGCTCGCCCGCTCTGGGGACAGGAGATCAGGACCCTGAGCAAGCTGCAGATCAGCCCCAGGGACAGTGTGGGTTCCCCACACCTGCCCTCTGACTCCATCTGCCACAGCTCTCCGTGAGGTCCCTCAGACAGCGTTAGGCAAGGAGTCTCAGGTCCCCAGGGATGGGACTTGTGGATAACCTGGCCTCCACCTGGATCCCATGAACAGGACCTACACCAAGCTCTTACCTGGTAAAAATCCCACCTAACAATGCTTCAGGCCAGCAGCTGTTTCAGCACTCCCATACAAGCAAATCCACGCTGAACTCTCAGGATTTTAGGTATATATTTCACTCTCTGAGCAACGAATAAGCTGAGCCCACACAGCTGGGAAACCGGAGGCAAAAGTACTTTGTGAGATTCATCTCTGTGTTTGGTCTTCTGAAACTCAAAAGGCAGCTGTGAGCAGTGGAAGCAGCAATAGGAAGGCAGGACAACCACAGGGTTTTAATGAGGACAGGAGGAAATTGCTCCTGAAACTCGAGAGTGCTGCAGCTTTGTGCTCTTTGGACTTGCATCAGAGCTACTGCACGAGTTCGGGTTGAAAGCCGAGAGCTGCGGGTTAGCCAAGCCCCTGGCATTGCGAGTCCCCGGGAAGATGGGCTGCAGTCACCTCCCAAATGGAACCAGGCAGCTTTTGAACGGCTCCATTATCAGCAAGCAGCAGCTGGGCACAGGCAGAAAGGCATCATTATCCAGGGGCAACCACCAGGCAGCCACGAGGCCTGGAGCTCTGGCACAAAAAGCTCAGAACACCGGAGTGCAAGCTCAGACACAGCATCTCTATTACAGCACATCTAATCCCCACCTTCCATAACCAACAGCAGAATCCTTGCTCTGACACAATCCTGAGACAGCTTCACCGTGCTGCTCTGGTCTCAGGCCTGTGGAAATTACAAAGGCAGCTGTCCTGGCACAGTGATGACTCCAGCAGGTGAGACAGACCCCGAGACCACTCTGCTTAACTCCACACTGACCACCTCCAACCCCACTCAGGCTTTGCTCAGCCTGCTGCCATGCAGGGGGAGATTCTGCTGTTTCAGGAGTCAGGAGCAGGGAGGAAACATGAAGGAGGAGTTTCTTGGAGGCTGCTGCAGAGGGGCAGGTGTTGAAGGGGGATCTCACACATACCCGTTCCCTGCTCACTCCAAGTCACCCACGTAGCATCTCAGCAAAGCTCTGTGGATGTCCAGGCTTCTCCCACTGCTGATAATCCAGGTGAGGTTGCAGAACCCAAACGCTGTCACCAGTTCCCCCAAAGGCAGAGCCTGGAGAGCTCAGGAGAGGCCATTGTCCACAGCAGGAAGAGAAGCTGTATCCAACACATGCCTTCATCTCACCAAGGCCTAAAGCTCTCCTTCCTTGGGCGATGTCTCAGTTCCTCACGCAACATCACAGGAATATTTCTGGCTCTTCTGGGTCCAGAAAGGTTTTGTGAAGTCCTTGCTGTTGCCAGGGCAGGACTGCCCATACACAGTGATGACTGCTCAAGGGGAAACACCCAAAAAGCCCAACAGACTCTGTCTGGTTTCAGTGAAGGAAAAAAAAAATAAAGGCAGGTTATTCTTTTTATCAAGGGCCATCCTGTGAGCACTTCTTAGCTTGGCTGGAAGCACAGTACAGACCCTCACATGTCTCCAAGTCTCTTTTGTGGAACAGTAAAGAAATACAGAGAGAAGTGAGAGTACAGGAGCCAGGTAACACAGGTGATGAACTTGGCTCTCAGAACACCTGCAGGAATTGGTTTCAAGTGGGGCTCATTTGTTTGAAAGCTGCAGAAGTTCAGTAGCTCTGCAGACAATGGAGGCAGAGTCCTGGAGCTCCAGCTGGGTCTCCTGCTGGCATCCAGCCCGCACCCTGCAGATCCATCAAGGACAGTGGGAGAAGGCAGAGAACATCCCCGCTTTTGGAGGCTGCCCTAAAATACACCTTAATGTACAAAAACCCCTCTTGATGGAGATGTCCCAGTGCTTCCCTCATCTCCTACATCAGGCAACCAGTGCAAGAAACCCCCTCACCAATGCAATTCTTTTGATGGCCACTGCAAGGACTCCTTCAGCCTTCTGAGGATTGGGAACAGTGCAGAAAACTGACTTGGGGAGGGATGAACAGGACCCACAGAGCTCAGCTGTCCTCCTCCTTCCTTCTAGGTGGTGGTTCCTCGAGCCTGGGGAATGGTGGCAAATGCCCTGGCTGCCTGCTGGTCCCCCTGCTCTGGGGTCTGCACCTCCCACAGCATCCCCACATCACCAGCCAGCCAAAGCCTCCTTCAAAGAAAACACAAAGCACGCAGCTAAAAGATACTCACTTACAGTTTATTTTTGCCTGAAATTATTTCACATCTCTTTGTACACAGCTACAGAACAGTAGTAGTAAACCATTGGTAAAAGCAACAGTGCTAAGGAAAATGTTGGCATAATTTTTCTTCTTTTTTTTTTTCTTCTTCTTCTTCCTTCCCATACTGCATCTTCATACAGTCTGGGATTTGAAGGGGGGAAAGAAAACCTGACACACTACATGAGTTAAGACTCAGTTTCTGTTTCATTATTAAAAAAAAAAAAGAAAAAAAGAAAAAGAAAAAGATAAAAACAACATCATTTGGGATGGGGTTGCCTACATAGCAACAAACATTAAAAAAAGAAAACAACAAAAAAACCTGAACAAAAAAGCTTGGCTTTCCATTGAATAAGATTAAATATATATATATATTTATATAAAAAATTACATTGGCTGTATGTGAAACCTTGAGGTGCTGAAGAATAAAATAAAAGTGTTAAACAGAGGAAAAACTTTTTTTTGTTTTTGTTTTTGTTTTTTTAAATAAGCAGCTCTGTACAATGAAGGCTCATTATGAAAAAAAAAAAGAGTCAACAGCATAGTTATAAAAGAAACCACAATTTTTAAAAAATCATCTTCTAAGCAACTGTGGAATTTGAAAAATGTAGCAGTCACATTTACAGACAGGTCAGAGCTATCGGATCAGCAACACCGCGATTTCCTCAGTCTCCCCAGAGGAACATGCAGAACAATGCGTGCACAGAACAGGGCAGGGAGGTGGGGCACAGGACAGGGGAGGCAATGAGGGGAGGGGGGAAAAAAAAAAAAAAACCAGAAAAAGCTGATGCACAAAGTGGAGGAAGAGCTTTTTTTTCTCTTTTTGAAATATTGGACGTAAACAGAAAACAAAATCTACAGTTTGCAAACACCGCATTGGCAAAATAAACGTCTTGTCCCCATCTCCCGTGTTTAAACCTGACATGGCTTAGAAGACTAAAGAAAGTTTTCAGACTTTGGAAGGAATTGTGACTTTTATTAATCCCTGCACCCCCTCCCCCAACAACCACATCCCCCTTGATAAAGATTTTCCTTCCTATTTGATAACATTTGAGGCATTTTGAAATCAAACAGACAACGCAATGAATGTTGACAAAGAGGGAGTATAATACAGTTTGCATTACTGAAAGGCAATTCTTCAAGGAGGACATTTCCTTAAAAAAAATAATAATAACAACAAGACAGCAAACTAGTTTATACAGTACTATACGCAAAAAAAGGGTAAAAGAATTAACAATTCATAAATAAAAGACAGGTCCCAGACCTGTTATTTGTGAACCATTTTCTTAAATAGGTGCATTATGTAAATCTTATGTACAACGAAATTACTTTGCATAACAACTGCAAGGACATGGGGGAGGTGAAAATCATATTGGTTTTGGTTTTCTTCTCTTGAGATTTTTTGAAGTTTGATTTTCTGGAGCAAAACTGGTGAAACAGGAGTTCTGGCTGGCCGGGTGCCAGCCAAGGAAACCCAGGTAAGTAAGGATAAAGGAATATATTTTTTTCTCCACACGGCATAAAACACAAAGGCAAATAAAATCCACAAAGGTGTTTTTTTCCTCTTTATAATCCTCTTGCTGCTACAAAGTCCTTTTGTTTGTGTGTTTGTTTCCTTCCTTTTCAATTTAAATTATGTTGATTCTGAAATCACAAAGCTGAAAGAATCCGATGGGGTGCAGGCTTGCCCCGTCCTCCCAACACACACAACTCCACTCTGCTACCCCACAACCACGACTCCTGCCACCAAGTCCCCAGACTCACTGCTCTACAGGAATTGGCCAAAAGTTATTTTCTGGTTTGTTTCAATCTGTCTGTTTTAAAAATCTTTTCCTTCTCACGAGAAGCAAAAGAGAAGAGTCAGAGGCAGGGCGAGTTCACCAGGCTTCGGTGTAGCGGACATCCACCTCCTTCAGGTTGGGGAGTTTAGCCTGTGAGGGGAGGAAAGGTCAGAATTAACAATGTGTTAAGGGCTCAGGTAAAAAGTTCCTGTCAAATGTCTTGTGTGGGATCATTCCCTGTACTTATCCAACAGAGCAGTGGTATCCAAATCTGGAGGAGGAATAGAGAAGGGTGGGGTGAAAGAACTTCTGGGGAAGGAGAGCACCTTGCCCTGCTGCTGGGGGTGTTGATGATTGGCTGCCCAGGATACATAAATGCCAAAAGAACCTTTGTGTCCTGCGACTTCTTGTGTGACAGCAAGCCTGGGACCTGTGCAGTTCTGAAGATTGAACTTGTATTTTGATTGTGGGTTCCCAAAACAGGATGAAAGCACCTCCCCTTGGCAAGGACAGCACAGAGCCCGCTGGCGGTGAGGATGATGGGCAGCCAGGAGAGGTAAAGGGCAGACACAGCTTTCTGGCCTGGCAGCTCCTGTGTGGAAACAATCCCTGGACTTACTCAATTCAGAGGCTGTATCCAGATCTGGAGGAGGGCTACAGAAAGGGACAAAGTGCCTCGTAGCAGACGGAGGATTGATCTGTCAACCACCAAGTGCAGGAAGAGGCGTGACACCCTGGGCCCAGTGCTGAGCTCAGCAGTGAGCTGGAGCAGGCGGGTGTGGCAAAGGAACGGATGCTGAGCCCTTACAGACACACGGGTCAAGCCCCACCTGCTCTAAAAGCCATGCACCAGCCATCAGGTCCAGATCGGACCCTGATCTTCATTTTTTATGCAAACACTTAGCAAAACTTGTCTGTCCAACTTTCACGGTGAAGGCAGTGCACTCAAACTGCAGCAGAGAGACACATTCCTCCTTCAGCCCCCACACTGCTCATTTCACCCTCCATGTACTAAAACAATGCATGGAGCATTAGTAACTTTTGGTGTCTTTGTGGTCTCCCTTCCACAACTCCGCTGCTTTTGGCCGTATCGCTCCTGAATCACCCCACATGAGGCAGATGGGGATTGGCTGCTTGTGCAGTTCCTACTCGTCCATCCCCTTTCCACGCTCTCTGACCATAATTGCAGAGCTAATTCTCTCAAAACAAATAAACACGGTTAATTAGGCCAGGGCATAATTGAGGACTTGGAAGTTTCTAGGAGTCATTATTACCTCACTCCTTGATTTATGTGCACGCATATTTTGATAAGAGCTATTCATAATCCTACAGACACTGCCAGCAAATAATTTTTCAGTTAGGCAATAATGACTTCAGTAGTGGGTGTTTATTTATTGTCTGGTTCAGCCTGCCTGGTACATATGTGGGTGTCTGTGTGTGTGCAAGCGTGTTTAGTGGGGTGGGGGATGGAGCTGAGAGGAAATGTCATCACTGGCTCGTGCCCCAAATGCTCTTGCAGACCAATGGGAGAAGAAAGAAAGATTTGTATCAAAAAATATGTTCTTTGAAGTCTGAGCTTTTCTTAACAAACCTACAACCATGTGCCCCAGGGAGAGAAACTACTACCTTTGAACACACACAGAGCCCTAAAAAAATGGCCACCAAGATAAATCTCAATGGAAGAGGGGAAAGGGAGAAAAAGCGATGCCTGCCTGTTTTCTCAGCTTTTTGAATTCTCTGCAATCATCAGGACTTTGCTCACAGGCAGTTTTGCTGTTTGCCCTGGCAAGTCACTTTCTTGTGTGGCTGCTAAGGACTATTAATGTCATGCCAGAGCAGAGGGAACCAGTTAGGAAAATGTGAGTTTCAGTACGAAGTGAGTGGCAAAGGGGCTCAGAAGCAGGGGTGGGACGAGGGAGTCTTTCAATAGATGCGATTTCAGAGCCCTGGGCCAAATACAGCATTGACCTTGATTGTCTGTAAATGCCTGGGGCCTGATACAAGCTCCATTGTGTGAACCCATCTGCAAGCCAGCTGTTAATTCCAAGGACTTCTTTGCATATACAATTGTGACACAAGTTTTTAAAACTTGATCTTGAAAACTTCATGCAAGCAGCATTGCAGCTGAGTCCCTGGGGGAGTCCTGGCTCCACAGCCAGGACCAAAGATAGATCTTTACAGTGAATTTTGAAAGCAGAGCAGTTACAGGACTTGCTTCAAGTTCCAAACTCAACCCAAGGTTGTGACCTTTTAAGTAAACGTGGCCCAATCTGTTTCAACATCCAAGACAAGCAAATGTCAAGTTTCATCTTGGGTCTTTGGGTCTCTAAGGTAAGAATTTGGGAAATGCGACTCACACACCACCAGAGTGAAGGCAAAGTCCACGCAAAGTCATGAAAGTCAACACATCTCAGGCAAGCTTTGAAACCACCTGGGGCTACATCCTGGTTCTTTACATCATTTTGCATAAGTGGTTATAAACTCACAGTAAAACCAGACATTACATGTTAAATTTCAGAACTGGACATCTGTGCAGATGTTTCTGCTCAGAGCCCAATTCCAGTCCTACAGATGTCAAGATAAATTTTCATCTTCCTCGATGCTTTCAGTTCTGCCTTTGCATTCCAAATCAAAGCTTCATTATACTGTTCACCCAAGTTATGTTTGGTCCTGTTAACAGTACAGAATATGGTGTACTTGTCTCTGTATCCTCATCAGAAACAATCAATATGCTTCTATTTATGAAACTTTTACTGATAAAGCCTTTACTGTTGATAGCACAGACAAAAAGACTGAACTGCTGATTCTATCTCATACTTCTCCATTCAGCATATTAAATGTTTCCTGGGTTCATCAAAGCCAGCAACCCTCACAATGCTGCTTTCAGTTATTATATCCACAAAAGAATCCACTTCAGCCTCTCCAGATAACTTTCATGCTACCCACTCCACAGGGTCAGTGCTCTCCCTGCTCTCGGCATCACCACCATGCTCTCGCTACATCTCATCTTTAGAGGATGCAATTCACAAATACCTTGAGATCTTCGTAGGTATCTGCTGAAAGTTTGGTGCTGTTCATATTTAAACTACACAGACTCTTCATGGCTAAAAGAGAAAACACACAGATATTTATGATCATGCTGCATTTTCTTAAAATATCATGCTTACAGCAGGCCAAAGCATAAACAAGACATGACTATGCAGCCCTCCCAGGAAAAAGCTGAATAGCATAAAATATAGAAATACAAATGGATAAACAGCTGTTTGGGCCCTCATCCAGGAAAAAGTCCCTATTTAGGAAGGGCCATTAAGCACATGCTTAAGACTGCTGACTTCAAAGGAGTTCACTCAACTTCTCATAATCAGTTTCCTGCACATTATTCTGAATAGTGCCCGTTCTCAGTGCTCTGTGTGGTGCTTGCAGGGGCCATGCTGATCTGGCAGTCCTCCCTCTCCTCCCCCCATTCCCATTTTAGGCTCCAGTACTTAGCAGAATAGTTTCCTAAGATGAGCCATAACTACTGGCCTGTCTGGCACGTCTGCATAGGATCAGGCCTATTAAAGTAGCCCTCCAAACCCAGCAGTGAGGTTTGTAATGCACTGCTGGGTGCAGGAGGGAGTTTCATTCCAGCACGTCGAGCAGCTCTCAGTGCTCAGGGAACCCTGGATGCCTCGCTCTGCTTTGCCTTGCTTAAACTAAGAACAGGGAGAGTTTCACCTCCCCAAAAACAAAGGAACAAAAAATGCCAGAAGGGGTATGGAACCTGCTGCACACAGTTGCTGAACTGACTGAGAAGCTGCCAGATGGCTTTGCAATCCTCCCCTCCTGCACCACAAAGGCAGGTCCCACACAGAGGGGATACCATAGGAAGAAATCTGGGAAGCCCCTGGGCAACAGGTCAGCATGTGAGATGGGGACAGGTGCCATCAGTGAAGCCAGAGGCAAGATCTAGAGTACGGCTCAGGAGGACAAAGCCCACACGAGGCCACCCAGTGCCATCAGGCTCAGGTCACCATCCCACGGCAGGAGAGCTGCAGCACCGGGCAGGGAGGAGGGAAGATTAAACCCAAACACGCAGCCTGTCCTAAACCCCCACAGAAGCAGCGCTGTAGCCCTGAGAGATCCATCCCCAGCCCGAGCCCACAGCAGTTCCTCAGAAGCCACACGAGTGTCCCCCACAGCCCCGCTCTGTCACTCACAGCTCAGTGCCAGCAGCCCGGCGTCCGTGACCGGGGTCTCGCACAGGTTGAGCACTTGCAGCATGGTGAGGTGCTCGGACAGGAGCCGCAGCCCCGCGTCGCCGAACTGTGGGGCACAAGCAGAGCTGGGTCAGAACCTCAGTGCAAACACGGCCGTGGAAACGGGCTCTGACCGAGCCCTCAAAGCCACGCTCCCACCGCCAGTGACAGCAGGGAAAGCAAATAGTTTTATCCCTGCTTTGCAGGGCAGGGAACAGAGAAATTAAGAGACTTGTGTGCACTTAACCACAGGCCATCACTTAATTAGACTGGTGCCTTTGAAGCCTGGACTTTGTACAAGCGGGCTCCCACCCAGACTATACACGCTGGTTATGGCAGCCTCAGCCAGCTCCCAACCACATCACACAAAACAAGCACAGTGCAAGTGGTATTAATTAGCTATTTTGGTCTCAAGAACAATGCACTATTGATTGGTAATTGTTCTATTGACCCACTTGGTTTCTGCTGTTTCTAAATTCTAGATTAATGGAAACCAGGATATCGCAAAATGAAATGGAATCTAAACCCTTTTTTTCCCTTTTTAATAAAAAGAAACCCTACACAAAAAGCAGGCTCTTTGTTCAGTGAAATCAAACTCATTTTGAACAAAAAGCATCAAAGTTTTTCAAATGCAAAAGTTACATTGTTAAGACAAATCTGAAGGAGATACAAACAGCCTTAAAACAAGAGAGCAATCAGTTTCTGCTTCATATTCCTCATACAAAAAAGGGAGTATTTCTGGGATACAAAGTAGTTAGGAAAACAAAATGAAATATTTACATGACATTTTGGTTAAAAAAATGTTGCTTTTTGTGGTTGCACTGATAATGATCATATTTTCAGAGAACACTACAAATAGGTACTAACAGAAAATGAGGAAGGATCTCAGAGAGCAAAACCAGCAGAGAAATATAGAAGAAAAATTTAATTTTCGAAAACTGAAGTTCCTTCAATCAACAGTGGAATAATTAGTTCAGTTAACTTGGGTCTTTTTTTTGCTTACAAAATGATCGCATTCTCATTTTAATTTCCTTCTACTTATTCATTATCTGAGTTTCTTTTTGTTGCTGTTGGGTTGATTAGCTTTCAAGCAATTCACTGCTTAAACTGCACAGACTCTGTGTTTTGCTTGACCATTTGAGACGCACAGCATCATTTTTTCATCCTAACTGGGTAAAAGCAGAAGCATTTCCCAGATGAACAGCAGCACAGGCTCTACTCAGTACAAAGTAGCAGCCATGCCCAACTGGAGCATTAAACCCAAGATAGCAGCAATGCTTTTGTAATTAAAAATAAAACAAAAATAAAAGTGTGAGGAAAAAAAGGGGTGAAGATAAAAAAAATCAGCTGCCAAGGTGAGCTAAACTACAGGAAGGCCCTGTAAAAATAGCAGGAGGACAGACAAAGTTATCTAAGCCAAGCCTCTTCACACACTCTTCCTGTGCTGACGTAGTGTGGAATTTCGGAATTAGTCAGCACCGGTTCCTGCTCTGAGTCTCAGGCTGCAGAGCACTTACCTGAGTTGACCACAGGTTCAGCTGCTTGAGCGAAGGCAGTTTGATGAGGTGCTCAGCACAAGCACTTGTCACATTGGTAAAGGCCAGGCTGAGGTTTTCCAGATTCCCAAAAGATCCCGAGCTTAGCAGGCGTGCCAGGTCTGCATCCTGAAAGCAGACAGGAGATTGGGAAGAGACTGTGGATGCCCAGCCTGGAAGCGTGTGGTGTCACCGATACTGGTAACCAGAGCGAGTTGCACAACTGCTCCACTTGTTTACAGTAACAGAGAACCACACAGAGCAGTTTCTGTTTGTTTGGCAAGCAGCTGGGCTCTTGTGGCAGCATTGCTTCACACACCCTGGGAAAAATTTGCCCAAACATTAGGACAAAAATGTCCTTTGCGTGTGGATCCTTATGAGACACAAAGGCTTCAGTGTCAGAGCAAATGCTGAGGATGGGTCTTTAAACATCGTGAAGATTTAACCATAAGGTCCAGGTCCCAGCTCAGCACCGTTACCTGGCCTCAGTGAAGTTAGTCTGGGTTTGAACCAGGCTTCAATGCAATAGTGCTGGGTCTCTTTGAGACTTCCATGACTAAAATCCAGAACTGGACATTGTGAAGTTTGCCTTTGTAACCCAAAACTCTGTCCCCAGAGCTGCCATTCCAAACCTGAGCAGCACTGTAAATGTGACAGCCTGCTGCTGGTGTTGGAAACTGCTGCACAGACCCAAGAGCAGAAATGTGCCCTTAGTTGTGTAAACTCCACTTGTGTTGACAGAGCAAGTGGAATGGCTCCCCACTCAACTGCCCAAAACCACTGTGCCACATGGCAAACATAAATCAAGGGTTTAAATATGGAAAGACAAAGCTTGTTTTTCTATTGACAAGATTAACTTACTGTGGACTTGGATGGCAGTGTTAACCTTGTGGGGCCACCTTTTCTTTGCTGTAAAAGAGAAGATATTTTGGTCAAACAAGCTGCCATTCTACATTTCAGACTCACTGAAGTACAGCAAGCAAACCCTGCTCCCATTTCAAAGCTTCCTGCCAGCCCTTCCACATCATCCCTGTTTTCCCTGCACTGAGTGTGCCTGTGGCTCCCCAGGGGACACTGACTAACCACAGCTAAGTGGGTCTTCATGCCATTTGTCTGCTTCAGCCTGCCAGCATTTGGCTACTTTCACTTTAAAGGAAACGGCTTTTAAATGCTGGGCAAAGTGAGCAAAGGGGTTAGGATGGCACAGCTGATAAAATCATTTGCCTGACTTCAAAAAAAGCATCTACTTTTCAGGCTGGGAGCAGGGGTTAAAGACAAATATAAATCTGGAAGAGGAAGTTGGTGGGTATGTTTGCATAGGTGAAAAAGTGCTGATGTGAGCAGGTCCATTTTAAATCTGTAGGTCCTCTCTTTACATTCTGGAAAATTCTTTTTCTATAGGCTCTAGCTCTGAGAACTAGATCTAAAGACCATCTCAGTGAAATGCTGTAAATGCCAGAGCATTCAGAAATGCTGGCCAGCACCAGAACCATTTGCTACTCATATGTCAAAAGGTGGCAGAATTTGACAAGCTGACTTGTAAGATCTTGAGACAGCAGGGTTTCACCTTTATTCCTTCACACGGATCCTAAGCAGGTTATTGAGTATCATTCATAAACATAGTATGGGATTAGTCACATCAGTAAATATCACACAGTATATATATATTCACAGTAAAATCCTTTGAGGTCTGCTCCCATCCTGTTGTTAACAGGGAATTTCACACCCTGCTTGTCTTTCTTTTGTACCTCCATTTGTGGAGAGCACAGAGCCCAACGTGCTATGGCAATATGTGCAGGGTGACATACCAGCTCCTTTAACTCCCTCTGCCTCTCACACAGCTGTTCATACATTCTCTTTCCCACGTCTGTGCTTTCCAGGGTGGAGATGATCTGGAGCTGGGTGTCATTATTGTCAATGATGTTGTATTCCAGCATCAAACACAAAATCTAGCAGCAGAAAGAAAGGAGAGTGGTCAGTGCAGGGTTTTCATTCCATTTCTTTCAAATATCCTAATTGCACTGGGCATGGTGGTTTAAATTCCTGGGTAAGTTTTTTGAGCATGCATTATGGAGGTTAGAATAGAGGATATCATAGCAATATTTATGGCCCTTCCAACACACAAAAATAATTTTTTATTTGTAAGGAATGAAGTGCAATCTCCAAAAGCCAGCGTGTCTATCCTGCCTCCCATTAATGCTCACTCCTTCTGACTGAGAGGTGCAATTATTTGCATCAGACCTGGGAGATGGCTCCATAGCACAGTGCTCCCCAGGACAGCTCCAATTGATCCAGTATTTCCCAGGTCCACAGGCTGGGCACTGCACACCAGCAGAGCCAAGCAGCTCCTTGAGGACTGGATTTCCCACCCCTAAGCGCTGGGGTTTCTGTGCAAGCAGAACACGTGTGAGGGGTACCAAGTCCATGAGACTGGGTAAAGGGCAGAGAGGCTCCAAGAGAGGATGCTGAGAGCTCACTGCTGTGGCCAGGACATCCCCCACCTCACTGGGAACACACCCAACTCACCCTGGGGAAGGGACTGCCAGGAGCAAGTCAGATCCCAAGGGATGATTCCAGTAGGTCAAACAGATTTGGGACACAAGCTGCCTTTCCTTTTCAGCTATGTATCATGCCATTGCAATTAAAATGCAAAGCTTTTATTCCCTTCACAATTTCAATTATTTTTAATGAAGAAAAAAAAAAATCCATCAACATTATATTCAAATGCATGCAGCATGCTCCTTTATTTACTGGATTAAATTAGCATGCACAGATCTCAGTCATTGAAAAACTGTAATTCTTTCCATCTATTTATCCACTCTCTTTCTGCTGATAATGACATTTATCAAGAAATTTATCTTAAGAAACCCAGAAAAATACATATAAACTATTAGCACAACAAAAATAACAAATCATAAACATAAAATTGTGTATTAATGCAAGCAAATAAGGTTTTATAAAGGCACTTCCTGTACACTGCTCATTTTACAGGTGGCAAGACAAGAATCAGGCATTTCATCATGGAAAAGCCTTGTGGTTGTGAATTGTGATCTCTCACCACAGCCTACACCACCATGGCCATTTACTTCCCATCCTAACCTCTCCAGCTGCATTACAGCAAACAATCTCTACCTCCAAAAATTCATGCACCCACCTTTCATTTAATTCACACTCATATCTACAGAACAACAATACTCTGTTCCCCTTAATTCAGAGAAACACAACCACCCATAACACAAACCAGACCCCTGCTAGAGCCAGTTCTGGGAAAGGCAGTGTGAACCTGAACACTGCTCATAAACTTCTATGATCTATGATTTTAGGGCTTACCTCTACCATCGTCTGGTTACCCCTCAAAGCCAGCAGCATGCAAGGTCCCAATTTATTTTCAGCCAGTGAAAGCAGGAACTTCTTTGTTTTATAACAGGATCCCATTAAAATATGAACCTATTCAAGAATCAGAGGTAAAATTAGGGGTGCAGACCTAAGAAACACATATACCTCTGGAAGGGATATTGTTAAGCAGTCAAAAAGTGTTAAGTCTTTGCAATAAACTTAAAGGAATGAAGGCTCTCTTTACAGTTAGGGTTGCAGTGTCTCAACAGCTTTTCTGCTGAATGGAAGTGACTTTTTGAAGAAGGTGATGCCCAGTGAGATCTGAGGAAGTGGGAAGTTTTTGTCCATAAAGGCACCCAGCTGACAGCTTGATAGAAGTTCCCCAGGAAACATCAGAGCAGCTGTGCAATTGCCCCCATTCCCAGTAACCTGATGAACCCAGCCCCAGGGGAACTACCGGGGATTTTGCTTTTGCACCTGTTTGCGCTTTGGTTTCTCTGGAAATGCCAGCTGGGGAGCAGGGGCTGTGTGGGCTGGCTGCCTAGGTAAAAGGCAGTGCTGCTGGCAATCTGCTGGCCTTGGTTAAGGGGTGGTGACAGACAAAATCACCTGTTCAGGATGTTCAGGATGAACAGGACCTGACTGGGGAAGGAAGGACTGCTTTAAGAAAATCTGGCAGTCCTGAGCACTAAGTCAGAGATGACTTCATGGATTTTCATGCTCTTGGGCCATTGTACTGCTTTCTCTTTTGCTCAGTTTTCCCTTAAAGGAAAGAACGGCTGAGAACATCCCCTGAGGGACACTCCTTTGAGTCCTTGAACTGACAAAACTGTTCTGCAGACTCTCTGCAATCTCCAGAAAGCACCGTGTGATATCACATAGTAACGCCTATGGCAGAAATGCAAAGCCACTTGTACAAGTCAAATATGTCTCTTCTCAGAAAAGAAGTTGGTCACATTATTTCCAATGTAAAAGCCTTAGAGACTAAATGCAGGGAAGTCTGGGTTCCTAGAAGAAAGTCTTATTTCATAGCCCAGATGGCTGATTCACCATTTGCTGCAGAGCACTATGTAAGAATTTGCATTTTCCAACAGCCTAGGCAGGAAGAGCTCCATTATATGGACTCAACATCAGCACTACTCTACAATAACCTTGTAAATACTTTCTGTGGCCCCTGTGGCTCATGGCACTGCCTGCACTATGTTCAATACTGCTGAAAATATCACAACTATGCCACGATGAGGTCAATTCTATGTGAAGCATGGCTTCATTACCAGCAAGCTCTTTAGAAAAACAGAAAATCCTTTTTTCCTTAAGCATCCATCAGCTCAGGTGGATGCTTTAAAAATGTGAACCTCCAAGCCAAAAGGAATTTAATTTCATGCAGTTTTCATTAAGTTTTTTTAGAGGTTTTCTTGAGCAATGGAAAATACTGACACTGACAGTAGAGTAACATTAGGTGCATCTCAGAACAGGGTGTTTTTCCAACTTTATGGTTAGTCGTTAGCAGCTCTTTAAGTATTTATCAACATCCTTGCAAAGGGCACAGAGTACTGCATATTAATGTGTGTTAGCATTGTGCTTTCTCATGCACACCCTCTCCTGATGCTCATAAATATCTTGAACCACAACATCTCTCAGGAGAAATGATATAGTTCTGGAGAAATTTTTTTTTCAAAGATAAAAGACAGATGAACAGTGAAGAGGGGTGAAAGCTTTTGTAAACACTCTTCTTCCATTTTCAGTTTCAGAGGTATCTGATCCATCTGAATTTAAGGGTACAGACAGACATCTATGTTCTTTATGTCCCAAAATGTTCAGCATGTGGGAGATTGTGGGAGATGCACAAAGTGTAGAAAGTCACTTCACTATGTAACCAAAGCCAACTTCAACAAATGTTTTCCCCCTCACCAGGGAAAGGCAGTAATATAATTTCCATCTTACTTGGTACATGGAGAATTAATACAGAGACCTATGTGACTTGACACAGGCAGCACAGGAAGACAGTGCTTAAATCACATCACTGATTAAAACCTGCTATTTTCTATCTAGCCCTTCTCAGAGTTACAAAAGAAATAACTGCTGGAAATGGAATGCTGGTTTCTAATTACACCTCTTCACAACAGTGTAATTGGGCAGAGACACTGATAACACCTTTTTAGACCTATCCATCCATCCATCCTTTGATTAAGCCAATGTAACTGTTGGTTTTAAATTCCAGGGTAGCCTATAAATGTAAACTATAGGTGTGGATGTACAGAACAGTCTCCCAGTATTTCATGTTCCCTGAGAGATTTTTTTATACAAAGACAGATATTTATAAATACAGAAATACATACATATGCACAAGCATGGTTTGTGTATTACACTACCAGTGAGAAAACATGCCAAGGTTCAAAAAGAAAACAGTAACGTGCTAACCAAACTGTGACTGCAAGGGAGGTTGATGGATTTGGTGGCAGAAAGATCTGGATTTTCTGGTGAACACTCATGGTTAACAAAAACATGATTTTGATAATTTATTTCTGGACAAAAACAAGTAAATCTTATTACTACCAACTAGTATTAGTTACTGCAAAGAAGTTTCTGAACTCCATCACTGCAGACACGTACCATACTGGCAAAGAGCTCTCCATCATCGTCACAGGCCACTCCCCCAGGGCTGTAGAGCTGGAACCAGCCGTCTTTGCCAGCCCTCACACTCAGCAAACACGAGTGGACCTGCCAAGAAGTGAACACATTGGGAAGGTTACAGTTCCTGCCAATAACCACCAGCATCTCCCACACCGGGCCAAAAGTAACTGCATAACCAGGGACTGCTGGAAATTTCATGGTCAATATTCCAATCTGCAGAGCTGCAGGCCAGTCTCCACTCCCAGAATCCATTTTTTCAGTATAACCAAGAGGGAAGCTGCATCCTCCCTTATTGCATGGCCCTTTTCATTCTCTTTATACAAATCAAACACAAAATGGCTCAAATCTAGAACAGCTCCTTTCACTTGGAAAAAAAACCACCACCAGAAAACCAAACAAAAAACCCCCACAAATTTCTCAGCTTCTGTCATTTTCCCCCTGTCCTCCCAGCATGTGTGTCTATACATCTGATGTGATCTGCATACCAAATGTGGTGGCTGATAGCTTGCTCATTCCAATCATTAACAATTCTTATTACTCCTGCTCTAACAAAATTTGACCAGAGTCGGGGTGAAGGAAATCCACAGGGAATACTCGACATAACACAAAATAAGGGATATATAACACAGAAGCTGCATTGGAAAACTGGCACCAGTGAGCAACCATTAGTCTAAATTTGGCCCACTGAAGATATTACTATATTTAGTCCCACAATTTAATAGAGAAGTCATAATTAAGCTCTTTTTTCTTTTCTTTTTTTTCCTTCACTTGAAGAAACAGATGTTCCATTTCAATTTTTGAGGTGTGTTTGTGTGTGGGAGGTAAATTCTTTCCTTTGGGCACAGAATGCTAGTGGCAGATGAAATCCTGGTGCCATTCTAGGACAAGAAGGTCTCTTCTGACAAGGGTAACTACTGCTCACAAGAGCTAAACCCATAAAAATGAGGATTCTGGGCAGTGATGATACAGCTTCACCCACAGTTTGAGGGAGCTTTTTTGGCTTTGATGCCAAAAGAAAGAATAACTGTGGATGAGAGGTTCCCTCTGACTCAGCCAAAGCTGATGATGCTGAGCAGGCTCTGAGTGCAGCTCTGAGGCTGCAGCGACACTCTCACCCCAGTAACACACCTCCCACCCCTTTCTGCTGCCAATTCATGAGAATTACGGTCATTTGCACACAACCTAGCTGAAACACAGCTACATAAAACCTGTTATTTTGTAAGCTGCGTGGATCCATGGATTTTGCTTCCCTCTTATTTTTGTATGGAAGATGAAAAGCTCTGAGAGAGAGGGGGAAAATCTTGCTGGTTGCAGTTTACTGCAGAACAAGGACACCAACTGATGCCAGACAAGGAGGTGACAACACATAAACCTTACACATAAACCACTCTGAGTGGCCACTACTCCTTAAGAGACTTAGGCAGGGTAAATCCACGCTGTGTTTTGGAACAAACTTAAGGAGAAATCTGAACAAGTGCAGCTGCAATCCCTCCAAACTAGTACTCTGTGTAAATTGCCAACAAACTCACTTCTTGCCTCGGGTCTTCTGCAAATCTCTGAATCACATATTTCAGCTCCCTGAAAAAAATAAGCGTAAGGAGGATAAGAATCAGCAGTTGCTGGTTGCACTATTTGCACAAGCATCACATTTCTTTTGAGTAACACCTAAAATCATATATATATTAATGTATTTTAGAGAGAAACCAGTTAAACTTCTGCAGGAGGGAAATATGATGCCTAGAAGTGATTACCAAGGACAGTATCTGTTCACAATAGCCTAGAAAATGTTTCAGAGACGTGCATTGACAAACTCCTTTGTAAATTCTATCAGCACTCAGTGGCTTTAGTCCTTGGGCTCCTGGCTAGCACAATAAATCACAAAGAGAACTTTTTATTGCTAACAGAACATGCCTACAGCCCTTCACAGATAAAAGCCATTAGAGACACAATACTGAATAATGCATCATTGCTATTATTGACTAGTACAAGCATTTATTCAATAAAACAAAGGAGCCCCAGAAACTTACTTTGTGAATTTCTCATGTGCGAGAGCCCTGAAATTTAAAACAGAAAACAAAAGAGTATGAGCATCTGAGAGAAAGGAGAGAAGGGGGGGAAAAAAGCCCAAAAAACCAAACAAGCACTTTTCAGTTCTTTCCAGATAATAAAAGGACTTGCTAAGCAACAGCAGCACATAAGACAAAAAAAAAAAAAGTTTAAAAAAAATCAGCTAAAGCCTCTTTTATTAACCTAGGGGGAAAAATTGCTTGGAACAAATCTTGTAGCTTTTCTTGAATGTGTTAGACAAGGCTCTGACTAACATCAGTGGGAGCTCTGGGTCAGAAGAAAGTAAAAAACTTACAGTACCATTATATAATTACAAACAGAGGTTTGCCTACCTCCGAGAGCCAGGTGTATTCTTTAATTGCAATGCAGTTAGGGTATGGTCACAGCTAATTAGCATCATTCATCACTAAAGCAATTAATGGCCATTTTGTCAAGTGCCTTGCATCAAGGTATGGTTTACAGCTCCCCCAAGACTCACGTTTGACTTGGGTAATGATGTCTCTGTTACCTATCTCCAAGCTCTCACTGTAGCCCAGGTAACCTGGCATGGAGGATTAGACCTCTGTGATTCAAGACATCAGGTCATTAGGGGATGTGATAAGCCACCAAATTGTACAATTACAGGTTGTAATTTTTGTCCATGGAGGTCTGCACTTTATAAACACCACTGCTCATTAATAGGTTTCCGAGGGAGCTCGGCTGATCCGTAGGGCAACTTCTTCATTTAACGCAAAATACAAACGACAGGAGTCTCTGTGACGCCAGTAAAGCATCCTCCTCCACTAAATCTCTCACTTTGCTCTCCTCCTCACCAGCTTTCCTTCCCTTCCTGTCTGCCTGTCTCTACTTAACCATATTTCTTTTCAGGATCATCTGAGAGAAATGGGGAAGGAAGTTGAACATGGGGAGGTCTTCACATCCCTCTGCATCAGCCAAAATCAACTTCAGTTTCTAAATCAATACCAGAGGCACAAAGCTCCCATTACCACCCCTTTTTACTTGACGTATGTTTCACCATATAAAAACAGTAACAAGAACAAGCCAGTAAATACTAAGACAGTGCAAACTCACTCCTTGGGAAATGGGATAGGTTGAAGCAAACTGGCCAGGGCTGGTCTCCAGTCATCGTAGTCTGACCTGCAAAATGAACATTTTGTTAATAGGTTACCAGGTTTTAAGTATAGTTCGCCAACAGTTAGTTCAAGGAGTTAAAAGCTTTTTACTGTGGGCACCAACAACCTTTCTGTTTTACTGAAGCACACTCAAAATCTACAGTGACATTTCCCTTTCCATTTTCAGCACATTCTCCACTGAGGCACAATAAATCTGGTATTTACAGTGACCTCCAGAGAGGCCTTCTTTATGTCAACTTAAAGACATTTGCTGTTTATGAAACCTGTTGACATTTAATCACTAAGTAATACTTTCATCTAAGCTGGTAGAGCAATTACCAGGCCACTGCTATTTTGAGCTCTTCTCTACATTTAACTGGAATTTTTCTTTGCTATAAGGCATAAGCCCATTTGTAAAAACGAAGTTACCCCTAAATTCATTTCTGACCCAAAACCCACCCACCAAAGCCCAGACCTAGGCTCTCAGTCCCATTAGGAACAATGAGTACAGACAGAAGTTAATCTCACATGGGCTGAAACACTGCGGGGTGACTAGAAACAATGTAGAAGAGCCTGCCACCTCCTCTTAGTGCTGCTACCTTTTGGATTTCAGTGTTAAAACCCAGAGTATTGGCTGCAGCTTACTGGAAACTTGGCACAAAAGTGTGGTGTGTCTTTGGGAAGGAACGAAGTGTAATGTTCTCAAATGGACAGTATCTACTGATAGCATTACAGACAGACAACATATGCACAGGAACTGTTCCAAAAGAATGCAGTTTTGCAAAGGGAAAGTTCTAGCTCAGAGAAATTGAAGATGGATGCATTTCCAAAAGTCACATCCATCTTTCGAACCACATAAACCAGAAATACCCATAAACTAGTAACACACATGATGTTGGACAATCCACAAAGGTGTGTTTACAGAAAAAGAAACTTTAAATGCATGAGCAGGGTACTCTTAAGAAGCAACATGCAGACAAGTTTTACTTGAATGGAGAATCATGATGTAAAAATCAGCCAGGGAAGCAGTTACCACTTGCAGTATATAACACTTGCCCAAGAGCAATATGAGTTCAGCTCACACAAATGTGTGATATGTCACGCAAGCAACCAACCCATGAGGACCACTGTGACCTGACAGAGGTTTAGTGTACTAAGAAACAGAAGGACACGTGTGAAGTTACAGTAATCCAAAAAAGAAACCTTGTGCCCGTTCCAGTTGTGCTAGAATCCAGTGAACCTAATTTTCTCCTCCATGAAAAATTCTGTTCTCAGGTCTAAACTAGGGGCAACTCTGAGACAAGGGGTGTCTCACAAACCTAAAGTGAGTGTGAGTCAGTGGCAGCAAGAGCACTTTGTGATCACATATTCGTAAGGTTCTTTCCAGAGACAAAAAGTCCCTCACCTGCTTAACCACTGAACAAATAGGGAAGATGATCAACTCTATTTAATGTGTCAGAACAGCAAGACATAAAGCAGGACTTCATTACAGGGGTTGTTTTTCCATTTAGTCGGTGTAAAGTGAATATCATGACACACCTGAGGATGGGGCTTGTAATATAAACTGAAATAAGGAAAGGAAATCTTTGACACAGCATCTGTAAGATGAGCTTTCTGGGTTCTTTCAACAAAGCTTTGATTAATTAAAGCTATCTACAAGATTATCCATTGTTTCTGACTTATAGACATGTTGAATGGGTTGGTGACACAGAACTCTGTGTTCAGGTTCAGCTAAAAGTCTCTTGTTTAAGTACCAGGTGTCTGTAGGAGAGAGCTGATGCAACCTATGTATAGCTGCAGCCCTGAGAAGTGCCACAGGTCTCACCACACAGCCTGGCTCTCACTACGTTTGTCAGGTGTGAGAACAGAGTCCAGACATTTTATTTTATTTAAATATGCATACCCTTTAGAAATTCCTAGCTGATTTTATTCTAAAAACAACACATTTTTTACTGGTAGATACAAACAACTCTAAAAGCAGATTTTTGAGCAGGAGAGACTCAGAAGTCAAAAGACCAAGTTAGAAAATTTCAGAGGTGCTAATGGTTCTTCACATCACACGAGACAAAGCACCTACAAATCTTTTCTAACAGAAGGTTAGAAGCTGAGACCCACTTTGAGGCTTAGCTCCTATGACATCTCAGGCTAAGTGTTACACCACTGAAGTTCCTTCTTGAGCAATCTGGAGAGTTGTGGTTACTAATAATATGAACCAATCAATTTTTCATGGCTGAGCTTCAAAGGAAATTGCAAGAGTAACAAAAAAGTTGTTTTGTAACAGAATGAAACTGCAGACAGAATGGGACAGTATCACTCTGACTTTTTTCAAAGTTGGGGAACAGGGCAGGTCTGTGAGAGGGCAGTGAAAATAAATCAGTCTGTTTCCCCAGGAGGAGTAGGAAGAAAGAAAGAAAGAAAGGAAGGAAACCGTCTCCTATTGAAATATATAAAATTTGGTTGTGTGAGTGGGACCTGAACATAAAATCTGCACAGCCTGTAATCCCTTCAATCTGAGCTAGGAAACATGAAACAAACACAGCACAAGAATAAAACTAAACTACTTATTAAAAGCCTACGGTGTTTCTCCTCCTCCCACCTATTCCCTTTTCAAAAACATTTTCCTTCTGTCTGTGCTCATCTCATCTGCACTCTTCTTTCATTTCAGACAGTTGCTTTTTTCTTTTTTTTTTTCTCCTTCTCAGTCCATTCAAAGCTCCAACACAAGACTGAAGTGTTTGATGCATGGAAAGAAAGGGAGATGGATTAGTTCTGGTTGCAGTTAACAACCACTGCAATGAGCCAGACAAAGAGGCTGGGCCAGGAGAAGGAGGGAGCACAGAGCCACAGGGAGATCCTGGGACACCGCCTGTGACAAACTCCCTCCCCAGCTCTTCAAAGGGCACTGGGCTCAACACTCATCACACAGCTCCAATCCCAGAACTGGCCTTAGAAGAGGGGGACGACGACTCCCTGGCTCTGATTTTTGCAGGATTTGCAATTCTAGGTGGGC
The DNA here is from genome assembly GCF_030490865.1 of Poecile atricapillus. Lineage (NCBI taxonomy): Eukaryota > Metazoa > Chordata > Aves > Passeriformes > Paridae > Poecile > Poecile atricapillus. The sequence continues at coordinate 17,439,519 of NC_081258.1, read as the reverse complement.
AGCACAGCAGCCAGGCTGCAGCCTGACCTGCAGGTTCCTGGGAATCGTGGGGTGGTCACAGAGCCAGGCGGTGACAGATCAGAACCATCACCTGCCACTGCACACAGCCTCCTTCACCCTGAAACCTGTCCTAGGGGACTGGCCAGAGCACAGAACAACCAAATTAATTAAATAATCCCCGACTGCAGTGACATTGCCTCGGGGCCATCATCGCTCTTGGCCTGCCAACATAATACATTTTCCTTCCCCGGGATCACCTTTCACCAAAATGAAAACCTGCCCGCATGTCATGTGCGGCACAAACAATCCAAAACATACGAGCAGCCCAGGGCAACCTCGATAAACATGATATAGGATAATCCACTTGGGATATTCAGAGCATGCCACTGACCTATTGGGGAATGCAGAGCAGCCAGGGGAAGCTCCAGTGGGTGCTTGTGTTTGGAAAGCCGTGGCTCTCATCTCTGAGACACTGCAAGCCCCAAGTCCTTGTTTTTTTGGAGGATAATGAAGAGACAGAGCAACTACTTAGAAGCAGCTTGTTCTCCAGACTGAGCAGATTGACATGGTAACCTCTGTTGTCAGATAATGTGACCATGCCCCCAGACATTTACCTGATCCCTTCTTTCCCGGCTCTACGTTTAACTCTCTGAATTGTATGGCCTGAGGTTTAGCTCAGGGTGCCAGGGCAGGCTGAGAAAAAGCCTCATCAGACCCCTTGTCAATACAAGGCACAAACCTGTTACCTGCAAAACAGTAAGGTGCCTTTTCATGCTCAGCCTTCTTCTGAGATGGGCTTGTTTGGCTTTTTCAAAAGAAGAAAACTTAGCACCACTGAAAGAGCCTAGAAAGGTTCTGCCCTTACTGCTGAGAACAGAAAGGGGCTCTGCTGCTCACAGTTGGCATCAGGAAACAGCAACACAAGGTTGCCCAAAACAGGTTGTGACATTGGCCCCTGAGAGGGGTACAAGTGTCTGGACATCTGGACGGACTCTTGCCACTACAGGCAGCCATGGAAACAAAAAATAACACAGACAAAGGGTAACAGCTTATGATACAACACCAACAGAGCTTCCCCAAGAGGGGTCTGCTCTCACAACCAGTTGACCTTACTATTTGTTGACCCAGATTTCACTGCAGAGACAGTTTAAGTGTCTCCTCACCCTCTGGAACCAGTGGGGTCCTTCAGGTGAAAGAAAACTTTAAGTTCTCCAGCTCAAGGAGAGGACACACAGCCCCTTCTAATGCAACCTTCTCTAACCATGGCTGTCCTGCTCAGGCACAAGGCTGTACAAGACATTCCCAAATGCATGGAAACATTAACAAGTAGGAGCTGGGCAATGCTGAGCTGTTCTTAGAGCCCCTAATTTAATATGATGAACAGAATTTTTTCAATTAATTTAGGGCATTTACTACACACCAGTTTAAGACTCATAACATTCAGAAGGCATTGGCTGGTGTCACTAACACTATCAGAGTCCAGAATGAGTTACAGAATATTGACACAGAAGTTTGGCCCACTTTTGAGTGCAGGACCAAAATACTGTGTTACCCTAGAGAATGCATCTCCTTTAAAATCTGCCCAGACTTTGGGTCATCTGCCAAACATCTTTAAAAATAATGATTTTCTATTTTCCTTTAGTATGCAATAGTTGTGTTTTGTTACTCAACTACATTAGAAAAAGGGTCAAAGATGTCCTAGGTGCTGTAAGAGCCCCACAGACAAACTTTCTAAACTGCCCTTTTAGCTTTCTGTGCAAAAAGTGAAGTATTACAGTGATTGCTAAAAAGTGTCTTCATCAATACTAGAAGTGAGTGTTTCCCCCAAAAAGTAAGCACTGTTTAAGAGTTAGGTGAACAACAAAATGTCCTTTATTGAAGCTACTGTTGAGAATTCTTATTTGCTAGACTTCCAATAATTAAAATTTGCCTAAATAAATTACTCCCTGCTGCCCTAAGTTAATTATGTAAAAAAGATATAATCGCTGGTGACTCTCTTGTTTTGATGATGATACTGAGTCAGACACCTAAAAGAACAATCAAACTCAATGCTAAGCAACTTATTTATGTTTGGCTTACCACTGTTATTAATAAGAACATTATTTTACTGGATGCCCGCTGAGAGCTCAGCTCCTGGATAGCAGTTGTTTTATAATTAATGTTTTCTTCCTACTGGCATGTTCTTCAACTCTCTTTCTTCATATTCTCAGATTTTCAAAGTACAGTAATAGTATTTCATGCAACACAAACCCTTTGTTCAAGAGTTAGAGCATGAAAGTAATCAACATCACAACACCATTATCTTGTATTTTTGGTAATAGCTACAAGCCCTTCTGGAATGGTTTTCCATCACTGTTTTTGGCATTTAAAAAACAACATTGAAAATCTTTACCTGTATTTTACAAATAAGGAAAATGAGGCATTTAAAAGTGAATTATCTGAAACCTCCCAGTGAGCCAGTGGCAGAATCAGGAGCAGATTCTGCATTTCAGGCATCAAAAAAATCAAGGGATGAACAAGAATGGAAGGGAACTCAAATGAGCGGAGCTACAGCCACGGCTCTGCCTTAGCAGCTGCCCTTTATTCTCACAGGTTGTGATTTCCCAAGCAGGGTACGGGCTCTGGCAGACACTCTGAGGAGAGCTGCACCAGTTTTGTGCAATCACTGGTCCCACACTGTGCACATCCTGTGGGTTTCACCTTTCAGAACGGTTGTACAAGCAGAAAAAGGGCCCAGAGCCGCCCCACACCTACAACACCTCTAACATTTCATTTTCCCATTTTCATTGCTGCTGCTGAACAACTTGACTTTTAAAAAGATAGGAAATGCATCCAAAATATGGATTATTTTAAGGTATGGAGAGAAACGAGTTCTTTGCGTAGCAAATTAAATGGGAATTGGGACCTGGCATATCCAATGTTTAAAAGTGGAGAGACTGTGAGGAAGAACATGCCCGTTTGTGAATTTGTTTATAAGTGTGTGTCAGCTGCATGATGAAACCAAAACCGTCAATGCTTAGTGAGTCAGCATCCAAACCAGCATCAGGACTGGGAGAGTGCACAGTGTTTATGGAAAACAGGGAGAGTCAAGGGGACAGGAATAAATACACGATGTGTTTAATGTAGCACCTGGGTGCATGGAGACTTAGAAACCCCCAGATGAAGCAAACTCAGATGCTGTGCTTTTTTTAATACAATAATTTTTAAAGGTAGAAGAACCTAGGCCACAGGGAAAAAAAAACATACAAAATTAGCCTTCACAGCAGCTTCCTGCTCAAGAATCTAATGGGAACAGTATCTGGTATTCACTTGTCCTGTCTCCAGTTTTGAATGAGTGCTTAAGTAATTGCGAGTCAACTGTGCAGTGAGTGGAAGAATGATGCTGCAAATTTGTACTATGTATTTTGAAAAAAAATGAAAATGTGGGACAAAACCTTCACAAAATCCTCCATCACAGCAGTTTTGACTTTATTTTATTCCTTGAGAATGTAACCCCAGATGTGCATTTGTCTGCAGTGTAGGCACATGCTCATGGTTTACAGCAGAGTCCAGATTTCACCCACCATGCGTTGGATTCTAAGTAGTTCAACTATAACTTCATTAAACTTTAAACTGTTTAAAAGAATTAATGTAGAAGTTTAACAGTTTGCCACAAAACATACTGCAACTCAGTATCAGAGCCAGCTGTCAAAGTCAACAAAGGTGTTTTACTGCACTTCTATCACTCCCATTCTGCAGCTCCCCTTTTCTGTTATTCCTTTTCACTTATTTATCCAGAAAAAAACCAAGCTTTTCCTGAAGAACATTTGCCTTCATATTCCTGTTTAAGATATTCAGATTTGACTGCCAGGAATCACCTTGCCACCATTTTGTGACAATTTGAACACCTGGGGCCTAATACAGATCCATTGTACCAAAGCAACTGGACAGAGACCCCACTTTAATACAAGCAAATCTGAATAAGCCATAAAACTTCTACAAGCACATGAAGAAAGAACATCTAAGTGAACAACAATAACCACATCCAACTCCTGCTAAAATCAGGGCAGTGCCTATCACTGCACAAACACTGAACCTAGCATAGACCTGCCTTTTCTAGGTCTATGTACCTAGGAGGAGACAAATGGGTTTTTTAAATTTATTTTTGGTGGGCAAGAACAAAAGCAGAAACCACTGGCACCAACATCCCATCTTCTGTAAAATGCCTGAGGCTCACTGTACAAATAAGCTTTCCATTTTCATCTTCCTAATGCTATTTTTAGAACATCTTGGCAGTGCCAGATGCCTCTTTCAAAGGCTGGACTCTCCAGAGCTGGAGTTAAGATTTATAACCATGTGCTGGCTAGCCACAGATGTTGAAGACAACAGGCCTGTGGGAAAAGCCCCCCCCACTGTTAAGATGACATTGTTCTAAAAGCTGTTCAAAATAGTCACTCACAGCATCTTGAGTATTTCCACGTAGCAGCCCAGGATCCTGTCTGCCTGGGCACTCAGCTCGATGCTCATGGTGCTGCAGGTGGGGCTGACCATCAGGCAGTCGATGAGGTTGGGCTCGCTGTCGTTCCCAACGCCGGCCGTCATCTTCTGGTTGGCTGTGTTGTTGCGCTCCACTTCCACGTGGATCTCGTTGGAAGTGACAATAACTGGTTTGAGACGGGATTCAGTCAAGGTGGCCTCCTGAGAGACCAGGTCAGGACTCGTGTGAAGAAGGCGGAGGGGGAGATTGGGCTTTCGGTCACACTGCTGCTGGCAGCCGTTCCGAATTTCCTTCAGGCTTGGCGAATTGTCCCGACTGAATTTTAAGAAGAAACAAATCATTTCAGTAGACAGACATACCAGCAGAGAGCGGGAGAGAGAGTGCAACACTGAGAAGCCACAAGTTTTTGCAATTTCCCACTGCCTTTCACCCCAGCCCACTGGATAGCTTTCTTCTGTGCAGTTGGATTACTGAAATCAAAAACATTAAAATGCTCCAATAGGACTGTTCTGCAGCCCCTATTTGACAAAGATTTGAGCTTTTCATCGGACTAATTGACAGACCAGTTTAGTCTAAAGGTGAACTTTTCTGTCCAAGTCGTGCAAAGCTGTAACAGAATCCATGCCCAAGTATGTATCTGGCTATAGTACATGCCCAGACATTTGTCTGCAGCCCTCGTGTCTGGAATTTGTGTTGGACACTGAGCAGCCCCTGTCCGTGCTCTACCATGAGGAAAGTCAGATAGGCATAAACAAACAGGAAACATAACAGAGGGGAACCCTCAGTGTCTACTGGAAACTGGCTCATGTGTCAAGAGCTGCAGCGTCTATTTTGCGGCAAGTGAGGAATCAGATTTTCCACAATAACGGAGACAGTGTTGTGAAACCAGCTCAGGTTCAAAGCTGCAGATACACAGGGATTTACACACAACCCCTTCGTCAAGGTCTCACCCCTGCCTTTCCTCACTCCCTAAGCACTCCTTGGTGAGTAGCAGGGAATGAAGGGTCAGTTTCTTTCAGGTTTTCTAGCACTCCCATCTCACGCTGACCTTGCTTAGCGGTGTTGTGGGTTTGGAAGGCAGGAACACGGTCAGCTGGGAATTCATACTGACCTGTTGATAAATTCCTCGTAACAGGAATAAATGGCAGCTAAGCAGACAGCTACGAGATTTGGCAGGACCCTGGGATGTGGGCACTGTCCTGTTGGACCATGCATGCTGAAAAAAAACAAGATTATATCATTGTGAGGAAGATTTCTGTGGGCAAAACCAGTCAGACAGAATGAGGTGACAGACCTGGATAGGCACTCTTAAGGGATCTTCAGAAGGGACATAACAGAGAGATTTTTAACCTTGTAAGTCCAATGGTCCTATTTATGAATCATCAATTTAATTGATGGGGTATCCCTAAAGTCCTCCCAAAATCTCACACTTGAGTGAGCATTATGAGCTTGAAAGTTAATTTGAATCATTCTGCAGAGGCTTTGAGTCTAAACATATGTGAAGAACATACACACAGCAAAGTCCATTTGCTTGCAGTGTGGAAGTAGGCAGAAAACTCCACATTTATCTGAAAACCAACACTTTGAAAAAGAGACTTCAGCAACACTGCCTGATGGACTTGATTTATTTGCTATTTGCCAGTACCAAAAAGCACCAGCTACTGTTAACAGCCAGTAAAGCAGGGTTGGGAGAAATAACACACCATAGCATGGACACAGGATTGGAAATATAGCATAAATTAAATGTAACTAACCTGTGAATAAACTTCTTCACCACCTCCATTCCAGCATTCAGCTCATTCAAAGACAGAATGTACTCCTGAGTAAAGAGCCGCAACCGAGGGCACTTCCCAAAATCCTGTCCAAGAAGGAGAGACTCGGTGAAGATGGTGAATGCACATCGAAACTGTGGGTTTTCAAAAGAGACCAGCTCAAACACAACTGAATTCACATTGCTATTATGCTGACAAGCTTCAAGAGAAGAGCATCTCTGCACACTGAAGTAATATTCTGTACCCACTAATAATGAAAGTGTTTTCAATCTCTTCTTTCCTTTATACCCACTTTGAAAACAAAGTTCTGTATCATGAAACAACTAAAACCAAAAAATCTCACCTACACTTACATTTGTTTTGTACTTTTCACTTAATATTTTGATTTTGAAACACCGTTTTTTGTTTGGTGCTTTTGCTTCCATGCCTAACTGCAGATTTCTAGAAATAAAACTCAAAAAATATTATATTTCCATGTTTGGCATGGACATCTATTCTGGCTTTAGAGAAAATATTTTTGACATGTTATCAATAAGCAATCAAGTATAAAACCAGAGATCAGTTTTTTTTCTCCAGGGATTTTACTCCAGCTACACTGTGAATTTGACAGGTGAGCTCAAGAGTCACTTTCTTTAAATCCTGCAGTCAGAGAGGCACCTGCTAACTGAAATCCTGCATCTCCTCACTTCACTTGCTATATTTAGATGTGAAAGAAGTAAATTCTGCTGTCTGGTGAGTGTTATTCCACAGCAAATTTCCTCACATTTACACAGGTGTAACCTTATTACACAGGTGTTGCAGAATTACAGAGCTGAATTTCCAAGTGGGGAACAAGGTCCACTGAGGACAAAAAAGCACTCCCAGCTATCCTTCCAGCAGCTGCCTGTGGAAGTTATCCTGAAAAAAATACATGGCAACTGAAATGTTAAAGAAATGCCACAAAAAGTAATGAACTAGTGGTGGTCTGTAAACGAGATGATAAACACACAGAGCATTGAAACATAACTCATTTTGGTTCCAGGAACTTCTGTAGCACAACCTGTATTAAGATCTGATAAGTTTTACAGCCAGAGAAAACAATCAAAAACTTGAAAACAAGCTCAGGCTGAACAATGTCTCCTTCAAGCCCTCAGTGTCACTCTGCTGGTACTGAATTTCTGCCTGGGTAACTTCACCCAGCAAAGGGACTGTGGGCAATTCCACATCATTACAATTAACATCATTAAACTTTTAACAGCTCCTTCTGGCAGGTGCAAACACACTTGATCCAAGGGCAGGAGACTATGTGTACTTCATAGAACATTTGATTAATTTCATGAACATGCCTTGCAAGACAGTTTTTTCATAAGCAATTTGCTTATGAAAGTTTTCAACCCATCTAGGTGTCCTAACTGAAGTTGGAATCAAAGTCCAAGAGATCATAAAAGAGAATGCCATTGCTGACCTCTGTAAAATAAAATATCTCTCTAAATTTAATATAATGCCCTATCACATACCAAGCACAGAACAATACACACCACCAATATTGTTTGCTAAAAAAAATAAAAAGGAAAAAATAAAGAAGTGCTTATATTCAAACATTTGGACTGAGCCTACAAACAGCTAAAACCCAAAGTCTGGGAGGTTGCTGAGCACTCCTCACACAACTCAGCACACAACAGCCTGCAGTCCTATAATCAGTATTACCACAAAGACAAAAAACCTATCCTTGTCCTTCTGAGATGTTAAAATCAGAGACAAATGAGAGATTCTTTCCCCATTTTCTAGGTTGAAAACTGTAGAGAAAACTTGTTGGGAATTTTCAAAGGCCAGAGAACAAACTGGAGGCAAAAGTGGGAAGAGCCAGCTCAGTCTCCTGCCCCAAGGACTGTACGGGGCCTCCTGAGGTGATGAAGTTTAGTGTCCCCCTAAAGAGTAACTTTATTTATGTGCATACACACACACACACACACACACTCTCTAAAGCACTATTCAGTACTGAAGTCCCCAGAGAGTGGTAAAGAGCCCAAATCCACTCCAATTAATACCTGACACCATAAATTCTCTGACTACACACTGCGGTACAGACATGTTGATTTTCAATCTGCAAATGTTAAGTATGGTAAATATACCCAATTCTCTGAAGCTAACCAAATACAAGCATTACACTATGCATTTAGATTTTATTTGAGACCCCTCAAGAGCTCTGGATGCTTTAAAAAAATCAGTCTGGAATCCAAGAATAACATTTACAGAATATTTCACTGAACACTACAGAATATTCAAAAATGTTTACATGTCTGCAGAGTACTGGCACAGAGCCAGAAATATGACCTTTTTGCCATCTTGGGTTTTTTACCTAGTTCTGTAAACTCAGGGAGCTAAATAATAAGATTGGAAAAATAAGAAATACAAACTGTTTTCTACTGGGTTCATGCTAATCACAGCATGACAACAGATGGTCGCTAAAATTATATGAAAAAAATGAAAAGAAGTTGATTATGAAGTTACAGAGGTTCATCCTTGAGATCACAGCCAAATCAACTGCCTTAAATGTTTTATTTTAATTATTTATTTGTTATTCTTTTTCACTGCATTGTGAAGTAAGACTTCTTCATGTAAATTAAAAACATTGGCAGGAAACTTAATATGCCACAAAAGCTGGAGAGCTGGTAAATACCCCAGACATCTATTAGGAAAGGAATATGGATCATGTAAGAATATTTTCAGAGTTTGGGGAAGGGGAATCTGGTCTATAGGGTGTAAAGCAAAGCAGGGCATTTATTTCAAACACTGACAAGGGATTGATCAGCACTGAGAACAGAGAAAATGTGGGTAATAACAGCCATACAATGACAGAGTACCTAAATCCTGCAATGAAGGAAGGAAGGAAGGAAGGAAGAATAGCAGTAGAAAAGTATGAAGATATTCAGGAAACTGATGTAAGTACTCACTGGACATGAGCCTAAAGAAAAATGGAAACCAAGAGGGCTGGTGGTGTCCTAAAGGAAAAGTGTTGAGGGCCCCAGCTCAAAATGAACAAAGTCCCCATTCTGCTTTTGTTATTTATTTGATTTTAAACTGTTTTAACTGCAAGGATGGCATGCAGAGAGTAAATAAGGAGCCAAGGGCCAGGTGGGAGAGAGCTGGAGCTGCAGATGCAGGCACTGCTGCCAAAAGAAATATCCCTCAAAACATGGCTTTGCTTAGATGCTTTTGAAGATCCCACTGAAAGCTTATTAGTTCTGCACTGCTGAAGTAACACACAATTACATGCAGCATTCACAGTCTGGGGGCAGATTTAGGTACCACAGCACATTACAGGCAACAGAGCAGCTGCTGCTCACAAAAGGTATGGCAGTAAAACTTCTCCAAACTGCTGGAGCTCCCATGGCACGAGCACTCACCATGTTGTGTTTGAGAATCCTCTGGACCACTGGGGTGAACACCTCGATCACCACCATGGACCGCGGGCGCTCTCGGCAGTGCTGGAAGGAGCAACAGGTCATTTTGTGAGCTGCAGAATCATAGAGATGGGTCTCCCCTGCCTTCATACCCCATGCATGGATTACCCCAAGATTAACAAGATCCAAGGGCTAAATTAATCTTTCCTGAGATTAAGGTACTCCTAACACTGCTCGTTCCTATGGATTTGCTGGCATCTAGCAGAAGGTTCCCATGGGAGCTCACAAACTGCAAATTCCCTTCCCTGTCGCCTATTCTTCCCAAAACTCACTGCAATGTACCATTTTGGGGTCTTACTGCCAACAGTTTAAAAAGGAAAGGGACTGGGGATATGGGATAAGGAAGATATGGTCGCACAGGCAGTATAATGCCACAAACCTCCTTTCTCTGGGATCCAGGCTAAAGTGGTGGACCTTGGAAGGTACCAACAACCCATCACAGGATGAAATATATAATCATGATGCATCAGTCAGAGTAATTTAGCTTGGGAAAGACCTCTGAAAGTCATCTGGTCCAAACCCCAGCTCAAGACAGGATTTTATCGTCGATTTTGAAGATAAAATCTCCTTCTCATTACCCTGTTCACTTCTGTTCTGGGAAGTCCATAACCTATGTCCTCTTCTGCAACTACAACTACACACACCCCACCACACACATTTACAGACAATTAGGCGCCCATCTCCGAGAGAGATCAAAGGCAAAAAATCCCAGATCAGGCATAAAAATGCATCAAGTCTACTTGATGATAATAAAAATGATCAAGTCTACATCAGGCTACTGATGACCTAAGAGGGCTTATACAATTGCAAGTCAGAGGAGTTTCTGTAACTTGACTCAATTTCTGTAGGAAGAAGCAGCCGATGAATAACTCTGGATGGGAATTACAAGCAGCATCCAGAATGTTTGACAAATGCATACCCAGTTATCAGTAAGCAAATTTAAGCAGATTTGAAACTGAAACACAAACAGGCCTTGAGGAAAAGTAGAATTTTTAAATCCACAAGGTCTGCAATGCAAAGTACTCCAAAGTTTATGGATAAAGGATACAAAATGCAGCACAATCATGGATTTACCAAAAGAGGATGGGTCCTTATGATCTTCCCACTGCCATTACCCAATGACAAAATACCATAAGGGCTGAGTTACACACATCTGAACACAGGAGCTCCAGTGATTTCTGCATTAGCTGAACACAGCATGCAGCAGGACACCTCTTGTACCCAGACTGAGGTGTGGGAGTCTCAAAATTTTAACTCTCACACAGTATGAGGACAAAACAGTCTGATATACTAAGCATATGATTGTATTTATCATAATGGTTCTGTTCACCATTCTAGTATCATTGCTTGCTGACCAAAAATTAAACTCAATCTGGGCAGGAGGTAAGAAGTTAAAAATAAAAACCAGCCTGTTGCTCAAAGAACTACATTCATATACAACTATGAGATTTCAGAAAGCAAAGCTGTTCTGATACCTTGCAGAAGAATTCACAGAGGTCAGGAGGAGGATGGTTGTTTTCCAGCAAAGGTGCAATTGCCTTTAAAAAGAAAAGGAGAAAAAAGAGAAAAATTGAATTTCAAGGTGGCAACTGGAGAAAGCATATTGCAAGGAAGTATTTTTCTTGGGGGGATAAAAGCTCACTTTTAGAAAAGGACAAAAGCATCAACTGATAAATTAGAGGTGGGCCATGTGTTTATTTTACAAGTAAGCTCAAGCACACCTCTGCTACGAATCCTCAGGAAAATTCTGCTTCTAACTACATCAGTGTAAATACATAAAACAGGCAAAGGAGTGCAATATTGATAATGGTTTAAATGGAAACAGGAGCAGACCAATTGCTTTAGGATGTAATAAAGCAAGGATGAATCTGGCTCACTGTTTCAGTTCGAGTATCTCCCTAAAAGAAATAAACTGAACACCACCACATACACACATCCTTTGTGAAGGAGTTGAAGCTCTTTTTTGTGACAAAGAGCTCACTAAAAGCAACCTAGCACTGTTCTTACCTGGGAAGACCCTATTTATCAAAATCAAGCATCTAACTTTGTAAAAGCTGAGATCAAACATTCCTTTGTTGCTACGAAAACCAATGTGCTTATGCTGGGTAAACACATTAGAGGTCATACCTGCCACTGAGGAGGTAATGAACTTATGCTGTTGTTACTTCCTTTGTAAATTAGAAAATGGCACCAGAATAATATATTCTATGTGGTGGTGCCTTCGGGCTTTTCCACTCTTCAGTTACAGGGATTCCCAGTACCCATTTCAATGTAAGACACTAAACACAGCAGCCAGAACGTTTTGTCTTAAACAACTGAACACCAGATATTTTATCTGGATGGCACCTGGGGTTTTACTAGGGCAGCCTGCTTTGGTTTTTGCTCCTCCTCTCATCTCCTTACTCAACCCTGTGAGTCTGCTTGCAGTGGCTGTGTTTCAGAGACACACACAAACAGGTCAAGAGTAGTGTGAATTTTAACAAGGAAACCCAAGCACACATGCAAAGCTCTGTTTTGGTTACATGTCAGAACTGTGATACTCATTATCATGTGCCATCCTTCTGCAACTGTCCACTCCTCCTCTGGAGGCCAGAGGGGACGATGGAGAATACAACCCCTACACAACCTATTCGAAGAAGCCATCATGCAGAAAAGAGGAATAACACAGGCTGAAAGAACCTTTGGAGGCCACCTGGTCCAGCTTCCCTGCTCACAGAAGGGCCACCTCACATCTTTTATTAAAAAATCCTTTCTCCAAAAGCAACCAGTTGTAACTGGGAGTGTGAACTACCCTTGATTCTAGAATTACATGGAAGATATAGCAAAGGAAAGTAAATGCCACTTCAAAAATTTATCTCAATGGCTAATTCCATCTAAAAGGGAATCTTAAACAGCAGTTAAACACAATTAACACCTACTGGCAGCTACCTGCCACCTTGTTATTTTGCAGAAAGAGTCACAGAGATATGATACTATCAGGTGGTGATGAGGCTCTAGATTAGATTACTGGGAAAATCTGGAAATTACCAGAGAATGAAATTAAATCACAGTGATGGCGAACCAAGTTCCACCTCTTATAAACTGTTGAGATTTTATTCTTTGTTTCACAAGCAACAGAGCTGCCACTTGATTCACTTATTTCTATGTCTAAATACATGTGACCTACAAAAAAGAAAAAAGTTGAAGAGGATATTTTTACAAATAAGTTAGCAGGGTTTTAAAGGAATAACAATTACAATAATCCCTTGCTCACATACCCTCAGCAGTGGGGACATTCTGTATATGGTAGCATTAGCCTCTCTGGAAACTACTCAGCCTAAGGGTTTTATAGGGCACATCTGGAAACGATGGGGTTGGACTATTTAAAGTACATCTATAGATATGGATATTGCTGTGTAGCCTCCTAAGGAGGCCATTTGGAGAGACTGTTAACACTCAACATGCTGTGCTCTCTCACACAGGCTGAGAGAAAGCTTTATTGTAATTCATCTATGAAACAAGAAAAGAGAAATGACAAAGCCACAAAAAATAGACAAATGGTTTTAATTCCCGCCTAAGCTCAGCAGCAGTGGTGGAAAGGATTTCACATTTGCCCTACTTCACTGGGGCAGACAGGCACTTAGAGAACTATTATCAAACAATATAGATTTGTCCTCAGCTTTTGACAGAAAGATACTCACCACAATAATGCTCTCATGGTCTTGAGTGGTTAAGTTGTTGTTCTGAAAGAGTTGAATAGAAGAAAGATGAGTGAGCGAAGAGCACTCTTGAGTTGGTACATCAGCACACAGAGTCCTCAGCTACCACCAGACACAAGCAGAAAGGCTCAATTTTCTGAATAAAAACCATAACATTAAAACCATTCTCCTAAAGGAGGTAGTACAATGCCTGCTCTGAGGAATGGTGCAAGCCTTCATTGCTCCTTCAGCACACAAACATCAGGATGCCAGAGGTCTCAGTTGAAAAAGTAAAGCCAGCAATATGTTTCTTTTAAATGTTTTCTTAGGACAAGCTGTATGTCTCTACAAAAATTATTAAAAGGATTGTTGTGGTGGGTTTTTTGTGTTTTCCAAAAAACTCAGTCAAAATTCAGTTTTCCCGAAATTCCTTCTTTAAACATGGTACCAGGAAAAGCCAATAAATTGACTGGAAGTCACCTATGCTACCACCTATGCAGAAGAGTTTGCTCTGTGCTTTTTCAGCAGCATGATCCATCCAGAGGTTACAACAGTGTGAGCTGCTAAGGTTCTTCACTATTGCAAGAAAAAATAATGGTGGATTTTTTTGCTTATATCAAATCCTTCTGCTATCACATCAGAACTAAGACATGAAAAGCCTGCTCGGCATTACATTTCCAGTCCATGAAAAGTTAAATATTTGAAACAGATATTATAGGAGGAGGAGGATAGAGAACTCTGAAGAAAAACGTTTTTCTTTACCACAATTAGTAAAAATAAAATAGCTACACAATTAATTAATTGGTGTGTGTAGATATATTGGTACAAAAATTATTGGTCATGGAAGCAAAGCCAATGGAATAGAAGTCAAAGGGAGCTTTACCACTGACTTAAGGCATAAGTTAATCCCATGATAAATTTGCTGTAGATAATTAAGAAAACCAAAGAAACAAAAAACCAACTGAAAAAAAACAAGCCAACAAACTCAAGACATATGAGGCTAGTTTTGTTTCTAGAAATCTATGTAACATGGGTCAAATTTTACTTCTCTCCAACAAGTGCAAACTCCACTCAAGTCAGCAGAAGTCACGAGCAGACTCACGAGCAGAATTTTGACAGCCCAAGTTAAAATAAAAACCAACCCCCAAACTTTTAACTGTTTGTCTCTCATCTGAGAGAGCCAGGAGCCCTGCTGAGGCCGTACCTCTGAGAGCAGCTTGGAGACGATCTCCAGGGGTGCCTGGTGGATGGAGTCGTCCTGCAGCGGGGACGTCAGTGCCATGTCCACCAGCGTCCGGATCTCCTTCAGCACCACCTCCCAGCGGCTGGGGTTACTCAGCACCTTCTTGTACTTGTAAATCTTCTTCTGCAAGACATGTGAAAGGGCCACATTGTCACCACCATAAACCTCTTGAACAGAGCTGTGCTTCCTACTGCCCAAGGGGGCTGCTTTGTATTTTGAGTTTTGCCTTTTCTGCTGGCTGAGAACACGTACTTGAAACATTTAAATAGACAAGGAAACCTTTTATATCTAAACTAGTTTCTTCTGTAGAAGCAATGAGAAACCATGATTCTTTTCATTTCAAAATGAGTTTGTCAACTCCAGAGTATCTTTCTTTTCATCATCTCCTCTCACAAACACCTTCTTACTCAGGCTAACAACAGATACCTGCTATTGAAATGTTTCTAAAGTTAAGCTCTTTTTAAGAGATCATTAAGGAAGGAGGGAGAGAGAGAGGCCATTAAAACAGCACTCTTACAGATATTTTATTATAAATGTGAATTCACATTCGGAATTAACTTAAATCAGTTTTACCAAAGCAAAAAAATCTCACAGACTAAGAGGCTTTTTTTTCTGTCTTGAAGGAGCCTGAAGTCATGATGTCACCCTCCAGCTGTAACAGAAGCCAACTCGTAAAGTCTCCAAATCTTCCATACAACAGCATTTCCACTCTCAAGAACAGCATTCCTGATTGCCTAACCCAATCTGCCCCAGTTCCCTGCATGGCCCTGACCACGTCCAAGTAATTTCATCAACTGCCCCATCCACAGACCAGCTGAATAAGTAAAGGACAACTCCTCAGCAGCCATGTGACCACAAACTGCTGGAACAGAAGCTGCTTTATAACATAAAAAACAATCTTTAGAGAAAACCCACCCACCCAAATTCCCAGAGATGGCTCAATGGCACTGTATAAGTTCAAGGAAATTATGGTGAGTGCTCAAAAATCACTTCTGAAAAGAACATGAAGGGCACATGAGAGCCAGGAGGTGCCCCACAGGAGTGTGGAGGCAGTGCCAGAGGCAGGGGAGGAACTCAGCAATGAAGGGACAGTGACTTGTGTTTAGCTCACATGCCCTTCCACTTCCCTCTCTGCGTGAGCCTGGTCCTCTGCAAAAAGGGATGTCGTGAAATATGGACATGTGCTCAGGTTTATTTAACAGCACTGGCTGGGCACGCATCTTTACATGAAAACTTCAGTGTTTTGCACTAAAAATGGATCTTACATTCCTCGGCAGCATTTCCAGGAAAATCACATAAACTGTCCATTTCGTGCAGCTTGCAGATCTCAACTGCACATTTTGGGCTATACATAAATGTAATACAGGCAGGGGACTTTGCACAGGGCCTGAATGCTTTGTTTTGTTTTGGAGCTTTGTGGCTCCTGGCATTTCCCCCTGTGCTTGCCCAGGGCAGCCCCAGCAGGAACCATCTGACCAGGCTGGCTCTCTGCTTATCAGCCACTTCCTTCCCACCCTGCAGCAGATCTACTGCTCAACAGCAAACAGTCACCTCTGCACCCCCACCTGAAACACAAGAGAAGAGAACAATGCAGAATAAAACAGATTTCAAATGCACGGAGTTTGTCAGCATTGTTAAAGGGGGGAGAGGAGAGTGGCACTAGCCTGTCACGTAAAGGCTGATAAAGCAATCCCATTATCTTTTTAATTAAATTCATGCCAAGTACAAAAGCACATTGGCAGTGTAGTTCCCACTTTCAGTGCATTTTAAGCCACTGAAAAGCTAAATGAATGTAAAAACATGCTGCAGACATTATCAAATGTGGCTGGGATTTCAAAACTTCACAGAAATCTTTGTACTTCTGAGCTCCTTGGGACAGAGTGAATCCAGTGGTGATTTTAAGCTACCAGCACTACTTCTACATCACAAATTTCTTAGACTCTTTAGGAAACTTCAATCAAATAATTTAATTTCTCTTATTCACTTAGTGCCTTTATCTAGGGTCTTTATGTTAGACCCATGCCAGCACTAAATCTAAGACAACCAGACCGTTTTTTAACTGGAAACAACTCCTTTCTAATTAGACAGTTTTTAAACTGGAAACAACTCCTTTCTGACTAATTGAGGATACTAAACCAAGCTGGCTCAAGAGATACTTCCAATTTCCTATGCTGAAACTTATTCCTTGGCCCTGAACTGTGAGGAAGTCAAACTCAAAGCAGAATTGGAAGCCGACAAAAATGTGGGGACAGGGGGATGACAGACAACTGGGTTATTGCATCCCTGCCTCTCTGGGCTGTCCTTTTCAGGGTGAGTTACAACTCATTTTCAGAGCAGCTCTTTCAGCCTAAGGGGAAGCTGCTGAAGGAAACTCTTGCCCAACAGGACGCTGCTCAGACAACTCCACCACAAATATCCTTCTTTCGCTGTCAAATCCACTCTTGCTTGGGGTGAAGGAGGAGCAAGGGAGTTTTTCTTTCCCTTTTAGAGATGTCCATTAAAAGTCAGAATTCTGATGATGCTGATGTCTGTAAGAGGGAACACAGCAGGAGCTTTACCCGTTGCCACACAGCAAAGACCAACCAAAGCTGCTGCTCAGGGCAGGACTCAAAGGGAGCATCAGGGAACAGCCACCTTTGCAGACACACCAAGCCTGCTGCAAGCACAGAATCCAAATTTATCAGTGTGTGCTTCACGCTTCGAGCACGAAGGACTGAGTGGCACTGACAGACTGAGCAGTCTGGGAGCGACATTACAAGAGTCTTCAACGATGGTGGGAAAGCAGCAGAAAACAAATGAATAAATAGAGGAGCCATCCCCAAGAGGGTTGAACTCTGCTGTCCTGAACCTTTGGCCATGGTTACAGTGCTGTTTTTCTCAGCAGAATGCTTTTCACTGTTGAGCGCCTTGCTGAAAGCCTCAATTAAAGCCTGAAACCTATCAGTGGGTTACAGAAGCAATTTGCTGTGTCTCAGCAAGCACTTAGGCAACACCGAGCCATCTGCTTCATTCTACCTGTGGCTGGCTCCAGAGCAGGGCTCAACAATCACTCATGAGCTGAAAAACAAAGCTGCCTGGTAAAGACTCACATGGAGAACAGGAATGTCAATCTAGGGGTTCACTCCCCCTGGATGTAGGTGTAAAAGATACCTTCAGTTGCTGAAAAAATTCACACAACATTTATCATTAATAGCCTGAGCAAGAAAAATACCAAGATAGGAATCCAGTTTCTAGGGGGATTTCACTAAAAGCAGCAGCTCCTGTGAAAATTTATGTGAGTGAAAATAAGATATGCCAACTTGGAATTTGACCCTCCTAGTTACTGACCAGCCAGAGCCACACAGTCAGTGTCACACCAAAATCTTGCCATGCTGACTTTAAATGCAAAACCACTGAATTTAATAAGTACCCAGAAGAAGCAGAATGAGGAGAATAAGTGACACTGACAGGGCATCCATCATTCTCAAATCACTCTAATTAATTAAGTCTTGTAGAAACTCAAAGATCTAAATCTCAGTCCTCTTTTACAGGAGGAAACAACTGAAGTCCACATATGAAAAATTACTTTTCTAGAGTTATTAAGCTAAGAAATGTGACAAAAATCTATAAGCACTTGGTTTTACCATCAGTGCTCAAAAGTCTTTGAAAACTGCTGTGAACAGAAAGTTCAAGAGAGCCTAGAAAACTTTCAGCTTTTTTAAAGTAAGATCTTCATATGTTTTTCTATCCTATAATGGCCTCATCTTGTAGCCCTTGCTCATACACCACTTTCTTGGACAAGAATGGTAATACTGATGTAGTCAACAGCTAAGAAAAATGGACTCTAATGCACAAAATCAGCCAGCATGGAACATTTGCCTTGTTCAGCCCTAGCAAGACCTTTCATGTTAGGAACATCTTAAAGCAGCCAGCACACCTTATCCAAAAAGGGAAAAATGAAGTTAGCCTTTTTGATGACAAAATTTCATCCCTGCTTTGCCACTGCAAGCCAGGGAACATTCTGTACTCTCAGGAACCTGTCTTCCCATCAGCAAATACTATCTTCATTACATAAAGAAAATTACTGGCCATCCCTAATGTCCAAGAGCCTGATAAATTCTAGCTCTCTTCCCCCTTTACCACATGCAGCCTGCAAAGGATTGCTTCAGTCTTTAGCAGGGAGACTTCTGCAGGGACAGGACAGAGCAGAGCTCCTGCAGGGACGGAACGGGAAAGACCAGAGCTTCTGCAGGGACGGGACAGGCTGGAGCTCCTTGCTCATACAAGCAGGGACGGAAAGGGAAAGACCAGAACTTCTGCAGGGACGGAAAGGGAAAGACCAGAGCTTCTGCGGGGACGGGACAGGCTGGAGCTCCGGCAAGGACGGGACAGAGCGGAGCTCCGGCAGGGACGGGACAGAGCGGAGCTCCGGCAGGGACGGGACAGGCTGGAGCTCCGGCAGGGACGGGACAGAGCGGAGCTCCGGCAGGGACGGGACAGAGCGGAGCTCCGGCAGGGACGGGTGCTGCCCTGGAGGGCTGTGGGTGCCAGCAATTGTTTATTTCTTGCTGAGCAACGAGAGCAGTTCCAGCAAGAGGGAAAAGGTCAGGCTCCCGCACAAAGGTCCCCCCAGCTCATTGCGGGGATGGATGACACGGGCTAGTGTTACACTTCAATGTTGACAGTGCTTATGTAAAATGGAGGTGCCTCTTGCTAGATACAAAGCTGCAGAGACAAAAACGACATAGAGAGCAGACTCTGGAAAAGTTTTCTCCACTGCAGCAGAACATTTTGTTCAAACGCTGCGGAACAAGGAACAGGAAGAGTTGCTGGCGATGTCCAACACACATGTTGGCCTGTCCTACAAAGCCCAGGTGCACCATGTATTCTGCAGCATCACCTGCTGGCATTTTGACCTTTAATGCATTATTGTCATGAAAACAAAGAGGGTATGGCATCCCAAAACTCAGCAATACCCGTGTTCTGCTTTTAATACTAACAGGTATCACTTACTTCATGGTATCCTGAAAAATACCTAAGGTTAACTTGCTGCTAATAAAATTTTCCCTGCTAGTCAGAGATGAACTTAAATCACCAGCTGAATCCACTGAAAGCTTTTGGAACTATGTTCCTACCAGCAACATTTACCAATATAAAAAATAAAAATAAAAAGAAACATGCCTGACAAGACTAAGTCTATAGAAAGTCCCAATCCAGGCAAAGGGCTAGGGCTGAAATGAGATTATGGAAACTTTTCTAAATCAGGGACTTCAAACTGCTCATGCTGCAGTAATCAAACTCTTTGTGACCTTCTGAAAGTTCTGTACAGAAAGACTAATGTGCTGCTCTCTAAAATAGATACAACACAGCAGCAGCAAACTTTTGCTCTCAACCATGTTTTCAGGTCATGGCATTTTTTGCATATTTCATTCTACCCAGCACTGAATTGCATCAACTTCTCTGCTTCAGTTGCTTCTCTGAATGCAATTGCCTTGGTTGAGGCTTACTTTCCCACAAATTTCTTGCCACAGGCCAAAGAAATGGAAGGAAATATTATAGGATAAGCTCTTCTGATTCTCACTCCGTTAAGATCTAAATAACACTTTGTTTTTTGCCAACTCATATAAAAAAGATGTTGGTAAAATCACCATTATTTATTACATTGAGACTGGCACCTGTGAATCTATGGCCTGAATAAATACACCCAGTGACACTCTCTGCCCCAAGCAGCTCGCAGTCTAGATGATTAAAAGCAAGAAGGAAAGAAAGAGCAAGAAAACTAAGGTGATTTCCCTGAGGTCATATGGCAAGCCAGAAACAGAGCAGAACTGAGGTGTTCTGACCCTCAGGCCTCCAAGGCAATTGCTGGATCCTGGCACCCCAAGGAGAAGCGCCACTGGCAGGCACCGTGCCTGCAGCAACCCGAATGTTGATACCCTGTTGCTCTGCTTCCCTATCTGACCACGTCTGGCCACCACCTTTTTCAGCCTACCCTGATTCACCTGGTTTTTTCCACCAGCTCCTGCCACCTTGCTCCAGATCTCACTAACCCAGGCAAGAACCCCCCAAGGCTCAGGTCAGCGCTGTTCCAGAGCTGACAGAGTTCAGTGGGTTCAGCAAGCGGTGACGTGGGTTCAGCTGTTACTGATGCACGACCTGGAACAACCACACAGACACTTCCCGCAGGCACAGGGTTTGTCCTTTGCTCAGGGTACCACTGGGACAGTACCACTGCAAAGGAAAAGAATGCTGAAATAAACACAATTTTAGAAGTATGAAACAGAGACAAAATGCATTTCTGCTTGAACCAAGATAAGTGCAAAGTGGACATGGGACAAGGAGGGGGTCACAGGGCAGGCTCCTCAGCCACCTCTCAGCATGCAACTGGGCAGCTGCAACATTAATGCACTGCAGAACTTGCTCCTGAAGCATATTATGTATCTTATCTACATATATATATATATATACCTCCTTTGCACACAGCTGTCAACTGACTGCCCATCCTTCTGGGCTTCTGCTCTCAGATGTGCTCAACACTACTGAAAAGATATCCTTCAGTAACAACAGGAGATGAGAGGAAGAAACAGGGAGGACATTCTACCCAAGGGAAAGGAAGAAAACTAAAACCATGAAATTCACGAGCTCCACTGAAGACAACCCTCCATGCAAATACAGCGTGTGTGTGTCTCCAAAAACTGAAAGCAACTCAAAAATTGTAGCTTCCTTCTAGGCTCCCTAAGCAGGGAGGGAAGAGGTCATCCTTGGCAGACCTCCTCACTACCAAGCAAAGAAACTGGGTTTTGCTTCTGCTGGTGCCTTGTCCTCCTCTCAAATCCCTGCACAGCCCTTGGGTCCCTGTAACACAGCTGGTTGAGCCAAACCCAGCTCTACCTCATTCCTGCATTTGAGATGCCGTAAACCCAGCTAGAAAACGCAAAAGGCCAACTGTGGCTCCAGCTGCACTTTGCCTGGGCTAATGCGGTTACTCTTGTAATCAGACCTGTCCACAGGGGAGACATTTTTTGGCATGGCCAACGCTGATGCATTCCCCGAAACCCTCCATCCCTGCTTCCATTTCCTTTTGGCAAACACTCCCATTCTTCAGGCCCCAGTTCCAGCACGAGCTTTACACTTCAGGTTGGCAAAACATCAGCTTTCATCCTGCACACAGCAACTGCTGTTCCGTATTTTTCATACCAGAGCCAAGTTGGGGTTTGTTTTTAATGTTGCTTTGGCTATGCGGAATTTCACGATGACTGCAGATACTCCAGCAGAAGCACAAGCCACTCCCTGCTTGCAAAAATCATTGGTAGAGACAAACCTGGTATCTTGGGTTGAAAATTCCATGGGACATGTCCCCAGAGGAAGTCACACAACATTTTTTCCTCCTGATCTTGGCCAGGAGAAAAAACTTCAAAACAGTTGATCAACACAATTGTCCCAGACATGCAGGTAAGGTTTTCCCTAACTGCAAGCTGCTGAGGAGAAACTTTACAAACCCTCCTGAGTTACTTAAATATCTCCTGCAGAATATGAGTGAGAAAAACCTTCACAGAGAGGTTGCTGGCCTCACACAACAGGGCAGGAGCCAGGCACCCTGCTTGAG
Organism: Poecile atricapillus; assembly: GCF_030490865.1. Taxonomy (NCBI): domain Eukaryota; kingdom Metazoa; phylum Chordata; class Aves; order Passeriformes; family Paridae; genus Poecile; species Poecile atricapillus. Next base: position 17,417,322 of record NC_081258.1, on the reverse strand, counting down.
CTACAGACTTGAAGAGCCTCTGACTCATTAGCAGAGGGAAGGTTTCAAACATGTTCAGACACAACTGCCTCCTCCTCCTCTTGCAGGACCTCACTGCTCCCTGCTGCAGCATATTTGGCCCTTTTCCCCAGAGCAGCAAGTGCCCCACACGGCCACTGTCTGTACATCAGGATCTCAGTGTTCTGGCAAAACCCATAGTTTCCAGGGAATTGTGAGTTTGACCTGCTCCTGTATTTGCAGTATGACCCAGAGCCAGAAAAACCATGTCCAATTACAAAAAAAAAAAAGAGAGAAGAGCAGACTATTAGAGAAAAAGCAGGAATATGTGTACCATACACACTCCACACTTTCTGAAGCCTTTAGTGGACTAAGTGCACTGAGTGCACAGGGGCAAAAAAGTAGTATTAAATAAGTAAAGCACAGCAGACACCGTGTGACTGCGGATTTCGACATGTGGCAAACAGCACAGATGACACAAGGCACTGTGAGATTAAGTGCCATCTAGGTGTGGTCCTTGCTGTGTGCTTTTCTATGCAGAGAACTACAGTTGTTACTGACTACATTATAAAATGCCTCTGACACCCAGCTGAACTGATCCAGGTTCCTAATTCCTTTTATCTTCATGCCCTTTATGCTCTACACATGATGGCTGTGTCTGTGGAGCCTTGGCATCCACCAGCAGCTCTCAGCCCATGGTGGGAATAAATGACTTTGTCACTGCAGAGAAAAGATACTGTGTAGGAAAAAAAAAAGGAGCATGCACAATCTTATCGTCACTGCACTTTGACCAGGTCTGGCAAAGCAAAAAGCTGTGCACAAGGCCACCATGGAGCACAGCCAGGCATACCTGCTATGCAGAGCCCCCCTGCTCTGGCACTGCACCCTTCAGATCCCACTCAGGCACGAGAGAGCTGGTCATCACCGGGAAAACAGGACGTGGCCTCATCTGCAAGGCTGCACAACAGATGCCAGTAATTTCAGGCATGTGAGAACCCTGATCGGAAGAACTCGCCACCTGAGAAACCACCTCCAACTGAGAGTAAGCAGCTACTATCGCTACACATTGTAGTAACTGCTAATAAAAGAGATAACCTCAGAAAGATAATCTATCCCACTTTTATTTTCTGGGAAATTCCAATAAGCTGAGGTAGCACCAAGTAGAAAACAAAGCAATTATTTCTTCCCAGATATGCAAAATGGATTAAAAAGCCACGTCATCCCTTTTCCTTACTACTCTCTACTGCTGGCAGTGGACACCCTCAGCTTTTTCTGCTCTTCTCCCATCTCATCAGTCAGCAAAACCTTCCAAATGGACGTTTACTCACCTGTTTCACTTTCTCCTCCTTGGCAAATGTATTAGTTTGTTGATTTTCAAGCTCCTCAACACCATAAATGGCTTTGAAATTAACTTCTCTCTTGTGCACCTGCATCATCAATGGCGTCAGCAAGAGAGATGTGCACAGCACAAGGAACATGTTTGTGTCAGGAAGCTGCAGCAGAGCCTTAGGGAGAGCAGGGACTGGATGCTGATGTGATACTTGCAAGCATCTTAAAAGTGACTTCAGAAAATTCAGAGCATTTCGATCTTCAGAACACTGGTCTTTGGAGCACCGAATTTTACGGTTTCTCACAGGGAGATGCCCAATTTCAGAGCACCATTTGCATCTGAAACATTCCCATCACTTTGTCCCATGTTTTTATATTGCATCTTATTGTGCCACATCAGCACAAATCCCCAAACTACTGCAACTTCTCAGCCCACCAAAATGCCACTGGATCTCTGCAATTTCCTTCTCCTTTGTACAAGTGCTGCATGATGTGCAAGACTGAACAATGACTCACAGCTTTCTGATCCCAAGACTCATGTCCTTGCTGAGAACCAGAGATCTCTGAGGTGCCCCCAGAACCACTGCCCATCTCATGTTCAGAATCATCACAACATCCCTGTTCTCCTTGATGGATCTCCCCTCTGGTCACAGCCTAATCCAGTATTCCCATCTTAAAAGATGTAAAGAAAATCTCTGTAAAGAGCACCAGAGATTAGGCTACGGAAAATAACTGCAATGCAATGGCCTCTGAATGAAGAGAGGTGAATGAAGGACATACTTGCTTTTGGATACTCTTTTTTTTCCTAATTTAAAAACCACCAGTGTTCTCAGAAAAAAAGACAAGAAGCTGTGACAGACAAGATGAACATGAGGCTTACAGCAAGAGCTAGTGCAGATGATACAGGCTGTGACACTTGCAATATACTGTTTTACAGTTTTCTCTGGGTATTAGCAGCAGTTTTATAACCCCTAATACATAATGTATAACTATAATGTAAGGACAAAACTGTGCAAGAAATCAAAGAGAAATTTAGAACAACACCTAGATCCCCTTTGATCCTTCAGGGTCATGGAGGTCTTCTGACACCAAGAGTTCTCATAACATCCAGAATGCAGAACTGGGCCCCATGGCAGCAGCTTAACAAGGCACTTAGCATGTGTCATCTCCCAGAGTTAGGTTTTCACACTCAATGCATCATGTGAGGTGGATAATTACACTCCTGGGAAAGCCTACCAGTCTTGTCCTGTCTGCACAAGAGATCTCCGAAAAACAGATTCTTCTGCAGCCAGAAATCTGAACAAGAGAGTAATTTTGGTGCAGCTCTATATTATGACAACTATAGATAAGAAGTTGTAATTTGGTGAAATTCTTGGTCACCATGACCTCAAAATCCTGAATTGCAAAAAATTAGTCATAAAGTCAGCCCTGAAATAATGCGGAGGAGAAATTCACCGGCACAAAACCCGAGGATCCCTCTTGGCCAGTGGCTCAGCATTCCTGAGAAACAACATTTTCCAGCAATTGTATCTGCTCCTCTTCAGAGCTGAGACCTAAGCACACAATAACAAGCTGACCTGTTTATTCAGCTGTTTTTGACACCCCTCTATCTTCAGACCTAATATTAGTTTGAATAGGATAGCATCCAAGTCTAGAGGGGAAAATTTCAAGCTGGTCCTGACTTAGCTAAAGCAAGATAGAAAATAACTATCTAGTTTCTACTCAAATTTCACCACTAGGCCATTAATTGGCTCGAGTTCTGCCTCCTTAAAAAAGGCAGTTTTGGCAATGCAGGAGGCAGCTACGGGTGCACAAAGCATGTGTGCCTGTGGCTGGATGAGGGCAGGGCAGCTCAGAGCAGCAGCTCAGATCCAGGCTTGCATCCCAGCGTGCCGAGAGCCTCCTTGGGTTGGACAAAGTGCTGTGCTGACATGGATACACAGCTCCCAGATCTGAAATGATTCATGTGAAGCCAACACAGAGCACAGCCCGCGCTCAGCTGCCACTGCTGCAGATGTACATTCCAGGAGGAACCTGCACCAGTGGTCCCCCAGAAAGAGTGAGGTATTCTCCCAGTGCAAAGGCAGTGAAAGCTTGAAAAAAAATCTATCCACTCCACCTGTTCCAGTTCTTAAAATATTACCAGCATTTCATACAATGAATAGAAGAAACAACTTTCTGTCAACATCTTGTCTGTTTTTCATCTATTCATTTCCACCTCCCAAGTGAGATTTGTGCCTTTCTGCTGTGGCAGCACAGCTACCTCTAGCAAAATGAGATCCCAGAAACAGAAAACAAGGCCAAGAATTTTCAAGTGACTTCTGATAACAGATGGCCTAAGACTGTCAAACTTGTGCTGGAATATGTGAGAGGCAACAGACTTCATGTGCTCATGAAGATATCTCAAGCCAAAAAGAAAGTAAAAAAAAAGACAAAAAAGATATCCCCCCCAACTTAGCTACAAAAAATAAATGTTATGGAAATAAAAGGCTGTAAGTGTGACAAGATTTCCATTATGTTGCTCCTGAATTTGCAATGAGATTGTTCAGATAACAGGGTGGTTTTATGGATCACCAGATGAACAGCAGGCACACACAGCTGCATTTCATGTTACCTTTCATATAAAAAAGAAGAACAAACCATGCCAGCAAACATCAACTTCACCAAGAGAAGAGTCATCAAAAACTGAAAAATGGTCTCATTGTGTTCACCAGAAAGCTCAAACTTTCAAACTGGTACCAGTCTCACTCCTTGGCAACACAGATCCATTTACACATCTCTTGGATCCCACACCTGTGTCCTACAAAGTCTGGCCTAGAAGAGAATCATGATGCAGAGGAAATGCAGGATATCTTGAAAACCTCTTCATGGTCTCCCATAACTGGTACCCAAGCATTTCAGAGGAAGTGTACAACTACCAGCCAAAATCTTGTGTGCTGCCTTTTATCTGTCCAAGCAATAAACCTGCTTGTCCAAAACTAGCGTGTCATCAAAGCCCAAAATGCTCCCAAAGCCCTGAGGCTTTGAAAGGCAAAACTTAATCCCACAGCTTTGGTTCCCATCATTATATTATTGACTTGCACATAAACACAAAAGAAAAAGCCATCGTTGGACTAATTGTATCATAATTATTTATTGTTTTACCTCAAAGTAAAAGAAAATGGAAACTCCCCTGTTCTGTGAAAATACCTCAGTGTTTCAGCTAAAGAAAGCAAAGAAACAGCCAAGAGAGTTATGATTTTGTATGCTAGGTAACCACCAAGGAGAGGTCTGAAGTCCAGGACTACTACTCCCAAGAACTGCTGAGCCCTTCAAATAGTATTTTCACTATGCAGTAGAGCACGGGGCTATGGAATTGTCACTGGGTACCAAACCTTCCTCTCTCAGATCATAAATTAGGACACTAAACACACCGGCCATTTTAACTACATACAATGTGATTTTTCTCCAGATCTCACAGTTTTAAGGCAAGATTTACTGAGATTCAAGGCTGTAAATGTCTTTAATGTCATCATTTAAAATCTATATAACCACCACTCCTGTATCAGCACTATTTTTAATCATTACCATGGTGACAAAGCCGTAAAGGTGCTTTACACAAGGAAGGCTTTACCACACTTTTGAGAACAGTTGCTCTTAACTTAATACTCCGCAGTTTTACATTTGAAAGAAGAGTAACTCACACTGAACATTCACCATTTGATACAAACACTGATACTCACCCATGGCTATTGCATAAAAAGTATTCAATACTAATGAACAAGAAATTCATAACCTGATCACAGTAAAGACCAGAGCGCCTACCATCATTCAGGTCAAGTATGACTTTATTTGACAGTCAATCCCTTTGCAATTAATAGGGCTGCTTGTGCATGGAAGTATCTGTTTCCTGAAGACACAGATAGAACAATCCCTATGAGAACTAGGGAAGTATTAATCCAAAATTAAAGTTTTTGAACAAAAGCCAACATCACTTGTTTTACTATTCAATGCAAAATGTTTGCAAATCCCAAATGACAACATTGTTCCAGTTTCCTAATTCATGGGATTCAAAACAAGGAGTCTGGGTTTAAAATGAATTTTGAAACAAAAAGTAATGTGAGTGTTGACTACAAGTCAGGGGTGTGCATGTATGCTGGGGTGCATCATGAACAGCATGGGGAGGGGGCTGCTCCCCTCAGCTCAGCACTTCAGAGTTCATGTGCCTGCTTTGGGGCTTCACAGGCTCTCAGCAACCTCCTACCACCTCAAAGTAAACCCTGCACTGCGTGAGGACAAGCATGGCGTGGGTGGAGAGAGGACCAGATGATGTTCAAAGGTCCCTTCCAACCTAAACAATCCTACAATTAACACATTTGCACTGTTCCTGCTAAGAGATGTGTAAACTCCCTAACCAAGCAGCAGAACTCATTAGGGGACACACGGGCACTGGTTAAAAGCATCAGTGGGAAACACAACGTACAGGCAAGCCTTTCTAGAAGATCCAGGTCAACACAAAGCTCAGTTTGAGTCATGCTTCATGCTTTCCTGCAGACCTGGGTCTGTTCTTTCTGTATTGTGTCAATTCAGGACATTCCCCCAAAGGCTGTCAACTGACATTCTGACTGCTGCATCACCCAGCTGACCAGAAAACACGAGCAACTCACCCCACAATGAGGGCAGTGTTCAGGGCTTACTATCAAGCACAATAAAAAATGCAACATGCCCCGCTTGAACTTAGCTTAATTCACACTAAAAAATGTAAATCTATACCTGTACTCTGCACCACAAGAGAAGACCTAAGGATTCCTGGGGAAAAAAACCTCACTGATGACTTTCTAACCAAAATGTAACATGGTACTAAATTAGTCAAGTGTACCTTTTGATGATTAATACTTTTTGCATGTGGTATAATGGGGCTACACATTTTCTAGAGGATGGTACCTCTCTGCTCAGCACTACAAATGCACAGAGTCTTTAGCCTAAAGAGAGCAATACATAAACAGGCAACAAAGTAGATGGATGCTGGCTGGGAAAATAACAAGAGTAGGTATTTGCTTATTTTTGTGTGTCCCAAAATTACTAATCCCAGTATCTCTCAAAGCCAAGTTTAGCTCTATCCATCCCCTACAGAAGTGATTGGTTACCACTGTATCTGCCCTGGATCCAGAGAGGGCAATGAACTGCATGTGCTACTCTTTTTCATATATGCACAGAAAGTGTTGTTATCTTTATTGATACAGTTATGACTTATCAGCTTCCACATACCAAAGATTAAGTATCATGGTTTCAATCCAACCTCCTTGGTCGAGAGGAACTTTCCTTACACAATGGATTAATGATTTATGTTTGAGGAGCTGGAGAGTTGTTAACATGTTCTGTTTATTCTCTGGACAAAGATAATTTCGCTTCGCTACAACCCGAAGGAAATCAGGATTTCTAAATATAGGCTGAGGTGGCCAATAATCCTCCAGGAGTTGTGATACTCATTGATACCCAGATTAAATGAGGAATTATGACTAACCCTTACTGGAAGGGTTTGAAATGGAAAACCCAAAGAGAAGGTGACTACATAAGGAAAACTCATGCTGTCCCTACATTCCTGCTGACTTCATTGAGCACAGTATTCAAGGAAAAAGACACAACTAAAAACTTTAATTTTTAGTTTTTAAAAACTAAAACTTTTTCCTTTTCAAGGAAAAAGACACAACAAGATGCTGTGTAAGCATCTTGACAGCTAGTTAGCTGGATGACACATAAAACCTCTTGGAGCTGGATCTAAAACATGGATAATTATGTGTTTGGTTCTCTTTCATTTCTGTTAATCTGTACCATCTCTTTTATTATTCTTTGGGCTGCAGGAAGAAATTAGTCTTGATTTTTATTTCCACCTTTGTCCCTAGAACAAAAATAATTTCCAGGGTGCCAGTTGGCAAATTGAATTCCCACAGCATGTTAAACCTTAAAACTGCACCATATCAAAGCTCTCTCATGAAACTTAGCACATTCCTACAAAACCAGTGTATGTGTCTGAACCTAGAGCTTCCCCAAATATTTGAGACAAAGCTATTGACTGTTCCTACCCATTTCCCATGTAGGTCAGGGTACACACAGCATCTGACTCCCAAGGCTTCAAGCTCAGGAAAAAGAGTCAGAAGGACGCTGACAGAATAGGAATCTGCTCCCATAATTGTAATTTAAGAGGGGGAAATCCCCACTGCTGGAAGTTCTCAGAATATCAGCTTGCTGTCTGTACAGTGGATTCCTCCAGCCCTGTTTGGGCAGAAAATGAAACTTAAATCTAGTGCCAAATACACTGGGGCTCTGGGTTCAGCTGGGCTCCCTAAATGCTCCCATCACACAAGTACAAAGAATAGTAAGATCATCTCTGTTGAATGTTTTCCCCTGAACAACTGTTACAGCTATCTGCAGCAGTTTGCATCTGTGTTCTACATCCCACAGAAATGTTTTGACCTATTATTTGTAAGACCACTGGACAAATATATCATTCATCAGCACAACCACCCAATTATAATACAGCTGCAGCGATCTCTCTGCCAGCTGGTGCTTTGTGTAAATGCCCCATTCCAGAAGAATAGGTTTCCTGTTTTTTTGTGGGTTCCCTCACTACCTGCTTAATCATCAAACCATACAAATTATGGAGTGAGATGAACCTGGCTCTTAAAGTCATAGGCTACAGTGCCAGTAAAGTGATAGACATCACTAAGATAGACACCCAACTGCACTCCCTCACTTCCCTTCTACACTGACAACTTGTCCTGCTTCTTCAGCCCATTGAGATCTCACTTAAACCTGCTGAAGAGCAGAAAGTTACTAGGTGCTCTTCTTCTCAACTATTAAGTAACAAAACCCAAAAACTAAATTACCTCCTTTTTAGCAAAGAGGAATTTCTTAGTGCCAAGTACCTAGGCAGTAACTAAACCCTGTCACTGTTCTTATGGGAAAACACTATTTGCTATTCTTGGTAAAGGGAAGGGCTTTCAAATCAAGATAATGTTTCACTTGTTTTTCAGAAACAAATTTAATGGGGGTGGGGAGGGAAGCAGGGAAGCAAAAATAAATTCTACTTTGCACCAAGTTAAATTACTCAAAGTTTCCCAAAATGAGAGGCTTGGGTCAGGAGCAGTGGAAAGTTTAAGAAATACTTTAAAAACAACTCCCACAGAGCAAAGCTCCTTCTCCATGACTGAAAGGCATGTAAGGAAGCCAGGTCACTCTGTCTAGCCTGGCTTGCTTTCTTCACCTTTTTTTTTTTTTTTTTAAGAATTTATTTGGTGGGTTGAATGGCAGGGCCATGTTGCATCTTTTACCATATCTTACTTGATGTTTTCCAGAGTTGCACCTCCAACCTCAATTCTCCTCTCACTGCAGGAACAAAGGGGGCATGAGCCACCAGCAAGCACACTGGTACCACAAGTATCCTGACTGGGGGCGAAGTAGAAAAAGAAATTCCATCATTTCTATCCCCGTTTTCTCTGATCATCCCTCCCTGCCAAAGCAGGAGAGAAAATAATAGCCACATGGAGATAGTGCCTCTGAATGCTTTAAGTGCTTTGTTATCCTCAGGAGTTGCAAAGACATCAAGGCTGGCTGGGTACTGTGTTAATGATACTGTCAAGAGGCCAAAATAAAGTGCTACACCACAACCCAGCCTCCTGCTATCAGCACTACCGTCCCACTCTCGTTTGGGCAATCAGGGTAACAGGCTGGAGAATATGCCAGTGGTCTGGGAAAGGAGATCTCAACACTTGGCTTTGCTGATAAGAACCTGGAACCGCTCAGAACACGATTCTGCCAGACACTGATGGCTACATAAAGCACACCAACACTGTAGTTTTGCCACACAACTGTTTTGCAACTATCAAATACACCTACAACAAAACCAGTTTGGTGGGAGGGCTTTCCGTATATTTTTCCATGTGGTTGCTGTCAGCAGGCTGGAATCTTGATAAGCTGCACAGCCAACTTGGCTGACTTCACTGAAACCCTGCTGAAGACAAGTCCTGAGCTGAAAAGCTACTGCTTGTGTTTCCCACTGCAAGGCAAGGGAGGACAACCATATCCCAGCATCTGGCCAAAACTTGTTTCCAAGTGCATCAAAGATCCATACAGATTCCATCCAAAGGTCAGCAGCTACAGTTTTCAATGAGGAATGTGCTGTTTTTGAGAGACAATGTTGTCACTGTGATCCACTTTCCCTACCCAGGGCAATCAGTCCATTGTTCCCACTGAAAATGAGAAAGGGCTTGAGGTCTCTGAAATGGAAACTGCCTTTAATTGCAAATCATCCTAAAGTATAAACACAGACTGATGCATAACTGATTGATGTTACACATACAGTAAACAGCTCTAAAAGATACTCTTTGTCCATTGCTTCTCAGAAAAATAAAAATCAACCAAACAAAAAACCTCAAAATATCCCAAGAGTCCAGAGGATATGATGAGGTGTACTCACTGTAGCATATTACACTTCACAGTACAATACTAAAACCATCCAATCTGTGCTCTAAATGTGAATTAACTGCCTATCCACTTTCTGAAGCCAGTCACACTTTGATAAAGCTGGGCTGTGTAACAAGTCAATGTGCTCACTTCATTCGTGACACAGACATGTTAAAACCGTAGATATATTCTGATTTAGGGTTTCTGCAAGAAAAGACTTTATCCATTCAGGGCTTTGACAATGAATAAACAGGGAACTCTAAAAAGTACTCTTGAAGGCAGAGAACGAAGAAGATGAAGTACAGAACTTACCTTCCACTGCAAAGAATGGAACCACTGATCCCTCAGGTAGCTGTTTGCAGCCTGCAATAAAGAAAAGTTACAGACAGAATCATTAGTTTCTACCAGTGCTTCAGGTCACTCAGGTACTTTATATTATAACCAGTGACACAAAGACCTTGCTGCATTATAAAATACTGAACCAAAACCTTACAAAATATTAAGCTCCTATGAAATGATGTCCAGCTCAAAGACTGTGAAGAATCCTCCGTGAATTCAATCACGTGTGGGTCATTTGCCTCTGCCATTAATTACTAAAAGCAGAGTAGGAAGATGGGCTGACATTTTAACAGGAGGGGTGGGTTTTTTCCACACTCTGGTTTCTTTTCTTGTCCTGCTCCTCAGCTGGCCCCAAAGCAATTCAAATAATGCCTTAGCTCTTTCAGTGATATTAAAACAGTGAAAAGCACAGCACACACAGACGTGCAGATACATGCACAGACTGTTTGCAGCAACGGCATAAATGTTGCAATAATCACTCCCAGCCATCACCCATTTCTGTCTGTATTAAGCACAGCTGCCAGAAATTCCCAGTGTGAAGCCAGGTCGTAGCCAATGGAGGAACAGTTCAACACTCCCAAAGGTCAAAAGGCTTGGTATCAAAAAATATAAAAGCATGTACAGTGACGTAAATATGCATGCCTTAACAAGGTGACATAAGTCTGAAATATTTGAGTGGGTAGAGATGCCCTTTGGCTTTTCCAGCTCCACCTCAACGCTGCCAACAGGCAATTTCTACTCACATTTCAAAATGTTTTACAAAAACAGTGAAAATTACATGTTAGTCTATAAATCCATGTTTAAAAAAAAAAAAAGTGAGGTTCTTTGCCAGTCAAAAAGCACATACTTCTTGCAAATTAAAGCATCACTTAACAAGTTTCACTCCCCAACACCTTTTCAGGTAAGCATTCAAAAGCCACACTACAGAATGTATTTAATCTCCTAACACTCATTCAGTTCACTGATAATAGCAGGAATACCAGAACCAAAAATGCTGTATGGTTACCAAAAACATGTTTAATATCAAGGTCAGCTACTGATGGTTCAGTGACATATATCTGGACTGATAACTCTGAATTAAATGGAGTAATACCCTTTTATATATGTATTACATATTATTTATATCTTAATGAGAATCAATTGTTCTTCCAGTAGATGTCAAGGCAATAAAGCAGGAACAAATATATTACAAATAATTTTGGCTGACCACAGAATTTATCCATAACTTTCTATTTCATGAAGAATGCTGACATATCAGAATATGAAATCACTATAAATGTAAATAAAAAACTTCCTTTTCTATTTTCTCCTCTTTGCAAGCAATGAAAAATTGTAAAAATATTTGGAGTGCAGATCTTCAGGATATTTCAGTCAGCCAACATTTAATGATTTTCTGTTATTTACACAGTATTCTACGTATATGTGGGCATTATAACACAAGACAGACTTTTTACCTGTATGTCATAGAATTCAATTTCAACTCAATAGACTTTATACTGCATTTTAATACAATGAACAGGTCAAAAACAATTTGTCACAAAAAGGCAGAAGAATATTTTTAACATAATTAATAAGACATGAAGGAAATATACATTTCTTATCTTTGCCCAGAGAGAATGCTCTAAAACCTCAACAGACTTCTTTGAAAAATTTAATTTCAAATTGAACCTTTTTTCTTTTATTAAGGAGACACGTGGTTCATGTAGGAGAACAAAAAACCTCCTTTCCAAATTCTGGCATCAAAGCCCTTTAAAGAATAAGTAAAACTGAAGGTTTTTATAGGCTTCATGGAAACCAAGCAATTGTATCAATAATACTGCAAGGTAAAGATCCACTACATTCTTAAAAAAATTAGGAAGACTGAGTTTATAGGAACTATACAAATTAAGATACTGTCATTAAATCAATAAAATCAAAACTATTCTAGTGGAGGAAGTATTTCACTCAAAGAGGCAAAATGTCAACCCGATTCAGTCCCTGGTCTAAAAGTAAGAAAAAATGCTGAAGCCCTATATCGAAATCTGTTAATTATTCTCCTAATTTAATGATGTCAGTAGTACAGATTGTAAGACCACAGCAAATAATTAGAGAATATTGTGTGTAGATAGATTGTGGAAGTGACTGGAGCCCTAACTGTCGGTGAGGACAACAGCATCATGCAGGGGAGGAGGTACAAGTGGACTGCAAATACTGGGGGAGAAAAGAAACAAAGAATGCTGCAAGACAAATCCAAAACTGGCAAAGGAAAGACTTGTATAACTCTATGGCAGCAATATAAAGAAAGCATATTAAAAGTGAAATTATCAAAGTGACTGTGTTCCAAGTGTGGGACCAAGCACTGTCTACACAGAGTGAGTTATTGTAGAGAAGAGATCAAGCAAACTGGCACCTGGGTCTGGGTTAGAAACCTGAACCACTATAAACACAAAGAGCTCAGGTTGTTACTCAAGACCACTTCCCAGGAAAATCAAGGCAAAGTCAACAGAAGATGGAAGAACAAACCTTTAGAGGAGCCCCACACCTCTACTAGTGATCAGGACTCAGTGGTAAGAGAAGCTTGGAAGGCCAATGGCCACTCACCAGCTCTCTTTACACCACGTTGAGCACAGACTGAGTGCTTTACCCCAACCACCCTTATCCTGACACCAGCACTGCCCACTCTCCCAGGCTGCAGGGACTAATCTCCCAGTGCACCCTTCCTGCCACCTGACCCCAGCAAAACCACAGCACCACGCAGGAAACGCTGCATCTTTTGCAAAGGAAAACAAAGATCTCACTCTTGCACAGCATCCCTTGGTCCTCCTTCCTCCTTTTCAGGCTTACACTGAGAAGGCACTACAAGGAGCATTTCTTTCTTACCAAAGGAACAGTGAGCTCATAGCATGCCAGGATGAAAAAAGAGCCACCAAGCTCTTGTGGGTGCTCAGCTGCCCAGGCAGCTCTGCAGGCACTGACTTAACTCGAGCATTCGGTTATTGTGAGCAACATTTCTGAAGTTTAAGCAACGAGCACCCAAGTGTAAAGCAGTGGAGGGAACCACAATTCATTTATGGGGCTGCACATAGACATTTACAATTTTATCTGGTGTGCACTGACAGAACCCAGGCTTTCTGCACTGAAGTCATCACTTCCTGGGAACTGACACCTACAGTTTTTTACTGCAGCTAAGGGCATAGTTTACTCTACTTGTTCAGCTCTAGAGTACAATAAAAAGGAGAAAATGAGACAGAAAATACTTTAAACCAGGCTTTCCTTAGGCATTCTGACCACACAAGGAAAGCTTTTCTTACTTTCAGCCTTGCCCTCGCAGTGAGTCTAGTTCTATACCGCTCTTTTGATGCTACCTTTCCAACTTAAAAAAAAAAAAACAGCTAGAAATGTTTTGCCTGCTGTTGTCACAAATAGTAATGAGACAGGACTGAAGTACAATGAAGATTTTACAATTCTTCACTGTACTTCAATACAATTTTACATATAGAGGTATGCAAAATAATAATTTAGGTCCCAATTCTGCATAATTTTGTTCTCAGACACAGTGGCTTTAATGGGGTAGTGGGTGACACATGGTTCAACTGAGCTTCCTGCACAATCAAGACCTCACATTGTTTTTGTATAACCACAACATAGTAGAAAAATACTTTAGAAAACAGGAAAATGTGGGAGTAAAACTCTTAAAAGTCACAAGAAGATTAAACTACTTGTAGCTTATTTATTATTCCAATGAGGAAGAAGAATATCTACTTTAAGAACCTCTAATGTTGGCAGTATTTTTTTTAAGATTAACTGATCCTGGAACTGTGTTCTGAAGGATTTTATATTCCCATTTTTGGGGTGTCAAGGTTCAGACAGAGAGGAAAAGCCACCTGGGATCAGCTGTAGTATAAACTTTACTCATAGGATTAAACTCTCCTTTAAAAAGACAGCTCACAGAAGAAAAACTCTGCAAGAGATTAAATGCCTGCATATGCAAAGCTTTGGTCAATGTGAGTAAATTTATATCTCTGCTGAAAAAGGAAGTATTTGCTCTGCACTCCAACCACTTCATTTCTTAGTCAAATGACTAGGAATACAAGTTTATCATTAAAAAGCAGTGAACATTTTAAAGGCAAGTTTTTCTTTTTGCTCACAAAAATAGGAAACTGAACACTTGCTTCATGCCAGTGTTAACAGCCCCTGCAAAAATTTGTACTCAGGCAAAGAGGAGACTAAATAGGAACCTGTGTGGCACCGAGGAACAGAACACCTCAAACTCTGCAAGAAACAGAGCACTCTAAAAATTATGGTGAAGACCTCTGCCATTCCTTTAACAGCAAATTAACCACAACATCCCTTGCCACTGGCATGTGTGTTATTCAGAAGAACACAAGAACAGACTTGTCTGTGTAGCAAACTCTTCCCAAGTTATCCCTTGTAACAGCGTCCTTCACACATATGCTTCTAGGGGATTTTGCCTTCTGAAAAGATGTGGCAATAAATGGGATTTGATGAGCCAGATTTTGGCTTTGACTCTTCATGAGTTTATTCTATGATTCTCTCTCTCCCTCACTTGCTTTCTGGTCAGAAGGATGGAGGCTTTGTTATGCTTTTTTTCCAGCAGATATTCATTACTAGGACTCATAAAACAGCACATCTGCCCTCATTTATTATCAGTCATGGGAACAGCAGAGTGTCCCAAGGCTGCAGGAAGCCAAGCCCCATGGCACGCACACAGCTGTACAAAACCTTCACAGTGCTGATTCAGATCCCAGTGTTGCACCTCTGACTTGGGCAGACATGCAAGGGAAACCTGCCACTCTCCTGGCTGAACCCAGGATTTGATGGAAATTGCTAGAAATACCCTTTTCCTCCTTAAAATATTCCCTGCCTCTGCTGGGTTGCGGTCCTTGAATGACCTCTCCATACTGGCAGCATTGGCTGGGCTGGCACTTAAAACAAAAGGCAGGTTCTCCAAGGAGACTAAAATAAAGGATTACTGCAAACCCAATGGAAACATTTACCGTGGGGACTCCCTGGCACAAACAGCGTGGTCAAGCACCGAGTGAACGTGTGACTGTTGTGCTTGTCAAGCCTTCCTGCTCTGTTTGTTTTTCCTTCTGACTACACTCGATTGCCAAGAAATGAATAAAACAACACAAGCGACAGGGATGGAAGTGGTGGCTTAAAGGCTAAAAGAAAGGACACCAGAGGAAAGCAAGGCAGTACTGTCATGACTGAAATACCAAAGCCTTTTTCCTGGGACTCTTCCTACATTTGGTGTTTAGCAGATCGTGAAATTATACTCTAAGGTTTTTTTCAATCTGTTTCAAAAGGTTTTCCCAGTTATTTCACTATCAAGGGTAGCATCCTCTTCACAATCATCCACACACCACCATAATCACACCTTGTGCTTTACAAAGGGAAAGCAGAAGAGCAGAAGCCTAGCCCAGCTCAAGGAGGCCCTGCTATTCCTGATACTAAAGAGCTCACACTTCATCAAAAGCTAAATTTAGCTCCTATTTCCCAGCCTGAAGGGTTTGTGGCCTATGAGCCAGCTTCAGCAACACCTTCTTTCACACCTGCTATCCCAACCGGAGGGAAGAAAAAATATCTGAGATTTTGATTGCTGCTCATGGAAAGGACCAGGGGCCACATCATCATTTGGCAGGGGGAAAGAAAACACAAGCCCTCAGCATATCCAGAAAACTGACAGTCCATGATCCCCAGAAAACTGATTGTCCTTGACTCCCACAGGGGACAATAGGAATCCCCAAATGCCAGGCAGTGAAATGCTCAGATAGCTGTGCTTATTCAACAAACACTGAAGTGGGAAGAACTCCACACATGAAAATGTCTAAATGTGAACCAAGCCCAGATTAAGCTGCCTGAGAACCAAGTCTTCCTCTGAAACTCAGGTAGACATGATCTGATTTCCTAAGAGGAGCTGCATCACCTCCGGTGCTGCCTGACAGATTTCATGTGTTAAAATAGGTTGGGATGGGTCAGTGTTGCCATGGGAGGGCTTTGGGATGATGTAAGGAAAGGTAATGGCACTCTTCCCTCTCTGACTCATTACTGTGCACTAATAAGCCAGAAATAGACCCTGGTGACAGCAGACAGAGGGGATGAAAACTTGAACATGGACAGGGGCTCTCCTGTGGCATCTCACACAGAATAGTTTAGGTTAGAAAATACCTCTAAGATCAAATCCAACATCTAACCCAGCACTGCCAAGCTCACCACTAAGCCATGTCCCCAGGCACCACATCTACATCTTTTAAACACTTCAGGGATGGTGACTCAATCACTTCCCTGGGCAGCCTATGCCCTGAGAACACTTTTGGATAAGAATTTTTCATAATAGCCAATCTAAACCTTCACAGCCTTTCCCTAACCCACTAAGCAGGTCACCTTGTCATAGGAGGTCAGGTTGGTCAAGCAGGACCAGCCCTTCATAAATCCATGCTGCCTTAAGCGAAGCAGAAATTGGAATCTTAAATTTTTCTCAAAAATGAAAAATTAGGAAAGCCTGTGACTCAAAGTACTAAACTGTTTTATTTTATATCAAATGATGTCAATAATACCCCATGGTATTTAATAATTTACAATGCAGCATGTGCAAAAACAAAGATCAAAATATAAAATTTCTATCCATCAGCAATATGAAATAAATTTGGGGTAGTCAAAACAGTTCACTGAGAATTTTTTACATATATATACATACACACACACATATATATATATAGTTCTTTTTTTTTTTACACTTTATTTAAATGCTTTGGAAAACAATAAAATTTCAGGTTTCAGCAAAAATGCACTTTAGAAGAAACATGTTTTGGACTAGTTTGACTTGTTCCTCTATCATACACTTCCTGATAGTAGAGCTGGACATGACATCAGAGCATGCTGCTGCTCAGATTAGCAGGGCAGAATGATTTCATAAAAAAAACGGAAGTCACAATTTTCCAGAGATGTATTGAAGTCTCTCGGATATCTGGAAATAACTGAACTATGCAAAGGCTACTTTCCCAGCTCCTCAGTTAAAGTATCTTTTGGATACCTCTACTCTTTGTTACATATACTAGAGAATTTCTGCTAGACTCAACTACCTCATAAATCCAGCTTTTTCAACTTGATTTCTTCAGCAGACTAAACATAACTTTGAGAACTGTTTTGGATTTGCGAATACACATTACAACTGTAAAGGGGAAATCTAATTTTATACTCCCTCCAATCGACCACATCTGATGAATCAAGATACTACCAAGGACCAAGTCATATTAAAAACATTTTTTATAGTTTGTATTTTGAATTATGTTGAAATTCCCATAGTTATAATGTTATCTGACCCGGAGCGCTCAGCCAGGCAGCAATAAACAGGAGTCCAGCTCACTCCACTTCTTTATGAGCTCCTGTGAGGTTACATAAAGACACCAATCTTTTTGAAGAAATTACCAAAGTATCCATGCTAAGATGTTGCTGTTTCACAAACATATTTATGCATTTGGCTTGTTGGTTTTTTTCTTTTTCCTTTTTTTTTTTTTTTTTTTTAAAGAGACAAATGTCAGGCTGCTCCAGATTACAGCCTGCCTACCCTCCCAATTTCCTTTCCACTCAGCAGGAAGATGTGGGTGCAAACTTTATCTTGTATCCCATTAAGCAGACTCAAAAAGGCAGCTGCCATAAACTACAGAATAAAAGCTTGGAAACAGAATTTGGAAAGGCAGGTGTAACTACTCCATCAGTTGAAATAGATACAAACATAAATGCCAGCACCACTAAGGAAATTTATGGAAAAAGCAGAATCACAATTATCATGAGAAAATCATCCAACTTGGGAAACTGAGACCATTTTCTGTCTAATTAATTCCATTAATGCATTAAGCAAGGAAGATTTCAATATTTCAATAATGAGGATCCTAATCTAGCTTTCAGGAAATGATGGCTTATCTTCCTACCTCCCACTTACAGTCCTACCTGGATGAAATGTATATACAACATAGTCATGGCTGTGTAATCAACTGAAAAAGTAAAATCCCAAACAGTAACAAATAAACTACCTTCCAAAGAATGTTGAAAAACATGAGAGAGAACCATGCAAGAGTTAAGCTGAAGCCAGTTTGGTATTTTTAAGTTATGACCTTTCAAAGTTCTTTGTGGGCCATGCAGCTTTTCCTACTTACTCCAGAGTATTTCCAAAGCTCAGTGCTATGGAGTGCTTTTCTGTCATTAAAACTTGCAGTGACCTAACGGGGCCTATAAAGCCTCACAAGTGGATGAAGAAATCTGGAATAATGTAAACACAGTATCCTCTGTTTGAAAACAACACTTCAGAGAACCAGCATATATAGACATCCATTCAAATACACTGAAATATTTCAGTGAAGATTTATTATCTTTTAAAAATAGGTGTCTGCCAGTTCCAGTGCAAGTTCTGGGTTTCCTATATGAATTCAAGGATGAAACTTTTAACTTTTTTTCATGCAGGAATAGGACTACATGTAAAAATACAATCGTTCCAGGCCTGTATCAATGTGCCTTTACACAGACTACTACTTTGCTGCACAAATCCAGCACGATTTAATCACTGTGGCCCAAAATTTCCATTCTGAGTGTTAAACACCACAAACAGTTTCAGAGCTATCACCCTGAGTAAATTTTCTGGTGGTTAGATAATTTGACAGCACCAAGTTCTCTGCCTTTTCTGAGTCAATCTAATTAAGACTTCATGCACAGGAAACAGAAAGAAGTAATGAAGGAGATTCACAGTAAGAGGGAAAGAAAGTTGCACTTTTATGTTTACTGTACCTGAAGTAGGACAGTACCCCCCGGGATTGTGAGCTGTAAACAGTACTTAGGGGCATTCTCCCAGGAGAGCAGTTGAACATCTTCAATAGCACTGTAGGAAATAGAGTTTTCCATGTACCCAGTTGGCTGCAAGAAAACAAAGGAGAAAGAAAAAAAATGTTTACTTAGCCATCATAAGTTTCACAATTTCAAAGTAAGAACAACACTATGAAAATATTCTTGGTGTTGAAAATATCTGCGAAATCTAATTGAAAAGCAAAATTCCTACCCAGGTCATTCAAGAGAGCCCCCTTCCTTCAACTCATTCAAGTGTTAAGATCACTCACATAAAAATAAAACCAAACCAAACCGGCCATCCAAGGTGCCTGAAATAAACAAATGTCAAACTACCCTGGACCCAAAAATCAATGGAACCTAATTCCAGGTTGAGTTGAGCTCTGAAGGGGTCTGTCCATGCTCTCAATGCATGGAGCAGCATCTCAATCACAGACAGATCAGCACTGTCCTATAGCAAGGTTGCTTTATTCCACACATCCTTGCTGTTCTCCCCAGCTGCAATTTTGATCAACCACATCATCAAGAGCCAGACTCCTTCATTTGACAGTTGTTCTTGGGGTTCCAAAGATACAGCCCTCAAGTTTTAGACTCAATCAAAAGCAAAGCAACCAACATACTCAGCCTACAGGTAAGTTTCCTGCAGAGAGTGCTGATGTCCGGTTTAAAATTAAAGTCACAATTAAAATATAAATAAATAACTGCACTTTGCAATTAAATGTACAATACAAACTGATAGTTGCAGGAAAAAAAAATCTTAAACATGAAACTACTTATTAGTATCCCTGTAATTCTTAAGTATTACAGAAGTACAATTATCTCTGAGATAAGCCGAAGTATAAATGTATCTATGCAAGCACACATGAAATTATGTCTTAAACTCAGTAAATACACAGTGCTATACCTGTGCATCTATTGAGCATGCGTACATATACTGTACTTTATGCAAGTAATTTTTAAAATAATTGAATATTTAACAGAAGTCCTCCAAAGACATCATTTACTGTGTTGTGCTACAGCATAAGTGAACAGATCAGTATTGCTGTGGCACAGAAACTATTTTCATACAAAAATAATTAATCCCATCTCCTGGATAAAGCATAGACTTGACCATGTCTTTAAAGAGAACAGAGCTCATTACATTTATGAATTATTTTCTCACTATTACTGATTTACATATAACTTCAACTTCTCAAACTCACTCCCACTGTGCCCAATACAGAAGTTATTTTTAACTGACAGTCTTGAAATAACGAAGGCAAGGGAGAAACCACATCTATTTCAGGGTCAAACAGGGCCAACTCCTAAAATCATAACACAGGATTCCTGGGGGCGAGTGTGAAATAAGCAAATTGCATTTGGAGCGTCTCTACTTCTAATTGGTACAACTTTCTTCCATAAGTTAAGTAGGTGGTGCATCTGGAAACCGTACTTTGCAGTTATACACTTCATACATGTTCCTAAGCCCATAAACGTCATCCACCAAAAATGCAGTGACAGCCCTGTCACCCACCTTTGATGCTACAAGAATTCAGCTGTCTTTTCAGCAAGAAAAATCCAGCGAGCCACAGAACTCAACCTCAATATCTTTTTCCCTAACAGTTGTTGCTGCAACGCTCATTTTGCACCAGTCCTGGGCAAAAACAATTTTCACTGTCTCTTTAACAAAACCCTTGTTATGCAGGAAGTATGATAAACTTCTGCTTATTCATTTACCCACAATATTGTTCTACACTAGTGACTGGAATCCCAGTGGCTTAATGCTGATACTATACGTCATGCGCTGCCTACTGGAGAGTAATTATCTCGTTCTCACAGGAAGCCAAAGGCCTGAGATCCTTTGGTAATCAGCATTACAACACTCAGGGAAAAATATCAAAACAGCCAACATAAAATCTAGTATGCTCAGGGGGCAAAGTTATCAAAAACATGCTCTGAAAGACTGGAGAAGGGAGAAATCCTGAACCAGTTAATGCAAATATAAAACGAAATGAATCAAAGTAATTTAAATTTCTCTTTTGAGAAGGTGCTGACTGCCCTTAATACCCTCCATTAACTTCAAAGAGGATTTGAGGAATTCTCACAGAATCTGTTCCCAAGAGAAGCTTCTCCTATACCTTAAATCATCCATTTAAACAGCATTAAAGACAACTGAGCCAGTTCAACCACAGCTCTGTAGCCATACACAAGTGATTTCATCCCAGGCATAAAATTCTTCTCACTGGACAGTCCCTTTCCTTAAGGTGAATGGAGGAGCAAAGTTCTGCAGTTTGCCAAGGATGGGAAGGCTACCTAAAACCATAAGATGGAATTATGCAGATGGTCAATCACTCTAAATGAAAGCCAGTGAGGTACTTTATGTAGCATTCATATGATCCCATGTCCACACCTTCCATCTAGCTATACTAAAGACATACAGTTGCTGGCCATCTTACTCAGAAAATGAGCATTGTAAACATACTTCAATCCCTGTAAGCATCATCACATGCATTGCTTCTGCTTTCACTAAAGATACCATGTTCTAAGAAGTGAAATATTTTCAGTTCTGGAAACCAGTTCCAGGCAGCTTCACCTCTGTTTCACAACTGAGAGATTCTAAAGCACGGTGATTTATCACTCTATAGCAATCCTTTAAACTGTGCTGTCCAACACTGAGGACCATGCTCCCACATCAGGGCTGAGCAGAAATGCCCTGAAGAATCACCAAAGCAGAGCTGTCATCAGACCTGAGCTCAGAGAGTTGTGGTGCTCCTCACACAGACCACGGCACTCACAAGGGGAAGGTCAGCCCCACACAAAGGTGTCCTCTCCCTAACCTCTCCATGCACACAGATGTAAGGACAGAGGCCGTGTTCCTCAGCACTGTTTTCTCAAGACCAAGCACAGTTCAGCCATTTATCAGGAAACAGCCTGAGGTGAAACCACAGCCTGAGTCACTGGTTTCTCTTAAAACACAGGTTATTTTGACATTCAGGTATGTGAACGTCAATCACAGTGAATCATTGTGGTTGATAAATAAGCGCTGCACGTTCTCATGTTGCACTGGTCTTGCTTGCACCCACCCCCAGAAGCTGCATCCTCACCCTCAGGTCCCTCCATGGGAAAGTCAAATTAGAACATGCAAGGCCAGAAATGTGGATTCAGAGGTCTGAAAATACCTCAAATGAGATAGATCCTCAGTGGGTCACCATGAAGCATCTGGCATCAATACTAGTCTTAAGCAGCATTCCCATTTCCATCCACCCACTTTGTCTCTGCCCACAAAAATATTTGTCTGGCTTTGGTGTCAGGCAGATCAGGGAATCCATCCAGCTTTTGCCAGATTACTTTTGAGCTCCTTCAGCCCCATTTGTGACATGAAACAGAAAATAGTATGTTAACAACATAGGGGCAGCATATGATTCAGAAGGGGGAGCTGAGGACACAAATACTACAGTTTAATTATTGGTATCAGACAGTCTAAAGCCACAGCGTCTTGAGCAGCAAGATGTCAAGTTCAGTTGAAAATGCCTTTATTTAAGAAAATCATAACTCTTATTTTTATAGTTGTCATTTTTGAAAGGAGATTTATATTTCCTGGCAAAGTCTGATATCTATGAAATGAAGCAAGATAATGGACTTTTCTACCTCACTCTACAAAATTAATCCTGACTTAAGAATGTTTGGCCAGAGAATCTACATATGTCAGCTTACAGATTTACAGTTACAGCTTGAATTTCTGGCTGTTTGCTGTTGAACATGTTCTGAAAAATGTAAGAGATTCATAAAGGAAAATGCAATTTATTACAACAAACAAAAACCCCACAAGGAAACATTTTCCTCTTCCCATTAGCCCCTTAGTCCCCTAACGAAACACGCAACTTCTCTGCTGGGAAATCAGGTATGTTTTAACCTCAGTGAGAACTTGGTCTTTTTTTCAGTTCCATAAAGATTTATTAATCATACAGCTCTGAAACTTTGCACCAGAATAGGCACATACCAAAACCTACTACAAATCAAATCTTAGGGGAATCCAGTGCTCTCAAAACTGGAAGAATATGTAGGCTCCTGCGTAAGCCTGGTTTTCTCTTGTGTTTCTGGGAAAAGTCAGCAACAAGCAGCAAACTACTCAATAATGCAAAGATCTGCCCACTTGTTTCCAGAGGAAATTCTAAAAGGGAAAGAATAATCATGACGTCCATTGTTAATATGAGGCTTGTATGCACTTACTCATATAATAATGCACTAAATCTTCAGCTGCATATTTTCCAAAGAAAGTATCTAGAAAATATGAATTCTACAAATAGAGATGATTATTTGCATTAAAACATCATTAGACTGACAACTCTCACCAACACAACAACGGAGAATGATTTTCCCCATTAAATACTCCAGACTGGGGGGAGTGGGATGGAAATGGGGCTATTGCAGACCCTTTCTCTTCTGCTGTCAGGTGTTTATTTCTCTCTTGGCTGCTCTTAAGAATGAGCCATGCTCCTGCTGTAGCCCAGGATGCAGAGCATGCGGTATCACATGTAAGTTTTCCATACCCAAATAATATCCTGCTAAATAACACATAGGAAGAGCTGATTGTTCTCAGAACTTTGATGGGGGTGGAGACGATTCAGTTGATACTGAAGGGTAATGGACTCCAAAACTGCTGAAAACAATGGCTGATTTGAAATAAATCTCTGTTAGAAGACATCCATGGCTCCAGAGAATGTCCTTGCAAATACAGATATTTCAGATAAGGGCAATTAACATCTTTTCTCATTAACTACAGAGCCTATTAGAAGACATTTATCAAGTTCAGCAATTAGTAGTACTATGCCACAATATGCAGTACAGTACAATTTGTCTTTTTCTTGACATGGAAGAATTTACTACCACGCTCACCTGTCATAATGACTTGAGAGAGTCAATATTAATCTCACAGAGATTAACCTGGTAAAACAGACAAAAAGAGTAACAGCAAGGAGACACCCAACTCTGCCCCAAAACTACACTAAAGTATTTCTGAGCTTTCTTAGACCAACGTTCTCATCTAATCCATCAGACTTCCCGGCCTCCCAACTTGCCCATCATCACCATTCCAGGTACTCCAGGTAAGTAGGTGGTTTTATGTGTTGGACCAAAAGAAAAGATTCCACCTGCTCTGTGTAGTGAAATGGGTGCTCAACCCAAGCACCCACGGGGTGTCCCCGTGGGGCAAATCTAAACTGTTTCTGCTTGGAGCTGCATTGTTCCTAAATATCTCCAAGTTGGGTATTGATTCTTGGCGGGGCTTTGGTTGGCTGGGTTTGAAAATTTTTGGTAGATGGAAACAAATTTGGACACTGTGACCCAAATCTTCAGAGAGGTTCCATGTCAGTCAAAGTCCAGGGTGTATTAATTCAGTAGTGATGAGAGAAAAAAGAGGGAGGGGGTTTTCCAGCACAATTCTCTGCGTGTGGGTGACTGTGTGTGTAAACATCCATGCATGTCTGTGTGTGTATAAATGTACACACACACACCTGTCTTTCTTTATAGCTACACAGAGATAAAAGATAGCAGAAATATATCCCACATTCTCTACACAAAAATACAGCAGCAGCTGTCATATGTTCAGTGCAAAGTCAATCAGGTTCAGTGACAAGATTTAATTGAGGAAGACCCCATTCTCCACAGAGCTGGTCATCCAAAATAAATCAGTGGAACTTCACTGACTTATACCAGCTGGGAATCTTAACTCAGAAATCTAACAGAAGTTCAACCAAATCTAGCTCAGCAGCAAAAATGTGCATAAATCTCTTTCTTTCCTCTAAATATTTAAGACAACCAAGACTGGAGGCTGTTGAATTAATTAACCTTACAAAACTGATAAAAATATAAGAGCTGCCAGTAAGAAACAGCTTACCCCACACCATGCAGAAAAAAAAAAAAAACTTCCAATCTGCAGTGGGGCTGAAATATCAGTTCTGCAGAGCTTTAGCAAAGGGACAGGCCAAAACTGTCCATCAAAGAACTGACAAGAAAAAACTGGTAGCAACATTAGGACATACGAGCTTAAAATATGTAAAACCTGTGCAGCAGACACCAGCAGTGGGAAGAACTTCAAATTAATTCAGATCTGAAGCAAGTTAAAAGCACAGAACAGAAGTTCATTATTAAGAGAAAGGGAAAATCAGGTCATTTAATGGAATATGTACCATGACAAGAGAGTCAAATTAGCAGGAAAAATGTATTATTTAGCTGAAATTCATATAGACTCTTTTTTTAAAAAAAAAACAAACAAGGGCATTTTTCTATTTTACTGTCAAACTCAGGTGAAGGAGCACTTCTGAAGGTTCACTTATTTCAATTTCTGGGAGTAAAATAAGACTTGAAGACTTTCCAAAGAGGCCCATTATCAAGATGATCTTGTCTAAGCAGCCTGTAAGAATTCAACCATTTCTCTCTGGCCAGCTTAACATGGCAAGGGGAATTCCTCCTGAGACTTCCAGTAGGGCCGAATGTTAAATTGGTTGCCATGCTGGTGTCCAAAAAGCTCTAAGGTCAAGCCTATCTAAGAAATGTTGTCTCCTGCTGTCAGACCTTTGCTAACAGGAACGAGGACATGCTGCCAGGTGCACCTGCCCCACTGCAGAGCTGGAGCTGACCACAGCTTGCCGCTGAGATAGTGGCCAAATCTGCCAGATCATTGCCAAGGGGCAGAAATTGGTCCCAGGCCAGAAATCAGGAGTGGAAAGGGAGGAGTTGTGTTTGACACAGCATGCCAGACACAGTGAGACCTTCACAGACACTGGTCTGACTGCCCTGCCTGGTAGAGCACCTCTGCTTGGAGCAGCAACTCTCCAAGTGTGCACTGAAGGCTTCAGCACCTCCCAAGTAATGTAAAGAATTCAAAGAGTAGAATTACTATTCCCCACTTTCCAGCTGAGAGGAAAATCTCAGTTAAGGTTGCAGCTGCACTATGCTCTTGATCACACCTGTGGGAACATTAGAAGCCTGAGAGATGTCGGAGAAGAACTCAGACTTCCTGACTCCAACCATGTGAATCAGCTTCAAAAACATCCCCTTCCTCCTCCTCCAAAACTGGGTCACCAGTTCATAAGAATGACCACTCCTTAGCATGGTTCACATTCTCCATATTTTTGCATTTATCACTGCAGTCCATGAAATTCTCCTTTGAGAAGAAATACCCCCCAACCTTGACAAGATAGCTATGTTATTTATCAAACTTCCTTTGAAGCAAGGAAGGGACACCAGCCAAAATACAGCAGGTACTCACAGGAGCAGCAGTAAGAGAACCAGAGACTTCTTGCAGAAAGACTGTACACACACCCACTTCTGTAAGACAGTTGTTAGAGGAATATTGAAAACTCCCTAACTTTTGCCCAGAATATGATATACCTGCTGAGTGCTAAACAGATCTTAGGTCACTATAGCAACAATGATTCAACAGCAAACAAAACCGCATCCTTGTTCAAGGCTGCTCTCTATTATCAATTCTCTTTCAACAAATCAGCTGTGTCACACTCCATGAAATGCATCAAGTGCTGCTAAATGAGAGAGGAGAGAGGGTTACGTGTAAGGATTTCCGACCAAGCAGATACAATGGATGCTAGATTAAAATGCCACCCTTTAATGACTGCTTTAACCAGGGGCAGCCCTGAGAGCTGGGAATGAGAGGTCATCAGCTGGTTTCAAACACGAAGGTGGCACCTGGATAATCAGTTCAGTGAATAACTGGAAGCTGGTGTGAACTGTGAACAGGAGACCTCTGTGCAGCTGGGTTTTTCAGAACCAGTTTAGGTACTGGCAAGAGCACGTTCCTGCTGCAGATCATCCTTGCACTTGAAGTGGTTTTTACTTCTGGGTTACAGATCCCCAAAGGCCTGCTGCTCACTATCTCCGTCAGGTCAACAAAAGGTGAAGAAGGAAACCACATTTGTTATCAGCAGGGTCACCTCCACTGTGCAGGGATCTGCTCCTCCCATGGAAAATTTTCGGGTTTTACAAACCAAAAAGCCTGAAGGCAGTTGTGAGGGAAGCAACACATTCACCTCTGTCACCTGGGAATATGAAGTCAAACCTGAATGGGCATGCAAGTGTAAATTACCGATTTTTTAAGAAGCTGAGCTATCCAGGATCTCAGGTCCCATTAGAAATACAGAATCTGAATCATGGACTCTGCAATACTGACAGTTCTCACCACCTCCACAATGCTCATACCAGCTCATTTCTTACTACAATTTATTTACAAGAAATTAAATTGTTGTAAAATTAAACACTTCATAAGTAAAACACACATTAAGTTCTGCTTTTTATTTCAAGAAGCATTCTCCAATATTACTTATCACATCCATACCTTTTACCTGTAGAACAATGAATACCTTAGACACTGTAACACAGTCAAGCAATTTCCATTAACAAATTTTTCCTTTTCTTTTTAATGCACCCTTAACCCTGCAGTTCCCAGGAAACCACATCCAATCTCAATTTGATGAATAAGTACAGAACAGGGAGTGCAGTAACCCAACTAAGCTTCTGAATTCCCAATAGGGAATGCTCTAATCTCATTGTTTTTGGAGAAAGTATGAGCAGCTCTTGAGTTCCCAGGAAAAATATTAACACAGCTCTGTGCTGTACATGAAGAGAAAGGACATGCAGCAAAGCCTTCAAAAAAGCTATAGATATCCTGTTAATGACAGACTCACTAAACTCACACTGTTATTAGGAAAAAAAAACCAACAGGCACCTCCTGGGGATGAGTCAGAGCCATTTGGAATCACCTTCTGCTACAAGAGGAGGTGGGAAAACGTGCTTAAAGTGACAGTGCTTTGTCTGACCTGTCTTACCTTCTACAATAACTTGGATAGGTCTACTTAAAATTAAGTGGGATTCATCTCTCATGTCTGCAGCAGTGATTTCCCCCGATTCTGTCTCTCAGCACTACGGAATGACACGAACAGAAAATGCCCTTTCCTCCCCTACAGCAGGAACTCTCCTGCAGAGCCTGGAACCAGCCGGTACCTCCTCCACTGCTGGTCTCCCTCAGTGTTTAACATCTGACTGGCTGTTTGTACTGGGAGGGAGTGCTGCTATTTAAATAGAACTGACTGAAGTATGTGTAATACCTCTGAGGAAGGGAGACAGGGAATGGAAAAGGAGAGGGCAACTGCAGTGAAATATCACAGTAAATATTGGAGAAAAGTGTCAGTTAACTGGGAAATGCATAATGGAGAGGACAAAGAACATCAGTTAGAACCTAAAATACCTTTTTAAGTTCTCTTACTATGCAAAAGGATACAATGCAAAGGATACTATGCAAAGGAAAGTGATGCTTTGGTTTAAGAAAAAAAGGAATTAAATATTTAGCTAAAATCACAAAGGCATTGTGGTCATGGTGAATGAAGTAGTATGAAACTGGCAAACCCAACTAGCAAACTTTTTGTTTCATTACACGTAATAGTCCAGCAAATTACGTTTTCAAGAAAGGTGTCCTTATCGTCATCTCCACAGACACACTTTGAAAAGCAGAACAGAGAACAGCCCTACAATTAGGCACTGTGAAACTGGCAAACCCTTTCATCTGGGTGGCTCCCGAAAGGCTGGAGAAGAATTCCAAGGAATTGCAATAGTTCCCCCAGGGATCCCAGGGCACACAGCTTTGAAGAGATGCCTCCCAGAGAAGCCCTGTTTATCAGGAGCTAATGCATCATGCACTGCTCTTCTGTTTCACAGTGTGTTCTGGAAAACGAAGCCACCTTAGTCCTCCAACAGCATTTTCTGTTCCAACAGGATGATTCAGCCCTCAACAAGACACACTCACTTGTTTCCTCTGCATGCTCTGACACAGGGCTCACGCGTGGGCAAAGAAACAGATGTACCTGCCCTCCCTGCTACTGCCTGAGAGACAAGCCAGGGGCTCCCACAACACACCAGACCATCTAGGCACATCTCTGGGTGATGCAATTTTGGAAAAACCCTGTTACTTACACAACCAAGAGGTAGTGATGCACATCTGAAGGTGAAAAGAAATACAAGTGTTTCCTAGGCTGCAGGAAAAATCAGCTTTCTACATTTCCTCTGCCTGTCTACTTGGCCTTACTTATATTCTCAAACCATAAAGAGGCCAACATGCTGTTGGGGAAAATTGTGTAGCCCACAATCAACACAGAGATGGCTTATACATTTGAGAGTTACACATTCAGTGAAAAAACAGCATCTTTGCAAAATAGATTAGGGTAACTGCCCCCCCCCACCCTGCCCTTCCAGTTTCGTATCAAAAATCTGTTTTAAAATAACTCCAGCCTTTAAGACAAGCTGAACTTTCAGGTTGTGTCAGCACAATGGCTGCAACTTTAACTCCCACCTTTGGCAATTATGTTTTTGTTTTTCAAGCTCAATTACATTGTCTCTGCATAATTCTGCAGCAATGTCCTTGTCTTCTTGTCAGGATCACTGTATTAATTTATTTACTGTCTCTAAAGGAAATATCTAATTTCTATAAAACCTTAAATATTGCAACCACAAGTTTGTAAGACTGAGTTTTCCAGTTAGAGAAGAAACTGCACTTGTTCATGGCTTTGACCTCAATGAACAGTTACTGCTATTAGACTAAAAAATTTCCACCAAGGAAATCTGAATGTCATTAGTGAACTGCTTGCCCAAAGTTAAACTGGCCACAGATTTCCCAACAGAAAGCCATACTACTGAAGTACATTGTCATTTAATTGTAAATCTGAATTCAATCCATCGCAGTCTTACTTACAGCCACCAGTGAATGTTATGGTGTGGACTCTAAACACTGATAAAAACATGAGTTGCTTCCCCCCGGTGACATTTTGGTTTCAGCAGAATACAAACGCTTCCAAATTAGGTGTATGTTTGAACTCTACACCTGAACACACATCCTGCTTTTTGCCCACTACTGCTTGCATAAGCTTTACTCAAAGCAGGAATGGAAAAAATGGATAAGCATTCCTGCCCTCCTCTATGTAATTAAAATCCACAAATGCCACCACGTCACTGTATGACACCACTGCTGCACAGCTCACAGTCTCAACAGTGACCTAGGAACTGCCTTGGCTACATGTTACCACAGCACTAACAGACTCTCATGGCATTATTATGCTGAAAAATGTGGCTTACCAGCAAATCAACCAGAGCAGAATGAGTATGAAGGGCTGAAAACCAAGAAGAATTAGTGTCATTTTCCTACTTACATCTTTCTAGATACCTTTTACAGAAGAATGCTTTATATAGAGATTTGTTTATTAATTTCCCCGGAGACAAAGAAACAGGTCAAATAAATATAAAGCCTCCTAAAATAAGGCACAACATCCATGTTTAACCTCTGAAAAAGGCCCAAGTGCTCAGCAAGCTTCAACTAGATGTTATCAAGTAATTTTAGGGAAGTATTATTATTGGAAAGGAAATGCAAAGCTTGTGAGATAAAGTAACCTCCATCTTTTTCTCTACCCTGCATCCTGCTGAGAAAGACCTTTCTGTTTTCTGTTTCTGAAAAATATCTAATTTTAAAATATAGATCTTTGAATATCAAATCAGATTCTGTTCTTGTTTTCTTGCAACAAATTACCAGGTCTTACTGGAAATGAATAAAACAGAAACCAAAACCAAATTCAACGGAGTAAATAAACAGCATAGCAGATGATTTCCAAATACTCCAACATTTTTGAGATTTTTGTATCCATAAATTCAACACAGAAGTTCAGAGAACAACTGAGGAAAATGCTTCTCTGCTTCAGATTTAAGTTCAGAACCTTAACCTCAAATCTTGTTCTTTGGAAAGCAAAAAAAAAAAACAAACTCAGAGTCAGATCCAAAGTACCGATAGAAAGTTTCAGTTTGACCCACATCCTAACACCTCCGCAGCCAATCCTAATAATTTTCTGCCAGTACTACTCTCGAAGCACAGATCAAAGGCTTTACTGTACATTTGGAGCCATTTCTGTGATACAAGGATTAGGTATGAAGGAGGAGCGTCTTATTTTCAAAGGTGCAACTGCCTGTGAGCATATCTAGTGCATATCAGAGCATTACGAGCTCAGCCACAAACACCAGTGCCAGACAAACCACACCTCTGAAATTCTTGTCTTGTCTCCCATTTTCTTTTTAATCTCATCTAAGCTCACTGCCTCTACACGCCCGCTTACAAGGAAAATATACGTAGTCATCAGCCCTCCTATTCTTTTATTTTTATTAATATTTTAAGTTTTTTTTTTTCCAGTTCTTACCAGTATATTGCTCATTTGTGATTATATTGTGACCTTTGAGAGGTCGTGACACAAAGCTGGAAGCATAATGTTCCAGCCTGATGCTGTGACCTCTGCAAGAGGCAGCGATGCAGCAGCAGTGCCTCGGTGGCAGCAGATGCACTGTAGATACCACTGAACTCTAACAGCACTTCTTAAAACACGGTCCTCACATCTAATCTCGGCAGTAATCCAGCACTAGATTAAGTATGTTATTGTCTCTAGAAATATTGCATCCAGTTCTAAATAGACAGCTGCAGATGCACACACAAGTCAACAACACTGCAGAGAGAAAACTGTCTTGCTGCTTTCAACAACAAAGGCTTCATCATGAAGACTCAAATTGGTTATTTCAGTAGCTGAACTAGGTTTTACTCATGTGAAGAAGGGAAGCATAACTGTCCTTCAGTAACTAAGAACACCTTAGGAAAGTTATTAGGAAAATTGTTGGTGCACCTTTTTCAGAAGCCCAGGTACTGCAGACACATATTGAGACACGCAAACAGTGACTGCAACAACCTTTATCACATGAGTCAAGAACTGAGATTCAACCCCTAAACATGTCATTTATTCCATCACACATTCATGAACAGAATGAAAAGCTTGTGAGCTGCAAATTACAATTTAATGCCAAACTTGCTGGATGAGGTTTTGAAGACATCAGACTAGACAATCACAATGTTTCTTCTCAGGCGTTAAAAACTACGGTCCCTGACTAATGCTGCACCCATTCAGTTTCCCAAGCAGGAAAAAATCATCCTAGAACAAAGAAGAATGGCAACTGTATTGTCCTTGCTGAGAACCAAGTAGCACAGGCTTGCAACAGTGCCGTGACAAATAAACAGAGCTATTGACAAGGCACGTTATGAGAACTGTCCATCAACCTTACAAAAGCATAAATAGCCATGGCAGACCATTAAAATGTTGGATAAGAAGAGCTGAAGATGACACTTTTGGTGCCAAAAAATGTTTAAGGTGTACACACAGGCACAAAATCTGCCTATTTCACTAGCTGCTGCAGGATGAATACAACCTTTGATTCTAGTGGTTCTCTTTACAGCATTTAAACCTGCTCTGAGCATCTGAAGTTCACAGGTGCTCAGGGTCTAGGGAAAAAAAGAAAATCCACGATGACCCAAGTTTTATGGGATTTACTTTTCTCCATAATAATTCACTGTTGCCGCCCATATTGCTTGGTTTTATTAAGTTCAGAGGTGGTTTACCCCAGTTGCTCCCCGGTCATAAAGAATGGTTTGTCCCCAGGTGCCCATCATGGTAAACCCTTCCCATTTTTCCAGATTGTTCCCCATCCATCACCCTAATCCTGCCCCTAAGCCCTGTCAATCTATGTGAACCCCCACCTTTTGTTCCAGTTCTTTCCTTGCCTATCATCCCTTCCTCGACGCCCTATTGATTGTACAGTTGCTTTCCCCCCCCCCGGGTCCCTACCATTGGTCCTGCATATTGTAATCCCCACCCTTAACCCCTCCGTGGCTGTTGTCCCATTGGTCACCATACGAGCCGCCCACGGTCCTTAAAACCTGGCGCATGGGGGTGCCCAGGGTCTCGGCTCAGACCTCCCCCCTGTGATCCCAGCCCCGCACCTGTTGGAATAAACTTGTTCCTGGGAAATCGGAGGAGTCTGAGCACTCTTTCTCCCTTCGCCGCATCCCGTGTCGCCCTGTAAGCCCCAACGCCAGAGCGCAGAGGAGCTCTGGAGGTTCCAGGTTGAGCCTCGCAGTGCTAGCCTGGTTCCCCACTCCTGCCGCTGACATCGGCCACAGCTAGCCGAGGCAAAAGAGGCCGATTCGGGCAGCGACAATTCACGTTACACAATTGGTCTCCACAACATCTAATTAAAATGTCTTCAAAATGATAGTTCTACAGGAATCTTGGATGCAAGTTATCAGACCATTCCCAGAAATTACTCCAGCCCTGTCAGACATAGATGATCAGCAGCTTCTCTGCCATTATACTTGAAGTTAGGACTCCTTGAAATCTCAGTCCTCTCATGAACCATTTTAATCAATTAATGACATTCATTAGTATGGACTGACATTATCTGGAGACAGAAATCAGCAGTTGAACCATCAGCATGTCTTTAAGAAGGCTGAGACTGAACCAGGCTGAGGATGGAGATGATTCAGGTAATGCTCCATGACACTTCTGTCTTGACCTGTAACCAAGTCTAATGTTCTCCACAAAGGAAAGCATAAAAGGTGTGAATTCAGACCACAGACAGAATTCAAGAGGCTAAAAGATGTCCCTCTGAGTTATGCAAATACTAAAGTAAATGTAGTACAGCCATATGCAAACTGCATTATGGAAAACAAGAAATACACACTCCTGCATCTCTTCCTTTTTCCTCTGAATGGCCCCAAAATGCTCTAGGGATATGATTAAAAACATACATGAAACTAAAGAATTGTGTAAGTCTGAGTCTTGGCTTCTCCAACTACAATAAGCAATCAAATCAAGCCCAGGAAAATCCAGCTCTCGGTGAATCAAACGCTAAGACTCAAATCAGGTGTCCTGGTTTCTCTACTGTATTCCAGTCCTGGCATTTCAGCATGACACCAGAGCCAAACCCAGACAGTTCACTGCCCAGAAAACAGACATTCATGTGGCAAAAACCGGACTTCTGATCAAACTTGCTCATCTGGCCAGGCCTGTGCACATCAATGCTAACATTCAGTGTCACCCAGGCACAGGTTCCTCTATGCTCATGTTTTGAGTCTAAAAGAAAAAAGCTTTGAGAATGCAGGATCTCAAAGTGTTCACATCAAGTGGGTTTTAGCAGAATTTAAAATGGGGATTACTGAACTGGCAGACAGCAGCTGAAGTCATCTCTCCCAGCGTTACAGGAGTCCTGCTGTCTCCCTGGAACCAGATTCACTGCAGTGCCTGAGACAAAACTAACTCCATGCTAAAGTCTGTGTTTATAAACTGTTAGAAATACCCTATGGAAATATTACAGGTTTTTCTTAAGTTTTCTGCATAGGGCTTTTTTTGTTTTGTTTGCTTTTTAGTATTAATTAATGCTGTATAATGCACCAGGGACCCAAAGCTAATGGTAATCAGTGCTGAGGGGACACAGTCACTCTGCTGCTCTCACCAAAGCTCTGCAGTTCTCAAAATACGAAACCGTAATAAGTGAACCTGTCAGTTTTTACAAGTCTCTTCTTCCAGGACTGTTTATCTAAAACAATACTTAGAGATGAGTTTACCACCATCCATCAGAAATGGTAAAAGCAGAGGCTGAAAAAAGCACAAATTCCCCCAGTCAAATAAAAAAAATTGCTATGTTGTTCTTTTTCTTTCTAGCAAAATCTCCAGCAAACAGAACAGTAAATTTGCAAACCCAGTGAGACTGATCAGAAATTACATCTTCTTAGATGCTGGCAAGAGTTCATCAACAACATGCAACAATATCTCTACTACAGCAAGAAGGAAATCTAGGACAACTTTCTACAGCCACTGTTCAAATATGAGCCTTAAATTTCTGAATAGGGCAAGAACACTGACAAACTGAAAGCACTGATCTGGCAAACATAATGGCAGGGTTTTTGTGCTCTCATTCTACAACAGTGCACTTCATAATTTGTGCCTAACTCATTCACAGAAACCTAAAAGCAAAACCACCATAAAGCGAGAAGGAGAAAAATTGAAATGGCTTCTTTTTCGGTGTTTTAATCCCCTTTTGTGAAAACAATATGTTTCTATAATGTTAAATAACAAATTGTGTGTCTGCAGAATCAGGCTCCTTTTTAAATTATGAGCCAATTATTTCAATACTGAAACCAGAAAACTCGAGTCTTCCTGCTCTACTCAAATTCTTTTTATTCTCAAAGAGCAAATGAGATTTCTCATTCCAGTTGTATTCCAGCACAATCAAGACTTACTCCTTCCAGCTCAGAACCTGTAACACTCTTTCATTTTAGCAACTATTAGAAATTAGAGGATGCCAATATTTTATCTGGCAGTCAAGAAAGCCTTTGAAGTTTGATGTCTACAATGTCAAAAGACAAGTAACGACAGAACTTAATTTGTGCAGATGAGAAACTATTTAAAAATCGGCATGGAAATTTCAGCAACACCCAGTCAGGATCTGGGCTCTCAGAATGTGTTCCAGCACATGCTTCTGTTTCTAACCAGAATGTGCCTGTACACAAGGGTGTGAGTTAGATAGTGACCTTAAATACACACAATGGGAGTTTAACATCCACTCTCTGCATGCTTAAAAAGGACAAGGAGAAAAGCACACCTTTCTTTTCAGATTTTGCTGTGCATTTCTGGACACCCTTTCTGAACACTCGCCCCTCAAGCTCGGGTTTGCTGTGCTTGGCAGTCTCTTTTGTGTCTTTTGCAACCCTGCGCACACACAAATTGCCTGTGGTTTTATGCTTTGCTTCCCATTTAAAACTAACACTTAAACAGTAGCTTTATTTTTGTTAAATACAAACTTTTCTTTTTTTTTTTTTCTGAATTCTGACATCTATTTCTCCTTTTCAGCCAGAGGGAAAAATTATTTTTTACAAATGACAGAAATCATTCTTAGGAGTAGTATCTTGTCTTTACCACTTTGATTCACTAACTTTCATTCATGTTATTCCTCAGCTTTTTGTGCAGACACAAAAGCATTGACAGCAGGCAGCATAATGTTAATTTTTGGACTGTAAGCTCTTTTATGACACATATATGTTGGAGATTCCAAACTACAAAAAAAAAAAAAAAATCTTAGCTAAGGAACACTCAACCAAAAAAAGACCATATAACATAACCAAATACATGACAATACATAATCGAAAAGAACCACTTTTCCCCAATTCTTTTGCTGAGGGGGATAAAAAAAGAAGTCAGATAATTTCTATATATGGCTGCAATCCATTTCCTCCTGAGGGCAAGATGAGT
Source organism: Poecile atricapillus (assembly GCF_030490865.1). Classification (NCBI taxonomy): domain Eukaryota; kingdom Metazoa; phylum Chordata; class Aves; order Passeriformes; family Paridae; genus Poecile; species Poecile atricapillus. The sequence continues at coordinate 17,381,227 of NC_081258.1, read as the reverse complement.
TTTTTCATTATCCACTGAATATCAGACAAAGCCTGGACACAACAGATGACACCTATATGGTTGATGCTGTGGTTGGGGACAAGAGGCACTCTGTGTTTGGGATGCTAACAGCAGCTGACCGTGCTCATTCAGCTTTTGACTTTCTCAGCAAGCTCAGGTGCCAGGGTGGCACTGCCCAGAGAGGAGAGAGCTGTCAGTGCACAGCCGCACACCAGCCAGGGAGTCCAGCCACCGCTCAGCCCTGCATGCAAGTCCCCTCCAGGGAGAAATCCCGTACTTCTCACACACCCACCAACTCTCCACATTCCAGCAATATCAGCTCCTTGGCCAACAAAGCAGCCAAGAGCGGAGGGAGACTGGTATTTACTACTGCGTATCAGCGTCGTGATGCGCGACTTTTGAAGCCGCTTGTCCGCAGTGACGTGCTCTGCCTTCCCAGCGAAGATTATGAAACCACCTTCAAGCCCAGAGCTTCCTCCCTCACACGGCCTTCCGAGGGGAGAGCTGAACTCTGCCGCGAGCACTCCCTAATTGCTTCAGCAGAAGCTGCTGAAAGACGTCAACAACCGGACTTTCTGCTCCTTATTCCCTGAGAAAGCAGAGAAGAGCCTGCAGAGTTCAAGCCTTGGACTTCAGGTTTGGTGTTAAAAGCCTGGTTTTGGCCAGCCGTGCTGGGAAGATGAAGGCTGACCCTGTGTGCTCCAGCTGTGCCCCCTGACCAGGGTTCAGCAAGGGTGACTCCAGCAAGCGCCACGGCAGTGAATGCACTGACAGTGCTAATCTCACTAACATCTGCAGCTGAACTCGGCCCAGGGAGGGAGGCAGACCTTCCAAACAACCAAAACTGAAAAATCAGAAAATCAGGTTTTAATTGCACGACAAGGGAGAGGAGCTCATCAGCTCCTAAGCTGACCAGCATGTTACTGCCCTTCTAGCAACTTTGCCCCAGCTTCCAGAAATCTATTCTGATTATTTTAACAGGCTGCTTTGACCTTTAAGGCTCTTGATGGTTTCTAGGCTTCATACACCTTCCTTTAGGCCGTGCCTTAGGCCTGGCAATGTCTACCTGCTGAATTTCTTGCTCAGCTCAATTTGAAATATCTCAGACTCAGAATCTGCCTTCTGATTTTCTTTTATTTTTGGCCAAAGGAAACCAAGTATATCAAGTCAAAAAAGAAAGAAAGAAGAAAAAAAAAAGAAAAAAAAAAAGACCCAAACCCATTTTCTACCACAGAGAACTAAGCTGCTTCACTTCATTTTCTGGAGTAGCAAAAAAGGCACAGCCTCAAACTTGAAGAATCTGTCAAACTAAAATCATCTCACACATAAGATGCCTTATCACAAAGTAGCACACAACAGCTGAGCTTAGTTTATTTTCTCAAACTGCCTAAATTAACTTGGCAAAAGCAAGGCCAGCACCACTCACAATGTGGTATGGTACAAGCTTATACTACATACCAGTTTTACAAAGCAACCATCCAGCCTGTGACTTCCACGTCCTTGCAGGCACAACCAAGCTTAAGTTTCTCAACTCACATTGTCTCCTTACCAGCAAAGAAAACACTTCCCAAAAAATCACAAAGGCTCCTGGGATGCTGTCACAGCACAGCCAGGGTAGCACAGTGCAGATACCGCCACTATCCCAAACACAGGGCAGTCATCTCAAACACACACCCTGCACACCACTACTGCCAACGTTCCTGTAGGCCACTTATGCCAGCAAGCAGAACCCCTTGTTGTGACCAGTTTTAAATGCAAATTAGTTGAAACTATGTTAATTGTTCATTTAGCTCAATCAGTCCATAAATTGCACTAGTGTCAGCTTTTGATGAAGCACAGGCAACACCCTGGGATCACAGAAGATGCACATCCCAAGCACCAACATGCCCATCAATACTGACTGTGGGCGCTTCACACCGTGAGAACATGAAGGGTGTATCACTGTGGATCAATACAGGAGGAACACGTCCCCTAGACCAGGGTACAGCATTCACACTCCTCTCTTGATCTGATAGCTCTTGTTATGAACACAGCACTGGGGCTTTGCACAGTGACAGCTGGTTATCAATGAACAGAAGGAAAGCAACGTCATTCAGCCTCAAAATCTCGTTGTCTATCCCACTTAATTTCTTTATTTTAAAATCTTGGAACACAGCAAATAGATTTGCTTTGCTTTTCTCTATTTCTCGGCATTGACTGACATGAGCAAAGTCAGAATGAAGGCCAAAGGAAAAACTGGGTCAGGAGTGTTGAAGCACCTCTGACCTCACAGGCTGTCCCCAGCAAGCAAGGGATGGGATGTGTAGTAGTGGGAGTCTGTATTGTTGATACTCCAGCTCTGCAGATAAACAGAAACATCTGATGCTGGAAGCAGATAAGCAAACATCTTTCATCAGGGCTAAAATAGATACATTTCAGAGCAATGTGCAACTGCCACTGATCCTTATCAGAAAGCTACCTTTTGATTTCAATTTCGGAGAAAAGATCAGCTTACAGGTTGCAAAACAGTAAAAACTGCCCTCCACTTAGACAAGCGATGCCTTGGCTAACCATTTGTAGGATTATTTACCTACGTCACACATCTGTAGGGCACCAAAGCCACTATTTCACCAATCAATTTTGGAAAAAAAAGGCCAAAGATGAAATGCAACATGATTCCTGTTTCCCTACTATCTTACTGCCAGCCCTAGAGAAAATGGGAGGTGTCACAGGCATCAAAGGAAATCTAAAACCCAACAGAAAACACAAACCTAACTTACATACAATCTCCAGAACTACAAATTGTAACAAAATCTGAATGGCTTAGAAGGAAATTACATACAACATTCTATCAGTTAGGATAAGAAATGCAAGACAAGTCTTCTAGAAAAAGGTGGGTATGCAGTTACAAAGTGTGTAGAGCAAGGGTAGGCAAGTAGTCAGCAATGATGGGTACTTCTACAAAACGTAAGGACTACTTAGCCCACTGAGACTCAGAAACCCTGGCTTCCTCTTGGGGTTCAGTCACTCTCAGGCTGGATATTTGCTTTGTTTCTCTGCGTCCCAGGTTCTCCATCTCCTCATATGAAGGAATTTTCTTTGCAAGGCACTCGGAGATCCATAGATGAAAGGCACAGTAGCAGAACTAGGTCAGACAATGCTGATGGTATACAATTAACTCTGCAATTTACATGGCTGGAAAATGCAATTAAAACTCTACATTACTTTTCTCAAAAGTTCAAAATAAGACAGGGTGGGTTTAATTCCAAAAAGACGTACATTTGCACTTTGGTTTGTATAGCTGTGTAACAGCTTTTTAAAGTAAATGCTGCATTTCAGAAGAAAGCAGAGGACAAATCCAGGGATTAGCTCAGAAGCCACGTCATTTCCTATGATGTATCTATTACTCTACCAAAACCTTTAAAAAAACCACCACACACCAACATGAACTTCCTGTACTTTGACCACTGAATGAGCAAGCACAGTTACACTTGAAGAGATCCTCTGAGTAGCTATACTATTGCACAAGCCACTCCCACAGCACTCGAAACCTAAATCCCAAGCTCTTGGTCTCTTCCAGTGCTACATCACTGTAAATCTAAAAATATGGTTGCACATACCAGTTAGAGCAGGCCAAATGCTTTCTCTTGAAAGATACACACAATCTATTGGCTTTACAGTGGCATGTAGTGTAATGCAACATACACATTTCTTTTTTCTTCTTATAGAACCAAATCCCATAGGTTTCCCTGATTTCAATTACTAGTAGACACAGCACGAAAACCACCATCACAGTTGGCAGCAGCTGGCACCTTTTCAAAGAGCATCTGTGGAGAAACCCAGAAATGACTGGCACGGGATCTCTTAGAGGTGGTCTCACCACAAGGGCAGAGCACTGCAAGGAAACCTTTTTTCCAGGCTCTGCCCTCGCTGCACGCCGATGACCTCACTCGGCAAGGCTGCCTGCCGAGCGCCTCGCCAGCGGTAATTCCAGCCGGAGGAACATACCAGCCACTCATAACCAAAATTATCAGGCTCCATCTCCAACACAGCAGCCAACACCGCCTTTGAAGTGGAAACTGAAGCCCAGGGCTTTTTGACTGTGTGATGAGGGTGCGGATAAACAGAGGCAGCCTTGGTTTCCTGGAAGAGGGGAGAGGAATGAGGGAAGCAATGCATGGCTGGGGAGGGCTGATGTTTGATTCAGCTCAGCTGAGGTCTCCCCTCCTTGCATACCTTTGCACACAGGGAGCTGGTGTGTTTACTGAGGGCTCTGGTTGGAGGTATGACAGGGACTGGCAGCTCCTGCTCAGGAAGTGGCCAAGAAATGTGGCCGCTCACAGAGGCAAATGTTCCTTCACCCACGCTTCTGCAGAAGAGATGGTCTCCCCATCTGTTCCTCCCCCCAACTCCCCAGATTGCAGAAGGACAGGACACAACAAATGGAGCAGAAACTGATGTTACTATCTTTTTGTAAAGCTGGTCGTAGTACTTGAGGCATAGTACAAACCGTGTTTCTAGACCACAATTTAAAACACAAAGAAGGTAAGTAAATCTCAGTGAATCCTCTCAGAAATTTTTAATTCCAGTAGGCTTAATTTACTGGGTGAAATACACACACCAAACTGTGAAGCAACATCCAGCCAGAGCTCTTTTATCTTGTCTGTTACACAGAGAAAAACATAGGTAAGGGACATTTTACAGACTGGCAATGTGATGAAAACGTAGGAAAAGGACACAGGTAACTGAATCATGTTTCCTTTTACCCGAAGGGCTAATGCTAGTCAGGATGACCTCCAATTGCACCAGGATGATATACTCAAAATGAAAAGGCAATGTAAAAGTCTCTGTTGGAGCCCATGATGTTAAGGGTTTTATTTTCTTCTCTATCTCAAATATGTCAGCTGTTACTGGAATTTATTGGTTAAATGGCTGCAGAGACCATTTAAGTAAGAAGCAGCAACATAACCACAAGGGAGTTTATTTTATGATTTGCAACGAGGTGAAAATCCTGCTAACCACTTTAAACAATCAAATCAAACCTAATTTCTCCTCCCTGGAAGGACAAAGAGTATTTAAATCTAGAAGAAACTGAAAAGGCCTGTTTTGCTTCAGATCCACATAAATATTCCTGGTAGCAACTCTAATGGGTTATGGTATCATCCCCACTATTCTTTCAGGAAAATTAAAGCATGAAACAAATCATCTCTTCTTACAGAGCAAATCATTAAGAAGGTTAAAAAAATGGCTTGCCCCAAGATCTCTTCCCAAAATGTTTTGTGCACAAGAGCCCAGACATCCAGTGCCATTTGGGACACAACAGGATACAGTGGCCTTTGTAGAAGGCTCAGGTCTTCTAGAAGTTACTGCATCTGTCAGCCTGTGTATGCTCTAGATATCTCTAAGTATATAAATGATCCCTCACTCTTACCTACTGGTAACTGCATCGCATGCTTTGTAACAACTGCTCCACAAAAAGTTTTGTGACCGAGTAAGACAGCTCCCTATTCCCCTCCTTATTTGCTCCCTATTCCAACAGCATTAAACTAAAGAGCATTAAACTAAAATAAAAGTGACAGAACATTTTTCTATCAAGGTTTTCCCCAATGGGCTGGCACTAGGGACATGAAAAACAACCTGTTTGAGAAGTAGTCATACACCAGCTCCACATGCCACCACTGAAATACTTTTGTGTGTTTGGCATATGTCAGAGAATAAAATGCGGAAAACAAAAAAGCTCGGTCTTTAAAGGACAGGGCACTCTCTCAAGACTGCTTATGGCCTGACTCTTGTAAAAATGTTTATTTGAATTTATATATTTAGATGGGTTTTAAATGCAAAGGCTCCCTTCCTCATGCCAATCTTTCATGGAGACCGCTGGTTACATCTGCTAGTATTTATATGAGAAAGAACAACAAAAAATTTGCAGCTCTTGCAAACAAGGGTAACCCACACATTATCATGTGTGCGACTGTGGTGCACTTCCACATTCCTTGCGGAGGAGATGAAAGGGCACCAGGCTGCCGAAAGCACCATGCAAGACCAGCTACTCTGAGGAGCTCCAACATCAAGAAGTCTCTGCTGTCCCAGCAGCTTCCCTGAGTGCTGGAGCCTGCGGTGCAGCCCACTGTGGCTTGGTCCCAGGAGCCAGCAGACAATAAAGGTGCTACTCTGCTTCACACACAGCCACACCAGGGCTCTCTCTTAATGTCTCCCTCTTAACTCAGGGCAGGGCAAGGTGAGGGATGCATTGATCTGCTGCCATTTACATCAGGAACTGGATGACCTGGACAGAGGCACAGCATGAGGAGGATATCAGGGAAGGCTGCAGGAATCCTGTGGTCACACCCTGATTCATAACCTAAGAAAGCTACCTGATGTCCTACCCATTGCTTTTAATTCAAGGAAAAGGATATATCAGTAAAAGGCTTCTTGCATTCATGTAAATCCTCACAGCAGAGCCTACACCCAGGACTCCTGTCTCTGCGTACTAAAAAAGGCAAGTCTGGAAGGCAAAACTACAAAACTGGGAAGCACCAGCATGTGAGCCTACAGCTGCAGTGAGGAACCAGCTGACCATCCTCACACACGTCTGAAGTGGCAGGTTTGCTGCTGAACACAACAAAGATGGGCACTTCCCTTTTGTCCAATTCTAATCTATCAATATCAGTCACCATTAGGCTGTCTCAAAGAAATAATTTTATCTGAGAAAGGAGAAAAAAAATCAGATGGCAGACACATTTCCTCCTCCAGCTGAGCCAGAAACAAAAAGGTGAGCCTATATACAGAACTGAAAAGCAGAACGTCTGCACCAAGGCTGGTTGCTGAGGAACAGTGGAATCACTCATAAAGTGGCTGTTCCAACAAAGGGGCTCCAAAGTGTGGTCACTGTATATTTACACAGTTGCTTTATCTGCTGTAGCTAACACAGCATGTTTGCTTCTGTTTTTAAAAGCACGAAGTACCTGCAGAGAGAAGCACCAGAGCGAAGATAAATTAAATAAATAAATAGAAACCTAACGAGAAGAATCACCAAGAAGGAGACTTCCACTTCACCTATGAAAATAGGCACTGCTGCGTGCATGGAGCAGACATGGGCAGGTGTGCCATCAAATCTCACTGATCCCCTAAGGAATGACCAATTCTCCCAGCTAAGATTGAGGCCTGAGATGGGGGTGATACACTTTTACATGTAGCTCTACATCTTTGGGATGCTTGTGTTATGAATCGCTGATGTCTCAAGGGGTCAGCACCAAGACAAGCAAACAAAGGCACAGACCTGGACCAGGAGGAAGAGACACAATCCCAGGGCTCCCACACATGCACAGCTGCTGCCTCTAACAAAAATCAATTCCTGTGTGATTGGAAAGGGCCACGTGCCTGGTCTGAGGGCCAGGCAGTAAATACACAGCATGGGTGTTGCTTCCTGCCCAACTTGCAGTAAAAGCTGTTGACTGGAGATTATTTGTGTTGTTGTCCTTGCTGACAGCCTCTAGCAAAATGTTTACTAACTTTTCTGTGCAAAAGATAAACGAGTTCAAATTCTATGTGTCAAAAATCCCAGTAGGAACAGCAAGATGTTGACAAAGAACAATCAAATGAGCAACAAGTGTGATGGATGAGACATTTCAGGATACCAGATTTCTAAGACCTGCAATTAGCCAAAATCTCATCACAACTCCTAAATCAACTTTGGTCAGAAAAAACTACCTTTCAGCCTGTAAAAGAAAAAAAGGGGAAAAAAGGGAAATAGAGAAGAATAAGGAAGCTACCTCATGGTAGCAGCCAGTTAAATTGAGTACCTTGCTCATTCAGTCTTGTACAACAAAGACTAGAGAGTCACAAAGAAAGCAGAAGACTCATTTTTACTTAACGCACAAAGCCATGTTCCACTCAGATCTATCAAATACTTGAGATATGACCAAGTCAAACATTTTTTGGAATTTCCCACTACTTGGTGACTAGACAGTCATGTTCATTTCAGCCAACAGGACCCAGCCATCTAGGATACAGATTCCTGGAATCCCCATCACAGCAGCTCCTCTGAAAACAACTCTTAACCCAGTGATCCAACACTGGAGTCACCCAACTAGCCTGTCGCTTTCAGTGCTTATCTTCCAGAGTATCAGTTTCCCCTCAATTAAACCAGGCCATTAAAAGTTAACTGTAAAAGGAGCTATCCATTAAAGTTTTGTCACATCCTTGGATGAAAATGCCCACAACAGATGTGAAAAGCTACAAGATTTGCGTTCGCAACCAAACCAAAAATGAACATAAACTATTATGGTACATTTGCACACAGCATGGGAGATCCCCCCTCCTCCCATCTCCCTTCATGCTCCAGTGCTCTCTTTTCAGAGGATGGCAGCTGTTAGAAAAACAGTGAGGGAATAGAGCATACGAGAATATTTACACCAAGAATATAAGATCAGACCTCAGCAAGTAATTTTCTCTCCTATTTACACTGGCCAAGTACTCATGCATATATACACTCATATATGTATATGCACAAATATATGTACACAAAAGATTCTGAAATAAGAAAGGATCTTCTTCACGATTTGCATCCTTGCAATCATAAAAGCACATATTAGTCTTAGTCAAATAATGTTAGAAATTACTAGATGTTCAAGTTCCACACCAAACAGTAAAATGATTATAGCCTCCACCCAACTCCTGTACTGCTAAAGCACGTCATAATAAAGGCCACACAACCTAGGTGTGTGGGAAACAGTGAGTAATTCTTCCCCAAATTTATTTCTACTATACTTCATCCAGAGTCAATGTTCAGAACTAGATAAAAGTTAGTGGAAATGGTATAAATATGGACATTCTTTTGAACCAGAAGCGTACAAAGTACAATTTACAAAACTCACCACTGGAGAATTATGTGAAAATAAACTATTAAATAAATCTAATTTTGTAATGACATGTCATGACAATTTGTTGTACTTCAAAGGACTCAATTCAGTATGCTGAATTGGAGTATTTTTTCTCCCACAGCAAATGTACTTTACCATTACATTTGCTGGAAAACATGCCTACTTCTGAAACAGTAACATTTTCTTTTAATGACCAACAGAAATTACAATCCCTCCATTTCCCGATAAACTTTAGCAAATTACGTCTTTGGCAACAGTAGAGAACACCATGCATTTCTGTTCATGCCCTTCAATCTTCCCTACTCCTTGCTTGATGCTTTGCAGATTATTCACACCACCATTTGCTGGAGCTGAACACAATCCACGCACCAAAACATAAGTACCAATAAATTGTTTATGTATAATCTTCGTGCCAGTTCAAGAACCTTCCCTAGACATGGGCACACAGTGCAATGGCCAAATTGCTCTCCATCTGCCCTGAACTGGTCATGGTGTGAGACATGGAGCGAGCAGAGCAGGAGGAGAGGACTGGACTGGGAGCTATGCAGCATTTTGAACGTAGCTGACTGAGGAGTTGAACAGTCCCAGTACAGGAGTTTGCTGGGAGATCCATTACGCAGGTTGTGACCTTCATCAGCCTGGACTTTTATCAAAAACCATTTTATGAGAATGTCAGAATGCCACACCACATTGCAGCATTCACATCAAGTCCGTTCTCTTTACTGCTCTCACCCTCTCAAAAATGAAACTTCAGACAGTGCTGGAAAGACTATGAATACATCTATAGTCCAGCACATGCTGGAATACAGAAAACAAATATTTTGTTCCTATTTTCAGAAAAAGGTTCCCAGGGTTCCCAGAAGACAGAATCATAGAATTATTTAGGGTGGCAAAGACCTCCAAAACCATTGAGTAAACCCCTTAACTCAGCACTGCCAATGCCACCACTAAGCCACGTCCTCAGGTGCCACATCAACACATCACTGAAATCCCTCCAGGAATGATGGCTCCACCATTTCCCTGGGAAGTCTCTTTCAGTGCTTGACAACTCTCCCAGTCAAAAAAAAATCTTTCCTAATTTTAAACCTAACCTTCCCTGGCACAGCTTGAGGCCATTTCCTCCTGTCCTACTGCTTGTTAAATAGGAGACTGACCACCACCTGTCCAACTTACTGAGGATGTACTTGATTCCCCCATACAGATGATGCATAAAAATACTAGAGAGACCTGGCCCAAATACTGAGCCCTGGAGAACACCACTAGTGACCAGCCCCAGCTGGATTTAGCTTCACACACCTGCTGTCCTGTGCATGCTGTATGATGGCACTCGGGATGGGCTGCTCCATGAGCTTCCCCAGCACCCAGGTCAGGCTGACAGCCTTGTAGTTCCCTTAATCCTCTTTCTGGCCACTCTTGTAGATGGGTGACACAACCAGACACGCACACTGCTGTGTCAAAAAAGACCAAAAGGTTTGCTTGTGTACCTGGATGAGGTCAAAGACATAGTAAAGTACTCACTGCCCAAGCATATTTTCCTGGTGTGCCTAGGCCATGGGTGGCCCTTCAGGAGCCGATTTGTCTATCTGCAGTAATTAACAGCTCTTCTGTGCTCCTTTGGTTTTCCACTCATCAGAGAGCCCTACCCAGCGAGGCAGCAGTTCCTGGCAGCCAGCGTTGGCACTGAAAGCAAATAATACAGATGCCAATTTCTCAGCTCAGTGAAAGACGGTGAGAGAGCCAGATAAATTGAGCTGTCTTTCTCTGGATGTTCCCCTGTAAGGTCTCTTACCACCACAGGTCTGCTGCCACCGGGCAAACCATTTCACCTCAGCAACGTGGTTCTAGAAAATAAATAAAACCAATTCTCTGTGGAATAAACTTTATAAAATTGCCTCACCACAGACACTCAGCCAGGGAGAGATCCACCACACATTCCCTTTCCACATGACTGCAGATATTTAGACTGGCTGATGAAGAGTGTTTGGGGCCTAAACTCTGTAAATATCTGTTGATTCTTCCCAAACGGCTCAGATCAGCCATTTGGGGAAAGGCAACAGCAACAAAAAAAATCTCCCTTCTCATCAAAAAAACAGAAAACAAACAACAACAAAAAAACCACCCCAAAACACAAAAAAACCCACCCCAAAAAAAACCCCACAAAGCTTTTACTGGCCAATCATTTACCAATTTATGATAAAAATCCTTGCGTGGTACATGGCACCAGGCTTTGAAAGGGAATGCAGCATCCACATTAGCAAGTAAATGAGCTCAAACATGGTATTATTTGTGTCAGGTTCATATTAGTGAAACTTTGCTGATCTCAGTGTAGGTACTCTCCCTGGAGTTTGCAACAATTAGCAATTAGTTTCCAAGGAATGGTGGGAAGCAACTCCTCCCGAGGAAGTTAGTTCTGTAACAGTTATCACAACTCCAGAAACTGCAAGTACATTTCTCTTTTGCAGAGAAGTAGAGCTGGTCAGCAGTGTAGGCAATAACCTTGCTAAGAAAAATTTAGATTTCAAAACCAAAATGTTACCTTTTTATCTAAAAGGCTAATACAATGGGCCAGGTGGTCCTGGTTGTTGTGTAGGGTATTTTGGGGTAACATTATAACTTGTAGCTACAGAAGCTGCCAGAATCTGCTTTTCTCCACTCCAGCCCAGAGAAAAACCCATAGCCTGACATAAGCTTAGGGAGATGTTCCCTGGGATACGAGGTCATGGACCCACCTTTATATTTTACTTTCATAACTCAAGGCTTGACAGAACAGCAACCCTGAAAGCAGATCTGACATCAACATGTTAATCTTCTCTAATTGCAGTGTTGCCTTCAAAATTTAATACATTACCTGATGAAGAAAAAAAACACAACAAAACAAGCCTTCTCACACGCACACAGATTGCACCACACCTTTCCCAGCAGCTGGGAGGAAACCAGCATTTTAATGTACCTGGCATTTCAGCATGCAACTGAAGAGTCCTGTCTTTCTGGAGCAGGCTGGTAGGTGGTTTGGCAGTTCCACATTTTTCCTTGCTATTTGGGTACCAGAGCAAGGAGCAGAAGCCCCCTGTTTCAGTTTCCAGTCATCCTTGGTTAAACTTTTTTTTCCTTTTTTTTATATATATATATATTTTTAAGGGGAGAATTCAAGCAAAGCTTTAGTTCTAAAAATTCCCAATAATAAACTGTAGTTATCAAAGAACTCTAGTTAATCTATAATCTTTACAGGAACAGCGTGGCAAGAACATGCACCTATAATGAAGTTCATACGGCTTAATTTGTCCTAATTCAGCCAGAACTGGATGAACATGAGGTAAGCAAAGGCCCCGTCCCTGCCAAAAAGCTTAGCACTAAGATTCACTGGGCTATCAAATCAGGTTTATTTTTAAAGAGAATTTGGTGCTTGGAAAATGAATGTGGTAAGGTCCCTTTCTATAGCTTATGTGAGCCAGCACAACATAAAATAAACCCCTGGCCGAGAAGCCAACCTTAAAGTTCTTTACTTAACCTACAGTCAGCAAAAATGGACTGCTTCTCTTGGGCAAAGTTGTGATCTAACCCATTTCTGCTTTACCACTGCCCCCTCAGCTGGGCTACTTCAACCATTTGCAGGCCTGGAAGGTAAAGGTGATCAGGGAAGTGATCCAGGCCTGATCCCCCCTCATCGTTTTCCCAGCACTGATGAATTCCATGACCTCTCTCACCAGGCTGCCTGTAAACAGCTGGACCACCCAAGCAAAGGATGGTGTGGGGGTGGGAATGACAGGACAGAAGGCCTGAGGAGCTCCAGCCAGCTCTTACACAGACAACTCTGCAGCTGACAGCCTTTGTCAGAGCAGCAATGGCCTTTTCCACCAGCTCAGAAACACCTTGAAACACAGATTTTCTTTCCTAAAACTTGATTCAGCATTGGCAGCGTGCTCCTTTGCACAGCTGTGAAGAGCTTTGCTTAGGTAGATGATGAAAAGCAAGCCAAAGCTGAAATCAAGAGTACAGAATCACAGAACCATTTAGGTTGGAGAAGACCGATAGGATCATAGAGTCCAACCATAAACCTCCATACACAATGTGGAACAGTTGTTTTCCTCTATGGTTAGGCCTGGCTGGGAAACAATTTCAAGCAGCAATAACCAGTTTCACTGTTTTGTCCTTTCCAAACCCAACAACAGCTGAGAACACAGGACCTGTGTTTCTCAAGTGATAGAAGATGAGTAAACTCTCTTGAAGTATTGTTGGGTTAGTCAGCCCAGTTCAAACCTGGAGCAGTGTGGATGTAAGAGCCTGCTTAAAACTGGCTTCGGAACAGCCTATTGCAAAACTAAAAATTCCAGAGGCATCTAAGCCCACACCTGCCCCCTTTCTAGAGACAGCACTGCTCTGGCTCCCACCAGTGAGGTACCTGTGTGCAAAGCAGACACATTATCTGCCATTTCATAAAGGCCATTTAGACACTGTTTCAAGTGTAGCCAAGGGAGCTACTCTCCTCCTATTGCTGATGCTTATCTCTGTCCAAACCAAAAACACAGTGTTAAATTTAACTGTTGTTCAAAAGCACATTTTACCATCCAAACAGGAAACTGGAATAGTTTTGAAACACTTGTCTTGTCTCTTTTACCAGAGAGCAGTTCTCAGCCCCTAGTAGCACAAGTAACATTTCCATAAGCTGCTCAGTGTTCCCACAGACATACATACATGCTGCTCTGTTCACAACCACCCAGCCAAATTTAAAGTGTGAAACCAAAGCACATCCAGCAATTGTTTCCATTCAAAATGCCTTTTGTGATCCAAATTTGGGGGTGGTGTACATGGAGGAGATGAGGTTTCCAAATAAGGATGTCAAAATAGAGGCCAAATTTGAGAAACTTCAAGCATTCTAAAGTGGTTTTCATCAGCACCTCTCAAGGGCTCCAGTGCACCAAAAAAAAAGGGTGTTTGTGGGAGAATAACTTCAGCATTTGGCTAAGAAGATCACCAGCTTTAGCACACTAGAACCACAAGCTAGGACACTTTATCAGTTGTTCTGTATTAGCACATTTGGTTACAAAAGTCTCTGCACTTGTGTATTTGTAGGAAGTCTTTGCATTATTTAAAGAGAACTCTGAATGCACACGTGCAACTACTGCCTGCCAACCTACAAAGAACTTGTAGACATGTTGATTTTATCTGTTTAACAGATTAGGTTTGCACTGACAGATGGACAATACTACTGTTAGATTAATTAAAAATTAATACCATTAATGTTAGATGAACATGAAACAAATTACCTTTGAGGTAACATACTTCTAAATAGGAGGTAAAAGAAAGCAGTTAATGGAAGTTTGAAGATAATAGTTCTTAGTACCTTTAAATATATTTACATGGAATTTTTCCTTTTTCTTCTGTTTTTCCTCTGGCAATGCTTTTACTAGACCAGATTCTTATATTATCTGTTTTATTTGTGCTAACTAACTGCTAGTATACTTACTCAAATTTATAGAACATAATGGCAAGCCAAATAATTTCAAATATCCCTTTCATGGCATATCATGTACTGGTCAGGATTCACAGAACTATTAAAAATCCATCTAATCACTCCATTTTCTACCATTAGCTTTTTGTTAGCAAGAAGTCAAACGAGTATTTCCTTCAGTTTCTGCTAACTGGCTTAATTCTTAAAAAGCCCACAGATCAGTTCTCATTCTCCTTACATTTCTGAGGCAGAAGATTTGGGCTTTTGGGTAACATGCAGCTGGTAAATTTTTCTGACATCACTATCCACAGAACTTTGTGAGGGCGCTCACTGAACCATTGTTTGAAAGCAAGTATTCAAAATTACTAACCAGGGTAAAAATTCTTCAGTGCCAAAAAGTCAAGCTGAGCTACTCATTTCTTAGTATCCACAATTCAATTAGCTGCAAATACCACAGCAGCAGCAAACCAGAGTTTCAATTTCTGCTGGCACATAACTCTATAAGCTCAGTTCAGTGAACAGACCTAAAAGAAGTAACCTCTCCACAGCATAAAACAGATACTGGTACTTAGAAATATCTTTCCAAAATAAAGTTAAACAGGATGAGGGAGAGATTAGGAGTTTTTTAAGATCTGTTATTTTAAATATGAACCAAAAGATCAATTGCTACTGCAATTATCAGTTTTGCATTTTTATACCCAACAATAAAAGATTAAATATGTGGTAATAGAAGAAAAATCTGTCTTCACAATATCCAAATATTAGAAATCTGATATCCACTGCAAGCCTACAATGTAAAGAAACTAAAGAATATAACATTCCAGTGGTCATGCTGGGCAAATCAACCCAAAGCGATGAGGACTCGAGTTATCAAAAAGGATGTGCTTGACTTCAGTGGCAGCACTTACAGGCATAAACCTCAGTCATATATATATAAAGAACTGTCAGAGGGCACACATTTGCACACATTTTACTGTTTATGATGATCAAGATAAACTGGCAATGGATGCAGAGCTCTGTGTATTTTAACCCCAGCTGTAAAATTAATTCAAATATAGTGTTTGGAGTTCAAGATGGTAAAAGGCCTTGCAGCCCACAAGCTGAAGGGTAGGTTACTGGAAGGCAGAGAACAAGCAGAATATGGGTAACTGCATGGAGTGTGGCAGTTTTGATATCCTCATAAAATTTTATGTGTCAGGATGTTCGATGAAATTTAAAGGAACTTCTGCAATCAATTTCAGTGGCAAGTACAAGTGACAGGCTGCCACAGTTTGGCATCACTTGAACATCTACAACACATCCAGTTTCTTATAGGTCTATGTATAATTCTGGCATTTTGTGGTTCTGAATAAAATGGCTCAATTTCAGCACATTACTCAGCACAGCATTAAATTAAATACATTTAAAATTCATGATGGGTTTTTTAAACTGTATTTTCAGGTAAGTCTTTTGCCCCATGGTTGTATAAACTCATGTTTCTTCCCTGGGGGCAAAAAAGAGGGAGGAAAGGGAAGAGCTCTCAGCTTGGTTTCTGGAATATTTTTTGTTCCTAACTACGGCTTTTCTTCCACTTTCTCTGGCTTGCACTGCTACATCTCCACCTTTGAGATGGAGTACCAGATCATTAGCAGCTTCTGGCCCAAATGTTCACTCACGTAGCCCAAAGCAAGAACTTGGTACCCTCTCCTTGGGACAAGCTCTGCTGGTAACACTGGGCATAGAGGACATCTGTAACATTCGCCACACTTGTCACATGGGTCCTTGCTCTGGTCTCCTCAGCTGCTGAACTACTTATTAACTTTGCTGCGTTCAACCTGTGCCACATTTTGACAAAGTAAGAGAGAAGCTGTTAAACAATCACTTTTGACATGAGAGAGCCACCTGGCATCCCTGTGGAACACAGATTAACAAAGCCTGTTTGCACTCTGGTTGTCACAACAGAATTTAGACTGGTGACTTGTTTCAAAGGTGAACTTGAACAGATACGAGCAGGTGAAAGGCGTCACAATGAGGTCACCACCCTATTTCACCACAGGGCAGCCCCTGTCTACAGAAAATCCAGCTGATGTCCTCAGTCCCATCTGGGTTCAGTCTTGCATCCCAGAAGTGATATTTCAACCTTCATCAGCAGTTTGTTCTTTGGCCTTTGATCTAAGTCCTCCAAGAATATTGATAATTGCTTTGGAACCGTGATTATCTGAAGTTCTGTTTGAATTTAGATGGCACAAATACCTGGGGACACATTCACGAAGGGACAGAGGTGATATAACTCTGCAGTATTTAACTTCCAGGCACACAGTCCCCCATAAAATACACCCACTTGGGTGTATTTGCCATTTGGTCACAGCACAGTCACCTCTCACCACCAAAAGGTGCTTGTGAGAGAAGAGGGATTTCCAGAGAGGAGAACCTGCATCAGATGCAACCTGAGCTACAAAGATGTGAAAACACACTGGATTTTTTCCTGTGAAATCAGTTAATTCACTCGATTTTTTAACATCTTCTGGGTAGTTACAGGGAAGGCTAAAAATAAAAAAAAAATTCCAAAAGAAGTACAAAAATAAACCCCAACTTCACTGGGTTCTGAGATACACCAGACAGGCAGTATCAATGCCAGCAGAGATCAATACTCCCACAAAATGGAAGTCATGCTATGCCTAGAAAGCAGAGGGAGCAGGAAGGGATATCTAACACAAAACCACCCAAGTCTCTTCAAGAATAGCTGTGAGAGCAGCAGCGATGACTGCAGCATACGTACAAGTAATTACTGTCAGGACTCCATCTGGATCAAAAGTTTGGCCACTGTTTTACTAGCAGAAGAATCTCCAAGTTAAAACTGAATTTTGAGTTATGAATGAGCCAGTACCTCCCTGTAATTCTCCTTTCTCCTTCCTGTACAACCACAGCACTTAACCAAGGATTTTTTGTTTGTTTTTTTCTTGTTCTTATCCTGCAGGAGAATTTTGATTCAACCAAGAAATTTAACTCAGAGGCACAAGTAATATTATTTTCACCGCAAACTATCCCACTTTTCATTTTTAAACTGTTCTGTGGCAATCTTTTAGTGTTCCAAATAAATATAAATAAAACAAGATAAAAAGGAAAGCAAACAAACATGCAATGTAGGTTGCCCTCACCCAGGCAGGGTTGAAAAGAACAAAAACAAGCCCTGCACAGCTGTAAAAAGCCAGATTTTTCAAGTTTAAACATGAAGCTTCAGGACCAAGCTTTGCTCTGTCCCATTTCCTACCTTTTATAAAGTTCTTAATAGAGTACAAATGAGATCATACAGGAGGAACTAATTAACTGTACTTTCTCTCTGCTGCTTACCTTGCAATAACTTAGCAATGCAGAAATGTCCTCATGAAACTCCACACCCAACCTCCCTCAATCCTCAAGAATACCCTGACTGAATTAAATACTTTTTTCAGATTATTTTTCTCAGCATCCCCTGCTAGAATGGCCCTCTGACAGAGGGGAAATAGAAGAAACTCCTACTGGTGAGCTCAAACATCCAGCACTGCCCATCAGTGCACCCCTAGCAAAGCATCTCAGAACAGGCAAACACACTGATTTCCCCTATAATAATTTTCTAGCCTTCAGCAATTCTCAGCTCCTCTGTGGAGAAAGAAATACCATGTAGGTTAGTTCCACTACAAAATTCCATCAACTACATTTGAATAAAAATAAAATTTAAAAAATAACTAGGCAATAAAAACCAAAGCCTAAAAAGTAAGCTTTCAGCTTTGAAGAGGCTTTTTTCACACTTCAGTTGTAAGGTCCTTATTCCTCCTTCTGTTCCAAATGATTTCAAGGCCAGAACTACAGTAATCCTGTCCAGACACAACCTGGAAACTGTGTACCACAGATTCAAAAAACAGGCTACAGCTATTGAAAGAGTTTAGACAGTTCCTGGAAAAGGACCATTTTGCTTTTATATTTCCACTCCCAGCATGGGGCTTGGTGTTTGATGTGGGAGATTTCAAATGAATATGTCAATACTGACCTGGATTTAATGCAAGGCATTATTAATTGCAGTGGTTTTTTTTTTTTGTTTTTTTTTTTTAAATTAGCTTTTCCTCCTTGAAATTCCAGCTGACTACATTGTTACATTTTAGGTAAGGTCTCTTTTTGGACACGGGAACAAGCCAAGTTCTGTGGAGTAAAAATAAGTAATGCTACAGGTTCCACCTGTAAAGATTTTTATTTTTTTTTATTGCATTTGTGAGCTCAAAGAGTAACTCAGGTTTCATCTTCACCCTGTAACACCAGTAACTCATCAACCACTTCCTGCTGAACCAGCCTCTGCTCAGCCAGTTCCCTCACATGGCTCCTGATGTCTCACAGCACAGTCACTCCTTTCTCCATCCCAGTTCTACGACATGCGTGTGCTCATTTAAGTGACTACTGCACTGAGGACAAGCCCAGTGCAACAACACTGGATGAGTAATACTTCCATAATCTATTGTGCAAAGAGTTAAAGATTAATACTGTTTTACAGGAGATGAAATAAAGGTGGAAAGAGAAAATAAATCTGACAACATCTGACAACTATGCACAGGGTCAGCCGCAAATCAGAAATTCCTGGCCTATCACTCAGCTACGCACAGTTATTACCATAAGATGTGCAAACATGACTTATGCCCCAAGAGATCAACTGCAAGGCACCAAAAGTAAACACCCACTCAAAGGTTCCACGTTCAAGATGAATTAATAACTGATTAACCTAATATTGATTAATTAGAAAGGTGAACTCAGTTGCTACCTATTTTTGAGGAACCATAGCTAATTCTTCTTACGTCTTGAGGACTTGATATTTCTTTGTGCATCTCAACAATTCCTTCACTCCTCTGGCATTGTTTTTTATTGAAAATCACACCCCAATTCTGGTTCATCTAAAATTAAATCTAACAGGAAATAATGAACATGTGTGTCTGTAACAGACCCTCCAGTGCCTGAGGAGCACCAGCTAGAATTAAAAGCAATCAACAAGATTGGAGTTTTTTGAGATCCAATTCCACCCTGTATGAGCATTGCTTGTACAAAAGGCTAATTTAAGAGGAAACCACATTGTTCAGTGAGCGCCAGACCCATGAAGAAGTCAGGATTTGAGTGGTAGAGAGTCAAATCTAAGACAGGACATAGGAGTGGGGGCCCAGGAAAGGACGCTCGTTTGTTTTTCACCCTCCTGCCAAGTTTCCGTGCAGATCAATAGCAATGAATCACATTCTGAGATGTCAGGTAAAACCTGGTCAGGAATCAATATAATACAGGAATACAGTGCACCTGAAAAGGATTGAACAGGATTGTGTTCAATTCTCATGCACAAAATAAACCCCTACTGTGTTTTCATTTCACAGGCTCGTTTATTAATTATAACTGTATCCTACAGAAATGTTAAGTTAGTGTGGCTTTTTCCAGCAAAATAGGAATAATCTGGACTATCTTCTATTCTGATCAGAGAACTGCCCAAGAAGTTGAAACACAGTTATTTATGTGGCACAAATAACCTTATCCGAGCACATATATTCTTCTAGAAGGAAACAACCAACGTCAAAAGTCCAGTGGAAGAAATGCAATGTCAGCATCATATTGTTTCCTGCCCTGTTCTAAATTAGGTAATGCGATATTTTCATCTGGGATACACCTAAATTGTGTAATTACTACACCACCTCACTTAAATATGGAAAGACACCCACCCAAGGTCTGTTGGTGTTCCAAGATGAAGAGAAGGACAACATATTCATCCACCAGCACTACCATCGTTCACAGTTTTCTCATGTCTTACCATAAATACAACACCTGAAACAAAGGATGTGCATTCAGACTAGGCCTGGAAGGGGGTGTGAGCTGGAGAAAAGCTGGGCTCAATGGTGCCAAAATGTGAAGTGAGAAGAAGCAGTAGGACTAAAATAATAGTGAAACACTACAAGGCCATTGTATCAGACTGATCCATTACAAGGGAGAAAGGAAGAAACCTCACTGCAACCCTTGGCCTGAACTGACCACAGTATCACTTTCCCCACTGCCTGCAAAAATCCTGGCAGAGGGACCTCGGTGCTCTGCACCTGTAGTCAGCATCCCCAGGACTGGGGCTCACACTGTGATACAGAGAATACAAATAGAAACTGTTGAAACATTCTCATTTACTGTGCTGCACTGAAGACACTATCTCAGAAGTCTATGAAAATCTCAAAGGCTCCAGGGACAACTGAATTAGTTATTTCCAGCATGCAGGTCTGCCTCATTTTAATCTACTGTTGCATGAGTTGGACAACAAAAGCACGACTGAGCTGCCAAACCTGAAGACCACACATTAGAGAAAGCCAAAGTTTTAGCAAAATAATTTTGTGGGAGGCTGAGGGATTATGAAACCACTCCAGTTTTGAGATCTTCCTAACAGTCAAAAAAAACACATGTAATGAATGTTAGATTTTTCAATTGTCTGTAAAATTAGTTGCTCAATGTACAGAACATACAAAAATGGATTATTTATGGAGACCATGCATGTAAACAAAAACATGTGTTGTCTATAAACAAACAAGAGAAGCTAAAAAGAAGTTTTTATTTTTAAAAAGTCCTGTCTCCCTGTCATTTTGACTTGTGCTCCAAAAATCCCATTTGCATGGCTTCAGTTCTGCTCATTTTTACAAAGAATGATCCAAAAGCCACAAAAACAGCATCCACTCAAGGCTTATGCTAAGGCCAGTCTCAAAAGCCATGAAGGAAAAGAAAGGAAAAAAAGAAGTGCAAAAGAAAACCAGCTAAGCCCAGGACCAGACAACTTTATATTGTTTAGCATCACCAGTGAAAACTGTAAGAACCAACAAGATTTTAGAGTTATCTTAACAAAACAGCAAACAAGCTTTTAGAGTTAATATCTCTTCTCATGGTCAATACACACAAATAGAGCCTCCTGCTAAGGTCCTGGTCATCTGTCACACGTCTGAGAACACCAGCCACAGGAGACTCGCATCACACAAGAGGCAGGACCATATCCTTCTGCTGTTCACATCTAAACCCTACTGAAATGAAGGCCCTAAACTGGCAGATAAACCCCTGGGGGTTTGGAACAGACTTCCAGAAATTGGTAGTGGCTGGGAGAACCCTGTGGGAGATCCCTCATTTACAGCACACAGAAAGGTGAAAAGGTTTTTGGCCACAGGTAAGTTAACAAGGAAAGTTACACTTCTGCTGCCTTTTATGTCTCCCCATTTAAACTACATAATTGTTTTAAACAGCCTCTCGGTTGCATGTTGGGTTCAAACTTTGGTCACTATGCTCAGATAGTAAATCAAATGCCTCAACCACGTTATTCTTAGCATGTGTTTTCACATAATTATTTCTTTGGTAAAGACAACACTACCACAGAGAGCCCTTCTGGCCATAACACAAACTCCACTTGCCTCTTTTTTCCAAAGAGGTGGTTCCTCTTTGGCAGTTTTCAATGCAGGATCACCTCAAAACAAAACAAAACAAAACAAAACAAAACAAAACAAAAAAACAAAAAACAAAAAAAAAAAAAAAAAAAAAAAAAAGATTTAAAAGCAAGGACACTGGTATGTACTTGTGGTATGTACTGGTATGTACTGGTATGTGCAAGCACCCCCCATTTAATGGCCTGAGTTATGGGAGCAGCACTTACTTCACTAAATCACTTCCCAGCATTTTGACAAAGTTTAGGGTAGAACTGTATTTATAATTCTTCTGTTAACAAAAACATAGCAAAGACTCCCAGGACACTGCTCCAAAACATACCATGTAATAATTTATGCTCCCCCAACAGCCAGCCTTCCAATGTTTGCTTATGAGAAATTCTATAGGATCTTTTAGGTATTACTAAGTTGAACTTTCAAAAACAGCACTCAAAAAGGAGCTCAACCCAAAGCCATGGGGAGAAACACCTGCCAAAGGACTGTCATCATCTTGCAGTGCCCCTATCAACATTTCTCAGATCTGCCCAGAAGAAAATTCATCAGACAAGTTATCGGTCTGCTGAGGAGGAAATCTTTATTTTTAAGCTAGTTTTACAGATATTTTAGGCTATGTCCTTGCATTTCTTCACAGCATCCACTAACAAGGCACTGAAGGTAGTAAATCTTGAGTTTCAAGACCTTGCTTTGTTGTCTTTTTAATATCTGCACTTGTTAAAAAAAATACAAAAAAACCCCAAAAACCAAAACAAAACCCCACAAGTAGAAGAACTACTATCAGAGAAGATAAAGAAAAGTGATTAACCACTGAAAAAAACATTGTCCTTGTTGAGAAACATGCTTGAGGCAAAATAAGCAAATTTTCAGAGGCTAGTTGGGCAATGGGTGGAAGTTTCCAAAGCTTGAACCAAGAGGGCTGCAATGTTATTAAAATGTTTGATTTCTAGGGTGTCAGTGCTAGAGAAGACCATGCAGTGCAGAAAAGGAACCAATTCAGCTGCAAGTTTCTGAACTCATGGTTAGCAGAGCTACTGCTGAACGTAAAACGAAGCCACATGAGCAGGACCTGCAGATTTGTACCACAGCCAGAAAGGGGAGAAAGGAGGGAGGGAAGCAGCGGGGATCACATTTCAGCCCTTAAGCATCTCATCTCTTTGACCCTCTGTGTCTGATTCCAAGCTCAAATACAGTTCTGACGTCCAAGTTGTCACCCTATCTCCAATTAATCAAAGGAGAGTTCTGTTTAAGTAGCCCCTTCTCAGGAATCCCATGGCCTGGTTTGGAATTTGATCTCTGTCATAGCTGTCAACAGATCCACTTCTTGCTTCTCCCTTGCTTTTGTTTTCATCTAAGGCAGCTCAGTAAGCCTGAAAGGAAACATGCATGGACTGAGCAAGGGGATACTGGGGCTTTTGCAAGAATGAAGCATCACTTTTCCTACAGCAAGCAGGGACTGGCTCAGCAGTGCTCAGGACAAAACTGTTCAAGATACATCTGAAGTTACCATTTAAGACTGTGCATTATTCTTAAAAATTGAGGGAATGTGAAGCTTAATTAAACCTGACAGTCAAATAGCTACCAGGATCTGTTTCATGAAACCTAGTGTTTCCTGATTTGGGATTTTTTTTCAATTGTTTGCCAATCCATTAACAAACCTTCCTGCAGTGCCCCCATGAGCGTAAAGAATCTGATCTTTAAACAAACTGCCTGGAGAGACCAGTTTGATAAGCAGTGAAGAAATAATTATGCCATTCAGAAATCAATTTATTCTCAGGCAGAAATGTATTGCAGCAATTATCTTAAATATGGGGTGAAGTCCATGCAAAATCACTGAGCCAGACTTTAACATAACCTTTTTCCAGTGAAGTATGAGAGATGACAGCATTATCATCTCTGCATAAGAGATTAAGAATGAGACTCACATATCTTCTTCACTGACTTTTGATCAAAACATGTCTAACTTGGTAGAGGGAGGTCTCTGCTCCCTGATAGCTACAGCTTGGAAAAAACATCTTTAGGAAATCAATGCCCAGCCTTTTTTTTCAACACACACCTAACCTTTGTCCTGTCATTCACTGCCTTGCATCTTAGATAAACAACATTTCTTTCCTCACAGGATACGCCCATCACAGGCAAACTGCTAAAACAAAACCTCCACAGCCTGAAGTTATGAGGATTATTTGATTTTTTTTTTTTTTCTGCACCAGAAAAGCAGGAACTCCCCCAGTTTTTCCTAAATAATCTTCCACCCAAAATATCACACGGTGATTCTAAATATATACACTGTGCTAAGCACCACAGCACTCTGTGGTCTAATCCTGCAAAATGCAGAGGGCTTCCTGTAAAGGCTGAGTACCCTCAACTCCTACCCATTCACAAGGGAATATGAGAAGCATAAATTTTGCAATTTAAACTGAGAACTGAGAGCTAAAAATTAACCATACATTAAATAAAATTATTTTATAAAAGATCTGCAGGTTGATCACATGCTTAATCAAAATATGCAGCTGCACAAATCAAGCAGGTGTAGAAGAGCAATGGGACTGGGTGGCAATTTTGGGGGGTTATACTGTTGTTTACAGTACAGAGTAACAGGCTTAAAACAAGCCACGAAATCCCCAGGTTTTCAATTCTTGACAGCATGTGAGAGAAACCCAGCCTTAGCTGTAAATATTCAGCTCAATACCAGTAACTGCCCATTTGATGTTCCTGGTTATTTTTATTTGCCTGTTGAGTCAGAATCCTCACAACAGGACAAAATAAGATAGAAAAAGAATAAAAAATAAGGCAGCACTGATCCTAGAAATAATGTATTTGGGCCTGGTTATGGTCAGCTACTGAAATTAATGGGATAAGATTCACCCCTGTCTTCCAAGCTCATCTTAGTCCCAGTGTGTATCTGGAGAGGAGCCCTCCTAATTAAAGGCCTGAGAAACATCAGAGCTCCAGTTGTGAGAAAAAGCAAAACACAATAGAGCTGCCTACTGCAGTTCATTCTAGCAAAGACTAAGTAGGAGGTGTGGTTGATGGGGGTTTTTTCTTCCTTTTTTTTTTTTTTTTGTTTTTTTAAGTCAGTGAAAAAAGAGACAGCTGAGAATAAAGTTACTGGTAATCTTTCAGTTTGAATCTACTTCCTGAATCTTTTGACTAACAAACCTTTCACCTTACACATCTCTCACAAAGCAGAAAGCCAAGACCCACAAAATTATAGTTATATGAAAGGACTAACCCCACTTCCCTCTCCTGACACCTGTCACTTGCAAGCACACACTCATCCAAACATACATTCAGCTGGCAGCCAGTCTCCTTTTCTTACCTATACACAGAGAACATAATCCCACACTTTCACACAGATTTTAATTATATTAGAGTATTTCTTAACTATATTGGATTTCAGTTCTCTCTCCCAGTACTTTTTATTTGCAATATTTTCACTCCCTTATTTCATTTCACACAAAACATTTTCTGTTTTGTAAAAGAAAGGAAGGAAAGAATTGACAAAAGAATTTATGACCAGTTCATACCTGAGAAGAAGTTTAATAGCTTCTCCAACTTTATTTTGCTCTACTATTTTGTTCTGGTGATGATTTTGCTTTTGTTTTACTATTATTTGAACACTATTTATTAAGTGATTAAGCATGGAGATATTCCTTTCATTTTACAGATGGCAAATCCAAGCTATTAAAAAGGTTATTTTATGTTAATTTTATAGCAAATAACTCTTGGGATCTTGTGGATGCTCCCCCTCCTATGTTTTCATTCACCTTGCAGAACGTTAATGCACATGTAGTCTCACTCTTTTCATCTCAATGCATATTGCACAGGGAGGGAAGCCAAAAAACCCCAACTTCTTCTATGGTATTTGTCATGGCGAAACTGTGAGCCCCCAAAATAGCTGCCTGATTACATCCAGAAAGCAGCCTCTCCCTGCTCCTGATCTCAAAGGATATCTGCTACAGTAGCAACAACCCACTGGGAAATACAGAGTTAAATTTTTGTTAAAACAAGGCATTCCCCCTCCACAAAGCTGATTCATGTGCTGAAAACCCAAAGCCAAGACACTGAGAATGGGAAGCAGAATTACAGAACGTGCGTCAATGATTCTGGGTTCCCCTTTTCTCTTGTTGCTGAATTGCTGTAGCTTGCACGTTCTCAGGACACAAACTTGAGTAACAGCAAGAAAGACATTATCTAAATCCCCTGAGCTCAAGAACTGCCACCATTTTTGGTGGAATTTTCCTAATCAGTTGGTTCAGGGAAAAGAAAAAAGGCTACAGTGGCCAGTGAGGAACAAGATACTCCCCAGCATTTTAACAAGTTAAGCCATTATGATTTGCTCAGCAGAAACGTCAAGAGGTTTTGTTTGCTCAAAAGGAAACAGTTAAAGTAGCTGTTACAGTATTTGCAGTGACTCTTTCCCCAGACTCAGAGCTATTAATGACTGTAATTCTGACTGGAGTGCGATTTAGCAATAGTCACGTTGACCCTGTACAGCGTATCATGGGACCATGCAGCTCCAACACGCTCAGCAAATATTAACCTGGTTATTCCCGAGGACACAATTTTTATTTCTGTTTTTCAGGTGAGGAAACCAAGACTGAAAGAGCATCAAAAGACAGAAAGAGAGAACTAGCCCTGGGAAATAGCAGCACTCTCACTGATGAAGCATTTGTTCAGTAATAGAAATGTCATATTTTGATTGCAGGACAGCAATTTGCTTAAATCAGCTGTGGTATTTCAGTGGGACTCTCATTGTGCACGGCTTGTGCAAACCAATACTAAAGGTCAGTGTACTTAACAGCTACATAAAGTTAACATTGTTTATCGAATGCTACTGGCCTAATAGAGTAAAAAACCCATACAAATAAAGACACAAGGATTTGCTCAGGATGACCACAAGTACAGCAAAAGCCTGTTCAGGGTGAAAGAGAATGAATGCCCTCAATTCTTTAAATAATACAGTGCCAATGAATGTCTGCAATTCTGGTCAGAGCCAGTTCCTCATATGCAGTAGAACTCCTCGTGAGGAAAAAATGCCTTGGTTTTCAGAAGGTTCCAGTCTCAGTGTTTTTATTACTCTGCTGCTGTTTGTAAAAACCCAGAGAAAAAGAACAAAAATCTGGCCCAGTGAACATCACGCCTGACATCACATCGATCCTGTGAGTTAAAGGAACTTTTCCAACCGGAATTACTCTCTTTGTTTTCATTCTTAGCGGAGGTCCTCCCTAACCAGGTAATTTCAGGTAAACCTGCAACCCTTGCTTTCTTAGACTCCCTCTGACATTGGGAAGGTGCACTATTAATTTCTCCATAGCTGTAACTAGGGGATTTCCAAGTCATTCCCCTGCAGAAATGGAGTCCTACCAGTACAACTCTTTAGGAAACTGCCAACAATGCTAATGAAATGGAAGAGACACTTGGCTGGTACCATATGGAAATTAATAACAACATATTCATCAGACAAGCTGAAAACCTGCTTTCTAAAATTTTCTGCCCTTCAAAGATAGACTACAGACAAGCAGCAACAAGAAAGGAGTAAAACATAAGATCTGACAAGTGAGGTGCTTTAGCAGCATTGGAGATAGAGATGCTGACTGATGCTGACCTATTTTCCTGGCCTTTATTATCCATTCATACATGTGGACTGGGAAAACAGATTATGACATGTAAGACACAAGACAGAGGATCAGAAAACACCTTCACCCATGACTTGAGAAATACCCTTTCATTAGAAATTTCTTGGTGAATGAAACTGAAAAGAGAAAAGGCTGAATGAGGCACTACAGTTGAATATTAAACCTGATTTTCCAGTAGCACATAGTAAAATGCTTTATTCCATGTTTGTACAAGGATCTGAAGATATAAACCTGTCACCAAGTATTAGAAACATTATTTCTCAAAAAACCTTAATGATGTAGGAGGTGTCCAATTTCTTGAGCACTTCCAGAAGGGAATATGCCTTTAAGAACAGCTCACCAGTTGCCTTTTTTTTTAAAATCTTTGTATGACAATTTGACATGAAAAACCTTAAATCGCCAAAAGTGTCTGTAATAACAACTGGCTTGCTATTTTAAGAGAAGGCTGGATCAGGGTTAGAAATGTCTGTATTCAAAACAATTTTTTTTTTTTCAATATTCATTCAGTTCCTTTGTTTAACTTGAACTTCTGAAGGTCTTCCTCTAACAGACTCTGGATTTGGTTTTGGATAACAGTACATGGCTCCACTTCCCCACCAAAGATACACAGATAATACTGACCAATTCAATAGTGTATCATGAGAAACCACATCATGATTTATCAGCTTCACTGGGATAACAGTCCACAACAGGTAACTTAAGAAGTGGCAGAACTGTACCAGACAGTCTTGATGAGTGATAGTAAATGCCCCTTTGTATGACCCCATACCAATAAACAATTTGCTATTTGACATCTAATATATACAAAACTTCTAAAATACTTCAGAAATATTCTTCCTTGTAAATTACACTTCCCAGCAGAAAAACAAAGCACTCTCCAATAATAACAACTGTAAGAAATCATGTTCCTCAGTGTATACATTACTTACACACGAAGTACAAGTCCTCTTCAGAACTAAAGTCTTAAGATTTAATCCAAAGGCCACTGTAGCCAATCCAAACATCCCCCAATTTAATTAGGCTTTGCGTCCAGCTCCTCCACTGCAGTTGTGCGTGGCTGGAGCTCAGGACCAACTCATAAGGATCCTGTAAGCATTTACCATCACAGACAGCTCTGTCATGATGAACTGAGTGTTTGCCAAATCACTTCCTAGTGCACATCTACCTGCCCTGATTGTTTTCTGGCTCCCACCCTGCCCATTGCAGAGCATTCCATTCCCAGCAGGATTTCAGGGTATGCGGTACTTTGCAGTATCGAGATCTACAAGTCCTGGCTGTTGATTCCCCAAGATCTTAAATTCATTTTAATGTGCTTGACACCTACAGTTTCATTTCCACTTGGGACTGCCAGAAAGCAAAGTCTGAAACGAGCAACATCCCCAGCAAGCTGATTTTCTAAACAGATACCCCAAATAAAAGCAAACAAAATGCAAACATTAAAATTTAAATAAACTAATAAAACTATTTTCTCATAATCTTAGGAGCATTTTGTCTTCAGGATAAATTAATCGCCTTAATATTTTCAGTTTACATTTTTATAATTCAAAACACGTTGTTTTTGTTTGGCAAGCTTTACACATCCAGCTCAGTAAGCCATCAGTCACATCCAGGCTGGAGCTTCCTAGTGGGTGGCTGTTCTTACTTGCATTACTTAAATTCCCTTCCATTGACCTGAACATCACACAACATTATACTAAAGCAGTTTTACAAATGTAAAATTGTAAGAACGATCCAAAACTCATGGGGTTCTTTTTGTATCTACTCCAAGACATTCAAATGGTTGTAGCAGAGCTTTTTAAACACCCAAGGAAATATTTTACAGGCAAACTGGCCATATTAAGCACAGCTAAAATAGACTAATTTGAGAAAACGGCTGCTAGCACATAGTGGAGACTTTCTGTTTCCACAGTAGCACTCACTGCTGAAGTCTCAACAGAGCAAATTAGATTAATGTGCATTAGTTTGACAGTTTAGAACAAACATCTACAGTTTCTCAAAAAACAAATCAGACCAAAAATAAAATAAAATTTCGCTTCCAGTTTTTCTTTTGCATTCCAAACCCAAAGCAGAGTTCTTGCTACGCTACCGGTGACCCCCAGCCCGTGGCAGTGGCTCTGCAGGCAGGGGAGGCAAACAGGATATCGGTGTCACAGTTTACTATCACCGAGATGACTACATGTGTAAGGAGCACATTCTTCCCATCACTGCACTTACTCCATAAGGAAACCAGAAAGGGCACCAGGCCAAAGTCTGGTAGTTAAGCAGACACACTATCAGGTTTCCCACATTCAAAAATCTTGCTGCCAGGGAAGCATGAAAACTGCTTCCTCCAGGCTGGGTGGCAGACAGAAAATTAAGCAAACCTAGGCAAGACCAATACTCTGCTGATCTGCATAAGGCTTTTAAGATTTTTATCTAGCTGAAGTCCAGGTCTCAAAACATAGGAGTTTCCTCTTATCACCCAACAGCTCTTTCATTTTCAGCTTCAGTTCTTTTATCATAGTTCCCTGACAGAGCTTTATCTCAAATCATCCCTTTGTGAAAGCCGTAAGATCTCCTGAGCAGTTTTTATCTATCTGCAAACACACATATGAAGGTTGTGCCCACTGCAGCGTTTCTCCCGGAATCTTGGCTAAACTGTTTCCAGTGACAAGCTCTGAGTAGCACTGATAACCACTGAAAACCTCCCACAATCTTACACATACCTCCTGCCCTGGCAAATTCACTCCCAACTCCTCTAGGGCAGAGAACATCTTTAGGTCCTTTCTGACATGACAAAGAAGGGAATCTAGTTTGTTATATCCAGGTGATTTCTGATGTGGGGTGCATGGTGGAGATCTCAATGTTTAAGCACGAGGGTTTTTACAACAATTCAGCAGCAGAAGACCAGAGTGAGTCAGAAATTGGTTTCTTGATCCCATGCCAGGGAGCTCAGCAGGTCAGCCCTGATGGAAAGGTCACTCTATAAAACAACCAGGTCCAGCCCTTGTGCAAGGAGCCAAAAGACAGAGCTGGGAAACTCTGCCATGCAGTTCAGACAAGGTCCTCACTTGGGGGAAACATCCCTGCCCAGTGCACGAGCAAAGGAAGCTGAGGGTGATTGCTCAGTCCTTGCCTGATTTTCCACACAGAGCAAAACAGCCCTGAACATCCACGAGGGGAATACCAAACATGGCCTTTCACAGGAAACATCAATCATCTGTACACCAAAGCTCTGTTAAGCAATTAAAGAATTACAAGACAAGGGCTGGGATCTTTATTTAATGGCATTTCTCTGCTAAAGAACTCATTTACTTGATGCCCCTGGTATTCATTGCTGCATAACAACTTGGTAATCGCATGTCCCACTGCTACCAGAGCATATGAATGTGCTGGTAAACAATCAGCTCAAGTGAGAGAATTCACTATGAAAATTAAAGTTATTTTTATGCATATGGCAGTTTTGGCTACTTCAGAAAGTTAGATTTTGTGCTCTCTGGCCCCAAGGCAGGATCCATTAGTTACCCATTTCTTGTTTATACAGAATCCAAACAGAAAGGCACACACTGGCTATAAGACCAGAGGGAAACAAAACTGATTAATGAAAATAAAGTAATCCTACCTGCCTTCATAACATGCAATATGCTAGTCCCTAGTTTAAAAAGGAGCTTTCTTTTACTCTACATGAAAGTACTCCCTGAGTGGCCAAATATGTGTATACAATTGCAGTGGGGATCCTAAAAACCTGAACCAAGGCCAACCCAGAGCACGCTGGAAATTCTCATTCCCCTCTGTAAGGCAGTACTGTCTGAAATGCCTCCAGGCTCCTGCATCCTACCTGCTCTGATCACTGTCTGTACCAAGGATGATCACCTACACCAGAACACCCAGATCACACACATTTTGAGGGCCCAGTGCAAAGCCTGATAAGCCAAAGGAAAGCTTCATATCAATTTCAGTGGAAGCTGGGTCTAAAGAACGGTCGGGCAACAGATACAGTTTAATTAAACTTATCTGAACTTGGGCAGTCAGAAAAAAATTCAACCAACAGGCCTCTAACCCACTGATATTCTGCAAAGAGTTTATATCACATACTGTTGAGTTTCCTTTGGTCCAGCAAATAAACCATTGTTAAAAATAACACCACCTTGATAATACTTTTTTCCCCACCTAAGCTGTAATGCCATCAGAATGTTCAGTGACAAGAGATGGGTTGCCCATTCAGTCACAGTCAGTTTGCATGGGAGCCCAGCTTCAATGGAGTGCTTCAAGACAAAGGAGACCAGTGCTTGCATAAAAGACAGTCCTTTATCCCAAAACTTAGTCCTGATGCTGTTTTTGGGGCTACCAGGTTTATCCTATCAGTAATTTCTCCAAGACATCTAGGCAGAAATATCTGCAGAAGAGCACTAGGGAATATTTCCTTTGGTTGCTACATAATTGTTGACACAATGTATGCCTCCAAATAAATCCTGCTCCAGTGTGGTCACGCATCCTGACCCAACAAAAGGAATTCCAGTGAAGAATCAGTGCTGGAGAACATCACTGGTCTTTTAACAGGCACCAGGTCCCAAGGAAAGCAGTTGCTTCAGCTGCACGGATGTCACACAAGCCTCTGTTTAAATACTGCAAAGTGGTAATCTCCTGCTTTTGCTACTTTGAAACTGAGGAGGCAAAGGAAAATATTTGAATGTGCAGTCCTGAGGTCAGAGCTGAAGTTTGATTTGGGTTGGTTTGGATTAAGGAGAAACGTCCAAGAACAACTCACTGATTTACTTTATTTCAGGACTTGGCACACAGCTTGGACCAAGTTCAAAACCCAATGACACTGTGCCAGAAAATGCTACGGAAAGAGCAGAGATA
Source organism: Poecile atricapillus (assembly GCF_030490865.1). Classification (NCBI taxonomy): domain Eukaryota; kingdom Metazoa; phylum Chordata; class Aves; order Passeriformes; family Paridae; genus Poecile; species Poecile atricapillus. The sequence goes on along the minus strand of NC_081258.1, from coordinate 17,349,006 downwards.
GGAGACATCTGGACTGTGTTAGAAACTTAGAGCCATAAAGTCCTTTAAAAATATTCACTGCTCTTGTTGGGACTTCTCTTGTTTTTGTTTCAAACAATCCAAATGTTAAAACTGTGTTTCAAATTAAAAGTGAAAAAAAAAAACAAAAAACCCACACCAACAAAAACCCAAAGCACCCCTCCCCCAAGAAGAACAACCTAAGCCAATTACAAAAGTAAAAACAAGATTATTTTAATGACCTCAGAAGAAAAATGAACACTCCTACAGTGAAAGCAGTAATCTCCAATAGCAGTGCATTAATGCTCCTACAGTGAAAGTGATAATTTTCAATATTATCGCATCACTGCAAACTTCTCACGCAAGTAGGACAGAAGATGTTTCCTATAAAAACACAGCCTCTCTAATCATTTAATATTTCTGCTTTGACACTGTTTTGGCCTATCCAAGGCACACTGAAAACAGTGGCCTTACTCAAATATCTTCTTGTGGTCTGGGTTCTAAGATGTAACTGGAAAAAATATTTTAAATGGTCATTTAATTGTTTCCATCTTAATTCCACACATTTGGCAGCAGTCATGCTGATCACTTCATAGTTCCTTAAATGCAATGTAATCAGTTGTGCACTCCCTTTCCAGAAAGGCCTTTACAAAAATGAATGGAAGGAGATGAATTTGGGAAAAGAAACAGCTATTGTCAACATTTGGTAGCAGGAGAAATACAGGACAAATTATTCACAGAGCTCTATAAGAAAGTCAAACAGTTTTATAAATTAATTTGTCTCAAAAATTCCAACTGATGCTGCCTAATTGATTGAGCCTTGAAAGAAATCTTCCCTGAGTGGGGAGCAGGCAGGGCTTGCCAGCCCCTCTGCCTGGTGAGCTGTGAGCCGGTAGCAGAGCTGGAGGAGCACAGGAGCCCCCCGTCCTGCTGAGCTGACCATCCCTGTGGGGAAGGGCACTGCAGCCCTGGCCTCAGGTAAATCAACCATTTTGCTTTTATTCAACACTCTCCTCACCTGCAGCTTTCCCAAGTGGAGCTGCCTCCAGAAGTGCAGATGCCAGTGAAGTGCTGACATGCACAAGACTGCACCTCCACTCACTGCAGAGTCCCTTTTTTCCCTCTTCCCTCTCTGAGGATGACTTGATAGACCAAGGTCTTTAAAAGACCTTTTAAGGTCCCACAAAACACAGGTCAGGCTAGCAGAAAAGGAATTTCTCTGCATAGAAACTGCATTTCCCAAAGCTTGTAGCATGTGAAGAATCCATTTTAGCTTAAAAAAATAATTTTCCTTAAAAGGCAAGGCAATTCTAGCCTAACCTGTCTTCCAATACAAGTTCAAGCAGGACAGTTATGAGCAAATAACAAGCAAAACCAGAGAACCAAGAGAAGAGTGTGCACAGCTGAATGCAATACTATGACCAAAGCTGAGGCTCAAATACACTCAAGCAGGTTTGAGTGGCAGGTCCTTAAATTATTCTCCAATAGTGAAAACTTCTGGTAAGGGTGGATTTCGTCTAAAGACGTACTACCTGCCACTTGTCGGGAATACACCTAAAAAAAAATTTTTTTTAGCAAGTCAGCCAGTACTTCATTTATTCCATACTCTTGATTATTTATACCAATTAAGAGGACATAGTATCCCATTCTTCCAAGTACATGCCTTGGCACAGCAAGGACTATTCTGCATTCAGCAACATGCATCATTTCCGGCAGCCTAGCTCCAGGAATAGAAAACCAAGGAAAGCAAGACAGGCAGATAAACAAATCATTCGGATACCTGAAAACCCTGGAGATACTGTAGCTATTGTCATTTTACACCTAAGCTCCTCTGAGGCGTTCTGACGGTGCCAAATGTAGATGAAAGTAAAGAATTAATGGGCTTCTTGGAAGCAAGAAGAATTCACAGAATTATGCTCATAGGCAAAGCAAACAATCCAGAGACTAAATCCTGCAAAGGACATTTTTGCCTGCTCTGAACACTGCCCCATTCAACACAGCACACTGTCTGTTGGCTGCACTACATGTGTTCAGTGCTCAATGACACACCTCACTGAAGATTATTAGTTGTGTCATCTGCAAATCCTCTGGTATTTCATGGGTCTGATGTTGTTTGTATCGTTTGTAGACATTTGCACCAATTTCCAAATTTCTACCAAACCTGTATCACAACATTTCACGTGCAGTACAGGAGACAGAATTGTCAGCTCTCGTTCAAAATATTTTATTTCAAAAGACAAAGACAGGAGTACAGAAAGTACAGGAGTACAGAAACAACAGAAAAAAAAATACCTGCTAAAGACTGTACTTTAGAGTAACATCTCTGCTACCAATTAACCTCAGCTGTGATGGTCATGCAAGATATCAAGGCAGAAAAGTCCGGCCAACCCAATGGAGTTGGGTCAAATACAAAAGCATCTTCCCCCATCATTCAACAACAAACAAACCCTTTTTACTGCAGATAATATTCCTCTCCTACTTCCCCATAATAACTCATAAAGCCAAATCAAGGAGGACAGATGCAGGCCTGAGCTATAAAATCCAGATTTCATTTCCTATCACTCCCCTCCCCCAGGAGCTCAGGGGTGTTTAGATTCTGGGCTGTGGTTTAAGTCCATCTGTGTTCCTCAAGTATAAACATCTTCATTGAAACCAGACTCATCCTGCACAGCCATTCATTTGGTGAGCTCATCTGTGAGAGACATGGGCTGGTACATTTCTATGACAACCAAAAGAAAAAACCAAAAAAAAACAACCAACCAAAAAAACCAGCTTGGCACAAAGCTTTTTAAATCCTATTGTTCCTGAGGCTGCTTGCTTTCTTTTCCTCTAGCATCTATAGCTATTTTGGATATACTGTCCAGAACATCAACCCTCTATAAACTGGCCCTCTTTCTATAGGGAAACAACAGCATTTTGTAAGATTTCCATGTGAGGAGGAATGCTTAAAGAATAAGGAATAAAGACTAGGAATGTTCAAAGCAACGGAAGTGCTGTCATATCAGTTCTCAACTGAACTAGACATACATATACATTCTAAAGACACGGTTCAAAGAGTGACCTAAAAGCCTGAAAAAGTGTTTACCCCCAAAAAAAATCTCTCTAATAATGAGTCCAAGCAGCTTGTTTTGTTTAAATATCTTGTTGTGGGTTAACTCTTGATAAGAAAAACTAGAAGTATCATTTTCCCTTCTAGAAGAACAGGCTTCACCATTTGAAAATATGCTCTTTTCCCTTGCTGGATTTCCATATAGCTTTTTGCTTTTACACTAAGCCATCCTAGACACAGGCTTCAATGCAAGCAACTGATACACTTTCTTAAAGCACTACTTATTTAGAAGTCCACACACTAAATTAATTCAGTATCAGAAAAACAAAGCAACACATTCTCTGACATACGCTGCCAGTCAATGCAGAATTCATATTGTCCTTATGGTTGTTATACCATCCCCTCAAATCACTCACTGGCACCTTATACAAGCCATTAATTATAAGTAGTTAGGATTGCTTTTACTAGTATGGCACAGATGCCAAATCACTCTCAGTGATTCCCAACAAGAGAGAAAGATGCTATGAGTAAAAACAATGGAATGGACTCCCAGGATCTAGACGTGCCAAGCCACAAATACAATGCCAAAAAAATTAATTCTTTTTTTTTCTCTCCTTCTCTCCACCTTAATTTTCTGAGACTCAGTTTCAAGCTGGACTTTGTTGAGATAGGCAGCATTTCATGGCTAAGACCCCCATGTGTTTGCAACACCTCAAGCCAAGTGATCACAGAAGTAATAAATCACAGGAAAAAGGGACTGTTTTTTTATTTTATTTAATTTTTTGTCACGGAAACCTCAAGTGCAACTTTGTCTACTATGGTCAATTCTTTCTTCTGACATCATTAAAGGTTTCCCAGTCACAGATAGACTGCCCTCATCAACTCATTGATTTTCATCTCTACAGTGTTTTGACTTGATCTTTTACTCACAAGTCATCTTGTTTAATTTGCTTCAGACTTTTTTCCACACACAACTCAGAGCAGTGATACAATGCCAGGCAAAGTACTGAAATGTTCCCAAAGGCACAGATGAAGGAAAACTCAGTTATCAGTGGATATAAAAGGTAATTCTTATTTCTTAACCAGCCTGTCACAGACGAAGAGCACAGCTATTGCATTATGGCTGCTCGTGGTAAGTGTGAGCTCAAGTCATGCAACTGAAACCACTGTGACCTCCTGGTGGAATTAGATGGTAGAAAGACAGAAAGTGTCTAAGTCCAGCCCTAAAGTCTCACCAATACTACCGAAACTCTAGGCAGCAATAGCACATAAAGCCACAGGAAGGAGCATTTCCTTTCACTGACCAGCTCTGCTTGGCCAACAATCAAATCAAAAGATGTAACATACAACCTTTACACTCAAAAATTCAGGCAAGATGCAGGACTGTTAATTTTGGCTAATTTCTAGTCAAAAGAAAGGCACATCTTTTTTTTTTAACAAGTAGCTATTCAAGTGGTAAACTATTTTTCTGTGCAATGTTTGCCATTTCATAAAACTAATAAAAACTCAGTGTGAAGTACTGCCTAAGAGGTCATGTGATAAACTATGGCAAATGTCACGGGACCCACTCTGTACTAGCTCCCACCTAAGCCTGCAGTGGGCAAAAAAAGAGTCAGAAAAGCAGGCACTTAGAACCAGAATCAGGGTACATTTGATTCTGAAAACCATATCACACAAAGCAAGACTGATTTCCTTAAGTGTAGCACATTCTCTTCTCCAGTTTAAATCTGCCAATGGTGGGCTGCAGTGTTTATGTTCTGCTGCCTACACATGGCATCAGATCTACCCACTAAGAGCACATTACTGTCTGCAGGAGATAAGCACCCATCCATTCCAGAACAGGTCACACAGTATTGTTGTGTTTCCAGGTCTCTGCAGGGGTATCCTATGCCACATCCTCTCTCCTGAATATAAAGATATGCTTCTACTGTTGTGGCCAGTGCAATGGTTGCAGATGGTGATCAGGTACAAACAGGAACCATCCACCCTTCTGCTGCACTGCACTGAAGGACCCAGCAGCAAACAGCAAACCCTCCCCATCTCCACTGCTCACATTTCTGGGCACTCAGAAATGCACATCTTTACACAGCTGACTTTGTCCCCACAGCTGATAGATAATAGGGCTAGTAAAAAATTCAAGCTACACAGCAACAGGTTTAACAGGGCAAATATGGACAGTACATGCAACCTCTTTCTACAAAGGTCAAGATTTACTTGCAACCAGAGAGATCCTGGTTTTTTTCCTACACAGATGAGACTTCCAGTTCCCTGATGAGGAAATGAAGTGATGTGACATTAAGCAGCTCATGAATCTCTTCAATTAATGCATTCTGCACAACAGAGACTTCCAGGGAATTATCTGCAACCGCAGCAGTACCTCATTCCCATTGCTGTGTCCCTGAGAATGAGTCACTTCAATTCCCATACTCTTGCTGCAGGCAGAGAGCTGAGGACTATTCCCTGCCTTTGTCAGGCAAATGGCTGGAATCAAACACCGAAACTACTTGCACAGAACTTTAATTAAGGTTACCTTATTTTCTGAAACTATGGGAGTACATTTACCATCAGCTCCCGTCTTTGTGTTGATTAGGGCTTGTGTTACAGGAGTCAACATTTCCATCCCTCCATCTTCATGGAGCAACAGAATAATGTGCCAAACAACCATGCAGAATAGGATGAAGAAGAAAAACAGAGTTCTGAGATAGGTGGAGTGCCTTACTGCTCTCCATGGGTCACAAAGATCAGCTTAATCTGCAACAAGGCTCTCCCAAGCTACAGAACTCTTTATTGCAACACCATGCCAATTTAAAAGATATTTTACCAATATTAAACTAGCTTGGAGAATATAGGGACACGACTATGGCTGGTTTTACACATTTAGGAATACTGCAATTTTAATTAAAAATAAAAAATCCCCAGAAGAGACATAAAATCTGTGTTACAAGTGTTTTCAAAATTGAGAAAACCTTCACTGAATACAGCTAATAGTCTGTGTTTCATGTGATTTGCAAACTAGAACCACTGGAATTTTAGACTAGGAGGGTGTCATTGACTAATGGGGGTTCTCCCTTCCCTCTGGAGTGCAGGTTTGTGGAAGAATTAGATTATGTTCTCCAGGCAAGTTTATATGAAATGATTTATCTCTAGCCAGCTGCAGTCAGACATCTGCCTGTTTTTATTCCACTACAGAGAGATTCACACCCCCCCTTATCTCCAAAGGCAGCCAAGATTATATCCAGTAGTAAAGAGAAACCTCCAGCAATTATCAAAACTAAAACTTAAGAAATCAAGTAAATTACACAGAGGCCAGAGATGCAGCTAAGCCCCACCTAAGGCTGAAGGAGTCCTATTTAGTGAGCAGTCTATTGACTTGAATGCAGAGACATCACCTCTGTATCCCGTGGTTTACACACAGATCTGCTCAAATACATGAAGGTATTTCTTTGTTTTGAGAATCCCTCACACATTCCACATGAGATCACACAGACAGTCCTCATGTGGTCAAATAAAGTTTGTGAACCCATGCCTTTATAGCTTTTCCATATTAATCTGCACTCTGGGCATATATCCAATTAAAGCCTCATGTATAGATCACTAGGTTACTAACTGGCTTGCATACTGGGGGGAAGGGAACTAAGCTCATGACTGCACAATTTAACACTGCCTCTGCTTTCACTTTTACATGCACCAGTCTTTTTTAATCTAGTCTTACCATAAATAAAGAGTAATGACGCTTGCTGAAGAGCAGCTCGGGTCCCTGCATGCTGGAACACACAATAGCTGATGCAGAATGCATTTACATTAAGCCTGACTCCAGTGCAAAGCAGACAAGGTCTTTTCACAAACACACTACAAAAACAGGAAGCAAAGGGGGAAACTTCACAGTGTTTGGAAACAGCAGAGCATTGTTTGTACACGTTTTTCTTACAATTCCAAAATAAAAAAATGGGTAACATGAAATCTGAGCACAGCAAGAGCCTTAGATCAGACACAAAGGTCTCAAGACAGCAACTCAGAAGATCTCCAGGTACAGACTGTACAGGCACGAAGATGCACAGGGTAAGTTTGTTCTCTTATTTCTGCTAAGAAAATCTGACAAGTAGAGACACAACCTCCCAAACCCTTGACGTTAAACCTAGATAATGTTACACAGCACTACATCTTTATCTCAATTAAAGCGGCTATGATAAATGAAGAGGCATTAGGAAACACATAACCCACCAAACATAAACATTCCCTTCATTTTTTAACTGTGCTCAAAAGGAAAGGTACAACGGCACAGGCCTCACACACTGTGGGCTATCACTGCCCCACGTGTAGAAGCTGCACTGTAGACAACATCCCTTCGAGATGAGTCAAAATGTTCCAGTCACAAGCCATCACAGACTCAGAGACTTCCCTTTTCAGCTGGAGCACACAGATCCATCCGACCTCTAGCCTGAAGCTGCTTTAATTCTTTCCTCTCCTCACCTCCTTTCTTCCTCTTCCTCCATCAAGCTCACTCAGGCTATACTATAGCACCATAAACACACAATACATTGATCATGCAGACAGTGCTGCCTCGATCCCAAGTCATCCCAGGTTTAAAACTGACCAACCTACGCTCCAATCCCCAGGCACAGAGAACAGAGGTGCAGTTACAACCTGCTCCTGTATTTGGGTAAACACCATCGAGGGCTCAGTGCTTTCTCGTGCTGTCTAAGGGAGCAGCCTGATACACAGTCAACTCCCACAACAGATTATATTATTTCACCATAAAGTACATTTAGTCAACCCAAGCCACCAGGGACACCTGAAATAACTTAGAATAAATCAGGAGAATAATTTCAAGGGAGGCAGTGACATAGCACCAAAAGTAGCGTGCCCTGCGTTAGGAAAGAAGACACTAGAAATACTTCTTGGTGTCAACAAATCTTTCACCATAAACACCACAGAAAGAAGACATTGCAATCTTCAGGGCAAATGCTGGGCTGCAAAGGTAAAGTGGTTACCTGGAAGGAGTATGTCAATATTTAATACCAAAGTGCATGTCCAGCCCTGCACATTTCATTTAATTTCAAGCTTTTCCTGTTTTATTTCCTGTTTCATTCACAGCAATCACAAAAGATGAATTATCCAACCTTAGGAAATGTGTTTTCAGTCAGACAAGGCATGTTGACCATGTCCCTACTTTCACCTCCAGTAACAAAGTTCTGTGGCAACACAAGATTTACGTTTGCTTTAATGTCCGCATTATTTGATTGCAAAGTAGATGGGACTTTTAGTGCCAAGACACAACTCAAACCATCTGCTCCTCTGGGAGAGGAAGAGTCTGCTCCATGGCTTTGGATGTCAGGCTACTTTTTAGTTAAAAATTAAAAATCTTTCCTCAAAAGTCACCACAACAGCATTGACAAAAAAACCCCAAAAACAGAAGGAAGAAAAAATCTGGAGGATCTGAACAAACCACAGAGAGTAGAAAGAAATACTAAACTAATTCATAATATCTTTCATCAGCACTCTTCACTTCCATATAGGGGCTGCATTTCATAACAAACATGATAGGGAATACTGTTTCAAGACCTTATTACACAGCTGGAATTGATAGTCCTTTAGTAAGGAATATCTGAAGAATTACCAGTGCTCCTGTACTGAAAGAATAAGCTGAGGCTCCTTTTCCAATTCAATAATTGTGCTACTATAACCTATTTACTAAAGGCAGTAGTTTACAGCAATTGCATAGATTTTCTTCTGGTTTAAACAATGATTGAACAACATCTGTGACGTGGCATTGCTTTCTCTTCCTCCAGACAGTCAAATAAATGTCTCTGTTCTACGTTCCTGTGGATAAGGAACACAACTGCTTCATTGAACATGATTAATCTTCCATGAGGAATCAACAGGTATTCAAACTACAGGTATTCCATTGCTGAGCAGAAAGACAAGGACACAGATGAATCTCATTCAACACAGTCCAGCGAAGGAGATGGAAATCTCTGCTGCAAAAGTAAATGATGTTCTTCAAGAATCACTGGGCCTTCCACAGTTTCGTTCCCCTCCTCCCACCTTCCTTCTCAAAGGCAAGATACCGAGCAAACTGCTCAGATGACAGAACACCACAGCAACCATCAGAGCGTTGTGGAGCCAGAGCATTGGAGGCAGGCACACGCTCACAACTCTCCGTCACTGACATCCAGTGCCCTGCCTGGCGTCAACAGCCAAGGCAAAGAAATCTCTCCTTGTGCAACCACCCGTTCAAGCTGCCAGGAACAATACAACACTCAGATCCCCAGCGACAATAACTGCATGGCCACAAGAAAAAAGATCTGCAGAACTGCATTATCTTACACCACTGGCTCACAGATCCTCTATTTAAGAGTCCACATAAAGTTCTACTTTCAGTTTCCTACCTTCTTACAGCTTACATTGTACCAGAGAGAAACATGGTGTTTTAAGATGCCTCTGCAATCATATTCTTCTCAAGGGATTCCTAAATTTATTACCTCAACATGAAGAAGTTTTTATAGTAAATCCAAGGTTTGAGAAGGGAGAGAGAACTGCCAATCTTTTCACAAAAAAGAATCTAAACACCCTGCTTCTTTGACGATTTTGCAAGCTCATTCTCATCCTGAAAATTTCAGTGCAGTCAAGGTTTCCCTGACTTATGCTTTATTTCTGAATTCAGTCTTAACAGCCTCTGAAGCAAGAGCAAAGTGGTAGGTTGTCAGAAGTGACTATTAGGAGAATACACAAAGCACACACGCTGCAGAAAGCAAAGACTTGAACTGATTGGCACCTGGCTCCCCGGCAGATATTTTCTTTGCAGGAAGATTGAAGGGTAGTAAGAAGAGCACGACACTCTGGGCCACGTTCAGCTGTCAGTCACTCTCCCACGCTTCCACTGATTTTTAATGACATTTACAACCATTAAGAAAATGAATAGCCATCAAAACCAGGAGGGAAGATGCAGCCTAGCAGACAAAGCAAAGGAAAATAATTTCTGCTCCAGCTCCCATCAGTGATTTATCAGAAGCATCAGGGCAAGGCACAACTGATCCTTGGTGTTCAACCTTAGGCCCTCCAGAGTGAACAATAGATGCACACATCAACTAAGAAGGAACTGCAAACTAAGCATGAACCAACAGTGGCAAAGATGTCTGATCTACGTTGATGTGACACATACAAAAATACTGATCATAAAGCACTTGGAAATGGTTAAAGCACAGTGAAATTGAAACCCAAGGATTACTAGAATGAAGATATGATACTGTCATCCAATAATCATTTTTCCCTCCTTTAAAGGCCAAAAATAATCCCTTTTCTTTTTTGTTCGCCGCTGAAACAGTGTCTTAGGTTGCAATGCAAGATGTAACCAAAAGTATGTGGCAGTGTTCTTTACCTCTTCCACAACCCATCCTCCCTCAGGGGGATATCTTCTGTTAATGGGCCATCCAGTCTCACTGCATGACTGATAAAATTACATCACCCCATTGTGAGATGCTCCACCCAGGAGGAGGAGCCAAACATTCCTACCTGGATATAATCTGAGGATCAGAATACCAGAGTCAGCCTTTCTCTACTGGAGTCCCAGAGGAAGACCAGACTGTTCTATACCACCACTGGACCTTCAGAGGAAAACCACACCCTTTTACAGGAGCACTGATTCAACAGAACCACATCTCTCACTCCAGGAAGACTGCAGCCACCACTTAATCAGACTGCTACCAACACCCTGACCAACAGGGTGTCAAGTTGTATTCTGACTCTGTCAGTGTTTTTTGTACTACTGCATTTTATTTTATTAAATTGTTAAGTTGTAGGTTAGGGTTTTTTTTTTACTTATACATACTACTAAAGAACTGTTATTCCTACTCCCATATCTTTGCCTGAGAGCTCCTTAATTTCAAAATTATAATAATTCAATGGGAGAGGGATTTACATTTTCCATTTCAAGGGAAGCTCCTACCTTCCTTAGCAAACACCCATCTTTTCCAACCAAGACAAACAGACATTCATATTTATGGAAGAAACCTACACACCCTTAGTATTTTGATTAAAAAGTTGGAATCCACTTGGCAAGTTTCAATTTATTTTTTTTTTTTAAAGCACTCTATTAGTAATGCCCATCCCTAGAAATGGATAACAAAGTCATTCCGTTTTATTCTAGACAGTAAAAACAGCCTGCTTACAATACACACTCATTTTATTACAGTAGCAAACAAGAAACTTTTGTGGTACAGCAGAACCCCACTACAGCAGGAACCAGCCAGGGTATGAGGCACCTGCCAATCCCAGACACTTTTATCCAAATAGCCAAAATAGACAAAGACTGGGGGAAAAAAAAAAAAAAAAAAAAAAAAAAAAGCAATATCACAGTTTCACCATTGAGAAATACCTGCTCAGTATTGTTTGAAATGTACTGTGGGGAACGCACCATGGGGTATCTTTAGGAGATTCAGAGGGAAAAAAATGTGTTCTTTTAAAAATTGTCACAACTGCCTCATTGCAATTACCTAATGTTGCTCAGTTGATGTTAATTGTCCATACATAAATAAAAAATTAGGCCAATTTTTGTTTACAGAACTCTTGCTTTACCTTTAGGTTTACATCATCAGAAATCTCATCCATAAAATATGCATAGACATTCACACACTTTAAAATATGTACAACTCATTTCTAAGAAAAAAAATACTATTTCTGATTCTCATCTGCTAGTACAGTTTCTCTTTAGGTCTCAGAAAAACATTATGCAAAATATAAATGTAAAAGAATTGTGTTTGAGAATACAATAACAATTCTATTCTCAACAAAACCCTCTGATTTAGCTTAATCTCAGCTTTCTTCAGGCAACACTTACTGTACCACATGTGGCATCTTTGAAAACAAAATCTTACAAAACCTAAATCCATCTCTGGGTGCTAATAAGGTTTGAGATTAAAAATTTTTCAAAAGGAGAAAAACATTTCATTTTATTTAGCCTTTCTTTAAGCACTAAAAATCCAAAGAGGAAAAGTTCTTTAGTGACAGTGCCAAGCATTCAACATTGCTATTCTTAATATCAAGAAACTAGTGATGTGGAGTTTTAAAAGCATTGAATATCCACTTTTTAGTCATCTTTTTTAAAGTCCTGGTAACTACTCTTTTAATCAATGAAAGCAATTATTCCTTTTAAATTTTTCACCCAATGAGAAAATCATGCAATCCCTCAGTCATAGGAAAAAGAATTTTAGGGAAGCTGTAGCATACTTTGGAAAATGCAAGAGCTCTTACCCCTGAAACAAGCTGATATTCTGAGCAGACAAGGGAGAGAGGTGCTCCAAGGGCCCGGAAGAGCCTCACTCCATTTTAAACCTCTCACTTTGCCACGGCCTCAGAAGTGAAAATGGCCACAGGTGCAAATATCAAACAAGGTGACTGCAGAAGCAGCAGCACCACCTTTCTATGCTTTCAAGGAATCGGGAGCAGCTGCCCCGCAGAGGATCCACCCTCCTGCAAACTTCAGCCACAATCACATACCATAGCAGCATTTCAGCAAATTTCAAGACCAAATGGGGGAAAAGAGAGCTACTTGCTGCAGCAAGCAGCATTTTTTTCTTAATAAAACTCTATTGTCTGAAGGGAGACAGGACAGAGCTGGCACGTGCCCCACAGAGCAGCAGTGATGGCCGGAGGATTCTGAGTGAGGTCTGCCCCACGGATGAATGTCACAAAGTCACTTTCCAGGACAATGTTGTCCAAATGTTGGCATAAAATAGGTGAAAGAGCAACAGCTTCCACGCCAGTTCTGCCTAACAGGGAATTTTCCAGCAACCCTCTCACTCATGGAAGAGCCACTTGGCGCCTTGAGATCTGCCAAGCAGAGGGAGAAAACAGGGCTCTGAGAGCTGTACAAGGCTAAGAGTAGAATCAGCCATGTCCCCCAGCCAGCAGCCAAGTGCGAGCTGCACGGTGATCCCTCGCTGAACCTTCCTGGCTTTCTGAACAGCACATCCTGCCATTCACGTTACAGGCAATGAATGGTAATCCCTCTCCTCAAATTACCCTCCTGATTTCAACAGAGCGAGACCAAGAATGTACGTGACTGAGTGTACTTCCAGTTCAGATTTAAGTAATTGCAACTTGACGAGTTTCTTGAGCTCAGTTAGTAATGGCACACATCTAGCAGAAACACTCAAATCCAGAAAAAACACGCCTTTTTGTTAAGCTTCTCAAAAAAGAAAAAATACTTAATATTATTATAAAGCTTACTAAAAACTCAGATTAAAGTAGAAGAACATAGGCTTCACCATACCCTCATGCCCTGGACACCACAGTCTGTGACCTGGCAGGTTACCTGCTTGCATTTCCCACTCTACTGGCCCTGTCCCATCAGTCATGGGACAGCCCAAAGGGCAAAGTCAACAAATCACTTTAAGTACTGGAAATGGCAGTTCTGGTAACAACAAACGTCCACAAATCCTAGAACATGAGTCTCTTCTTCCAAAACCTACAGTGTATTGTTAAATCCTCCTGATTTTTAAGCCTATGAAGTAAAGACCTTTTAACTTAGCATCTGGTTCTGACTTTTTCATGTTTTCCTCCACAACCACAAGAGCTAAAACTTCACTCACCACTGACGTGATCAGTTATAATGTATGCTTTTCAATTGTCTTTTCCTTTTCCTGGTGTTGTCCCTGCATTCTTAAATATTGTGCAAAACAGGAAAATTTTACGCAATGATTTAATAATACATTTTTTTTGGCACCAATTCCAGCCTACCATGTTTCCCGCTCTCCTCTTCCTCAACAGTCTGGCGGACTATGCACTGAAACACATCAGCTCCCTGATCCAGTTAAAAGACAGACAACAAATCTGAAAAAGGTTCAAACAGAGGGAGTGTTCCCCAGCCAGCTCACAGAGATTTTTCTCAACCTGACCCTGCAAACTGTTAAGCGCTTACAAAAGATGGATTGACAGGGTATGGCACAGATGCAGAAATGAATGGCACAGGCCAGGGCTGACTCAGCCAGCGCTGCTGGCAATGACACTGCATCGGCAGATGGTGCAAAAAAAAGTTATTTTACTGAGTGCACATAGATGCACAAGCTCTCTGAATGGATTATATGTGCTGAAGTATCAATCATCTTCAAACACCTGGCTGTTTGTGGAATCACGTTATCTATGAACACACAGAGCAAAACTGATGCAACTAGCACTGTTCAAAACACCAATAAACAAGCCACAATCTACCCATGCAACCCACAGTCTAATTACTTCTAAAGACTCCAAAAGGTTTGAACTATTTGAGGTAGGTCTCTTATAAATCCTATATGAGGAGATGAGTAAAACCCTATTAGGTTAGCCATGTTTATTAACATAGAAGGAAATTGTATCGTATTAAACTCATCTGTTACCTAGGAACTTCAAAAGTACCAACAAATTATATGCAATAAATTGAACAGTTCCAAAAAAATCACTCTTTGTACTAAACCTACCACCTTTTTCCTCCAAAAAGGCCCCTCAGTGCACACAATTCTGTGAATGATTCTGATGGGACCAAGGCTTAAGCCTCTGTTCTCCCACAGCTGCTTACAAAGCAAACCTAACCTTTTACACTGGAACACCGATGCAGACGGAGCTCTCAGCGTAGTCTCTCACCCCTGAAAAACCAAACATTCTTGTTGAGTTTCACAGAATTGTGAAGTGGTTTGGGTTGGAAGGGACCTTTACTGATCCTTTTGTTTTATGCCCTGACACCCTCCACTATCCCAGGTTTCTCCAAGCCCTGTCCAACCTGGTCTTCAGCACTTCCAGGGATTGGGCAATCACAACTTCTCTGGACAGCACATCCTTTCCTAGAAGGGCTACATCCCACCTTGGAGGATCTATCAGACTCTTCTCATCACCATTATAATTACAGTTATAATGGTCCACTGAAAAAAAAAAAAAAACCCAACAAAAAAAAACCCAAAAAATACTATCTCAGATCTCCACAAAAGCCCGGCCCTGTGAGGGATGCTGAGTTCTTCCAAGCCTGGCTCTGATGCAGGATCAGGTCCCATTGAGGACCAGAGGCAATTTACAGCCTCTCCCATGGGGACTATTACCACCACATAGTTACTAGCACCACATCCTTACTCCCCAGCCAAAACGAAAAATGAGGCACAAGTATTTCTGAGTATCCTTTTTATTTATGTTCCTGAACATGTAAAATTTACTGGCTGGGTGTTAACACTAATAGTCTTGAGAGCTCTCACTCTGTCAATGAATATGGCTTCTGTTTTCATATTTTATATAGGCTCTGTGACATATAAACACATACCTTAACACTACTGACTTATAAATATGTTTTTTAACCACTGCAGGAACTATATATGCAAAGGTATGTTTGATAGGCATTAAACAACTTCAAAAAATATCGTTTTAGGTTTTCACATGTCAAACTACAAACTAATACAGCAACAAAGTTAGTTTGTCACAGCAGAGCAATATTCCATTAACTCACCAAGTCTTCAGAAAAATTTGAGGTTTGTTAATGTAGGCACATGCCTACCTTCACTTGTGAAAGAGAATCTCAATTTCATCAGCACAGCTAACATGGAGCAATTTGTTCTCAATCGGCAGAGAATTCTAAATTGTCATGGCTTTTATGCAAATTATGAGATGCAGTGCCCTTTCTGATGCATATATATATGTACATCCAAAACCTACAGGTACCGCTTCTCATCAAATGAAAACCATCATCTGCAACAGTAAACCACGAGAAACATTAAATATAAATAGTAATTTATCCTTCCATTATTATAACAAATAAAAAAATTATCTTAAATTGCTTTGTTATTTATGTGTTCATATTTATTTATACATGTAGAGATGGCAGAAACACCAATCTAGTTTAAAGTCACATTCATAGAGCCTCATCAACAGTGCAGGACTTAAAGACAGCACTCGGTTTACTGAACAGACTGTTTATTAGTAGCAGTAGTAGAAATTCATATTAATTCTACTTGCAATCTGGATAATATTACAATATTCCTTTTCAGGAAAGCCTTATAAATTTCTTCTTGTAAGATTGTTTTGAAACTTTTGAACTCTGCATAATACTTCCCACTTGAGCTAATTGTTTTTAAAGGGAAATTTAATTTTAAAAAGTGTGTTATTCTAACTAATGGGAATCTGCCCTAAAGTAAACAATGAGTCCAGTTTGATAGGAATTTTTGTCCTATCTTCACCAAAATAAGGAAGGAAAGACATGTAATAGCATGCTGAAACACATGTAGTAGCAGAATTGTTGAATTTTAAAAAACAATTAGAAGACAATTTTCTACTTCACTTCTCTTGCTGGAAACAGATCATCCTGCCCTGCCTCATTTAATATTAATTTGGTATGTTCTTGTCTCTAGAAGAAAACACAAATGCAGTTCCCTAATCCACTTACATTCTTGTTTCAAATGCATTTACGATTAGCCAGCCTGTCAATAAACTATTGTTCTACACATCATGTCTGGACAGAAAAATGTTTAAAAGAAACTCAAGGCTTTTCAGGATTGTCACCAGCTTTGAACAAAACATTTACTTTACACCCAACCCACCTGCCAAGGCAAAACCGAGAAATGTGAAACAAGCACAAAAAGCCAAAGTTTCCACCTCCTTGAGGGATATTAATGAGTAACTTCAGGGTTTCAATAAAGCCTTATCTTCCCAGATGAGAATTAGAGAGGTCATCCTTAGCCAGAGACAATGAATCACTTATTTATTCTTTCCTTGTCTGCTGCACATACATATGTATCACAAGTCTTCCCTGCAACCCAGGACTTTAAAACTCATTGTCCTCAACATCTACTCCCCACTGGTGCAAAAGAAAGAATGAAAGAGAAAAGCAGAGCAAAGACATGAAAGAGACAGTGCAGAAGGATATCAAAGACACAGAAGAGTCATGACACCTATGTTTAAACTACTGAAAATCAAATTTTACATTTCTCTTGAAGAAAGGGTTATTTCTAACCCCACCCCTCCCAAGAAAGGAAAAAAAAGTAAGAAATATTAAATTGGACTTTATTTCCGTATTTGTTTTTATTATCACTGCCTCTCAAGCTGTGCAAGGACAGATCTCCCTGGTGAAAAAAAAATTAGTAAGGGTGCTACATTTGAGTTTGGTAGGTGTTTATAGAATAAACATTATTCCTCCCATGGGGGAGAAAGTCAAATTCATCCCCAGGCAAGCTGCTGTCTGACAAACAAAGTTTCTAAGTGCCAAAATTTCCTACTGGGACTTTAGCATTTACAGTAACAAAACAAAACAGAAAAAAAAGCTACAGATCTGTATTCACTTTCTCTGAAAGACCCTTAACCAGAATGAAACCCTGGACATGATGTGAATGAAACTGTAATGGTGACACTGTGGTATATTTCAGCAGCTCTCTGAGAAATAAGAACATGACACTAACAATGGAAACACACATAAATCAGATGAAGTCCTAACACCTACATTTTTAGGACTGTCCACTTTCTGCATTTGTTAACTGAGTGTATATACCAATACAGAATACACTTATTATTTATTATTATTATTATTATTAGGTTAACATGGACTTATTTTAATTGAAACAATCACTTGTCATAATGTCAAAAAATGCACTTCATAGAGAACATTATTTTTTTCCTCCCTATATTTGGCTAAAATAAGATGGCCTAATAGTTGCTCCATTGCATTCTTGCATAGCACTTCTGCTACCAAAAACTATCTTGTCAGCACAAAAATTGCAGCTTCCTAAATAAACAACAAAACCAGTTAGCTCTCAAAAAATGTAGGTAGAGTCTCATTATTCAGACTTATATATGTGGGCACATACCATATCTATTAATGGAATAAACTATAGATGAATAATCCATACACAATCTAATGCTAACTTCTATACTGCAGCCCATGGACTGACAAGTAAGAAAGAGCTTGTGGGGAGAAGAATTTAATTCAAATATGTGTCTCAAGCGACAATAAAAAGGATATAAAGTGCTTAGAATCAACAAATAACTTATCCTCTGTACTCAGGGACATAATTTGCCAGATCTGGATTTAGCTATCATTACAACTTTTGCTTTCAAATGCAAAACAAAGTGATGTTATTTTCCCGTTCAATTTTATTCGTGTTTTATAGAATGCAGCAAAACTCGTCATGCCAGAGGATTTGCAAAGGGATGATGTGAAGGTTAATTACTGGCTGCTCATAAAGCATCCTGCCTGTCAAAAGCCCCATGTGTAAAAATGACCTTGTTATCAAAGCTGTTGAGTGCTCCCAACGCTCACTTTCAATGGACAGGATGGATATTTTTCTATAGCTCTTGAAAACCAAATTAGTTGCATTCAAATATCTACCTCCAGTTTGAGGAGGTTTTGGCATTGTGCCTGTACCCCATTTCTGTAGGGGGTGGAGGTTAAACTGTCATGGATTTTGCTTAAATCTTTCCAGCTCAAAATGAAAAGGACTAAAATGTAGGTACCATAGAACCAATGTCTGAAAGATATCTGCTAAACCTACCCACACAGTTAGGCAACAAGTGCGTGCAGATCTTATCCTTCTGCCCTAATTACCCCCTGGAAACCAAAGACACTACTTGAAACAATAAAGCACAGATATTTCTGTGAACATTGGTATTTGTAAGGTGAGTTAGCACTGGGAAAAAAATGATAAGGCACAAGACCAAGAACGAAGAGCACAGCTCAACAAAATGGAGCCTGCAATGCTACGCACAATGCTTTAGTATCTTCTTGCTATTTATACACATAAAATAATTAGGAATGAGAACACCTCAACATTAATTAAAGCACAGCCCCATAGGACTTCAAAAATCTTTTCAGAGATGGTTTCTCTGGTGACAGCTTTGCCAGCGAGCAGAGTTTGACGTGTCCTGTAAAAATACAACTTCATGCCTGGTATTGCCACATTGCAGAGAACAACATCTGAAGCGTGATCATGCCTCTCTCTACCGTATCCTCCTCCTCGGCTTAGAAATAATCAGCTATGGATACTGCCAGGAAAATGCCTCATCTCCACTAATATTCAACTCCCCCTCTACAATGATGGTATCTTAACAAAATGAAGAACTGCAAAAACTCCTCGTGCCTGTGTCTTTCAGGAGCTTTCTCCAGCACTGCTCGACCAAATCTTCCTCCTCCCTTCAGGCAGTAGTTCTATCAAAGAAAGAAAATATTCCCTTGGAAACATCCTCGGGAGCCCAGTAGAAACGGCAAGCAGAGATGTCATTGTGGCACAAAAAAGAGCTCTGTGAGAACAGGCAGCTGGCCTACCTGAAGGTTAAAGTAGCTCTCACTGAAAACCTGCTCTGAATACTTCAGAGCAGAGCATGATGCAGGAGAGACATTTACACACACTATGTCTGTGTACCAAGGTGTGAAAAAACCCAACCTCCGAGCACAGCACAGGCTGGATGAAATCCATTGAAATACACCATTAACAGAAATCTACACAAAAGCCAATCCACTCTCTCGTATCAGTGTCCTATAGGAAGGCCAGAATGAAGCCATTGAGAAAAATGAGACATTTACATATAAATCAAAAAAAGACAGGATCCGAGTACCGACTGATTAAAGATCAGTGTAAAACATGTTTTGTTAATCGCTTATTAGATAAAATCTGTGTAATCACTCTATATACTCCACAAATATTCAAATAATATTGGCTATGAAATTTTAAGTTGGATATGAAAATATAAATCATATTTTTCAAGACTATATCCGTCTATTGTACATCTTCTGTAACGCTGATATCACCACCTCGCATTTTTCTCTTACATCATTTTCCAGCAGGAAGAAAAACCCTGAAGGAATCTCCATATTTTCCAATCACATTGCCTGTATCTGGGCAGGTTATGTGACCGCCAAACCAGAGCCCCCAGAGCAGGCCTGAACCACAGCAAAGTCCGCGCACAAGCCGAGCCTCCGCTCTCGAATTAAAAGCATCCTCCACCTCCCTCACCTCCAACTCGCCAAGGTGCCAGCAGGTATCTGCCGACTTTGGTTTCGGATAGAAAGGGCTCAGTATGGTGACTGTATGTCGGAGCATGTTGAGAGGGAAGGAATTTTTTTTTTTTTTTTTTAAAAGAAAAAAAATCAACAACAATAATTACAGTAATAGTAGCTTTGCTCGGAAAATAATAAAAAAACCGACACCGAAACTGCAAAAATAAACATCCACAGGATTACGAACAAGGAAAAAAAAATAAAGAATCCTTTCTGGATTTTCGCCGGCATTCCGGGACCCAGTCGAGCCGATCCCCCCCCTCGCCCACCGGCGGCCCCGGGGGTCCCCGCCAGGTCCGGCCGCTCGGGGACAGCGGGCGCGGGCATCCCCCGGCCCCGCGCACCGCGGATGCCCCGCGGCCGCTCCGCGTCCGCCCCCGCGGCGGGGCCGCTGGACCCGGGCGGGCTCTTACCGTGGCCGAGGCGACGCTGTTGTCCGCCAGGGTCAAGTGGTGAGGCTCCCATCGCCGCAGGAACTTGGAGGTGAGGATCTTGCTGAGAAACGTCCGGGGGTGCCGGATGACACACACCTGGATGTCCCCCTCCTGCAGCAGCTTGTACCTCATGCCGTTGCAGTGGAGCAGGGCTCTCCGGCACGGCGCGGCACCCATTTTATTCCCCTCGGGAGCGGACATCTCGCCCAGCAGCGGCTTGCTCTCCTCGGGCTGCCTGCGGTCGCTGCCCCCGCCGGAGCCGCCGGTGCGATCCATGGCAGCCCCGCGGGCCGGGTCGGGGGTGGCGCTCGGCCGCCCGCGGGGACCGGTCTCTACGACGGGTAGAGACGGGCACGACCAAACAAAATAAAATTCAAAATAAGAACTATAACACAAAAAAAATTCCAACCCCACGCGGTAGATTAAAAAAATAATAATAATAAAAATTGCACGCGGAAGAGAAAGAAATAAAAAAAAAAATTTAAAAAACCAAAACCTGTCGGGGAAAATGGGGGTAGGGACTGAGCCGACCCGAGGGGAGAAGGGGGAAAGGGAAGCGATAAAATCCTTATTCAAACTTCCCAATCCGCCCCCGGCGGGTCACAGCGCCGCGTCCATGCTGCCGGGCGGGCGCCGGCCGAGCGGAGGGTCGGCTCCCGCGGGGGCGGCGGACAAAAGCCGGCGGTGGTGGCGGCGCGGGGGGCTCCTGACGGCGGCGACGGGGGCTGCGGGGCGTCCGGCCGCGGCTCCTTCCTTCCCCCCGGGGCGTGTGCGCGGGAGCGTGCGGCGGCGCGCGTGCATGTATGTGGGTGCGGGTGCGCGCCCGTGGGAGCGGGTGCGAGTGTGTGTGTGTGAGCGTGCCTGCCTCGGTGTGCGTGTCTGTGTGTGCCGGTCCCCACGCGCGCCGCCGCCGCGGCAGGAGGAGGAGGCGGCGGGAGCGGCGGGCGCTGCCGACACAGCCCCTCTGCCGGAGCGGCTCCGAGCGCCGCGATTGGCCCCGCCGCCGTCACGTGCCGCCCTGCCTGACGTCAATGGCCGCGGAGCCGCTCCGGGCAGCGGTGGCCGCGGGAGGTGCGCGGGAAGCGCCGCGCCCCTCACAGAGCCTCGGGATCGTTCGGGCTGGAAAAGACCTCTGAGATCATCGGGTCCGAGCTGTGATCGAACGCCGCCTCGTCGACCAGTCCGCGGCACCGAGTGCCGTGTCCCGTCTTTTCTTTAAACAGCTCCAGAGACAGTGATTCCAGCACCTCCCTGGGCAGCCCGTTCCGATGTCTGATCGCCCTTTCTATGAAGAAATCCCTCCGAACGTCCAACCTAAATCTTCCCTAGAGCGACTCATCGCGGCATGAGGCTGGGCAGGGCTGGAGGTGTGCGGGCACCGCCAGGCCCCTCCACCATGAGGGGAACCCCCAGGTGGATCCTGAGGGAAGGGGGAGACACAGGGCGGTCAGTGTCCCCGGTCAGTGTCCCCTTCCCGCAGCCCTCACGCTGGCAGGAGCCTGGGCAGGGCGCAGGGGCTGTGACCACTTCTCCTTGTAGGTGACAAATCATCACAGGTTGAGTTTTGAGCATCCTCACTCCAGCGTTACGCTCTTGTACAACCCCTGCAGAGAATGGCCAAGGAAGCCCGTTCCAGGCTGCTGGCACTTCAGCAGTGATATTTCCTTTCCTCTGGCTTTATGGAGAAACTGGGAACGGCTGTGCTCCCCAGTGCACCAGCCCTTGGAAGCCACTACACTGAGCTGAGGGTCGAGTGTCCTCTGATCGTCGGCAAAACAGCACAATTATTTATTTAAAAAAAAGAAAACAATGAAAAAACCGACTCCCTTCTAACCCTTCTAAACGGCTTCACAGCTGAGGGATGCTGTGTGCAGTATGAATGCCATGCCCAGAGAAATGATACTATCAATACTTGCTTTTTTTCTCAGTGGTAGAACTCAGATCTTGTTTCCAATTTCCTCATTTGCACAATCAGTTTAGGACCAATTTTTTAAAAATACATTTTGTCTAATACATCCACATGTCACTGAACTGTGAGACCCCTGACAATGCATATTACCAAGGTCCAGAATTTAGAAGGAATTTACAGGGCTGTTTTAGATCGTGCTTGCAACATATTCAGAGAAAGTATAAACCTTTTAGTGTAAGCTCATCTCTGACTGAGGGAGGTTAGGAGAGGGTCTGCTCTGTGGTGAGCTGAGTGTGTGCCCTGACTTGGTTTCTGGGGGCATGTCCCCGTGCAATAGCTCTCAGATAGGTCACCATGCAAAGAGAAGTGCCAGTAGTTGCAGGCAGCATCACCAGCCCACCCCAGAAAAAGCTCTTTCATCTGCTCTATTTGCATCACGAGTCACACACAGATTATCTGCTGGAGAGGCAAGCTGCTACTGGAAGGGCTTGGGAGCCTTTGCCATAAAACCTTTTGTAGTGGCTGCTGTCAAAGACAATACATGACCGGCTGGACCACAATTACAGTGAGCATGTCCATCACGTGTGTTGTTACAGAGCCGTTCTGTTGAAACAGGATTGCATTTTAGAGAATTGCTGTCTAAACACTTTCAGAAAGGAAGGTTTTTAACCTATCAATTACTAGAACATTTGAGGGATACTTTTGTTGCACGTCAGCATCAAAATTATTTATAAAAAGCAAGGAAGTCTCCAGAGCACTCCCAAGTACCAGTTGATAAAATGATGCAGAATTATGTAACTTGGCAAAGGTTAGGAGAAAGCCACTCATTTAATGACATACATAATACAACCAACAGGAAGACAAAAATCTCTTTAATAGAGGTTCAAATTGTCAGTATCTCATAGTCCTGGTAATCACTTACCTCCTGAACTTAAGCAAAGTGGTCATTGTGTAGTAAACATTACAGGCAGTTCCCACAGAGCTTTGTACACCATATACTGCGAGGGGTGAGTGATGCAGACATTTACCCTGAAACAAACCCACATCTACTCATATCTATAAATATGAATGGAACTGTAATAAAAATAATAATAAAAAATACTTGCAAACCAGAGTAGAAAAGGACATCTTTGTTTAGATGCAACTTTTCGCTGCAGGAACTGTCTGTTTCCAGGAGTTCATAGGGTGCCTGGTACAAGGGAGACCTGTTCTTGTTTGGTTCAAGGCACTGTTCTGGTACAGATGGTAATTGTGCTGATAGTAGGACTATTCTCATACACTCACCTGCAGCAACACTTCCCTCAGAAATAAAACCAAAGTGGGACTATTCCAGTGAAAGTTTGTGTAAATGAGCCACCTGCTCAAACCACTGTTTTAAATCTACTACAGTTTTCCTCTCTGAGAGCTGCTCGACAACGGGAGGACGTTATGTAAGAGTCTGGTGTCCTTAAGTGAATTTCCTGGCAAATTAGAGCAGTTGTTTTCCACTTGTATTCCACAGAAGGCAGCAAAAAATCAAGGCTGGTCTACAGCGATCAACCCATGAGTTACCAGAAAGGATCCAAGTCTGGAAATCCACCATTCCATAGTGTTGAAATCCACTGAGATACTGCAAATGCCACTCCTAGCAACACCTGTCAAGGACAGAGGTCCAAATCCTCAGCTGCATTTGCAGCTCTCCCTGAATCCCCACTCTCAGGCTGCAGGTGTTCTTCTCTCTGAAGTAAACTCAGCAGAGCACGATAAGATCAAGGCATGAAATCTCACATTGCCTTCCAGAACAGGGCAACCCAAAACCCTGTCTAGACAAGTGAAATTGAAACAGGCTGCTGGCTGCCCAGCTCACCAAAATGCACATTAGCTACCCAACCCGCAGTAAATAGCCAGTGTGTGACCCAGGGCTGAACACATTAAAATTAACACCCCTCTTCACATCTCCTATCAATTATAGCAAACAGAACTTGGATCAGTTGCAATCCTGGCTTTTTTGTTCTTGCAGACTTCCTCTTCTGGCTCCATGCAGCACAACAGATATCTCAGGTATACATTCTTGGCAGTATTTCAAGGTGATGTTTGGGGAATTGCTGGATGTTTTCTTTTTTTCCCCCCAAATGAACAAATCTAACTAGAAATTTATCGTGACTATGAGACAATCATTCATTTAAATAATAAACACTGAGCAAATAATTCATAATAAAAAGCACATCAGTGAAAATATACCTCTAGCTACTCACAAGGTGCTTCTGGGCATGATATCAGTTTTGAAGTTTTGAATAATTCAAGAATTTGTGAGGTTTTCTACAAAATACTTAATTTCTGTGCTATAAGAGAAACACAGCCTCTGAAAGTGAAAATTGAATAGTTTATTCTTTATTGTTGATACTACTACCAAGTAGAGGCTCCTGTAAATCAGGGCTTCTAGGTACAGGTCAAATTTGAAGAGGGAAGGAGATAGAGAGAGATTTGTTCTACTCTGCAGAAATATCAGTGCAATTGGACCACAACTAAAACATGGGGCTGGGAGGGAAGTGAGCAGAGGTAAAGCTGTTTTCTCCAGAAGAGAGGACATTGACAGAAGGGCAATTCAGACACACCTGCCAGTTCTGTACTCTACTTGTGGACTCTGCCCACTCCTGGACTCTGCCCTTTCATTTGCACTTCTTTGTATCTTGCTCTTTTTTTATTATTCACTGCCATTTCATAATAGGCTTTGTAAACAGAAGCATCGCTTCCTGAAAGACACTGTAGCCTGGAAACCTGGGATATACCCACCATGGATACACCCACTGGAAGTAAACCTGCCAGTTTAAAGCAGATAAGACTTCTGGGTCAGCAACAGACTTTTTTTCCCCTCTTTTCCAAAACCAATTCAGTTGTGACATATATTATTGAGAATATTCATCTGCTCAGTTGTATGTCTGTAAAACCAGGAAAGAGCACTAACACAATCACTTGCAAATACCTGGGATTCCAGTCTTAAGAGAAAACTGCCACTTTTTATGCATTTCCAGCATTTGGTCTCTTGGAGATCTACACTCAGTTCCATCAGGTGTTCTGCAGAGATCATTTCTGGGTGCTAACACAGAAGCAGTCTCCTGACATACCATCTTAAGCATAGTAACACCCATCTACACCCATGTCTTAAAACAAAAGAAATGTGATATTGTGAAGGAAAAGAAAGCAGCAATTTGTGTCAAGTGCTCAGTGCCACTAGCACAGGTTTCATAGTGGTGAGGGGCTTGGAATACCCATGAAAAAACACCCGAGGTGCCAAAACCTATGCAGGAGAAAAAATACAGACTAAAGTCACCTTGTCTGAATGTAAACCCATACAGTGGATACTTGTCAAGCTATGAGGGAACTAACAGAGCAGCTGTGGCAAGGGCCAGACACAGACAATCAGATGCCTCAACAAGGGATGTGCTGACCACAGGGCCCACAGGGGCTTTGGAGGATTTGTTGTATGCTTTAAAAGAGAAAATAAGAAAAAGAAATAATAATCACTTACTACACTATTAATTACTCCTGGTTCATTTTACATGTTAACATGTTTACATGTTACAACATTAACACATGACTTGGCAAAATCTTTTCCCAGTCAATCGAAGAGGAAAGAAAATATAAATCTCCTTTTACTGTCTCTCACTGAAATTTTTTGACAGAGGCTGTAAGGGCCTACTACAATCATGCTTTCTGTAACAAAAAACCACCCACTTCTCTTGTCTGCTTAGCTCATCCCTGGGAGTTGCCTGTTCAGAGATGTGAGATACATACGGTTTTTCCAAGCAGAGCAACAAGGACCAGGAATTCCCAAATTGTATTCAATATCCGTTTAGACTCTTACACAGCAGCTGCTCCTCTCATGTTTGGATCCTCGATGCATATTAGAGATAATGGAGCTTTCTTCCCTTATTCACAGAGGTGCTGCCTGGATTATGGAATTCATTAGTCAATGCTTGCAAATTGCCACTGTCGACTCAGAGCAAATTCCTGCTATCAGACTCACTAGTCAGCTCATTTTCATAACAATGCTGTATTGTTAAAAATACTTTTAAACCACTCTTTAGAGAAACTGGGGAATACAACACATTCAAGCAAACACCTAAAACATCAAAGAGATCCAGTCTCAGTAATGCTAAAAGTCCTGCATTTGTATCTGTGTTTAAATTAATCAGTGTGATGGTGTTAAGAGGATTCAGTAAGTCATAAAACTTTGGGCAACTGAATTGCTTCCCAAAAGGGGTGAGGGACATTTAAACCTAAATAGATAAAGATTAAAGGAACCCACACTGCAAGAAGTAGCTGCCCCTGAGGAAAGGAAGGCCTTGATTAGGGCACCATTGATCACAGGCACAGAAAATAAAGACTGAATTTGCAAGGAGCTCCTTCTTTTCCCAAAATTTCTCATTATCCACTCCTGAGACTAACAGTAACTCTGAAAGACACCTCACAGAGGAGTAGTAAGTGGGAAATCAGACTCTGCTGTGAGATTGCAATTCTCTGACATCTCTGGCATTCAGATTTCTGCTCTTCTCCAAATTACTCAGTCGCTGGGTTCTTGCTTTCCCAGTGGATGCACATTACAGCACAGGGCTGATTGCGAGCTGTGCAGACCCTGGGGACAAATATATCTTGATTCCTCACTGACATAGTGCACACTCTTGAGTGCATGATGCAGAAATACTTTTTTTTCTGCCTGTCATCATCAGATGCTCTGATGTAGGGGGATGTAGGATGAAGCTGGTGGTACCAATTGCTAGAAGGAGCCTGCCATCTGCTGATCTGAGCAGCACTCCAGTCAGACTTTTCCCAGATCTGATTTAGTGGGATGAAGCATGATACAAAGTAGGTTAAATGTATCTGAAATGAAGCAGAATTAACAGACTTTCTGTGGTGAAAGGATTAATTTAAGTGGAAAGAGGAAGTCCCAACTCTTACAATATCAGGTCTAAATCTGAATTAAACAAATAGAAATAAAAGCACAACTAATATAAACCTAAAGTCAGTAAAAAAACCTAAAGTCAGTAGGAAAGAGATAAGCAGAAGATACAGAGAGGAAAGAGACTGAAATTTCCTTTTTCACTTTGCTTCTCCCAACCAGATAGTACAGCTAAGGTATCCCTCACCTTCACCGTTCCAACTCACAGCAGTTCTAAACTTCTTTATGGCCTTTTTCCAGGGCCACCCACACACCCAGGCATGAAAAAAGCCCTGGAAAAGGTGAGCTCTCATCAGGCTGTCATCTTGATTTACTTTCATGCTTAAATCAGGATATATGTAAAAAAATATAATTTGGCAGCATGCAGTGAAAAGTCACCATTTTCATTACACTGTCTGCATTATTGTTCTTACCTCCAGCTAATATTTTCTATTTCATCAATAGATTACATCCTACCAGTCATTCCAAGCAGCAAGTGCTAATCAGTTTGAAATGCTCTATTAGCTCTTGGCACATATAAAACATCACTGTAACACAACCAAATATAAAAAGTCAAAGGGAAGTATGGGGTATGATGCAGAGCTCTGAGCTTGTCACAATAAGGTGAAGTTTCCCCAAAACAGAGGAAGAATAGTTAAGAAAGAAAAAAACTAGTCCCCAGATTAGGGAAGTGTATCTTCTCTCACTGAACCAACAAATGGGGAAGTGAAATTAGAAGTGGATGAACTGCTGAAAGACTTGGATTATTTTTTTAAAGACCAAGGGAAGGAAAAAAAGCAGAATAGGGAAAAAGCATCAAGTATTAGCAGAATTAGTATCACAGGTTCTCTGGTGAAGAGGTGTCGTAGAAAGAGAAGATAAAACATCCTTAATTATTGTTTTTATAATGAAATTATAAAATCCCGTGTTACAATCCCTTCAAAACAATGTTACACAAAAGGCAGCTGAAACTCTCTCACTTTTCTTCAGTCCTATCCTTACCTTAATATGAGCTGGGCTATAAAGTATACTTTATTTTAAAAAAGTAAAGTAAAGTACTCCCATCTGATGACAATGCACATCATCCAGTGCTGGAGGCTTTGTTATCCTAAGAACACTGTAAATACATCTAACACGGACCCTGGCCTAAGAAGTATAAGTAAACAGATACAAAGGACAGTGAGGTGCATCAATTTAATGTGGTTATCTTTCATGATTATAGATTCACAGATACAGGGAAAAGGAACTTTGGTCATTACATACCTTGTCATTTTTACCTGCCCATCAGCAGAGCATAGATTATTTCTTGAAAGTATAATATCCTTGAAGGCCTTACAATACAAAAGGCAACAGAAAATAGAAAATAACAGTCATTTGCTTAAGACAGTCGCCAGGTGAAATGCAACATAGCAAGAAGATGACAAATCCAGGGAATTCTCTGAAAAGAACAGATGGTCAGTAATGGACAGACTGTACCATATACCTAGAAGAAACGCATCACACATCATAAGCAAAAAAAAAAAAAAAAATCATTAAAAAAAAGGAATCATTTATGCCTGTAACTTTAATAGAGCCCAAGGCTGCAGCTGACCATCAAAATCAGAGTTTCTGAGCTACTACAACATTGCAAAATGGAGGTGTCTTCTATGATATATAAATTTCTTCCAGTATATAAGGCTATTTTTTCAGAACATGAAAAAGCTAAGCTGAAAAGAGTACATTTGGATTAAGCTCTTCACTAATGCTATAGAAAGCTTTAAGATAAAAATGCAGAATGAGACATTGTAGGAAAACACCAGCTATCCAGCACCAGCTCCTGAGCCTCCAGTAAGACCTTGAGAGCATTAGGGATGGTACAGCTGTTGCTGCAAAACGTCTTGTGGATTGGTTAACTCCATCAGCAAATTGCACCAAGGCAGATATCAATTTACATCTGTTTACCACAGCCACACAGGTGATGGGAGCAAAGGGAGTGGATGCAACGTGGGCAGCGTGGAGCAGGGTTGGGTTATCATTATCAACAGCAGGACAATAAAGGCATTCTGTGTTCCAGGCCTTGTTTGTGAGTGCAGGCAGGTGGGGTTTGGCCTCTTGTTTGTCCTGCAGTCAAGAGCAAAGATCATTACAGTCCTAAACACTATCTGAATTAAACAGTGAAACAAGAAGCAAAGAAAACATTGGGTGAAGTTAGCAGGACTGGGGCAGTGGGTAGGAAGGTGTAAGCAGGGATGATGGGGCTGAGCTGTCATGTTTAGAGGCCTCATAGTACATAACTTACACCTCACTGTAACCACAGTGAAGATACAGATGAGTCCCATAGTTCAAGGTCATCAAAGGAAATTATAGTTATCTCAGCTTAATAGTTTTTAAAGAGAAATCCTGCATGTGGGCCTGAAAAGACAGACATTTGTTTTAATTTGCTTTAATTCATGCAGTTGTTTCAGTTAACTTACATCTATGGTTAAAATGCCTCCTTAATTTGGTGTGGGAGCTAATGCTCCATACATTAAGGATGATGGGCATTCAAGGAAAAGTGCATTTAAAGCATTAAGAGCTGTGTAGCTGGCTTCTGGGAATAATTCTTCCTGTGACTGTACAGTTTGCTCTCATATCTTTGAGCAAGAGAAAAGGAAGACATGGCTGTCCAGAGCAATCAAAAGTGGGAGTTTAGGGATGCAAGTTCCAGGAACCATTCTTTGCCTGGGAACAAGGGATGATTTCGGGATTGACTGCTATGCTTTTTTCACACTGATTTTTGATTATGAATGTGTATGGGTTCACACTTGCTATCCAGCAGTAGCTGACCTTTCCTAGGACAAGCCAATTAGTCTGCAAGAGTGAATAAAGAGATATTATCATCTTTAATATGTGCTGCTGACACTGCTTTTCCAAAATACTCTCCTGTGGGCATTAAAGTGATGTTTTCATTTATCCACCAATAAAAAAGCAGCCTTAACCCATCTGCCTGTCCCTCTGTGTATATATCTGGGTAATTTAATAAATGCTTCTGGGTGTTGATTTACGTCATTGTATCTGTATATAAGCCTGCCTCTGTGAGCATGCTGCTGGTTGTCTCTGAGCATTCATTGTCTGCCTTGTGTGTGTATGTCTGTGTGTCTGAATGTGGTTTTGTTTAAAATTTTTCCCTAGAAAAAACAAGAAGTCAGATGTTTCATGAGGTTGTTCGTTAAAACCAAGGGAAGGAAGGAGGAGACAGTAAGGGATAATTTAGAGAGAAACAGGGGTAGATTTGGCTACAGTTAATCATCTGCCTCAGTCTTCTCTGGATGAGATGGGGGAGTTCATTCCAGACATTAAAATGTCCCAGGGGAGGATCATATAGATCATTCTGGAAGAGAAATGGAAAGAATAAATTATCCAAAGGCTCAGAAAGCAATGGAGCCAGACGTCATCTGATTCCAAAGCAAGGATAAAAACAGGGAGAGAGAACCTTCACAAGATATGCCCAGGATTCCCTGAGAAACTGGGGGTAGAGATAGAGAAAATTATTTCTAACTGCTATCAGTGAGGCAGATTTCTAAGATACCAGATTAAGGTATCTGGTATCCTGGTACTCTGGTTCCAGCTGTAATTCTGTCTCACAGGGAAAGGTATTATTCTGAGTCAGAAAGCAGAACAAAAGAACATTAAAATGGAAGTAAATGCAAAGTTTCCCAACATGCCAGTATCCCCTGAAAAATAAGTCTGACTAATGGCCCAGGAACACTTTCATAACATGAGTCTCCTCAAACCAGCAGCACAAGGGGTCGGATGGATTTTCCAGCTCCGTACCCAGATCACTTTGCACACACAGCTTGTTTTCCTGCAGTTAATCATGGGCCTGACTCACCACCCCTTCTCTGCACTATTCACTATTCTCCCAGTTCAGCTGCAGCGTAAACAACTGAACCAGCAGCACCTCACCAGGGGAAACACCGGGAAGCAGCAGTGTCCATGTCCATGCACTGTGACATCCTCTGTTTCAAACAAGAGGAGGATAATTCCTGTTTTGGAAGCTGTTACACACCCCAAGACCACATGATATACCAGAATCAGAAGTTTTCAGCATTGGTAGCCAGGTACTCCAAGGACAGCAACGTGCCCACGCCAGCTTGGAGTGGCCTTTGCCACACAGACACTGTGAACACATTTTTTGTACATGGAAATACTGGGTTTTTTACCTACATCCTCCATGACATCTGTCTGTGATCCAGTACAGGTCCTGAAAAATATCTGGGAAGTTTTCTAGATATCCTTTGTTTGCAGAGAGACTCCTATGCAGCACAACTCTTCCCTATAGTGCTATTAAACAGGAGTAACATCAGCTCTGATTGTTGCATACATTTCCTAGAAGAGGTAAAACAAACTGAGGAAATTAGATTTTATAATCCCATGTATGATCCTTCAAATGAAAACTATTGAATGAAAATATTTTCTGCAACAAAATAATATCTTTCTTACAGAGAAAAGGATGACTCATACCTTGAGACACCTGGACACTTACAAACTAGCTTCCCTATAGGAATTCCTACTAAAGTCATAAGCCTTTGATGATCTTGTTCATACTTGTTCTTTTCAGGAAGTTTTCCCCATATTTCCAGACATCTTCTCTCTAATCAACATCTTCCATAGGGTCATTTCTTTCCACAGCACACTACCAGCAGCCCCTAAGTTTTTCTTCATCCTGTCTGGGGTGCGTGTAGTGACCTTTTTGTGGGTCTCACCAGTGCCCACAGCCCCAGCCCATCAAGCCCACAGCCATTCCAGCACTTTGCTCCGTGCATTACGAGGGGATGTGTCAGCCAGGGCTATTGTTTGGAACAGGAAGCAAGTTTGGCCGCCTCTGTAATTTAGATTGTAGGCAATAAGCAGGGGTGTGGTGTGCAAAGCAAACAAGGCAGGATTAACAGCTCTTTTCACTTCTGGACAAGGAATTGGTCCGGCAGTGGCCCACAGGATCCTGCACAGCATTGGCTACTGCTTCTCCTCGTGACCACAGCCAGGAGTGAAAAACCAGAGTGTCCTCCAGGCTTTCAACTGGAGAGTGAAGATAAAAGTCCAGGCCTCATGTTCTGACAGAACTTTATGAGCTAAACATCTTGAAATGAGATTATGAGAGAAAATTAAGAACAGTCTTCTCCTTTCAATAGGTCTTTAAAAACAATAACCAGGCTTTACTGTAAATTCATTTATTTTCCCTCAGTGTGACAATTGCCAAGCTGATATCTCCTCTGTGTACCAGGGATATATATAGATCTAAATGTGGCAAGAAGACAGAAAGGTTTTATTTATTTTGTGTAAGGACAGCAACGTGGGGAGTTCTTTTTTCCAGGAAAACCTCACATCAGAGAGTGAGTTACACATCTTGTTAAAGAAATACTATGAGGTAAATAAAATCCAAATCATATTTAGCTCATAGGAGGTGACAAATACTAGTCAGGTTGACTATTGCCTTACTGGAATTCAGTCAAAAACCACTGTCAAATAAAGCATGAAAACAGAGAAAATAGAAGAGCCTGTATTCTTGCATTTGCTAAAGTGAGCAACATTTTTCTGTTTACTGCATGCATATTTTTAAAACTAGTTGTGAATAGAAGGAAAGGTACTTAAAGTCAAATCTTGGGCTGCATTCTGCTGAAATCACCTAAACTGTCTGGTTTGGGTCTCCAGAACAGTCTGAAAACCCCTCTCTATGCAGAGGATCGTCAGTGGCAAACTCAAAACCCGTGTCCATCGTCTTGCCAGGTCACTGCTACTGTGACGCCTCACATGTCCTTCCGTGCCTTACCAGGGACAAGTGCCCACATCATTCCCCACTGCAGCAGCTGTGGATAGGGCAGGTTGCATGAAGGGGCAAACAGAGGAAACTCAGGGGTTTCCTTGCAAAAACCCAAGCCTGGGAGAAAACAGGCCTAGACATCACTGTGACAGTGTCTATTGGCTCAGAGTAAACTCAAAGCAAGCACGAGGCAGCTATGAGCATTCAGATCCTTCACATCCAAACATTCATTTAATCCATAAGACTTCTCATGCAGAGCTGAGCTTTGTGGGGATGTCCTAGATCCATCTGGTGATCAAACATGCTCTAATTTGCTCCCAAGGCAGAAGTGCCTCCTCTCACTGAGCACTCCCTACTCTCTCACAGCTCCCTTCTGGGTCAGCCCTCCCCACAGGCAAGTGGGTGCAGGAGGATCATCATTCTTTCCTGGCACTGCAGCTAATCCACCCAGCCTGACTGCAGAGAGATAGCTGAGTACTATGTGGGAGAAGATTTTTTTAACCTATTCTTGCCTTGTTCCATGTAAAGAAGCCACAAACTCTCTCACATAGAGGCAGCTGGTAAAGTTGCCTCCTCTGTCTAGAAAGGACATCTAACCAGAGCAACTGGAATGTAACTTCCAAGAGTTAATAAAAATTTCAAGCAGTCATTTATGTGCACTTTATCATATGAACATATAATTATTTAAAGATTCCCCCACCTTTTCTTGGCTGTTGGGGTTATTAAGTGAAAGCAAAGGTTGAAACTGCTTGCTTGAGACAAAAGGGCCTGCAGAAAGCTGCCTGCATGTCCTTAGACTTTGCTATGCTAACAGCCACTGTCTGCAGTCAGAGTTCCTTCCTTAAGTGCTTGAGCACCCTGAAGCCTCGAAGGGACACCGCCTTTGCCTAGAGATAGATTTTGGGTGAGATTTTGGAAGAATGGTTTGCATACAAGCAGCAGTGTGATCACCACTGGAATGCAGGTTTCCTGCTAGACACACACGGAGATTTTGTGACACTGTGTTCTTTTACAAAAGACAAGTGACCTGCAAACCCCCAGCATTTCATATCTCAAAGTGGTGGGGCAATACAACCTACATAACAATAATGACTCATTGGGAAACAGAAGGATCAAGCTCCAGGGATCTCCTCCTCAGCACAGACCTGCAAATACACCGGAATAATTTGCATTGCACAGCTCGCCTTGCAGAATCCACAGATAAAAATCAGGCTTGGCATGGCTAGGATATCTGAGCAATATTTAGCAGCAGAACAATGAGCCAGCTGGGAAAGCATGTACTTATCCAAAATCAAGTGGGCAAGTAATTTTGGGCAACGTGGTCACTTAGGGATTGCCTGCACAGGAAAGTTGGGACAAAGCAAACTAAAGTTTGAATGCATGGCATGTAAACCCATTCCAGAAAATGGTGGTGTAAACAGTCCAGTTGTTCTCAGGGTAGTGCATGAGAAATGCCTGTGATTTTTTTGGTGGCACCAGACCAGAGGTCCCAAATACCTGGGGAGCTGACACAGCTGCTTCTTTCTTCTGACTGTGGCCTGACACCCTGGCTTTGCACAGGGACTGGAGAATTGCCTGTTCCCTCACTCATTGCAGAAGTTACTGCCTCTTTAACAGGAACTGGAAAAAGCCAACCTTCCTCAGCTCTTCAAACCCTCCAGCCCCTCTTTGCTGGCATAATTACATGCAGTGATGTGAAAGCTACACCAAAGTTGGGATGAAAAAGCAAGACAGAAGTAGCCGGCACAGATCTCTCAGTGTAAGCCACCAGGAGCAAATTAAGCATGGATTCATGTCCTATTTAGGGCTCAGGCTATAAATTAGGGCTCAGGCTATAAATCACAACCAACCATCCTTTATTCCCAAAGTCATGTGTCTGGGTGACACCCCAGTCTCCCACCTCCAGCATGGCAACACAAACAGTGGTGATCTTGGGGAAAGCAGAGGCAGTCCCAAGGGTGCTTACTGTTTGTAGGTACAACTCCCTTTTAAGAAGGAAAAAAAATAAAGAAAGACAAGAATAGGGCCCAGGAGGAGCCACAGAAAGGGAGCAGACCCCACCAGATGTACACAGAGCTAAATGCTCTGATCAGACCTCCCTGTCCCTGACCCATCAGACACATGAACTCACTTGCAAATACTGAAAGAGCACCAGAGGAAGTGGGATTTGGCACCATGCGCAAGCAAAGGGGAGCAGCATATGGTCAGTCCATAGTACATGACCAAGTCTGTGTGTGTTTTCAACACCTTGGCACCCCTGGGAAAGCTGTGGCCCTGGTTGTGTTAGCTCTAGGTGCAGGCTGGGCTTGGCCAGCACCACCTGCCAGCACCAGAGTAGCTACTGTGGATTTGCTTCCCTGTGGGTGCAGGGAGCTCCTTTCTGGACAGAGTCATGATGATGCTGATGTGGCAGAACAACTCCACTGCCATGTGGGAGGGCTTGATGCTGCAGCAGAAGGACTTGGAGGGTGTAAGCTGGAACCCAGTAAGTTTCATGAGTCACCATTGCTCCTAAATTCCCTACCCCTTGGGATGCTCCAGGTTTGGTGCACGCCTTAGAGAACCCCTGCTAGGACACTAGGCACTGGTGAGCCCCAGGACAGCCATGAACAAAATGGAATTCAAGCATGACCTATCTCATGGTTATCACTCATGTTGAGAGTAAGTTTACATACAATTTGCATAAAACCTTGGGTGGGGAGCCTCAGAGAAGGTTATGGTACCACTTGTCACCAAGTAGCTTCATAAAGGCAAATTGAAACATAAATCTACTGAAGAGACTACTTTAGAAAGGGAAGGAACTCATTCCTCTTGCCATCAGAAGCTCAGGGGCATTCACAGGAGATTCATTTCCCTGGAGAATATAGTTTCTGTTGAGCAGGAGGGGATTATGATGACCAGAAAAGCAAAGAGAGTGAGCAGGGAGGTCTAAAGGTGCTGGAGCAGTTTAATTTTGTTCTTACTTCCTCCTTCCAGCAGCACTGCTGTGCACAGAGGCATGGAAGGTGAGAGAGATCTCTTTGCATCATACTGGGCCCTGTGGCAAAGGAGATACCAGTCTGCCCCTGCAGCTACAGGGGACTTTCAGAACAGGAGTGGTGCAAGAAATTACACTTATCTCACAGTCAGCTGACAGCAGAAGCTCCAAGCAAAGTCCTTCCAACCATGATGGTATTAACCACCTCCCTGAGCAGCCTCTTCTCTCTCCCCCATGTCTACACACCATCGAGATGACTCTGCTCCCCAAAAAACCTCTGGAACTACTGTAGGAGCTCTAACAGCCTCATTCAGGAGGGGTGAGAGCCTCGGCCATCAAGGGTCAGCACTGAGGGCCAGGCTGTTCTGTGCTCCTCTGACAGGAACAGCTCCTCCAAGGTATGACCTGACTTTGAAGCCAAGAGCTCAGAGGATCATCCTGAACAACTTTCTGGCACATTCAAAGATCTGCCGCTCTCTCACCTGCCATTCACACAGACGTGCAAAGGGCAAGGACCAGAACTGAGGCCACCAGGAACCAAATCTCCATCCTCTTGCTTGACCATTTGTCTTTACCCCTGCTGAGTTTTTTACGATAGCTCTCCAGCATTCTCACCTGCAGCTCATTCACTGACACACAGCAGGTACGTTACCCCAGCTGGCAAAAGCAAGGCTGATTAACGGAGAAAAACACAAAATTTTAGGTGCTTTTCTGATACCAAACAACACTTTTACAGCATGAAGAAAATTAAAACTACCATAATTTCAAGTTACTGGGACCTCCTTTTTGTAAAAGGAAGATACAAATGGTTAAGATTTGAGGCCTCCAATATAAATAGAAACAGATCACATTTATGAGATTAAGACTTAGTATTTTTAGGTAATATTGTGAATTTGATAACATTCATGATTTAGTAGGACTGCAATGCAGAAACACTAAATCTGCTTTGTGCTTTGGACAAATCACTTAATCACTCTGATTCATGGCATCCAGCATTAATGAGAAGAGTCTCTTACACTAAACTTATCACACATGCAAGCTTTATTTCGCCAATCAGGACTGTGCCAGGAAAGTGCAAATACCCAAAGATTATAGGCAACGGTAACGGATGTAGCAATAAGGATGATCTTGATAATTATGTACCTTCAAATGAGAGGAGAAACTTGTTCTAACTTGCAAATGGAATAAACCTGTCATAGCTCTGATAGGAGTCACCCAGGCTGGCAAGAACTAGGGATTTTTTTTTTTTTTTTTTCAGGTCTCTTTAATAAACTGGTACCGTGGGGGAGTGGTGGAAGATTCTGTGAGAAGTTCTGCTGAGAACACACTCCTTTGGTCCTCTGAATTTTCAGATTTCCCAATCTGTTCTGCTTTCAACCACGCGCCATTCCAGGTCCAAGCAACACTTCCCTGTCTAGCAGTCTGCTACATTCACAGGTGCCTTACAATGTCAGAGCAAAGACTTTGCAAATAAAAGTCTAAGGAGAGCTCTAAATATTTGTTGGATTAGGGCCTTACTTTGAGCTCTTAGTGCTGCTCATAACCCAGGGTCAGCCCCAAGAGCAACACTGACATCACATGTTGGAAACACTGTGGTGATTCAGCCCAAGAAGTTTTGCAGAGTATTTTTTTCTCCCCAGTTTCTCTGAAACCAACAAAGGGATAGAGAAGCCTGTGGCTGTTATGATGGCTGTTTCCTTTAGTAAACAACATCATTCTAGCATTCTCCAACTCAGTTACTGTCTTTCCCAATGGTTAAATGCAGTCATAAAGAAAGAAGGACATCTCTCCATTTAACCACAAATTCAAAGCACATCCAGAGAACTGAATGTACCAGGGAAATCCTGTAGGAAGATGTTCTCTCACCACACCGCCAAGGAGACTGAAAAAGTGGAAACAGAGAAGACTTCTTGTTCAAATTCACTTCTAGAGATATGAAAAAATTTGGAATAATATTATACCTTCCTTTTCAGGAAGGTATAATTCAATGATAAAGTAGCCAACAGCTATGGTACCCCTAAGTCATTCCTAGCATCTATTTAGGCAAGAAAAAGTTAATCTTTAGGACCTTTATAACAATGTGCACAAAGAAAACCGAATCCAAGAAGCATCTGTCCATCTGTCATCTCAGAGTCTGAGGGTGGTGCCATTTTAATTACATCAGCTCCAAGGAACAGGTTGGATTAAGGGAAAAAAAAAAAAAGAGCCACCAGACTAATATCTTGAGAACATAAAACACCATCCAGCATGACGGAAAAAAGGTTGGGAAAAGATGTTAACATTGAACTGAGTTGTGGTGCACTTGATCCTGATGTTACATCTCCAAATGAAGACAAATGGAGCATGTCTGCGTTTAAAGCCACTTTTACAACACAAGAGAATGATACAATGGCACAAGGTTACAGGAGCAGGAGTCCCTGAGCAGGGACTGTTTAACCTTCACCACTGCTTCACACCTGAAGGGCTTGTCTCAGAATGTTCTTCCTCGGCCCTTTCCTCTCTCATCTCTTAACATTGGGGGTTACACAACCATTCAGCTGCAAACCAGTTTTGTTTTCATTTTAGCTTTCACAACTGACCTGTTTTCTTTAAACAGGTACAAAGTAGTGAGGGGATTTCTTCGTTACCTTTCACTGAAATATTCATACTAAGATGGAAAATTCCAGGGAGCAGTTAGGAACAGAGAAGGCAGGATTATCATACATCAAAGGGAAGCAGCATTTGCTAACTCTTTCATTTTACATGTATGTGATTCACGAACTACTTCATGAAAATGGAAAAGTGATCGAGGAATCGCTCAGGTCTGGAAAAAAAATAAACTAATAGCAACAACCTAATTTACATGAAAATGGGCTGGTCTCCAAAGCATCTGCCAAGACCAGACACTGTAGTGCTTGCAGCTTTCTTTTGTTTGCTCTTCAAAGCAGGTAGAGCCAGGAACATTCCCGTGCCTCATGGCAAGCTCTAAGATGTGGTACATGACTTTCAGATGAGGGAATCTCACATTTCTCCCTGAATATTTCACACTACAACAGCAAGGAGAAAAGCACAGACACAGCTGAAATGAGGAGGAGATGAATTGAAAAGCTAAAAATGTATTCTTCAGCATTACTCTGTAGTATGGGGAACTGAGAAGGCAATTAAAACCAACATGAAAGGAGATTTAATTGCAAATCAGCGAAACCTCCTGAAGCACAGATAGCAAGAGTCAAAAAAACACCCCACCTGAAGCACAAACCCTTCGCAGAGGAGAGCATTGCCTTCAGCTCCACGGGCAGCTGATGGGGAGAGACAGGCCCTTCCCAAGGCTCTGAGAGGCCCGGGGAGCCTCTCACTCAGCCGGGATTCACCCTCACACACACGGCCACAGCAAGGGAAGAGATGCGGGACAAACCCACCCAACCTCCCCTCCCCATCCCTGCCGGTCACCGCATCCAGCGCTGAAGAGAAAACCGAGGCCAGGTGCAAGAGGCCCCGATGGGCCCCGCTGAGCCCTGCCCGGCCGCCTCCCCCCGGCCTCGCCTCCAGCACCGCGCCATTGTTTCTGTGCCTGGGCTTTTAAAACTGAGCTCCACGGACCCCAACACCTTCCCCGAGGACGGGGAGCCGGGAGAAAGGGGATAGGAGGCCCGGCAGCTGCTGAGGACACAGCGGGAGGACAGGCGAGACTGGTTTGGAGGCGGTGGGCAGCGCACGTAGGAATGGAACGAGGCAGGTGGGAACACCCTCAGCCCGTCCCTTTGGTCAGGCAGCTTTTAGCATTTCAAAGCGTTTCTTCCCTTTGTGACTCCAACCGCTGACTAAAACAGGCAAGCAGGTATTTGCAGGATCAGCCAAGCCCCTCCTGCCTAGGTGGCCTGAAAGGCATCGGTGCTGTGTCCTGCAAGCAAATCGCGGTGTCTCCCTCGTTCGAAGGCTTTCCTGGTGCCGGGCAGGATTATGGAAAGGGAGAGCGGCGCCGGCTGTGGGAAATAGAAAATGTCAGGGCCCTGCTGCTGGTAAGGAGAAGCCTGGACTCGCCCCGGGTGGCGAGCGGAGGTGTCCCGGGTGGCAGAGTCCGAGCAGGCACAGTGACAAACCTTTGCCCTTCTGGACAAAGCTCCCCAAACCAAAAAGCAGCCCAGGATCTCAGGCACCTGATGTGCTGCTTGTTCCAGAGGCATGCGGTGGGGTACAAGGAGGGGAATCTGCTTTCCTCTTCAACACAGAAAACATCAAAGCTTTCCTAAAAAATTAAAAGCTTCTGGATGGGCTCTTGGTGTATTTTAAAACACAAAACAGATTCGTTTCAAAGCACTCTTTCCAAAGGTCTTTCCTGAACGTACATCACATGCAATGGAAAAACACTGCATGCCTGGCATTTAATATTTTTCACCTGTGACCCAGGATTGATGTCTGTGTAACTCCCTGATTTAATCCAACTACATGTCTCAGCAAGAAAAAAATCCTTTCACAGTTTGAAAAGGAGTTGGAAAAAAATAAAGTCACGCTCAACACTTCCCCTTCCCTGGAGAGATAGGAGTGCTGCTTGCCCTTTCCTGACGATAAGCATATCCTGGTGGTTAAAAATACATTTTGCTCTTACCGTAAATTCTCCATTAGCCAACTCCTTCAGCCCAGCCCACAGTGTTGGGGTTCATGATTCCTTAGAGGCCACATGTGACAGAGCTTGGCTTGTGCACGCCCAACTGCGCTGGGGAAAAAGCAAAAGTAACAGCTCTGATCCTGCTGCCACTGGCTTCACCTGGAGTAAAGAAATCTGTGGAGTGGCAAAAACATTCAGCTCAATTAATTTTCTGCCTTTACAGCTGCTTCCAGACAAAAAGTTGTATTGAATTATGAACAGCAATTATTTCTGTTAATTTTAGTGTTTCCAGTGATCATTGTGCAAAGGGACAGCTCAGTAAGATGGAGCTTAGTGAACAGCAGCGTCTCACTGCTTGATTTGAGATTCTGAAGGCCTGAAGCTTATTCTTCACATGGAAAACTCAGCCTGTTGAAAGATGGCTCCAAAACTTGGGCTGTGTGAAGGACACAGCCGCCACCTCTTACCAAGGAGGCACCAGCCCTGGCAAGAGCCTGGTTCAGCAAAGCTGGAGCTGCTCACACACCCAGATGCCTCCACAGCAGCTCCAACCTGAAGGGATCCTTTGCCAACTGCATGCCTCTCCTAGTGTATTCCTATCAGGAGAAAGCTGATAGGACACTCCTCTCTCAGGCTGAGGTAAGAAGCTAGTGAACAACTGTGACTCCCTGTGACACAGAAATCACCAGAGTCACAAGTCCAGTTGCGTAAACTCAATACTTTGCCTTCTTGGCAAGTACCTTGTAGTTAAGGAGGCACAGAGAGGCCTTGCTCCCAGGCATCAAGAGCTTCAGCTGAAAATCCTGTTTGAGGAACCAGTTCTGGATTTCTCCTGTGAGACTTAAGGAAAAAAATTTGAGGGGTTAAAAAGTGGCAGAAACAGGCCCTTCTAAAGTTCTATCTCCTCTGTGCATAAGAGGTAAAGGAAACCAGGCAGCAGCCCTCTTCCTTTTCTGTTAGGATTCCAGGCTGTGGAATAAAGATAAATCCAAGTTCACTCTCCTGTCTTTGTTTCTAAGACTCAGTAAGACAGGGGAGATATGGCAGAGCCCATCTGTGCAGCCATAACCATGGGAACACCATCAACAAGGGTAAATCAACACGAGATTCCCTATCATCAGTCTGTGTTTACACTGGAGGCCTCGGGCTCCCTGCACCAACCTGGCTGGCAGTCCTGGACCTTGGTATGGCTGTGGAACTAAGAACAGGGATTTATAAAACAAATATTCATTTTTCTGTCCTTCTTCCCACCATCTTATAGAGCACATATTTACAGCACCTGGTTTCTGCACTCTGCTTTGAAGCCATGATGCTGCCTTCCCCCTTCTCTCCCCTTGCCCAATCTGCCCCAAATCTCAGCTTTTCCTTGACTCCTACCTCACATTTGGCCTTGCCTTACTCCTTTTGTTTAGGAAAAGGTAGAAAGAGCTCTGGGTATTTTCCTGAAGATCAAACCCAGGGGAGGCGGCCCCAGCAGAGGCAAGGGCCGGTACCCCAGTGCAGGGAGCAGGGCAGCACAGAGGTAAAATACTGCTCAACTGGAGTTGCAGCTACTTGGCATCTTAAAAATGTGCAGGTCTCTGAACTTGCAGGGGTTGCGTCTGCACGCTGTGACACAGCCAAGGGTCAGAATATCAGGCAGCCCTGGAAGGAGCTGTTTGTACCTGCCCTTGGGAGCAGTTATGCTTCACATATTTTTCTCCTCCGCTTTCAAAGGTCACATGGAAGAGCAGTATTTGTGAAGGGGACACGTGAAGGTGACTGCTGGGGAGAATGGGCACCTTGAAACAAACATGAGAGCTTTTCCAGGTGAGCAGAAGCTCCTTCCCACTCCCATTTTTCCTGGGGTGGCCACTGACAACATCCACAGCCCAGCAACCACAAGCATTTACTGCCTGGGCAGAGCCAGGGAGGGATTGATCCTGCCTCCCCTCATTTCCTCATTGCCTTTCCTCCTCCATTTATTTCCTTTGGGTTTTCCCCTTTGATTAAACTTCTGGCATGTTGGAATGTTTAATAATAAAACAGATAACTCATGGGAGATGATATTTATAAAATCTACTTTTTTTTTTTCACTTTTTGTAAGACCTTGAGAGAAAATCTTGATCTACGTTCTTCCTTTTAAAAGTAAAAAACAAAAGCGGAAGGTGCAGTTAACAAGTTTTCAAACAATCAATGTTTTATTTGGTTAATTTATTAAACACCTTTAAGACAATTAATTTTGGTCTGTACCCTTCTATAAAATGATTCAAGTTCTGAACAAACCTCCGATACATAAAGCAAAGTTACTTTTACCATACGCAAATTTCAGATCAAAATACAACACTCTGTTTTCTTACATTTATAAAACCCAGTCAAATACAAACAACATTAAAAAAGATAAAACACTTTCACTGATCCTTGGTACAATATTACAGCACAATTTGCACAGTGGCAACTAAGTCCTCAAAAGCACAAGTCAAATACTTTAAAAAGGGAGCCTCCCTTTAGTCACCCAACGTCCTACTGAACACGTAAACAAAGCGAGTGCTAGTGAATCCAGGAAAATTGCCGTGTCCCTTTTCATACCATGTGTGAGCCACGAAGCAATTCTGCAAGGGAAGCTACTGGTGAGTAACCAAAGAGCTTTCCTACTTTGCTGTTACCAGGTTTTGTGCAACTACTCCATGAAAATAAACGAATGGAGGTGGACCAGACTCTGCACTAGGCAATTTATGGCAACTAAAGTAAACCAAGAAATGAGTGTTTTTTCTAAAAACAGACCACAAAACTATTTTTAAAAAAATCAATACCAAATTA
Source organism: Poecile atricapillus (assembly GCF_030490865.1). Classification (NCBI taxonomy): domain Eukaryota; kingdom Metazoa; phylum Chordata; class Aves; order Passeriformes; family Paridae; genus Poecile; species Poecile atricapillus. The sequence goes on along the minus strand of NC_081258.1, from coordinate 17,305,563 downwards.
TCCATGGGTACAACTGGAGTAACTGCCTTTTGCTTCACTTTCAAGACATCTAATGGAGATACAGAGTGTTTTCAGTTGTTGAGTTTGTTCAATTGCAAAATCCAGTGTTTCAGCAATGGGTCAAAGTGCCACTAGAATTGCACATTTTTCTTCAATTACAGAATGCATGGTTGCATGAAACACTCATTTGGTGCTACACCTGAAAGCCTGCACTTACACTAACCTGTGAACATGTGGGATCTCCTATGAAACAGAAACAAGAATGGAAATTAAAACTACAAACATAAAATGATAAAACTCAAGTCTCAATTGACAGACATTCCTGGGAAGGTCCTACTTAACAAACCTTGCAGCAACACCTAGGGAAGAGAAAGTAAAACCAGAGCAATTTGAGCAGGGTCTGATGTATCCCCTCAGGCTATGCTTTGCACAGGCAGTCAGGGCAGTTGTACCACAGTGCAATTTAAAGGGTTTTTGCCTGGAGTTCTGCAACCCCTTCATTTCCCCCACCCCCAAACCATTGATTTTACTCACAGTTCAATTGTAAGTTCACTTATTCAGTCTCAGCTAATGTGAAAACATGTACATAAATAAATGGAAAAAATACACTAATGGATCTAACTTTCCTTTCTCCTCCCTCCCCAAACCCATGTCAAACCCATGAGGACACCACACACTCCAAAACTTTTCCTACCTGTTAACGTTCACATAATCCCAACAGAACAGAGAACTGCAAACTGCACAAATAATACATAGTTAAATAATGCTCAAGTGTAAACAATACAGGATGGACACAGTTTAATAAAACCCTAGTGAGGTACAGCAAAAACTTAATTTCCTAATTTAGTGTTTTAAGAGCAATTGAAACGCTGCTGTACCACCCTTCTGCAAACATCTCTCCAGAATTAAGCTGCACTACAAGGCTTATTCCCTTAAAGCTACATACCCATGCTATAACTCATTTTATTGACTTAATGCAAATATTTGTGGGGGAAAATTAATTTACAGGGTTAATTAAAATCTTTTTAGTATTCAAAAGGAATGATAGTAAAGGGATCAACCATGGAAAATGTGGTAATACATGTTTTTAAAAAGATTTCCAATAATTCTAACACAAAACAGCAAGTGTATTTTGAAAAATGCATAGAAACCCTGTCAATACAAAAATCCCCACTGAAATTACACAACTAAGCAATTTTAATCTAAATATTTTATGTGCTTTTCCTATAAAGGCCACTTTGACATACAAATACAAAATAATTTACATTTTTCCCCAAAATAAATTATTTGTTCCTCAATTAAAAATACTGAATATGGAAGCATAACAACCCTCTCTCATGCCAGCTGCTCATCTGCAGTGGCAATTTCTGAAGAAGAAAATCTCTTAATATTTTCGATTACCAAAAGAAATAAGAAATGGCTTCAGCCTGTGGTCTGCTTAGCACTAAGGAAAAACCTGGGGGGAGGAATGGAACAGGCTGAGCCCCTTACACTGCATGTGCTGGGGAGGGAATGGATGTACACAGACACCTGCAGAGACAGCTTTCCTGCTTGTCTCAAAGGTTATGCACCAAAATCCCTTTTTGGAATCAGAGAAAGAAATCGAGGTCAATCTGAATTAAAGAGAGACAAAATAGTAGAGGGAGTTAGGAGGCAGAAACTGTATGAGGTCCAGGGTGGGTGAAGCAAATGAAGAGTTTGTGATCACCTGGGAAAGGAGAGCTCCTCATGGGAGGCAAAACCAGGAAAAAACTGTACCCGTTTTCTAACAGGGGGAAGAAGAGGAACACAAGGAACAAATTACACTGGAAAAATGAAGCAATGGGAGAACAAAGAACCTTTACCAGCAGTCCTGACCACATGGGCATTTATTCCTGAATTGCCACAGAAACAGAAAAATCAAACTTGTACAGAAGCAGCAGACATGAAAATGTACTTGGACTGGATTTGAGACATCACAGGGATTCTTTACTGCAAGCACCAGATCCACAAGTGACAGACACAGGGAAAGCAAGACAACACCAATCCAGGGGGCACAGCAAGCCCCAAACACCTGACATGCTCTAGGGCAGGGAGGTGCAAACATGGTGAAGTGGCCCCAGCGGGTAAAGCCACACAGGTGGGGTTACAGGACAAGCTCCAGTTGACAACACCACGGGACGACAGGAGGGGCACACTTGGAGATCACATCATTCCGGGCCAAAACACCCAACAACCTGACCTGGATAAACTGCCAGGCCAGGCGAGGGGGCAGGAGGAAAAGCAATGAACTAGAGTAGATCTGGACACAAGATTCTTGGGCAGCCATTGAGTACAAGCTCTCCTAACCTTGGACCAAGGACTGGGTTTGGAAGGACACAGGAGCTGCACTTCTGTATCACAAGGAATTCAGCTCTCTGGTGTGCTGTATTGCATAGTTTGATTGAGGTCAAAGAGCATTTATGTCTTATTTTTCCCTGTTTTAAACAGAAGTAACTCAACATACTCCAATCAGAGCATTCCAAACCCTGGCCCGAAGTGATTCTTCAATTAATTTCTAAAGATGTTGGGGTGGACACACAAAAGCTACAACTCCATTCCCACACAAAGCACAGAATGACCTACAGAACAGGTACACACATAAAAAGCCTGTAACAGTAACCACATCTGTAAAACAGGAGTCAGAGCAGGACAGCTGGATGATGGGGATAACCCTTGCTGTCCAGCTGCATGCCACAGATGGTAAACAAGAGGTGAGTGCTTTTACTTCACCACACCAATGTGCCTTTTGTAGAAAAAGTGGCAATATATTCTGACAATATCCAGGTAATTACCAAGATCTTAGATTTGACAGGACATTGAACCTTTAGGAGAGTGGCAGCAATGTGACATCACATTCCAACACCCTCCTGTTACTTGGTTCATGGAATACAGCTATCATAATTGGATTATTCAATAGTTGTTTCATTCTCTTAAGATAAAATAGAGTATATATACTGTACAAAGTCAGACTAAGTACACTAGTTATCATTCTTATAATACGTATTCATATTCTTTAACCCAATCCCACAAAATTCATGGAACTCAATAAATATGATTTACAGAAGGAACACTCTGAAGACAGAGAATCTAATGTGAAGAAATTTTAGTTTTTCCTTCTGAAAGTAAAAAAAAACAATTCCAGCTTATCAGGCTCCCACTCTGGATTATGAAGCTGTGGACATACAAACTGGGATGCAGTTTCACATCTCTGGTTTCTCAAAAAAAAAAAAAAAAAAAAAAGTGCAGTGGAAAAACAGGTGGCCAGAAGCTCCCCAGCTATTTAGGCCAGTACCTGTGGTTCCACACTGCAGACATAGTTCCAGAACCCACAGTTTCATAGCTCCAGAAGACCCAGATTGAAATACAACAAATACAAAACAGTGGATCTCCTATAACAGCCCATAAATCTTTGTATCTCACCCTTATGTAAGGGACAGTGCAGACTCATCCTTACCTGTGCAGCAGGGAGCAGCTGCAAGGCAAGGAATGATGCTGCTCCTCAGCCTTCCCTAGACTGAGAGGATGAGGAATTTGCAAGCTCAGTAGTTTCTCCATGGCCCCTCATTTATCAGCTGCTTTTCAGAAGTGCTGCAGGTAGCACAGATACTCCTGTGAGGCCACCAACCGGTGGCTCCTCTACAGTGACAGCCTGGATGAGTCCGGGTGGCCCAGAGGGCAGCACCCAACATGTGAAGGAGAAGGACAAGGCAGTCTCTGGACTCTTTTCAAAAGGCTAAAGGGCTCCGAGATTAACACAACTGAGAAATGCTGCAGAGCCTATGAGAAGGCAATAAATAACCTGCTGTCTGGAGATGGGACAAATTCAAACATCAACCCTTGATCCTTCCTACTGCTTCAGACAGGGTAGGAGTAGGACTTTATGTGCTTCAGAGAAGGAAAAGCCTTCCCGTAGCAGTGTTACCAAATGCCTAAGCCAAACTGATGATATGGATCCAACAAAAATAAAGACAGCACACGAAGGACAACAGCAAAATTCCTATGCAGGACTAAAATTCAGCTCTCTCCTCCATGGCTTGTGTCTACAAGAGCCTCTCCTCGTAGTGTCCAAGCCAATGTCACTGTAATGGCAGCACTTGGGAGCTTCCCTCCTCCTTCCTCCTGAGCACCTGTGGCACCCAAACCCTGGGGGGCTGAGCAGGAGGGGTCTGAGACAAACCCCACACCGGGCCCAACATCCCAGTGATCTGCCAGCCACATCGGTCAGCGCGTCCCAGACACGCAGCCAGGTCCTGGGAAGATTAATATTTATGGAATAGCCACCATGATGCTAATGGAAGGCTCTGGAATCAGCAGCTAATTGCTACAGTCTGCAGAGTTATGAATAGCTCCTTGTTTCACCCCTACTATTTGAGCATGGCCACTAAAATTGTTTGCTACATTGAATTCAAAGTTAGTAGGAGCTGCTCCTCAAAATTTTAGAGGAAGTTGTTCTCCATGAAGCATTTCTTGGTTTTGCCTTTACAAAGAAAGGAAAAAGGTAGCATTTTCTCATTACATTTTGTATTAAGGCCTTTGACAGTTTGGAAGCTGTCTCTATGAAAAGGGATGCTTTTCAAAATAGAGATTGAATACTCAAAGAAAAACTCCACAGAACAAACACAAGCTGGTTACCAGCTTATATTGGTACTTTAAAAAGTCAAGCACAGTGTAAGGAATTCAAAACTATGTCAAAATAGCACCTTTAGAAGCAGAGGAAAACACACTTTTTAAAAAACTTCTTTAATCCAAGCAAAACGTACCAGAAGATCACAAAGAAATGGGCAATGACCTAAGTTCAGGTATGGAAGGTCGGTATTGATTTGAAGTTTTTCCTCTGCAGGTGATTAAATGGGGAACTCCACAGAAAAAATACCTAATCAGACATTACAGAAAAAGCAGTGAATATCTATTGAAATAATGGATCAAGTTCACAGGCAAAACAGTGAGAGCAGAGTAGGGGCAGAGAGAACACTATTTGATCTGCCCTTAAAAGAGCAGAGACTTCTATTTTTTAAACATATATTTTCCTATTTAAAAATTATCAGGACAGCCTTTCAATTGCTACTCTCATTTCCAAGTATAATAGTTACTTTCAAGTAATAGAAATTTTTATTTACTTTTTACAGCAGCTGCAGGTCAACCTTGGTCTTTTTGTACAGAAACATTAATTTATAATGAAATTAAACTGTCCTTGGGCAATGGTACCATTCTGTCCTGCTTCTTGTCTGCTTTTAGGTTTTTTTAAATTGAAGGACAAAATGCAATTTAAAACAAAACAAAACAAAAAATATTTGACAAAGTGCAAAGAAAGAAAAAATGAGGTAGCTGGGAAAAGGGGCTTTTCCCCCTGGACAAGGTGCCAGATTTCCAGCCACAGTTACACTCATGAGGGACTGGGCTACACCTGCTCTACCTGCAGGTTTGCTTACAGGTGTTCAGGTGATCTCTGACCTGCTGGTATCAGTTTTACAAGCTCAATGAAAAGTCATTTCATTGTGTACTAAGCACTGTCCCCACACACACTGTTGTGCAGAGATGTGCAAAAGCCACAGGAAGCAGGTTGGTGTGGCCACCCTCTGACCCAGAGGAGTTGTGCTCCCAGGGACCATGGACACAGGCTGGGTGCTCAGAGGGAGACTGAAAGCAAAATCCTGTTGATAACAGCAAAAGAGAAAACAGTTTCTGAGGCCAGAGGAAACATCATGCATGGAACACCCAGAACCTGCCCCTGATGAGCTTTTGGGGGGTCCAAACTCTGAGGGCAGCCAGCAGTGGAATTCCATGAGTTCTGTACCAAACCCAGCCACTCACAGCAAGGCTTGTGCAGTGTAAGAAGAATCTTGTACTGAACCTTCTCCCCACCTTAGCACTGCTAAGGAGCTTCCAGGAGCCCTGGCAGCTTACTGTTTACATCATGTAACCAAGATAGGATAGAACACTCGCTATGCATTGCAAAATGCAGTCTCAAACCCTTAAATACGTATTTCAATTGCAAGAAGCAAACCACTCAGGCTTTGGAAGTCAAGGATTAAAAAAAAAAAAAAAAAGCTTAAAATTGACTTAGCAGGTGTTTCCCCAAGCAAACAAAAGCTAGAACAGACCTTATGTTCTCTAAGCAATCCAAATTAGTCCTTTGGACTAGTTTAAGACCATCTCTGAAAGTGTTTCAAAATATTTCTTAAGAAGGCACTCCCTGGCTTCCTTCAGAAAGAAACTATAGCAAGAGCTCTACAGAATTTCAGCTGTGTTTGACTTGATCACCTCAGCAGATACCCCTGTGTACTTGCTTTATTCAGTCTAATAAATAAGCAGGCTTTGCTTTTTAAGTCATAAAAACAGTGAATCAAGCGACAGGAATGATAATGCTTTCCTGCTATCATGTGTAAATTAATAAAGCAGATGGATAAAAACCAAAGTTTTCACATGTGAGATCATTCAGGAGAGAACCTCAAGCCCAGCCAAGGATCAGGTTTTTGTAGCACACTATCTACTGCAGATGGAAATTTAAACTTTCCAAACTGGCTCTTGCTTTCACCAGGTACAAAGTTGTTCCATGGGGTTTTTTTTCTGTTCTGAAATTGGCAGAGGTGCCCAATAACAGAATGCACAGAAATGACACTTGTGAAACAAGTGTACAGCCTGTGGCAGGGGGTCTGTCAGGCTCTGACAAGGTTTAGAACTACAGATGAAAGAAACTTGCCCTCGACAGAAACTGAGGATGTCTCAGCATTAACTCAAAAGAAATGGAGGAAAGTCAAATAAATTAAAAAAATTAAATAAATCAAGTGCCTAAGGTGGTAACACAAAAGCCCCCGATATTAAAAAAAGAATCAAAAATTCACATTTTATCAATAAAATAACACTAATTACGCTGGGTATACTTCTTTTTATTATTGTAATCAGACCCATCAGCTTTTACCAGGGCTCAGAACAGCCTCATTTCATTCTGCAAATTCAAGGGCACAGGTAGGCAGAGGCATTGGGCAGCTTCATGTACTGAAGTGCACTGGCAGGTGCTCTCTGCTCACAGAAACCCTGCAAAACTGCTGGGCACCAAAGTTTAGCCTTTTCTCATTGAAAAGCTCCAGTCTTCTAGTTCACTTTTCAAGACATTTCAATAGAATATTTTAAATAACCTCCAAATATTATTCTATACAAGTCCCTTATGTATTGCAGATACTTTTATAACTAAGAAGCAGCTAGAATAAGTAAGAATTACCTAGAATAAGTAATTTTAAAAAAAATATTATTCATGTTTTGTATCACCAATAAATTTTCAACATAATCATCTGTTGGTAGTAGCTCATAGTTTAATGTTTTTAAGTAGGTGTTTATCTAGTTGGGCACTTTGCATGGCTTTAGTCTGTGTTTTTAGGTTACCTGTTAATCAATATTTTGGAAGAATTGATTGCTGGAGCACAGCTGCAGTCAGACTGCAGAGTCATGCTGGGCATGGCTGGTCAGAGGTGTCACCTTAAACCCTGGCTGCAATCCTTCCTACAGCAAGGAATTTCCCAGGGAAAAAATTAAAAAAAAAAAAAACCCAGAAAAACACACCAAAACCCATAGGGATGATGGAGAGCAGGTGCCAAACTCATTAATAAACTTCAGTGCACACAGAGGTGACCCCCACAGAAAATGAACAGAATTCCCCCCAAACCCCACTGCCTTCAGCTTTTACTGGCTCACCTTCCCAAGCCCTCTGCTCTTCTCTCACAGGCAACGTGCCCTGGGAACACAGAACCTACGGACACAGCTCCCAGCTCCAAGAAAAAACAAGGAAGAGCATCAGAAAATGGCAAATGTCAAACGGCTGCAGCAGTGACGACTGAAACACAGGCCTGCACTCAGTCCTGAACGGGAAAAGGAAATACTCCTTTGGGAAGATGGAAATAGCAGCTTCTACAAACACAGATGCAATTAACACCCTTCCCACCCACCTGAAGTAGCCATTTAAGTACTCCAAAGAGCTAAAGAGAACACAACCCCTAAATCCTCAGTGCTAAATTAGAGGCAGAAAGGATCCATTTAACGCTAAATTAAATATAATTCCTTGGAAAGCATCGCTGTGAGTGGCACCAAACCACACCTTAGTTACAATGCTCAGTCTGCTTGTGTCCCTGGGCACAGCCACACTTCCCGAGGCACAGTTTCCTTTCTGCAGGTCGATTAATGCAAACAAATTGCACTTAATCCAAACAGTTATAATTTTAGGTACTAAAGCCTGTTGTCAGCTGCCTTTTATTATATACTTGCATGGCACCAGTGCTCTAATAAAGAGCAAAGTGTCCATATACATCACATGGAGTGATACTCAAGGCAGCTGTGAAGAGCAACACAAACCTGCAGAACAGTATTAAAAGAAAAAAAAAAAGGTAGATTTACAGTGCTTTCAATAGCATTCATTTAAAAAAAATCAAACCACTGCTCTTTTTTGGAACACAGTGAATTTTAAGCATCTCTGTATTTTAGTATAACAGGTGAGTTATTGTTATACACAGAAGAACCCAAAAGTTTGGCACTTATAACAACTTGCATTTGTTATTGCATCCTCCAGTCTGCATGGCACATGCATGGTAGCAGAGCCCATGCAGGCTGCACGGCCACAGCATTTATGGAACAAACAGAGAAATTGCAGTTAAACCAGGGGAAAAACCTCCCCAAACTCCTCACTCCTGTACTTGTGCATTCACTGAGTCATGCAGGCACCAGAAATATTGCAAAGCGACCAAGCTGCCTGGTGTGTTCTGGAGGGGGAGTTCGTAAGCCAGGCGGTTCAGTAGCTTTGATAAAAACCTCTTATTTTCATCAAGATCTCTGCTCCTGAAGGCAGGCTGTGTGCCAGGCACGTGCTGTGCAAACACCAGGGACACAGCCTGACCACAGCTATCAGCGAGCTGATTTTGAGCTTCTTCTGGTTTCAGATTCACCTCTGTCCTTTTGTGTAATTTTGTATTAATCTGCCTTTAATTTAAAGGTGAAGTACCCTCAAAGCTACAGAAATTATTTGACCAGAAGCAGCTGGGTTTACACAGCACTTGCACAATAACTAAAATTTAAGGACTAGCTGACAAAATATTTAAGGACAACCAGACCTTGCTATGGTACAGCAAAACAGAAGGCTCTTCAGGATGCCTCTTCTTCAGGTTATAAAACCAGAAAGGGAGAGGATCTGAAATCCAACCCTGACTCTTTAGGAGTACAAGCATCTGTCAAGGCCAGGTAAGGAACAGAGCCAGGCCAGGCATGTGCCTCCCTCAAAAACTCAAGGCATTTATTTTATGAGAGCAACAGCACTTTACACCTTCACTTCTGTAATCCCTCTCTGCTGTGCAGAGCAGCCACAAGACTACAAGTGTAAAACAAGCACAGAGGACACTGCTGTGTGCTTACAGTAGTGTGTTTTTTTCCCCCCACTTTTTCCCAAATTGACAGTTCCAAAATTTTTCCAAGATTATCTGTGGCACGTGAAATAAAGGGAAGAAGAAACTTTTCTTGGAGGAATTGTGGGAAGAGATGGAGTGAGGGGGAGAAAAAAGTCAACACTCACCCCATCTTCCACAATTCCTACCCCATATTTGGTGATTTTCTGATTTCAGTAGCTGGGGTTGGTCCAATTCCTCAGCAGGGGAAGGAAAAAGGATGCAGTGGCCCAGCCCAAGTGCCTCAAGCTCAAGGTGGCCCAGCCAGTCCTCATCCTGCATGGACAGCTGTGCAGGACACACATCCAGTCACCTGTGGAAGACCTGGCTGAATGTCAGTGTCGACTCATGAGCTGGGAGGAATTAAGGCCACTGTGCCAAACAAGGACAACTTAAACAAGTTTCAAAACTGCCAAACCACCTAAAACCCCTGGACTGCAACTCAGAAAAACTCCTGAGTTGTTTCCTGTGTGGTTCAGCCATCATGTGCAGGGGTACACAGTGCCAGGAGAGCAGGGACAGCTGAGTGATGGCATTTACCAGTGAACCCAGTCCAATCTACAGTTGTTTGCACGTTCAACACACTCAGCAAGCTGGTGACCTCCCTCATCCCAGTACCTCTGCTATCATCACAGCCTCCCTCCCCTTCTGAAGTCAACCATCCCTCTGAAAAGAGAAAGAAAAGTCAGATGTCAGCTGTGCCTCTTCACTCCTGCCCCAACACTGGTACAATCCCTGGAGAAAGGGGAGCCCTGGCTTCAAAGCCTTGCTCCAAATTCAGAGGGAAATCAAGACTGGTTATTGCACAATCCAAGGGATGCACTCACAGATCTGGACACACACACAGACAAGAGTCAGACCCCAGAAGACACATCCCTTCCCTCCTGCACACAGAGAGGCTAGAACAGCTCCTGGATCAGTCCCACAGACAATGCAGATGGGGAATGGTTCCAGCCCCTCAGGCAAGGCCAAGGAAGCCAGTTTTGAGATCTCAGGAGTGCCTAAATCTTGAGCACGCACCCAAACCCCCTGGAGAGCATCCCTGGAGACCTGGGCCCCGGCCACGTGGAACGTGACACGAGTACAATGTGCTCAGAAATTCAGTTTGTGACTGGTTCAGGTACAGAGGCTTAAACTTCTTGGTCAAATCTCACTGAGTGCATTCGCAACACGCTCCAATCACCAGCAGATTTGATTTATTTGTTTTCTTTCAAAAAAAAACAACAAAGAACACCTAGTGTTAAACCTACTCTAAGTGTAAACATTTGGTTCAGTAACTTGAACTGCAGAACACTGCTAGAGTATTTACTTGTATTTATCATGTGCATTTATCACTTACGTTTTCTGGATGCTGAATGCCCTCAAGCGTACTGGGAAGCTACAGGGACTCGGGAGATAGCAGCTGGCAATATTCTGAATAACATTTTCGGAAATTTTCTGAGCCACTTAGAAAACTGAGCTCAAAGTGAAACAGATACTTAGGAACATTCATCACTTTTGATTATGGGATCTTGGCACTTTGTCTGAAGAAAAAAAAATTGATCCATGTAAGATTTTTCAAAAAAGGGAAGTTTTACAGATAAACTAACTTGATTTATTTCACAAGACAGCCAAGGATGGAAATACTGGTTCACATTTCTGTAGTAAAGCATTATATATAAATTTAAAATCTAAAGACATATATATACACACACCAAGTTTACTGCAATGCATAAATATATAAACTTTTTAATATGCCAACTAATTTAGGTCAGAAAATCAAAGTATATAGTTCAAGTTTTGCAGCACTTCAGCATTGTAAAAAATAATAAAAAAAAAAAAAAAGGAAAAAAAAAGTAAATGGATTGGCTGCTGCCCCTTTCCCTACCCTCCCACACTCCTCTGCTCAGGAATCAGAGTAATTCCAACCCCACATCAGTGCTGTGGAAGGACTGAGCAGAGGTATGTTTCAGAATGGCTCTTCAAGGACTATTTAGTGAAATACCGATATTTTGAACTAGTTTGGGATCATATTTCAACATATGTAAGATGATTTCCATAAAGATGATGAAGGTTTACACAAACACAACTGAGGGCAGAGTTTGTCTTGTCTGAGGTCCACAAAGTTGCAGAGTGGAAAGTCTTGTATGTAGTTATAATACTGGTTGTACAAAGTCTCTTTTTCTGAAGGGCAGGAGGTATTATTTCTATTTTCCATCTCTCCCATTTTATTCCTTTTAAATAAATAGAGGTTATGTCCCGCCCATCACAACAATGAAATCAAAAATTGAGGTAAAACTGTTCTACCAGCTGATCTTGACTACAAACAAAAGTCAATTAAATATCACTACTGATGTGAACAAGGCTTAGTAAGTAATAAAATGAAAGATACTAAGTTCTTGACTATAACCACACCATAAAACCCAGCTTTCAAAGTCAGACAGCAGTAAACAAGACTGTACTGTAGCACAGAAATCAATAGTAAACCAACTTTTGATCCCAATTTAAAGTCACTGTACAAATCTTCCTTAACTCTTAGTCCAAACCCCACGTTTTCTGCAAAATAAATATATCCTTGTCATATTTCACCTTTGTTCTAAGAGACATAAAATGCACCTTTCTACGATCCTCAGTCTTAAAAACCATTCTTAGCTTGCAAGTAATCTGAAGTAAAAAGGAACACAATCTATTTCATTTGTCCTTTTGCTCTCTCCAAAAGCAGCAATCATCACTAACTGTTCCAGACATGTCTTCCCTTTTCACTTCAAGGAAAACAGCCACCAAAGCCCACCCAGAAACACACGCCACCCACCTGCAGACCAGTTCATTGGGCTACTCGAATGACAGAGTAGAAAAAAACAGTTTACTTCTTTGTGGTGTACTATATCCATTTTCTGGGGTGTATCCATTTCATATTAGTCCATTTTATATATATTAAAAATATTTGTCGGAATGAAACCGTTGCAAATGAATGAAAAACCGTATGTACACACCTCCACCATTTTTTAGGCACAGACCTTATCTTTTGAGAAAGGACTAGAAATAAAAGGTGCAACGACCAATACCTCCTGTGGCCTCATGCTCCAACAGCAGCACACCAGGGAGGTTGGTTATCGTGTAGCTTCTGTGTTACAGCTATCCAGTTCCAGATAGCACATGGATTCGTATCAGTTCCCCGCAGGGGAAATGCACCTGAAATCTTTTTTTTTTTTTTTTTGCTTTTCAATAAGCTTTGCCAAAGGAAACCAATTCCCACCAGTTTCAGACACAAAAATCCTCCTTCAATAACACGTTTAAACTCCAAATGGTTACGACTGAAGGTGTTTCCTTGATTTCCCCTTTTATTTTCCCCCTTCTCTTCTTTTTAATGTGTACTTAAGTTATTTGTTCCCGAAACAAGTACTGAGACTCAAGCTTTTGTAAGCATTTAAAACAAAAACAGTTACCATACCAAAGCACAGCATACAGTGTAAGTTTCAGCTGTAATTTCTCAGCTTTTCCTTTAAATAGAGCTAGATTATGGTGGACTGCGCAGAACTCTTCCAGTCTCCTCCCCTGGCAGCACACGGATCACGGTGAAGGTACGCGGATGCGGAACAATCCCTGCTGCAGCTGCAGTCGGAAGAGTTTGCAGTTGGCGATCCGCAGCGCTGCGCAGCCCGTCCGCCGCAGGTCCGAGGGGAACAGCGGCTTAGTACGCTGCCAGGTGCCCGTGCTTCTCTTAAATTCCCTAACATAGTCATAGTTTGTACCTGAATTAAGGGAAAAAGAGGTGAAATGCTTATAACTCACTGCCGCTGCCGCCACATTTAACCTCTAGTAAGGCAAATATGTGAACGAGAGCATGCACAGGAACACAAATCAGTGTCCAGATGGGTAGTGGAAATTATCGTCAAAAGGGAACTACTACGACATTTCTGATCTACCAAACCAAATTTGGAATTTTGTTTGCGTGTATTTTGGAGAACGCCCTGCTACACACTCCTATATGTACACATGGCCACAAAAGTCTTCCAAATCTCTTTTACAGAGCGTGGCCAGATGCTGGCAGCTGAGAACTGAGTATGTTTGATAGCACACATCTGTCTGGTGAGAGCCAAGAGTCACTGCCACGTCCATATGAACCACTGGATGATGCTCCTAGAATGCAGAATTGCCTGTTTCCCACTGCAAAGACAGGAGTTACAACCTCAAGCACTAACAGGTCCTACATTTAGATAAAAGCAGTAACACACTCAGCCCTGATCTCTTGTGGTCTTCAAACTAATCAACCAAATCAACCCAATGCTCAAAGCACTGAACTTGTTAATGAAGAGGTCCAAAACCAACCTGTGGTGTTTCTGTATGTCCAGCATAATCTCCCTGACCCACAGTGACAAAACAGAGTCCCAACCTCTTATTCTTAAAATATTCAGTCTCATCAGTGCTAAGTTTTCAAAATATTGGAAGGAAATGAGCATAAAGAGGTTTCTGGTCCTGGTTCTGACCTGTATCGAGATCTCCGATCACGTATATGCTGGCTCCGATGGGCACAGCTCCATACACAAAAGAAGAGCTAGTTGGGATACATAGGTTCTGGTCATTTAGATAAATCCACCTGTAAAAATAACAATTAAAAAACAGGATTTGATTTTTAGTGGGCACATGTTAAAAAATAATCCAGAGTCTTTTTGCAGCTGTAATCTTTGACTCAAAAGCAGAGTAGGACATATTAATTTGTTATATAAAGAGAACATTGTATAGTTTGGGACAATCCTGGTTTCTCCCAGCCAGGAAAAGCAGCTAGTACTGCTGTTTCCTGAAGTTGCTTAATTTCAGAATTGCTCCACTCATCTGTATAATCTACCTATAATAAATTCTTCTTGCAGCCACCTGGTGTGATTTTCTGGAAGAGAGCAGGCATGTTAGACAGCCAACAACAGCTATGCCAGTCAATCTTCCCTACTGAGAAAATTTTAGGCAGTTTTGTATTAAAATTAGTCTTTAAATTGTCTTTAAAATAAACACATATAAGCTTTAATGATCCACAGTAGGGGAAATAACAAACTGTTGCAGCAGAACCTTGTTATTAAGCAATGTCTCCCCCATATAATTCTTCAACTTCTTTAGTAGTGCTTTATTAGGGACAACAAATCCTTGCCTGCTATGAAGAATGCAGCACTTGGCAATGCTTAACTTCAAACAACCGACAGAAGACTGGAAATCAAAGTGATGATGGAATTTGGAAAAGAAATGTCCTTCATCTGGAATTGCCACAGATCTTCCCAATCACATATTAGGCTCATTTCAATCCCTTTCCAGCTCCTACAGTAATATTATAATTCTGCTGTGTTCACTGTAAGCACAGGCTCATCTCAACACCACATCAGCCTGATCTTTCCACTGAGTGAAAAGCAGTTTTCCACATTGAAGCCTTTGGAAAGCCGGTAGGAATGTACTCCTCATCCACATGAGATGCTGGTTTATAAAGAGGTCCAAGAGTTATCAGCATTCTCTCTGTTGTTCTGAAATAAATTCCTACAAAATGCTGCTGCATCTTTGCAGATGCTGTCACAGTTACCATGTACAGACCCTCAGATGTACAAGTCAAGGCCATTTTAGGGGACTGCTCCTACCCTTTTTATTAAATAATTTACAGAGAACATGAAGGTCTGAGAAACCTTTGAAAATCATCCCAAATATTTTCATGGCCATACCAGGTTAATTTGAAAGAAAAAGTAAGAAAATGCCCTCCCAGATACTGCTGATTTTGAAAATTCTACATCATCTGAACTCCTGATTCGGAAGTAAACCACTCTTCTGGCACTGAAGGAGATGCTGCTCCATATCAATTATCATGGAGACAGAAATCAATTTTTAAAGGGCAAATGAAAGGATTAGCTGTCCATTATTTTGTCTGTGCTGTAGACTGAAGGATTAACGTTCTGTGCAAAGCAAGGAAATGGTTTGTAGCTGTCACAGAGGAGGACAGATGAACTAAGGAGAGAAAAGGAGAAGTTCTCTACGCTGGATCAGACACTCTCACAGATCAAAACAACTTGCACCATATTTCATTAGCTTCCTTCCCTTACTGTAGGAGGAGGACACAGTATTTTCACTGCTTTTTAGCAGCAAGTGACCTAGAATTCTGAAAACTGAGTAAGTGGCAGAGAAATGCAGAAATAATTTGTTTTTAATTTATTTCTTTTTCCAAAATGAATTTTTTTTTTTTTAATTCTAACTATAGGATCAGGTTAAGGAAAGGAAAAAACTCAAATCAGGAGTTTATCTGCACTATATACTCCGGGTTTTGGAGTTTAAACAAAAAAACCTAAACCCACAGGGTGAGACCCGAGCATTTTCCTCCTGTGCATCACCAAAGGACAGTATTCAACTATCTGTAGCTGCTTGTGAAAAGTCATCCTCAGGCTTTCTTAACATGTATACTTTAAAAAACAGGCACTACTTTTCAGGAACACTCACAGCAGCTTTAGCAGTTAAAACTAGGAAGGAACAAAGACAGGAAGGGCAAGGGGTCACGTTTCATCAGAATTTGACTAAGCTCCAGCTTAATGTGGGTTGTGCCTGCTGTTTGAACAGTATGGAAAAAACACCATGACCAAAAATTCACAATCTTCAGGAATCTGAAAACAGTCCTTGGAACAGAGCTCTTGCGTACTTCCCTGGGATGGCTCCACTCAAACCGAGTCCAAGAGGAGCAGGGGGAAGGCGAGTCCTGCTGCAACCACGGGCAGAAGTGATGGCTCTGAAACTGGAACAGGCTTCCACCCAATTTAAAAAAAGAAGGGAAGGAATCCTGATTTTTTTTTAGCCTTCAAGTGAGACAAAAAAAATGATCCATCCACACTGCTGTAATTAACATGTGGGATGGGGGCAACTGCTTTATTTCCAAGTGGGAAGTAAATAAAGATGGGATACAGAACCAACATATTCCAGACACGTCACCTCAAGATCACCCCAGCTGAGAAAGGAAGCCTGGAAATTAATGAAAATCATGTTCCTCTCATCTGACAGTGCTATCAGTCAGTGTTCTCATTACATGTGCATAAGCACTTGCTTTTAATGAAATTCCTGCACACTGACTGGAAGAATGTTGCTAATTACACATACTATGTTACATGACTATTTAGTTCACTAGTTATATACTGCTGAAAGCTCTTCCTTATTTTTATGACGTTCCAGTAGCAAAAAGGAACACTGAAAAGGATATTTTACCAAAGTACTGCTTCTGAAAATTATCTCTCACTTTTATCCACCTTAATACCTGCAAATTTTTGTAATCATTTTTTGGATCATGAAAAGAAGGAAGAAATCCTACCCTCTTACAGGCCACCAGGGAAAGGTAGCAGTGGCCGTACACCAGCAGATCTTGCAAAGAATCCCAAAGTCAGTTTGGGCTCTATTAAATATTTCCAACTATCGCTGCTGAAAAGAAAAGATCCGAGGGTTTACAGACATCATCCAATTCTCCACTCATCTGTGTGGTGCAAAAGGTGTATTATAAATGATGAACTCTGATAGAAAGAAAGTCTGACCCATCAAGGTCTTGAGTATGAATTTAAGATTTCCTGCTTTTTATGGAGTAGACCAGCACTAGATCACTGAGTGAAGGATACCTTCACATTTCCATCTTCCATTTTCACATTAATTAAATCTGTTTTTAGCTTGATCGATATTTAAAAAAACAGGATACAGTGCACACAAAGCTCAATCTACAGCCTTTGGAAAAAAATCTACATCCTGCAAAAACCCTGCAGTCTGACATAGAGCTTTTTCTATCTTTGGGTTCACTTAAATCCACTCATGCACATGACTCTAAAGACAGGCTGACAAAACATTTATTAATTGAAAAATCTCAGTTACAGCAGCACTTCAAGTATGAGAATTATTTCCTACATTACCCTGTTCACATTTCATGTGGATGCTACTATTCTGTCTCACTTCATTTATTTTATTACTTGTTTATACAGCACAGCTTAACAGGAGTCTCAATGTTTATTTTTTTGCTAGTGTGAAGATCTCAGCATATCCCCAGTCTTTGAAAAGTCTTCGTCATGGTTAAGAATAACAATTTTGAAAGACTCTGCACTGTGAGTTATTTTAGAGTAAGTTACTGTCAAAGTAAACAATATTAAACAAGTCCAGTCCTTTAATCCAATTCAAGCCAGAATTATGGCAGCTTACATGAATTAATATGTTTATATACTGATGTGAGTATGTCCTTAGACATTCACACAGGAGTAAAACCTGTAACTCAGACACTCAGACTCTGGGTGCCTGGGATGATGCTCGACCCTGTGCTCTGGCCATGAGGCCTGAGGGACTCATGGAAATTTGTGCAGGTGACACAGGCGTGCATGGCTGCACGTACACCATAACCAACACCGTCCCACTGAACTCACAGTCCAGAGAGTTCTCTCCATCCACAGAGAAAGTGAACACAATGGAGTTCTGCACTTAAAAACAGCTGGAAAAACCCACAGCTCACTACAAAGTATACAATATTGTCACGTATTAAAAAGTCACTGTGAATTTTGGTTTGAGACTGCCTAGAACTGATCTGTTACACAGATCTCTGAGGGTACCGAAACCTGGGATAACTGACAGACCCTGGAGCTGAGTGCTGGAACATAACACAGAGACACTGCACCCTCTTCTGGCTGCAGCACCCCTGGGCTCAGCTGGGGCCTTCCAAACCCCAGGAGCACCATCCCCAGGCAGCAGCTGCCACCATCCCAGCCTTCCCTGGTCCCTCACCTCCACAGGAACACCCACAACCTGTGCCCTGTCTGCAGGTTCATGCTGAGTTAGATTTCTAAGCTCAGACTGGGCAGTGGCAGAGCAGAAATGCAAAGTCTGATATCTTGGCTTCCCTCCCCATGTGCCTCCTCCATCAGCTCCATCAGTCACCTCTGCTGCCTCCCCTGCCCCGTGCCAGCACAGCCCTCACACCGCACACCCAGCGCTCAGAGCAACTGGGGCAGCTGCAGTTTCACCACTGGAACCCTGAAAGGCCTCGGGGATGCCACCAAGCAGACACAAATCCACACCACTGTGGCAGGTGTGGGTGCTGCAGTCAGCAGGTGGCACCACGGACTCACCTGCAGCACCCGGCTGGGCCCTCCCAGCTCCCCAAACTCCACATTGTGGAAGCTCAACCTGCATCAACCAGCCAAACAGGTTTGCAGCCACTGCTGAGGAATCATGAGCTACAACCTTCTGAAGAACAGAATCAGGCTGGAAATATTTCAAGTAAATCAGCTGAAAATAACAAGTAGGAGAGAGGGGAGCACTTCTTTCCACGGTTCTTTCTTTTCCAAAGACCTCTTGCAAAACGTTAATAAACCTCTACCATTTCCCCAGCCTCCAGAAGGCCAGCAAATGCTAAGGGAGCGAGCAGCAGCAGCAACAGCCCCTCTGATCTGCCTGCTTCCTCTAACCAATTTAAAGGATGTTTTTCTTCAGCTTCATTTGATTATAGCTAGTTTAGGCATCACTTTGAACAACAGAGAAGACCTCTTCATACAGAAATTAAAGTCTCTTTACAACCATATCTTGCAAGAAAATTATATAATGAATTTACATCCACTGTTCTATTTTTGTGTCCTTTTATACAGGTCACTGTCATAATCAGTCTTGATCTTCTAACAAAGACATGCTAATCTCCTTCTCTTGTCAACAAGCCTTGAAACATCTGACCACAAAGTCTTTTTAAAATTTAATTTATGAAAGAAGAATAATCCAATTTACAGTAATATGCAAGAAGAAAGTCACTGGAAGAACCAAGTTTGTCAGTTATGACTGGAGAATAAGGTGACTAAACAAAAAATTCAGTGTAAGGTAACATTTTGAATGGTTACCACATATAGTAAGGTGGATTCCACTACCAGAGCCAAGAGATAACAAATGAAGTAATAGGAAGCAAATTCAAAACAAACAGAAGGAGATGAGCCATGCAGTGTGGTGAGGTGGCTCTGGGATGTATAGCATCCATAGTGTCTTTCCTATGGCAAAAGCCTACATAGGTGTCATCAGCTCTAAATGCTTGGAACGGAAATGCATGACATTTCTTATCTCTAGCTTAGAAATTCCCTAAGCTGCAAATCTTTGGAGAGAGGATTGGATCATAAAGAAATATCCCTTTCTACACATACATTCTTCCATAGAACCATGGAATCACTTAGGTTGGAAAAGACCTGTAATGAGCACTCAACAGGGAGCTGTGGGCACCACAGGGGTGGGCAGCAGTACCCTGCACTTGGAAATTGCAGAGTGCAGGGGAAGAACCACAAACACCCTGTGTGACCAAGGTGCTTCTCCTGTCCAGGGGCACTCAAGACCCACATGGTGGCTCCAGGGCTTTAGGCTTGGCATGTTAGAAGGAAAAGTGGAGTGGATGGGCCTTCAGAAATGGCCATACCCTGTCACAAAGTGAAACGAGCAACAGGTACATGACACAGACCTCATGTGCTTTGGAGTGCAGGAACAAGGGGTGAGGGAACAGGCAGATGACTGGATGGCAAATTATTTTCTAGAGTTGCAGCCAGTTACCTTTTAAACTCATCATGGTAAAACTCCGATTTGCATGTCACCATCTCACTGGCTTGGCTGTCATCACGACTCCTGACCCCACCAAATACATAAAGCTCAGAGGCAACTCCACAGGCCACTGCCCCAAATCTGAAAATCCAAACGAGGAAAAAATATTAATGCAATGAATCAAAAACCTTTTGCATACCCTTCTGAACTTTCTTCATATTTTTCTCTTTTATTTATTTATACACGTTTATTTATACACATATACAGTTGCCTTAAATATCCAACAAGATGAGTCATGGATATTAATTGTAAGCACCTAATTCAGATCATAAAAGAAAAAAAACCAGTAAAATATTTCTGTCTAAAAATATTGTGAAGTTCCAATTGAACTACAATTTCTAGTTTTCATTTTTTCATCAGGGAACTATTGCTTGTATGTTTCTACAAAATTTGTATTTATTGCTTGGATGCTTGTCTTTATTCAGCCATATGTTAACTACAGGCTACCATGACTCAGAAAGACCTGGTGAGATTCACAGCCCATCTTCACAGATTCATCAGCAAAAGGATACTTTCCTCCGATCAGATTGCTGGAAAAGCAATCTAGTCCCACCCCCTTCCATTTTCCCTCACCTCCTCTCTTTGAGAGGACAGATTGCTGTCCACTGCTGAGTCCTGGGGTCGTAACACTCCACAGATTCAAAGAGTTTTCCATAGGAGCCTCCACCCATTGCATAGATTTTCTTCTTCATAGCTGCATAGCAGCCAATCTTATGGACAAAAAAGAAAAATATATCTAAAATGACACATAAATGCATAGTATTGAGAGCTCAAAGCTGTCTATACACACACACAGACACATTTTGGTTGCCTGTACCACGTGTCAAACAATGTGAGGCATAAAAATGCTCAGCCACAGTTTTGTTTTGGTGTATAAAGAGAGAAGCTGCTCATTCTCATTTCATTTTGAGACTATTTGCTACAGCTTCTACTTGAAGCAAAATATTAAAATACATATTTTTATATATATACATACATATATTTGCATTAGCTGTTTAACAAGAAGCAACACAATGATATAGGATGTAGTTTTTACCTTTCTAACCATGGTCAAGTCTGGCTGCTTGGTCCAGGTCCGGCTATAAATATCATAGCTCTCCATAGAGATCAGCTCCCTTTCACCATCCTCACCTCCCAGAATATACAGAATCCCATCAATCTCTACCACACCAAAATTATGTCGTGCCTAAGGAACATCAATAAAGTCAACATTGAAAAACATAACTGCCATTGTGAATAAATGAATACAATCTTATTTTTCAGAGTATCTGTCTGCAAAGTGCTATTGGTATTATGCCTGGCTTTTGTTTTGTTTGTTTTGTTTAATGTAAAGTCGTAAACGCCAGCATAAGATTATTAATTTAATCAACTAAACAAAACAAGGTATCAAAAGAAAAAAAAAAAAGAAGCAGAGCAGCAGAAGCCAAAGAGACCACACAGAAATCAGAGAACAGAGCTTGGCAATATTTCAGTTCCCATAGTGGTGGTCTCTGCAATGAGGCTGTTGCTTTCAGGTCTCTATAGCAGCAAAGCCTGGACCCATTATCTGTGCAAAGGCAGCTCTTCTATTTTGTATGTATGAGCCCAGCTACGCCTCAGTCTCACAGCAAACACATCACGAGCAGGAAACTTAATGCATCATAACTAAAATTGTAGCCAAATTTACATGCCTTTGTCAAACAGAGATTGCAAAGAGGAAAATCCTGTGGTAAATAACTTCTTAATAAACGCCCTGTGCTGATTTACAAAGATAAAAACACAGGTGTACTAAGGATATATGTTTACAAATAACAAACTGTTACTTTTTGATGGAATGTTATTATGAAGAAGGAAGCATTAACTCAAACCAAACCTAAATATGTCTGTGCAAGCCAAGTTCTGTATGTTGGCCAGTCCTCTGTCCATCTTTTCTGCACAGTCCGATCCCTTTGTCCATCTCAGAGGTCTCTTGTTTTAGAAGGCCAGTATACGCAGAACATTAAGTATACTATAGGACTGATTCATTATGAAATTCCTGAAATTTTGTAGTTCATCTTACAGTTAGCTCTTCACCAATTGTTTAGATTTTCCAGATCCAGCAGTCAGCATCAGACCACAAGAACAACAGGATATAAACAGGAGTCAGTCTGTAGCATGATTTTGAATGTGTAAGATGCAAGCGACTGGAGATTCAGAATAAAATTTTGCAGAAGAAAAGGAACATTTTGCCAAAGTAAAAACTTAAATCCCAACAGTTAGATAGAGATCTTGCCTCATGCATTGGTGGTAAGGAACTCCATGAATTGGTGTCTGGATCATATTTCTCTCCAGAGCTTAGCGTTCCCTTGTTTTCATCCTGACCACCAAGCACAAATAAAAATCCTTCTGTAAAACAAAATGGAACATGATCTTAAGAACAGGACTCTCAAGAAGAGCACTCACATCTGCACACTGAGCAAAACTACATGACTGGCAAGCTGTATTCTGGAATTCACCAAGAGATCCAGACCAGTCACAGGTCAGACTCTGAACTGGAGAAGGTAAAGCACAGTTACATCTGACTCAAGTCTACCCCTGCAGATACCTTTCAACATATTCAGTGATGCAGCAACTAGAATTTACTTAACACATGAAATACTCCTGGAGAGACAGATGTAGCAGATTCCCACAAAAAGTTGCAGGAATAGTGATTTTAAGACACTCAGATGACAGGGTTTTTCACAGAATCAAGTACAGTTTTGGGCAGAAAAAGGGGAAGCATGAAATAACCCCAGTGCAGTCAGTCTTAAAGAAAATATATTATTATTATTATTGTAAGCTGTATGTCAGATTCTGAGGCACTGGTAAGTTTTCATAACATTGAATTTACAAAGACAAAGTTCCCCTTTACCTGCTGACAATACTCCATGATTGATCCTTGGAATACTCATAGGAGCAAGTTCAATCCAGAGCTGTCTATTGGGATCATAAAGAGGACACATACACCGCATCACTGAGGTTGGTTTCCGTGATCTGAACACAGGGTGGGGAGGGAACAAGCAGAAACAGAAAGACAAAGACAGAGTTTTACAAGTTCACTGTTAACACCTCATGTTCAAAGCTTGCTCGTTCTTGTTTTCAAGATCTATATTCATCATGTGGCATTTCCCTGGTAAGCAGAAGACCCCCAAACCAAACGTGTAAATTGAGTTTGTACAGACTTGGAGACATGAAAAGCTTATTCACTTCATTCCTACTGTATCTGCCTGTAACCTTTTTTATGAAGTTTGAACAAGCTAAGAAGAACTGACAGAGAGTATTAGTAATGTCTGAGTAAAGTGATTCACAAACTGACATGCAAAATGTTATCTGAGTGGTTTACTGCACTTCTATAAAAGAGCTACATCTAAATGCTAGCTTTATTTAAACAGGACAGAACCCTTCCTTCTGCTGCAGGGGGTACTCAAGAAAGGGATTATTATGTAGAATGGGAATTTTCACCTTATCTCAGATGCACCAATAATGACTTTTGTTTTTGGAACCACATCTATTATAAACTAAACAGTTTAAAGCACACATTCATTACTTCTAAGTTTTGTTATAGATGATTGTCAGATCATCAGAAATGATTCTGTGTTTAAGTCTATTCAGTTTAAAAAAAAAACAGCGAACACTTACTGAACAAACAACCCTACTCTAAGTTTATTACACATTGAATGTCAGAAACAAAATAACTATTTATTACTGAATCATCCCCAAAGGTATTTTAGGTGTGTCTGACCAACCTAAAACAAACTGAAATGCTAGAGTAATAAGCAATAGGTGTGCATATTCTCTGCACTCTGTTTTTGGAGAGCCGTGAGTGCTGGCACTGGGGCCAGCTGTGGTGCCACCACACACTTACACTCTCTCTTCCCCCCCAACAGTCACGATGCACTCGGAGTAGCCCCGGGGCTTGAAGGAGGCCAGCATGGCCTCTCCCTGCTGCGGGGGTGTCAGGGGGATGTTGTTGCACTCCTTGACGATCTCGCGGACCAGCGGCTCGCTCATCATCTGCTCGCGCAGGTAGGCAGCGTCCAGGCCCGACACCCACACTGCCGACATGACATCCTTCATGTGGACCTGGGGAGGCAGCAGGGACACAAAATCACCCCCAGCACCGAGGCACCAGGACATGCAGATGCTTCTGTGTTTAGCAAATGTTCGAGAGATTTTGATACTGGCAAGCAATAAACTATACAACACAGTGTTAGTAACAAAATGCATCAAAGTCCTCCAGGTTTCTCTATAAATGTGCTACTTTTGCTTTCCCACCATGTAAACAAGATTATACCATCAAATGCCAAAATGGTGCTTTTTTTCTTAATGTTTATCAAATAATAAAGGCAGCAGATGATATATCATCAGCACACCCTTTTACTTCAATGCCATGGTCTGCATTTCAAGCAAAATTCAATAAATTCTATAAGATTAGTTCTGAAAGAAACAGATCTATTTGAAATAGATTAATATAATTCTATCTAATAGTTCCCACTGATTAGAATGAACGCTCCGATTTGCGCCATGTTCAAAATACAAACATTTGGATGTCCTGACCTTTCTGGATTCTGAATCATGAGAAATCCACCTAATCACCGCTTCAAAGACGTATCTTTCGTTTCCAACATTGAGCTTTTCCATCGACAGCACTTCTTTCAGTTTTTGAGGAGTCAGTTCCAAGAATTCCTCTGTGCTGCTGACATCTCGAAAGTGAGTTTCCAGATACTCTGAGGCAAGGTAGTGAACATGATGCAAACAATAGTGCAGTGCAAAGTCCCGAATACCAATACAGTTCTCAGCAGCTATGCAACCTTCTAAAAACTCACAGCAGAGAGTTTTTAAGTCTGTAAGCAGCAGGAGATCAGCTGCCTGTACCACATCTTGGATAGTTTCTTCATTTAGCCTGATCTGCAAGAATTAATTTAGAAGTTATAGCTACTATCACTCATTTGTTCCATGACATGCCTGCATTCATTACACTCATTCTCAGAGGCTGAAAAATGGAGTATCAATTCCAGTGTAAAAATTAGGAGAAACTGATATGATTGCTAACCATTTATTAATTATCACAGGGTTGGAAAGGCATTTGCTTGACAGAAGGTGTGAAGCAGAAATTTTGGGAAGTTCCTGAAGTAACCAAGCATAAAATTGCTCACCTCATCCAGGAACCTAAAATGAATTTTTCTGTAATAAATAAATATTTTTTTTTAAATACATGCAGGAATGAATTTCAAGCCAAATCTGCCTTTTCTTTTTCTGCTGAATGCTAAACTCGTTCAGCAATCTCAGTCTGGTTCCAAACAAACAGGACACACCAACTTTAACGGCTGCTAAGGCTCCTGGCAGGCAGATCTGAAAAGAGGCCAGAGAGGTGGGCACGAGGGGCAGGGAGGGAGGGTGCCTGGTGTTCTGTAATGCTCAGTCATGGGGTCTGCACCTCTGTGGCTACCAAAGCAGTCCTCTGCCACCACTGACAAACACTGACTGTTTTAAAGCAGGTAGCCACTAATTTTAACACAAGTATTTGACACTGACTCCAAATTTTAAAGTCCTCCCCTGCTGCACAAGAAGAGCAGAGACAACTCCTGCAGAACCTACTGCCTCTACTTCATATGCACAGTCCCACTCTGCAGAAGTTTTACCACAAAGCTTTAAACATCTTTCAGGATAGTAGTGTTAAAACTCAAGTTATTTAACCAAATAGTCCAAGTGAGGTTTAGGTTGGTTTTTTTTAATACCATACCTGCCCACTGAAGATGTAATCTAGTATCTCTTTCATGATATCAACAGATATCCCTTCGAGTTCAATCTTGTACGTTGAGCCATCATCCTTTGGAGGATTGTAATTCAATTTTGTTCTAAGAGAAGAGAAAAGAAAAAGAGGAAAGTTCAAAATCCAGGCATTGCCTGCTGTCAGTTTCTGAAGAATCCGACGTCTCAGAATATGGATCTCTCGAGCCACAACAGAGATGTTAAAACCTTTCAATGTGCCTTGAATTACCACGTAGGTATGGCCTCTGATACTGCTCATCACATCTCCAAACTGAACAAATCTGTCAGACTTGCAAACTACCCAGGTCATCAAAGAGCCAAAGTATTTTTTATCCCAGCTCATTCATCACAAGCATTCAGAAACTTCACTCAAACCTTGCAACAGAACAGAAGCCCTGCTGACAGATGAAACACAAGAATTTGCTTTGATAAAGGTGGAAAAAAACCCAAAGCAAAAAAAACCAAAACTTTTTTTACCAAGGAAAAATAATCAGAGTTAGCAGATGTGATCAGAATATTCACTGGCAGCACAAACATTTGGATTGCATTACCATTTTGTGTAGTTTATGATGTTATCAGCCTAATGCTGTGCCTGGCTGTAACCAAGCCATGCACTCACAGTTGCAGGAAACAGCCCATGTGCTGCTCAGCAGAGCTTTAAATATTCATCTACATCAGTGGACACTTCACTTACAAGCCATTTCTTTAAACATACCAGGAGCACTGTGATGTGTCTGTGAATAGAATGGTGGGAGCTAGGGGAAAAGGTGAGGAAATAATAATAGCACAGCAGACACTTTGCTTTCCACCAGCTGTCAGTGCAAGCACTTCTTTCAGGAGAGACAACCTTAAGTGTTCAAAAGGGAGCAGCATCCAGCAGTCTGGTGCAAACAGCCACAAGAGCTAATAAAAGATATTTTTAAACATATTTTTCCACATTTTGGTCAATGAAGAATACATTATATAGAGACAAGAAAGTTTGTTTCACTACATCTGGGTATAGTGACCCAGGTATAGTGACCTACATCTACACCACAGCACACTAAAATGAAAGCTTTTTAAACTTTTTAACATTCATTTGAATATATCCTTAGATAGAATCAGTTTCTTAATGTGAAAAGCTGTGGCTTTGCTAAGCTGAAAGTGCCCAGCCTCCTGCTATCCACACTCATGCTAAGCAAATACATAAATAGGTCTCAGCTAAGGGCAGATTCTGCCTCACTTACTCATATAGGAATAAATTAGTTTCTCACAAAGTAAGCTGTAACTCACATCAAATAAAACCTAAGTCTGTAAGGAGCTATTTTTAAGTGTGAATAAGGGCAGTAATTTTAGCCCTTCATCTCATCATACTTGTGGTTCTGTCTTCACATCCCCTTTCTGCTCTGCAGAACACCCGGAGGTAGCGGTGCACCAGGGCTGGGGCTGCATCCCCCTGTCTGTACAGCACCTGGCACAAGTTACAATACAAATAACAACAACAACCTGGTGTGGATTAGGAAATTGTTTATTTCCTAACACTTGGAAGGAGATTAGGAAAATTATGTGACTCCCATTAAAGCTCATGCTGCAATAGCAGGCACTGATTTACAGCTTGTCAGCTGAAAACTCCTGTCCCAAATGTACATTTCCAGCAGAATGTACAACGTGTACCTCAACCCCATATCCTTGCCCATGTGCAATGTGCATTTTTCATGTCTGCATGCTCCAAACAAGCCACAGAACATATACACACAGACCAATGTGCCTTTTCACTTCTAACAGAGCAAAGGCTTCTTTACACACATTTTCAAATCTATCCAAACTACCTCCATTTACACTTGAGTTCTGGGATTCTTGGTTTGTAATAAAAGGCACTTCTTGATTCCTAGGATGAAACTGTGTTTTCTTTTAATTGAACATAAAATGTATCAAGGTTCATGGTGTCTGGCTTCCTTCAGCAGAAAAGACAGACTGGATCTCACAGAAGTCAGGTACCTGTAAGCAGCTGTTATGATCAAATACACAGCAGTATCTACTCAGAACCCAGGGTGTCCAACACAGTGTGGGGCTTAAAACAGGTCCAAGGCATACAACAAGCATGTTGATGCCAGCATTAATGGGGAGATTAGGGAAAGGACTCGTGCTATTTATCATTAACTTTCATCTCAGCATCACCTGTACACACCCAAGCTAAATCACCTTATTGCGTGGACTTTACACTGGCGCCTCCTGGTAACAAGAAAGTGTTGTTCACAGCTTTTGGGTCTTATCAGGGTTGATGTTCTAATTACTGTGTACTTTTTCAGGCATCAACAGTTCTTAAGCTGAAAAGAAATGACCTAGGCCCTAATGCAAAGCCAAAACACAAAGCAGAAGAATAACCTTGAGAACAAATCAAATTACTTCAAAGTTAAAGACACTAGTATCTAAGCAAACATTCACCTCATGCAAACACTCCCCAGCTCCCAGATCAAGTTTTGTTCCTATCATCTGTCATGGGAAGCAATAGTGATACATCTGTCACATGATTTTAATTTGTTGGTTAATAAAATGCAAGGTTATTTATTTCAGTACAAGTACTTCTGAGCTATGCCAAGAGAGCCATTCCCAAAGGCAGCTGGAGGTACTCCTTGTCACTCACATCAAAACTGCAGGACAGCTACTGGCTGTTGGGAAGAGGGGAGGAAAAATATGATGCAAGGACATATTATAACTAGGTTTGGAGCTGGAAAAGTTTAAGAAAAAAAAAATTGTAAGTCCAAATGGAAAGAAAGCTGAAGGAGGAGAGAAAAGTAGGAGGTGTGTGAGCAGAGGGAGAGGAGCCACATCTCCTCTTGCATCACCCAGCACCAGCTGTGACCTGCACCCACACCTCCCTCACCAGCAAGTGAGGCCTGGGCATCCCTGTCATAACACACAGAAACAGAACAAGAAAGTTTCCAAACACGTTTGTTCCCAGTTCAGAAAGACAATGGGCAGCTCATGGTGAAATATTTAACCCTTGCCCTCTATCAAATTTAACTTTAGAAAATAAGTTCCCAACAATGCTCAAGCAGAGGCTTTCCAATCTGTCAGCATCCCAGAAGGAGGATGCCTTCTTTCTGCCACACTTCTCCTCAGGGTGATTTATTCAGCCTGTGATTTGTGGGGCTGAGAGCTGGAAGTGGCAACCGGCAACCCAAGGTGCAGAGATGCACCAGCTGCAGCACAGCTGCTTCCAACACAGGCATGTGGCAGCTTCCTACTGCAGACATTTCTAATTGCTTTAAAAGCACTCCAAGCTGTCAAACCACAGCAGAAAAGGCTGCCTCAGTCTTAATTCAGATGGAAGACCAGAACATCAAGATCTAGAAGGAAATAACCCTCCCAGCCAGGAGTTGGGAGCAGAGCACAGCCAAGACGGAGCTGGAGGAAATGAAACAAGGCAACTTCTTCATCCTGTTTTCTCAAGTAATTTAATTTTGAGCAACTTGACTCCATACACGCTTTAAAACAATAATTTCCATTTCTTAATTAAGACCATGATTGTAAGTTGAAGTTGCTTCCAGTAACATAAACTGTTCTATAAATTCTCAACATCCACCCCAACATCTTGTGTCTCGTCAGGAAAACTGCTGGCATACACAACACCTTGAGCCAGTGGCATGAGAACAAACGGGTTGATGTTGTGTTTTGATGTTGTCTGTGTGACAAATTTAGAATCTGCTGTTCCACATCACTTAAGGAATACAATCCTAATGAGTCATCTGAAATGCTCTACATGAGGCAGAATGAGGATAAAAATTCCAGTACCTCCTCTGCATATGTAAGCAGTATAGGCAAGGTGAATCCTCAGAATGAAAACACCTCAAGAACTGATGCTGATCCTGCTAGGAACAACAATTTACATCTAATGAAATAAAAAAAAACAAACAAAAAAACAAGGAAAAAGCAAACCAACAGGTAAATTAAGACTGTCCACAGTTCTTGTTAAAATCAGGATGGAACTTCCAATTTACTGTAACTTTGAAAGAGCAAAACAAATCAAAATACAACCAATACTTCTGAACTTACAGTCAATCCCTGTGAAAGCACTGTTGTGGGACAGTTATGATTTTTAAGGAGCAGGTTCTAAAAAAAAATCTATGGGTCTGCAAACTTGGTTTTCTTACATTTTACAGTTGAAAGTTTACAGGAGGGGAATAATCACTTTTAAAAACTCAACTAGACAAAACAACAAACAAAGTGAAAATTCAAATTAGGAACTTGGCCACCACCAACACCACTTGCTTTCCTGAGTCAGACCTAATTTTGTGGGAATATTTTAATCTTTGAAATCTCTGCCTTATCTGTAAACTATTAAGAAAAGACAACTGATGTGTTTTTACTATGGCCACATAAGTTATACAGAGAACAAGAGCACAACTCTTGGAAAGCTTTAATCCTTAGAGTGCAGGTATATTGGAACCTAAACAAGAAAACACCTGTCTGCAAAGACTGTGCCTATGAGAATGCTCCAGACCACATTCACCACAAGTAGACTGTTGATATTTACAGTGAACAGCCATCAAAAAATCTGACAGACAAAAAATCATCATAAAAACAGACAGACGCTTTGGGTTTGATGCTTTGCAACACAAAACTTTTACCTGCTCTCACGTCACCGCGGTGCAAACGCAGTTCGCTGACCTACTTACACTGCAGGGTGCCAGGAACCAGACTGCAGGAGACAAGAGGGAGACACTTGTCTCTTGGAAAGGAGCTGTCTTCCCAAATTAATGATTTTGCTCCAGATTAGCCATTAAGGGCTGGTCTACACATGCTCTGCCAGTATTGCCACACTAGCAAACTTTAATACTCAAGCAGCAAAGCTGTCCTTCGAAACCAGAGGGCAATAAAATTGGGGTTTGATGATTTATCCTTTACCTGCACCAGTGTTTTGGCCCTCTCCAGAGAGCATCAGCATTTTAAAATGAAGCTGGACCTCCAACAAATGGTTCCAGCAAAGACATGCACCAAACCTAAAACATGTTCACAAGGATGACTCAGTCCCAAAAATGACAAGTGAGTACTTGGAGATTTTGCATCTCTAAGGAGAAAACAAAAAAAAATCTGTTTTGATGCAAACATAAGGTCAATTTAGTCTCCTGGTCAGGGCTTCCTCATGTAGCTTTGAGTCTTTCAAGTACAAGTTTTCCATGGTAAATCTAATTAAGTCCTACTTAGGACTGGCCATCTTAATGGTCAAGTTTTTCATTTGTCTGCCTTTATCCTTGCAACATTTTCTCCCATAAAGGCTGGTCTTTCTACGTGCAAAAAAAACCCTTAATAATCACATTATTAAACAGGTCAGACATAAAAACATGATGCAGCAGTTCACTCCACCCACTGCCATCCTCCAAAAAGATATTTTACAACCAAATCAGAAGGTTTCCTTTCAGGTCGCACCCTGGCCTTTAGCACCACACATAAAAGCCAGTCTTCACCACACCCTGCAAAGGGTGCCAGCTCTCAGAGGATTTTGGCTGTGCCTCTCCTATGTGTCTCCTATGTTTCTCTCCTTAAGATTATCTGTAACTCCAACTTCAGATCTCAAGGCAAAGCAGTCCATTTAACAGCTCAGCACAAAAACCTGCAGAAGTTGCTGTGTTTGCTTTAAGAGAAACAAAAACTGTGACATATAACTTAATTTTTTCAGCTATTGAAAAGTTTAAGTCAGGCAAAAATGTGGCTTCCCCCCTTTCCATAAGAAAGGGAACAAGGCAATTCCTTCAATAGCAGCACAGGGGACATGTACAGGGCTCATGGGCTTTGCTCAAGGAAGAGCTTGTTTACCATGAAAATCTGAAATTATCCTGATTACACTGAGCTCATCCAGAGCTAGATTGTAATCTAAATTGGAAATCTACCTTCAACCAGAGTGTCTTGCCTAAACATGTGAGTTAGCCCTAAGTAGACAGAACACACACTCAACAAACTGCCAAGAATGGACCCTGGGAGCTCTCAGCAGCACCAAGGACCTGATGTTTCATTTCACTTTGGGTTTCTTTTGCCAGCACAGAAAACAACCAAGCAACTGCACCAACTGAGCTTGCAAACAGGTCAAACACAAGCAATGCAGACGAGCTGCTGGGCACCTGTGGCTCGTGCAC
This sequence comes from Poecile atricapillus, assembly GCF_030490865.1. NCBI lineage: Eukaryota > Metazoa > Chordata > Aves > Passeriformes > Paridae > Poecile > Poecile atricapillus. The sequence goes on along the minus strand of NC_081258.1, from coordinate 17,273,660 downwards.
CCTGCACATGGCACGAAGAACAGCTCGGGCTCTCCTGTGATGTGGTGGAGCAGACCTGGTTCAGCAGTCGCTGTTCATCTGTGATGGACCTTCCTGTGATAGAAACACCTGACACTGGGTTTAGAAAGGTGCTCTGGGTTTGGTTTTTTTCTGCTCCACTTGACATTCGAGTCCACTCACTGAACTGAGGATTGCCAGAAGTGTGACACTTTTTAGCTAGCGGTTTGGAACCAGGACTTCCTCAGAAAAAGAAGGGAAGACGTTTTTGAAATAGAGTTTTAAGCCAAGAAATGAAGCGTGTCTTACTTGAAATATGTCTTCTTTCAAATGAACTCTACTTTTGAACTTGTTAAAAATGTTTTTTTAGAAGAAACAAGTACAGTGCCATACCCATGCTGCCAAATTTGCTGTTAAATATATTTATGAAATGCAATGCTGTGTAGCATGTGTCTAATAACCCAAATATTCCTGTAACTTACTAATATTATTATTATTTAACAAACACCAATAGATCTGCTGGGAAAACTTGGATTAACCAGGTTTTTATACCTCACTTATCCTCACAACACATGGGAGGAATAAGCAACAGAGTAGGAGAAAGATTTTCATAATTGCTGGTAAGTACAAAGTCAAATGGACAAAATTTTAAGTGCATGAGTAGTATTGTGGAACAGCTGGAAGATGTGTGGAATCCAACTGAGGGAAGCACCGGAATTCTGGATATGCCCAGAGCTGGAAAACACAGATCAGCAAGACTTTCACAGAAAGCAATGCCATGGCCAAGAGGAAAAACGAACCAGGAACACGGATTTCATCAGCACACGAGTCTCCAACACAGAGCACTCCCCATGTCCATAAACAAGAGCACCAGGCAGCCCACATCATCCAGGGGATGTAAACCAATGTGCCTGAGGACATAAACCAGCCACTAACCACATGGTATTAAGGACATACTTCCTTGACAGGGACAAGGATTTTCAGAGCTGTGCATAAGCAGTGATTTATTTTGGGTTTTTGGATGTATTAAGCCATGGCAAAGATAAAATATGAGAGGCAAAGACAGGAGTGGAGACTCTCCTGTGAATGGGTAGCACTACTTTGGTACTCAGTACCAGCACAGAGAGAAACTTCTGTACAATATTCAGAGTAAGAGTCTGAACAGAGTGAGGAAACAAATCCTTTCAAACCACTCATTACCGCTCATATTTGTCAGTCCACACCAGGAAAAAGTTCCTTTAGTAACTGCAGCTGAGACTAACACAAACAAAAGCAGGTTCAAAGAATTAAAAAAAAACATTACCAAAAAAACCAAAACACAAGTCAAGCATTTCAGACTCATCAGCTCCAGACACATCAGCAACTTCAGAGCAGCCCTGTTCCAGCCACAAAACACATTCTAAATCAAGAAAAAAAAAAAAAGTTCTTTTAATAATAAAAGTTTTGCCAAACAAGGCAATTAACACAAGTGTAAAGGGAACCTACAGAGTATAAATTACCCAGACATCCCAAGCAGCCCCATCCTGCCACACCTTCCATCCCAGCTCGCCTCTTACGTCAGGCATGCAGATGAGCTGCACGTCTCCAGATACAAAGAAAGGACAAGAAATTTCATCTCTAGTTTTCCTGGGTAAACATGATGCTCTGATTCCCAGTTCTCCCTTTGCCTGACATGTAGCAGCAGCCCAACTGTATTTTTTCACTATTTTGGGCTGGGTAAGAGCCTTATGGCTTCTTCCCTTCAGGCAATCTCTAGGGGCTTGTTGGAGCAGGAATATAATTAACAACTCCCCATTCAAGCCTGGTATAGTGGCTTCTAAATCCCTTTTTAAACCATAAACTTTTAACATACCTTTATCACTGTTGCCCCTCAACTGCTTATCCAAACATAACATGCATGTAGGCACTTCTGAGTTATGCCAGGCAGAGAGTTTCTGGCCAAGGCAACTATTTCGATTCATTGCCTCTCAAAGTCACAGAGACTTTACAACTCAGCTACCATTAAAACATAATAGGTAGCATTTCAATTTAATGTTTTAAAAAGTCAAAACCAAAACAAAACTATGCCCAACTTAAAAAACAAAGTCTGGAAGCAAATTCTGGCCTGATCTGTTTCTGACTTCCTACTGCCAGGGCAGCCTCCAAAGCTCCCAGGAGACTGCCAGAAACAAACTTCTCAAAAGAAACCTTGAAGACAACAATGGCTTTTTAGCTCTCCTTGACAGTGCAGTTACCACAACACTGCCCTGCACACCCAGTGAAGAGGGAAAAAGCCCTGGCACCAGTACAGCATGATTTGGCTAAAGCAGAACTTGGGAGCACGGGATTCTGACAACCAAACAGCTCCCAGCTCCAGCTGCCATGTGTTCCTGACTTCAATAGTCATCCCAAACTGAAGAAAAGTTTTAAAACACTATAAAAGATCTCTATAAATGTCAGTAAAAACCAAATAGGTACCAGGAAATAAGCAGCAGAAGCTCCTGACTCCTACTTGACCTTGCTCTACAATATTCATTGTCCAACAGGTGTAACAAGAAGTGCCCAGTTGCACCTCCCGGGTGCAGGAGGGACATCCCATCCCACCTCCCACACCTGCACTCGTGGATGCTCCCAGACACACTCACACAGGGATGGAGTCTCAGCAGGCTCCCCTCGTGCCAACTGCAAATGCTCCAAGTGCCAGCACATAGAGGAAGAGCAGGAGGTCAGAGATGGGGGGCACGTCCCCCCACAATTCCATGGAAATCTATTTCAGCATTGGCCGTGGCAGGGCCTTACAAGGTCTGCAGTGTTTTGGGGATGTCAGAAGGTTGAACAGGTCAAGTGAGAAGATGCAAATGCTGTCAGGTTATTTCTGACCAGAACACATTTACAAGCAGTACAGCTATTTATAAGTACATAAAAATAATATGAACTTAACCTTACATTTACATTCTTTCTTAGTTATATTTTGCTCATCGGAAAAAAAGATTTAAGTATGATTACTGGTCCATTACTGAGTTTGAAAAGCCTTAGGGAATAGTATAGAACACACAGGCATCTGTAATCTGCTCACGCAGATGCGTGAAAATCAAAGACAAAACTTGCTGAGGTGACAAAAATGTCTTAATTCAATTTGTAATGCAGCAGCACAAGCTCTGTGTAACATTAAATTTGTCTAAGAACGTGGGTTTAAATATCCTCTTTGTTCAGGTAGCTCCCACATGCTCCCTGTGATCCAGGCACGAAGACAGTAAGTGAACAAAATAGAAAGAGTTGCAAGTTTCAGCTGGCCAGGAACGACTCATGCCAGACAGTGACAGCTCTGTTCAGATGGGAACATCTGCTGCTACTGCTGAGGATACCAGGAATGCTTGGACCAAATCTATCCTATAAAAGGTTGGCAGATTGATGCCACAACTCAGGCCAAACTTACTAGTGCAAGCATGGTTTGTTCGGGTTTGCTCTTACACCACTGTCATTTACACCAGGCTCTCAAACTAAATAAATTAAACCAGGGCAATGGATCTACACTAAGGCAATTGCCAGGACAAAGAGTGCTACCAAAAAAAGTGCAGGTTTCTGGCTGATTTGTTACAGAAGAGAAAGCCAAAAGGTAACCTGGCTTGAATATAACTGCTCTGGGATGCACAGCAACATCGCCTTGAGCCAAACCACGCTTTGTCCTGTGGCGGTTTCCTCCTGAGGAACCCTCCTTTTCTCAGGCTCAGGAACATACCACAAGATGTTAGAGATATGCAGGGAGACTCCTGTGCTTTGTAAATGGCAGCATTTGCTCCAGGGGCACACAGAGGGATTAGATAAACCTGTACATATGTGGGAATTCTGTAGGAATTCACACAACCACCCCAGACCTCACTGCCCTGAGAGAGCTACAAAACCATTTGGCATTAAGCAGTTGAGTCAAGACCTCAAGGATCAGACTACCAGAAAGATTAAACTTCTTACTGGTCCCACTGTAAAATTTGAAAATGAAAATGGCCATTTTTATTTTTCTGTATTTGCAGAAGGCACCCTATGGGTCAGACAGGCAGGTGGGACCCATGACACCAATAACACTTCCAGTATGTTTCTGTGCCACTTCATGCCTTTTTTTCTCTCCCCACTGAAGCTGCTATCTTTGAGCTGCGTGGATAATCCAGTTGCCAAATAACTAGTGGGAAAACACATCACTGTAATTTACAAGTGTCCTACTCATAACCAGTCAGCCAAACAGCTTCCATGCAAAACTAAAAAACAGGTAACGCTCCTCTCTCTGTGGCTGCACAAATCCTTCAGCACACACAGACTCTGCTCACACCCAACCACCCCCTCACAAAGTTCATGCCTACTTATTTTCCTACTCACACCCTGAACTAGGCATTCATGCAAACCCTACAGTTTCTGAACTCGCCCACCAACTTGCCCACAGCCACAGCACATAATGACACAGCCAGACACTGAAAACACCACATCAACTCATACTTCCACTGCTTCACTTCAAGTTTTATTCCAAGTTTTACTTCTGAAATTACTTAATGGATTTTTCCGAGCTTTATATTGGAATTTTTCAAATGAGAACAATCTGAATCAATTGGCATTTGGAGACTGTAACAGCCTGTGGTACCAAAGCTTTGGAATCAGATACTCTTAAAATACAGAGGCAGAAAATTCTTGTGTCTCCTGCAATAACTGTTTACATAGAGGCCTAAACTGATTTGCTTTTAAAAAACAGCACTCAAAATAAATGGGACTTGCACAGACTAGGTATGAAGTGGAGATTAATTTAATCTCCAAAAAGAGCCACTGAAACATTACCCTTGGCTGAAAACACAATGCTCCAACACTGGCAACCTACCTCACCAATTCTACCCAATGTGAAGACCAGATGGACTAAGAGAGAGATCCTGGAGTGATAAAAAGAAGAAAGACAGGCAGCAAGTGACAATTAGGCTCTGCAAAGTTAGGTAATACAAGTGTGTTTCCTAATGTGCCATATAAGAATCAGGTATACGTATTTTTGGTTCTTTACATCTTGAAAGCCTGAGGAGAAGACATGAGTAAGCTTAACGAAAAAAAAACAACCCCACACTTAATCATATTTATATATTAATGCAGGTAACCTACTTTCACACATAGTTAATGAGTTCCTTCATGAGATTTGAACCTGAACAATTCTGAGTTTAAAAAAACCACAACTCTAATGACTACAAGTTTTGTTGCTAATGTAGTTGTGTCTGGAGCTCTTATTCCTCACACACACAATTAACCCATGTTTCCCCAGTATGTTTTTCAGAGATTAACAAAATGCAAAATTTAAAATGAAATTCTGTGAAAAGGGACTTCTCCGTAGGATAATCTACAGTATCTTTTAATTAAGCATTTTTTTTCACAGTAAAAAAATAGACATTTTCTGTAAACTCATCCTGCTGTAACAGTTGAGCAGCAATTTTTCCAAGGACATGACCTCTTACCACCTACAGCAATTCTTCTGAAACTCAATGTCAGGCATATGGTCATCTAAAATATGATGGCAAATGACCTAAAAAGCATTCAGGCATTTTGAAGAGTATGAATCAATGGCTCATTTCTATTTCATATCTTTGATTTCTTTCACCACAGTCTTCCAAACCTGCTTCTCAAGACAAGTAGCAACAAAAAATTATTAGTAGTACACAGGCTCCACCATGTCCTTTTTGCAAATTCTTGATGATTTTCCTTCTCAGTGCATTTTATTTCATATCTCAGTTCTGCTAGCTCAATCAGTGCAGAGAACTGTTTACTTAAGTCTGTGCATGATCACTGCTATTTAAAAGTTATTTACCAGCTTCATATTCTATTTATTTTTAGCTTATTTTTGTACTTGAGAATGTTGAAGTTGTACAACAACGGTCACCCAAAGTACCGTATTGCCTAAAAGCAGATGATGTGACACTGCAGTAGGATGCATTTTTCTGACTGTAGCATAAAGAATCCCTATCCTCACCTAGCAAAAAATGCAGATTTTATGACAACTTCACAGGAAGCAGCAGCTGGAAGAAATGTCCAAACAGTACAAAAAGTCTGCTACCGGATTTATGCTAATCCTGTGTTTAAATGGTACTGAAGGTCTGCCCCTACTTTACACATGAAGACAAAACAAATGCCTTTATTACCTGCAAATGAGTGGACTGAAAAACCCTTTGAAATTAACCACTTGTACGTTTTGTTTACCCTCTCTGGCATGCAGATATGTACCATAACATCTCACGGAGGGTATATTATTTTCACCTGATGTCACTGGACTTGTCAGCATTGAGTGTGATGGGGTCAAACCGGTGTCAGCAGGATTTCCATGACCTGGGTTTCCCTGCACACACAGCCCAGGAGCAGCAGTTTCCCAGGCACCTCGGAAACCATGACTGTGCTAATGCAGCTCGTCCTCCCCAGCACTCGCTGTCAAGTGGCACAGTTCTGACTGCACATGCTGGTGACACCCCTGCCAAGAGCTGCCAGCGATCCTGGCACAGCCAGGCTTTATCCCTCTGGCAATTTCCAAGTGATGTTCTTGGATGGGGGGGGGGGGGGCACAAGTGATGGGGAGACAAACCTGTATTTTTATTTCTTAATTTAGAAGCCAATGTACTTCAGAACCCATGACCACCACCTGGAGCCCTGTCTTGCTAAAAGGCATTAAGGAGAAAAAAAATGATGCTGAAGTGCTGACTCGGTGCGGCCGAGGGACACACACAGCCCAGCACCTCACAAAGCCCCTGGGATGCTGCCCCTCGGCCGGACATCTCCCTCACCATCCTCACAGCTCATCCTTTCGAGGTTACTTGTTCACATCAGGCTCTTGGCAGCAATAAAGTTGTTGGGGGGGGATTTTTTCCCCTGGTGGGTGACAGCCCCTCAGAGCTGGAAAAAGCAGCGGTGTGATGCCGAGAACACGACGGCACCGGCCGGAGGCAGGGAAGGAGGGAAGGACGGAAGGAGGGAAGGAGGAAAGGAGGGAAGGAGGGAAGGAGGGAAGGAGGGAAGGAGGTGGCCCAGCAGCTGCTCCCACAGAATCACAGAGTAGCTGGTGTTGGAAGGGACCTCCGGAGATCACCCGGTCCTGTTCCTCTGCCAAGGCAGGGTCACCTGGAGCAGGTGACACAGGATCGCGTCCAGCTGCGGTTTGAATGGCTCTGGAGAGGGACACTCCACACCCTCCCTGAGCGCTCGGGCCAGCTCCGGGCCGAGGCGCACCCAGGGTCCGCAGACTTCCCCGCCGGCCTTCCCTGACTCCTTCGTCCTCACACGCCGTGGATCCCGCTCCTTACATAACCCGGGCCCCGCTCCCCGGAGCGCGGCCCCTCCGAGCGGCCCCCGGGGGCTGCGGGCCCGGCCGTACCTGATGTAGGGGCTGGCGGCCGCCAGGATGTTCTTCTGCACCGGGATCTCCTCGCCCTCCAGCACCAGGTGCGCGTCGCAGAACCGCGTCTCCTCCCGGAAGGAGCTGAGCGCCCGCAGCAGCCGCGCCGGGTGCTGTGGGTCCGACACGGCGCTCGGGCCCGACATGGTGCTGCTGCCGCCGCCGAGCCGGGCCGGGCCGGGCCGGCTCAGTCCCTGCCCTCACACCATGGCTGAGCGCCCGCCCGCCGCTGACATCATCTCCCGGCATCATCTCCCCGCGCCGCCCCGCGGGGGCGGCCCGGCCCGGCGGCCCTCGGGCACCGCGGCCCCTCCGCGGGCGGGGCGGGGACGGCCCGCGGGAATCTCGGCTTTGTCGCCTCACGGCTTTGGAATGTCACTAAAGGGGGTCCAGAGAAGGGAACGGAGCTGGGGAAGGGGCTGGAGCACCAGGAGGGAGCTGGAGGGGCTCAGCCCGGAGAAAAGGAGGCTCAGCGGGGACCTTCTCGCTGTCCCTGGCAGGAGGATGGGGCAGCGGGGAGAGTCAGACTCTTGTCCTGGCAACCAGCGACAGAACAAGAGGAAATAGCACTAAGCTGCGCCAGGGGAGGTTTAGGTTGGACATTAGGAGAAAATTTCTTCCCAAGAAGGGTGATCAGGCATCGGAACGGGCTGCCCAGGGAAATGGTGAAATCACCATCCGTGGAGATGTTTAAAAGCCTGGAAGTGGCACTCGGTGCCATGGTCTTGGTGACACGGTGGTGTTTGGTCACAGGTTGGACTCGATGATCACAGAGGTCTTTTCCAATCTAATTGATCCTCCTGTAAAACTGGCCTTTAAAAAATTATTTATTTATTTATGTGTTCCCTTACATGAGCTGGAGGTGAATGTTAGGGGTGTAGGCACAAGGAAGAGAATTACCTACTTGGAAGATTAATTAGGGTATCTGGAAGTGACCCTGTAGGGAGGAGAAAATAATGCCTTCACAAAGGCAGCCTTGTTCTTTCCAAGCTGGACACAATGCTGGTTTGTTCTGCAGATGGAGACTGCAGTTGGGACATCCTCACACATCAGCCGGCAGTCCAAACCCTGCACCCAGGTGAAGAGTGTGCTCAGCCCTGTTGGAGCCAGGCTTTACAGCTGAACCCTTGCTGAAGTGCTCCCTGACTGGAGAGGGCTCACAGGGAGGAGCACCGTGCTGCAGGTTTCTTGTGCAGCTCTGAACAAGAGTTTTAGAAGCAGAGGAAGTAGGACAGAGGCCCAACCCCAGAGCAGTGTGCAGGAAACACCAGCGGCTCTGCAACACTTGTTGTTGTACATAGCCATTTACAAAGATTAGAAGGCCACTTTGTCTTGCTTGGCTGTAATTATCCAGGATGTCAGGTGTCGGTTGAGGATCCAGAGGACACATCCTCAGCTCTCTTTGAGGGTAATGAAGGTAGAGAGCACACTGCTCCTTGGCTGCAGGGGAAGATGTATTTTGCTTGTCATTAATAGTCAGGTAATTGCAGACCCAAGGGAGCAGTGGTTTAAATTATTGCAAAAGCTGTCATTGAGTGGCCTGGTTATTGAACAGACACCGGTGTATTTCCCTGCCACCTGCACAGGTTGTTACAGAGGAAAACATTGTCACATTTCTGGTTTTTAACACCTCCTTGTAAACACTGTTTTGCTTCCTCCTGCTGCCTATGTGGGGCAATGGGACAAGGTGTAACAGATAATATCCAGTTCCAGAGAACAAATTCATCGTTATACCTTGTTATTTGTTCAATTTAATGAAATGATTAACAAAAAAACCAAACAAAAAACACCCCCAAACCAAAACAGCAACAAACCAAACCACTCTATCAAGGTCCATTTGTAGCATCTGTGCAGTAATTAATTATATGTATGCATACCCGTGGCATGATTCTCTCACTCAACTATGTTTTTTTTTTAATGAAGATACGTATCTTTACCATTTTTTATTTGTAGCCACTACATTTAGATTTGTGTTAAGCCATCATTATAATAATTCCATAAATTTTGTCAGACTAATTTATGACTTAAATTGGTGCAAAGGAAGAATCAAATCTTTCTGGCCCTTGAGATTTCATCCACAGTGAAGGGTGTCAGAAGCAAACCAAATGACATTACCACATGCCATGTTACCACATCAAAAAAACCCTATGAGCCTTGCAGCCACTTGGCAAAGCATATCTGCATTTCCCCTTGCTTCTGTCAGCCTGGAAATGATAGTGTGTTACCATATTCAGGGTAAATGTTTCATCAGATTGGTATTTCAGCCACTAAAAACATTCTTGAACAAATTTGTGATTAGCTGTATGGCTTTATTCCTATTGTCTCTGCTGCAGGAGGATACTGGGATTAGCAAATGCGGATTTACATCACTGTTTTTCTCCTTAGGTTAACTATAAACTTAATGCTAATCAAATCCTGTGTAGTACTGACCAAGGGAATATGGCACATCTCATTTAAAAAATCATACCCAAGACAAGTTCTTATCATTTGTTCTCTGCATTGTTTCTGCATGAATGTAAATAACACATTTGCTTTCTTAGACTACAGGTTGTTTTATGATGAATACATCCCCTATCCTGTCATCTCTACCTGTAAAAATTATCTCCTCAGAAGTTAAGAAACTCTTGTACCCAAACCCATGATCATCCAAAAACAACCCTGTGAGTACTACAGAAGAAATTCTGGAGACAAACTCTTAGAAGAAAATCTGTAACAACGGTTAGGCGTTAGATTCATTGCCACCTTGTAATTCTAGAAATGTACTTGTGGACATTTGTTAAATCCAAACATTTTCGTATGAAAAGAAACAACCCCAGAGCTGATGTCTTTTGCCAATATCATGAGTCAGTCTTCTCTTCCAGTAGTGATTCCATATTCTTTACAAAAATGGAATTAATTTTTTTCTTTAGAAGATAAAGTTCTATCAAATACTAATGGTGATATGCCTTGAAAACATTAAAAGTGACTATTTCTGCAGACACACCTTACTGAAGTGTTTATTTCCATTTTATGGAACATGTAAACATTTGAATGCCCAAACCTGCATATTTTAACTAGATCTGATCACAGTGTTGGCGGTTTTTTTTACATTAAAAATAGCCTGTATAACCTAACAAAGTGCAAAGACTTAAGCAGAGGAACAGAGGTCTGGCTGTGACATAGCAGACAGGAACTATGGATGATGTTGGTTCAGTTCCTGCTCTGCCACAAACACCTTAGGTAATCACAAACAGGTCACCAAACACAGATTCTCATGTGGTGGGGAGGTAGTAAATGACAAGAATTTCATCCTGTTTCCTTCCTGTGAAGCTCTGTGAGCAGCACAAGCACTGAGGGAATGTGTGTGTCAAAGTGAGAGGTACCGAGGTACCTGAGTTGTGTGGTGATACAGACAGACCAGGTGAACACCCAGAATGGATGGATGTGCAGCTGGTTTTCTCCATCAGTAAAGATGCCTCCAATAGCAAAGAAATCTACAATGAGAAAATACTACTGAAAGAAAAAAAGCTCTCATTTAAAGAAAAGTCAATATCTCAAATCAGGAATATATTCAGGGGGGTAAGAAATGCCATTTCTGTAATACAGCCAGTCGCACTGTGCTTGGCACTTGAACTTTATGTTGAAATGTGCTTTTTAATTGTGACTGTGAGTGAGAGTTGTGCACTTTCATTAAGAAGCATCTGGTACAGGCAAGGATAAACACATGTGAGAACATGGATGCTCCTAAGCAAATATAAGGCAAATGCTTAGTTATGGCAATAACTGCTTCTTCTAGTTTCAGCTACTGTGGGGTTCAGATGAGGCCTAAATTAGATCTTTCACTCTTTCCCTAAACTATTTGCTGCACATGTGTGTCTGAGTTCTGCTAGAAATACACTGCCCTCGTTCACATACATACTGCTATTAACAGAAGCTAGTGGCAATAGCAAATACTACAATTCTTATATTTTACACAATGTAATCATCTAATTACATGAAATGCCATGGAAGATATCTTGCCCAAGGAAAACAGACTTAAATACAAACTGCTTAAGACTGAATGTCACTAAAGTATAATTGAATGCTACATATAACCATGTACTCTATTTCAATAAAGTTACTTGGTTTTGTCAACATAAAAGCAAAAAATACACCATGAAATTATTAGAAAAGTGGGGTGGGGGGAGGTAAGGTACAGGATAAGAAAAAATGTAGCACCTCAGCATAAGACTTTGGTTATGGTAGAGTTTAAGAAATCAAGCACCAAGAGAATAAATTGCCATGAATTATTGGCATCATGGTAGATAGTTTAACATGAGTTTTTCTGGCAGGAGAAAACTTTCATTGTCAGCTGCAGTCTTGCAACAGCCCATGGAAGTTACATGACCTGCAGGCATGTGTGACTCATGTCATGTCTCACCCTATGACTACAGTACTTCATTTGCTCAGAAAGCTTTGTTCTACTCAAATAAAACATTTCTTGTTACCTTTGTCTCCTATTCCTTGCCCCACGAGCTGTATTCAACATTAGCACTTCATATTGATAATTATTATTTTGGAATAGTGATATACCAGCTGTGAAAGCAATAATTCGTAATAAAGTAATTTCTCTCTCTTTTAAGAGATTATATGTAGATATTGAGGAGGTTATAATTATAATTCTTATCTTAAGATATCATTTCTTATCATAAGAGAAGGCTGTTCCTGAAGGATATTATCCCACATTCAGTAGAAGGTTATGTCATCTGTGTGATACAACAAATAGATTTTACTCAGTTTCAGTTTTCTTGTCTTGCTGTGGTATAAACATTCCATGCAGGTCCATATGCATTTCCACATTTACTGTGGCTCGACCCAGCTCTGTGAATGTTTTAGCATCCAAGATAAGTAGGAAGGGTGGATCCTTTGGATCAGTCTTCACAACACAAGTCAGAACAACCCCTGTGACATACAAATGAGGAATTAGAAACATATAAAAGTTTCACTAAGCAGAAAAGATAACCCCATCTCAAAGTGGAAGCATCAACCCAACTTTCTTGACTAAGAATATTGAAACTTGGAAGATTTAATACAAAATTCGTGTAACCCCAGCTTTCAGAACATCGTCATTATTTTACCATCATCCTCTTCTTTTGCATCAGGGCTGGGAACAAAAACAGGCTCGGATGGCCAGCAGTCGTCCTGTCCCCAGTGGAGCATTTCCTTTGTCTGGGTATTAAATTTTCCAATCTAAATGGTTGTGACAAAAAAGAAAAATGTCAGAGACCCTGACAGTGGCTTTTTCCAAAGGTGCAACATGAACAGATTGCTGGCAGAGGGGACCAATTCTAAGAGTTAAGGCAGGTATCATCACGAGAAAAAACACCTGGAAAATGTTAAATTTTGGAGTCCCATTTTATGGCTGCATAATCACACAATGTTCTTTTAATTTCATTTCATTAGATTACAAATGCACCTTTCATTTATGGGTGTTTAATAGTTCTGGAATGTTAACAGGTCACAAGAAACCCTTCACTGTAAGTAAGACCCCTCACTGCAGAGAGTCCAAGATACAGAATATTTAAGAGACTTGTTCTAATTCACTGAGATTTAGTAGTAAATCTGAAAACAGGATTTAAACTCGCCATTTTCTAATCCTGTGAGTTCTTTTTCCGTTTATTGCTCCTTCCATATTCCTCACAGCCTTCTATTGCAGTAGGGTACATATGCCAGAAGAAAGGATGTTCTTAGTGATGTGTAAAGATTAAACCAGTGAGGCAGATACTGGTGTTTACTGAAGGAGCAGAGTGTGGATTTTCATCCCACTGAGTGGCCAAACCAATGGCCAGAGGGGATGCCTGGCATTTTCAGTTCAATTCCATTAAGGCTTTTTCTCTACCCATAGAGATGAAGTTCTATTCTTTTCCATTTTGATATTTAGCCAAAAAATACATTTATATAAAAGTGAAACTATTCAAATTACTTGAGAGAATTAGAAAGAATTCTCTCTCCTAGCCAAGATGACAGCACTTTCACTGACAGACTTTACCTAAGGATTAGGTTGTTGTGTTTGCATTCATTAAACTGCAACTGATGTGAAAAAGATCTCCCTACCAGCTTTTTTTATTACCTTTGAGTCAAACAGAGATTATCTAAACTGTAAATCATGAACCTGCAGATTTGTTTGAGTTATTGTCAGATGTGCTGCAATAAATTTTCTTGCATCATGCAGAAATCCAGCTTTATTTTGTAATGAGTTGTGGTAATTTTATGCAAGAACCAACAGTGACTTCAGTTTGTGGTGCCTTGTAGTCACAGAACAAGAACTGTAAAGAGTGAGTTTGTCTGTATAATACTTGTACATTTAAATCTAAATATTTTTCTTTTTAATCTATTTGTACTTCAGGCTGTCTCCTGGCATCATATTATATTAAAATATTAAATATATACACGTGAATAATACTTCTTTTTCCTACTCTCTCCTTTGTAGTTGCTGGCACATCACAGGAAGTTCAGCCCAATTTAGCAGAAAAGTGAGGGTCTCTGTAACTATTCAAAAGACTTTCACAAAATATAAAGCTGGAGTAAGAATCCTGAGCTTATGAATACTTTATGAGGGAAACGGTACAATATGAACTTATCCTTATGAGAATTTAGGAATTTCATGTTTCTTTGCATGTGAATGACCCACCAATGGGAAAACACTAACTTTGTAAATGTTAATTATACCTTTGTAGGAACTGGACTCCACTGGACTTCTGTGGCATAGACATATTTATATTTTTTGCCATTATAGTCATAGTTGATGCGAGGCAGTTCTATCCCTGCATAAAATAAAGTTCAAGACTTAGGAACAAGACAAGGGAAAACCTCAAAAGTACATCTATATAGAAACACCAATTTTCAGGAAGGTTTGCCCTGTAAAAAACCTTGAACCTACATAATAAAGGTGTTGTATAGACTTGGAATGTCTGAATTTCTAAGAATCTGGAGATGGGTATTAACATAAGTAAACCAGGGCTATTAGTTCAAAAGGCAACAATTTTTCATTCTTAGGGATTCATTAGACTGGAATTTATGAGGTTTTTTCTGGTTTGGGCTTTTTTTCTTTCTTTATAAATACATGACGTGAACAACTGGGATAGAATTGGAGGCTATCATTCTGAGAAATTACTTTCACCTTAGGTAATTATGTATTTACATATTCCTGTTATTATCCTCAGATAAAAGGTTAAAAATCCTCTTTCAAAGGCAATCTTATAAAATGTAGCTAAACTTGAAGTACTACTTGTAACAGACTTATTTAACTAAAATTACACTTTTAACAAGTGGATTTGCAAGCCATATTAATAGCTGCAAGATTGGACTTGGAATCCTGTATTAATACAAAACTGATGTAACATCAGATATTAAAAGTACGTGTCTCACCTTCACATAGTATTTCAGGCTGGCAATAGATGTTTCCATCTTTCTCCTTTACAGCAGTTGCAGTAGAGGGAAGTGTGACTAAATTAGAATCCAGTACAGCATCCTGAAAGAGACAAATGCTGGAAAAGTCATGGATCTCTAAAAATATGCTTCTAAGTTAGATTTTTCATCAGGTTTGATATTAATATTAATGATTTGGGGATTGAACAAATAAGCTTCAAGAATATTCTTCTTATGGCATTTTAGATTCTGAGGTGTTTTCATTAGAAATCTTGTTGCACTCAGAGTATTTTAATATAACATAGAATAATTATTTTTAGTCACAGTAAGTCCTTAGAAATGTTTAGATACACATGGCTGTGGTCCAGAAGTACCATAAATTTGAGAATTTAATAAATGAAGATGGGTTTCAAGGAACAGCATGTCAAATTATCACTGAAAGTCACCAAGGTTAGGTTTTTGCACCTGCTAAAAATCAAGTGCAAAAATAGGTGTAATATACTCTGTAAAATCCTACTGCTGAATTCTTAAGATTGCAGAACAGCTGGTGTGATCCAACACATCCTTTGTTGCAGAGCTGTTTCTGAGACAAGAACAGAGCAGCAAGGTTCTAGGATGTAGAAAGAAAAAGTAATATCCATTCCAAAGGTATCAGGCAGAAACTTGCCCAAGCTGCTGGGCAGTATAAAATCTTCCCTGCAAACAGTGATGTAAAGTGATGCTTTAAATTAAACTGACAGATAAAATCTTTTCTCTTCTTGCTATATATCCCACTGAAATGGAAATCTTCTAGTTTTAATTGAACCATTGCACCAGCTGGGCGCATGCGTGTATTGTACATGGGCTTCCAGTGAAGTGTAAGAAACAGATTGTGCAAAACCTCATGCATGCCCTTGCAGTTAAAAGCCAGGTGGGTGCATCTGCTTCTATTGTTTGATGGTATTTAACAAATAATCTCATTGGGAAGAAAATGACATGTTCTTCACAACCCTGTTCTCAGGAGTGGATGGTGTCAGAACCAGGATCCTCACAACCATGTGCAGCTGCCCACTGGACACACAAAACCCAAACTCCTGCACACTCTGGGTATCACAGAATCAGAAATTTGCACATAAGGGCTGGCAACTAATAATACACCCATTATTCACACTGATGTATTTTAAATTACTGATCAAAGAACAGGTTAAAAATTAATTCCCTTTTTACCTTGTCATACTGCAGAGGAACCACAAATCTTTTGCAGGTTGGTATGGAGGTAAGTTTGGTGCACTCTTCAAAGTCTTTACCCAGGTTTTTTAAATAAAACATATCATACAAGCTATTGTCTGTATAGGCAATAATATCAAAAATTATGTGGCCATCCTCTTCATAAGCATTTATATGGTGAAAAAACACCAGAGCATCGGTGTAAAACTTGGTGGATACTTCTTTTTTAGTCTTCCTGTCTATAAAGTGAAACCAAGTCTGAAAGAGAGAAAACATTATGTAAAACCATTCAGAATCAGAAAACAGTTATTTAGAAAATTGTTTTCTAATGGTAACCATCAGCATTTGAATCACTGTCTATTTGTGCTAAAAGATATTAAGAACTCAGGATTTGCTGCTAGGAGACAAGAGGTTCCAACCTGAAGGAAACACAGCAGCAAAATGAGTGTGGAACAGCTTCAAGCTGACTCTACTGTTGCACATTACTATTTGGTATAGGCTGAGGATTGGAGTTTTCCAAAAAAACCTGGAAGATGCCCTGCTCTCTTTTTAAGTGAAATAAATCTGCCTAGGTCGAGAGTTTCTGTGATGCTGTGATGCCCTATACCTCAGCAAGTCACATGTTTTTATGCCCAGAGCATGTGGAAATAAGAGCCTCAGAAAACACTTTTTCCCTCAGTTTCCACAGTGAAACACTCTTCTTTTGTTCAGTGCAGACTTTTCCACTAGTCTGGCTCTCCAGCACATGCAATGCATCTGGAGCAGATCTCACCCACCACAGACAGAATTTTGTTTGGACCAGGAGCAACTGGATCTGTCTTGGATGCTAGTGCAGATTGGAATTTCTGTGCTAGCACACAGTATTTCTAGCAATGCCAAACTATCCTCTCTCTCACGAGCTTCAGCATCAGATGTTTATTGAGAAATAAATATATTGAGGAATTTCTGGATATGGGAGATAGTATTCTAAAACATACAGCTTCTAAAAAAACCATGCAGTGTGAAAGTCAAGGTTTGAAAAAGAAAGAGTGACTACTGAAATAAATGAACCAGATGAAAAACAGAGTAGTGTGGAAGAGGTCACTGGCCTGCCTGACTCCATTGTTCAGCAGCAGGAAAAGTACCTTATCATCCTTACTAAAGGCAAGGCAGGAAGCCCAGCTCACACCTCGGATGTAAGCAGTTGCCATTTTGAGAATATCCAGTCTGAAGGGCTGCTCTATGAAGATAATGTAATTCTCTGTGATTCCAAAGCTGTGGTAGTAGCTGGGGTGGAGCAGAGAGCGAGAAGGGATGGAACAAACCACTTCCAGGTGCTTGAAACAAGATTTCTTCTTTTCTTGTTCTGAAGATAAATGATAAAAATTAAAATCATATTTCTAATAAATTTCATTCCAAATTTGTGCTTGGATTTCTCCCAGGCAGGGAAGAACTGGTTTCTCTCAGTTTTATTTGCATTTTCCTGTTAAGAAAGTGTTAACTTTATAATTAACATAGAACTTTGCATGCAGGAAGCAACACAGTGAAATCACACTGCTGGATCCATTCAGGCATAGCCCCCTTGTCTTGGGATTTGATTCCACTGATTACTGTCTTCAGAAGTTCCAGCATGGAGGGGAAATATGTTTAATTAAATCAGCAGCTTTAAAAAGGGGTTCAAATGCCCCTGTATTTTTTAACTTCTAAGGAGCTGTTTCCAAATTTGAGCCCCAGCTAGAAATTGCCAACTGTTCTTAGCTGGGAGGCCTCTTGATTGTTCAGGAGGGGACAGGAAACACAATAGAAGCTGATTTTCAACAACACACACCAAAAATAGACAGAAAAAGAGCAAGGGGTCTGCTCTGTGAATAATGGACAGCATTTCAGCAAGGGCCAGTATTGGCCAGGTTAGAGAGGAATTAACTCTATATTAGGTTTTATTTGCTATCATGCTTCCCCATAATCATAGTATCAGCATTTCAAGAGAATTTTCATTTACTAAGAAATTAAAATTTATAACTTCAAATTATATGCACTGCCCTATAGACAAAATTGGTTTAGAGTCTTCATCTAAAAGTAAGGTTCTTCCAACTGAAACACCCTGTTTACACAGCACTCAAGAAGAGCCTTTGTAACAGCACATGCCCAGACAGACTAAGCAGTTAATATGAAGTTCACAATAAGTTGAAATTAAGAAAATGAACATCATTGGTTACTAGAACAGCTGTATCACCACCCTTGCCCTTTGAAGAAAAGAAATTGCTAACAAGTTTCTATAAAATACCAATAACAGATATATTTTACCTGGTACAGAGGAAGGAATCTTAAATAGAAGGTATTTTGTCTTCCCTTTATCAACTATTGAAGTGCCCATGTTGAGAACATTTCCAGCACTGTCATAGTGTGGGTGAGAAGTTGCCAAATTTACAGCTACATATTTGTTGTAGTCAACCTGGAAAATGATACAATAAGATTTGAGAGATGTGTAAGAGAATGAAAATTGATCTCAGTTAACACCACAAAACCACCAGATTTTTAGCCCTGACAGCCTTACATTGGCACCCCATTTGCAAATGGTTTTGAAATTTAAATAATTAAACCAAATGATTTGTGTAGGTATTAAAATTATTTCCTTATTCAAGGCTAAAAGAAGTTACAGAATCTGAATTACAGCCACCTCTCCCTTGAAATCACATAACATCAGGGTGGATTAGCCAAGCAAGTTATTCTGCAAATTCCCATTTCACCCTGAAAGCACTTTATTTAACAGTGCTATCTGGCAATCTGCTGGAGAAAAAAACCTTCTATTTTATCTAAAGTCTGGAAATTGTACTCAAGCTGTAGTGTGGGCTAGGAAAAAAACCCCTTGTATATATTTCAATATCTCAAGTTCTCATTTTAATAATTAAATAATATCTTACATAAGGTCCTTGAAAAGTAGTCATATAACTGACCTACTGATTTTTAAATTATGTAAATAATTTTATAACTACAGATACATAATAATGGCAATCATCCAAAATAATCATGTAACTGTGCTATTATTCCTGCAACCTTCTCAGATTATGTACAAGAGAAATTGCTCAAAGCCCAGCTTTTCCCAAACTAAACAGGATTTAAATTTGAACTCAGGAGTTTTTAAAGGATATCTTTTGATATCTTCACTATTTCACTTTATCATGATTTCAAAAGTAAGACAACAGTAGAAGAAAGGTATTTTGTATCCTGAACGTGTTAAAGGATCTTTATGAGTCAGTTTGAAATTTATTCATCAGCAGACAAGGAACCAGAGTGACAGATGGTGGTTTGTACCTTCTCCAGTGTCTCCAGAGTCTGTGGATTAATTTTCCTGATGAAGTTTGTCTCGCCAGTAGCATAAAAATCATCCCCAGCTTTCATGATGTTGATCAGACAGTTGTCTGTGAACTCAGGAATGGTGTGAGACAGATAGGAGAATGCCCTGTTCAGAGGGAAATTGCATTAGAGCCACGGAGCTGGAGCTGCCTTTCCCCCACATGGAGCACAAGTGACCCTGCCATGCCACAGACCTGGGGCTGCCTCTCCTTGCTGTGCCACTCCTGGCAGCTCCCTGGAAAGGGAAAGCAGAGGAGATGCCCTTGGCCTGACTGAGGTTAAGGACACTCAAGTAACTGGTTTTGCACACACAAATGGGCATCCAGGCCCATTCCTGCTGTCAGCTCAAGGACGTGCACTGGTTTATCAGGATGGGCTAATTACACACCCTCCTGTGCCTGTCCTGGGAAATGCTGGTACCTAAATGCTGGCAGGTTTTTCAGTGTGTGCCTTCATAAAATAGATGGATTCATATACTCCTCAATGGAATATTTTTGTTCCCAGTCTTATTCCGTATCAGAATTATGATTTCAAAGAAGATTGAACTTCACATAGGCTTGACAGTTTTCTTTATCAGTATGTGATTTCATCATAGTCACTAGAAGCTGAGACAAAGTTGTTATATCCCTTTTGAACTTAAAATGTCAGACTTTATTGCTATTGGAAGAGGGAAGAAAATCTCATTTCAGGGGAACAACTTACAACATACCAGCTCTTTTGCAATAACTGTCTGTGTATGTGTCCTTACCAAATATCAGGTTTGAGGTCACTGGAGGTAGTTCAGTGACAAGAAAGAGAGAAGGGTGACTTATTTACCCTTGTTAGTGAATTTCTAAAGCAAATTTTACAAAACCAAGGATAATATGATGGCCTACACCTCACCTTTCTGCTAAACTATCTTTAGTCAAAAGGTTTTTCTGGTTTTTTTGTAGTTACTGATGCTTCTCTGTTTGTTTGGTGTTTTTTTGTTGAATAGACTTTATTAATACCCTCCCCATCTCTAAATCTTTTTCTTCCTTGCTGCTTCCCCCCTTACAGAGTATCAAAATATTTCACTAACACTGGAGAAAGAAAATGTTTGGTTTTTGTACAATCTACTTGCGTTACTGAATAAAGCAGCAAGTAATGGCGATAAATGAATTTTAAATATTTGCCTTAGGCTAATCCATAAGCAGTACCTATCTCTTAGCCTTTTCAATATTCAGCAATTGTAAATTTACAGATCAACTATTGTATTTGCACATATGTGTCAAGGGTAAACAGAAAGATATCTGTGCTAAAGAGAGAAGTAGATAGAAGAATCTTGTTGGGAAAAGCATTGTGAATATTACTTGGCGAATATGTTTTTGCATGGATCTGGATAAGCCATAGTCCCAAACTCAGACACCACTATTCTGTTTGCTTCTATGTTGCAGTTGTACGTGTCACTTCGGAGATATTTACTTCTGTAGTAAACTTCACCTGAGGAAGAACAAACAGGTCTCAATCACATTTTATACTTACACCAACAAAAAATTAGCACAGGTAGAGCCAGAGTTTCTCAAGCAGCTGTCCTTTAGCCAACAATAATTTGGAATGAAACCAACAATGTCCTCAACTCCTTGTTTCAAAGGCTTTATGGCTGCTGATATTGGTAACAATTTGTCAAGACTCGCTGATTTGCACTACTAATACTGGGGAACTTTTGAGGGAAAGAAGGGCTTTGGATAAACTGTTCCAGAAAATAAAACAATGTGTGCAAAAATTATTAATTATACAGTCCATTTATGGGTGGTGAAAAATCTCTTGTATTGGAAAAATTTAGTTATGAGTGTAACAGACTGCTTGAAGGAATCAGTTTGATGAAGGGTTTAATGAACTTGAACTGAGCTCTGTTTGCTTTAGGTAAGTAAGGTATACTGGCAATTTAAAAGACACCGATTATTTCTTCATAGGTTATTTTTTTAAGGATGTAGAGCTGGATAGGCTAGAGATCCTGCAATAGCATTAAATGCTTCCAATCACAGAAATGGTAACACAAAAGTAAAACAGAAAAAGTAAACACAAGGATTAGAGGATAACAAGAGTAAATCCCACTTTTTTAATAGATACATATTTTTTGCCACAAGAGTCCAGGTGTAAACCTTCCTGTCTCCCACTGTGAAACAGCTCAATGGGTGAAAAATGTTTTAACTGAAAAAAAATAAATGTAATTGTTTAAGGTAGATAGCTGCCTGTTTTTCCTCCATAAGGATGACAAGCAGGAGGAGGGACTGTAGGGTGTCAAATATACTGAGGTTTCACATGTGAAGTGACACAGTGGCCCAGTTTCCCACAGTGTCACAGCTCCCTCCTGGCAGCTGTTACTGCTGCAACCAAATCCCCGATGGGGAATGCTGGTTCTCTCTGAAGCTGGCCTGTGCATCTACAGCAGGACAGCCTCTGGGCACTGCAGAACTTGTGGCTGCTCTGCTCCAAACAGCAGAGGCTTTCTTGCCCCGGCTGGAAGGCGAAGGCTGCCCTGCAGTGACCTACCCCGAGCTGGGTTTTGTGGTTTGTGCTGTGCTGGGGTGACAGCAGCACTGAAATTTGGCACTGCAGAAGAAAGGACAATGCAACATCTCCCTGCAAACAGCCCTGCAGATGCTCCAGCTGCTGCTGGGAAGGGAGAGGTGTGAGGGGCTCTGTGGGGAGACCTCCCCCCAGCAGCTCCCCCTCACACACCACTCTGCAGACAAAACCCACAACTCCAACCCAACTCAGAGCACAATTAGCAACGTGAGGCACCAAAGTGTGGGTTGTTGAGTTCCTTTCAATCCAATGTGCAACAACTTACCATTTTTAAATGTAAAGCTGTGCAGCAGAGCCAGGCCATCAAACCAGTGGTTATACTTGCTGTCCCCTATCGTGTGCATCCCTGGGCCATTTCGGAGCAGTGTCCCTTGCAACCAAGTGGGCAACTGCCCTACAAACAGAAAGGAGTTACCAGTATCTATTCATTTAGGCAAGGAGGATGTTCCAAGACAGTTTTCCCAAAAGCTGAGGCTTCATGTAGTCAGACAGACTGTAGGTGTGTTAGATTTGCAGCACCATATAATTATATTGGAGTCTGGGTTAACTAAAATTTTCCCTACTCAAAAATGTGGCACTAGTGACATCCTGCATGACTATTGCTATCAGAAATTACTATAAGAAAATGAGATTGATGGAATGTAATTTGTTGTTATCAGGAAGTAAATAAAATTGGACCTTTCCTTCCTGCATTCATATTTTACAGTGATACAATTAAACCCTTCTACTTGTGCCATAAAAAACTCAAGCTTATCAGAAATAAACATATTTTATAAGTTATATGACTAGCATTGGCTTTCAGCACATCAGCTTAGACTTCAGGCTAAATTAATTCCACTAAAAATTTCATTAATTAGATTACACCACATAATATAGTGTTATTTGGGAAGTGTTTTTGTGACAGTAGTCATAATGTAGTGTTTTGTACACAAATAAAGTATAGGAATATTTTACTGAAAATGTATAAGTACTGTTGAGATTTGAATCACAAATGTTCCTCATCAAGTCCCTGCAAGAAAAGCATCACCTACCACTTGACTCATTGAATAATAATAATTAAAGAATGTCAATAGGTTTAAAGAGATGAACAAAGGCATACCAGATATTAAATAAAAAGCTTGACTTGCTTCTTTGTGCATATGACTCCTGAGGGAACATTTAGGATCACATACGGCTTCTCCACACAATTCCTGCATTGGGAATTGCATAAAAAGCTCTTCAGAACTTACATTTCTCCTTATCATTTAGTTTGTGACCCCACAACGATTATGCTGACACACTTTTCTTGTTAAAACCCCTTTACAACAGCTAGAAATGTCCTCCTATGGACCTTAAAAATTAACTCGTTCCAACCCCTGCCATGGGGTTTTTAAGATTTTAAATTTTAAAAGATTTAGATTTTAAGGTTGCTTAAAATCCCATCCAACCTGGCTCAGAGCAATTCCAGAGATGAGGAGCCATCATTAGGGCATAATTCCATTAGGGTTACAGTTCTGGAATACATGAGGTACATAAAAAAATGTTGACACAATGGATGAACTTTCATCACGGTCATCATTATTGTTGTTGTTATTTTCTAGAATAGCCTGAAAAACTAAACCTTACTTCCCTTTCTGACACAAGAAACTCTAAAGCAATAACTATAGCATATTTTTATATATGATAATTTTGCTGGGGAAAAGATCCTTTTAAAGCACTGTGGACTTAATTCAGTTTCTGAAATTTCTGGTGCAATTCTACACAATTTCAGTATGAAAAACAAGGAGCAAAGAGTCATCTAGTGAGGTTTTCAGATAATTAATCTTGGTGGGAATTAAAAATTCACACAATCAGCATCCAAAAGTGCTCATGTAGCTTTAAAAATGTGGACCTTATTTTTTTCTGAAATGTGTGAGGACACATTGGTGACACAGTGAAGTTCCCAAATATTTGGACATTTATTAGCTATGGTAACACGGAGTCTCAGAAAATCCCATGGCTGTAGGAGAGCATGAGTTAAATTGCAGCTGATGTTAGAAGTGTGATAGGTATTTACAGTGTACATATTGAGTAGCAAGGAGCCAAAATACTGGCAGAGCTCAGGACTACCAAAATATTTTAACGGGTCATGGTTGTCTTTTGTTTTCTTTAGCAATGAAGGAATGTTTTGAAGGTATAATTTTACCTTCTGAAATACGCAGTCTTTGTTCAAATAAACCATTCCATAATAAAGGAATAGTTTCAGGTCTGATAAGTTGTTTGCAAATAACTTCAAATGTTTTGATAATAAGTTGTTATCTTGAGAAAAAAAAATTGAAAGGCATCAACCCATAAAAGCATAAAATAATTCAAAGGCATTAAAACAAAGCACTTTGTCTGACTTGACACAAAATCTTTTCCAATTCAACCACCACACTGAACAGCAACATAGCCCTGCAAGTTTTGTAATCTCTTTAAGTTTTGTACTTGGGAATGGTAGATTCCTACCATTTCTTGGACTGCATATCACAAACAACACGGCCAAGATTTACTAAGTAGGGGTTCCCAGCAACAAACCTCTCCTGTACTGTAGGAGAAAAAGTCTTCTGTAAAGTGAAAGCAATCGGGAAGAAGAATAGGTTGGTCGAGTGTCATCCCTAGCCCTGAGAGCCACTTTAAACTGTCAGGCCGAAGGATACTCCGCAGCTTCTCCTGGATTGTCTTCCAAAGCTTCTTTCTATCGCTGTGGCAGCCTGTAGCGGAGCTTTGCTGGTTAGGAGTGCTGCTGGTGGAGAGCCCCGGTTCGGGAGCCCCGGTTTGAGAGCCCCGGTTCGGGAGCCCCTCTTTGGGAGCCCCGGTTCGGGAGCCCCGGTTCGGGAGCCCCGGTTTGAGAGCCCCGGTTTGGGAGCCCTGGTTCGGGAGCCCCGGTTCGGGAGCCCCGCTTTGGGAGCCCCTCTTTGGGAGCCCCGGTTTGAGAGCCCCGGTTCGGGAGCCCCGGTTTGAGAGCCCCGGTTTGGGAGCCCTGGTTCGGGAGCCCCTCTTTGGGAGCCCCGGTTCGGGAGCCCCGGTTCGGGAGCCCCGGTTTGAGAGCCCCGGTTCGGGAGCCCCTCTTTGGGAGCCCCGGTTTGAGAGCCCCGGTTCGGGAGCCCCGGTTTGAGAGCCCCGGTTTGGGAGCCCTGGTTCGGGAGCCCCTCTTTGGGAGCCCCGGTTCGGGAGCCCCGGTTCGGGAGCCCCGGTTTGAGAGCCCCGGTTCGGGAGCCCCGCTTTGGGAGCCCCTCTTTGGGAGCCCCGGTTCGGGAGCCCCGGTTCGGGAGCCCCGCTTTGGGAGCCTCGGTTCGGGAGCCCCGGTTCGGGAGCCCCTCCGCAGGACCCCGGGAGAGCGGAGGGCAGGGCAGGCTTACAGAGAGGAGAAAACCGAAAGTGTGAGCAGAGCAATGGGGGAGGGGGTGTCCGAGAGGAAATCTCTCCCTCACCACCAACTCCAGTGAGTCCTGTTCAAACAGACTTTCGAAAAGTACACAGAAATGCTCATGGAGTGAGAAAAGTCCCCCGCTAGGGTCACATATATTATCTGAGACCATCCTTTAAACAAAATTCCCTCGCGCCTCTCTCAGTTTCCCTTTCCAGCGCTGCCTCGGGTCAAGAAGAGTCGCAGCTTTTACGGATCGGAAAACACCGAAATAGCGGCTCGTTTTACAACAGGTTTTCTTTCACTTACCCTGCACCTCAGCTTTGACGGGCTCTGGGTGCTCTTCCTTATTCCTGCCATAGAGCGTTTCCATCTCCGAGGAAAGCCCCGGTGCCTGCGCTGTGCCCCAGCCGCTCCTGCAGGCGCCGGTGTCCCCCCCGCTCTGGGCTGAGAGCGGCTCTCCCCTGTTACATATAAAGATAAGGTCAAAGTGCAGCGTGAGCTGGTGGCCGGTGGCTTATAGATTGACTATTTATAATAGCTGATCTTTAATCCCTAGCACATACACTCTAATTCTTGCACATTCGTATTAAAATTAACTCTTTCAGTGGCTCGAAGGGGAAGTAAATATGTCAGTTCTTCTGCTTGCTCCATATGAACCTGGCAGAGGCAGGCAGGAACACCCAGGGGACAGCTGGAGTGGCTGAAATGTCACCTGCATCTTTCCAGGTAAATGTTAGACACTGGTAAGGACGCCTGTCCCATTTGGCAGGTAGGGAGAGGAAAAGAAAAGAAATCTCTGCTCACTCTTCTGGATTTGGTGCTTTGGGAGTGACAAGCATGTCAAAGCAAGGGATCATCCTTTTCTTTCCATTCTGTGATTTTAAACTGGGCTGTTCTGCAAATTAACAAATTATCACCACTGAATAGTCATCTGATGTATTTCTTTATGTACAAGCTGTTCCAGAGTCAACTGAGTGGCACGTCTTTGAACTGAGTATCTTTTCACTCTACCATATTCTCCCATATGTTACCCAAATCCACCTATGAAAATGTGGCAGGATTCATTAAAACTAAGGCAGGTTTTTAACTTCATGCTTTTGTTTCTAGATAAGGTACTTAACTGAGTTCAATGTTGTTAATTTTAAAATCCTCTGGAAAAAGAATTATTTCAATATAAAGCATGTGATTGCAGAGTAAATCTTAGGCTCCATTGACCATGAAGGATAAAGAAAATCTTTGCACAATTATATATTATGCAATTTCATATGGGGTTACCCTAAAATCCGATTTTTTCAGCTGAATCACCATTGTTCACAAAATGTTTAACATCACTTCTGACGACTGACTGATCTCTTAGAACTATAACAATTATTTTATTCAAAACATAGTTTGTGCTACAGACTCTTCTGACATATTTATTATACATTGTTCCTCTTCTCCAAACCTCCTGTCTGTTTGATGGCTGATCTTCACTCTGGGAGATCATCAGGACAGCGTGCCTTGGTCTCTTTTTGGAAAGCACTGACAGAAGCAGATGATAACAAAATAAAAAGCCAGATTAGAAGTGAAAATATAAAGTCTTTGTTCGAATTATCAGTATTAATAAACAGCAGGATTGAACCAGAAGGCTGTAGCAGATGCAGGGGATCAAAATCCACATATATATGGAGCTACATACACGTAGACATGCATATCCACTGTATCCATGTGTGTACTTGCATATATATGAGAGTGTGTGTGTGTGTGTGTGCATTGAGATGTTGATTCACTTTATACACAAAGCCAAGTAAGAGATTTTTCAGCAATGCTAAAATGCTGGCAAAAACCAAAGCTGCCCAACTCTACTCTCATTAAGCCATGGGGACTTTTTTCTCTCTACACAATGTTCTGTTTTGATTTAATATGTTTGTTTCAGTCTATCCTCATCCCTTTATGTGTGCAGCTCTTAATGCTGCAGTTTTAATTATCTGACTTATGAGTTGTCTAATCTGTAGTGATATTAAGATTTCCATAGAGCAAGCAAGCAATAAAAAGATTAATTCAAACCTCTTTTGCCTCCTCCACTCCAAGGGTTCATGTAGGTTAAAGTTCAGCCATGATAAGATAATTGGAAACCTTCTTAAAAGTTGTCTGAATGGAAGAATAAGGAGTTGCAGATACCCAGCAGCTTCTGAAATCAACCTAAATGTGTTTGTTAGCTAATTTTAGGAGTCTGTAACTGCAAATTTTGTCTCATATGTTATACAACTTAAATAAAGAAGCTTTGTGAAGTTAGTTTTTCCTGCTTGTCAGTAAAAACTTAATTTGCCAGCAAAATGCTTTTTTTTTTTGTTTTCATCACACTAATGACAAATAAGCAGTTTAGTACAGTATGTGGAGATTAATTTTCTTGCCAACTGTGTGATTTCCCCCCTTTTTACATTGAAATGGCAAAATATCAAAGCACTGATTTGCAATTATAATGTGTAATTATCAGCAGTAGAGGATGTGGATTAGGTGATTTTTCTAATTTTCTTATTTCATAATGTTACTTCTTGTTGCAAAACACTTCAAATATAAATCTTCCCCCAGTCAAATCTCACATTTCTCTCCACAGTTTCCTCTCTCTATTCATCTCTCATGACAACATTTTTGAAGTCACCAGCTCCCCACCATGTGCAGATTTGCTTCACTACATTTCCTTCTTCTCTAAACCGTGCTGAAGGCCACAAGCTGTTTCCTCTTGGGCTCTTTCTCACTTTCGCTTCCCTCCAGTCTCTGCGTGCCCTCAGCTTCTCTCCCAGACTTTAAAAGGGCCATGAAGACATTTTTGGAGGCCGGGGGTTACATTTTGGGTGTAATCTCTGTGGTTAATCAAAACAAAGCCTTCCAAGGCAGCAGAGCTTGTTAACTGCATTTTTAGAAGAGTAATGTAATTGCTGTGTGCCTACCTTTGTACTTTTGGTTCACTTAGCAAGAAACAAATTATTGCCTTATAAATCACTGAGAGACCAATATAATTCCTTATCTCTATTGTACTTAATTAATTTTAATCTCAATCTTTTGCTTATAGAAATTGAGTTTTAATTAAAGCCCATTAACAAAGGTCAAATTGACTTGGCATATATGACTTTAAGCTGTGCTAAGAACTTTCAGCTATCAACAGTTATCTGTTACTACCAAATAAAACTCCAATAGTAAAACTGATATGAACTTAGGAGTTGTTCTCGCTGAAATAACACTGATTGCTATCTCACTTTCTAGAAACACAAGTTCTTATCTTTGTTAAATACTCTTTTATTGGCATGATCTCATTTCACAAAACTGCCACCAGAATATTTAGAGAAATGTCTCTTGCACTGTCCAGATATAATTGCAAACACAAATTATTTATGTAGTTTGTTCAAATCTAAATAACAATAGTTGCTCTATATTATTCTGACCAGATATTATTTGGGTCAAAACTCTTTTGATCTTATACTGTTTTGCTCATTATTTGGACAAAAATAACTGGGTTTGTGAGATTTTAATTTCTTTGATAAGATCTTAATTTTGGGGAGGGGGAGATTTTTGTGGGATTTCACAATTTCTTTGATAAACAAAAGTATTGCTTTTTTACAGTCATAGTTTATTACCTATCACAAGAAATATTGAATTGTACATTAGAATAATTATATAATGTAACTTAATATGAAAACTCTTCAAGTGCTGAGGCATGGAATTGTTGGCCTACCCATACTGGGATCCATCAGACTGAACCTGCCCAGTGATCATAATGCCCAAATATTTAAACACTAGACCTTAAAACAAATAAACAACCACAGTACCCACATGAACTTCCTCACTGTAAGACTTCTATAACCTTATCTGCACCTTTCAACATCCCTATTTACATGTTTTAATATGTAAATTATACAGTTCAGTCATGTGTTTTCAAGTGGGCAGAATGACAATGGGAAGGTTGTCATTCACTTCCATGACTGAAGCTGTAGAAATGGGATAACAAATGAGTACAAAGACAGAAGTTAATGTTGAGGCACTCTATCCTACCTGGTAGCCTACTGTACATCTTTGGGGAAACATAAATAAAAACTCAAAAGGACTGCTTTCTAGTTTTAGTAAATGGCAACTGAGTGTAGAGGGCTTAACACAAAAACAGTGTTCTTGAACAGAGAGGCTGCTGGGCCTCCAGTCCTCTCATTATGGGGATTGTGAAGCTGATCTCTTTTGTAAGCTGTTGGATATCTACTCGTAAGAGACATTATCAATGAAAACTTGTAACAGAGCTTTCTTCCCTCTCTGTTTCCATGCCCTGTAAGCTCTGAAATAGCTCATAATTAGCAGAAGAAAAATGTGTAACCAAAATAAATAAAACAAACAAGAGGTGGAAACTGAAACACCTTAGAAGTCTGGCCAATTTTACACTTAGGGAAATCTGGAGAGACTGCAGAGACAGTGGCTGTAAATGATGGCTGTAAATTCAG
This sequence comes from Poecile atricapillus, assembly GCF_030490865.1. Classification (NCBI taxonomy): domain Eukaryota; kingdom Metazoa; phylum Chordata; class Aves; order Passeriformes; family Paridae; genus Poecile; species Poecile atricapillus. The sequence goes on along the minus strand of NC_081258.1, from coordinate 17,243,980 downwards.
ACCCAAGCAACTTATTTTACCTCTGTGTGTGCTGGGCAAAGTTCAGTCCATTTGTATCTTCCAGTTAATGTTTTACTCAAAGAGGGCACATTTAATGCTTTGAACAGTCCTCTAATTAAGATATTAAGGCAATGGCAGATCTGAATTGTGCCATTTAGTCAGACATGATCACAAGGACACATGAGGTGTCATCAGGTTCTGCTCCTTTCTGTGTGAACTTGGGGCTCCATTTGGCCATTGATAACCACAGCTCAATAAATGTTCTTATGGGGCCCACTATCCCTGTCTTCCTAACAGTCAAAGTTCTGCTCTGAAAGGTAATAACACAGAGGAAATATCTGGGAAAGAGGCAGGGATTGAGGAATCAGCTGTGGCAGTGAGGAAAGGCCAGCTATGAGCCTAAAGGCAATGCCAGACACCTCCAAGGGGACAGTTCCTATGAGAAGATTGTCAGAGACTTATCCAGGTGACTTATCCAGGTAACCATACACATCCTATAAACAGAAATTATGCTCAAACCAACAGCTCCTTAATGTAATCCTACTCATCTTTATCCTGACCCCATCATGCCAGGCATAACGTCTAATTTAATTATTGCGCCCTGTACAGATAAGAATTGTTTTCCCTGTTTTTATAAACAAGATAACATCAAAATTGCAACTTGGCAGGGATCACTGGTAAGTTCAGTGTGTTGCCTCATGGAAAATTAGACTGTAGAAGCAACAACAAGACCAAACCCTTTTCAGTCAGCAATAACTGGGTCTCACCATCAGGAAAAGCAGCACAGGAGAGCAGCAAGGAAGGAAGTGGAGTTGTGATCCACCTTCTTAAACTAATTGGCAAATGGGCATTTTTAAAGCCAGCTGAAGAGATGGAAGGTGTAGGTGTAGAGTCTGCTCAGGACTCAGTACTTCCTACCTATGAGGGTAACAATGTTCTTCACATTGCAGAAGTTTACATGACACAGTAAAAAGGATTACTCATAATTTTGTCTCAAGTTCATGATATCTGAAAATAATCTTTTTTCTACCTCAAAGTCAAAGTAATAGAAGTCAGTTTTCCATTTATGTTTATTTAATTAATAGAACACAGAGACGTTTATATTCCTGATAAAAATCTGTGTATCACATTCAGTAATATTCAGGAATGTAAAGAGGGTAAAATCTTCCTCTGTAGAGAGTATATTTACTTGTTCTTCCTCAAGGCAAATGAACAACAGCCAAAATGAACAGGGGTGTGATTTATTCCTTCTCTTTGGCAGCTCTTCACTTCCTTAATTCTTCAAATCTAGCACTTTCTGGTCTCTATTATGGATTGTCAAGCTATTCTGCAGTGCTGCAGTTTGAATCACAGGACGTTCTCAGGCTGTCACGATGCAGCTGTGATCTGTGATCTGCACTGGGGTACAGAACAGGACCACTCCAAAGTCAATGACTTCTGGCATAAGAAAGCTGTTTTTAAAAAAATGTCTTTCTGTTGAGGAAGAATGCAAAAGACATGTTTCCCACAAGAAGGTAAGTTCAAGGAGCACTGTTCACTTGACATCAAGTGAGTTCTCACTTATGAGTGAAAAGGGTTTTCAGAAGTTTCTCTCTTCCTGAAGACCCCAGCTGCTAATTTTGATGCTTTAAAAGCAGTATTTTTTTTCATGTAAATGCTTTTCTCAGTCTTGTGGTAAACAGAATAAACTGACAGAATGCTTTCCTGCACTAAAGTATAAAAAGTCAACAAACCGCCAAAAAGGGAAATTGTCTTTCTTCCGCTCTCCATCTGCTGCAGGCAGCTGAAGAGTAACTTATAGCAACCGTAGATTAGGAAAAAAATGCACATTGCTATAGAAATTGCCAACAGTAGACTCACTTGGAGAGCTTGGCTTTATTTGTAGACATTTCCAAACATTATTTGTTCTTTTTCAGGGTCTATTTCAAAATCCATCAAAGCCAGAGACAAGACTTCCTGTAACGTCAATGCCTTTGGAGCAGATTCACAGGGGAGAGCCTGTGGCACCCTCAGCCCTGGAATTTTTAGTATGTTCATGTAGTCAGATTTCCAGTAGCAGAGAAAGAACTGGACAAGACTACCAAAGACATTCATCACAAAAGTGAGCTCCTACTGGAAATGTCTGCATCACCAAGCCAATACATTTAAGTACAGTCTCCTTCATCATGCCTGTGCTTTCAGAAACAGGCTGTGTTTTTCATATCTAGAAGGACAAAGTGGGAGGGCTGGATGCCAGTTGCTGTGAAGCCTGGCAAGTCAGCAGGACTGCCAAGAAAGCAAGGGAGAAGAAGCAGGGAGTCTGGAGAAAGCGTCATGCAAACATACAGTGGCCAACTAACGGAAGAGCAGCTGCCCTCAGCTCTGACTGCTGCAACAGCTTGAATATTAAACACTTAGATTGGGCGTTCCCAAGCTGAAGCTTGTGAAGTTTTGTATGGGGCCTGAAAGGGACTCCTAATTTGCAGACACCCGCAACAGAAGCAGCTGATAATCATAGTTACAGTCTCATTCAGGAAGGGGATGGGTGTCTGGGCCAATTAGCTAATTAGAATATGGATTTTCCTTCTCCAGAGCTGGGAAATCCAGTCTAAATATTCACATCTTAGCTGCTTCATAAGCTCTCCCTATTAATCAGTCAGAAATTCATGTGGGATCTGCTCCAAGGGTTCCATAGCTGAACTCTTGATTTACAGGTGTGGTGAGAAGGAAGACATCCAACATACTGTATTTTCTTTTTTCCTCTCATCCCCCACAGTTTTCCTACCCATTAAACACTTTCTGACCAACTTTATCCTGAAAACCCTGATAATAGTCTTGCTTTTACCAGCAGAACAAGACAGCCATAAACAGGAGGTCCAGAAAGGTCTTGGGATTGAAGTTCAGTCTTGGATGTTGACTGGATGCAGTGCATGCATTTGACTTTGGCAGAAAGCTTTGGAGCTGCACTGGCACTCCGCAGGGATGGGCACTGCCTTCAGCCCAGCAGTGCAGTGCAGGAGGCATTTCTGCAGTGCAGGAATCCAGCAAACACCGCAGATTCCTCTGTGCCGTGGTAACTGCCTCACTGACCCATGTCTAAATATAAGTGCATGTTCTTTCGGTTTTGGGTTAGTGGTATAAATTAATAATAATGGCATCAAGCTCAAAGGAGTTAATGCCAAGGACAGGAGGATCACAATAGCTAAAATCCTCATTTGTACTGTGCTTCTACTAAGCTGGTGGCTTTGTAAACCTGATGGATATCTTTTATAAGGAAGTTGCAATGCATTTAGAGATTTCGGCTCCTAAATGTTGCTGGGCTTGCTTCCCAAAGTCCATCAGCAGCCTTTGGAATGTGCAAATAGAGCTCTCAAGTAGTTCTGATGATTAAGGCAATATCTTCATCTTTCCTAAATCATTGATTTAAGTTATGGCCTTCTCTTCTGCCTCCCAGCAATATAAATACTGTAGCTCCAAATAGTTGAGCAGCATATCTTTTAAGGGATGATGGGAGCACTTCACTTGGTGTGTGGAATTCTAAGCAGACACAACAGTTCAAAATCAAGCTTACGTGGAACAGCTGAGATGAATCTGCACATGCGTAAACAGGAGGGCAGGATGGATATGATACAATAATTGTAGACATTACATTAGCATCTAAAAGAAGTACGTCAAACAATAATTATTACATATAAAGCAATCCAGACCAATTAAATATATCTAGAGAAGCAGTGTGTTTTCCCATCCCATAACTCCTTTTGTTTCTCATTTTTCTTATTCTCACTGTTGTATCTCTTTGCTGTTGTAAAGACCTCCCACCTTTAATGTTCACACAATGAAGCCTTTGATGTAGGAGCTTTATCTCACTTTTCCATGTGTTCAACAGTAGCATATATCAACCTTATCTTCTCTGTTCATGAGGAAAGCAATAATTTAAATTTTTCTCCTCAAACTGATCTTACAAGGGATGTGACATTTGTACAATAGAGCTCACAAGGGTCATTGCAGGGGCTTAGCATCAGCACAGCACCCCCCAGACGCAATCACAATTATATATTAGAAGTTCTGTTCTGTTCCGTGCTCTATTGCTGCTGTTGTGGCAAGCAGCAAAGAAGGAGAAATGCTGATGACATGACAAGGATATCTCAAGCTTTTGAAGAAGGCATCAAAAAGAGTGGTGCCCTGGAAAGCAAGATGAGTGTGATGCACAGCATTGAGCTGAGAATGTGGCTGGGGGTCACAGTTCTGATTTCTCTTGCTGTGTGCTTGGCTGTGGAGGAAGCAACTGATGAAGGAATACCTTGTTCAAAATACCAGCAAGCTTTCAACCATTCATGCTATGAGTTTGTTAGACTCCAGCAAACCTTCACAAGTGCCCAGAGATGGTGTGAGAGAGGAGGAGGGCACCTTGTCTTTATTCAAAATGAGGACACTCAAGAGTTCTTGCAAAAACATATTGCTGAGGACCAGGAATGGTGGATAGGACTGATCTCAAACTCCTTGCTGAATGAAACTACTGATGGTAGGTGGCTTTTAAATCACGTCTTTAAAATTGTATCAGCTCAGAATGCTTTCTTAACATGGTAAAAATGCAGTGCCTTTGTAGATATCTGCTAAAAAGCCTCTGTCTTTTGTTGCTGTATCTTCTGATTTAGATTAAGGTGTTTAATTGCCTGCTTCACTTCCTCGTTGCATGTTATTACTCTTTCCTTTGGATCTTGTGGTTGTGTGAACACATGGTGAATGAGACCAGGTTGTTGACCCAGTGAAACAAATGTGCTGCATAAAGTCTCCAGTGGAAGCCAATTCATCCCACCAGGAAGTGCTGCAAGGTCTGATGCAAGGGAAATGGTGAAATCTTGAGGCTGGGAGCACAGGTGGAAGTGGCAGTATCTCTTTTCATGATTGTATCTGGTTCAATATAAAATGTAATTGAAAATCCTTACTCAGACTGAACCATCTCTGCTTCAGTGAGGAGCAGAGCTACAGTCCTGCTCTGCAGGGTCTAATTGTTTTACTGTGGAAAACAAACATTCAGGACTCAATTTCTCTGTTCACAGGGTCAATAACTTGGCTGGACACTTCAAACATAAGCTACAGTAAATGGTACAAGGATCAGCCCTCTCCCTTCTCATCCACGTGTGGGTACATCCTGAAGAATGCCAAGTATCAGTGGGGTGTGACTGAAAATTGCAGCCAGGAATTTTACTTCATTTGCGAGTTTGGTAAGATACACAGCAGCTGGAACAGTGAAGTGAGTGTGCCGTGATCACAATGGGGCATAAGCTGCCTTGTTGCTTTCAAAGTACCTGGGAAATAACTTAATGAATCTACTGAATGTGAATAAGTAAAAAGCCATATAACCCTAGCAGGTGCTCCTTTTGCAGTGTGCTAATGTAAGATCTGATCCATAGAAGGAAGAACACACAGGTCACTGGGAGATGTAGGTGCTCAGCAACCAGACATTTAGGCCCAGGGTTCCAGCACAGGGTTGATAAAATAGAAACAGATCTGAGAGTGAATCTAATGTTTAGCTGTCCACATCCTCAGTGGATATAAGCTGGATAGGTTAAAACACAGCTGCAAGAATAAACTCCCACAACACCATGGCACCTGAGCTAGGTGGGATGTGTGGCTGCCCTGTAAAAGCACTCATTAATGTATGCCAGAAAATTTCCATTTGTAACTGCAGCAAAAATACTGGCAGGCTTCCAGAGGCACCACTCCTTGCAGCCTGGAGTGAGCAAAAGTGAGAGCAAGTTTTTCTTGTTCTCAGACCCCTCCATCAGGTGAAGTTCAAGGTTTCCCCCAGGTTAAGGAAGCAAAGAGGAACCTGTACTTCCTGTGCTCAGACAGAAAATCCACAGACCTTGTGTCCCTCAAATTGTGACCTGGAACAAACAGTTCTGGAAATGAATGATTTCAACATATAGATACGAGGGGAATTTGTGTTCCTCACACTTTGCACAAGAGTACTTTTAACTGCAGCTAGAACTGGGGTCACAAGCACTGGAAGGACAGTCTAGCTGTGGGCTCACTAATATAAAAAGGCTTCCAGTGAAGTATGCAAGTACAGGTTTCCACAAGCCCTAGAACTGCTACTGCCCTGTCCAGCAGTCTACTACTACTGACATAAATAACAAGTTGTTCTGCAATAAGCAAAGCTAATAAAGTTTTGTTTCCTATCCTGATTTTCTGTTCCACATCCCCTTCCTCCCCTCCTCCTCAGCACACCCAGTTCACTCTCATATCCCACCATGTCCCACCTCTGCAGATACTTTTCACTGCCTCAGCTCCCTCCCCTGCAGCTGCTCCAGAGTTCTAGCTGCATGTGCTGGCCATTTGAATTTCATGTCCCAGAATAGGCAAACACAGGTTTATAATTCCTACTCCTCAGAGAGGCATTGATGTAGCTCTTTCTCTTCTCCCTAGATATTGCATTAATCAAATTTTAGGGTGTTGGAGGTTTATATCTATACATCAAATTAAGCTGAAGATGACTAACATTAAAAATGACTGGGGGAGAGGAAACTGGCAGACAGCACAATCCCTTAAGCTTATTTTCCCTGCAAAAACAGACTAAAATTATTTTTCCATTCCAACCACGGTAGACAACTGTCTGTTTGTAAGGAAACTATCATCTGTTACCATAGGATCTGACTGAGAGCCCATTAAATTCAAAGAGCAACAATATCCTACACTACATTCATCATTCCACTACCCAGGAAACCAAGACCAGATCGAGGCAATTCTACCATTTGGTGCTCTGTAGGTTAGCAGTTTATTATAGTATCAAACCAGGGTTTGTACCTAGAAACACAGACCAAGTTTTGTGCATCTTTCCATGTAAAAGTGCGAGACAGCAAATACTGTGAGAAATCTTCATATGGAGAACAAAAAAAGGCATGAGATAATAGTCCATACTAGAATTTACCAGCAAGTTATTTTTCAAGCTTATTTAGAGAGATCTAATCTGCAAACTGATCATGTTGCTATAGTTACAGCCAGGCTTAGCTTTAGCCTTTAAATAACAATAGCACACAATTATTGCAGTGTGCACACATTGGCACTGTTAATCAAGGGGCTTGTGGGGAATGATCCAAACAACAACGGGACGACAATGTGTTTAAACCTGGGGCAGCTGAAACAAAAACATCCTTTTGCAATACTCCCATATGAGAGCAGTTATTCACGTCCTCCTCTTCAGGGTATTAAGCATCCTGATTACTACACGATACTAAGAATTCTGAAAGATAATTAACTGTCCCAGATTAATCAAAGAATGAGGTATATGCATTTAGAGCTATGACCTTATCCATCTGAGCAGTCCTGTTGAATGAAGTCAGTCAAATATCACACAGGAACAAAGGAGTCTCTGTAGCAGAAATGAGATCAGCTCCCATAGTTAATATGCAAACTATTCTCCAAAGCAATTACCTGAATATTATGCAATCCATACACCTCTTTCGGAAGTAAGGAGTAATTTTAAACATTCCAGTATTTCAGGTCAAACAAATGCTAAGAGTTTTCCACAAATATACTATTTTTATAATTAAAATATTTTTGATTATTTAAAATGTCCTCAGTGTTCTAAGGCAGTAAAAACATAAATCTATTAATTATGACTTTTAAAAAATAAAAATATTTAATTATTTTGTAATTTCCTTCTGTTTTCTTGATTGTTTGGCTTAAGAGGGAGAAAAGGGAAGGAAGACTAACAAAACAAAATTAACATGACATAGAATTGTAGCAGGATTTTTCAGAAATTCAAAAAGGTAATATTTGGAGTTTTTTCTCCTATTAGATTCTGGCCAGAGCATTGCTTGTGATAATTACAATGCCACTGTACAGTGTGGATCAGGAGAAGTTATTCAAGTTGAAGAGAGCTTCTATGGGCGGAAGACCCCTCACTACTGTGTGTCAGAGACTCCTCTCCAGTTTGAAACAGATGAAGGCTGCAGCTGGATCAGTGTCAAGGATGAAGTGGCAGGTGGTGTCTTACAGTATTGCTTGTCAGAAACAGTGTGTACCAAAATTCCTTATCCCTCGAATACTTTATCCTGTATTCCAGTAGGGTTAGCAAGTGGGAAAGTGGATTATTCCTAAAATGAAGGGAATCACAGAGAACTTCTGACAGGGAGGATGTTGCTACAGGAGGCTGGATGGAAAGGAGGGATTTTGTTACAAGCAAAGATTCAGAAGAGGGGAGGAGCAAATGAAGGACAAGGGTGTGCCTGGTTCTCACAGTACGAAGAAAATATGTGAGCACACTGATATCCGTAACAAATTCAGTGGGATACACAAGGTTTGACAGAGATGGAAGGCAGCACATCCAGACAAACCTAACTCCAAACCAGGGGGGGTGAAAAGGCTGATGCCCATGGGGATACGAGGGCAGGAGGAGCCTGCTGCTGTCTGCCACATGTCACGCACCCACCCTGCTGGAGCCAAGGGCTTGGAGACTAAACAGTGACTGTGGCCTGTCCCCAGGATGATTCTTAGGGCTTCCAGCCAAAATGAAACAAAATACATAAGTGCTTTTCTGGTACCTTTTCCAATTTGGCTTTGTTCCAATAAAATGAATTGGTGCTAAGAAATGCCACACAATAAGTAACACACTAAAGTCAAAGTGATGTGGAAATTTGTCTAGAAATCAGAGACATGATACTGGTCCTCCTGCCCTTTTTGTTTCTCAACCATCTTTCATCTGAGCTGTAGTGACAGTAAAGGCAAAAGCCAGGTGCTGATCTGAAATGCTCCCTTTCCAGGCCAGTGTCACGGTCTGCAGGCCTGCCAGGTGGCAGCAGATGGCACTTTCTTTGGAGATCCTTGTCCAGCTTTGGGAAGCTATTTGTCTATTCAATACCACTGCAAGGAAGGTAAGGGGGAGGGGGGGGGCTGTCCACACCAAAACCCTGTGCTGTTCTTTGCTGCAACACTGTGACCAATGATATTTATCTTAAAATTTATCATTGTTCCATCCTCAGGGAAGAAATCGGAGTAGTGGTGATCACTAAAAATAGGCACAAAAATGTAGATTCCCTGTCTTAACTGGAGGGTTTGGGTAGAATACAAAGCCCAGAAATTCAGACACATAAAGCAAATTTAGATGAAATGATGTTCCAACAAGAATCTTGACCAGTAGATATGGAAAAGAATCAGCTCTCTGTCACAACACTAATGCACACAAATTAGCAGTAGTACCAGCTGTGGTTTGGAGCAGACTGGCTCTCAATGACTGAAAATTAATTAAATTTTGTAAGAAAAGTAGACAAACATTGGCACTGAATTCTGTCATTCTGTTTTGCAGGTCTGCAGCTGGTTATGACAGACACATGTTTTGTCTTTGAAAATATCACGGTCACTTTGAACTGGCTGCTCTCACCATACTCTGGGAACCTTTCCTGTACCATTAGCACTGGGGATGGTTACACTATTGATCCTTACTACCCTCTAACGTAAGAAATAGCCTTCATTTCTCTTCAGACAAACACTTTTCATTGCATTCATTTCAGACAAGTACTTTTCATTGCTTTCCCTGTATTGAATGTGCCAAGTCTCATAAATGAGATGTTAAAAACTAGATAGCTTAATAATAGAACATACATACAAGAGACTTGGATCTTGCAAGAATCTGTTCTGAAATCAATAAAAATTTTTACATTAAGCTGCCAACAACAATCTTTCTTCTATTATAACAAGTTTTTCCTGTTTCCAGGAGTATTTATTCCAGATCTTAAGACTCAAAATTACTGAAAACATGTCAGCAATTGCCAAACTACAAGTAAATATTATTCCTTTAAGTTTAAAGAGTGTTTTTTGATAACAATTAAAATATATCAACAAAATTCTGTGATTTTTCTTCTGTTTTAATTGCATAAAAATCCTGTCTTTAATAGATCAAACATTTTTTTTGCTGGATTTAATAATCAGATTTTGTCTTAATGGTAGGAATGACATTTGAATGAATGAAATTTGGGGATGTGTTGTCAGGTAAGGTGAAGGATTTCCCAGGAAGGTCTTCCACAACAGGCAGCTGTTCTCTTTGTATTCTAGACTTGTCAGCAACCTCACATACAGGTACTCCTCTGCTGGGGAGTTTACAGTTTTTGTGGAGTGCACCACCAGCGAGTGGCACGTGATGGCACAGAGGCAGGTGACTGTTCAAGATCAGGTGGATCAGCTCAGCATTTCTGGGTGCTACAGCCAGTATGAAACAGGGAACAGCTCCCACTGCCGTACCCTGTATGGGGAGGTGTTGTGGATCCAAGTTCAGCTCAGTGGAGGTGAGTATAATTTCTCTGCATGATTTAAAGAGAAGGGTAAATATTATTGCCATCCATGGGATAGAAGCAGGATTTTTATTATGCAAAATAATAATCCTTCTTCTTAGTGAATGCTTTCCCTCTAATTGTTGTATTCCTGCAATTTAATTCCCTCAGTTCCACTGAAGGAGTTCTTTCTCAGAGATATTTCACCACCTAAAGCATAAATATAAACCATTTTTTGTTATTGCCAAAGCTGACAGCACAAGCATAACTTTGGTCACAAAAATCCACATTATGCCAGTCAGAATATTTCTGTATTTGAAGTTAGAAATTCATGGAAATGCTCCTCTGATTAGAGTAAGAGGATTCCACTCTGAGCTGGACACATTTGCTGGTGTACATTTCTTTCTCTCTTCAAGTTCCTCAAAGCTTGTGTGCTGAAAAAAACCAAAATTCAGTAGTGTATGTTTGAATTCTCTTCTCAAAACATTCCCAGCAGAAAATACATGACAGATTTTCATTAAGTCACCTTAAGTGACTTTATTAAAAATGATTGCATTGCTGCAGTGTTCCTGTGATTCCTGTATAAACACAGGAATGCTGCACAAAGCAGCTGGAATTTGTTGGCCTATTGTACAAGCTGTGAGAAATTTTCATCTGTGTGTTTGCAGGCAATGGAGTAACCTACAGCATGTTAGCAGATAACATGACACTGACTGAATCCAGTGCAGAGGAAGGTCTTGTCCCTCATAACCTGACACTCAACAGTGCTTCCCAAAAGCTGATAGGCCCAGGGATGCACTGGCTGGAAATCCGAGCATCCAGGAACACGACGGCATCAGAGATCTCCGGGAGTATTGCTGTTCATTTAATTGAACCAGTATCTGGGATTCAGGCTGCAGTAGCTTCCCACACTCTGCAGCTGGGGGAGGATTTGGAGGTGAATGTGTCTGTGTCCCATGGTGCCCCAGAGCAGCTGATGTTTGAGGTGATGGGATCCAACCAAACCCGCTGTCACAGAGCAGACAGCCCTCGTGGGGAGCTGCAGACGTACAGCATTCCTGCTCTGTCGGAAGGTACAGCACACTGACACCTCCTGTGCTTCCAGGACATCACAGATGAGTACAGGTCACATATAGAGTCACAGCATCCTGGTGACAGTAATGTACAGCTGAATTTGGAGCTTTTCTGACTGCTCAAACTCAGTCTGCAGAGCAGGATGAACAGCACAGTCCTATGTAAGCGAGCTAAAAAATGGAGCTGACAAAGGCGTCTGCATATGCAGACTCAGAGCAAGGCTTCACCTGATTCTTGCAATGGAATTGACATAGTTGAAAGACATAGGGTTTATTTTTTCATGGCACCATCTGATTGAAGTACAAATGAGGACATTTTCTTAAATAGCAAAGAGTTTTCCTCCTGTTTGTTCATAATGCTTCAAGTTTAGACTGCTCTGCATTTTACTCCTCATAATCTGAGGAGTTCTCAGTAGTCAAAGACAAAGAAATGTGTAATTTTTCTACCTGTCTGTTTCCAACACAACTTTTGTTGGAGTTAATTATGAATAAACATTTTAGTAATATTATCCTTCTATTATTACATAGTCAAGGCCTTTAAAATGTGGAATTAGGCAGATTGTGCTTAAGAGTTAATTAACAGTGGCAGAAGATAAAGAAGTTTCCACCTTTAATGAGCTATTCCAACCCCATGCCGAAGTGGAAACATTAGAAGCTAATTATGATTTCATTTCATATTTTAAAATTATTCAGTATTAAAGTTCTATTTGTTCTCTCTGTACCCATTTGAATATCCTTTCCCCACAGGTGGAAATATTCAAACAAGATAGCTACTGTCTCAAGATGCCTAAACTCAGTTTTCCTCCAGTGTTTGTACACCTCTACTTTCCTGTGTGATAATATCATAGTCAGCTGACAAAGAATAGCATGACAAGGGCTAGGAAAGGGACAACTGAATTATTAAGAAGTTGAGATAAAGAGGGAAAACATTCCAGGAAAAGCCTTTCAGCAGTGGACACCCATCAGAAACCCCCCTGAAAACTCTTAACACAAAAGAAGGGGGTTTTCTTTACAAATTGTATATTATACCTCAAACATGTTGGACTGAGCCCATGCTACTCTTAACTGGCCCTTTGCCTTCTCTAGGTACTTTCCAAGTGAAAGTGGTGGCCATGAATGCCTTCTCAAATGCGAGTCTGGATCTTGGATTCATCACTGTGTTGGCAAACGGTTCCCATAAAAAAGGTAATTGCATTAATCTGACCTTGCTGTTTTGACCACGTAAGTGTCTTTTTGCAATCAGAGCATTTCATGGAGTGTTTATGGTTTTTATGTAGTAATTGCTTTCCTTCCAGCAACAGTGCTGAAAACTTTTGTGGAGGCTTCTTCCTGATGAAGGCAGATTCCCTGACTTTGATGTAGTCATAAATTAGCATCACTCTGTATATGTAACACATTGCACATTTGCTGTTTGTCCTAGAAATAATGAGTGCAGTTTATGGCTCGGGACATAGCTTTGAAACCAGAAAATATTTGCATCACAGCAGTCTCATAAATTACTGCCACTAATGGCTTCTAGATGGCTCATCCTTACATTTACAAGAGCAGATTATACCAGAAATAAAATAACCTTAGCACTAATTGTACTGAAAGTTTTTCAGAGCTTTCCATCAATTTTCCTTTGTACATCCATGAAACTCCATCACCTTCTGTGAATATATTTTGATTTATACCATTATGTTTGAAGAATTAGGATCATATCCTTTGTAGTCTGTGATGCGCTGCTTGTTACCATTTTACCTATTTGACTGTGCAGTTTATCACAGCTCTGGAATCTGATTCTTACAGCCCCATCTTTCACACTGTCAGTAGTCAAATCCTGGGGATTTAAGTCATATTCACTGAGGGTGTCTGAAAGCTTTACAGGTAGCACTAAAATATTCTGTTCTCCTTTGCATTAAACAGATTCTGCTAAGGAAGAAGGCATCTACAAAACAAATATCCGAAAGAAAAATGTAAGTATTATTTAAGGATCTTTCTTTAAAATTGCCTAGAAATTTTTCTTACCAGTGAAAGTACCGTATAAGACAGGGGAAAGAAGTATTTGTAGCAGAGTAAATTATGGAGTAGATGTTCTGTTCCCCATATGGTTTAACACAAAATCTACAACACAAGTCTTGGAGACAAATGTGTTTACTGGCATTCCATCTACAATTCATTAAAAAGATTAAAGAAAATTAACTTTCCACAACAATTCAGTTTTGGAAGTTTAAATTGATCTAAACAAGATGAATTTTTAATTCATCTACTTGATGAATGCAAACCTCTCTCTGAAGAGTGATCCTTCAAGTAGAGTTTAATATATTTTATATGGTTCCCAAGTGTTTTCTATTTCTGTATTGGAGTGTTTAAATTATTTTGCAATGAAAAATTTTCTAATTTATGGCAAACTAAGAAGTTAATGATACACCAGTTGCTAGCAGCTGTCCAAATTTAAATAATAAAAATGCCAGATAGAATATTTGATCATCTTAAAAATCTAGTTTTTAGCTGTAACACTAGCAGACAGACAGCTGCTGTGGGAGATATACTGCTTCACAAGAAGCCATCATGCTTTACAGATTGCCTGTAAGAATATATTGCATTACAGGAATATAAATCTAATCCAAGCCCAAGTGTATCACAGTTCTGTACACAGAAAGACAAGCTCAGCCACCCCTTCTTCTCTTTGTTTATAGCTGCAATGTATCCAATTCAGAAAAAAAAGGCATGTACCAGAGGACAAATGGCTGCTCAAGGGTTAGAAGTCTTTGGCCACATGTGAAGGTTTAATAGGAATTAATTTCCTAAATACCTAGTTTTGAAAATGGGAGCTGCACTCCTAAACCAATTCTGTATTTGGGAAAATTTTACCACACAATTTTTCTGTGCCATCTGCTTCTATTCCCATAGCTTCTACTTCCATACTATCTCTGATAAGGAGAAGATCATTTAAACTACAGATCTGCATCCAGTGATTAGGGGTCTAAACTTTCAGACCATTTTCATTATAAAGAAGCAACATATATGTGTGTTTATACATGTTTGTGTTCTAACTGATACATTTACTTCTTATTTAGGATCACAGAATATATATTAAACCGAGTCGCCATGTGGATCCTTTCACAACTGTTACACTTGGCTGGCCAGACAACAACAATAATTCCAGTTTTCTCTGGACCTGTGGTTTGTGCATTTCCCAAACTTTTTTTACCAACTTGTACTTGATGAGTAACAAACTCACTGTTGTGTCAGATCCAGTGTTGAAAATCTGACTTAAGGATGCTTCATTTCCTTGTTTTTAAGTTTGCCACTCACTGAACATGAAGAATGTCCTTCTACCCAACCCTAGTTTTGGCACCAAAGTAATTAAGGTATATAATATGGCATAGTACTCCATTTTGTCTTCTCCCAAAGGTTTCAGTTTCTCAGTTTTTCAAGATTTACCTGTCCTAAGCTTCACTCTCATAGCCAAGGACTAGTCCCAAGTGATTTACACAGTTAAGCATTTGCAAAGTACATGTGTCTCAATAAAACAGCAATAATTACCATTAAACATGATGCAAAAACACTTCTGACTGAAAACAGGATTGGGATTCAAGCCATCTGTTTCTAACCCCATAATTATCCCTGACCTCATACATGACTCTGGAAAAGCCTGTACTCTGAATCCAGATTACCAACTCTTTAAACTGTGTTCCAGAAATTTGTCTATAAAGCTTTTTTAAACTTATGTCAGGAAAGTCCTTTATAACATGCTGTTCTAACCATAAAGGAAATGTTTCTGCAGGAGCTTGTTGGCCTGCCTGGAATGAATGTGTGAAGCAACAGATAATCCTAATCAACCAAAGTGAGGTGCAAATCCCACCTTCCTGCCTTCCTCCTCCGAAATCAGCAGTGACTGTCAGGATTACTGTCCAAAGCCATGGCAGTGAAGAGAGGCAGGACGAGCAATGTCTCTATGTGACTGCAAAACAAGAACTGCAACTGGAAATCAGGTTTGGTTTTAAACCCTGGTGTTCGCAGATTAATAGTATTACTGCACAAGCATAGTGCAAGTCCACGGTTTCCAATAATAATGATAATAAAGTGGTATTGTACTTTTAGAATCACAGAGTCATAGAATCAAAGAATCACAGAATGGTTTGGGTTGGAAGGGACCTTAAAGATCATCTTGTTCCAACCCTCAGTCATCGGCAGGGATACCACTGGATCAAGTTACTCAGAGTTCCATCCAGCCCAGCCTTAAAACTTCCAGGGATGGAGCATCCACAGCTTCTCTGGGCAGCCCATGCCAGGATCTCAACACCCTCACAGTACAGAAAACTTATTGTTCTAAATCCATTTACACCTTACCATTATAAAAATTACTGACCAATAAGCCTTGCTGCATTTTTCAGTCAATGTTTCTGAACACAATCCCTTTATGAACTGAAATGCATTCTTCCAAGAATCACTTTAGGGTTTTTGACCCCACTGCATCCTTCCAGTGTTGGACATTTCAATGTGTCAACCTCATAGAAACAACAGGAATAAATGCCATTAGGTAAGTATGAAATTTCTCTCAGACATCTCATATTATGTGTAACTTCCATCTTACTTCTTTACAGGTGTGAGGCAAACTGCAAGCCAGTGAATGTTAGTGATGAAGTTGTTTTGAGTGTCTCTGGACAGGAGGACTCCCATACCATATCTTATAACTGGTATTTAGATAACACATTCATAAACAAGGTGAGATCACCAGATTTGTCAGAAATACTGCACACACAAAAATAAATATCCACAAAGCCGTATGGCCTCAGAGGGATATTTTGTCAAGTGGATACTTAGAAAATACTAGTGATGACCAAGAAAAGGGGGTGCATGTGTTGGGAGGGGTTATAATAAAAGGCACCAAACTGCCACCCTGCTCCTGATAAATCACAACAGAAAGAACAGCAAAGAGCCTCTACTGCCATGTGTTCTTTTCTGTCTGATTTTCCAGTCTACAACCCTCCCTCTAGCCTGTGGCCTGACTGGTTTCCAGCAGAACTCTTTGAATTTGCTTCAAAGCAACACATCTGTATTGAGAATGCCCAGCTCCTTCTTGCAGACACAGGGAGAAGCTTTTCAGATTAAAGTAAGAGGTAGGGGCTAACAGGATTTTTAGCATTTTACAGACTCCTTTAAGGTAGTTTCTGCTGACATGACATCATGTTGATGTCACACATGCCTAGCCTCGCTGATAAATATGAAGGTAAATTAATCCACAAATTGAAAGGTATTACTTCACATGTGAGTTCTTTAAAATAATGATAAGTTTGTTCATGGGTGTTGCACAACAAGAGAAATTCAGTTACCTTACTCCAAGCTGTTAATAATTTTGTTAAGGCTCACCTGAAACGAAGTTACACAAAATGCTTGATCAAATAATAGAGCTTTGCTTTATAACGCAAACATTAACATATTTGAGATAGTTCTTTTGCTCTTATGGTCTACTCAGTAGCAGGATTTCACTCCTCATTAGGCCCACGTGGCGGAGCAGAGAGCCGCGCGATGCAGAGCGCTGGGGCACGGCCCTGGCTGATGCTCCGCTCTCTCCTGTGCCAGGCATGGCCCTGGCTGATGCTCCGCTCTCTCCTGTGCCAGGCACGGCCCTGGCTGATGCTCCGCTCTCTCCTGTGCCAGGCACGGCCCTGGCTGATGCTCCGCTCTCTCCTGTGCCAGACACGGCCCTGGCTGATGCTCCGCTCTCTCCTGTGCCAGGCATGACCCAGCGAGGCTACGGCGAGGGCTCGTTCGTGGTGAGCACCGTGCCCCCGCCCGCCCGCCCCGCCTGTGCCGTGAGCCCCGGGCACGGCTCCGTGCTCACCGCCTTCAGAGTCTCCTGCAGCGCCCCCGGCTCGGAGCGCTCGGGCCGGTCCAGTCCTAGCAGGCAGCTCACGTATTGCTTCTATGAGACACCCAGTAAGTGCCCAGGAGAAGTGTTCGGCTTCTCCTAACAAGAGCAAAGGCACAGCCTGCCCTGCTCTGCAGGGAGACTGCTCATGACGAACCGTGCCCTGAGTCCCCTGTTCTCAGAGAGCAGGAGGTGTCTCTGTGGTGTCTGACCACTTCTTTCCCATTTCAGATTCTCTCCTGGATTGTAGCCCGGATCCTGAACTCTTCCCAGTTTATCTTCCACTTGGAGAAGAGGAAAATAATTTTATTTTACATGTGACAATCATTGTTAGCAACAACTTTGGTGACAGAGTTCAAACAAATGCTTCAGTGAAGGTACATGATAGAATTAAAGTTTCAAGAACTCTCAAATTGATAACTAACCCATAATTGACTTTTGGAGCTTCTTCCTGTTTTAGATCTATAACTTCCTTCTGAATGCGCCATAATCACCATTTTTCTATCTAACAGAGACTCTGTGTGCTCAAGGTCAAAAGACCTTCCACTGCCCTTTTTTCTAGAACAGAAGTCTACAAGAATTGTTTGGACATTGATTGAGCAGCATAAGCTTATTTACTGAGTATGGAATTACACTGTGTAGGCCCCAAAAGACTCCTGCTTCTTTCCCAGTGCCACAGTAAGGAGACCCTTATCAGGCCCTTAAAAATAAAACATCTAAAAGGGGGAACATGAAGTTTTATGTCTCACTCTATCTAGGCTGTCATTAAATGATCATGGAAGCTGCTCAAAGAAAATTTTAACAGCCTTGGCAATGTTGAGATCATATCTGATTCCTTCATCAGGTTGGACCTGCAGATATGATGGATGGGAACCTGACCCTGCAGACTGTGATATCTGAGAAGGCAAACACCATCCTAAAAGATGGGAACAACAGCATGAGTCTTTTCCAACTGTACAAGTCAGTAACATCTGTCCTTAATCAGCAGATCCAGGAGGAAAGTTTTAACATGTCTTTACAGACAAATACACGAAAAGAGGTCAGCAAAGCTCTTTGCTTTCTGCTAGCACAATGTCATATAATGGACTCTTCATATTCTTTTACAGCTCCTAAGTAATAAAAATCTCACATATCACCACTTGAAATCAATGAAGGTTTCAAGTTTCTAGCATCTGTCTCAGTGTTTGGCACTGGTTTCAGCTAGTTTGCATTACTTGTCTACATAAATTATTTGTTTTATCACTCATCAGCAAAACAGTTAATTCTCAATTGTTATTTCATTAATTTAAACTAGTTAATTTAAACCTGATTTTCCAAAGCAATTTAAAAATCAATAACATGGCAGCTCCAGTGGGATAAATATCCTAATTTTCCCCAAAAGCACTAGATGGCAGGTAATTTTCTTTTGTCCATTTTAGTCACCAGTTGATGTTTCAGTCATAAGCTGATATTTGTACAGTGCTTTGAGTGCCTCAGATGAAGAGATCTAGAGAATGTATCCTTCAATTAAGATTCATTATTTGAATAACATCAATCACACATGGCTCTGCTTTCTCTGGAAGTGGCATTTACACAGTAATTCACATACATTAGTACAAATTCTCACAAGTAACTCTCCTTGCTCTTAATGGATGGTAAGTGTATGAATTCTCTCTGCTGGGAGGTAACATAAAACTCATGATTATATAATTACTAGGGCAAGTGGCATCTTGTCAGTAGAGCTAATATCAGCTCAAATGATTCTTGTTGTGGAGCCTTACTCTACTGCATAACTTACAGCAAAGCCTGGCTGTCAATACACAGCACTACTTTCACAGTCCTAATTAGCATCTTGTTCCTTTGCCTAATTATCCCTTTTCATCCCAAGCTCCGAGGGCTGATGCTGACAACTCTCTCTGTTGTTAACATAACATCAATGCAGACTGCTCTGAAGATGTCAGAGGTATTGAAAGAAATCACTTACAGGAGTGAAGAGCTGTCTGTCTCAGCACAGGTAAGAAGCAATCCATCCTATATCTCCTCACACTAATAGTAGAGACTCTAATTATCCCACTGACCTTGGAAGAGTTTCAGTGCCTTACAATTATCTGTTCTTACCCATTTTTCCAACTGTACCAGCATGTGTATCTTAACCAGCAGCATTTTGAGTTTTTTGATATTGTCTCAGAAATCTCTACAATCTCTACAATCTCTATCTTAACCAGCAGCATTTTGAGTTTTTTGATATTGTCTCAGAAATCTCTACAATCCAGGCTATGACCATTACATTTATCATACTTTTTTGAGATAGAATCCTTAACTTTTAGTCAGAAACATGCCAGGGTGCATGTTTTCTCTTGTAAAGCAACTTTAGAACCCTGAAGAAGAATTGTCCCAGGAGGGTTTTCTTAGAATTGCCCACATTCATTTATCCCTGATCCTGGCACTGCACAAAATGCACATAAGCAATGGTCAAGGAACATGTCAGCATCCAGAGGAACTGGGCACAAATGTGCAGGTTGGTCTCGCAAAAGTATCTCTTGAATCTTGTCTGGCAACAAGACATTGTTAGTAGATGGTGCTATTTATGCTTATGGGGTGAGCCTATGGCAGGACAGAACAAAGTGTCACTGGGGGAAGTTTCCCAAATAAAAACAGCTGTCCTGATTTCTGATGTATTATAGAGTTGGAGCCAGACAATGGCTTGGGAGCATTGCAGCAGGATGTGGCTAACTTTGGCAAGACAAGAACACAGCTCAGGTCTGGCCCTCACCCTACAGAAAGGCTGAGCAGTGTTCACAGGCTGTGGGGATGGATGTGTCCAAGTCTGCAGTGAATTTGCTTGGTTACTTCACTATCCTGGGCTAAAATCTGGCCAGTGCTTTCCCAGTCACAAAGCTGCATCCAGGCACAAAATAAAAATTGTAAAATTCATTCTCCTTTGGCACTTAGCACTTTGGCACTAAGATCGAAACATGTAACCTAATTTACTACTTTATTGTAAATCTAAAAGCTATCCTTGCCCAGAATTTGACAGACAAGCTTCCTTCAGATGTTATTCATCTTTTTATGGGTTACATCTGTAGAAGCATTTTCATGCCTGTATTCCATTTTGGTGAACAAATAGTATATCATCTTTATTAGCATTTGAACTATTACCCTAGCACAGATAATTATAGTAAAAACAGCATTACCCACTAATAGTCCCAAGAGATTACTGACGTTGCAATATTCAGTAAATGACACAAATGTCACTTCTGTCATTTGCAGTGCCAGCACATATAAACTGCTCCCTATGTTTCTCATGCAGGTGGAAGCCAGCAACACCCTGAAACATGTCAGTGCCTCCTTGCTCGCTGTGAACACAGAGCACAGCAGAGATGGTCAGGAGTTAAAGGAAGCAGCCAACTATCTGTTCAATGCAGTGAGCAATGTTCTTAAAGCTTCTGTAGAAATCAGAGCTGGGAACACTTCAGTGCCAGAGGCAGAACAGGTAATTTAGGTTTGGTCCAGTTTGTACCGTACTATGTGTGAATATTTGCTTTGGGAGGTTTTTAAAAACTTCTGGTGCCTCTTGTATTTTTAAATTGGCACCAGGACGAGTTCATTGTGACATCATGACGGATTTGAATATCGGAGGAAATTTCTCCCCAGTTAGATATGTTAGATTGAATAATGAAGATGATAGAGGCCTCTTAAGATTTGTTACATTGAAAGCTGAACAGGACAGAAAACACAGCATCAGCTCTGACCTCTAATCAATGACAAGAACATTGTGATTTTTTTCAGATTTGCTTCTATCCCCTCCTTTTGCCCCATAATTCAAGGAAGCCACAGGTACTAAATATTCATGACTGCCATCACTACTTCACAGCTTGAACCAGCTCTGGTTGCTGCTTACACTTTTGCAGAAAGCTCTGATTATCTGTTCAGAAAGATGTAACATTTATTTTGTCCTACCCTTTCCTATCTATATGTGAATTGTCACAACTAACTCTGTGAGTTTCCTGGGCTGAACATATTTTAATTTTGTCACTGCAAGGGAGTAAGGATGAAATAAATCTAACCTGAGAGAAAAGAGTATGAACTGGATGAGTTCCCCAACAATAACCCATTAATAATACACAATTGATATGTAATTAGGTCTTGCTTTTCCAAGTAACCAAACACTAATATGTGCAGCTAGGGGCATTAATACACAAAAGTACATGAATATATTGATTGATGTCATGTTTGTAATTTCAATGTGTAGAAGTTACAAACACTACAATATAAAAGTAAAATCTGTAAGGCATTTATTTGCCATCTACAATGTTTCAATGAGAATTACAGAAACTGAATTGCAATAGAATAACTTTTTCTGAGATTAGGAAGCTCATCACCAAGTTTGTCAGTTTCGTAAGACACCAGAATGGTAGCAATGACAAATAAGGTGCAGCTTCATGATCCTGAGTACCTCTGTTGTAAGTTTCCTCCTTTTCCAGAGTTCAGTGTCACACCAGCTCCTGAGCACAGTTGAAAACCTCCAGAGTGCCCTTTTGTTTGGGAAGGCACCGGGTGATGAGCCAACAGTCCTCACCTCTCTCTCTGCCACAATGTACATGCACAGGTAACCGCTACAGTGTCCCCCACTGAAGCTTCTGAGAGCCACAAATGTTAATTCCATTGTGCTTAAACAGAATGTTCAGAATTAACTAAATATTGTAGCATAACGACAATTTCAATAGTGCAACAAGGCTGTTATTAGTGACTGATAGTAAGAGCAGCTTGGACTCCAGGAACATCACCCCAGAAATTCACATGCTGTGTGTTCTTTAACCAGCAGAGAATTTACTACGATTTCCTGAATGAGGCAGTAGTCACTTTGAAATTATGTAGAAAACTCGTGTCATGCAAGCTAAGGGTTTCTTTCCTTTTCTAAGTTCCCGATAATGACATGTTATATGGAACTGTAATCAGCTTGGCAGAAGCAAATATAATCCTGAGGAGCCTGACTAACATTCTCCATTCCCTATAATCATCCCTGAATTGTTCCCTGAGAGCCTGTTTTTCATCCACATCAAACTGTGCATTCAAATCAAGACCATGTTCACACAAAAGCCAACTTTCAGATAAGTACACCTTGGTAAAACTTCCTCTCCAGATACGCCAATTCCACCCCTTTTTTTGATGATTCTATGGTAATGTTACATGGAGTACTACATCAGGGACAGATTCATTTATGAAGTATTTACTGGAATATGCAGAAATAGTTTTGCAACTGAGTTATACTCATGAGGAGGGAAAGATTTCTCTCTAGATATGAAGTCCATGCTATCAATGTTCGGGTTTTTTCTGGTGACTTTTTTTCCTTTTTTTTTTTTTTCTCTTTTATTCTGCTTTGCTTATTATGCCCAACCCTAACTGGACAGATTACAAACAGAAAACATGGATGGCACATCCATTAACGTCTCCAATTCCAGCTCTGCCAGTTTTACTCTCCCGCCTGCTTCCTCTCTCAATGTTCCAGGAGTTGATGGCGAAACAGTGGATATAAGGGCAAGTAAACAGCTTTTATCTAACTCTATCTGATATCCAGCTTATATTCCTGATATAATGGTTTTAGAATCATTTATCCTGTCATCATGAACACAGGAGCCCATGTAATTCCTGCTGTCATGCCAATAAAATAATTTGAAATTATTGGTCAAAGAAGCCTTCTTTTATCTTAATTGCATGAGTTTGGTTCAGCAAGTTAAGGACAACTGAATTCTTAAATTCCCCATCCCATCAGCCCCTTCCATACACTTTGATTCACATGTACATGGCAGGAACAGGCAATGGAATGAATCAATACCTACAAATCTACTTGCTGTTTGTTTATATCTTATGCTCTGAGGAGGATACAAGACCTCAGAGTCCATATCACATTCAAACAAATCTACAGCAGCCTTCTTTCATCCCAGTGAGAAACACCTGAGTGTGGGACACTCAGATCCTGCAAGAGACAAATATGCTGATGGTAGCACGTCCCCCATCTGAATTAGGATGTGGGGTTTTTTTTCCCTCAGAACAATAGATTGCATATAACTGCCATATTTTCATAATAAATTTTCTGAAGATCTCTCTAGTTGATTTGACCCTTTCAGGAGACCCCTAAAGTACCTGCAAACAATTTTTTCATTGTACCTCTTCCAACTCTGCCAAAAAGGTGTCAGTGTATGAAAACAATAAAGATTGTTGTACACATTTCAGAATGAAAATCACTTTCAAGGTTTATAGACTCACCTTAGAAATAAGGTAGAGTTTTATTTAAATCTGGATGCAGACTTCTTGGAAGTCTACTTCTATTTAGGTCTGAGCTCAAGCTTTCACTATTCAGCAATTCAGAGTGTGAATAAAATGAAATACTGACAATAGCTCTGTTGTCTGATTGTTAATTCTTCTAACAGATGGTGAGCTTTGCCATGAATCCCTTTTTCTCCAGTGACAGCAGTTTTGACATCAGTGGAACAGTGGGAGGTCTAAGTCTAACTGGTCTGGATGGTTTGATCATACCAGTCAGCAACCTCAAAGAGAACATTGAGGTAAATCCACTATTTCCTAACTCTCACACCCTTTTCCCATTTTTTTTTCCTTTCTCCATTAACAAAATCATTTGTGTTATCATTTGTGAGGTGGATACAAATGCTGGTAGTGGTCATTACATTAGAAATGGGCTGATGCTGTCTGTAGTTGTGATGGAGGGATTTATGTGATGTGGTGAATGAAATAGCAAATAACATTTTATTCTTCCTTTAAATGAATGTAAGAATGCTAATGGTTGTGGAAATAGATTCCAGATTACAGTCATCCCAAAGCACAATGTGAAGTCTGATTTCATCATCCAACCACTGTACTACTATTTTGCTTCCTAGCCCATGTATAAACTGACATCTAAATCATTCATACATGCACTTCATGCAGCCAATGTCTCAGTCATAATCACAGTTCTCAGTTCAGAAATACACTAAGGGTCATAGGTTTTCTGATGAGTCTATACAGATTTCAAATTAACTTTTCAGAGGTTAGTTGACATCAAGAAAATTACTTTGAAAGTGATGTTTTTGCTGGCCACGCTTTCCTGATGTTATGAAAAAGATAATCTAGCATGTGGCTGCATGTTAAGAAGAAAAATGCTTTTCTGTATTTAAACCTATGTCTTTCTGTTTAAAAACAGATTATGTTACCAAGGCTTTCAGCAACTCAGGAAGATAAGATTCTGTTGAATCTGGGCAATTATAGCACTTTTCAAGTCAATGTTACCTCAGAAAACACATCTGTAGTGATCCACCTGGAATCTGAACATGACATCCCACTAATATTTTACCTGGGGTATGGTTATCACCCAAATGAAACCAACTATGATATGAAAAATCATCTGTTTTATAAGAAAAATTCTGGAGGTAAGACAAGTGGTTAGTGACCCGTGAAGTTGCAGAACGAGCCTTGACCATGAGTTCAGGTGTCTAGCTGGAAAGAAACCTGATGCTTCAAAGTTCCAATCTCTAGAATAAAATGTTCATTAACAGGAGAAAAGATTTGGGATGATTTGATCAATGAGTTGCTAAGAATGATTTCACATCTGTTTCTTTGGTTTATTACATGCAATACAGCTGCATACTTTTGAATTAGGCTTTCTATACATGCATTGAAATGAAAATATTTATGTTCAAGGTGAGACAAACAGCTGGGTTCTCAGCCCAGAACAACTCATTTTTGGAGAGGGAACCTACTATTTCATGGTTTTACAAGATATGGGAATGGATTCAAGAGTCTACAATGGGCTAACCATAAATGCCACTTGCTTTGCATCCCGCTGTGCATTTTGGGATGAGCACCAGGGAGGCTGGAACAGCTATGGATGTCATGTAAGTAGAGCAAAACAAAACAATGTGTCTGTTACACACTTCAAAGCCAGCCCTCATAACCACCATCATGTAGTAAGTGACACCATAAAACAAGATCATTCTAAGATGTTTTACTAAACTCAAGAAGTCTAGTCATGTTGAACTAACCTTTAAACAACATTCCCATTTCTATTTCTTGGAATGAACTTCTATGTAAGAAGAAATTGAACCATTCTGACAATGTGACTGTTACTGGTTAGGTGTTAAAAATAATATTCTTTATTGGAGCCTGAACAATTTGATGCACAGCAGCTCTCTACATTAACCGACCAATCACAGCACTGTCTTTTCATTTGCTTTGTAAGTTATCTAATACTTTGAAGCCAGATGTTTCCTCAGGAATCTTTTCTGGGTTTCAGGTAGGACCAAAAACAAATCCTAGCAGCACGCAGTGCCTCTGCAACCATCTGACCTTCTTTGGGAGCTCCTTCTTTGTCATACCCAATGCCATAGATGTCAGCAAAACAACACAGCTGTTTGGTACATTTGTGGACAATCCTGTGGTGGTGACAACTGTAGGATGCATCTTTCTGATATATGTGCTTGTTGTTATTTGGGCTCGAAGGAAAGACATCCAGGATGATGCCAAAGTAAGTCTCCAGCTAATAAAGTCAATTTATTCAGGCCAATTCCCACCATGCCTATCCTGTTTTAATATGAAGTTTTTAACCAATCCTACTCATTTTCCTGAACCTCTCTGTTCACTGGTAAGTAAAAATTGTTCACAAGATCACAAATTCCTATTCACAGCTTTCAGGAATCTGTACTTACAGGACAGCTAACATGCTGCTCGTGTTGTGTGGCTCTGCAGGTGAAAATCACAGTCCTGGAAGACAATGACCCCTTTGCTCAGTATCGTTACCTTGTGACAGTTTTCACAGGACACCGCCGTGGTGCAGCCACAACCTCCAAGGTATCAGTGGCACTGTGTGGGAGGAGAGTTTATTTCCTTAGGGAGCTGGATGAATAATGGAGCACCTGAGGCTATTAAACAGGACAGCTCAAATGCACTGTCTGAGCCAGAAAGCCCTTAGGTTTGATGAAAGGAGAAATAATCACACATAGGATCGAGATGTGCAAATCTTCATTTTGCCTTTTTATTTTCCAGGTGACCCTCACCCTCTATGGACTGGATGGAGAAAGTGAGCCCCACCATCTAAATGATCCTGATACACCAGTCTTTGAACGTGGAGGAGTGGATGTTTTCCTCCTCTGTACCTTCTTCCCTCTTGGGGAACTGCAGAGTATTAGATTGTGGCATGATAATTCAGGTGACAGTCCATCCTGGTAAGTGGAGGTCTGGAGATGCTGGGAAGTAAAAATCCACAAATAATTTTTTATAATTACAACAGCTTTACTTTTCTAGCACTTGAAAATTATCCTTTCTGCAGTTCTAGAAAGAAAAGAAGTGCTAGATTCTAGTTTTTGCAGCTGAATAGACCAAATCATAGTCTAAACTGCAGGACCAGGAGTGTTTCCTATATCCCATGTCCAATATAGGATGGGATATGTCCTGTGTCTTACTGTTTAGTTACCCTAAGAAGCTGAAGGCCAGAGTTTGTCCTCCACAGTCTTGTTGAGGTCTGTGACTTGTGACTGTGCCCTGTGTGTTTCTTCAACAGGTATGTGAATCGAGTATTAGTCCATGATCTGGCATGGGATCAGAAATGGTACTTCCTCTGTAACTCCTGGCTAGCCATTGATATTGGAGAATGTGTTCTAGATAAAGTATTCCCAGTAGCAACTGAACAGGACATGAAGCAGTTCAGGTACCTCCTATTTCATGGATTTTTTTACTCTTGATAGCAGTCAGTCTGGAAAAACAAGCATGAAAAAAATAGACCAAAGCCCTAGAAAAAAATGAAAACAAGGAAGGTCTTTCCACTGTCCTTAAAGGGCTCTGAACAAGGGAGGAAGGGAGGAGGGTTACACAAATCTAATCATTACTCTACCATATTGAAAATATTGGTGCTAAAGAAGGATAGCCTGACAAACCTACAGAAACCCAAACATCTTCTCTTAGGTGAAATTTTCTTAACAATTTAAAGAGGAGCTATTTACTTTCCCTCTATGCCGTGGCCAAAAGGAAAGGACATAAATAGCTATGACCATTCCATGCAAATTAAGCCATGATATTTGCTAATTTCACCTAGTTATTACTTTTGCTGATAGTGCCTAGAAGCATGAACAGGTTGGGACCTTGAACTAGGGCTTTGTTCTTCCTTCTCCTTTCTACATATGCATTTGATTTCCCTCTTCTCCTTCCCAGCAATCTGTTTTTCATGAAAACCTCCAAGGGTTTCCAGGATGGGCACATCTGGTACTCAGTTTTCAGCCGCTCCCCACGAAGCTCCTTCACGCGAGCCCAGCGAGTGTCCTGTTGCTTCTCACTGCTCCTCTGCACCATGCTGACCAGCATCATGTTCTGGGGTGTGCCAAAGGATCCTGCTGAGCAGAAAATGGATTTGGGTAACAATCCTCACCATTGCTTGGGCAGGCAAATAGAAAGACAGCAGAATCTGGAAGCAAGAATTGAATAAATAGGTTTTTCCACAAGAGAGAGACTTGATGGTTTATTTTGCCTGGGGTTATTTTTCCTTCTCTGCTCTGTTTGACCTTGACAGGTAAGATTGAATTCACATGGCAGGAAGTGATGATTGGCTTTGAGAGCTCCCTCCTCATGTTCCCCATCAACCTGCTCATTGTGCAGATCTTCAGGAACATACGACCTCGGCCAGCCCAGCCGGGCAGAGAGAAGCCGGGAAAGAGTGGCCGAGTGTCCCCAAGCCTGCCTCCCACCCCAGGGGCCACCCAGGCTGCCTCTCTCACTCCAGAGGCTGTGACAAAGGCAAGTCCCAGTGCGTCCTGCACTGCCCTCTGCTGCCGCGCACTACCGGCTTCCCCAGCTCCAAAAATTTCCCTGTTCCAATGCCCTTCAAGCCTGTCTGAAGAGACAAGCCAATTTTCACTGGTGCAAAGCATTCATTTACCTACCTAAATGCAATCCTTCATTAAGGTCTTTCTTTGTACGTCTCAACCCCTGCACAGTTACTGCGTGTGACCAAATCACTGTGTTCAGATGTTAAAGCAAACACTAAACAAGACAGTGAAGATAAAAGGTATCATGGACCACATCTTTCTCAGCTTAGGTCCTCAGGCAGGCACACTGCCCTCTTGAACCCCAAAAGCTGCCTTGCTGAACTCACTGAAATCTGCCTGTCACATCCAGCACTGTAGGATGTGCTATTCTTATCCATTCTGGAGATTTTAGCAGTTGGTGCAGCTCCCAGCCAGTGGTTCTGTCAGATCACATCAGCTTAAGCCACTGCAGCCAGAGTCACTGCTGTGTTGCTGCTGTCTTTCCTAGGACATAAGAAGAATTGCCAACTCACTCTCTAAAGCCCTGAAGACTCCATCTCTCACCTCAGCACCAGACCTTGAAAAATCAATGAATATCAACACACTCCTGTCATTGGTTGAGGACATCATCTGTCAGCAGAACAGAGCTGGGCGAGGGTTTTATGATGAGAGCAAGAAGGATGGCCCCATAATTGTCACGTTGGGTGCTATGGATATCCAAGGTAAATAACACAATGTGAAATGCCTGCTGAAACCCTTGCAATGAAGATGATGATAGATGTGATGATGTGATGATCCGAGCTCTTCTTACATTCTGACTCAAAGGCAACTACAGAATCACAGAATAGCTGAGGATAGAAGGGATCTCTGGATCCCACCACACTGCTCAGAGCAGGGTCAGTGGGAATAGGATTGCCCAAGATAAAATCAGTCAGATGCTGAATGTCCCCAGGGATGAAGACTTAACAATTTCTCTGAGCAACTTACTCCAGAGTCCAATACCTATGTTTTTCCTTATGTTCAGAAATTTCCTGTGTTTTAAGATGTGCCCATTGCCTCTTGTTCTTTCACTGCACCACTGAGCACCCAACTAAATAAAGGCAACTGTGAAATCTCTGTTTCTTGTGCTGTAGAATCAAATGTTTGCTATCAGTCTGGCTCAGGTGCCGGATCAGTATCTACCAGCAAAAAAACTCACAATTATCAGTTGTCTCATAGTCTTTTTGAACTGTCCTTTTTTTTCCTTCTTGGCCTTGTGCTGTTGTTCCTTTCAGTCTGACTCTAAATTAACAAGAATACATGAGCAAAAACAACCTCACTGATTTCATTAAGACTCCCATTTGGCTTTTCCAGGGAGTCTCCCAATCTACTAATTGCACAGGTACACCATGAACAAATTAAAAGTTGATCTGATCAGACCTGTCTATTAAGCTTTTAGGACTGCTGTTTAACTCAGTTGCCTTCTGGAAAAAGTTCCAGACCATTCCAGCAGAAGAGCATTAAGCTCTAGTAATAAAGCTGCTTTTACATGTCTCTTCAAATGTTAGTCTTCATCACATTCATGACCTGTAGCTCCAGTTCTACCACCCTTTGTATTGAACAGTTTTTAAAAACTATTTATTTTCTCAATCAATCAATCAATCTTTACCTGCAGAAAAAACAAGAAGTCCAACTCCAGAGAAGAGAGCTTGTGACCAGCTGAAATACAGTGATTACCATCACTGCTTGTACAAGCAACTCCAGCAGGTAGAGATGGAGCTGGAATTACTGGGGCCCCATAAATTTCAGATGCCTCAGAGTTACACACAAGCTGTTTGTCAGGTCCAGCACATGAAGAACCTCCTGGAGAACCAAATCTGCTCATCAGCATCCATCGCTGAGAGGTAAGCCAGTTCTCATTCTCAGAATAAGTAAATTCAGGTTATAAAATCAAAATTGGACAGGATGACAGAGCCCAAATAATTACTGCTTAACATGTGCTAGGTAACTACTATTACATCTGTAAAATAAGTCTTACTACTATACCACTGCAGGAGCTACAAAGACATTTCCATGTACTGTGAACTGCAAAGGCAATAATGACAGATCATTGCTGTTTGTCATTTTGTCTCCAAAGTGGAAAGTTACAATACAATGCTATGTGATAGTGAAGGGCTGGGATAATCACCCATCTCCAAAGTTACAGAAGTCTCTTAAAATGTATGGATAAAGAAAAAATAATAACCAGACAAAAATAGTTCAGTGAAATATGATAATTAAGTTGGAAGTATTGAGGAAAAATTGCACTAATTACATCACTTGACCATTATGGTGATCACAAGAGATGCATTCAGCAGCTTTAATGCACTCAAGCTTTGTCAATAATTCTACTGGAGATTCAGTTATGCATGAACTGAGGAGTAAATAGGCTCATCATGTTTATTTTGATTTTAGCTGATCTCTGCACACTTCCTCATTTTTTCTCACCGTACTTTTTGGTATCCATATATCCTATATAACTGCATTAATTAAAAGAATATTTTTATTTTATATCATAAGATGTTGCCTATTCCCAGTGAACCTGATGACTGCAATTTTGGTGGTTTATTTTCTCTTCTGGTTGACTTTCAAGGTGGTCCCATACTCCAAACCTGCCCAGTGATGACAAGAAAAGTTCTTCTCCCAGAGGGCTGCCCTGGTGGTTTGTGTTCATTGCTTGGTTCCTTGTGGCAGCCACCAGCGGTGTGTCTGGGTTCTTTACCATGCTTTATGGACTCCATTATGGCAAGGAGAACTCCATCAAGTGGCTCATATCCATGGTCATCTCCTTCTTGGAAAGTCTTTTCATCACACAGCCCTTAAAGGTGAGAGCCTCAGAAATACAACTACTGGCCGAGATGAACTCACCTGCTGCCACTGCAGGAAGAAAACGTAACACGTTCTAAAGAGCTACAGGATTTAACATACACAGTGAGAAGTCTTTGCTCTCAAAACAAGAGCAGGCAGGCGGTTTACTGAGTTACTTTTTGCTGACATTAACTCCATTTATTTCACCCTCCTTGCTTTGTCAAGGTTTAATGAGGTTTCTGACCAGTGAGGATGTGTCACAAAATCAGCTGGACAAACCCCAGCACTGTGCATTGTTTATGGGATTCAGCTGCATGGGTTCAACAAGCCCAGAGTTCAACTGTTTTCCTGCAGTGCCTGGATCCAGAGGGATCCAGGTCAAAGCATAAGGCTTCTTTATATGAAATGGGAATATGGTGATTCTATAGCTGATTCTTTCCAGGTGCTGGGATTTGCTGCTTTTTTTGCTCTGGTTCTGAAAAACGTGGAACATGAGGATGAAGAAAACACAGCTATTGATGGGTCTTTATCTGCACCAGGTAACTGCCTGCAAAGTTAAAAATTATTAAAGAAAGTGCAGAATTCTCCAAGCTTTTGGAGGGCTTTATGAATGAATATGTGACTAAGCTCAACTAGCTTGCAACAAAAGCTGTAACTATTCCACAGCTTAGTGAAAATAAATGACTCTGCAAAACACACCCTTCATGTAGACTGGTAGCTCTTTATCTGACTAAAACCTCTCATAAAGAAATTTCCCACATCCTTTAAGCCCTATATGGAGGTTCTCAGGTTACATACTTTTCCACAGCCACAATTATCTGCATTATTCCCCTAAACTAAACAGTGGCTTGTGCAGTCATAATCATATCTAAATAAAACCTTCACTAGCAGACAGGAATCCTAGGGCACAGCAAAGTTATCTGATCCACAGCTTCGTCCCTGCTCAGCCTCAGGCTATGAATACAGCACCTTCTGAGATGCTCAGCCTAGACAGACACCTGGACCACATCTGGTCCTAAACCAAATACACAGTTTTTGTGAGCTCCTTCCCTCCCCACTGTTTGCCTTACAACTGCTTTAAATCACATCCTCTGTATTCAGGGGGAAAGCATTAGATAGAACCGTTTCCTTAGAAAATCCAAACAAACAGAAAGCAGGACATGGATTATTAAATGACTAATTCCAGGGTTCACTGCTCTCCCTCACAGGTGATTCACACACTCTCTTTGGGGTCCGAAGGGACAGTAGAAGCAATATTTACCGGCCACCTCCTGCTGCTGATGTGGAGAAAATGAAAATCAGCTGCATGAAGGAGCAGAAAGCATTTGCCCTCATCAGAGAAATCCTGGGTATTATCCATATGTAAATTATCTTGTTTTATTCAGTAATACTCATCAGTAATTTTACATCAGCGAAAATATTGTTCTCTTGGGTGACAAAGTTTTGGCACATCTTCAGCTTTCTGTCAGACATTGTGATGTAGAGACAGGCTGTTCCATGGCAGCTGGAGCTGCAGGGAGGTGGGAATATTAGCTGGAGATAAAAGTGTGGCTAAGGCTTCATTTTATGGTAAAGAAACACATCACAAACACGAGAGATTAAAGAAAAGTAGAAAGGATAAAAGGAGGAGGTTAGTAGTTAACGAAGCTGAAATCAAAGAGAAGATGGAGGCCATCTTTCTAAAAGCAGATAGTATCTATAGATAATGATTTATGTCCCTGTCTTATTTCCTCTAAAATCAATGGCAAAAAAAAAATTACCTCAACTTCACTCAGAACAAAGTTAGTCCACTCATTTTATTTGGAGCTTCCATGACTACTTCTATTCAGCCTTCCGACTTATTTTCTTGACTGCTACTCATATTCCAAATGTGAAATGCTTGAACTGCTGCACATTAAAGCAGTTTGGGTGCATTTATTAGCACTGGCCACACAGAGTCTACAAAGCACCTCCTTGGCCTAATGGCTGCTGGCAGCAGCAATCATTCATACAGTCTATTTTGAACAGCATTGTTAAGCCAGAGCTCACATGTGCTGTCTCTCCCTGTTTTCTTTCCAGCCTATCTGGGATTTTTATGGATGCTGTTACTGGTTGCCTATGGGCAGAGAGATCCCAATTCCTACTATTTAAACAAGCATATTAAGGACAGCTTTACGGATGGATTCCACGATGTCTACAGTTACCAGGATTTTTTCACGTGGGCGAACACTACTTTACTCAAAAATCTTTATGGATCATATAAAGGTGCAGAGTCACATTCTTTCCCTTCTGCTTGTCAGATTCTGAAACATTATTTTTAATGCTTATCTCTAACTTGCATATTTGAGTGGAGAAAGGGACTGTGAGTGTATGAGGCTAGCAAGGAATCTTCTAATATGAATACCAGTGGATAACAAACCCCACAGCTTGATCCCAAGTTAAACATCCCCTGATATCTTCCTTATATTTAATATAACCCAAAAGTTATGCATTGCAATGCTAAACTTTTCACATTTTACATTACTTACTCCAGATATTCAGATATATCCTCAGTTTTACACATCTTTCTTTCCATAATTAAAAAAAACCAAAACAACAGAACCAGAATGGCAGACAGGTGGCACCATAAAGCTTTTCCTCAGGAGAGTTGTTCATATCACAACTTGGGTCAATGTGAAGGCAAATTATGCATTATCAGCATGTTTCTGTCTAGCCATATCCAGAAAAATATGACCCATTTTCCAGCTCACATTTAAGGGTAAGTATTGAAATATATTAGCAGAGCTGTTCTTTGGACATGACAGGCCACATGAACACTGCATAAAGCTACTCTTCTATGGGACTCAAGGTGAGTCACTTTTCTCCTGCAGGCCTCACTTTCCTTCTGTACAAAATACAGATGGGGGTGACACAGAACTCTCTTATTGAGAATGTTATTTAAGACCTCAGTTCAAATCAACATGAGGGTTTCATTTTCATGACTATATTGCTTACGGTGTTTCTGAGAAAAGAATATATGGCAAAATATTAATGCATCAGTGAATCATAAATAAAATGAAGAAACATTATTAATTTTGTCATATTGCCAGTGCTTCTCTTTTCCATCTCCTGTTTAGGATTCATTACAGATGGCAATTCCAAGCTGGTGGGTAGTGCTCGAATTCGCCAAGTAAGAGTGAAAGGAGACACCTGCCCTATTTCTCCCAGACTCCAGCACATAGTTGAGGAATGCCATGCTCCATATTCCCTACAAACAGAGGATACATCCATTTATGGGGAGCACTGGAATACCTCAGTCTTTGATAACTCCTCTGACTTGAGCTCAGCATGGCAGTATCAGAGTCAGTCCAAACTGAGAGGACACCCCAGCTGGGGTAAACTTGCCATCTACAGTGGAGGGGGATATGTGATTCACCTGGGAACTGACCCTATAAATGCCTCCAGGTACCACTTTTGTTCTTGTAAATTATCAGTGCATCCTCCCTGTGATACTGTCTCATTCCCGTATGAATTAGATCACTGGCTACAGATTCTTTTGGCAGAATTCTCCAATACCTTTTCAACAACATCTGGCTTGACACATTCACAAGAGCAGTGTTTGTTGAATTTACAGTCTACAATGCCAACGTGAACCTTTTCTGCATTATAAGTCTGATGTTTGAAAGCAATGCTTTAGGTAAGAGCCTTTCCTAAGTTACACATTTCTGAAGACAGCAAGCAGTGTACCTACAGAAAGTAGATTTACACACTAGCAGTGTTTTCCTTGTTCTTTCTTCACTAAGGACAAGTGTATTAATAAATCAAATCACGAGAGAATCAATGCAAATTTTCTAAACCATTTAGGAAAAATGCAGCATCACAGTAATATAGACCATAATGGAATATCTTATGTTTGCTTATGCTGTGATCATCTGCTGATGATGAACACATTATACTGAAACTTGATCTCCAGAATTTACACAACAAGAACAAGAGAAATTCTGTTTCCTAATCACTTCTGCTAATCAATACAATATTAAGACAAAAAGTACAAATAACAGTGTGTCTCTTTTGTTCCAGATGACCTCTAATATATATCTATGTAATCATGTAATACATAATCTGGATACAACAAAGAGACTAGTGAAAGCAGATTCTGATTTAGAGGCCATAGGAAAACATTTGGTCTGAGCAGCAGCCTCTATAGGGTGTGTCCAAGTATTGGATAATGCCCAAACAGAGCTCATTTCAGGTTTGGAATGAGATTCAGCTTTTTAAAAAAAAAATCCAAGTCCTCCTGCTGCATTTCTGCATTTGCAGTCCAATTCAAACTCAGTCCTGCTGGGATTACTATTGTGCTATCACACAAGACTCAAGCAGACAAGCACTACCACTCTAAAAGCCTTGATGCTCTGAAATTCCTGTTTGAGGAAAATTTCAAACACTTACAGAGTTACTCACATAGTCAAGTCTAAATCTTAGTTTGATGGTTGGATTCAGCTTCACAATGATGTAAAAGCAAGTACAGAATTCTCACTGGTGAACAGAGTTGTTTGAATGAAAGCAGAAGGAGCCCTGAGGTGATCCCTGTTTGTTTTTTAGGGGCCTTCTTCACAAGTGCAGAGCTGCAAAGTGTCCGGCTCTACCCCTACACCAACAGCCTCCACATCTTTGTGGTTGCAGCAGAAGTCATTTATTTCCTCTTTATTGTGTACTACATGATAGTACAGGTGAGGCCAAGGGAAAGTTTGGCTGAGAGCATTATCTTGTGCCTGCTGTTGATTTCACTTACAAAAGCTTTAGGACTGTACTTGATTTCAGTAGTGCTGATGTTGCTACAAAATGGAAGACTGAACAGATACAGTTTCAGTATTAAATAATAGGAAGGCAACACTTCATTTGGCTTGGATGTTGTTTTTGAGAAAGACAATGAGAAACTAGTGCAAGATGTAGTTTTATTAATACAGAGCAGTCTGCTTTATTGTGGAAGACATTGCCCTAATGTTCAGAGGTGCATTGTATGATATGGAGTCAAGAGACTGAAACAGTAAAACTCCTCACAGGGAAAGCTGCTGAAGAGTCTGAGATGGAGATACTTCCACAGCAAGTGGAATCTCCTGGAGATGGCCATTATATTGATTAGCTGGAGTGCTCTGTCAGTGTTTGTGAAACGGACAGTCCTTGGGACCCGAGACATCAGCTACTACCAGGAACACAAGGAGGAGTAAGTACAAATGCTATTTAGTGCATCCTTTGTTGTTGCTACTAATACAGAAATAAATATATTTTTCCTCTTCCCAGACAGCACCTTGTCTGTGCTAGATATTGCTATTTTAGATGGCTATATATTCATGAAGACTGTAAGTGTGTCAGGGCCTCGATTTGTGTCAGCAATAGGATTTTCTTCTGATACTGTTCTAATAAAATCCAGCAGACTTGAGTACCAAGTTCCCTTTTTTAGCTTATATTTTTCTGTCTGCATCACCCTCTTTTGAACCAACAAGCCTTTCTGCTATAGGACATCCACCCAGAAAGCACATAACCTGCCTTGTTCATTGTTATGAAAAGCCATTGGTTAGAGGACCAATGGAATAATGGAATATTTAGTACAGAATTGAAAATGATAACATCTTTTAAAAAATGGTCACACAGGAAAGAGACAATAGAATCACAGGATAATGAGCAGAATTGGGCTACATCCTAGACCTCTTCTCCTTAAAAATCTTAGCCATGCACAAGTGAGCTTTTTGTGTGCACACAGTAGGAAGTGCAGGTGGGAACACTCAAGCAGGAGCTCATTAGGTCACCACTGAAACCCCAGCACAGGGTGACTGGCTTTTCCAGCATACCCATTTATGCACTTCAAAGGATTCTGTATGCACGGTATATTATGTATTTTCTTTTTTTTTCCTAACAGCTCCATAAGCTTCAGTGAAACAGCAAGAGCTGATGCCGTTCTTGGCTACCTGATTGCATTCCTGGTGCTTCTCTCCACAGTGAAACTGTGGCATCTGCTGAGGCTTAACCCTAAACTGAACATGATCACATCAACACTAAGGAGGGCATGGGGTGATATCTCTGGATTCATCACTGTTATTGCAATCATGTTCCTCGCCTATTCCATTGCTGTGAGTACCACGGTGCTTTCTCTTGTCTGCAGTTTGCTTCCAGGCACTGTCAGGTTAAATCAACTATTTCTGAGTGCTAAAGCAACATAGCTTTGCCATGTAAAAGGGAATAAAGCTGCCTGTCAAAAGTTTAGCAGCTTGGAGCCCAAGTCTTCAGTATGAGTGAAAGAGAAGTTAAAACATCTACTCTTCTGTCCTTTGCAAACTGAAATTTAGTGAAAAATCAAACACCAAGCTGAAAAATAAGGACTGTCTATGTGTAATAGATATGACAAAGAACAAAGTACAGGAAGAAAGATTTTCTGGATAAAGTTTAAATTGTGGAGCATTCAGAAAGTGCCATTTTCTGTTTGACTAGTTTATAAGTAGGAAATAATTATCTTTTTTAGAAACCTAGTGGCAGGCTGAGCAGATATAAGACATTTTCATATCCATGATAAAAGGTCTTCAAGCTAAACGCATTTTACAGCAAGGACTCTGATCATGACACAAGACATGACTTCTCTCCTCTGCAGGCAAACCTGATATTTGGCTGGAAGCTCTACTCTTACAAAACTCTCTTTGATTCGGCAGAGACCATGGTCAGTCTTCAGCTGGGAATCTTCAACTATGAGGAGGTACCACATCTAATTTTGAGAAGTTTACAGCCATGCAATTGGCACATCAGCTATCAAATATGCTTTGACCCAGCAAATGGAAGAACTTTCAATTAGTGTTAAACATTAATCTAATTTTTCAAGCTCCACAGCTTCCTAAAGCAGCCACATTTTCTGAGCAAGAAAAATACATCAAGTGAAACCTCTTCCATGTCCTATTTTGGCCACGAGGAGGCTCATAATGAACCTTTCATTAAGAAACCTGCTCACATTTCAACTACAGATGTTACTAATTGATTACAAAAAGTTTTGAGCAATTTCCTTAGAAAGCTACAGAGAGAAATGTGAGCAAAGCCCTGTGTTTGTTATGAACACCCCCTCTATTGTCCCAAGAAGGGCAAGACCTTCCACAAAAAAACTTCCTGCTAATTTTTTTTGTTATTCTACATATACCGCTTTTTCAGTAAGATATTTTAAATGTTTCAACACACTTTGAACATTTCTTTGTAGATTAATTCTTGGGCATCTCTAAAGTCCTCCTTGGTGCATGTTTTTAGACCATGGATCAAACAGGATATGGGTGGCTTTGAAGATCAGTAATTTAGCACATTTTCACCTCCACATCCCACTCATGTTAATAATGAAAATATATTCCTATGTTGTAGCTTATATGAAATTTAGCGTTTTGATTTTTCACAACCTTTGTTTTATAAGTGTCTCTGACAGTCTGACTGTGCTTCTTTGTAAAGCATATAGTAAAATAAATTAATTGCTTACAGGGATTTAATCTATTTTGAAAGCTGAAGCATTAGGAAGCTTCAGCTGTTCTGTGGATAAATAGATCTTCACACTTGTCAACTTTCATGTGAAACTGTCATACCGTTACAATAAAACACAAATACTTAAAGCCCTCCAAAGATTGCCCATATTCACACACACACACACACACACATATATATATAAAATATTATGTTGTCTTCATACGATATCATATCAACAAAGGACAATACTAGAGTAGAAAATTAACATAAGTGTATAATACATATATCATAATTGATTACACACAGGGTTTTCAAGGTGACAGACTTCTTACTGGGTCTTAACTGCTTGTATGTATGTATGTAGGTATGGATATATGCTTTTTTGTTTGTTTTTTTTTTTATGTCTTACCGTATACAGGTCTTGGACTACAATCCAATTTTAGGCTCCTTCTTAATTGGATCCTGCATAATTTTTATGACATTTGTGGTACTGAATCTGTTCATTTCGGTGATTCTGGTTGCTTTTAGTGAGGAGCAGAAGCATTACCAGGTTTGTTCATCTAAGCTCTCCTGCTTTTAACATTTTTTTTGGTCAGTACTTAGGTATTCAACCATGGATGAAAACCATGTAAATTCAGTCCAATTCTTAAGAAGGTAACATTTGCTCAGGAAGTACACTTTAGATTTTCCAGATTTACACTGTCCATTCCTGTTCAGACAAGAGTCCCTGATCAGATCTGGTTTGTAGCCTTCTGTTTGCATGCTACATCCATCAAAAAACACTTAGGCTTGTGCTGGGCTATATTGAAATCTGTGCCAAAATTGCTACTGAAGTGCATGGGGCTTTACAGCTCCTTTTAAAACTCTCACTGTGAGTGCCTGACCCATTCAAGCTATTGATAGTGTGATGTGAAATCCATCTTAGCAGTCCAGGACTGTCCAGAATTCCTCTGTGTTTTAAATAAGGTAAAGGAAAATGAAAACAAAGGATACGACTGATGGAAGACAGGATGTATATTTCATTTTTCTCATTTACTTCATCTAGTGTCTCACTGTGTATACCATGAGCTGTTTGGGAGCTGGCAAGTGAACTCCAGGCTCCTGTAGAGAGATTTCCATGGGATTTGACAGCCAAAATCTCTGTAGTGTCCATACTTATCTGGGGCTTCCGTCTTGATAAAAATACTGCCACAATGTTTTGCTTGGCAGTCACTCATGCTCTGCTGAAAGTTGGCTTTGTCGAGAAGAGATTTTGTCTTGCAACTTGCCCTGGCTTCAGCAGAGACTGAGTCCACTTTGGGTGTGCACTTCTGACCAATTTATTTGTTATTATTTCAGGCTTCAGAAGAAGAGGAGATTGTTGATCTAATGGTAATGAAACTCTTCAGTTTCTTTGGGATAAAATGCAAGAAGGAAGAGCAGCAGGCCACCGGTGAACAACTAGAACAACCTGTCAGCGAGTAAATGAAGACCACCTTGAAAAATCACTTTGCTTGTGGGCAAAGTATTTAATTGTTTGCTATCAGCTGCACTGCTTAGAGTTAGGCTAGGTTATAAACTTAGGTTATTACGGCTTCTACTTAAAATGGGTTTACCCAAGGGAATGTTTGGAGCTGTGTCAGGGGAGGTTTGTGTCGGATATTAGGGAAAGGTGTTCGGGCACTGACCAGGCTCCCCAGGGAATGGGCACGGCCCCAAACCTAAGAGAGCTCATGAAGCATTCGGACAATGCTCTCAGGCACATGTGGGATTGCTGGGGTGTCTCTGCAGGGCCAGGAGTTGGACTTCGATCTTTGTGGGTCCCTTCCAACTCAGCCTGTTCTGTGATTCTGAGAAAACGGCGCCGTGTTCACCCCCAAAGCGCTGCCGCCGTGTTATTCTGGAGTAATAGCTAAGAAACAGGGGTAACCCTAAGGCGAAACGTCCCACGTGCACTTTCTGTAGACTTGGCGCCTGTATTTATTTAATAAACAGCGACCGTCTGTTGCACAGTTTGGCTAAATCCTCTCCCTCTCCGCCGCGGCGGCGCACGGAACATGGCGGCTCCCTCAGGCCGCCCCACGCCCGGGGCTGGCGGGGAACCGAGCCGGGCCTCGGACGCTCCTCACGGCCCGCGGCTCCCCTCAACCTCCGCCGGCTCCGCCCCGCCGCCATCGCCACCTCCCGCCGGCACCTCCCCCGCCCGCCCCCGGCAAAGATGGCGTGGCGAGCGCTGCGGCGGGTCGGGCCGGTGCTGGCGCCGCGCTGCCCGCGCCTCCCGCTGCCCCCGCGGGGGCCCGCGGCCCGCAGGCTGGGCACCAGCTCGCTGCTGCTGTCCGGTGAGTGGCGGCCCGAGGGAGGGAAGTAGGCGGCGGGCGGGCGGGACAGCGGCCCGGTGCTGCGGGGAGCCGGTGGTGCCTGTACCCGTGCCCGGGAGGGTGGGCAGGGTGGGCTGCGGGGGCTCGTCCCGGCCCAGCCCACGGGGGAGCCCCCGTCAGCCGGGACTGGGTGCGCGGAGCGGCCGGAGCGTGGGTCCCGTTGGTTGCCCCGGGCGGCAGCCTCCCTCTGTCCCTCTGTCCCTCTGTCCCTCTGTCCCTCTGTCCGTCCGTCACTCCCTCCCTCCTCCCTGCCTCCCGCCGTGCCGTGTCCCGGCGGCCCCTCGGAGCGCGATGCTGCAGCCGCCCGGAGCCCCCGGTGCCGGCGGGGCTCGGGGAACCTCGCAAGATGGCTGAACCCCCTCACCTGCCCCCGGACGCTCTGGCACTCCCGACCCCGCTCCCACAGGAGCAGCTTCGCCTCCGTTACTTGGCCAGAAACCTTTAACCTCATCTCCACGCTGCAGCTTTGAGCAAAGCGGCTCAGTCTCCTTCTGGTCCCAGAAAGGGGCTTCGCGGAGTGGGCCGGGCGGGGAGCACACTCTCTTGCTCAAAATAGCGGATCGCTTTTCCCGGGATTGCCAAACAATGATGTTGGCTCCGAGGAGCATCGGCAGCACAAGAAAGGGGCAGGGGTGGGTGTCTGGCGGAGGCAGAGCCGCAGCAGGGACTGGCGTGGGCAGCCAGAGAGATCCAGCCAGGCTTGCAGGGCCTTGAGCCCTCTGGGCTGCACAAGTTTGGCTCTGGCTCCTGGGCAGCCACAGCTGCACCAGCGGCACGGGATGGGCTCCTGCATCAGTGCTTGCTGAGAGTTTGCCTTTGGTGTAGTTAATTCTGAAAGCATCTACTGCTGTCAAAGCTCTCTTTGAATGGAAGTTACCCATGAAAGTCTGAAAAGCAGAATCTGTGATACTCTAGCAAACAGAAATGTTTAAAAAGTAGGCGAGGAGGAGAATATGCTGTAAAAGTAATGACTGCCACTAAGAGCTCATCTGTTTCTTTCCAGACAATCTTAAACCTACCTGTTTAATTGCCTTCTGCTGCAAGTGAAAGAAATAATACTTATTGTTTGTTACTTGCAAACTGAGTCAAGATCTAAGCTTTTTTTTTCACTATTGTGGTCAATGTATTCATTGTTTTTCTATACACATCACTTGAAGGAAACAGTGCCTTTGAGGCAGAGAGGAAAAGTTGTGCATACTTCTTTGTGGAGGTGTGAGTTCACTGTTCAGGTATATATGAAATATTTAATAGCAGCAGGTTACACTAAATGAAGGGCTGAGTTCAGAATGTGCTAGTTAAGCTGAAACCAAAGTCCTGTTGGAATGAATGAAACTAGAGTAAATTCAGCTGCTCTTCTGTAAAGGAACTGCAGAGAGAGATTTGGTATGCATTGACATTTCATATTCATTTAGGCTGATTTATTTAATGGATTGACCACATAAGCTCAAAGTTCAAATTTTGAGATTACTTATTAACTGTTTTTAATTTGACCTTTACTTTATTCTTTATTTGCAGTGTTTTTGTTGCATGCTCAGATTTGTTTTTTTGTTTTGTTTGTCCTGCAAGAAAGTTACATGCTTTTCCAGCTGTTCAGGACATTTCACTGCTGTATTCCAAACTCTTGTGAAAATCTTCTGGGTTTTTATTATCCTTGCTTTATAAACAGATTCTATGCAATATTATCATCCTAAATAAAAATGTACTGGTTGGCTTCTTTGTGTCATGTGTAACATCACTAATGTTCAGCTTGGGTTTAAGATCTGTCAATTGTAATTCTCCGTTCTTACGGTTCATTACTCATTTCCAATTGAATTCCCATGGGTCTGACATCTTGGCCTGAAATGATTTGAGACATGTAAGACTGTTCATTAGAGTGTGTAATGAGATTTTTTGTAGTTATAAGTAGTGCTAGATGAAATTCTGTAGATTTTTGACTGATAATTCATGGGAGAATACTTCATATTTACAGTTTACTCATGTTTGTTTGTGTATTACATTTGCAAACCCACATATTGTTTTACTGAGCTCTATAAAACTTGGGCCTGATTCTAAGAAAAACTATTTTATCTGAGACTTGCTACTCTTGAACTTTTCAGACACAAGAGGATCACTGCAACTGAAGAAGCTTAAAGTATTGACTGTCTGGAAAGATTTTAGCAGGTCTACAGTGAGAGCATCTGTTTTCCTTTGTGTACAATTTTAGAAAATATATAAGGATTTGCAGAAGTGTAGTTTCTCTGGTGTTTGCCGTAGTGTCCAGCCCAGAGGATGAGCTTGAGAGAATTTTGAACTCAAAAGGAAGGTGCAGTTGTACTGCTCTGGCACTAATGACTCAGGGAGCTGTTTCAGAAGTTACCTTTTCCAGCTTCTGCAACATCCCTTGCCTGACTGGAGCTGCAAAAATAAATTGATTAAAATTTTCATAAAAAGTAGGAAAGCATGTGGAAGGAAATTATGTAGAAGTGAGAGAACAGACGTGGCAGGCTGAAAATTCTCAGAGTAAGAAAAGTTCTGGGAAAAATGTTAGCGAGAAAAATGTTGCCTGTTTCAGTTACTTTTTTTGAAGCTTCTCCACATGACTTTATAAAAACAATTGACATTAATATAGCTGTCTTGAATCTTCCAGATCTAAAATGTAAAGAGAATTGTAACCTTGCTGTGAAGACTTAACAAGGTTTAAACAGACCTATTTTAAAGTGATACAGAATAACGACTGTGTTCTTCTCACAGTAACAATGTTAACAGGGAGCAAATTCTATTAAGTAGCAGTTGCCTGTATGAGTTGCTTTATTAATTTGTCCTATATTAATTTGCGTTAATACTACATAGAAGTGTGCCAGCTTTGCACTTTAAATGAGATGCTGTAATGCTCACAGTGTTTCTAGAGTCACTAACACTGGCCTTCCCAGCCATAATAAAGTAGTTATCAGAAATAAACACTAAATATATTTGAGAAGCCACTGTGCTATCATAGAAATGTTTAACTCTGAGTAAAATTCACATCTAAGCTTTAGATTTGTACTTCTGTTTGAAGTGGAGCTGCTTCTTTTGCTCCTGTACTTTATCAGTCTCCAGATGGTTGCACAGGAACCGATAATACTCTGAGCAGGACACCCAGTGAGCCTCTGCCCTGTCACTGAGCATGTTCTGTGCTTCTGTAAATTGCATGTGCTGGTTAAAATATTTTCCAAGAAAAATGAACAAACTCGGTGAAAAGCCCCACAGTTTAAGCCTGTAAATGTGTTACTGTGTTTAAGTGAGCAACATGTCACTTCTTTCTGAAATGTCAAGTTTGTTTCCTTTTAGCCCGCAAATTCACAGACAAGCACGAATGGATATCTGTGGAAAATGGCATTGGAACAGTAGGAATCAGCAATTTTGCGCAGGTATTGATCCTCCCCCCTTTCCCAGCTCTGCAATATTTGTTTATGCCTATCTGCTCTGTCCTTGCTCTTTGGACATTTACAGTTTTTTTATTGTTTTAATTGCATATGCGATGCACTGAGCATGATTTTTTGGAC
The DNA here is from genome assembly GCF_030490865.1 of Poecile atricapillus. NCBI lineage: Eukaryota > Metazoa > Chordata > Aves > Passeriformes > Paridae > Poecile > Poecile atricapillus. Next base: position 17,199,887 of record NC_081258.1, on the reverse strand, counting down.
CTGGGTCTACCACATTATTTGTGATATTTGTGCCACCTCAGCATTCTGATAAGGTCTTAATAGCTTCAGGCTGAGCCTGTGGAGAGCTGAACTCTGTGAGAAACTTCAGTGTTGAGGTCTAAGCCTGAGCAATTCATGGCTGTGTGAAGAGGACATCATGTACGTTTTTAGGTCAAATTTCCTTTGAACACAAATATGGTGAAATCCCTCTGGCTAAAGAACAGTTGTGAACAGATGTGCAGCATAGCATATATTTCTTACTCTAGGACAGGAATTCCTTTGGACTTTTTGTTCTCATGCAGGTGCTTGATTTGGAATAGTCACAGGCAAATTCTGGGCTGTATAAAAATAATGGGACAAATTAGCAATAAATGGAATTAATGTTTCTCAGGACAAGCAGCATTTCTTTTCATCTCAGGTTTCTGTCAATAACTCTAATATTTTCCGGTCCTTTGTGAGATAGAGTACAAGTGTCAGGGAAGAGTTAAGCCAATTCTTATGGTGATAAGGGTCCCCAATTAAGTCAGTAAGGACAAACTGTGTCCTAACAGCCCTCTGTAGCTGATGCTAAGAAGATCAGCAGGTGTTATTCTTTATTCTGCCAGAAGAAATCTGCATATAAACTGAGGCTGAGGGTTATTAGCACTGTAATATAGAAACAATAATTTGGTATTTGGGGCGTGATAACACAAGAGTTTATTCTTAAGTGTTTGCTAAGAAAAAGTGAAAAATATGCAATCCGTAAAGAATGAGAACAGTATTTAGAGACAGAGGATTTTTATATGCAGACTCTAGTGTTACTGTATCAGGTCTCTCCTGTGTGTAGTTTTGTTAGTGTATGCTCTGATGCTTTTGTTTTTCTTTTAAGGAAGCATTAGGAGACGTTGTTTACTGTAGTCTTCCAGAAGTTGGGACAAAATTGAGTAAACACGGTAAGTTTCAGTTCTAGCGGCTCTTCAAGTGATTATTCTACTCATCCCATTCTTCCTTTGCAAAGATAGATTTTCTGAAATAATATTTATTGTTATTAATACCATTATAAAGCTTCTGGATGCAAAATAAATTCAGGTATTTCTACAAGAGACAGCTTTAATTTTAAATTCTCATTGTCAGACTGCTTAGCAGCAGAAAATACTTGCTTTTTAAACTGTGAAGAAATTTATTCAAAAATAAAGTATTAGAAATCTTTTTTGTAATAATTTTGTCTATACTGTTTTTAAAGTATTTATGCTTTGATTTGGACTTGCAAATGTTTATTTATAATTCTTCAGTTATGTACTTTATGAGTTGCATAGGTAAAACTTCTAAGTGATATCAAGCTCTAATTTTTCTGTTAATATAGAGAATCAGTAATTTTGGGGTATTAAATGTAATCAGAGTTTTTGCTCATTAGTGATGTACAAATTATTACATTCTTCATCATTCAATTATGCAACTTTTCCTGTTAAAGAAAGTGAACTTTAACAGGTAGAAATGAAAAGTCTTCCCCTGTATTAACATGTAGAGCTGTCTTGGTAGTATACGAAGAAAAGATTGTCATTATCTTCTGACAATTTTTAAAAAAGGAATGGGGTTTTTGAGGTAAAGCAGAAGGCCTTTCTTCTGCCATCCTTCCTGTGGAATAGATCTCTATCAAACTGCTTTGGCCAAATCTATTATACTGAATGCTGACTACTAGACAAAAGGTCTCTCTGTGTAAGATTTTAATTAACCAATTTGTAGTTTTGCTTTATTTGAAGGAATTTAATGTCCATTTAAGTTCTTCTCTTTTCTACCCATTCTGGCCTCAGTTTAAGTCCAAGCTTTCCCAGAACAAGTTGTTCTCAGATCCCTTGTGCTGGTGCCTATCTGCTCTTCTGACAGCTCCCTGTTCCTTCAGCCTCTGTCTTGTTTGCTTGTGGCTGAGAGCTGCTGTGGATTAGCATTGCTCCAGGAACCATTTCCATAACTCCCTACAAAACAGGAAAAAGGGAAGAGCTGCTGGGTGCTTCCAGTGTGGTGCCTCTGAATACTAATGTGTGTTTTCCAGTGAGTGCAAATATAACACTTGATAGTGTTCCTGGAGGAAAAATGGGATTGCTGAAATTGTGGCTGTGTTGATTTTGTAATCAAATTACAAATAAAAAGGTTTAAATTGTAGATAAAAGGCATATTTAAGTCTCTTGCAGCAAGAGCTGGGTGTTTTTCTTCTAAGTCAGTATCATCTGTGCTGTGGGGCTTTCGTCAAAGGATTAGCCAAATGTAAGGAATTCCTGTCCCTTCTGTAGTAGCCAGCTAGCACAAATTCCCCAGAATTCAAGAGCATAAACGTCAAATTTAAAACTGCTGATCGTTGTCATAAAATGGGTGACTTCAATCTATTTTCTTGCTCAAGATCAAGATTTCTTCACTGGTTGGGTCATCACTAGAATGTCTGACTGAACAAATGGAAGTGCTTTTTGTTTTCCCCTTAGAAACATTCAATCATATTCTGTGTTTCAGATGAGTTTGGGGCTTTGGAAAGTGTGAAAGCTGCTAGTGAACTCTACTCCCCTCTCTCAGGAGAAGTGACTGAGATTAATGCTGCCCTTGCAGATAATCCAGGGCTTGTCAATAAATCCTGTTATCAAGATGGTAAGAAGTCACTTTTATCTTCCAATAATGAATACTATGTGGATCCTTGCTACTACAAATGGTTCTGCAGTTCCTGTTCTTCCAGTTTAATGGTGTGGAGACTTAAATGGAATATACTGAATATAGTTCAAGCCCAGTAAAATTTAACATAAAAACATTATCACAGTGTCATCTTTGAACAGCTGTTTTACAACATCTTATTTTCAGATATACACTTGGCTGAAATTAAATCTATTTGCCTTGACTGCATTTCTGGGTTTTGGATCTTGTAACACTTCATGATACTGAGAGAGGTCAGGCTCCTTTATTCTTTTCAGACAGCATCTCCCTATGCCAGTGTCACAGCCAGCACTAAGTTACACAACTGCTCTGACTCAAAAAGCTCTTTCTTAAGAGGAGTTGGTTGGTTGTTCATTTCTTAAAATACTGAAATCTTGTTTTGCCTGCACAAAAAGCTGGCTGATTCTCCAGTGATACAAGGCTAGTTGTTCCTGCTGGAAGTGCTTTCCTGAGGCAGTAACATGAATGAATTGTTCTTGTAGGATATTACCAATTCTTTTTAATTTCCTAACTACAGGTTGGCTTATCAAGATGACTGTGGCAAACCCTGCTGAACTTGATGAACTGATGACTGAAGATGCCTATGAGAAATACATAAAATCCATTGAGGACTGAGCTGGAATAATGAAATAAATTCATATAAAATATCTCAGTGTAGTTTGTCATCAATTAAGGAAATACTGAATATCCAGTTTTGGCAACTTGAAAAATACCACTTAAGATTACATATACAAGACTATAAATAATTGCAGTGACAAATGTTTCACATCTGTGTACCTGTGAGGGTTTTTTATTCTGTTGTCCGATTCATGTAACTGCAGATGTTATATATAATATTTTGGGAAACAAAATTCACTTGCTAAAATATATAGTTCCATAGATTCATTTGACTTCAAATTCAGTAATAACATCCTTGATATGACAATTTTGTTGTGGGCACATAACTGTTCTCATAACCTGGACTAGTTTTTCCTGGAATACTTTTCTATTGCTCCCAAATAATTGAAAAGCAGTGTCTTCCTAACCTACTCATGTTCTTCTTTCTTAGGGTTGCAAAGATGATACCAAAAAAAGGAGAAGCCATATCAACTACCTCTCTGTGTGATTTTTATTTCTTTACAGAACTTATTAATCCTTTGCTTTCCTTCCCTTTTTTAAAATTGTGTAATCAGATAGTCCTGCCTGTGAGGCAGGAGGGATGGGGGCCCTGCCTTCCCCTTTCTGTGCTTTCTTAGTGTGCAAAGCTCCTGCAGTGATTGTTTTTCAAGGTTCTACAGTGGATTATTTAGGCTGTATTTTTGTCTAATAAACACTACCTAAGTCACAAGTAATTAAGGAATTAATTTTACATATTTTGCCTGGCAATTATGGTGATTTCAGCAGAGCAGATACTTGTGGAAATGGTGTGATCAGCAATAGTTTGACATATCACATATCCATGTGTGTCTGTATTTAAGATCAGGTAGCCAACTGCTCTCGTGACATCACGGGACTGACCCCAAAACTTCCCCTTTGCAAACCAGCGAACTAAAGCAGCTGATTCCATTAGACTTAATATTTAATCAATCCACAACTGTGAATTCAAAGTTGATGTGACATGTAATGGTAAGATGGGGTTATACACACCTGCACTTTAGGAAAACACAGTAGTACAGCAGAGTTTTGATCTAAAACTTTTTTCCACAATTTTAAAATGGTTATTAGTAGCTAAGCACAAAATGGGAACAAACCCCAACAATTTAAGTTGATCTAAGAGGAAGCAGGGGAATGCTTATTTCATGTAAGATGACTAAAGCAAAATTCATATTCCTTTGAAAGTTCCTTCTTTCTAAAGGGATGTGAATCACAGACCTTCTAAAGTGCAGAAATACACAGCTGGTAATACAGAAACCTTTCTAATGCATAAAAAGAGGGTTTCTTTTATGACCTGAAGGGATGTCAAAGTAATTGCTTTGGTGGTTTTCGGGTTTAAATCTTAGGAACAAACTTGCTGCACAAGTCACAGATCAAAGCCCTGACAAGAGAGAATACACTGTATTTAAGATGGTTTCATCTTCTCTACAGGAGTTAAACTGCAAAATGAATAAGAGGAAAGAGGGAATTTGACTGTTCCACAGGAGTTCTAACTTGGCAGTGATTGATAAACACAAGGCTCTTGTAAACCTAGTGTAAATGTTTCAAAATCTCACAGCACTTATCCATTATTTACAGTTCCATGTAGTATTTATTGCGACAACCTTCAGGGCTCAGAGAGCTGGGAGCTTGGTCCTGATCTCTTAAAAACTCCCTGCCTCAGTTTGAGTCTGTGCACTTCAGAAGGGAAAGAGAAAGTTTGTTTCAAATACAGTAAGTGCAGGCAAACTGAGGTAGGAATGCAGGAAAATGTTTCTATTTGATACTGTTTCTTTGACCATCTTTTTTCCTACTTGGCTAGAGAGCAACAGGACCTTAATTCTTTGCCCTGTAATACGTGTCCCTCGTTGATCTCCCTATTGAGGTTAGCCTAGAGCACTGTAACGCATTTTTATACCATTTTCCCTTAAATGTTTGTATTATTTTATTTTGATCAATAAAATAATTTCAATACAGTAATTTCTGTAATGACCTAGGGAACCTGGGAAACAATAAAAACTGGCAAACCTGGTCTCTTCTCAAACTTTGCCCATTTAAATTGTATTAGCAGTTTACACACATCAGTGGGGATAAATGACAACAGTCTGGGACAAGTACCTGAAACAGAATTCAACCTCTCTTTCATGGTGTACAGGTGGAAAAGTGATATTCTTTTGCTTAAAGAGGAGGATCAAGAGCATCTCTATCCCTAATTCCTTTAAATTTTTATACAAGTTAAAAGTGACTTATTCCTCTTAAAATGGGAACAATAGTACTTTGGTGCTTTTTTTTTTTTTTTTTTTAATGTGGTTTATTCTGAGAGCTGTGGTGTTCTGCAGTGTAGGACAAATTATGTCCATTGCTCCAAATATTTTTATACCTTTTAATAACTCACTCAATTACCTGAATTATGCTGCAAACAAAATGTGTTCTTCCTTGTTTGATGTTTTCTACCCAAGCAGAGCTCCAAGCATCTCAGGACTTCACCAAGTTCAGCAGCAGCAGGAAGCCTCAGGCAGACCACCAGGCACTGCTTGAATCCAGACTGCAAGAGCATGAATGCAGCACTTGCTGACATGAATCCACAGTGAATGTCTTTATCAGCATAAAAAGATGGAGAGCATGTGCATTACCTTTGGCCTATGACACACTTTTAAATGCTTTTGTATAAATTGTTGGGAAAAACGTCAAACTTGTGTGACAGTGTGTGCTCCTACAGAAATTAATAAAGGAGGTGATTTCTTACCAAAAAAAATCACTCTGTGACCTCTTAAGTCTTGATCCTGAGCTTAAGAACTTGACAATTACAATTACAGGATAATTTATATACATTATATATTCAGTAGAGAGATTAGGTTTACAGCAAGTTATAATACCACAAACAATAATTATATCTCTGTATCTCCTGGGGGTTAATTATATCATCACCTTTCTTTGTGCCAACACTTCCTCACTGTTCCACAAGTACCAAACCCTTTATCTCCCCAGTTATCTATCTGACTAATAGAAGCTAAACTGGGAACTAAGTTTTTCAATCCATATTTTATTTTCCAAGATTTTTATCAACATCAGTCCCCAAAAGCTTGAAGACCTGACATTTTGTCTGGTTTTCAGCCAATGAAGTGCTGCATCTCTCTGTGAATCTTGGGCTTGTAATGTATATAAATAGAAATCATGTAATTTTTACTAGAGCGAGAGACCAAAAAAAAAAAAATCAATGTTAACTAAAATACATCGAAACACTTGGCAGTGTTTTGATGAGCATAAAAGAAGGGCAATGTCAGATTGACTCATTAAATTAGCAGTGAGACAATCTGTGAAGCAGCTCTGATTAGAAGTGCAGCAAATCTCAGTACCCAATGCTTGCCTGAACTGGTGAAATGATGTCCTGTGGTTAAGGATGCTCTTTCCTTTTCCTTCAGACTGGCAGGCTGGGAATCTCCCCGTAGAAATGGTTCCCATCACTGAGTTTTAATCAGCCAAACTGACACAGAAAGGACACGACATCCATCCTCAGCCCAGCCGAGTGAACAAACTAAACTGCAGCAATCAATCAACCTCTGGGCACACGAGGCTTTTCTGCTGTGATGTGGGGAGGTCACACAGCAAAGAGACAAAGGGAACTGCACCGCCTGCACTAAATATTCCGGAGAAGAGAAATAAAACGTAAGAATATCGCAGAATTAGCTAATAAACACTGGTCACCAGTGGAAAAAATTCTTCAGATCGCAAACGACGCTCTGACTGAAATGTCTGCAATTAAAAATAGGAATTATCGCTCCAATTCACCACACGGTGGCACTTGGAGCCCTGCAGCCGGGCCGGGGAGCGCAGCCGGGGCTCCGGGAACGCGCACTCGCCCAGGGCAGCTGCAAGAGCAGCGAGAAATAGGAAGACACCCTTCTCCATTGAAAATGTATGAAACACACAAACATTTCTCACAGCACTGCGTGTAACAAAGAAATTAACTTACACCTCGTTTCATGGTACCCATTGGCATGTGACTGAAGGAAAAGGGCACCCTTGGGGATGCTGCTTGCAGGGAACAGGACCTCATGCCTGTAAAGCAATATTAAAACACTCTCGAGCAACGTCCAATCATTGCAAATCACCACCAAGATGTGCTGCAGATGGCACAGACAAATTTTGAGAGCAGCTTAGGAGTGTCCTTGATGTAATTTTCTCCACTCTCTCCACACTGCTTGAGACAGTCTAAGAGTCCTTGGCAGGAGAATTGACTCTGTGGTATCTGGATTGCTTAAGAGTTTGCCCCACAGTATTGACATCTCTCTCTTCCTGACAAAGCATAATTCAGTCACTTCAGACCTGATCTATTTTAATGCAGTACAAGTATCCTACATCCTTTGCTATTAGGCTGTTTTATTGGTCATTTGTTTATAGTGTTTAATTATTTATGCTGTTGAATGCATTTTGCTTAGAGAAGCATTTAAATGCAGGTACGGCATTTGTACCTTTCTCTGACCATGAAAGTCAATCCACAGGACAGAAGGATGAGTCTGTACTTCTCAGGACACAAGAGAGCTGCAGCTCTGTGCTATCACCCTTCTTTACTGTGTGGGTCTGGATCAAGAGAAAATGGCAGAATTAAGTGTTCTTTGCAATTCCTGGCTGTTCTGAGAATCCCTCACTTGTGCCACAACTGGTAAGGCAAATCCAGTGATAAAACTGGTGTAATATCACCACTGTACATTGTACAGCTCTTTCTTCCTGCAGTGTATCACCCTCATCCACAATGATTATTATTATCATTAGTAATAGTACAACTGTCTGAATTCTTCACTTATTTTAACTCCTGCTATTAGTAAGACTATCTACAACAAGTAATTCTGATTAATCATCAGATGAATCACCATAGTCATATACTGTCCCATGGAAGAGTGAAAAAAAAAAAAGAAAAATTAATCCAAGAACAATGTAAAATTAATCTTCATTATAACCTTCACTCAGAACAGTAATATCATTACTTCAGGTCCATTCAAGTATAACAACAGTTTTAAATTCAAAGCATATTCCTTACCAAAAAAAAATCTAAATTACACTCTGTGATTCCAACTAATGCAGTCTAATATCTAGGGCTAATATTAATTATTGCACCTTTTCAAAGAAACACATGCACAAAAAAAAATTACTATTAATGAGACAGCTAGGCAGATGCTTCTGAATGAGGATAGAAAAATAAGTTACACCAATTACATGAGAACAAAACACAGAACATTATTTTTCCTTGTGGCTATATGGCTTTTATCTGTATTATAAAAAAGGCTTAAAAAGTATTAAAGAAAAGCTGAAAACTGTTCTTGGCATTGCAAGAAAAGATGTTGAGTACACTAAATGATTGAATTGCACATTGTAACAATTCGAGAAACAAATATTTTGAAGTAGGCAATGAACAGAGAAAGAATATTTGGAAGAGTGTTTGGGATCATTTAGCTGATACTGGGACAGCCTCAGCTCTGCAGTTTAGGCAGCCCTTCCTCAACCACAGAATGTTAAAATGGTGCTATTGAAACAAGACAATAAAAACAGCCACATACATTTATATCCCATCCCCCAGCAGAACTCCTCCTGCAGCTTCCACAGAGAACACTCAATGGAGACACCCTCAGGACAGGCTGGCTGGGAAATGTGCCCCAAATATCAGGTATTTGTCTCAGATTTGCATGTGCATCCCAAAATGTACCGTGGAGGTTTTGGAACATCTTTGCTTCAGATCCTCAACAAAAAACACGTCATGGTTTGTTGGTTTAAGAAAAAAAGTCAGTAGTTACCACATGCTCATGATTTGTCTCAATCTTTAATGGCAACTAGAATCTACAGATTTATAAATATCTCTTTTTCATAATTGTGACGAGCAGTGACTAGATGCAGTTTTGGTGGAAAATTTTCTGAAATACTGTAAGGCTAGGTAAATTACAAGGCATTATTAGAAAATGTTGATTTTGACTTTTGGTGGTACTATATTAACTTTTACAAACATTAGAAACAAACATTATTTGGTGAAATATAAACATTGCAGAAGACACTACAACCAATAGTACTACATTTGCTAGTCAAGTACAGAGTTAAGTAACAATTTTTTTTTTTCAGAATGACGTCACAATAAATCAAAGAAACAGTAATAAAAACCTGCATGCTGAAGAACACCCTCTTCAACACACAGAACCTTTATTTGTGTAACACTACAAGGGAGGAGTTGGGTTTGTTCAAACCTCTCCAAGAACAGCAATTCTGTCACAGCAATTTTCCTGCACTGCAACCTGGGTTTGTGTCCAGACCTTGGCAGGTTTTGCACCCTGAGTGCCACTCCATGAAGGAGGCACAGGAGATACACAAACATTTTTTACACCACAGTTCAGAAACTTGACACACAAGTAATGCCAGCCAATTTTAATTTGACTACTTTCGATCAGCTTTAAAAACACACTTACTAGCTCTTTGTATTTAGAAGTGTAGCACAGTTTGGCTTTTTGTTTTAAGATACAGAAATAGAAAAATTTTAAAACTCAAGACAGTAAAACAACTTTTGTCCTAGAAAGTGATAAGTGTAATGTGTGAGACTTGATTATGCAATACTATGAAATATTGTCTTGTTATTGTTATTCAGAGGAGTTTCTTATGATTTAGTGAAGTCAGGTTGGACAAAAAAGAGCCTAAATTTGTAACACCATTTAAGACGCACAGTTTTCTTAATGACCCTTTAAACAGAATATTCTATACGTAACACACCGATACATGAACTACACCAATCAAGTTAATCCCTATAAAAACAGGTGCACCATAGAATTGCATAGAAAGAAATCCCTGGCATTAACAGCTTGCACTGGAGACTAGGACTTTCTCCCTGCCTTTCTAGATCAAAGCAAGTATGTTTTTTTTAAAAGCACATCTCACACTTGACATTATTCTTAGCTATATTCTTTGGAATCACTAGTGCATATGTAATTTCAAGCAATTTTTATACTTCATGCTATTGTTTAATATCTAAAAAATTAAAATTGCAAGGAAAATATTTCCCTGCCTCCCCCTCCAAAAATCTAATGTAAAATAATATTCATATATAGCATAAAAATAAAATCAAATCTTTCCTCAACAAAAGAGACCTCAAGCAAAAGCCAGAGTGATTAATGCAGAGGATATTCACATGAGATGGGGAAACCCAGGGTCAAAAATCCTTTCTATGAGGGTATTTTAAAATAGTATTTGTAAGTTGGACAAAGAGAACCCCCAAGCAATAGCCAATAGTTTTATAGCTCAGTATCCACTTTGCTCATGGAAGACCTACATTCAAGCCCAAGCAGTTGTAAGGAAATAAATCTTTTCTCCTCCTTATTTTAGGGCAATTCTCTCCTATCAGCTGAACCTGAGAAAACTTCACTAAACAGGTGTGTTTCCCTGAACACGTTTAATTTTGAAATACACCGCTGTCTTCCATTTTAAACAAAATACTGATCAGCTCTACATAAGGCCAGTGGGCTTTGTTTTACAGCACTATTGACTATATTTACTTCTTGCCTTGAACCAATCATGTTGGAAAATCCTTAATTTCAGTGCTCAAAAATATTTTCATTCCAGTAAGTAATTCTTCCATTTACTCCAAGCATGTGCATGTGGAGTATCTACAGGAAACAGAATTACTGAGGATTTGCCAAAAAGCCATGCAGAATAGCTGGAAAGTAAAAGTAATTTACTTCAGATATTCCTTGCACTGAGCACCTTTGTTTCATGACATAAACCCTGCAGACAGATTAAATCCATAAAAAAATTTTAACAATATGCATTATGCAGCATCAGATAAGTAACAATAAAAGTTGAAAAGGCCAGGTCTCCACGAATAGATTTCATAGAAAACTAGAACTTCTGGCTTCAGATAGAATATATATTTAGATTTGTGCAAGAGGTGAATATATACAACAAATATATTCTGTTATATTAACTATAGCCACAATTGGTTTCTTTTTTACTTAACTACATAGAGGTGTACCAGGAAGACATATTTCTGACTGACATTTCTTTCACTGTAATATCGGAAAATATTATCAAATCATTCTGGCTGCTATAGATACAGTATTTCTGGCACAGCTAAAAATGTGTCAGGAATTAAGATTATTATATTTTTGTAAAAATTTCATTTTAGTGACAAGTTCATTATTGGACTTGTGGTGGGAGAGGTAAGGAACACGTGAGCTTTATTTCTAGGAAATGCTGAAAGGCACATAAAAATTTTAATATATGTTCAAAAAATCAAATTCTGAGTATTTCTGCAGGTAACTTTACATTAAAATTAGCAGCTGCTTGCCTGCTGGCATTATGGAAAAACATTTCATGTATCTGTAAAGGGATGATGCTCATGCATGAACAGACATTTGTTCATTCAAGTGATATATTTGCCCCTCACATCTGCTGAAACAACTGAGTGTGCACTTACTCTGTTGTTTACTGAGATACTGAGGCATACACATTCACATCAAAAAGTTACTTGCAAATGGTAAAAGGAGAAAAAAATTCATTTACCTGAAATTCTGTACATTTAGCGAAAATAAGTACACCACCTTCAGTTACTGATTTTATGCTAATAAATAATATGTTTTTCTAGCTGAAATTCCATTTATGATTACTTAATAGTTCTCATTTGTTTTAGGATTTCTACTAATTAGGGTAAATCTCCAAAATATTGCCACAGAGGACATAGAATCACATGCAAAAACCCTACCAGTTCCAGTGTGAAGCAGCAAACATCCATGTCTATCAGAATTACAGTACAACTCGACTCGCTGTATACATGAGCATTATAGTGCACATAAAATAACATGGCACATTTAATAAAGCTACAACTTTGCACCATAAATGACAGACACATTTTTACACCTGCAGAGACATAAGCAATGAATAATTCACTTACAAGTGAAGTACATGACCTAAGGATTATTGCCTTGCCTAAACCGTTTTGGTATCACTTGGAAAGGGAGGTGGCATGGACCCCATTCATACATATAAAACCATTTTTTCCAGAAATAGATTGGCTTGAAATTCTTTGAATATTTAAATTTGCTTGTGAAAGTTTTTTCTTGAACAATATTTTTTAGAAATACAATTTAAAATTATGTTTTGCTCAAGCTCCTGATAATTAGTATCCTGCCAACTTGAAAATGACCCCCTTCAACTCAGGTTTTTCTCTTCAAAGTCATTGTTTATGCATTATATAAATATTGTTTGACATTTCTATTTCATCTCCACTTATCACAATGCTTCTAGCAACATTTAGATGGCATAGATGGGCTCAGATTGAAATCTAATGGATTGAAAATTACACGAATGCTGCCAGTGGAAAAATTGTCCCAGCCACTGAACAGAACACGTTTGGAAATGTGAATAAAGTTTTCTTGGAAATAAATTCAGGTGACAGAAGTGCAAATGTGTAAATGAAGTTGTGCAGTTTTGGCATACACTACTGATAATTTCTATGAAAACAGCCCAGTCTCCTCCCACAGACTTCAGCAAGAGCATTCTCTGGTCAAAGCTGGCTGGGTGCAGCCTTTCCTTTCCAGCATTACAATGGAGCTGTCTCTAAATCTTCTACAAGACCATGTCTTTCACTGCACTGGCACATGTCTCATCAATAATCCTTGATCAAGTCCATAAAGTTACTCACAAGATTTAGGTTAAGGTCAGGATTAACTGCTTGAAAGCTCAGGAGACTGCTTTGCAAAACACTTTCCTGGTATGCTACAACTTCAGAGGGTTGAATATTCAGATTTGTGTTTGGCAAAGCTGGCCATAAATAAAAGAACAATAATATCTGAACAGTATTATAAAGCCATAGCCCAATTCTGCCTCTAAAATTCCAACCAAGAACAACAGTAAGTTCACCTAAATCATGATCACCAATAAAGTGAAATACAACAACCTCTGTGTGCACTTGATGCAGGTATATCCACTTAGGTAATCCAAATTGCGAGTGTTTAAGCCACAGGTGCTAGAAGGAGATTTTAAAACTTTTTTTAGAGACTTCCAGAGAATTTTTAGAGACCTACATATGTTGCATAAATCAAACAACAATGAAAACTGTACATCAAGCAACAGTGAAAACTGCCAATCACTGGAAAATATTTTGGAGTTCTAGAATTGCTCAGTGCTACAAATTGTTTTTAGCATTGCCCGTGTTTTTTAAAGCCATTGAAACAATAAACAGGAAATCCTGTTAAAACTTCATAAGCAAAGTTGCAGCATCAGTTGATCTAAAATGCATAGAAACTACTTTTTTCTCCAAGCATTTTCATTAGTCCACATAACTGCTCTTGGTTCACTCTCTCAGTTAAAAAGGCCAAGCTTTGGAAAGCTACAACACATAAATAAATGATGGTTTGCTATATTTCTACCAGATTTCAAAGTGCTTTCAAATGGAGACAAGTCCTTCTCCTTTTCTCCAGTATTAAGGCTCTTATAACATGTAAAGTTCAACTAAAAGACACTTGGGCTTGCTTTAACAAATACACCACTTAATATGTTTTAATCACAAACATTTTAGGACCCTAGTTGTGCAATTCTAGCTTTATAAATGTGTTCTAGTAACTCACAGGATGACTGTATTACAAGGTGGGGACCTTAATATACTAAAATGTGAAATACTCAGTAGATGCTGACAGTGTATTTCCGATAAGTTTGGTTTCATTAAAAGCACAGGGATTAGAACACTGTTCTTTAGAAATTAAAACAACTTTTCTTTAGAAATTAAAACCAAACTGCTTTACTGCCAAAAGCAGTCTTGCTATTACTTCCATTAAATCAGAACCACTAATCTACAGAAACGAAATTAAATACTCCTTTCCCATTGAGTTTCCAGACCTTTTTTTCCCCCAGAATTTATAAGTTTAATTATTCTGACTGAATCAGACCCTCAGGAGACAAAACTGCTCTCAATTCTCACCAGAGTCAAAAGGTTCTGTGAGAACTCATTACTCCAGACATTACTCAAGCTGCTTGGGATACTTAACCCTTTCAAGAAACACAAAAATGCAGTTAAAAAAATTGCATTTCATCGTGAAACAACCCATAGAAAATCCAAAACATAAAGGCCTGATCTTACAGCTCTTCACAACCAGAAAATCACACTGACATGGTTTTACCACGCTCAGAAGTCATAGTCACAGAGGCCCCTCTCCAGCAAACACATACATGCCTCAATCCTGGAAAATTAGCACCCAGATTTGGCACCAGCACAACCTGTATTCAGCTGAACTCCTGAAAAAATGTGTTTAAAAAGGAAAATGCTTGGTTTACAGCTAATATAATTTAAAACATACCTTTGAAGGCAGAAGTCAGTATGCTGTGTAATTTTGATTGATATACTTTTACCTGGCAAGGTAGAACTTTCTTACATTTGTCTAATTAAACTTCACCAGTTTTGTGAAATCCATCACTTACTGAAATTATTATGAAGAATTTGGAGCAGGAAATTCAGAAAGCAGGTTCCTACACTGATACTGTTTAATTAAACTGTTAACTGGAATAAAAATGAAGGTGTTGCTCATGATGCAGACTGGAATTACAGATTCCACTCTCGCCTCTCATTTCTTTGGTGCAGTTCCACAACTTCCCTGCTGACCTGAACACAAGCAGCTTTGTGGGACCCATCCTACTGAAACAAACACCAGATCCTGACAAACTTTTCCATCACTGTACCACACAGATTCTAAACTAAAACACTTTCTTTTAAAAATCTGTCAGTGAGTTGTGTTTCAAATGGGATGTGATGCTGTTTTTGTTTCTTTCTTACTATGATTAAATACCTGAAACAGGGTTCAAAAGTAAAAAAAATAAAATAAAATAAAATCTTTGCTTTAAGTAGAACACTTTGACTGCATAATGAAACACAGCTATGCCTTGGGGCATCCGTACTTTTTGGGTTCAAAACTAATGAAAGGGTCAAGGGCCCTTAGCCTGCTCTACCAGGCCCTTGACCCCGCGGGACAATTAACACGAGTGGGTCAGGGAGGCGCTGAGGGGGATCCAGCCCTCGCCGGGCTTTGCTTGAGCAGGATTAGGCAAACAGGACGGAGTGGTGCCCTGTGGCAGTGCCCTCCGTGTAACCTGCTGAGGTGGCAGCAGCTCAGCCTGACCTCCGGGGCCGGGAGGATGTGCTCTCACCTGCAGGTCCCGCTCCTGACCGGCAGATCCCGCACATTCCCGGCCCCTGGCCCCGGAGCCCGGCCGGCAGCCGCTGCTTTGGTGGAATCCAGTGCTCGGGACACTGAGGGGAAACCCAGGCCAGGCCTCCCTGCCCACACCCCGTGAGCGCCCGGGATGCGAGTCGGGGTTCCCCACGGCCCCGTTAGTGACAGAGAAAACACAAATTACCCCTCTGTAAACAAAACTCGGGAAAACTCCTCCGGGCGGCTCGCGGGGAGGGCACCGAGCCCCCCGGGAGGGGCCCGCCCGACCCTGCGCGGGCTCCGCGCTGCCCCGTTTCAGATGAAGTGGATCCAGGCAGAGCTGTCGGGGTCCTGCGGGGGCCCTGCGGCGGCCGGGAAGCGCTGCCGGCCCCGCAGCCGGTAGTTCTTGCCCTCATTGTTGTCCCAGTACTCGGAGCCGGCGACGCGGTAGCGGACGGCGAACTCCAGCGTGGTCTCGGCGGCGGCGGCGGCGGCGCCCAGGGGCAGCAGGAAGGCGAAGCGGTCGGTGATGCCGTCGGCCGGCCCGGGCGGCTGGTACGTGGCGGCAGCCTCGGCGCAGCTGGCCCAGCCATTGAGCGTGTAGCGCACCGACACGACCTTCTCGTAGGCGAGGTTGAGGACGCGCACGGCCCCGCGCAGCCCCGCCGGCTCTGCCCGCACCCACTCCAGCCTCACCTTGTGCTGCCGCACCCGCTCCGTGAAGCCGGGGCTGGCGCCGGGCTGCGGCGGGAACAGCGGCTCCAGCAGCGGCGGCGGCGGCCCGAACAGCACCGGCTCCAGGTCGCCCAGCGCCGGAGGCTTCCTGGTCTTGAGGAGGTCGGCGGGGCGCGGCGTCGGCGGCGCGGGCAGCGGCACCCGCGGCAGGTCGGCCTCGCAGAAGAGGTGCACGGAGGTGAGCTCCAGCCCCAGCGAGTCGGCGAACCGCACGGTCTTGCGGCGCGACGGGCTCTGCTGCAGCGCGGGGCGCAGGCTGCGGTCGCCGGGCGTGGGCAGCGACTTGGCGCGGCGGCGCTGCGTGGGGCTGGGGGGCACGGCGGGCAGCGTGGGCTCCCGGCCGCGGCTCGGCTGCGGCTTCTCGCCCGCCGCTTCCCGCACCACGGGCGTGGGCGCGGCGTCGCCGTCGGGGCTGCAGCTCGCCCTGC
This sequence comes from Poecile atricapillus, assembly GCF_030490865.1. Classification (NCBI taxonomy): domain Eukaryota; kingdom Metazoa; phylum Chordata; class Aves; order Passeriformes; family Paridae; genus Poecile; species Poecile atricapillus. The sequence goes on along the minus strand of NC_081258.1, from coordinate 17,183,269 downwards.
ACTGCTCGGCCAGGCTGCCATAGAGGCAGGCGCTGCAGCTGAAGTTGCGCGGCAGGTAGAGCCGGGGCGGCGGCCCGGGCACCGAGCTGTGCAGCGAGCCCGCCTTATCCATGGGCTGCCGGCGGGAGCGGCGGCGGTGCCGGCGTCTGGCGCGGCACCCGGGGCTCCTCCTGTCGGATGGCGAGGCGGTTTTAGCGCCCGGTCCGCGGGCTCAGTCTCTCGCCCGGACCCGGCGGGATGCCCTCGGCGCTGTCCAGGTCGCGGCCGGCCCCGGGGGATGCCGGCGGGTTCATGTGTGCGGGGGCGGCGGCGGGACCGCGGGGCTCCGGCTGCTGCCGCTGGTGACGTGCCGTGGTCAGGCAGCGACACACGCCCCGAGCCATCCTTCCTTCCCCATGGCTCCCACCCGCCCCAGTGCCCGCCTCGCTGCCGGCCTCGCCACGGCCCCTAACTACACCCTGCAGCTCCCCCTCCCCGCTGCCCCCAGTACCGCGGCTACGCCGTCCCTCTCCTCCTCCTCCTCCTCCTCCTCCGCCTCCTCCTCTCCTCGCTCTGTTCTGGGTCTTTCCTCGAGGATCTCATCCAAAAGGAGGAGGCGGCAGGGATTCCCCAGTGGAAGCATTAAAATTCATAGCGGCGCTCTCGCTCGCCCGATCCCGTTACAGAAATAGCTGCGGGAGGAAGAGGCAAAGCCGGACTCGGGAAGATTACACGGGCCGGTAAGAAAGAGTTGGCTTGCAAGCTGGATCTCACAGTGTACATTAAAGGAAGAAATCCAGCTGATCTGCTGTAATGCGTTTACAGTACATCTGCCGAATAAAATACACCTGCTGCAGTCATGCCACGCGTGTCCATAGTGGGGGAAAGGTGCTCTGGCCGAAACACGAGGGGATAATTGTGTGAAACATAAACCGCGCTGCCTTTTGTCAGAAGAGCATTTGGAAATTGCTAAGCAATATTCAAACAAATTGCAGTTTAATGACAGACTCCGGTGTAGCCAGTTCAAGGAGCTAAACCACCACTTTAGTAAGCCGCTTCATTCCAGACTTTCCGTAATCTGGGACTCATTTTTAATTAGTAAATGGCATTAAAAACAATGATCCTACCATCCTGCCGGAGCCTGAGCCTGAACTGTGCTGACATGTGATTCTGATTTAGCTTCTGAGCAGGAGCTTTTTACACCTCTAGCATTTTATCTGCAGCACTTGGTGTTCCTTTGACAGTCTAGGCAGTGGAAATGCGGCTGATAAGATTAAGAATAGGACAAGTAAACCCGATAAGGACTAAGAGTAATAAATAAATAAATAAATAAAAGCCACCAGTGAAAAGTTACCTGCTGTTTCATATTAGAAAAATCAGCTTTAATTCCTTTACTAATGGGTATGAAAATAATTCCTAGATTATTGGCGCTGGCTTCCAAACCCTTTAAATGACAGATGATCCATAAGTAGGGAAAATTATGCCCATCGTTATTAAATTTGACACCATTATGTTTCATTGTGCCACTGTCTCACATTTGCAGCTTGATTACAGGTTTTGAAAAATCAAATAGTAACAACATAAATAAATACATCTGAATTAATTAGCCCAGAATATTTAAATCATCTCACTTGTCCTTTAATGCACAGCATGGGAAAGATTTTTTAGGTCTCTCTCCTGTGTCTCCCTCACAGAAATTAGTATTTCAGTAAAACAACATGAACTCATGTCTGGTTTTCATCTACTCATGTTAATATGGGGGAGAACAAGAACAGACTCAAATAATTGTTCAAACAGGTTTTAAGGCTACATCCTTTTGAATTTTTTTTCCCCGTAATTTCTCTCTGTCATAATGAACATTTTCTAATGAACTAACACTTAAATTGGTTTAAACCAAATTACACATTCAGTCAGGTCTGGATATTTTTGTGGTATGCCTAGGAACACAGCTTTGGAGTAACTTTGCCTCTTCTGTACTTTACACAGTTGGGGTACCTTTGTAAAGTTTGACTTCCCTTCTAGTGGTAATGTTAGTTGCCCAACTTCTTACCATAAACCTGTGTAATACTACTGCTTTTTGAGTTTTTCAGGTCTCCTCTTTCCTTCCACAACCATATTTCATGGAACCAAAACCCACAACTTCCTTCTCTGGTGACTGCAGGTGAGGTAGTTCATGTAACTGAGTTGAAAATACATATTCCTCCAAAGCAGTGAGAAAAGAAATAGCATAAAACCTGAGAAATTACAGTGAAAAGAAAGAAAAAAAACCCACAAATCAACACAATAAGCTTTGGGCCAGCCAGGGTAAGGCAACACGAGGTACAGGGGCACTTCAGCCTTGTGTCAAGCACTGTCACTGTGTAACCACCACAATTCTCACAGTGGTATTTCTCACTTTCTTCTCTCAATCTGAACCTTCCCATTCACTGAATCCAAGGATGCTGCTGCTTACTTTTTACTCTTGCTCACTTGCCAAGTGTGCTGTGGGAACTCTTACCCACGCCTTTCACTTCTAAGAGTGTCCTTACTAGCAGGCTGGTCTGCCCCCTCTGATGAATTTTAAGACAGATGCAGTAAATGAAAGTCTTGAGCACTGAAATTTAACAAATATACATGCAGACATTCCCTCAAATAGCCTGCAGCCTTGTGCATCCTTCTGTGGTGTGGAAACTGATTTGAGTTAAAGATGGGAAGCATCAGGCACCATTTGTAAAAGGAAATGTAAAAGGAAATTTTGGGTTTGCCTACTATAAATATTTGTACACAGCAAATGCTGAAATCCTTAGAAGCAAGTAAGCACTACCACACACAGAAACCATGGTTTAATGTATGCAGTAGTAGGCAGCCATCCACCACCCCCTCGATCTTAATTTAGTTCACAAAATTTTGAACACTGAAGTTTCAAAGCCTAATCTGTCTCTGCTTTTACAGTGCAATGGTGAGGACATTTTTCAAGACTCTTTTCTAAATAATACTGTCAAAACCAAGTTGATACAGAAATCATTAGTACTGCTCTAGCGACCCCCTTTAAAGAAATACCTATTATCTTTTTGCTGGAAAGTAGTATTTTTATAACAAGATAATTTTGAAGGTGCCAGCACTAATGGAGACAGCATCCTGTAAACTCCAGAGCTATGCAGGTTTGCTCTATTATGGGGAAAGAGGAGCAGAAGGTCTTACATTGCAATTATTGTTGACAGCCTTAGGAAATGGTGCTCAGGCATTGTTTTCATTCCTCCAGATTCCTCTCCCTCTGCAGATTTAAATAGCACAGTCACAGGATAAAGGTTTGTCCTAATTAACATTGTCCTAATAACATTTTGTTGACCTGTCTCTGCATCTACCAGCTGACATCAAAAATTTTAAAGGCAGCCTCTTTGCCTATGTGAGCTGAGTGCCCCTGACATTCCTGCCACGCCAAAGAGCATTTAAAATCTATCTGATGCTTGAGAATTTCCAGATAAATGAGCAGAGACATTTGCCCCATTTTGTTAAAAGATTCACAAAGAAAAAGACAGAACTGTAGCAGAAAGTGAACGGAGAGCTTTCTTCTGCTGCATTTATTGATTGTCTTGAGTCCAGGTAATCTAGGAGAAAGCAAACACGGGCGCTGGGGAGCATTAGGCAGGACTATGATGGAACCATTAATAGGGCAGAGTGTCTGAGTGCTGGGGCTTATCCAAAGTGCCCACTGTCACATGTCCACTTTAACTTTCCAGAACAGGTTTATATTTAGCAATGAGAATTGCAGGCAGATAAAATGGATGTAAAGGCGAAGTGCACTATGGTTACAGCAGCTTTGGAGATGAAGTTGTGACTCAGTACATGCACTGTAAAGGTCAACTTCTACTCCCATTTGTGCAGTTTCTCTGAAGCTGATGAACTATGTAGGTGTTACATGAGAATATCAACCCTGAGTTTAATAATCTTATGTGACTACATGAATGTGACAATGGTATTTACACTGTCTGTAAGCCTTGCATGATACACTTGTTCTGCATGCTTCTACTTTAAAAATACCTTCCTACACTGATGATTAACTCAAGATTTTATTTATTTCCCCAAGAAAATATCTCAGTGACATCTCAAGAAGTGCCAAATTAGAATTAGATAGTGTGCTTGAGGTATATATCTATCTATATGTAAAAAATTCTGTAAAAGGACAATGGTATTGATTTCTGTATCAAATATTATCTTTACCAACCAGGTTATGCAGTCTTTATCTATTAAGGTAAAAATTCTTTGATTCATGGAGTTGTATCAAGGATATTTGATGTCAAACAATGATCAGTGAAAAAATTCCAACAGGCTGAAAGCTCTGCTGAACAAGAGATGTGACACTTGGAAAGGGTGTTTTGTGTTTGGGTATTAGTTTCTAGGATTTTGGTTTTGTTTTTCTGTTGCTTTTAAGTACTTGGATCCAAATGAAGACATGGCATTAACAAGAATATAGAATTTTAAGAGTTTACCCACGTAAATGACCTTGTGAATCTGCCTTAGAGTATGATGATGCTCATACATAATTTTATTAATTAAGCATTAGCTATCTGTTGACTCTTGAGTGGCTTAAGACTTTTGGAGAGAGCAAAAAATAAAGCTAAAAAAAAGGCCCAGTTAAGATAGTGAAAAAAAAAAATACCCTAACATATACATCACATTTATGGAGAAAATGATAAACAGCATTTGTTTTTCTTATATAAATAATTCTGTGCTTTTTAGAAGGATTGAATTTTCTTAACAAGGATTAAGTAACAGCAAGCAGGTCTGGGATTCTTTCAGTCCTAGAACTTTTAACACAGTTCTTCACAGAAGTATCTGAAAAAAATGCACTTGGAGATGTCCCCAAATCCCATCTTCTGGTAAGAGTCCTTGTGACTCAGTCTTCATGCCATGCTATAAAATAACCACAGGGCTTTCTATCAACTGCAAATGGTCCCAGTAGCACTAGTTCACAACTTTATAGACCCAAAAATAAGTTTGTCGCAGATTTTATTTTTTTTTCACAGTTAGGTCTAATAGACCATTTTCTTCCCTTCTTTGTACCTTTCCCCCCATAGTAAAATATTTTCTAATCTGTTTTCCATATTTAGATATAAAATAAAACCTCTACAAAACCAGCATCCTTCACAAATAGCCTCAGGATAAAGAAATTAATATGTATTTGTTTCAGTTGCATTTTCCATCAAACAGAAAATGCAAACATATACATATATATACATATATATATACATATATATACATATATATATATATGTGTGAAACTAGAAACATTTTTCAAAATCCAGAAGATCACTTCTTCCAGTCAGACAATTGAAAATAATGATGCTTCCTGTGCAAAAGCTGAAAAATGAATGCATTACCAATTAAAAGTAAAGCCAAATATGTTTTAAGTTGCAACCATTGCAGACAACCAGTTTTTTAGGACTACATTAAAAAAAAAAAAAGTCACAGGGAAAACCATAAACATTATTTCCTTGTTTTCCAGTGTTTCATTCCAGGTAAGAGTTTTGCTGTGTTTTTTGAAACTGTCAAATCAGACAGATTAGACAGAGGTTTTACAATAACCTGACACAAGAACATAGACCACACTCAGATTATTCTACAAGACCTGCAGCAGAATGCCAAAAAAAGCTGCTGACTAAAGGCCTAGAACATAAAGAAACATACACAACACTTCAGACATCATAAGCTTAATTGAGTTATGTGCCTTTGAATACACCAGGTTCTTCCAGCAGAGGAAACAACAGGTTCTTGTTTTTGTGTTCTCTCAAGAACACCACCATTCCTGCTCAAGAAAAGGAAATAAAGTTACAGGCTGGATCAGCCAGAAGTGCTTCCTGCATTCAAGGTGCCAGAACAAAACAAGTGAATTGTTTACAACAATGTAAAAATGCAATAATGGAACACCTGAAAGTTAAATCAACATTTTTCTCCTATTGTTTTAGGTCCAAACATCCAAAGGACTGATTGTCAAATTCTGGAGCCAGAGAGAAAATCAGCCTCTAATTGCATTGTTCTGACAGAAAACAATCAGCTTGCCAGCATGCAATTTCTTCAAGTGAAGGAAATTCAGGAACTAAACCCAAATCAGTCAGGAACACTTTCACTGCCAGCAAAATTCTTAGCAACAGCAGGCAAGAAAGTAATTTGAAAATACAGTAGTTGAAAATACACAGGGCTTCCCTATCTCTGAACAGTCATTTCTTCTCATGTTCTTAATCAAGAGTTAGTTCTTCCTGCCTTTCAGACTGTCTACCACTTGTAAAGTTTCCAGAGGTGCAGTCTGTCAAAATACCTGACTTTTGCCTACAAGTCAAATCTGTTCTGAATGATGAAAAGCCTGAAGTAACAGCTTCATCTAAAGCAGAACCATCCCTATGATGGGAATATGGCAGTCCTAGAAGGATTTTACACATCTGACTGTTCCATGATTTTAAATGCTCTGAACAGGAACTTAGTTTCTAGATATTTTTGACATCCTTCCCCTCCATAAATACCTCCATTTCCCCTCTGCAAATACCTGAATGCTGCTCTTTGCAAATGCTTACCTCGGACTGTGATTGGGCTGAACACAGCAGCTTCCTGCTGTCCATCAGGGAATGCTTCATTCAGGACTACAGCTGAAGGAACAGTGCAGATGAACCTTCAGTCAGGAGGCTTCTGCTCATTCACCTCCTCCAAATCACACACACAACTTACAGGTAACAACAGAAATCAGCATTTTATATCCTCCAATTAACAGAAAATAGTGGGATCATCACTAAGCATGGGAACTGCAGGAAGTAAAAGGACAGAGTATGACACACACTCAAATCAAGCCACTCTAAGGTTTGGGGGTTTTTTAATATTTACAGAAGGAAAAAATATTTTCTTAGTTATATAAAATACATTACAAAATAATAAGGTGTTAGAGAGAATAGGATACTTTGAAAACCAACCACCATAACACAACAGAATTTCTACTTGGTGTTATGACACTAGAGATCGTAAAAGCTACAGGAGGGGTGGGTGGTAAGGTTGAGGAAGAAAGCAAAGAAACCTTGTCCTGAGAATCTGTTGTAGAGGTGAGGCATCTGTCACAGAGCTGAAACTGCAGAGGTTTTCATTCCACTGCATGTACAAGGTAAAAATTACATTTTGCATGTGCTGACGGGAGGTTTGAGACAGAGAACCTTTCTGCACCTCCAGAGATCAAGAACTGACGTTGTAAGATACATTTTGAAAGCTTTTGAGTTCACAGAGATTTTGTAAATTAAAACAAATATGTTCAGGAGCAGTGGGTGGTACCTGCCAATAGGCATTGAATCCCCTACCCAGGCCTTTGCAGGCAGAGATCATGGCCATTAAAACAGAAGGCAAAAAATGATTGAAGTTAACTTTATTCCAAAATATGTATAATTTACAGGACTGAATAAGTGCTTCATTTGTGAACAAAACGTTTCAATACTTGTGAATAACTTACTAGTAGCTTTGTGTAACACTTCAGTTTCCAACAGAGGGAAAGAAGGAACATTATTTTGGCACAAGGTTTTCTCTGCATGCAATAATGTAATTACAAGTTTCACAGTTACTAGGACAACATTCCTTCTTTGGGATTGTCACTTGTAAAATAGGTCTAAGAAATGAACGTTTGATGTCTGGTCACTGCAAGTTTACTGGCTTAAATAGCAAGAATTAAACATGAACATCCTTTGAAAATTACATTTGTCCACTAAATAAAAAAAATCCTATCAGTAATGACAAGAAAATTATTTTAAGGACATTTCTCAGCCTTGCTGAGATTAACTCACACACGCTTTGGGAAAGACTCATCCATGAGATTTATTACTCATTCATTCCAAATAATTACAAATTTAAATGAGATTGTAATCAGGTGTTGAAGTCTTTAAGACGTAAAGATATGGCCATCTTTCATATCTAGCTTTATCACAGATGCACTTGCAAATGTCTGTAGGTAGAGGTACAGTCAATCTGGCTCTGCATGCAGGTGCTTGAAGCATGTTAAGTACTGGATGTTGCGAAATGTAGAGCTGACATCACCACAATCCATCTATTATATTCCATTGCTAGTTGAAGGTACTGTAAAGCCAGCATATGAAAAATGGTCACAAGTAAAGGGACTTCTGTTATTTAACCCGGCAGTTCCTTGAGGAATTTCCACCGTTTCAGGCAGTCCGGTTACATTTTCAGTGAAGAGTCACACACACAGACAAACATTCCCTCACCCTCACCGCGGGGCTGAGTGCTGAGTTCGGTTCATTGCATAGCAATGGCACTTGAAACAAGAGAATTCAGTCATGTTCTAAGCAGCAAGTCCTTCTCACACACATTTAAATTCACATCAACTCTTAAAAAAACAGCTACAAAAGAAACAGAAGATGCATGATTGCACCATGCACTGGTTTGCTACCATTAAACAGCCGTATCCTCACAGTGCTCCTGCTGTCAATGGCAGCCTGGGTACAGGAGGCCCATCCCACCAGGACACAAGCATAGCAAACAGCACCTTAAACCAAACAGGAATGAAAAAGCTTGCAAGGCCCAGAACGTTACCAACAGTTTGGTGTGAATGTATTTGGAACAGTAAATGGTACATTAAGATCATGTTTAAAAAATCAGCACATGTCAGAAATATATTAAAGCAAAGGAAGCTGTACAACCTTAATGATAAAGGCAAGTACATTTGGTTTACCTCCGAGCTGCCATTTCAGGAACGTGTTCTTTTACAAGTTGAGCACCCTATATTGATTCAGTATCAGTTCTATTAACTTTCCCTATATTTAAAAGGCTATTAAACCCCCTCTAGCCCCCTAAGCCCCCAGTCCTGCCAGCTCTTATGTTTATATCCGGCCTCACAAAAAAATCAATTCACATCTTAGCAGCATAAGGATTTAGAACAGTGGAAGGCAGCCATCGTTCTTTGTTTTGTTCCCCCTACACAACTGGGGTCCATATGACTAACAGGGAAATTCAGCCTCTCGTTTCCAACAGGAAAAAACGGTCTATTGTGCCTTGAAATAAGATTTGTAAAGAGTTAGTTACATACATTAAGTTACAGACACTGATCAAGTTGTTCAAAACTAAATAAGGTTTCACAAAGTTTCTTTTGCAGCTGTTTAATTTACAGCTGCAAGCATATATACATTTTTTTTAATGCTTTCATATCCTTTGGAAGTGAGAATTTTCTAGATAAAAGCAGCTTCACATAACTAAGAATATGTAGCATTAGCAAACTGACTTAAAACTACCAATTTTTCTAGGCCAACACAAAGTTTTGGGGAGGACTCCCTCCCTTACACACAGCAGGTAATATTTACAGGTGTATTAGCAGAAATAGACACAAATAAAGCCATAAGAAGAAGAAACATCTACTGTCAGACAAACTTTTAGCATTCTGACAAACAAATAGGGTAGGTAACAAGACAGACCTTTCATTTTTCAGCTTATTTGTACTTATGTTCTCACAGAATTCAAGTCCCAAATCTGCTGTTTCCCTTGTTTGACTCTATATATTAAAGAAAAGCACAAATGAAACTACAAAAGTACTTATTCAGTTTTATAATAATGTTATACAGGCATCCAGATCAAGATTCAGCAATCACAGCTTAACAGAATTAAGCAGGAAACACAAAGGGTAAGTACACCTAACATTAGTATCACTTCCAGATAAAAAATTGTGCTAAGAGGCTACAGAGAATCTGATGTTACATTCTGTATAGCAGCTCTAATGGCAATAGAGGATACAAAAAAGAGATACTAAAAGTCACTGCTGACCAATACTTACAATACACTGCCTTGAAAATCAAATCAGAGAGAAACTGCAGAAAAAGGGATATAAGTATTTTAGTTCTACCCAGAAATAGTTGTGTCTGAAGCTTATCTTATAATGAAAGCAAAAATAAAAAATCAGCCTTTTTCAAGAATTTGTTTAAATGTGAAAAATTCATAATATTCAGCAATAGTGTTTTAGATCAGATTACATGAAGTTTTGTGTGGGATTCACCAAACTATGAAGTCTGGCTGCAGTCTCCACAGTTTCATAAAAACACTTCATAAATCCAGACTGAGTGACTTATGCCAGACATACATGACACAAACCTGTTTTTCACTTTTATGAATAATTTATGGAGAACCAAATTAGTGAAGAAATAAGTTAATTTTGGTCAGAAGTTAACTTTGTCTTTCCTAAGACAGTGCACACACTTAACAATTTTTTAATATTGCACTTTTAATAAATGACTTCATGTTGTTGTATTGTGTCCTCCTAATTAAAGCCCAAACTGTTTGAACCCAATAGAATGAGTGAAAGGATTGTGATTTGCATGTTCTAATAAAACACACAAAGCTCAGAAACACTTTTAATTACAAAGTACAATATCTGGGTAATGATTACATTGTAAGATTTCATCCACACAAACTTTTGGGTCTTTTCCTGACAGTCCTGGATGCTAAGAGCTTTGGCTTATACAACAACATTGCAATCATCACTCTAATTTGTAAATTAGTTTCAAAGTACTTTAAGCCTTGCTGGTCTCTCAGATGGCTACATTTCAAACCCTTCAGTATTCTGCTCCTCAGCATCCAAGACTCCTTCTCTTGCAGAATAAAGACTGACTTTCTAAATTCAGAGGTAATGAACAGCTTCTACAGCTGTGGAAAATACCCTTTTTCCAAACCAGGTTAATAGGAACTGCTCTCTTTTACATGTCAGTACAGACAACTTGCACATGGGAAACACAGAAATTAGTGTATGAAGAAGTGCTCTCTGGTATTCTAGCCAGGGGAAGAAAGGAGAAGGAAAAACACTTTAAAATGAGAAGTTGCAACACTACTAGAAAGACATTGCAATAGAATAAATTAACCTAATGTTGTTCTTTATCTTATCTGTCAATTTCAAAGTAGGCAGGTAAATATGAGTCAGTCATATCTTCACAAGAAACAAAATTAAAAGTGAGGCCTTCCTTTTTTAAATATATCCCACCCTTCCAATGAGAACTCTACACACATTGTGAAACCTGGGGGCATTCCCCACATCAGAGTTACTTTCTCCTGAGGAACTGCAAGATTCTGCTCTGCAGTTTCTTCATCCAGACTGCAAGTGTCTGAAATCATACCTAGAAATGTTGAAAAATCAAACAGGCAACACAGATGAGGTTTCAGAAAGAAAATGTGAGTTTCAGGATTAACCTAAAGAGATTATTTCAGCAAAGGTAAAGACACTCAACATGGCAATATAAAGAGTATTAGGAAAAGACAAAGGAAAAAAAAGGAAAATAGAAAGGTATTGCTCATCTGCAACAAAAAACAAGCTGGCTGCAATGGATGAGTAACTTAACTCCCACATCTTTGAACTGAGAATATGCAGCACAAAGCATAGGGAGTCCTCAAAACCTAAGGCTTGGACATACATTTGCTGCTGGGCTGCACAGTAAATATGCAGCCAATACCTCCCCCTCCAACAATGGAGGAGTAAAGTCTTTTACAGGCCCATGAATTTGACACAAAGAGTTTTCCTTTAAGGTTACAGAAACTAAAACCTGTCCAGTACAAAACCAGAGGCCTACATTTCACAGATATTATAGTAAGAGATAAAAATTACTTAAGGCCAAATTCCAACATACATTCACAACTCGCTTAATGTAAATGAAAAATATCACAAACAGGGGCAAGAGGGGAAACCTAAGCATTAAAAAAGGTGCCAAGGAGTCATATGCTTCTTTGAAAAATCAGTTTGTGTTGAGTTTCACTATACTCAGGGAATTTTTAAGAGCTGCAGGAACTGAGGGCTGCAGAGCAAAGTGCAAAAGCAAGATAGAGCTGCTCTGGAAGGGCTTCTGTGAGCTGATCTCCCAGCTCTGCTGTATGGATTCCAATCGTTTTTGGAAGCAGGAAGTCCAAAAACCGGAGTCACGGTGAGTGTTTTAAGGAATTTAATTGCCCATTTTTAAAGATTTCTCTTAAGGTAGTTAAACACTGTATAATTTCTCAACTTGTATCTCAATAAAGCTAGGAGAATTTCAGCAAACCCAAATGATTCCAGTCTGAGGCACACACCTTGTAACATTTGCATCTTACAGAGAGAAATAATTAAAGCAAATCCCTTCTGAAGACTTTAAAAATGTTAGTCCCATTTATTACACTAGCTAAAAGGACGACATACTAATTTTCCCTATGACTACAACTTCCAAATTCTTTTCCTACCTTTCAAAGAGCATCAGTGCCACTCAGGGGAAAAAAAATACTGCTTTCTACACACATTTTTAATAATAAATATTTTCAGCAATTCAAGAATCTCTATGTGTCTAGTGTGTTGGACAGGTATTTGGAAAATGTCAGCTTATGCAGGAGAAAGATCTGTGAAGGCATAAAGTAAAAGACAATACGGCTGATTATGTTCATGCCGGATTTAAAATACAAGCTACTAAAAAAAGTAAACAGAAGTAGCTTACACTAATAGAATCCTCCCCCGTAAGTTCAGGGAAGCATCTCAATTGAACAGGTCAGGGTTTTGGTCCAGCACATTGGAACCCTGCATGTAAGCCAGGAATAGAGAGAGATACAGAGAACAACTTTAAAATTTCTTCCACTTAGATGAAAGCAGTAACAGCTTCGTAAAGAAGTTTAAGGAAAAACATAGGCACCACATAATTCTTTAAGGTTCAAATGTACATTAACCTGTTACAGCCCCCCCTTTCCCCTCTATTTATACACACATAGTTTATGTAAAGTTACATATTCAATAGAGTACCTTCAGCATGAAAAGTCTCTTAGGTCAACTGCTCATGACAAGTACATTCAATAATGCTAAGTGGATCACTTGGTAAAGCCATCTCTCCCACCCCAATAAGTTAAATTCAAACCACAGGAAACAGTTATATTATGTAGCACTCAGTGGCTGGGCTTGTCAGAGCTCTGGAACAAGGAGCACAGCTCTTCACAGGTCTGTGTTTCTACTGAACTGAACTGGGACTCCATTGTATTCCAGGCTAAGTCAGCCAGAAGGAAGTCATCCATTGCTGTCTGTGTTTCATTGCTGGTGAGGAATAAACTCCCCAGATTCTCAAAGCAGCTATCCATAGTCTGTGTCTCAGCACTACTGAGCTGGACTTTGCTTTCAATATTCTGAGTAGGTGTATTTTTAGTAGCCATATATACTTCTGTCTGGGTTTCTGTATCAGATGAGTCAGTGCTCATTGAGAAACTGGACTGTTTCAGAATACTTCCTAAAGGCAGGTGGGTAGTACTGTCCAAAAAGAAATTCAAGTCTGTCTGTGTCTGTGTATCAAACATCTCCAAACCTAAGAAGTTAGAATTGCCTCGGCAGTTATATGATTGAGTGGCACTATCTGAAAATAAGAAATCAGTCTGAGTTTCAATGTCTAGCGACTCCAAAACTGGCTCAGAGTTCAGGGTACCAAGCTCGCTCTCTTCAGTCTGAGTCTGGATGTTGGATGCTGAAAAGAACTCTTCAATGTCGAAGTCTATCCCTGTGCTCTGTGATGGACCAGATGGAAGATGTGTGTCAGCATTAGAATTTGTCTCAGACAAAAGGCCACGATTATCCAGTGTCTGGCCAGACATGTTTCCTGAAAAGATGTTTTCCAGATCACTTAACAGGTCCATTGTCTGGGTTTGATTATCCGTTGTATTTTGAGGTGGAAGTATATTAGTCTGTGCATTGAAGCTGATAAGGGATTCAGACTTAACTGTATCCTGATTCAGGCTCTTGCAACTACTTCTTTGCAGCAAAGTTTGATCTATATTTGCAGGCATTAAATTGTTTTCTGGAAGTTCAATGTGAGTAGAAACATTATATGATGAAGGAACATTGTCAAAAATGTTGCTGCACATTACAGCCTGGTCCATCTGTACTCTTCCATCAATACAGTCCTGTGTCCTACTGGTTTGGGTCTCTCTGGAAATACCACATGCTGGAAAACAGCCCTGACTGAAAGCATCAGTCTGAGCAGCTATGGATGAAGTCAGTTTGGAAGCAGGCAGCAGCGTCTGTGTCTGTACGCTGATGGGTAATGAAACCTGGGAACTGAATGACAGATCTGTCTGAGAACAAGAGGACACAGAAGAATTGGGAGTCCAGGCTGCAGCTGGTACAAAGCTCTGTGAGATGTAAGATAAGTCAGTCTGTATATTTATTGAAGAAATTTTGCTCTTGTGACAAACATTCCCCAGCTCTTGCCCTGTGTTATTTGATGTAACCTTGTCCAATTCAACTTGTACACCAGTACTTACTGGTTCACGATCACCAGAAGTCATTACTTTTGAAACAGGCATACTGTCTTTAAATACAAGTGTTTCTGCCTCCAGGGCTGGAATCAGAATTCCTATAGATTGAGGCAATAAATGAACAGTACTTACAACTGAACCTTGATTATCAACAGCCACTACAGCAGGTTTGACAGAAGAGTCTGTTGCAGATACATACACAGGCAAGTGAGCAACCTGCATCACTGGAAGTTTAACCAAAGCCACCTTGGGCTTGGGTAAAAGCATCTTTGGTGCACATTTTGGCTGCATTTGGTTTGTGAAGTTAGAACTGCAGGACCCTTCGAGAGAGGCCGCTACTTTCACTTCAGAGGACTCCAATTCCTGAGTGCCAGGAGCAGTACTGTGTGTATTACCGAATGCTTCGTTTGCTTTCTCTGCCAACTGCTGATTATGTAGGGAGGTTTCCATTTTCCTTTTCTTACTAGGAGGATCCCTGTGAACATGAGATCAATAATTTATACTTCTTTCAAACACAGAACATCTGCCTTCCATTCATTTGAGTCACTGCATTGAAAATACAAACTGAAGTCACAGATGAGGTTGGATACAAGGAGACAATTAATCCAGATTAAAACATAAAAAGACTATGAAGTTCAATTTTGTTAAATGTCATTCCTTACTCTATCATTTAAAAAAGAATAAACAATACCCCTTATGGAGACCCATTTCCAAATGGATGTGCAAATTTAGATGGCTTCTTCCCCTTTGTACATTAAACACTCTGTTGAAGACTTTTAATGTGTTATTTTGACACTGACTCAGACTGAGCTTTGAAGGGACAGAGCTCCTAAATATGTGTACAGGTAATGGTCTCTCATGTAAACAGAAGATAAAGATTAGCAATTCTTCACACAAAACTTAATTTTGCAGCAGCTGAACCTCAAAGACAGGCTAGGCCTGAGAAAGTAGACTGCCCTTTATTAAATATATGTACATATTAAACTATAAATCTAAACATGCAGAGATAGGTGGTAAAAAATACATCCACCAACATTTGCAACAATGACTAGACTGTACAAGAAAACAACCTGAACTGCATTCCACACTTCAGTTACCAGCTAGAAATATTTCCAATTCATCTCTACTCTCACAGAACTGTAAAAGCAGATGCAACAGGAACCAGCACCATTTATGCCAAGCACTGCAACATCATCAGTACTTTTTGTTTTCTATGTAGGGAAACCAGATCTTACTGATTAGATGATCACCACTGCCTTCAACAAAACAGAAACTCCTAAAAGCAACAACGAAACTGCAAACTGCTTTACAGCTAAAACAACATGATCCTATTTCCTATTTAATCAACAGAAAGGAGACAAAAATGCAGCACATGAGACACACAGGACTTGGTGACGAATGTATCATTACTTCACTGCTTCTCTTTTACCTGTGTTCTGCAGGAATTTCATGGCCAGTTCTGTAAATGTGAGACAGTAATGCAGTTCTGCTGGCATAAGGGCACCCACAAGTACACTGGAAAGTCTTGCCACAGACCTCTATATGGCGTTTCAAATACCATTCTGTGCCATAGGAGTTACTACATTTATCACATTTGTGCTTCTTTTCAGCATGCATTTTCATAAAGTGCTAGAATACACAAGGGAAAGTAAACATTAGCTTTCAGTGAAGATTAAAAAAAGTCATAGTTAGGGGAGAAAATATTTGCAATTTTTTAGTTGCTAAGTAATGCTGAAGTGTAGCATTAATTATTTTTTTAAAGTGTTACTACAAATAAGTTTAAAGAAGTCAATAGAGAGAATCTGAAGTTTGCAAATCTGCTGGTGCTATATGCATCTTAAAAACACAGATAAACATTTATCTATTCTAATGCCATTGAAGGTTTCCTGTGGCCATCAATAAATCTATAGATCAACCTTGCCAAAAGAGCACAGTAAGTGTGCACACTCCTGAAAATCTACAACTGAGCAAATAATCTCAAGTTGTACAGGTCAACACCAGAGCAAACACAAGAATTTTTCCTTTTCATTTATGGCACCAAGTGCCAGCCATTCAGCTCCTACAGGGTCCCCAGCTCAGCAGAGGGAACCAACTGTAGCACAGGGCTCTTTCTGCTCACTAATGCAGAAACAAGTCTTATATGTTTTCTTAAACAGGTTAACCAGTAAACAAATTCATTTGGATATTAAAGCAGAGAAAAGCTCTTAATCCTTGACCATTTGAAAAAGCAGTTAAAAGCGTCAGCCACCGTTTAAACCTTCATCAGTTTCAACTGGGCATTTTTTCACCCCTCTTCTTTAATCTTTCTCCATCTATTTATTTTGTGGAGAGGGGCTCTGATACAGTTTAGAACAACATACTGGCATCTGTCTGATCAAAAGGTTCAAGTCCTCTAATATCAACATGCAAACATGCAAACCCATGAATCACGTGCGCACTTGAAGTTGCTGCATACAGTTCTCTAACTTCTGCCTACGTGCTGAGAGGTTATGCTCATATCTGTATGCCAAAGTGCACATTCTCCAGAGTAGAGACAGGACTAAATCAGTGTGCAAATACTTCAGGAACAGGAATACCTGTTTTACAAGAGAAAATTGGGAAAATGGTCTGTTTGGTCCTCTAGGGCAGCCTTCAATAGGACAGCAGTAGAATTTCTGTGAAGTTTTCAAACCCTTCCTTATTGGTGCATTAAGTTTTCCATCCTGAAAAAGAACCAGTTGACAAGTTGACAATTCTACAGGTTTGCATATTCAAGACAATATTCAGAATACACATCAACTATGGCTCACTGAGTTTACACATCTGAATGAGTTGGAGGCACTTTCCTATGTGATTTGAAAGTTCACATGGAGCTTTTTCAAATGGCCCTCTGCGGATGCCACCTTACAAATATCCCATCAAAATTTCCAGGTGCAATTACAACAAGCTCTATGGAGTTGTGGTACTGTACTATTTATTTACTTTTACCAAGACACTCCCTGTCCCATGTTTCCTGTTATTTGAGCCAAAAAAAATTTCCATGCAGATACTACCCTAGACTGCTGATTCAATGTGGTTTTACTTGTTAGTAGCACAGTAGATGAAGCTCCATTAAGATTAGTCACTGAAACACAACACTTCCTTGATGCTGGAATTCTGTTAGAACTATTTAGTTTACTTGTAATAAAATGAAAAATGCCAAGTATGCTCTGCCACTTAATTTAGATCATAAACCAAATCTCACTTAAGTCTGTGAAATAACTGGTATGCTAATTCTGACCCTCCAAACACTAAGTGACCAATCTATCCAGGCTTTCCATGTGAGCTGTCTCACTGACCCTCACATGTACATAGAAGAAAGCAACACAACTTGCTCAAAGAGGACATCAAAAGTACATATAAGAAGGACATATTAGGGGGATTGTCCAGATTGTTCAACCATATAGATTCCCATACTACTAAGGACACAGGCATGGAAACCAGACAAACCATATACTTCTACACATACCCTATCTGAAAGGGTCCCAGTGGAAGCATCAGATATCTATATCTAAGCAAAAAATTATAAGTGAACTATTTAAAATCTTCTATCCCAAGACTGAATCAGAGGCCAAACATAGTCCCCAGTGCCAGTTACAGCCATGATGGCATTCCCAAGATGATTTTTCAGGGAACGAATGAGACCATGCCCTGTTCGAACTCTGCACCTGATTTTCCTTAGCATGAGGATAGTGAGCACAGTCAGTAGTGGAAGGTTGATTTCACACCAGTCACTCCCCAACTGCCTCTTTGGGCAGATCTCCAGCTCATCATGTTTACACAGGTTACACCAAACACAAGCACAGTTTGTGCACAGAATGCACAAAGCACAACAGTCCTCCCAGTGTGAAGCAAACAAAGTGTGTACTTCAGCTGCCAGGGCCCAAAGGGCTTCACTGTTCACACCCCCACTTCTTCAATCCGCCTGCAGTTACTCACAACCCAACAATGCTGTCCTCAGCCATTGCTCATGCCTTGCTTTTGAAGTCCTCTCATTCACACCTCAGGAAGCTGGGAGGAGGATATTTCAATGATTTTGTTTTCCCACAAATCACCTCTTAAGCTAAGATACTTTGTGTAAAATGTAATCCCTTCAAGCAATATTTTAGTATATTTCCACACACTCAACACCACTACTTTCTGGTATTGCCACAAGCTCATTTTTATTAATGACATACTAGACTCAAATGAGCAATGTTTAGAGCCTCTTGACCAAAATGATCAGCTGCCATATCAAGAAAACCTGGAGTAATTCTCTAAAAAGGGGGGGTTTCATGTAACACTTTAACCATCTAAGCACCTTTATATACAGCAGTTTTCCCTGTAGACAGCCCATTCATAAACAGGCCTGTTCTATCTCTGCTGAATCATCACTGACTATTGCTGTACCTCCTAGAGCCACTGCCCCAAACAGGAACATGACACAAAGAAATCTAGTTGTTCCAGCCCCAATTCACTTTTTAACCCTGACTGTACACAGAACATTTTCATCACATGTCCAAGTCCTCAGGAGAAAAGAAGATCTGTCTTTAAGTCAAAGATATGTTTGGCCTCTCCCACTGCAAATGACACCAATATGATGAGTAACTGGCAATTAGAGTTACTTATTCCTAAACAAAATGCTATTAAGTGTGTTATATTTAACATCACCCAAAAACTGACAGGGCAATATGGAAAAAATATTCAGCCACTTAATGGGTAAACCACAGCCCGGTCATTTAAAACTACTGAAATACTAATGTATAGAGAAATACCAAGCATTTAAAAGCTTTATAGACACCAGTAAGATGCTTTTTTAACAGCTTGAACATAGTCTTTAGTGGCAGAGACCACAACACATTAGTTGTGACAAGCTGAGAGATATTCCACATGTATAAGATATCGCATATGGACAGTAATCTTATTTTGACCTATCCCAAGTCCTTGTGGCTCTACATGGTTAATCTTGCATCTTCTCAAAGCCCACCTGGCCAGTCCTGTTCCAGACATTCTCACAGCACTCTTCCTTATCTATCTGATTTTATGTACCATGTTTCTACAACACTCACCCACCACAATTATTGGTAGTTATTGGTCCAATGAACTTCTCCCAGTGCAGACCCTCGCATTGTAAGGAACACTGACATGGCTTGTGACAACTCAGAAAACGGGAATTAGCAGTCCTTGCTACAGACTTAGTCAAGGTGAACTTAGTGACGTCTTGTTTTCCTGCCCCAGAAAGGCTTACTCCAAAGGATTAATTTTAAATGACGTTGCAGTAGACTGTAGGCAACTATTTAAAACATGGGGTTTTTTGCAGCAGAAGCTCAGCCATTTCTTTACTAAACAGGACATGGAGAGAAGTGCATTTACTCTTATGATAACAATTATTGTGGTAGCACAGTCTTTGAGTAATCTACCCCAAGGGTATGCTACCCTTTCCAGTTCACACTGGCTATGGCCTCCCTGTTACCACAGAAATCCACAGAATCCTCTCCTCTACATAAACTCTTCTAGCTTCATTTTAAACTACACAGAAGTATTTTCTCTTCTTCCCATAAAATAATATAGACAAATAATCAAAAAATTAAAAAAAAAAATTTAAGTCTAATATATTAAGTGTCCATTTATATCCACTGCTCTCATTTTTTTTTTCTTGGCTTACACTCTATCAAAGAGCCAGTAAATAAAAATTGATATATCAACACTTCATATCTTCTTTTGTTAGGCCAAACAAGCTAAATTCTTCTAA